>NW_027249103.1:0-1401212 GCF_030848795.1 Temnothorax nylanderi | reverse complement strand
TGCGTTCGGGGAGACGCTATTAGCGCTGACAACGTCATTCTATCTCTGTTACTTACTGAAAGTTGAACAAGACAGAGCACGCTTATAGCGCTAAAAGCGCGCTCCCCGTAAGTAACTTTGTAAGCGTGGTGTCGCTCCGCAGACACGACGCGACGCGATTGCTTAAACGGCTAACTAACTTTCGCGGCCCGTGGGTGTCGCTAAGCAGACACGACGCGACGCGATTGCTTAAACGGCTAACTAACTTTCGCGGCCCGTGGGTGTCGCTAAGCAGACACGACGCGACGCGATTGCTTAAACGGCTAACTAACTTTCGCGGCCCGTGGGTGTCGCTAAGCAGACACGACGCGACGCGATTGCTTAAACGGCTAACTAACTTTCGCGGCCCGTGGGTGTCGCTAAGCAGACACGACGCGACGCGATTGCTTAAACGGCTAACTAACTTTCGCGGCCCGTGGGTGTCGCTAAGCAGACACGACGCGACGCGATTGCTTAAACGGCTAACTAACTTTCGCGGCCCGTGGGTGTCGCTAAGCAGACACGACGCGACGCGATTGCTTAAACGGCTAACTAACTTTCGCGGCCCGTGGGTGTCGCTAAGCAGACACGACGCGACGCGATTGCTTAAACGGCTAACTAACTTTCGCGGCCCGTGGGTGTCGCTAAGCAGACACGACGCGACGCGATTGCTTAAACGGCTAACTAACTTTCGCGGCCCGTGGGTGTCGCTAAGCAGACACGACGCGACGCGATTGCTTAAACGGCTAACTAACTTTCGCGGCCCGTGGGTGTCGCTAAGCAGACACGACGCGACGCGATTGCTTAAACGGCTAACTAACTTTCGCGGCCCGTGGGTGTCGCTAAGCAGACACGACGCGACGCGATTGCTTAAACGGCTAACTAACTTTCGCGGCCCGTGGGTGTCGCTAAGCAGACACGACGCGACGCGATTGCTTAAACGGCTAACTAACTTTCGCGGCCCGTGGGTGTCGCTAAGCAGACACGACGCGACGCGATTGCTTAAACGGCTAACTAACTTTCGCGGCCCGTGGGTGTCGCTAAGCAGACACGACGCGACGCGATTGCTTAAACGGCTAACTAACTTTCGCGGCCCGTGGGTGTCGCTAAGCAGACACGACGCGACGCGATTGCTTAAACGGCTAACTAACTTTCGCGGCCCGTGGGTGTCGCTAAGCAGACACGACGCGACGCGATTGCTTAAACGGCTAACTAACTTTCGCGGCCCGTGGGTGTCGCTAAGCAGACACGACGCGACGCGATTGCTTAAACGGCTAACTAACTTTCGCGGCCCGTGGGTGTCGCTAAGCAGACACGACGCGACGCGATTGCTTAAACGGCTAACTAACTTTCGCGGCCCGTGGGTGTCGCTAAGCAGACACGACGCGACGCGATTGCTTAAACGGCTAACTAACTTTCGCGGCCCGTGGGTGTCGCTAAGCAGACACGACGCGACGCGATTGCTTAAACGGCTAACTAACTTTCGCGGCCCGTGGGTGTCGCTAAGCAGACACGACGCGACGCGATTGCTTAAACGGCTAACTAACTTTCGCGGCCCGTGGGTGTCGCTAAGCAGACACGACGCGACGCGATTGCTTAAACGGCTAACTAACTTTCGCGGCCCGTGGGTGTCGCTAAGCAGACACGACGCGACGCGATTGCTTAAACGGCTAACTAACTTTCGCGGCCCGTGGGTGTCGCTAAGCAGACACGACGCGACGCGATTGCTTAAACGGCTAACTAACTTTCGCGGCCCGTGGGTGTCGCTAAGCAGACACGACGCGACGCGATTGCTTAAACGGCTAACTAACTTTCGCGGCCCGTGGGTGTCGCTAAGCAGACACGACGCGACGCGATTGCTTAAACGGCTAACTAACTTTCGCGGCCCGTGGGTGTCGCTAAGCAGACACGACGCGACGCGATTGCTTAAACGGCTAACTAACTTTCGCGGCCCGTGGGTGTCGCTAAGCAGACACGACGCGACGCGATTGCTTAAACGGCTAACTAACTTTCGCGGCCCGTGGGTGTCGCTAAGCAGACACGACGCGACGCGATTGCTTAAACGGCTAACTAACTTTCGCGGCCCGTGGGTGTCGCTAAGCAGACACGACGCGACGCGATTGCTTAAACGGCTAACTAACTTTCGCGGCCCGTGGGTGTCGCTAAGCAGACACGACGCGACGCGATTGCTTAAACGGCTAACTAACTTTCGCGGCCCGTGGGTGTCGCTAAGCAGACACGACGCGACGCGATTGCTTAAACGGCTAACTAACTTTCGCGGCCCGTGGGTGTCGCTAAGCAGACACGACGCGACGCGATTGCTTAAACGGCTAACTAACTTTCGCGGCCCGTGGGTGTCGCTAAGCAGACACGACGCGACGCGATTGCTTAAACGGCTAACTAACTTTCGCGGCCCGTGGGTGTCGCTAAGCAGACACGACGCGACGCGATTGCTTAAACGGCTAACTAACTTTCGCGGCCCGTGGGTGTCGCTAAGCAGACACGACGCGACGCGATTGCTTAAACGGCTAACTAACTTTCGCGGCCCGTGGGTGTCGCTAAGCAGACACGACGCGACGCGATTGCTTAAACGGCTAACTAACTTTCGCGGCCCGTGGGTGTCGCTAAGCAGACACGACGCGACGCGATTGCTTAAACGGCTAACTAACTTTCGCGGCCCGTGGGTGTCGCTAAGCAGACACGACGCGACGCGATTGCTTAAACGGCTAACTAACTTTCGCGGCCCGTGGGTGTCGCTAAGCAGACACGACGCGACGCGATTGCTTAAACGGCTAACTAACTTTCGCGGCCCGTGGGTGTCGCTAAGCAGACACGACGCGACGCGATTGCTTAAACGGCTAACTAACTTTCGCGGCCCGTGGGTGTCGCTAAGCAGACACGACGCGACGCGATTGCTTAAACGGCTAACTAACTTTCGCGGCCCGTGGGTGTCGCTAAGCAGACACGACGCGACGCGATTGCTTAAACGGCTAACTAACTTTCGCGGCCCGTGGGTGTCGCTAAGCAGACACGACGCGACGCGATTGCTTAAACGGCTAACTAACTTTCGCGGCCCGTGGGTGTCGCTAAGCAGACACGACGCGACGCGATTGCTTAAACGGCTAACTAACTTTCGCGGCCCGTGGGTGTCGCTAAGCAGACACGACGCGACGCGATTGCTTAAACGGCTAACTAACTTTCGCGGCCCGTGGGTGTCGCTAAGCAGACACGACGCGACGCGATTGCTTAAACGGCTAACTAACTTTCGCGGCCCGTGGGTGTCGCTAAGCAGACACGACGCGACGCGATTGCTTAAACGGCTAACTAACTTTCGCGGCCCGTGGGTGTCGCTAAGCAGACACGACGCGACGCGATTGCTTAAACGGCTAACTAACTTTCGCGGCCCGTGGGTGTCGCTAAGCAGACACGACGCGACGCGATTGCTTAAACGGCTAACTAACTTTCGCGGCCCGTGGGTGTCGCTAAGCAGACACGACGCGACGCGATTGCTTAAACGGCTAACTAACTTTCGCGGCCCGTGGGTGTCGCTAAGCAGACACGACGCGACGCGATTGCTTAAACGGCTAACTAACTTTCGCGGCCCGTGGGTGTCGCTAAGCAGACACGACGCGACGCGATTGCTTAAACGGCTAACTAACTTTCGCGGCCCGTGGGTGTCGCTAAGCAGACACGACGCGACGCGATTGCTTAAACGGCTAACTAACTTTCGCGGCCCGTGGGTGTCGCTAAGCAGACACGACGCGACGCGATTGCTTAAACGGCTAACTAACTTTCGCGGCCCGTGGGTGTCGCTAAGCAGACACGACGCGACGCGATTGCTTAAACGGCTAACTAACTTTCGCGGCCCGTGGGTGTCGCTAAGCAGACACGACGCGACGCGATTGCTTAAACGGCTAACTAACTTTCGCGGCCCGTGGGTGTCGCTAAGCAGACACGACGCGACGCGATTGCTTAAACGGCTAACTAACTTTCGCGGCCCGTGGGTGTCGCTAAGCAGACACGACGCGACGCGATTACTTAAACGGCTAACTAACTTTCGCGGCCCGTGGGTGTCGCTAAGCAGACACGACGCGACGCGATTACTTAAACGGCTAACTAACTTTCGCGGCCCGTGGGTGTCGCTAAGCAGACACGACGCGACGCGATTACTTAAACGGCTAACTAACTTTCGCGGCCCGTGGGTGTCGCTAAGCAGACACGACGCGACGCGATTACTTAAACGGCTAACTAACTTTCGCGGCCCGTGGGTGTCGCTAAGCAGACACGACGCGACGCGATTACTTAAACGGCTAACTAACTTTCGCGGCCCGTGGGTGTCGCTAAGCAGACACGACGCGACGCGATTACTTAAACGGCTAACTAACTTTCGCGGCCCGTGGGTGTCGCTAAGCAGACACGACGCGACGCGATTACTTAAACGGCTAACTAACTTTCGCGGCCCGTGGGTGTCGCTAAGCAGACACGACGCGACGCGATTACTTAAACGGCTAACTAACTTTCGCGGCCCGTGGGTGTCGCTAAGCAGACACGACGCGACGCGATTGCTTAAACGGCTAACTAACTTTCGCGGCCCGTGGGTGTCGCTAAGCAGACACGACGCGACGCGATTGCTTAAACGGCTAACTAACTTTCGCGGCCCGTGGGTGTCGCTAAGCAGACACGACGCGACGCGATTGCTTAAACGGCTAACTAACTTTCGCGGCCCGTGGGTGTCGCTAAGCAGACACGACGCGACGCGATTGCTTAAACGGCTAACTAACTTTCGCGGCCCGTGGGTGTCGCTAAGCAGACACGACGCGACGCGATTGCTTAAACGGCTAACTAACTTTCGCGGCCCGTGGGTGTCGCTAAGCAGACACGACGCGACGCGATTGCTTAAACGGCTAACTAACTTTCGCGGCCCGTGGGTGTCGCTAAGCAGACACGACGCGACGCGATTGCTTAAACGGCTAACTAACTTTCGCGGCCCGTGGGTGTCGCTAAGCAGACACGACGCGACGCGATTGCTTAAACGGCTAACTAACTTTCGCGGCCCGTGGGTGTCGCTAAGCAGACACGACGCGACGCGATTGCTTAAACGGCTAACTAACTTTCGCGGCCCGTGGGTGTCGCTAAGCAGACACGACGCGACGCGATTGCTTAAACGGCTAACTAACTTTCGCGGCCCGTGGGTGTCGCTAAGCAGACACGACGCGACGCGATTGCTTAAACGGCTAACTAACTTTCGCGGCCCGTGGGTGTCGCTAAGCAGACACGACGCGACGCGATTGCTTAAACGGCTAACTAACTTTCGCGGCCCGTGGGTGTCGCTAAGCAGACACGACGCGACGCGATTGCTTAAACGGCTAACTAACTTTCGCGGCCCGTGGGTGTCGCTAAGCAGACACGACGCGACGCGATTGCTTAAACGGCTAACTAACTTTCGCGGCCCGTGGGTGTCGCTAAGCAGACACGACGCGACGCGATTACTTAAACGGCTAACTAACTTTCGCGGCCCGTGGGTGTCGCTAAGCAGACACGACGCGACGCGATTACTTAAACGGCTAACTAACTTTCGCGGCCCGTGGGTGTCGCTAAGCAGACACGACGCGACGCGATTACTTAAACGGCTAACTAACTTTCGCGGCCCGTGGGTGTCGCTAAGCAGACACGACGCGACGCGATTACTTAAACGGCTAACTAACTTTCGCGGCCCGTGGGTGTCGCTAAGCAGACACGACGCGACGCGATTACTTAAACGCCTAACTAACTTTCGCGGCCGGGGGTGTCGCTACGCAGACAACGCGACGGGAGCGCCGGACCCCATTGTACCCTTCACTCCCAGCGAACTGGGAGGAGGGTACGGTGTGCTCTTAGACCCTGTACCTCCCCACCGGGCCCTCCCTTCGGTAAAGCCGAAGGTACTGCCCCAGTGGATCGTTGATACAGGGAGCCCTCTCACCACTGCAAAGTGGCACACCACGAGAGGGAGATTTTTTACACGCTTAACTTTATAAGCGTGATGTCATTTATAGACAAGATTTTTTACACGCTTAACTTTATAAGCGTGATGTCTTTTGCAGACAAGATTTTTTACACGCTTAACTTTATAAGCGCTTATAAAGTTAAGCGTGTAAAAAATCTTGTCTGCAAAAGACATCACGCTTATAAAGTTAAGCGTGTAAAAAATCTTGTCTATAAATGACATCACGCTTATAAAGTTAAGCGTGTAATACACGCTTAATGTAAGATATAAAATTAAAATAGTATAAAATTATATATGTATAATTCTATATGTATACATACATAAGGTATTATACATATATAATTTCTTTTTATATTAATAAAAGACTAATATAATATCGATAAAATCAATAAAAAATAAAATAATTATATATATTATTTTTTAATTTGTATATTATAATAATCTTATTAACAGTCTTTTCTAATAGTTTGAGAAAGTTCTCAAAGACATCAATATTATATTTTTTTTAAATAAAAAATCAATATCTTTCTCCTAAAATTCTATGTATAAAATTATATGTAGAATACCTATATATAAAATCTTAATTCTGATTACGTTAGATATTAATAAAAATAAATTTCTTAAATAATTACTGCGAAATGTGCGCGTATTATCAACAAATGAGTTTGAAACAAAGTTTTATCGATCGCGCAAAGTATATTTTCGGCGAATCGGCGTCCTCTGGTGACTACCGATTGAAGATTCGTGACAATCTGGCTGCTGGCAATTCGTAGCAGATGGTAGATGGTAGCAGAACAATAGCGGAATAGAATTCGAAAAATGGCAAACCGCACGGTGAAAGATGCTAGGTCTATTCGCGGGACAAATCAGCAATATTTGGTCGAGAAGATCATCAGATCCCGGATATACGATTCTAAATACTGGAAGGAAGAATGTTTCGCTTTGACCGCCGAACTGTTGGTCGACAAAGCAATGGAGTTAAGGTTAGTAAAAGCAAAATATAACCTCTACAAATACAGGATGAATGTAAAATCTTAGTACAAGCGAGAACAAGGTAATTTCTAGAATAATTTTTTTTGTACGAGGCTTCGTTTTTTAGATAGGCTTCGGTTTTGAAAATCTATCAAGTACACTTGACATCGTCACTGATTATGTCAAGTGTACTTGATAGATTTTCTAAGGCTTAGAATAAAACGTTATTTTACAATTTCGACTTATTTTGGCACGAGGAATCACCTTGTTCTTGCTGGTACTACGATTTTGTACCCATATATATGAGTGAGAAGTTTTTCTCTAGTCTCACTTATATTTATTCTTTCAGATTTATTGGAGGGGTATACGGCGGCAATGTGAAGCCTACGCCATTTCTCTGTCTTATATTGAAAATGCTTCAAATACAGCCTGAGAAAGACATCATAGTCGAATTTATAAAGAACGAGGAGTATAAGTACGTTTGGGCTTTGGGCGCATTGTATATGAGACTGACTGGTTCTTCCCAGGACTGTTACAAATACCTTGAACCATTATTCAACGATAGCAGAAAGCTCAGAATGCAGAACAAGCAAGGCGTATTCGAGCTCATATACATGGACGAATTCATCGACACCCTTCTCAGAGAAGAGAGGTCTTGCGACGTTATTTTACCGAGAATTCAAAAAATACACGTTTTAGAAGAAAATAATGAACTAGGTACGTTATTTGAGTATATTTTCTTGAGTATATTACTTTTATTTAGCCAAACTTCTGTTATATGTTTACTTATGTTACACAGAAGCGAAGATATCGTTATTGGAAGACGATATGGATGATGGCATCGAATCGTCAGAGGAAGAAGAGATTGCACCAATTAAAGAACTGCCACGCAAGAAGCCGGATGATCACGAACGAGACAGAGACCGTCACAGAGACAGGGACAAGAGGCATTCCCGATCCGAGAAGAAATCCGAGAAGGAAAAGCCAAGATCGAGAAGTAGGGAAAGGGATAGAGACAGGAGAGAACGTAAACGCAGCAAATCGCCGAAATCTCACTCGTCGTCGCACAAAGATAAGGACAGGGACAGAGATCGCCATAGAAGAGACGATAGAGAGAGGGAGAGAGAACGAGAGAGAGAAAGGGATCGAGATCGTAGAAGAGAACGCGACAGAGCTAGACATTAATCGCTTCGATTTCGTGTAATCCAGTTTACATAAATTAGATATAGACAATTCAGGTAGATTATACTTATACAATTTTATGCAATTAATTTTATACAACTTTCGCAGACAGAATATATCGTTTTGTACATAAAACACTGCGAAAGAAAATTAGGGTCTTTTCACTTTTTGTCAGTAAAAATTGCCCATTTTTAAACTGTAATTACTCAGTGAATAATTAAAAAAGTTTAAAAAAAGGTCTTACAGAGCAAACTCTCTACTATAAGATGCTTTTGTTCAATTTTCACTCAGGTTAATACTCAAAGGCGTGGTCAGCTTTGAATAAGGACGTATTTGAGATATCCAAAATTTTGAAATCTGTAGTCTTCCACCGCCTAACAAAAAATTGGCGAACATAATCATTAATACCATCTCAAAGTACGAACTTTGCCCTTTCAAATAAAAAAAAAAACTTTGTCCTACGCCGATTATTTAGCAAGATATCGCAATTTAAAGTAATCCCTGTTTTTTTATGATTTCAGCACGATATCGTCAGCATTTGCGTAACCTGATGTGCACCACGGGGAGGTTGCTCGATCGGATTTTGCACATCATGTATGTATGTGTATATGGAGTGTACATGTGTACATGTAGAGGTTCTTTTTTAGTAAGAAGTGTTGTCACTCTTTGCCGTATTACCTCGCGCAATCTTGATCTCATATTGATGCATTTTTTTTACATCAGATTGAAAAATTTTATTCAAAATTTAACGCAGTGCCTCTTTAACCTGATGTAAAAAAATGCATCAATATGAAATCAAGATTGCGCGATGCGCGTGCCTATGGCAAAAAAATGGCAACACTTCTTACTAAAAAAAACCGCTACATGTACACACGTACACATGTACACTCCATATACACATACATACATGATGTGCAAAATTTTACTGAGCAACATGCCCGTGGTGCACATCAGGTTATACGCAAATGCCGGCGGTATCGTGCTAAAATCGTAAAAAAACAGGGGTTATTTTAAATTGCGATATCTCGCTAAATAATCGGCGTAGGACAGTTTTTTTTTTTTTTCATTTAAAAGGGCAAAGTCCGTACTTTGAGATGGAATTATTGATTATGTTCGCCAATTATTTTGTTAGGCGGTGGAAGACTGTAAGTTTCAAGAGTTTGAATATCTCAAATATGTCCTTATTTAAAACTGACCACGCCTTTGAGTATGAACCTGAGTGATTGAACAAAAGCACCTTATAATAGAGAGTTTGCCCTGTAAAACCTTTTTTTTAACTTGTTTTTACGTTAATTATTCGCTGAGTAATTACAGTTTAAAAATCGGCAAAAATTTACTGACAAAAAGTGATCCCCTAATTTTTTTGAGCAGTGTATTTTTAACCTTTTATTATTAGATATATCTTTATACAAATAAATTTGAATTTTTTTAAATTATAAAGAAAATTATAAATTTCTTTTCATTGTTAAATCACCCCCTTCCCCCCGATTCCTACCTACCCGTATCCCTACCTACTTGTATGCTTACTTATTCATTCCCTACCTAGATTTCTCAAAATTATAATTAACTAAGTTTCCTTCTATTGTTGAAAACCACACCCCTATATACCTACCCGATTTTTATCTAATTTTTATCCGTATTCCTACCTACCCGTATCTTTATCTAGTATACCTTATCTAGTATATTAGTTACCCGAAATCGTGCGCGAATTTAATATTAAATCAGGACCGTTTAGGAGTTTTATTGTAAGTTTAAATTACGTGGGCTAGGGATTTTTAATTCGAGACGGCATCTTTCCGTCTCTGATTATATGCAATCGCACGTAAGAAAACCTTATAGGTTTACCTTTATATAAGTATTTTTTATACTTTGATTGGTGATGTGCACACCAACCTACCTTGTAAAATCCTCTTCGTCTTCTTTTTTCTGGCCAGAATAGACTCACCTTTTGTAGAACCTGGCCATATCCTGGCTTTATACAGCCAGAAATCGACAACAAGGAGAAATACTCCTGTTGCCGGCAATAAGCGTAAGATTTTACGCTTTTGTATGTACGATGCGCGAAACACGAACGCGCGTCGCAAAGGGGCCATCACATTAATTAACTCAATTAAATATGGAATTAACCAATTAACAATAATAATAATAACTCAATTGTATATACAAATTAATTGCGCATTTATTGTTTACACGCGTTATTTATTCGTATTAAAATATATCCAGTAATTAAAATACATATCCGATTGGAAACAAATCTGAATTTGAAAAAAAATCTATATGTCGACAGCGTTTTGATTTAAAGAGATTCGATCGCGATTATGAAATTTATAATATTAACTTTATAATATAAACAATAAAACTAATTTGAAAATAAACAGATCCGCCATTTGATAAAATCTAAAGCCCATAATATACGTATTTTCATCGATTCGAACGATTTAATATTGCTGAATCTCATCAAGAAACATGAAACGATGAGAAATTCAGATGAATGACGTAAGATCCGAAAAGGATAATAAAAATCCCACACACACACACGATTAGAATTGATAATAATAATCACTTTGTACTTTGCAAATTATTAAGATTACTTTTTATATAATATATTGTTTCAAAATCATTTTTAAGCGAGATGAAACTGATTGATTCTATTATACATAAGATAATTATTTAAAAAATCTTTTATTTCATAATAAAATAGATATCGGATCTCACGTCACTTTACTACTTTAACTGGTATAAAATCCAGTTATCAATCACTACATATGAATAAGCTACAACAGATTAGGCTAAAGTCAATGCATCAAAAAGTAATAATATAATGAATAACTGAAAGCATGTCTTTTATATGAAAAAAGCGAGATCAAAAATTATATGAAAAGTTACGTGATATATGTATATATGTATATATATATGTATACATATATGTATTGCTTCCTTGCACTAACTTACATAAAGTTTAATCTTGGATAAATATTTAATAGAATATAATAGAAAAGAGGTAGATGAGAAAAGGAATAATACAATATTACACTTTTCTAATACAATATTTGTAATAAATATTTTTCAATATTATGATCACCTACAATATTGTTTACTTTAATTATTTTTTATTTTATTTTATTTTTTCATTTTTCTTATTGCATATATGAAACAATATAAATATTTTATTCTTTCTATTTGTTGATCCCGACATATGAATATCATGAGTAAACTTAAATAAGAGCATCAAATTAAAAAGATTTTAATTGTTAAACTTTTATTTGTCTTCTACTTTGTTTTCTTTATTTTTTATATTTGTAAAAAAATATGTTATGTACATATACATATAATTAAAAATTATGTTATTTGATTCTAAATATTAACCAAATAACATCATCAATTAATATAATTATCAATAAATAATATTTGTCCTCATGGTATTCTCAATTTTCCGAAAAATTCTGTTTTTATATACACAGTGTGTGCATACGAGTATCTATACATTCTCGTATACACACCCTAAATTAATCAATATATAAATATAATAATAAAAAGACATCCAAGATTAAACTTATCCTAATCTGTTTTAACTGATTCATTTTAAGGCAACAGATGTATGGAATGCTATAAACTTATATTTTATTATTAAATTGCATAAATTTATCTAGATACGTGGTATACATTTAAGGTACATTTATGTGGTATACATTTTTTGTGGTACATATTTTATAGGTTACCACACATCCGTTACCTCAATAAATATGTTAATTAGTTAATTCATCACTCACCAAACCCGATGCGCAACAGCGGAATTATATCTGCCACGTAGCTACGTTGAATCTGTAATATACAAACATAAAATTCACATTAAGATGATGTTCAAAAAACCTAATGTTTTAAAACATAATTCCTATGTGCATCAAACTTTTTATTATTCAATTAGATATTAATTTAAATAATTAAACATTTTACGAAAAGGATCTTTACAAGGATAAATTTCTACAATATATTAAATTACTTCTTTTCTTCTAATTATTATTTCTAAATCACGGGGAAATAAAACAATTCGAGAATAAACAGAAAAAAATTATTTTTATACAAAATAAAACATAATTTACCGCAAAGTTGTTCCGCTGGCGCCCGATGCCTCTCCCAACCCTCCTCCTCCTCTCAGACTGTCCTTTCGCGTTGTCAGCTCCCTCAATGCAACACTTTCCGCGTCGTTATCTTCTGAAACATATAAATAAATGATTTGATATTGACCAATTCTTACGCATCAAACTTCTTATTCGTCATTCAATTAGACTTTATTTCAATACATTAATTATTTAAATAAGTATACCATTTTAATTGTAATTTTAATAAATTTTTTAATAAAAGAATAATATCTTAATAAAAATGCTTTTTTAAATATGACTTGCATAAAATTTGATAAGAAAAAAAATCTAATCCTGATATAATTTAAACTATTATAAATTTTAATTATTTAGAAATATTTGATATATTAATAAGTAATATTTCATATAAATTTGTTGATATTAATTATGTTATAAATAATTGATTAAATATTTAAAAAAACCTTGAAATATAATCTATAATACTTTATTTATTAGACAATGTATTAAACAAGTAATATACTGTATATAGTGTATATAGTGTACTGTATATAGTGTACTGCATGTTTAATACATTGTCTAATTAATAAAATATTTTAGATTATGTTTTAAGATTTTTTAAATATATTTAATAAATTATTCATAACATGATTAATATTAACATGATAAATATATATAGGTCGCCGAACCTGACTCTTCTTAATTTTTTATTATAATCGTGTAACTGAAATAAGTATCCCTGATTTTTTTCAAATTTTTATCTCAAGGCGTATTCGAGATATAGATATTCAAAGTTTTGAAATCCATCCTCTCCGGAACATATTCAAATAGCTGTAACTGTAACTTTACTTCTATTTATTGGATCGTTAAAATATCGGTTATGAAATTAATCGGAAGGAAATGTAATTTCTTTTCGATTAATTTCATGACTTTTTAACGATCTGATAAATATAAGTAAAGTTATTTGAATATGTTCCGGAGAGGATGAATTACAAAACTTTGAATATCTATATCTCGAATATACCTTGAGATAAAAATTTGAAAAAAATCAGGAATACTTAATTCAGTTACATGATTGTAATAAAAAGATCAAGAGCAAAATCAAAAGGGGTCAGGGTCGGCGACTGACCGATTTGGCAAAGAATGCCCCATATATAAAATATAACTTGTTAATACATCAAATATTTCTAAATAATTAAAATTTATATAATAGTTTAAATTATAACAGGATTAGATCTCTCTCTCTCTCTCTCTCTCTCTCTCTCTCTCTCTCTCTCTCTCTCTCTCTCTCTCTCTCATCAAATTTTATACAAGTTAATATCTAAAAAAACCATTTTCATTAAGATGTTATTCTTTTATTAAAAATTTATTGAAATTACAAATAAAATGGTACTTGCGTGCAAAAGTTACTTATTTTTATTTTAGGCATGTGTTTCTTTTAATCTCTTCCCCATATATATATATATATATATATATATATATTCGTCCGAAATTAAATATTTTATAAATTGGTGTAATCAAGCAATATACATATATATTTATATATATATTTATAAATATTTTTTAAAGATGTATATATATATTAGACAGTGCTCTAAAATATTGATTACAATTAAACATCACGATTACAAGTAATCACTAGAATACAATAATCACGCGGCTTTGCCAAACTTTACACGATACTCTCGAAATTAATAATTAATCATACGCGACGCGTACTTACTCATATTGCGACAACGGAGAAATAAGAGAAGAAATTATGGCATATTCGATAATTAACAGCGATATATTTCACAAATAAAAATGCAACGAAATATATCTGAGATGACGGTAAAAAATTTCTCGCGCGATTAACTTAGCGCGAGAGCGACGCGGCATCGCTAGATTAATTCGTGGGATTGATCGTGGGGTGGACGGCCGAACAAGGCTTTCGAAATACGCATTCGAACGGATCAAGAGACACGTCTCGCTCCGCGCGTACTTGGCGCGAGACACTACAGTTGTGTATATTTACGCGAACACACGGATTTGCATTATCAATATACACTTCGCGATAGATACTGCTATAAATATTAGATGCAAAGATAGTACATGTGTTATACTCACCAATTAAAGTCGCTACGCCACTCGTTCCGGATCCGATCCGTCCCGTGTCCCTGTCCGCCGCGTTCTGGAAACGACAGGAGAACGTATAATCAAGATGGCAAAGGGGGCTTCGAATCGTCTCCCGCGCGTTCAACTTCACGCGATAAGACGACAAGAGCGACGCGACGTCACTGCGCGTCCCGCGCTTAACTTCGCGATTATATATTTTCCGAACTTCCGAGTAGCGAGTACCGGTATGCTCGCCTTTTACTGCGATTATTATTTCGCATTCCGATTAATAGACGTATCACTTCTCGGTAGATATCCGCGATATTCGCGACACGATCGAAAATCGACGCTCGTCACTTTCGCGAATGCCCGCGCGATACATCTTCGACCGTGAATAATTAGAATCATCGCACCGAATTACGCGATAAATACCGCGGTAAACACACACGCGCACAATAAATGCGAAGCTAATACATATTACTCACCAATTAATTAAGTCGCGACGCCACTAGATATCCGCGATATCCGCGACACTCGAAAATCGACGCTCGTCACTTTCGCGAATGCCCGCGCGATACATCTTCGACCGAATAATTACCGTGAAATACGTATTTTCAAGAATCATCGCGCCGAATTACGCGATAAATACCGCGGCAAACACACACGCGCACAATAAATGCAAAGCTAATACATATTACTCACCAATTATAAGTCACGACGACACTCGTTCGGGAGCCGGTCCGTCTCGTGTCTGCCGCGTTACGAATGTTACGATGGCGGCGAGTGAGTGGCGACACTGGCGACGAAATGTACGAGGTGGGGCTGGTGGGGTGGGCGACTACTACGCGAGTCAAATGAACGGCTAGTCAGACACCCGTTTGGTTGATCGGAGATAATGAGTAACTTTCGCAGGCGTTGATAGAACATCTCGCCGAGCACCGACGAAAACAACAAACCGCGAGGCCACACACCGACTTTACAGGTGTAACGTCGTTTCAAAGCTTCAATTGAATTAATTCAACGGTAACCGTCTGGTATGCCGCGGCCGCTCGCCGGCGGCTCAGAGCGTTCGTACGTGATTGGCTGGGACGCGGGGGCTCGACTCGCGAGCAGCCAATCGCGGCTCCTGACTTTACGCTGGCACGGTGGCCCGGCGGGGCGACGGGGCGACGGCGCGACGCAAGCAATACGCGATTACGCATTCATATCGGCGCGAGACGTTGTCGGTCGTGTATTTTTCTCTCGTGGATCATTCGTCGTAATTCGTCGTAAATGGTACAAATTTATTCGTACGTGTGCTCTTCTCTTTTCCTCACAATCTCTACTTTATGGAAAATCAACGTTAAATTGTATCATTTGTAAAGATTTCTTCCTTATCCCCAGGTTCGCGAGTGTTTGCAACTTGGCGAGACGCGACAAGCCGACAAGTGTTCGCCGGCTACTCCGGAGTCCGGGTTTCGTCTCGCGAAAGTCGTGACATTTTCTTCGACCGGTGTCTGACAACGACGCGGCTCGCAGGATGGGTGTCACTGTGTAAGTAGCAATATTCGTGTGTCTCTAAAAATACGCATGATTCCTTATCGCGCGATCGGCCGCGTACGAGAAAGAGATGCGTGTCGCGTCTCGCCGGGAGACGCGCAGAGGTTATGTCGCACGTGTGCCCGGCGCCGTCAGCGCGACGCGCCGCGCCGGGTTTATCAGCGGTGATCGACGACGCCCGTCCGATCCTACGTGAGCGAAAGAGTGATTTGCATAGTGCTATCGGTGCAGGCTGCAGCAGTACCCGATGATCGAGAACCGCACCGGGCCGCAGACCATCGAGTTCCTGACGAAGCGGGTCGTCGCCCTCGGCGCCGTGCAGGTGGGACAGTTCCTGGTGGACTGCGAGACATACATGTCGGTGCCGCAGCTTGGTAAGTACGTTTTTCCTTCTGCGATTTAGCGTCCGCGAATTCGAATTGAGTTTCGCAAGTTTCGCTTTCGAGCTGTGCTGCAGCGTTAGCTAGTACGCGGGTCGCGGCCGTTGGCACAGATGGCCGCTGCTTGGCCATTTGGAAATCCATTTCGCGACAAAAAACGCCTTGTTATTATTTGCAATTTATTAAACCTTTGAATACGCGCCGTTATAATGGTTCTCCGACAAATGTTTTTTTAAAACGAAATAGTGCAGTGTCGAACTGCAGTGGCTCTCTGCGTTGAGAGAGTGTCTATATATTAAGTACATCATATATATTACTCATTTTTGGTTTACTGCATATTACATTAAATTGCATCAATAAGATTGCGAAAATGAACGTAAGGGTTAATTGTATCGAAAAAGACATTTTTTTTCGTAAATTTAGTAATTAACGTACACAAGTTCAACGGTGGAAAATATTTTTATTTGTAAAATATTTTTTTTAATTATTTAAGATATATTTTGATATTACAATATCGAAGCTTTTTTCTAATATTTTTTGTATTCGAAGTTTTTTTAGATAGTTATTTTCGCGGTTGATCATTTCAATGATTAGTTTGAATAAAAAAATAATTATTATTACTACGGATTGTTAATTCCAATAGTCAAATGGACAGTTCGCTTCAATTACCATATGGTTTAAGAAGCATACGTGTATATAAATGATGCATTAAATTGCTGTAGTTTAATTCGTTATTAATTTGTAACATAGAGATACGATGCATTATGGTGTGAAGCAGCAGATGAGCAAACTCCGATCACGTATCAATGAAGTTCGTTCCGCAGCTGAGCTATTTGTAGAACTTTACGTCCAGCTCGTAGCGAAAGCGATTAAACCGATACTCTCAATGCCTGCTTTCAAAGTTTTAGAAATCGGCCGTAGAAATTACTCGACACCTCGAAAAATCGATATCATTGCCAGTTTCCAAATTGCTGAAGATCTCTAGTCGTTACAAAATAACAGAAAAATAAGACTCAAAAGAATAAGTAAAAAAACGAAATTATTCGAGTTGTAAAATTATCAAACGGTATTATTCCGAAAATATAATGTAAATTAAAAAGTTCATTATCCATTTTCTTCTTGCATCTATAAAAATACTGAAAATCTGTGCAATTTAACGGAATTTTAAAGAATACTTTATAACATGCCATAAGCTGTCTTAAATTTTTTTCGGAAAAAGTTTTCCAAATGTGAATAATTTGGAAATTTAATTTTTTATAGATTTTGTACACTTGTATTTTTCTAACATTGTTTAAAGAATATAAGGTTTATGAAAGGTTTAGGCAACAAATTAATTCAATTAATAGATATACTTATCTTTTTTCTCATAATTTGTCTCTTCTTTTGGCCTTTATACATGTGTATATGGGTCTCTATACAAACACGCAAGTGTTGGTTCCACCGGAAGTAAGTATTAGCGAGATTGTATATCCAATACATCATTCGATCGTTATATCTAGAGAGGTGTAAACGCAAACGCTAACAAAATCACTTAAGTACATACTTATACGTAACATAAATACACGGTATTGCCGGTCGAGGGGGTACGTATTCTCCCCCGTTAAAGTAATAAACCACCGTCGTCGCGTCGGCAAGATCGCGTTTGTGCCACTATTATTTTAATTAAACGAACGTAATGGCCGGTCTCTGAAACAAATTAAAGAGTTTCCTATTACTTGGTGTTCTCGTTACGTCGAAGAGAAAGCGTAGGAGAATCGATATCCTATATATTCGATGGTAGAATTCGAGTTCGTGTTCGGCGAGAAACCGAAGAGCAGTCTTGTCTCACCCTCGCGCAGAGAAGTAATTCTTCCTTATATACGATATTACGCGCTCCGTCGCGTCGTTCAAGTTGATTTTTCCGTTACGTCGCATTGCAGAGACGCAACGATAGAGTAGTAATAGTCTAAATATTAACTCTATAAATATTAGACAAGACAAGTTATAGACAAGATCGGTGTGTGTGTGTGTATATATATATATATTTATTTCTTTTTGTCTACTTCGTTCTCTTTCCTCTTTTTTTCTCTCTTTTTCTCTTCATTGAAAATACGCCTTCGTAATTTTATTATCCGTGAGGATATAATATGCATATAAGATTTAATCATCTTAGCGACGGCCAGCGCTAATTCCCATTTGAATTGTTTATTGTTAATAAATTGTATAGTGAATTTATTGTCGTTAAGTAGAATTATATACGCGATCCGTTCTTTCCGTGCAGAAAGCTTTCTGATCACGTTCAGATATAGTATATCGCGTGTAATATATAAATTCGAACTCCTAGATTGAATCTCTATTTACTTGTAATCTGATTGCAATGCGCTAGGTATTTTTAATTCGCTAATGCGGATTAAGATTTCAATCTCGAGTTACAGTCTTCGCCGATCTCTAACGTTTGCCATTTTTCGTTTTGCATAAAAAGGACAAAGGGGTAAATCTATAATACCGTGGCACGTCTAAAAGCTGCTGTCATCGTTAATCCACAATTCTCGCACTCGAGCACATACGTAACCGCGTACGCGACACAGACATCTATTTATCGGGACTATCGTGATCCTAAACGTGCAGTAATGCGAAATCTGATTCCGGAATTTCACTATTACCGCTACATATTACGACAAATTTTCAATTCACGAGAGTGCACAGTGCAGATTTTTGTTCGATATAGTTTAACATACCTACAGGGAAAGGAGGAGATTTTCGTTTATTTTTTTTTCTTATTACGTGTGGAAGATCTGACGCAATGTGGTCGCTGCGAATATTCAATATGCCGCTCGGGCAAATAGTAAAGCTCGCTTATTCGGCGCGGTATACTAAGAACGAGATAATCTTATCATATTTTTTACAATTTACGTAAAATCCGGAAGTTGATCGTATATCCTACGTATACTCGTTTCACGAGTATTGCACCGCGTTAAAACTAATTATATAGACGTTATTCAATACTGCATTCAAGCCCTTGAGCATAAAATATACGGTGCTTTGAAAATATATATACCATTGTAATGTTGTCCTTTGACTAGCTTAAACATTCGTAGATGTATTAATAATTCAACAAATTATACTTCCATAGCTTAGATAATTGATGATTGAATTATTTTTTGTAGCAAAAAAAAATGATTTGATTACCGAGGCTTAATATTAAAAAATTGAAGAGTAATTATACCGAAATTTTTTTCCGATAAAATATTAATTAGAATGCACTGATATATATTTTTTCAAGACACTCTATCGCCTTTCGTGAGATTACTCTAATTAGGTACAATATTAATATGAATATCATGGGCAGAGCCAAAAGTACGCGTCTTTCGAGAGCAGATTATGCAAAGCGTCATCTGTTATAAATTTTGTCGAAAGTAAACCTACAGATTTGATACAGGATTTGGCATATATGGCTATTTTGGCAGAATACTAGTAGATAATATATAAGATATCAGAAGACTCAGCCAGTAAAAACATGAGTTTAATGTGAACATAAGTAATTTCTAATTGAACTTTTGCCGATTTAATATACTGCGAACAATTTTCTCCTTAGATATAATACTAGCGTATTTAAACTACGTTATTTTTAGTATGATCTTTAGTATAATCTTTAATAATAATGAGTTAAAGGATATGTGACGAGATACTGTTATATAAACCATTTTATTTCGAAACATTTAAACCATTAGTTAATAAATTACAAGAAAAGTGTTATTTTCAAGTTATAACATCCAAATAAATACATGAATGTGTCTATTTATATTTGTTTGTACATGTATAAACATATATTATACAGCATGTAATACGTTATTGAAATTAATTATTTAAGAGGGAGTATAATATGATTTTTAGAAGAACAATAATTTACTGCGTGGGATAGTCCATGATTTAGACAGCTAGGAAAGTCACATATATCTCTATTTGACAACAAATTTACAACGCCTGGCGGTATCTCAACAGTTGAAAACATGTTCAAATACGGTGCTAAAGTACACGAATTTTTATTATGTAACACAATGACACAATTGCCAATTATTAAAGATAATGTCAGATAACTAAACAATGCAACTTCATCGTTATAATAAATAGAAACAATGCCTTTTGGTCCAGGAAAGCTGATTATCTCCAATCTTTCATCCTGACATTTTAGGTTATTGCAATAAATGTTTGAAAATTTTATAGTATTTATTACTGTACTTGCTAATAGAAACTTGCTGAAAAAAAGCAATAAAAGAAATACATTTGTTAAAATGTTACTAAGTGTTCACAAACATACAATTGTACAAACAAAGGACTTTAAAAATATGTGAAAATTTTCTAGTAATTTAATACCCATTGCATTCTAGTGTAGATGCAAGATTCTCTAATATTTTCCTTCTAGAAACAATAGGCCAAATACTCCAATTTTTGAATGCTTCCTCGGCTAATTTTATGCATCTAAACATATCTTCCCTATAATAAATTTAGATATTAATTTAATATGTGAGTTTTATTAAATTTCGTAAAAATTGTTGCAGAGCTAAGAAGAGAGGCAGAAAAGATGCATGTATTCGTACTTTGTTGCGTGTGCATATGTATTGCTATTATGAATCCAGTATTCATTCTTCACAGGCCTCTGCCATACGCCGTTATAAAAAAGCTCATAAACTGATCCTGTATATTCGTTTGGATTAATCTTATCTCCATCTTTTAAATCGTTCCAGAGAAGATGTGGAATCAAATTAAAAGTAGAAAACGACCATTTCCAAGAAAGCTTGATATTGGAGAAAAACTCGAAGTGTGCATTTATGAACGTAATATCTCTCTGATCTCAAAACAGAATTATTATTTCAATAAAGCTGTAGACAATTTGGCATTTGTATTACATCATTAAAATTGTACTACGTACGCGTAATGTCGTTGCTAATACTTTTGCAGCTGTAATATCTTCCGACCATATAGACACCATATTGATTGACTTCAGATTGACAAAGTATGACGGAAGCATATATAATTCCTTCTCTGTACGAAATATGGAAATAGGCAAATCCATGTATGTATAAAAATCTGGAAAATACTTTTCTAGGAGCGATAAAAATTTCTGTTTTATTGATTCTTGGACAAAAATTGTATATATCTTTAACAGGAAAAAAGGTGTAACCCTTAAGTGGCTAATAACTGCATACAAGTCAGAATCTTGGCATACAATCATCTCATAGACGTAATCTGTGTAAATTTTAAAAATATTGCTATAAAATGTAAAACTTTTAGAATATGTTTTGAATGTGCTTACTTGAAATTAATGGTCTATAATAACCATCTACGAATTCCAACTTCGAATTATTCCTAAAAAATATAAGAACGTTTACAAAATGGATAATAATATCCTTTATAACGTAATAAGAAATGTTAATTAATATTTAGTAAACAATTTAATTATATAACATAGTTTGATATAATGTATTTTTATTGGATAATTACATAAGGGCCGCTTTTAAAAATGATGGAATTTCTCGTTCCTCACATACAATATACATAATATATATTATATTAATTTCATCATAAGTGCATTCATCTAAAAAGAGATAGTAAAAAGAAGAATTTCTATTATACAATCTAGTACGTATATTATTTTATGTATATTATTGCTATTATTTTTTAATATAAATATAATATTAAAATTGAAGAAGCGAGAACAAAGGATATTATCGATATATATATATCGCTACAGATACATTACAAGAATATTATTAATGTATCGAACTCACTGTCAAACATCAATTTCACACTAACAGTGTACAAAAAGTCAAGAATTGTAGTAATTATATCCACATGATCACAAGCAGATTTGAAAACAGATAAATTCTCTTCTATTATAGACGCTGTCCGCGAGAATCTATAAATGTAAAAAGAAAATAAAACAACATATATAGAGACAACTGTTATATTTTTTAACATCACTCTCAATTTAGGGTTAAGTAGTCATATTTACCTATCTAAAAAATTATTATTTTCCTCACATTTCAATTCGTAGTGTAAAGCAGATATCTTATTTAGTGCTGCCTAACACAACACGCGTAAAAAATAATACAAAACTATTTATTAGTAATATAGATTTTAAGTTCTCTGTCTTATTATATGTCACAATTCCTCAACATATTTATATGTATATATTAATTAGTCACAATCATATTCACCTGCTTGTTGATCTCATACTCTAAGGCTTCATAATGTCGCTTTATGGTCTTAATTCGCTTATGCATTCTGATTCAGATTATTAATTAATTTCCAGCAATATTACAAAAGAAAAACGTATATGCGATCGCTATCTTGCGCACAGTAACAATAAGAACAGATGAAGAAGAGATTGTATTTGCGAAGAGATGACACTTTGATTTGGAGCAACAAACTGCAGGTGATCGCGCAAGACGCTCCATACATATAAATAATATTTTCGTATTCTGCTGCTAATAACATTATGAAGATCAAATACGTAAATGTCACGCGATCTGAACAGTATGTAACGGGTGTTTACATATTATAAAGATGTTATTTTGTCCCAATTTTAAACGCTGTAAGGTATCCCGGAATGTAACTCGGATCAAAATTCAATTGAACAAAGACAAAGCAATCTGACTTGTTCTTTATAATTCTTTAATCTAAACTACTTGTACTTTTCATCTGTTCTTTTTCTTTCTGACGTCTAATCATATATCTATTTTATTTTAAATACAAAGGTACAAATATGTAGCGGAGCCACAAAGAACCAGATCTCATATATAACTTGCACTTCTTAAAAAATTTCTCGATTTGTCGTTTGACAACTTTTTTCGACAGTAAAATATTGCTTCTTCACAAAATCCAATAGGTATCTATTTTAATTGTTATTTCGTAATTTATTAAGAGCAATACACAATAAATACTTATATTTCGTGCAAATTGATGTGAGAAGAATTTAGCACAGTTGCTATTAATATATCTTAAGCAAAATTTCTTTTTCTTTCAAAATGAAATAGTGAAGTATTTAAATCTCTTAAATCATTTTTTAGTCTCTTTTATTGTCGGTAATTATTTATGTCTATTTTTATCGGAGTAGATTAATTTTAATCTCGGTTTAACTTACTATTTATCCTTTTCTAACTCTTAGGACAAGATAAAATGTAAGTTAAATTAAGATTAAAATTAACCGGCATTTGACAGAAACGGACATAAGTGAATTGTCATATTGCATTTACACCTTGAGATAAAATATGAAAAGTATATCTACGTTACTTCTTGACAAAATCAAGATTTCAAAAATTTCTTTTAAATAAAGATAAAATAACTCTTCGAATAAACGAGCATACATTTTAGGAAGTTATAACTACAGATATGTTTTATATGACATACTCAATATTTTTCCATACCTCATCATTTTTATCGCCATTTAATTTTACGGTACTTGCTGTACTGCTCACACCATACTTAAAGATACGGCGGTATATTTTTTGTCGAGTATTATGTATTGTGTTACACGCTGTATAAAAAATATGTGTTTAAAGCATCCAATTCTTAACATAAATTTTAAAAATAGTTGAAAGTGTAAGGGATTTTATTTTATAAATGTATATGAGCGTTTCCAAATAAAAAGAATGAGCGATTGACTAATAAGCTATACTGTTATTATTTTTAAAAAACCTTGTATAATATGTCGAACGCCATTAATGTCCGTGGACATTTATATCCTTGATAAAGCGTATATCAAATCTGAATATTTGTGTCATAACTCTCAATTATGTCTGACAGTTCGATATCCTTAAATGTATGATTCGTATGAAACGTATTAAATAAAATTAGAACATAAATAATAGGTACAATATTAATAAATATGAATACGTCAGGTAGAGCCATGTCTATCGAGAGCAGATTATGCAAAGCGTCTGCTATAAACTTTGTTGATAGAAGAACTACAGAGATTCGATACAGGATATGGCATGTAAAATGCTGGTTAGATAATATATATAGAACACCAGCGGATTCTGACGTCGGTAGGAGGGGGCAAAATTATTTGATTTGATATTTTTCTTAGCATCACGCTTAGCTTTTACTTCAGGATCAACGAGAACTTGGTGAAACTTGTGATCTTGCTTTAACGTTTAATGTATTTTTTCTAAGATTTTTTAAAACAGATTCAACAAAACTGATTTTTTTTATTTGGAAGGAGGGGTTTTACCCCCCCCCTCCCCCCCAAGGATCCATCAGTGATATAGAGTAAAATGTGTTAACTGTGTTAAGTGTGTGATATTAGAAAGTTTCACCGGCAAAACACGAGTTTAAAATTGCGAACATAATTAGCAAATTTTGATTGAACAATTTTACATACCGCGAATAATTGTTTCAACATATAATACTGGCTTTTTAAAATGTTATTTTTGGTATAAATTTTGATATAATTTTTAATAATATTGAGTTAAAAGATATGTGATGAGATATTATTATAAAAATAATTTTATTTCCAAACATTAATAAGTGACAAGAAAACTGTTATTTTAAAGTTATAACATATAAATACGTACATGAATGTGACTAAAATATTTACTTATATACACGTATAAATTGATATTATGGAGCATGTAGTACGCTACGAAAATTATTTAAGGGGGAATATAATATGATTTATAGAAGTACAATATTTAACTACATCATAAAATTCATACGTTTTAGTAAAAATGTTACACATATCTCTATTTGACAACAAATTTAAAACGCCTGGAGGTAGCCCAGCTGTTGAAAACATGTTAAAATATGATGCTAAAGAACACGAATTTTTATTTTCTAACACAATGACACAATTGCCAATTATTAAAGATAATGTCAGATACATAAATAATGCGATTTCATCTTGACTGCAAATAGAAATAACGCCTTTTGATCCAAGAAAGCTGATTATCTCTAATCTTTCATCATGACGTTTCAATGTATTTATAATGTTGTATGATGTTTTTATAAAGTCAAATACTAGATTTTTATACAAAAATTTACTGAAAAAGAAAGCAAAAAAGGAAATACATTTATTAGAAATGTCATTAAGTGTTCACAAATACGCAAATGTACAAAGTAAAAGACATTAAATATATATGATAATTTTTTAGTAAATTAATACCCATTGCATTCTAATGTAGCTGCAAGATTCTCTAATATTTTCCTTCTAGAAACAATAGGCAAGATACTCCAACTTTTGGATGCTTCTTCGGCTGATTTTACGCAACTCAACATATCTTCCCTATAACAAATTTTAATATTAATTTAATAATATGTGAATTTTATTAAGATTCTTAAAAATAATTGCAGAGTTAAGAAGAAGGGCAGGAAAGATGTATGTACACGTACTTTGTTGCATTTGCATATGTATTGCCATTATGTACCCAATATCCATTCTTTACAGGCTTTTGCCATCCGCCGTTATAAAAAAGATTGTAAACTGATCCTATATGTTTGTTTGGATCAATCTTATCCCCATATTTAAGATCATCCCAGACAAAATATTTATACAAATCGAACATAGAAGACAACCATTTCCAAGAAAACGTGATATCGGGACAAAACTCGAAGTGCGCATTTATAAATGTAATATCTGTCTGCTCACAAAACATAAATTGTTTCAACAAAGCTTTAGACAATTTGGCAATTGTATTATATCATTTAAATTGTAATACGTACGCGTAATGTCCTTGCTAATACTTTTGCAGCTGTAATATCTTCTGACCATATAGATACCATTGTGATTGACGCCGGACTTACAGTATATAAGGGAAAGGAATGTAATTCTTTCCTTGTACGAAATGTAGAAATACGCAAATCCAAGAATGTATGAAAATTTTGAAAAATTTTTTTTAGGATCCATGAAAATTTCTGTTTTATTGATTCTTGGACAAAAATTTTCCTTATTTTTAACAGGAAAGAAGGTGTAATCCTCAAATAACTAATAACTGCATGCAAGTCAGAATCGTCTAGCACGATCATTTCATAGACGCAATCTGTATAAATTTTAAAAAGATTATTATGAAATTAAATAAACGCTTTTAGATTATGTTTTGAATGTGCTCACTTGAAATTAATGGTCTATTATAGCGATCTACACTTTCCCACTTTGAATTATTGCTAAAATATTAAATAATATATTTAATAATTAATTTAATAATATAATATAGTTTGATATAATTTGTATACATATATTTTTATTAGATAACTACATAAGGGCCGCTTTCAAAAAGCATGGAATCTCAGGTTCTTTACATACAATATACATTATATATATTATAATCAGGTCATCAGCAGTGCATTTATCTAGAAAAAGATAGTAAAAGAAGAATTTCTATTGAACAATCTAATACATTATTCTATGTATATTTTTGTTATTAATTTTACATATAAATAATGTAGAAAATGACGAAACGCAAAAAAAGTACTGTCAATATTTATTGCTCTCTACAGTTATATAACAAGATATCATTATACGTATCAAACTCACCGTTAAGCATCAATTTCACACCAACAGTGTACAAGTAGTTAAGAATAGTAGTAACTATATCCACATGATCACAAGCAGATTTGAAAACAGATAAATTCCTTTCTATTATAGACGCTGTCTGCGAGAATCTGTAAAAATGTAAAAAAAAAATAATAATAAAGCAAGTGTTACATTTTTACTGTTAAATAGAGACGACTGTTAAATTTTGTTATCACTCTTATCTTAGGATTAAGTAGTCATTTATACCTATCTGACAAATTATCAGGATCCTTAAATTTCAACTCGTAGTGTAAAGCAGATATCTTATTTAGTGCTTCCTAACAACATATGTAAAAAATAATACAATACATTTTACCAGCAATATAGATTAAGTTCCCTGTGTCTTAAATGTTATATTTCACAATTCCTCAACATATTTATATATGTTAATCATATTCATACTCACCTGTTTATTGATATCATATTCTAAGACTTTATAACATCGCTCTATAATTTTAATTCGCTCACACATTTTGATTCTGATTATTAATCAATTCCCAGCAATATTAAAGAAGTAATACGCGTATACGATCGCTATCGTCGCACGTCGAAAATAAGAACAGATGAAAACGAAACTGTACTTGCGAACTTCGATTTGGAAATATCGCAAAAGACGCTCTATAGATAATATTTCGTTGCTAATCTCTCTGTTGCTAATAACATTATGAAGATCAAAAAGGTAAATGTCACGCGAACTAAACAGTATATAACGGGTGTTTACATATTTTGAAGATGTTCTTTGTTCTTTTGTTCCAGTTTACGTATAAGGTAAGGTATCTCGGAATTTATATAACTCGGATAAAAAGTCAGTCGAATAAAAACGAACCAATCTAATTTGTTCTTTACAATTCTTTCATCTAAACTTACTAGTACTTTTCATATTCCTCCTCTTTTTCTTTCTGACGTCTAATCATGCATATATCTATCTTATTTTAAATGCAGAAAATACAATTTGTAGCGCGGTCACAAAGAACCAGATCTGATATGACAACCTTGACAATCTCAAAAAATTTTTCGATTGTTCTCTGACAACTTTTTTCGCCAGCCAAATTATTGCTTTTTTGCACTGCTCAACAAACATTTTAATTGTTATACCGTAATTTATTAAGAGAAACAGATAATAATATTTTATACGAATTAATGTGAGAAAAATTTAGCATAATAGCTATTAATATATCTTACAATTAGGCAAAATTCTTATTTCTTTTTAAATGAAATAGTGATGTATTTAAATCTTTTCTATTTTCTATTTCCCTTATTTTTGGTAATCATGCATTTATGTCCATTTCTACCAAAGTAAATTAATTTTAATCTCTTCTTTAATCTCTTCTTAAATCTTTAATTTTCAGGAAAGAGGATAAAAATATTTAATTCCAT
Organism: Temnothorax nylanderi; assembly: GCF_030848795.1. Taxonomy (NCBI): domain Eukaryota; kingdom Metazoa; phylum Arthropoda; class Insecta; order Hymenoptera; family Formicidae; genus Temnothorax; species Temnothorax nylanderi. Next base: position 1,373,018 of record NW_027249103.1, on the reverse strand, counting down.
TTTTTTTATTTGAATTGTGAGATAGTTGACGCAATTGCAATTACGATATTTTGTTGTAATAAAACGTACATTGTTTCTTGAAAAGGTTGGCTGTGACTCATTTGTCAACTCACTTATGACACTATTCTTCAGTTTAAAAGAATAATGACACTTCTGCCCCGTGCGGCGGATTTCGCACGTAGACTTGTGACATTGTTAGCACGTAGATAACATTTAAAGCATATATTTTATAGGTTTAACTCAAAATTGAAATTTTGTAAGTCTGTGTGACAATATATATTCTTTTCGGGATACGATATGTATAATAAAGTTTGTTGACAAAATAGGGCAATTAATGTTAGAAATTAAGTAGAGTTCGACATACTATACAGTTTGATGCAATTTTGTGGCAGAAACAGATAAGAACAAACTCTGCGTTCGACAATTTACTACCAGATTGCTGTCAGATAAAATATCAGAAAACTCCGCCACTAAAACACAAGTTAATGAGAACATAGTTAGCAATTTCTGATTGAATTTTTGCCAACTTGACATACTGCGAACAATTTCTTCATTGGATGTAAACTGGCGTCTTTAAAATGTTATTTTAAAATGTTATTTTTGATATAATCTTTGATAATATTAAGTTAAAGGATATATGAAGAGACACTATTATATAAACAATTTTATTTTAAAACATTATAATTAATAAATGACAAGAGAACTGTTATTTTTTAAAGTTATAATATCTAAATAAATACATGAATATGTTTATTTACTTTTATACACAAATATTATGGAGCATATGTAATACTGTTACTAAAATTATTTAAGAGGGAGTATAATATGATTTATAGAAGTACAATCATTGAGTGCGTCGTGTAGATCATAATGTCGAGAGCTAAAATATTGACACATATCTCTACTTGACAACAAATTTACAACGCCTACAGGTATCCCAGCTGTTGAAAACATGTTAAAATATGGTGCTAAAGTACACGAATTTTTATTATGTAGCACAATGACACAATTGCCAATCATAAAAGATAATGTCAGATAATTAAACAATGTTTCTTCATCTGCATGATAAATAGAAACAATGTTTTTTGATCCATGAAACTTGATTATCTCTAATCTTTCATCCAGCCATTTTAATTTAGAGCGAACGACGTTTCCTAATTTTATAGTGTTTAATACTGTTTCTGCAAAATTAAATTCGCTGAAAAAGAAAGCAAAAAGGGAAATATATTTGTTAAGAGTGTTACTAAGTGTTAACAATCACACAAATGTATAAACAATAAACTTTAAAAATACATGAAAATTTTCTAGTAAATTAATACCCATTGCATTCTAATGTAGATGCAAGATTCTTTAATATTTCTTTTCTAGAAACCATAGGCAAGAGACTCCAATCTTTGGATGCTTCCGCGCTTGATTCCATGCATAATATCACATCTTCCCTACAATGTTTTTAAATATTAATTTAATAGGTGAGTTTTACTAAATTTCTTAAAAATTATTGCAGAGTTAAGAAGAAGGGCAAGAAAGACGCATGTATTCGTACCGTGTTGCGTGTGCATATGTATTTCTATTATGTATCCAATATCCATTCTTCACAGGTTTTTGCCATCCGCCGTTATAAAAAAGATCGTTAACTGAACCTACATATTTATTTATTTTATCTTCATCTTTTAAATCGGCCCGGATAAGCTCTTGAAACCAATTGAAAGGAGAAACGAGCTTTTTCCAAGAAAACGTGATATCGGAGCAAAATTCGAAGTGCGTATTTATGAATGTAATATCTCTCTGCTCTCAGAACAGAAATTGTTTCAATAAAGATTTTGGCAATTTGGCCATTGTATTACAGCATTTAAATTATATCACATAATACGTACGCGTAATAACGTTGCTAATTCTTTTGCAGCTGTAATATCTTCTGACCATATAGACACCATATTGACTGACTCCAGATTTAAAATATATGAGGGAATGTAAATTAATTCTTTCTTTGTATGAAACGTGAAAATGGGCAAATTCCAGGATGTATAAAGATCTTGAAAATACTTTTCTAGGATCCATGAAAATTTCTGTTTTATTGATTCTTGGACATAAATGTAATTTATCTTGAACAAGAAAAAAGATGTAGCCCTAAAATAGCTAATAACTGCATACAAATCAGAATCTTCGAACACAATCATCCCATAGATGTATCCTGTATAAATTTAAAAATTTTGTTATGAAATTAAAGATATATGTTTTTATATTATGTTTTAAATGTGCTTACTTGAAATTAATGACGTATAACAGACATCTGCGTGTTCCAACCCTGAATTAATCCTAAAAGATATAAGAATGTTTACAAAATGGATAAGAATGGATATCTTTTATAACGTAATAAGAAATATTAATTCATATACTTAGTAAATAATTTAATAATATAACATAGTTTGATATAATGTATACATGTATTTTTATTGGATAATTACATAAGGGCCGCTTTCAAAAATGATGGAATCTCATCTTCACATACAATATACATAATATATATTATAAGAACTTCGTCAACGGTGCATCCTAGAAAAAGATAGTGAAGAGAAGAATTGCTATTAAACCGTCTGATGCAAATATTATTCTACGTATATTCTTCTTATTATTTTTTTATATAAATAATGTAGGAAATGCATAAAAAAGTGCATAAAGAATACTGTCGATATATTGGTACAGTTGTATTAGAGATAAGAGAGAATATTATTATACGTATCGAACTCACCTTTAAGCGTCAATTTCACACCAATAGTGTGCAAATATTCGAGAATAGTAGTAACTATATCCACATGACCACAAGCAGATTTGAAAACAGATAAATTCTTTTCGATTATAGACGCTGTCTGCAAGAATCTATAAATGTAAAAAGAAAGTAAGGCAACATAAATAGAGATAACTGTTAAATTTTTTGTCATCATTCTCATCTTAGGATTAGGTAGCCATTTACCTATCTAAAAAATTATTAGTATCCTTGAATTTCAGCTCGCAGTGTAAAGTAGATATTTTTTTTAGTGCTTCCTAACAACATACGTAAAAAATAATACAATACATTTTACCAGCAATATAGATTATTTCCCTGTCTCAAATGTTATATTTCACAATTCCCCAACATATTTATATATGTTAATCATATTCGTACTCACCTGTCTGTTTATCTCATATTCTAAAGCTTCATAAAATCGCATTGTAGTTTCAATTCGTTCACCCATTCTGATTCCGATTTTCCAGCAATATTACAGAAGAAACACGCGTATGCGATTGCAATCTTCCGCGCACAGCGACAATAAGAACAGATGAATACGAGCTTGTATTTGTGAAGAGGAGACACTTTGATTTGGGACAACAAACTGATAATCAAGAGTAAGACGTTCTATGAATAATATTTCGTACTATGCTGCTAATAACATTATGAAGATCAAGAGGGTAAGTGTCACGCGATCTAAACAGTATGTAACGGGTGTTTACGTATTACAAAGTTCTTTTGTTCCAATTTGAAACGCTCTACATAAGACATCCCGGAAAAAGTAACTCGGATCAAAAATCAATCGCATGACAAAACAAATCTAATTTGTTCTTTACAATTCTTTAATCTAAACTACTTGTACTTTTATCCCTCCACTTTTTCTTTTTGACTACATATCTATTTTATTTTAAATGTAGAAATTACTAAAAGCGCAGCCACAAATAACCAGATTTTATATGACAAACTTGCTAATCTCAAAAAATTTCTCGATTGTCCTTTGACAACTTTTTTCGACAGTAAAATATTGCTTTTTTACAATAATTATCTATTTTAATTGTTATTTCGTAATTTATTAAGAGAAATACGCAATAATAAATCTTATGCAAATTGATGTGAGAAAAATTTAGCACATTAATATCTTACCATTAGGCAGAATTTCTTTTTTTTTAATGAAATAAATAATATATTTTAATCTCTTAATTCTATATTTTCTAGTCTCTTTTATTTTCGGTAATAAACCGAGATTAAAATTTATCTGCAGAAAAATGGACAAGAATCGCTTACTGCTAAATTTCTAATTACAGAATGCATTAAATCTAATAATCTTTCTTTCTATAAATTAAACAAAACAAAATTAATAATTCTATCTAAGTTAACAAAATGAGAGATCTAGATATTATTTCAAGTTAATCGCCGATTAAGTTAATCGGATGAGCTTGGTCGAAATTGCTTGAATATTCGTTTGCTTTTTCTTTATAATAACAGTAACAATATTAGCAATAATATTATTATAATAATGCAATACCATATATATATTTTTTAATTACCTTTTTTATATTACGATAAAGCAATGAAAGGTATAATAATTGCGATAATAGAACAACCCTGCGAATATTGATCATATCGTACACTGCGATCGTCATTTTGAATCTTTGGCGTGTCACAAATCATAATCCAAATTCCAGTTTCCTGATAAGCTACAACAACTTTTCGATTTGAACGATGATCGACAAATTTCTGAGTTAAATGAAAACGTTATGGATATAACACTTTATAAAATTCTGTTCACATAAGCGTACAATTACACACGTACAGTTTGTATTCTCTGCGCTCCGCATTCATATATCAAGAGGAAAGTATTTTTACACAAAATATTCAATAAGGTTATTTTACACATTTGCTAATAATATTCTGTTTACATTCGCACATGTTTTGCATTCTGTTATATCCTGCATGTCTGATTCATAAGAGCAACAAATTTTGTGACATATTTTTTTAAATCTTGTTCTAAAATAATAAAATTAGTTTTAAGAAAATCAACTTTTTCCAATTTTACTCGTTATTTCTTCATGTTTGTCTTAATTATACATTATAACTTTGTAAGAAATTTAATTAACAATTTTGATTCTCTGCTGGAGATGGATGAGAGGTCAGAAATTTGATTTACTTTATAAGAGCAATGCTTCTTGCAGCATGATTTTCTTTAATTCATCCTAAAACAATTCAACTTGTTATTAAATCAATCATTTCTTTATCTGTTTTATTTCGTTCTTTATCTTCACTTTAGTCATGCATTATAACTTTGTAATATTTTAAGAAAGATAGCTTTTTAATATAATTAACTAACATAATTGATCCTCTGCTACTAGATGGATAAGGACAAGAATAATGAACAACTTTCCCGTATCACTATTGATTCATCCATCCAAGATGATGTCAGCGAGATTGATTTTGATGTAACACGTACATCCTCGGTTGCATCCATCGTCACCCATGAGGAATATCCCTCATCGGCATCACTACGAGCCATCTCCGATATCGAGCATCGTTATCAATTGATCGGCAATATCAATGTTATCAATCAATTGTAAGGCAGTATTTATTTAAAAAATATTTATTAATCTCTCTTTCATTGGAATTTTTCTAAAATGGAAGGAGATCATTTGCGATCTAATTTTATATACGAATAACTTGTAAAGAGATTCTTTTAGATGTATTGATTAAGAACACTTTAATTGACGATCTTCTTATAAAGAATGTGTAACGAATATTTATCTAATTTCAAAACAGGTTTATGTTACACAGCTATATCCATTCGAAATAAGTTGCAAAGTGAACAGTTTGCAGGGAAGTTAATCAAGACGTGCTTTGCATCTGCTATACGGAAACTTACGACTTTTTGGCGGCAGGACTGTCGGACGGGACCTTAAGGTTCTACAAAGTTAGCTCAGGGAAGAACACGCTGGTGCTGAGCGACGCGGAGATGATGCAGAATCCGGCTCCGGTGACTGCTGTAAAGCATCGACCTGTGCACAGATCACACCCGATTACTCGTACCGTGATAGCGACTTGTTAGTACTTTATATCTTTCACTTCTTGGGTTAATTGTTACATAATACGTTACATTTATTACAATTATTATATAATTACATAATAAGTTACTATTTATATTTTGAGGATGATTTAATTGTAAGTTCACCTTCGAAGAGATTTTGTTAAAGCAAGACAGATATTAATTTATATCTAGAAACGAGATTTTCGAAAGAAAATCTTAAATATTGATCTGATATACTGTATGATACATTGAGATAGACTAATACGTGGTACAACTTTTTATCTTTTTGAATATAGAATAATACTGCACAGAATAAATAGGCAAAACAAAATAATAAAGAAAGCTCTTCACACTATCCATTCGTGATGTTTAAAGGCGATAAAAAATATAATAATACCTTTAAATTTTATTTTATTCTTGTCTTTAATCCTTAATCATTTTATTCTTGTTTTATCGATGCTTATATCGAAGGCCTTATAAAATTATGGAAAAAGATGTTAATATTAAGAACTAATATTGAATGTAGCATAGTAAGCTATAGTCTTACATCGTTAAAAAATTGTTAAAAAATTGAAATTATAATCGTTTTGAATCCGTTTATTAAAATGATATTTTTACAAGTAAACATTATTCATGCAGATGCCAACGGCTGCGTTAAATGCTGGCATTATCCAACCGCGCAATGCCTCTACACAATACGGGAGAGACGGCAAACGCTTGGTCTAGCTTACCATCCTACACTACCGAAGTTCGTCACTGTCGGAGACGATACGAATCTATACTTGTACGACGAGGAAACAAAGACGCGGGAAAGAGTGTTTCGCGGAAGGTGATTATCCCGAAAATAAATATTCTCTAGTTAGTGGAAGCTTCTCTAGAGAGAAATACTGCCGTAATAAAAGTTGAGATTCTATAAACTCTATAAAGCATCCTATAATTTTCAAACGCAGTGACGCGCCGGATGTCATGGATGGTCATAAATCCAGGGTCTTCAGCGCCTGCTTCAACCCGAAATCCGCGCACGAGCTGATAAGCGCTGGCTGGGACGACACCATCCAGTTCTGGGATACCAGACAAGCTCATTCCCTTCGGTTCATATCGGGTGTACATATGTGCGCGGACGGGCTAGACATCAGTAGAAATGGGAAAGAGGTACGTTTTGAACTTGTATTTCATGCCTATATAGCTGAAGAATCGACAGATCCATGCCGGATAAACGCCAAATATTATATGTTAATAAATCTAAGAACGTATATATACACTAACAATTACAGCCTAATTGCAACAGCTTTATAATTTTGTAATATCACATTTGCTTGAGGAACGCGTATACTTTTATATAAGAATTTTTTACAGCGTTTTTAACTAACGGATTCCTCTTGAATAACAGATTCTTACTTGTGCCTGGCAGAAGAACAATCCTTTACAATTGTGGGACTACGGTAGCGGCAGATTGATTATCACTTTGGAACCAGACAGTTATTCCTCTTTATTATACGTTGGAAAGTACGTAACAAATATGTATATCGCATGCGGTGGCTGCGACACTGATCTCTTCAGAATTGTCGATTTACGATCTCATTCTGTAAGTCTGACAGTTTTTATTATTTAATCAGTATTAAATAACATATGGCATATATACATATATTAACATTTTGGAAAAATAATATCATGTCAGATATTATTAACAACTTAATTTATAAAAAAATCTTCGTTATAAGTTTCTCCATTATAATTATAATAATCATTTATAATTCAAAGACAAATGATATTTGAATTAGATATTTCAGTGCAGTTAAAGAAAAATGGACTTTGAGTTAATTAAAAAGTTTCTGAATACAATCGAGAAAATTTTGAGACCTACTTTAAATGCAAAATTGCCCGGTTTGTCCGTGTACACCCTTGCTTTATAAAATAATCATTTTTATAGGAAATCGATTGTTCTTATTTCAAGATAATCTAACAATATACGATCTTTGCTCCTACAGACTATAGCCATGATCAAATACTTCAAGGGCGGTGTATATAGTTTGGATGTCGGCCCATTAGAATCAAAGTACAGTACACGGATTCTTCCAAAGCTCGCTTTTTGCGCCGGGACAACAATTTTCGAAGTAGACGCCCAGCCTAGTTGATTGATTTGTGACATATATATCTTTGATATGCAATTTACGGAATTATTTTATCCTTCAAAGCTTGAAAAATATATATATTTACTTTGCATGTAGTTTCCAAAATGTAGCTAACTTACATTTGTTAACATAACGTAACATACGTTTGTAAATATCTATCGATATAAGATTTTGATAAGACAATTCTTTTAATATCTATCGTTATCGTAAAAAGACGGTTCTCTAAAAAATTTTACATAGCGTGATATTGTTTCATATTCTATATAATAATGCACGTTAAGTTGACGTGCTTTAATTTTTCTCTCTTTATAACTATAAAAAAATTAGGTCAAAATATGATATCGCTGTGGTGTATATAACGTACTGTTAGAGAATATGATGAGAATGAAATAAAATAACAAGAGGGAGAAAGATGATAATGAATGCTAAAATAAGTCGATTATTTTCGTTGTCTCCCGTAGAAGTCTTTCCGGAAAGGAATGACACGCGCACTCAAGCAATAAACAATGTATTTTATTTAATACAAACTATAGTACAAAATTTATACAGAACAACGTACGGTTTTTATCATCATTTCTCATATGACAGCAAGTTCTCGTATCGAGCGAACGCACACACTTAAGCAAGACTTAAGAGACGAGGGGGCGGATTGGAAACGGGTCGAAGGATTGGGGGGGAAGGGGGGCATGACAGGGGGTCAGGGGACAATCACTAAAACTGAGCACATCGATTTGTGACAATACAAACTTACTTGACACGAGCAAATCCATCGGTTGACAAGCGACACGGTGTAGAAAAAGATTGCTCGCGCACAAACACGGTGAGAGAGCAGAAAGCGCATCGCATATTTTTTTTTCTCTTTTTCTTTTCTTCAGTACTCGCGCCGTAGACGACACGTCCTGTTTCGTAATACTTTTGCGGCGGTGATCGGATATCCGATCCACACATCGGATTCCACGGGGGAATCACTGAATATCTCGTGCACTCAAGTATACTCCGAACTCGACGATTACGCTGGGCAACATTCGAGACTTCGAAACTTCACTTCGTGGTAACTGCCGCGCTTAAAAAGAGGGGGACGAGTCACCTTCGGCTGCGAGACATCGTAGAGAAAGAAAAAACAGATCCTCCTCCTCCTAAAATCGCATCCAATTGTACTTAATCGTATAAGTAGATAATAGTTAATCTCTAGGTGCGATCCAACAGACTATTCGGGAAACTACTACTGTTCCAGGACAACTCTCGCCCGTATCTACAATCTAAACGATCAACGAGCCTAATTTTGGTTTGAGAAACGTGTTTGTAATAAAATATATTTATACACGATAATTGCGACGCGCTCGCGAAGCACCTCTTAGCAGCGGTCGCATTCGTCAGAGTACATCAGAGTATAAAATTGGTCGTCAATTTGCGCGGTGAATTGGGTTTTCCTTCGTTTTTTTTCCCGTCTAACTAAATCCCGCGACGCGGTTTACAAAATTAACGATGAGTCGGTGATATGTGTTTAAAAAAATATTGACACTTAGATACAATGTGCTCCAGGTCGATCGATGGAGAAGTTTACAGTACATGCATGCACCCGTGAGGATCAACATATCCATTCCTTGCTATTTCATCATATCCTCTCGACTCGTGGGAGTCAATAGCGGGACTTCCTGATGCACTATCATCGCTGCATCGTCAGCCGTTGAAAAGCGTTACACGATCAACCGATCTGAATTAATCGAGATAAAGACAATCTATAGTAGTAGGAGTACAAAGAGCAAGTTAATAACAATTAATGAGTAAGAGTGGTACCTAATTCGCGAGAACAACGGTTTCGTTTCAGCCTAAACAGGCTCTCCTGGATCACAAACAGAGATGCAATCCGTATATCCTAAATGTGAGGCGGCAGGTCTCAAGCTTAATGAGCTCGATGAAATCTAATAAGATCTGATTCATTAAAATTGAAATTGCTGTTGCGGCATCTATCACACATTCCTGGTTAAGAGACAGTACAACGTACAACACTAAAATATTATCTTACAATTTAAGAGAAATCTAATCCACATTTGTTACAACGTTACTACTCTCGACTGACTAATTTTGCATTAATTTTCACGCTTCATGCAAAATATGGCCGTTGACGAAAAAGATCGGGAAGAATCACTTTCGGGGTTTCGGAAACGAATTAGAAGCTCGTGAATTTCGGTACCCCCTTTTCCGTACGCACTCACGCTTCCGAAAAAACAGTCGCTCAACAGAAAACACACTTCGCTACATCGTGTTCTCGCACACTGTACATCATTCTACATCACATTATCATCTATAAATTACTCATAGTGTGGCTTAATATTACATTATCTCGAGGTCTCGTCACATAATAACTTTTTTTTCCCGTTACACGTTACGACAAAATCGACAAAGTCGCTTCGAAGATCGGAGATTTATCGTCTCACGCGGTAATATCGTATTCGACGAAAAAAAAATAAGAAAAGATCAAGAAAGCGAAGCAGAAGAAAGGTCAGCGTGCGTCCGAGGCTCAGACCTTACATTCACAGCCTGACTGAGCACTCGGTTCCTTTTCTTTTTTTTCCTCCCTTTTACTCTTCGCGTTAAGTCACCCGCGCGACATACCGTATCACTTTTCCATACTTAACGCACGTTTGATTCCGAGCCCACTAACTTACGACGAAATGACGTAGGATAATGACGCCAGCTATTCCTTCCTGAATTTACGTTGACCCCCTTCTCGACGCGCAGCCTCGTGATTGTTGCATTTCCAGCTTAAAATAATTGAACTAACGTCAAGCCAAGATACACGTTGACGAGAAGGAACATAAAGCGCCTGTTGTTGTTTCCGCGGTAAAAAGATCCGAGAACGCTTACGCGAGATTATCGTCTTATAAATAATAAGATACATTATCGAAATGACAAGATCGTTCCTCTCGATGAACAGAACGACGATTGTACGAGCGATTGCAGCGATAATGACAAAGAGAACGAGAACGACGGAGAAAAAGGTTTCTACTCTTAGAACAACAGGCGCGACCGTCTTGGCTCCGAAAATCCAATCTTCATCGCCAACATAAAGAGATCACACGATTTCATCGTCACGGCGACGTACTCACGTGATCGCGCGAGTACTCTCGTCCGGATTGGATGCGCCGCGCTCGCGTTTGCGCTTAAGAATCCGCGAACGAGAACGAAGGAGCGTCGCCGCCGCGTTACATAGTGTTGTAGACGGGACTGCTGTGCCTAGGCCTGACCTGCAGCCTAGCGAGGGGATGGGTCCTGCCGTGCTGCTGTTGCTTCTTACTAGCTGCCTTCGCCACCACGCTGGCCATCACCACGCTGGGCGAGGGTACCGCCGGCGGCCTGCCGGGGGCCTCGGGCGCCTCGTTGAACAACGGCGCCGGGTGATTGTTGATCATAATCGGCGCCGATCGTCTCGAGAACTCTGGCGCGATCTTCGACTTCGCCGGCGGATGCACCTCCATGGCGTCCCAATCCTTGTCTTTGTGCGCACGCAACTGCACGTCCGAGCTCTTCCTGGACTCCGGCCTGGCGACCTCGTACTTCCCTACCAACACCCTAACGGAGAGATCCTCCGCGTTGTCCTGCGACGACGGTGGCGTTGTCTCGCTCCTCCTGCCGTGCTTGCTGTCTTTGGTTTCGCCAACGCTGGACGACGACTGGATCTTGGACTCGTTGTGCGGGATCACCGGCGACGAGGGCAGACTCCTGATCTTCACGTCCCTCTTCGGCCGCGCGGTCAGCGACGCATTCTCGCCCTCGCACGCATTCTCGGGACTCCTCTCCAGCTTCGTCGACTTCGCCTCGAACTCCTTCTTCAGATTCTTGACTATACCGGACGTGCTACGCGGACATTCTGCTTCCGGCGAGTCATCTACGGAGAGACAGCGCTTGCTGAACACGGATTTGTTGCAGAGATTTTCCAAAACCATTTTGTGGTGTTTCACGGAAGGGCACTGGGTAGTATTGACGACGCACGGACTGGACGTCTCGCTTTCCGATCTGCAGGACCTCAGAGACAGCGGCAGATCGGACTCGGAGGACAAGGAGGACGGCGCGGGGGCGCTCGTGGATAGTCGTCCGATCTGGCGCATGGACATAAGGGAGATGTCGATGCTGCCTACCGGACTCGGCGAGTCCCTATTTGTTTCTACTTTAAGATTATGTTCCTGAGTGGGCGATGAGTCCCTTCTTCGCGGCGTCGGCGACGGCATGTGATGCAACAGCATCGGATTGTACGTCTCGACCGCAGCCGCGTCTACCTCGGTAGCCAGCCTGTCGCTCTTGTCGTCCGCGGTCGTCGAGCTCTGCGTGCACACGCGCTTCACCTCACCCGCGGTTGTGACCTCCTCAAGTTTCTGTTTAGTGCGCTTCACCGTGCCCGGATGCCACGGTATCTCCTCCTTGTCGTACGGGAACAGACCGCTGGAACCGAGCAGATCGGACGGCCGCATATCGTAAGAGCCCCAGGAACTGTTCCTCGACGGCAAGGTGGCCCACGAGCTGTGCACCGAATTGTTGTCGAGGACCACCGCACTGTCGTAACTACTCCAGGAACTCTGCCGACTCGGAGATTCTCTTGTGACAGGCTCACCCCGTCTTTCCTCGCGATCGAACACTCGGTCCACCTGGGCACTGAACGGATCGCCGTCCTTCTTCACTTTCTTTCCTAGAACATCGTGACACGTCGATGACGACGCCATCGTGGGTCGTCGTCGTCGTCGTCGTGATCGACGTTGTAATCGTCGTATCCGCCGTCACACTCGCGATACACTCATTCTCCACACTCACGCTTCTGTCAGTTTTATTGTCATCACACAAATCAGCACACGTTGCATCCGCGGATGCAGTCCAGACTAGACATTCACTATTATCGTTGATCTCGGTGGACTCCTGGCTCATCTCCTTTCTCCTCTCCCTCTGTTCCTCACCGGGATCCCAAATTTCCTTCCCGGAAGGAACGCTCGAGGCGGAAGCCGCGGTATCTCGCGCTTCTTGCGACTGCTCGCAATGCGAGTGACCGTTCTCGATCGGCTTCGCGTTATCCTCCGCAACCGAATTCTGAGATAGAGATCTCGCGTCCGTATCGGATCCCGGCGATGATGGTTTACTGCTGGCCGCTTCAAACTGATTGGTTAAATTGAGTACCAGGCCCTTCCTCTTCTGTCCCTGAGTTTCTAACTTACTAATCCTATTCTTTACGCTAGGTGTGCCAGGGGTTGCGGCGGGTAGGTGCATTATTTTGTTCTGCGACACGCTATAAGATTGCCCATTGTCGCAGGGCATTAGAACATTGCGAGCCTCCTGTTCTATTGCCGGTTTTTGATTCGAGCCACGAAGAAGGTCCTCCCGTGTGACTTCCGTATTTCCTGCTTTATCGATACTTTCCAACGACTGCGACAAAGGAACTGAAACATTACAAGACAAGCCATGAAAATTTCCGCTGATATACTGATACTGATCAGAAATAAATTTTATTAACTCGTTTAAATAAAAAATACAATTTTATACGTTTATACTTTCTATCATAGTGATATGATGTTAAAGATCCACTTAAATAGATTATCGACAAAAATTAACTTAAAGTTCATTAAAGAATTTGTTTAAAGAAACGCAACTGATTAGGAACGTCAGGATAGTAAAGCTACTTACCGGAAGGTAACATATTCTCAGCGACTTTGACATTCGGCGACCAACTCTTTGGTCTTTGGCTAGTTTTCTTCAACTCCAAACCTGAAACCTCCCGCATATTGTTTTCTATATTATCTGATTTCTCTTCCTTTTTTGATTGATCCTTCGCGGACGTGGGAGATTTCAGATTCGTGTCAGACTTAGATCTCTGGAGCTTCTCCTTGTTCTTCATCGCGTCCAGAATACCCTGGTACGTTTCCAGTTGTAGGAGAAAGCTGTTGTTAGGTTTGATGCAGTTGCGCTTTTCCTTGACGTGTTTCCACGCCTGAGAAAAATCCCAGTTATAAGCCTTCATCGCGTAAGCTATCACCACGGAGGCAGAACGGGACACTCCCATCTTGCAGTGCACCAACACCTTAGAGCCCTCCATTTTGGCCTTAGTGATATACTTGAATGTGTTATCCCAGTGCTTCAGCAAGTCCGTCTTCTCATCGTCGTATACACGTACGTTCAAATACGTGAACATGCCCGGAAAGAAGTTATCAATTTCCCGAGTGACATTCAGGATGTGCCTTACACTGAAAGTAATACAAAAATAGATTAGAACTAAATTAAAAGTTACATTTAAATTAAATGTTAAGATATAATAACACGTTTTTCACTGTAGATACAACTTACGACATTATAATGTATACAATTTAAAGTTTTTCTTATTAAATACAATATAAAAATCTGTCAAAATAATTATGTCTCTTATATTTATTTAAAAATTCCAAAAATTTTTGAAGAACTCGATTCCAAATCGACCGCATTACTTTTTAAGTTATGAATGAATAAATTATCGGAAATATGTCACGCCAGCTCGAGACTGAATTGGGAATAGCGAGCAATAAAATTCACCCAACGTGAGAATACGTCAGAAATATCTCGCAATGAGACCAAACGCACCCATTTTTCTGGAGTTCCTCTAAATTGCTGGCGTTCCACTCGCTCCCGAGATAAACATGATCGAATATCTCGGTTGGCGCATCCATTTGCCCCAGTATGGTGAGCATCTCTTGGTCGATGAACGGTTTGAATTCCCCGAGATCCATGTCGAGATCTTCCTCAAGGCGACCTCTAATATACTTGGAAGTAACTTCATCAAGGTCGACTGACATCATGATCTCCTTCAGCGTCGATCGAATCACGCGCTCGGTCTCTTCTCTCTCCCTGGGCCTATGTTACATAAACATAAACTGTATTTGTATCTTGCGATAGATTAATCGAACAGGTAAAATCAGTTGGATGCATCCATAAACGACTGTTTATCACTAAACGGTCGCTATATTATATTTCTCTATTAAAATAATAGAAAGTATATAAAGTAAAACGAATATAATTTTCCTAAATTGTAAGTATTATTCCATCAATTTATAATTACTGTACTTATATAGATGCATCAATTTTCGTCATTATAATGTAAGATCCTATAAAAGTGGCCTTATAAACGCAAACGAAAGGATCGAATTGGGACGTGGCGGAAGCTTTCGGATATATCAATCTCCCACGTGTACTCCGGGATTTCGTAACACTGGAATCTAACGATCGAAATGACCCAATACCTGAAAATGTTTAGCTCACTTCGAAAGGGAGGGCAGACGTAGAAACCGGAAATAATTGAAGGACAACTATGAAGTTATGCTCCACTTGTGCGCGCGGCCCAACGCGGCGTAGACAACCGGGAAAGGCGCATCAACAAACCACCCAACCCTGGCACGGTACCAAGCTAAATTCGCGGTGGCCAGCTGTTTCTCTCGGGTCGGGTCTTATATACTTCGCGAATCGATTTTGCTCGAGAGGCTTGTAATTTGTATCGGGGGCATTAAAATCGAACATCCACGAAATCGTCCGGGCGAGAGGGCTATCTATCTTCCTAGAAGCGCTGGCATTCTGGATGCAGCCCGTACTATAGTCCCAACGGAAAAATAAGACAGTACCGTGCAGTCGGATTGCATTCGGACAACCGTTTTGTCGACGGCACTTTCTACATCGCTCTCGAAAGGATCGTGATAAAAGCGATCGGACTCACTTGGTGCGTACGCTGTCCGGTGACGGCGGTCTCTTGGACTCCAGATTGTCCATGGCATGCCACTCGTTGAGGCACGACCGATCGCTTTCGATCCGTTGCTCATAGTAGCTGACCCAGTCATGCGACAGTCCACCTAGAAAATAGTTTTGCTCGCGTGCCTTACCGGACACCTTGTGCAACGTCTGCAAGGCCGACCTGGAAAAGAAATACAAAAGATATTAGAAAAGGATATCAGAGGAAGCGAGGATAATCGGAGATACTGGAGAAAATTAAGATCACGTAACCAGTCGGACTGGCCAAATGCGGCATAGAAGAAATAACTTCGTAGAAATTCTAATAATTCCGAAGAAAATTAGTTGGAGAACTTTTATTACACCTAATATTTGCAACATTCTTGCTCTTTATTCATTGCGACCTCGTTTTCTCCGAAAGATTACGTTTTTCTTTTTTTTTTGTGTGTGTGTTACGCCAGCGAAGTCACCGCCGCTGCAATTTCACAGTCACTTCGTGATACTTTGCAAGCGTAAAAAAGTAAATCGATCGGCGGCAATCTTCGGAAATCGACGAAAGTTACGATCTTCTGAGAAAACAAAGAAAGTAAATGTACTTTCTAAACGTCGGCGGTTTAACAAGAAATATCTTTATGTTCTGGATTTTGTCGAACAACGAGAATCGATCTCCCGCTTCCGGAGGTGTACCCTTCGGAATTACCATAACTAGTAAACTTTCCCGCTCGCCCTGAAACCCATTCTGCGATCAACGCGTGGTTCCCACGGCGTAATGCTTGCTGCGTAAGGTACCGAGTAAAAAAAATATTGGCCAACGCTTGAGAATAGGGGCAACAACGTTTCGCTTTAAATCTCTTAAAACTGCGAGAAAGGGAAACGTCGTAAAAGACGAATTTAAATAAATTAGGTCTTAATATAAATTTTCAATAAGATTATTGTGTTCTTGAAAAATGACATGAGTACGACTTCGGAAATTTTCTTAAAACATTTATGCAATTTTTATCAGCTTATTATTTGGACCAACAAATTGTAGTAATTAAAGGATCGTGAGAGTACAACGCGATTGTTGATGCGTAATTTTCAGATTACAACTGACTTATTCTCTCAAATTTAATAAATTTATGTTATTATTTGGATTTATTATTGAAGATTTCAGTTACAGCTTTTAAATAGACGTTAAATAAGTGGCTCGCATACATTTGGAAAATATATCTCACCGACACAGTTCACTGAACATCGTCAAAACACTCGTTAATTTGTTTTAATAAAACATATTTTCCAATATTCACAACGATTATGTAATAAAATACTAATAGATTCAAAAAATATGAAAATAAATATCACAATTAACTCCGATTTTATATGTATATTGCAAATTAATTATAAACTTAAAATACAAAAGAGAGTAATTAATAAACTTCAATAGTTAATGGCTCAATGCAGATATACTTTCGGAAAAAATATTTCTAAATACGTTTAAAAGTAGGCATCTCATTATCTGTCCTTTAAACTTGACCGCATTCACTATCCGGTTTCCACTTCGGATTGATAAACCAGTTCATACAGTCAATCGTTTCTTCCATTTAAATGTAGAAAAGGATTTCCTAATTAACATTTTATCATGTTTATCCGATATTTCTTATAAAAATTCAAATATCTGTATAAATTATATTACATAAATCAAGAAATGCGGTACTCATTTATCATTTATCATCTATAACTCATTCATCATTCATATTATACCATTTAAATTTTCAATGGATTTTTATTCCCCAATCTTTCATTTATGCTTTCTCGAATGTAATAATCCAAGATTTCTAAGAACTTTCTCGCGTGATTTTTTAAATTGCGATATAGTCCTATCCTAAAAAAAGAGAGAAAGAACAGAGATTTCGATCCGTGATACCGTCTCCCACGTTTTGCCTACACACCTAATAACAATGTTACCAAAAAAGAATGTAATCACTGGATGGACTTTCCTCCGCGAACGTTATAACAGATTGTAGATATCATTCTCGAAGCATCAAAAGTAAATTTATTCACCTACAAAATCGTTCATCCCAATCGCGTGTGAATAGTGCATCTCAAATGCAGTAACTTATTTCTAAAAAGACGTAAACCAGATTTAGATTCTAAATAATCTAATAAATAGGAAATGAGTTTTCGAAAGTAACGAAAACTCCGCACGATTATTTATCAAAAAATGTGCAAATTTTAAAGAAGTAGCGACTAAAAATAGATCTTGGAAAATTACTGACTTCGATAGCGCTCCAAGGTATTTAAATATAATTTGTAGAAATTGGTAAAAATTATGAAGTGTTTCTGATAGCAAGAATTGTAATAGCCTTGTTTCTTGTAACATATATATATGCAAAGTTTCGTTTGGGCAGTATACAACCTGTTCTTCTATCTATAATAATCTTAAACCGGTCTTGCGCGCAACGTGTATGTTCAACGTGTACGTGAACATGTGGGGACTCAGTTTCGCATTTTTCCGGAAACTAATCAACACGAGCAACGAACTCGCAAAGACCCGTTGACCTATCTAACGTTATGTCAGTGTACGAATAGTATGAATGTATAATATGCGTATTAGCTATTACACAAGAACTTTGATTACTATATACTCGAATAGCTGAATCCATGTTGCTACATGTTATTGTGCTCTAAAATAAAGAGAAAATGCCAATTTTAATTAATGCTATGTCGTCGCAATATTTACAAAATATTCCACGCATACCTGTGTCTCCCAACTTCTCGCATTGTTATGAAGGAACATGGAAAACAAATGCAAACAACATTTAATTTAATACGAAGATCAAACGACAGAAATAGTTTTAAATTGTTAAAATTTTGACATCACAAGCACAATATTATTTTAATATAAATTTTAATACAAAATTTAATATAAATTAATATAATATAATATAATATAATTTAATACCTATAACTTTAAATATAATCTGTTATGATATAAAATTTTTTATGTTTTGCATACCGCTATATTGTTGCAAATGTGGAGTGGGATTTTAATTGTGAAGTAATTCTTTTCGTTTGACTTTTTTATGTGCACCGTTTAAAATAAGAAAAAAAACTAAAGTGAGAACTGGAGTATTATCTATTGAGATAAAACCCACTCCGCCTCTAGTCTTCATCAGCAATTCTTCATTCTTATTCTTCTGCTTCTTTTTCCCACTCATTTTACAGGAATCTTTTTCAAGATCAAAATTTATGGAATTTTCCTCTTTTCTTCCGGCTTGTTGTAACACGAGAATCCACTCGACAAATAATCCTGATAACAACCGTTTCGAGAAGCGAAGAAACTTGTGAGTTGGTAAAATAATTTTTTTTTACTTTTTTATATGCACAGTTTAATGGGTTTAATGTAAGAAAAAAACACTAAAGTATTACTGAGATAAAAGCCACCTCGCCTTTCGTCATCATTAACAATTTTTTAATTCTCGTTCTGCTGATTATTTCACAGGAATCTCTTTAAGATCGAAGTTAATGGAATTTCCCTTTTTTTTCCGGCTTGCTATAACGCGAGAAACCACCTGACAAATACTTCTGACGACGCGCGACCGTCCCGAGAAATGAAGAAACCTCGAGCGTCGTTACCATCGGCGCTCGACCATGACAGCGCCGTCACATAAGAAGAAAGCGTGATCGAAGATACCCCTCTTCACTGCGGCGAAGAACTAGACGGTGTTCTCGGCGGAATCATCGGAACGTAAGCTTACGGGACGCCGATTAGCTTGGCATCACGCACTCGGAGGTCTTGGTGCTCCTCGCGGCGTCTTCGTGATCTTCGATCTACTCCCGCAATTGCAATGCCGGTCTTTTGTTTCTTTTAAAAAAACGGGCCGCGATAACAAGCTCAACCGCGCACGCGCGTTGGATGTAGCAACGAATACGTAATTTTGTTAAAAATATAAGATGAATTGAATCATAAATAACATTCGGCGCAGATGAAATATTATACTTGTTTAAACTCTTGCTCAAACTCTAAATCGGTATTTTATCAATTATATAATTATGTTAACGACAGAAATCTATTTGCGACGAAAAACGATGATAGCTTTTACTTTTTTCCTTAAATAATAAGACATAAAATATTCTTTTAACTTTTAGAATTGCTCATTATGATATGATTGTATTCGTAAAAAACGAAAAATATTTATAATCTATTATTATAATTATTATATAGGTACCCGAACCCCTCCAAGATAATTCATTTTTAATCGAAGAAACTACAGGCATTTTTCTACTGTAATTCCTTTCCTGGATATTACAAAAGGACGAAATAAAACTTCAGTTGAGAAAGATACTCAAGTAAGTTATGGCGAGAATTTACACTTCTAGCGGTTCTCTATGCGAGTTTCCTTCCGCGAGCGCGCAGAAGGATACGTTAAAGACTGCCGTAGAAATCAAAGCCATAAAGTTCCAAGGATTCCAACGTCCAGGAAGTCCATCGGCTCCTGATGGGCTTCGCGGGTTGCTACCAAGAAAACTGGTATAGGCTCGTCGCTGGAACCGCTAAGGACGCACAATGAACGCTAATACTCGATAGTGATTCTCGATAACAACGGGATTCAACAAGACGTTGTGTGCGTGATAACGATAACCGTCGTCCTATTTGACAGTCAGCTTGACGGACGTTACCATCTTTCCTTATATGCTTCATTTGCTACATACTCTTCCAGGAGAGAGAATTCTTGGTGGAATGGCACGCGAAGCGTCAAACGTGATAACATAGCGACAGTAAGTCGATTGTAAAAAATAACAGTTTTATTTAAATTTTATAGTAATTTTTATAATAATCTTAAGATTTTTATAAAATTTAAATAAAAATGTAAACAAACATTCCAAATATTCATTAAAAATTTAATTCGGGTTTTATTACTTTGCATATAACAGACACAAGCGGATGGAAATATCAATTTTATAGATAATTCATTATTCTTAAAAAAAAAAAAAAAAAAAAAAAAATCTTTTACATTAGTCGAAATAGCAAATTAAGCAGGATATGAAATTGCAACAGAGAATAACGGTATAAGCTGAGCTAAAACGATGACTTTTCTAAATATATGTTGGAGATATACCCAGTCATGGAGGAAGAAGCAATCGAAGAATGAAAATGTGACCTTTCACATATGCAAAATAACGGCAAGAAGAATCGTAGTGAGTACGTTGTATAAAGTATCTCCATTTTACGAATCAATTCTTTTTACAGGCTTGATTATCGTGTATAATCGTGAATAATCGACATAACTCGAAGGTGAGCTTCTTTTTGTAGTGAACATCCGTGTCTGATGATTTCCGCATGTTCGCGAATGACGTATATACGAGACGTCATTCATCGACCAGGAAAATCAGGAAAAACGCGTACATGGTATCCTAGACATTGTGCATTTTCTACCAATATCCGACTGACCTTCTCCCAGTAAAAATTTAATATAAAATTATCTTTTGTATAACTTTCGATTTTCAGCATTAAGTAAATATTAGGTAAATCCTAGAATTTATTTAAAGATCAAAAATATTCTTTGATTTTCTTTAATTTTCTTTAATTTCTTTTAAATAAGACCAAATTTATAGCTAAAAATCTATTGATGGTTGGACATTTAAACTTGTCGAATTCTTGAACTTTATAGACACCAGACAAAGTGCGTGATATCCGCGGACATTCTGCGTGTCTTCCGCTTCCGTGAAGCAACCAATGAAGTTCTATCAAGTTCTATCGACTGCAAACCGAAAGACATACCGAAATTTACGTTCAGTCAAACAGGAAGAATAATATTTTTTTTCTTTATCTCGCCACGTTGCATCAAAACTTGCCTAGGTTTTGATCAGCAATTTATTCGCAGACAATAATGGAATACGCCTCGGTCTTTCTTCATTTTATCTGCTCCACCGATCGCAAAGCCGCGTTATTAAGAGACCTCTGGGCCTGGGCAACATCTTGGCCTTTTAATGCCTTGACCTTGGTTAGGTAGCCGTGCAAGTAATGAACTTCGTTTCTAAGTTCTGCCAGTGGTTCAAGCGAAACAGATAATAGCCCTGCCTCGCAATTTCTTAACCCTTTGAAGGGCAGATTAATTTCGTTAAGGGTCGGCGGTACCTGCGTCAGGCGCATTGGGTTACGACCTCGGGAACGAAGGAATTTGCACGTTGCAGTTTTTGAGCATGCTTATACTTACGTACTTATTCCGTGTTGAAACAATTAGATAATTTATATAAATATTTACTTACAAATTAAAACGAGATAAATGCAAAATGGACAGAAGAATACGACTCTAAAAAATATAATTGAATTGCTACATTATGGTACTTTATCTTATAAAATATTTGGAGTCTAGTAAAATGTTAATTATTTTCTATTCTGTGCATCAAACAAAATAAAAATTTTAAATCAATATTTCTCAAAAATAAATCTTTTTGTTGTAATGGTTTCGATTGTAAGACTTGTCCATACATATAAACCTCCTTTCTTTTACATTCATAATTCAACATCCCAAGAAATCAGTGTTATTAATCATCTTTGGTAGTTAATCCTTAAAAATAATGCAATTTAAAGCGTGTAAAAAGCAGATATTGCTCGAGATGTGTCATTAGATTTTTATTTGGCCGCGTCTGGAATTTCATTGATTCGCCAAGAAACTTAATGCAATTTTTTCGCGACGAGTGTTTGGAGAATGCGCGCCACTTTCTCAAGCATAACAAACATCACGCAAGAAACGGTTTTACTTCCGCGCCGACTCGGCAACGATTAGATAAGACCGCTTCCGTTTTCTTGGCGGTGCGTAGGAAATCCCAGAGAGTCTTGCCACTCGTAAGAAGTGCGTGTACTTTTACGCGTCAATTAGACGGCTAGAAAAGTTTTACGCAACAAGCGATGATCATCGACGGGAGCCTCGGTATACTATAATTAAACATTTACGTAATAGCCATCTTCGGAATCGAGCAGGAGAACCAATAAAAGCGACGGGTTAACGTACTGAAAATAAACGACCTAAATTTTTCAAGGATAGTCCTGTGGCGTTTATCACGAATATACAGAATTTTTTTGCATCGTTACATGATTTAATTAAAAGATATTTTATATTTAACTTCCAAATCGTAAAAGATAATATATGTGTCTTGGGGTATCGTACTATAAAGATCTGGATTAGAAAAATTGACGTTTCATTACCCGTGTTAAAACATGATATTCCAAATTAGAGGCAAATGATAACTTGAAATCACTTTGATGATAAATTCACAATTCACATTTTATCACTTTGGACGCATTTTAATGAGCAGTCGAGATGAATCTCACAATAACGGAGGCGTGTCGAGAATGCATTTACTTTATACTTGCTGTTTACACACTAGAGACTACACGTCTGTGATTATACTTCTTCTTATATACTTCGCAACAATATACTCTCCACTTATATTGCCTTCAAGATACCTTACGCACACACATCTTACGTCTGCAGTTATGTAAATTGCACTGTTACTACGTATTCGGAATTCGAGATTGGTACTTTTCACATTCCTCGGAAATATGATCGAGAGTTCTGACCTAAGGCCGCGAGAGCTTTTGCGTGACCACCCGGCGAGAACAACAGCGGGAGACGGACTGACAAGCCGCTAGGCATGACATCGTTAATTGTAATGAGTCGCGTCATCGGCGGAACATAAATGGAACGCCTGGTGAAACGAGCTGTTACGGGCCGATCGTGCGAGTGGCTCCGAATCCCAGCTGATGTCATCGCCAACACGCATCGATTAACACTCAACTAACCGATCTCAATCATATTACGATCTACTAGGAGAATCGTAATTAAGAAGAGTGAGTCTCGGAGAGCATAAAATCGACGAAATTTAACACCAGTTTGCTGAGCTCATCGCTTTTAATATAATTCTTTTATCTAATAATAAACTCTTACCTCGGACATTCAAGGAGAAAGGAAAAATATGCATGCATGCGTATCTCGGTACGGGATGGCATGTGGAAGAGTTTGAAAAAAGAGAAAGAGACACTTAATCATTGAAATGCCTGAGGTGCACGCTCATCTAGTTACGCCATGGGCCAAAAAAGACCATTACATCTCCTGTCCGCAACTTGTCATCGCGAAAATCACAGAGTAACATACAGTCAATTATACGAGATGAATATTAATTGCGTACGAGAGACATGTACGTGCGCTTCATATTCTGCAGTCGTGCAAAAATGGTTTTGCAAATATACGCAGCAGCTTTTTAAAATACAGTGGCGGTGCCGAAATCAACGATTTATTATCATTTTCAACTAATATTGCTTGAATCAGTTTCTTGAGAAACTGGAGGAGTCGAACGACTTGAAAATTTGGAAAACACAATATTTCTGTCTCTTTCATCTTAAATTTTGAAATAAAATTGTTTCCTGGTAGAATTCGATACACATTTTCGAGCAAGAGAGAATTTCAAAAACAGTTCTTAATAAAAGTTCACTTATATACATTAGCAGATAATTAATCAAATTTTTTAGCCATCTATCCATCACTTTATATCCATCACTTTAATCGATAGATATTTCCTGCAATTTTTGCAGGAACAATGTTATATAGAGAATATCGGATATCAGCGTGTTTCCTCTCGCACTGACCTTGCCTGAGTTATTTTTGTCAAGGCTATAGAATCGCCCCTACGGGGACTCAACGGACATGTCCCGTCTCTTTCGTACAAATATGTGACACCCTGTGCTATAAGCCCCCCTTTCGAGAATTTGCAAGGCCGCACGTTCCGATTTGGAACAAAACCGGCTGGATCCGCTCGCAAAAACGTGCTGTCTGGTCGACCGTATCCATCAACAAATACTTCTGTCTTATTCCGCCTTATCATCTTAACCAGAAATGAGAATTTTCTTAATCCTGATAAATATTTAAACGTAAAAATATATAAAGCCATTTTTATACTAATTATATTATTTTTATTTGCATACTTTAACATATAGACTAATTAAATTAATAATTTTGCAATAATGCGCAAATGTGGTTAAATTTAGTTTTAAGAACTCAATACTCAAATACTCATACTTGTAAAAAATATGCGTTAAAAGAAGCATAAAAACAAAATTAAGATATTTTGCAAAATTAAGATATTTTTTCGACATTTTACCGGTTATTACATGGCATGTCATTAATTTTATTAGCTGGTTTGATCCTGTTTTGTAAAACTTTGCTGTCATTGACACATTAAAGGCAAGACACCAGCAATTTTCAGACGCAAGATCTTATATAGGCTTCATTTCTACACAGTACATAAAATCTTAATAAAAAAGAGAGCTGGTTGTCAAATGATACAACGGGAGCGACATTGGAGAACGGAACAATGGAAGGAACCTGCCTGGTTATCCCGCCATCGCGAAACGCAGATGCAACTCCTTGCCGAAGCAGTCGAGATGCACCTGCTACTTTTCCCTCCGCGTTCAACCAGTCCTCAAAGGCAGCCAATAAATTATTTAGAACCGTTGCGAGCAGGATACAAAGAGTTTTCTTACTTATTCTCTTCACAAACGAAGTATAGATCGCTACAAACGGGGTGCTTCATTTTGAAGAACTTAATGCAATTTATGATTGAAACATGATGAAAATAAATCAATCGATAAAAAGTATCTTGCTTTGCGCAAATCATTTTTTATAAATATTAATTGTGGGTTTTAAAAAGATATATTTTTGTAAAAGAGGACTTGACCTGCTTTCGTTAATTTCCATAAAGAATAATAGTAACGTCAGAAAATAAAGTAAAAGCTTATTTATAAACATGTAAATATGTAAACTAATATAGAAATAAAAATTAAACAATCGTTAAAAAAATATATTAGATATTTCTTCATCTCACTACGTCGAACTAGCTCTCACTGAAAATAATGTTTCCAGTAATAAGTGTAGTGAGAGCTGTTTCGATATAGCGAGAGCCAGATGATATTCTATCCTAAGTGATAAGTTGCGTAATGACGTTAAGAAAGCGCAAGAAGTTCATTCTTGATCGCGCTTTCGATGAACTCTTTACCTACGGCGTATAAAATGCGCTCCTTAAATGCGCGTGTTGGGAAGCGTTAAGGAAGAATCTTGCTTTACGCACTTCGCAGTGCCACGCGAAGATAAATTGCGCGCTTTAAGCGGAATATAGCTGACTTAATATCGCGATAATGATTGATTCCCTTGGAATTTTACCGTGGCCTAGGATAGAGACCGATGCCAAGGAGAAGACGATTTATCACGTTCGCCTGTATGTTAAACTCGTTTAGCACGAGAAGCACTCGCTTGCCAAACCGTATCTGACGTTGCTGATTAATGACACTCTGCGAGTCGCATCGCGCGACTCAGATAACAATAGGTAACGGAAGAGTTTATTGCTGAATATCGATTCTAGAAAAGTATGACGCGTCGCGTGTTAATTATAAATAAAGCCAACATCATCGGACAGGCACTCTACCGTAGCGTACTATCGTATATCTAAACGGAACAGGACGGATGTTGCACACTTCTCTGTAAGTCGCTTTGGTTGAATTCGCGACAAGAAACTCGTTGAAATTATTCTTAAACAGATACGTGAAGATTACTCCCACATTTGAGAGGTTCACAATTCTTTAAGGACCAGTCGTTTCCAACCGTTTGTAATTCAGAGACCACAGGTATTTCCGTAGAGAGAAAGCTGAGAGTCGATTAGGGAATGCATAAAGAAATCGCAGTTCCGGGCATCGCATCGTGTGTACAAGAAGTACACGAACGAACGTCAATATCGTTCGAACGACGACTAAAAGTCAGTCCTCCCGAACGTGATTGCGTCGTAAAGCGGTTCGAGAACGGCATTATCTGCATCCGCGGGGAATGAAGAAAGTGCATCGCGAGGTGTCGTAAAGAGAGAATGGTTATTCGCTCGGCTTCTGTTACGGGCTCATTATTCCTATTTTGCGGCCGGGATGGCCCCCGCGCCGCGCGATGGATCTTTACGGCCGGCGCGCAAAAGTGGAACAATAGTCGCGGAAATCAGCATGTGCGGTCCTCCACGCTCGAGATCTACAGGGCTATCGCGAAAGCTGTCGGCGACGGCAACGGCGAATCCATTTCGGTATTGTCGGCTTGCGCTATTTACGATGCCGGATAGCCGTAGACATTTCGTTGTGGAAGCGAGACCGCGATCGACCGCGATTGTCCCGCGCAAATAAGGCGCTCTGCACTTGAGGAATATACCGATCCGGTCTGCGAGCCGGATCGCGCGGCAGAAATTGGAAAGCGAGTCGGCGATCGGGATCATCAATAGGCAACGATATAGCTGCAACACTAAATAAACGGTGTTGAAAAGTACTTTTGCTCATTTTATTGATGAGCCAAGATAATTTATAAATTATGATTGAAGGATCGATGACCTAAAATAATAACAAGATACTAAATATAATAAGATAATAAAAAGATACTTTAAGAAAAATATTTGATAGTCTCAGTGCACATTTTTTAGAATCCGTAATGAGAAATAAACAATACATATCATATAAATTATCCTTTGTCTTTCAGATCGAAAATATTCATATAATAAGGAAGGGAGACCTTGCAATTTTTTAGTAAAAGACGCGTGAATGGTTGAAGAAAATTATTACTTATTATTAATAAAACAAAAACGGCGAGTTTTTGTCTTTCAACCAAGAAAGATTCTTTACACTGTTATGAATGTTACAAACATTTGCCGTAGGTACTCCAATTCTCGGAGAACATTTTGAACGATTCTGAGCACGCACGATCCTGAACACGCCTTGATAATAACTTCGACCTGAATGCACACATTCCCACACACACACACACACACACACACACACACACAACACGTTCTCTCATATATATATATATCTTAAAACCAGGCGTATCAAGCGTCCATTTTTGATAGAAACGTTTACATATATTTTATATATTTATATGTATACGTGTGTATACCTACGTGCTTTCATATCAAAAACGCTTAATGCACATAGTTTTAATAACTTTGTAATAAGAGCCAAATAATAATTATGTAGAAATCGAGGAGCTATTTGAATGCCTCGCACATTTGCATTTTTACTCTTGATACTCGCGCACCGATTTCATCGTGATACGTTTAATTACGTTCTTAATCGCGATAACTGTACTTAAACGATAT
The DNA here is from genome assembly GCF_030848795.1 of Temnothorax nylanderi. Lineage (NCBI taxonomy): Eukaryota > Metazoa > Arthropoda > Insecta > Hymenoptera > Formicidae > Temnothorax > Temnothorax nylanderi. The sequence goes on along the minus strand of NW_027249103.1, from coordinate 1,345,180 downwards.
GTATCTGGATATCGGCAATAACTTGTATCTCACTCTTATCGACCTCTCAATTATCCTTTGCCGGGAATGTTAATTAGCCGTTGCAACTTCTTCGTGGCATTTTTCATTGTTGCAAGCGTTCGAAGTGCACGATAATAAGAAAGCTAAGATCTAAAATAACATTTATTTCACAAGTATCGATAATGTAATATGTAATTCTCTTTCTCATTTTTTCGTAGACACAGAAATTACTTACTGATCTTACGTTTCTGTTTGCTTGGATTTTAAATCTATAGAAAACTAATATATATATATATAGATTCAAAATCCAAAACAGATCAAAAGATTTTTCCTGGTAGACGGATATTTTTCTCTATGCTTAAGTTTATTATTCTGATTAATATATTATCATATACAATATTTTTCAAGTTTATTCAATTAAATTATTTCCTACTACAAATTAAATTATGGTCATCGCGGATATTACTTTTCGTTGCATTTTATTAATTTTTAACATTAAATATCTCAGTAATTAAAATTGACAGAGAAATAAAGTCAATTTATGTATTCCCAACACCTAATTCACGAAGATCAATTAATTTACAGCAACAAATAACTGCATTTAAGTTCTCCCAGAAATTATCGCTATAGAAGAAATGACACTGAGGAACATAACATTTTTTTTACTGTAATTTATTTTACGATTCTATATCAAGCTGCTGGTTAGGTGTGTCCATGACTCGCGAAAAATTAATTCAGCAATTTATAATTTAATCGATTCGAACGTATTTGTCGCGATCGTTTTCCTCGATTTTGCCCGTGCAAAAATATTCCGTCGCGTCTGCCCAACCTGTTCTCCAGGTGGCGGCGACAACAGTGAAAGGAATGGAAACGATTATGCTGCACGACGTGTATACGGGAGCGCGGCGAGAACAACCGCGGTGACATCAACGGATACCTGGTTAAGGCGTTAACCACCGCGCGCACCGGCCGGTCGCCGATAGGGATCTCACCGACACCCGTGCATGTCGATGCTCCGCATGCAGTCTCCTACCGGATCCTACGCACCGAACCGTGAAGAACAATTAAATGGCGAGTCGCGCGTTGTACTTTTGGTTTCCATCGACCAGCCGCTGCGTATCGAGTCGCGACTATTCTGCCGACCGCGAGTCAAGACCGACAACGCGCGTTAAACCCATTAGGACTTGCAATTCCACCAGAATTCCTCGTAATATTTCGCTCTTTCAATTTGCAGAGCGCCGAGATGCAGCCAAAAGGGAGATCTGGCTACAGTTTGCGTTAAGGCAAATGGTGCACTATATTCACAATTTCAAATTTCAAGGGAATTTTTGCAGTAATTTACGTGAGCACGTACAAGAGAAAAATTAAGAATAAAAAGTTCGCTTTGTGTCTTATTCTTTCTTGAAGCTTGATTTATACAATTAGTGCGAATATACACTGTTAAATTTATAGTGTTAAATTAGCCCCGGTCTGCCCTATACTCAATTTGAGTGATTTTTAACCATTCTTAGGTCATTTTTAACCATAGGTCGCCACTACTCCTACTCAATATGTCATTAATTTAAATAAAACAATGTTAATTTAACTAAACCAATAGAGTTAAAATAATACTGTTTTGTGTTAAAATAATAAATTTCGACACATGGTAGTTAAAAGTAACAAAATTTTATTTAACCCAAGATACTGGTTTAAATTTCATTCTTTAATATTTAACAGTGTATAATATTACGGTATTCTGAAAATAAAAAGTGCACGTTCGTTCGTACGTTCATTAGAGCAATTATCAGAAAATCGTTTATCGATTTCCCCTGATATCGGGTCGAACGAACGATTTAAAACGGGTTTTAAAAAGCCGCTAAAACAAGAAGCGTAGTACAAGACTGCTCGCGGCTAAGCTTTCCCGAGCTAGATCGACTTCTAGCGATCCCGTACTTAGCGGAGGATGTACGGTGACATCTCTCTACCTTCGGGCGAAGACTACCAGTATAATGGAATAACGGTCAGCTTTCCAACCGGAACCAATCTTGTTGAGTGACTCTTTGTCGCCGCCTTGTCTTTCAACATTTAGAATGAGTCAACGGATAACCGAAAAAGATAAGCCGGCTTTTAAAACTAAAGACAAATTACTGTCGCGAAAACATGTTATCGCAGAGAAGTGACAGCAACTTATAAATTAACTTAATAAAATCTCTTAATGGAAACCAAATGAAACAGTGATATATCGTAAATCAATTGGAATTAACATCATAGCCATTTTCTCATTAATTTTGCGATCTTCTGTAAAACATTTATCCTATCCAATTCTTTTTAAAATAAAATTTTTTCAAGCTAATTTCTCTAATAATCCTATATAACTAAATCTCAGGCAGCTTGTTTTAATAGTTATTTTATAATATTATAAATATCTTCTCTTTTATATAATAAACACTAACAAAAGACAGAAAATAAACAATAAAAAGACGAAATATATTGAAGTAGAAAATGATTAAGTAATGGTAGAAAAGAACAATGGGCGGTACATATTCTCTAGTATAAGGACCGGAGAACGTCGTTAATACAATCGATTGCGGTTCTCACCATTATGTCGTCGATATCAAAGCGTTATCACGGTTATGCAACGAAAGAGACCAAGTTACGCGTATCGCGCATCCATTCAGTTTTATCAGTTCCGAAAGTTATTCCCCCTATCCCCCAGCACGCGCCCCTTCGAAGGGAACACGATACGGCAGAGAAAACAAAGCAGCGCCACAATAGACGGAGCCGAGACTTGAAGAGATGGCGGAAGTTCGTGATGATAGTCGCTTCGAAAGCTATCTCGCGTCGACGACAGACGTGAGGTAGATAGGAATAGAACTGATATACATTCGCAATTAACATGTGAAGGAGCAGAGTTCTCGTTTAAAACTGGACAATTTTTAAGATGCTGGGATATCGATATTATAGCCTGAAGCCTGACGCTGTATCTTTGTAGCTTCTTCTGAACACCTGCTATTCTACTTTTGTCGTATTCCAGAAATCTAGATGTCGAGCTGCAGTAATGAAACCGAGGGAGGTGTAAGGTTTGATGACGAGATAACATGGGAACTCGAGTCCGCCTCTATTATCTGGGGAACACGGCCGTCAACTGGCACGGACGGGAGAATCAAGTTATCGCTCGTCCGCCTGTGCGCACGACAGACGAATTCCATTAAACACCATATCACGGCTTTGTAAAGCGTGTGCCCTGCAAACATGCGTGCGAACGCGCATGATACGAATACGCGGTCTGCAACTGAAATGCGAGCAGCAACGAGTGCGGTAACGAGATCTATTCGATTAATCCGCCGAGCGTTACTTCAAATCGTACGAAAGCGGCAAGAGAAAAAAAAAACTGTCGGAATTTTTGCAAAATAAGTTAGTTATATATTTTATATCGATGATTTACAAATATATATATATTTAAGAAACATCTCACTGTGTAACAACAAAAATAGTTCGTTATTTAATTTCGTAAAAATTCTATGGTAGTCTTTTTTCAATCTCGAGTGAATCATTCAAGCTCTTTATTTTTGGAGTACCGGAAAACACAATGCTTGAACGAAACAGTATCTTTTTAGTCTCACATATCCAAAACGCGACGGTTATCATAGTGACGCCTTCGGCAACGATAAATCGCGTCGCTATCGGACGACGTGAAAGCGACTTTGCGCTGAAATCGGTGCCCGAGGTTTCTCTGACAAAAAGTGAAAACGCGAATCGGAGTCGACAACCTCCGCGCGAAATTATAAAACGAGGTGCGGCAAAGTCGAGCGGTTGATCTCGTCGATAAATGACAGCATCTCTTATCGGTGTCTCTTAGATCGACGATCGTGAGGAAATGCATTCGCGAGATACCACTCATGCGTGTCAACATTGCACGACGATAAGGGCTGTAATTTGCGACTTGGTTTCTACGAGAGCTTACGATTTAAATACTTAAAAGTCGCGTTAAATCTGCTCGTTCATGCGATTTCTGATTAAAATTCCGTATCAAGATACAGGATTAAAGATACTTATTTGTTACATTTTCAAATTAACAGGAATCAGCTACTCCTTTTCTTTTTGATAACGCTTAATATGTCAAAGAAAATAGTACACAGCATATGTAATTATCGTAAAAAAATGTCATCAGGATTATGCAATAAATAATATTAATTCGTCTACAATGTAAGTTTTTCATACAAAAAACAAGATCTCAAATATGTGGTGTACTTTCAACGTATTAAATATTATCTAAAACTGAATTTTTATTCAAAAAAGATAAAATTTGATATCAGCTGCATATATCTATAAAAATTCGTGCTACAATTTGAATTGCTTTTATAAAATTATATATAATTACATATAATAGGACATTTCTCTAAATACTAATTTCTCTTAATTCATTAAAAATTATCTTTATATTATTTTAATTATATTGAAAATTATAATTTTTAATATAATAATTATTATGCATTATAATGCAATAAATTACGTATCGAACCAATGCAATGGATAGTCCAGTTTTTAAGTAGATCTCGAAGCGTGAGAGATGCGGGATCATCGTGACGTGACCGCTCGCGCTATCGACACGATCGCATCCATGACGAGAATGCTGTACGAGTGTCGGCAACCTCATCATAGAACGAGGTGTCATTTCGAGTTCTCGTCTTCGTCATCCGTCCGGGAACCGGTTCCGACCGGCTGTCCGCTTAAAGTTCATTGATTCCCGATGATCTCGCGACGCGGCTTCCTGTCCATCGCGGCTGTGAGAGAAAGACGAGCCTACCGCGCCTTTGTTTTGGCCTTTTATCACCTTTTAACACCGCCACACTGGCTAACTGTACCCTCCGACGCGTAAAAGAGCAAGCACATTCGCCATTCACGCTCAATCAAATCTTTGCGCTAATTGGAGTAGATCGTTAGAGGAGCCTCTACGCGGAAAGTTATATCTGCGCGATTGAGAACGGAAAACACTCATCGCTGGACATTCACCACGCCTGGACCCGTCACTACGGCCTAGAAACCAGTCGACCTGACACGTTTTGCATCGACCACGACAAAAACCAGATCGCGGACTGTCGTCAGTTGAATTTAGAGTAGGATACGCATAATGATTTAGTCAGCAGAACTATCAAATATATGTATGTTGCATGTTCACATATGCGTGTACATCTGCATGTAAAATTTTAAATATATAATTTTTTTAAGTAAAAAACTGTTTCAATATTTTCGTTGTTATGAGTTTGAGCATGGCATACGTGTTTCTAGCACACTAAAATTTATTTCTTTACTGCTAACTTGAAATTTATCTTAGTCTTTTCTACATTTTACACAAGAAAGAATTTAAATGTGGACTTCTCTAACATTGTAAAATTTATTTATGAACATTGTTATATTCACGTATCTCTCTTTTTAATTTTTCTTTCTTTGTTAAGAGTTTAAGATTCGAATTAGATTTACGATCTTTCACGTTTACATAAAACACTTTCCGAAACGGTCCGTTAATTAGTTCAGCGGTTCATTAAGTGCTGCAAATGAAAGAAACTTCTACCGAATACATACTAGCTAATAACCCGTATCAGGTACCAGCTGGTACACTTAGCTAGATGATCATAATCCGCCGCGACGACCGGCAGTTCGGAAATTCTGTGTCAAGGTACCTATCGTATAAAAAGAGATCGACAACAACATCGACAGGAATCTAGACTGATAATGTCTCAACCGACTGGGACATTCACGTCCAATCATACTGCCAGGAAACGAACTCCTCGAGAATTATACGCGTAACAATGGGTCGAAAAATAACGCGGGGCAGATAAACATTAATAAATAAACAGCGTTCCTCTGCGCCTTTATGCCGTATTCACGTCAGCTTGCAAAGAAAATAACGAGACCGCCGAACCAAGTACGTCCAATATTTCACGCTTGACACTGCGCGGCGAGTTTCAAAATCGGAGAGGTGTTCCCGTCTGTAAACGAGAAACATTTGAAGTCGAAACGAAGTAGATACACATTCAGTCGCAATTACACATGTGGGTCACATTTATAGAGAAATAGGCCATCCAAAATGAGCGAACAGGAGATAAACTTTTGTGATAGCCCTTAAATATTTTGCCATACACGAGAAAAATATCCTCACGATATTTTCTAAGCAGTGGGAACACAAAGCTATAAGTGGAAAATAATAGAACAAAGAATGTCACTTGTAATAGTATTATCATAATCATATTGATAATAAGATGGGAATCAGATGTAAAATCTGATTCTTATAATTAATGCATTTCATTATATTGTCTATCACGTTCGCCATTTATGCATGTATGTAGGGCAGAATCAATTAAATTAGCATAAATGAAATAATTCCAATGTCACAATGGATTTACATTTTCATTTTTTATTGCAATTGCTATAATATGTATACTTGTGTAATTTGTAGGTATATTATCCGCAAATAAATTTCTGATATTATAATAATATTAATTATTATAATATTTCAATATTTTCATCTAATGCACAATAAAAAATTTATTGTAATGTGGATAAATTATGTGATTGTTTCTTGTACATTTATCATTTATTTTGCAATACAGCGATAGCTACTAGCTACTATTACCAGCTCTTCAGCAATTCAAATGACTTGATAATAAAATTCTCATCGAAAATTTAATGCTATCATTTCTTTCTCGGTTGTGTACGTTTCGTGCGAAAAGCACGCATGCACGCACGCGGAAACGGCGTGATCTTAAGGGGGATTTGCTTGTGCCGTTCGACCACGTGGTAAAATTCGGCAAAGTGACCATGCGTCGCGACGCGCCCATAAATGGCGCGGGCGGTGGTCCACGGCCGTACAACCAACCCCACCACGGTGTGTGATGGTCGAGACCAACGGGGCTTCTCCAAAAATAGGATGACGACGACGAGAGACGTCCCGACGTCGTCGTCGTCGTCGTCGTCGTCGACGGAAGGCGAGCTCTCGACGTCGCGACATTCGTCCGTGATGCAGGACGCATTTCGACGCGTCGCATCTCGCGCAGTAATCGACTTGAATGCAACAATTGTGCAGTGATACTATCGTTTTCATTGCAAGAATTGGCCTGACTAATACCTTTATTTAAACTCGCGAAGTGCTAAAAGAAGAGAGAGTGCTAGCTTTCACACTTTCTGCTCGAAATTAGCTAATAATGTAATTAAAACGTAATATAATTAATGCGATTAAATATATTATAGATATTATTTTAGTATTAATTATTAAATTTTCAAGTGTTATAACTCATAATTAATTGTTATATATTGAAGAGATACTTTTACTTTAACAAAATATGTGTAACCTTTTTTTAAAGATAAAGATAATTAAAAACAAGACAACCAATTTTTATCTTTACATTAATAATAAAGTATATTCTTTTCGGCATTGATAATACCGCGCTCTTCTTTCTATACCTCTTCTGTTTCGAGAATCCGTTTGAGTCCGTTGCCGTTGTTGCTGCGCGAGTATCGTAGCCCATAGCTTCAAATACGTATATGTAAATCAATTAACGAACTAATCTATTAGTACACCCACGAAAACTCACACTGCGGTAGACATCAAAGGTGTTTGCGCCTACGCGCGCCGAACCGATCGCACTTTTGCAAAAATCGCCGCGGGCTACTAACGCTAATGCACGTGGCGGGATTGGAGGCAAGACTATTTATAATCCAGACACACCGTCCAAGCATACACGGCAGTGCCAGAAATAACAAATCCGAAGTCGTAGGTCACGCGAATAAGACGAATAAGGAGATGACGCCTACTCCGATCATCGTTGGCCCATGTATTTGATTCTGATATGCATATATTAACTAATTATAAAAAGTAAAACGACAATGCATTAGAAATAATGATCTATTTCAAAATATTCGATAACTGGTAATCTTCAAAACTTAAGTAACTTTTGAAAAATTGAATGTAATTTTTAATTAAACTAATTTCACGGAACAATTTCCCGTTCCATTGATTGATCAAACAACGTTGCAAGGAGAGAGCGCAAGCATATAATTGATTTGTGTGGGAGGAGACGGCAGTTTTTGCTCGCGCTGAAAAAATATAGCACCGGAAGAGGTTGGGCGGCCAAGAAAGTTCCCGCTGCCTGTCCGGTCGCGCACAGGGCAATTGTGATGTCGACCAATTAAGCCACGGCCCACGCCTGATTTTTCTTTTCGCGCGCTGGTCCAGCCTCTTCCGCATCGATAACATCTTCGTCATCCCACCCCCGAATCATTCGAGATTTCGCCGCACTGGATTGTCTGTATTTGACATTTTATCGCGCGTGTAAACGTATATATACGTTACGAAAGTGCCGTACGAGCAACACAAATTTCAGATAGCCCACGATTTAACGCGACATTGACTGAAATTTTACTGTACCCAGAATCCATTCCAACGCAGTGCCTCGTGTCGCATGAGTCACGCTTGTCAAATCATGAGATAAAAAAACACGCGCGCGCGTGCATCGGACCAGATGCATTTCAAAGATCAATCATAGTCTGTACGTCACCACAGACAATTTATTCTCGTGAAACATTTGCTTTATATAAAACCTTGCTCAACTAAATTTTTTTTCTAAGAACACAGACATACGTAGAGTGCTCAAGAAAGATTGTTGTCTTCTTAACGGTGAGTCCATCGACTAATTTTGGGGTCCATCAATTTTTCTTTGTTTAACTATTCTACCTATTTAGACCGCGTTCCAAGTTCCAATATTCACTGCCAGTATTGAAAATCTTATAGTTTACATCACGTACACTATAGATTTTCAGTATTGGCAGTGAATATCGGAACGCAGCTATTGTTTCACGATAAATATTTCAATCGCGTGAGGATAATTCCATGAAGAGTCTCGCTGCTCCACGTGTGTCTGGAGTCTCCTTGCCTTCGTTCGACGCATCTTCCGCAAACGACAGTCGTCTCGGGTCATCCATCATATAATTATACCGGCATTATCTATTAGCTACGGTTGTTAAGCCTATGACAATGACCCTTCTTTTCCAATCGCATAGCTTGTCTAGCGTGGCCGACGAGATATCGACGGAAAACCGACGAAATACCGCAAGAACTGATTGTGTATCGCGATTTACTGTGCGGTTTCATGCTATTTAAATACTCACACAAAAATGTTAACAATAATTTAGAAGAAGGAGCAGTAACACCGTTTTTTATATCTAATAATTGGCTGAGTATGTATTTCACATTCGAAACTTTCATTGATTCTCTCTTCTAAAAATACTTACAGAGAAATAATAACTTCTTGTGAAGCAATACGAGTTATTTTATTAGGACGGACAAAAAAATAAATTAAAACTTCTGATAATATATGTGCTTTAGAAAATTACCGTTGTTCCTTACGTCAATAACTTCGCGCAGAGGCCGACTTAACATTAAAAACGCACTCTGACACGTATTAAACAGCCGTTACGCAAAGCATAAAAAACGTTTGAGAGCCGCTATTTTTTTTGCTCCATTCTTACGTCGCTGCGAAACCAGTTTCGTTTATCAGAGATTACAGACTTACCACATGGCTTGAACGGACACTGGCTTGAAGATGTGTTGACGGCCGCAAACGCTGACCTTGAAACCCCTGAAAGATAAAAAAGAATCCGGAAGTGAGATCGCGATGACCTTTAGGAACCATGATGAATTGGATAACGTTATCCTTAGTACTTTTTTTTACTAAAAAATTATCTTATCCGTGATAAAAGGTAATCCTCTGTTTTAAGACGCTTTTACTGCGTGAATTATCTTATGATCTTGATTATCTTTGTCAATAATAGAATGTAAAGTATCGCAAAAAAATAGAATTATATAATAGCTTTAATATTTATGCCTTCGGGCAACAATAATGACAATTCAAAGGATTTTAAAGCATGAGACATAGTTATACGCATATCTTTAGTAAAATATTGAAACAACAATATGATCTCGCTCGACTAAGCAAAACAGCTAAATAATCAAAAACGGCCAAATTTCGAGCAGATAAAGGATGTTGAAAATAAATTTAATAACTTCAATAAAGGCCAAGTAAGGCTCGAAACGTTAACATGAGTGTATATTTTTATCGAAGTTATTAAATTTATTTTCAACATCCTTTATTTGCTCAAAACTTGGCCGTTTTTTATTATTTAGCTAAAATATTGAATTTTAAATTCATTGTGGCACAATTATAACAAAGACAGTCTTTCATTCCTATCCTGGAAAAGGTAAAAAATTGAAACTTCTAAACATACACATTTGAAATTTAATTTCTCAATCCGCTCTTTCATCTCTGAGAATTTCTAGAATATATATTAACTATCTCAAATAAAGTTTTGAAATGTTATAAATGCATTCTTTTTTCCTTGTGTGAAAGATGTAGAGAACGTTTTCATCAAAGTAAACGGTTCAAAATATTAATCTACTTTTTATTTTATTTTTTCAAAATTATACGTATTGCACATATTATGCACTGTTAAAGGTTAGAGGATGAAATTTAAACCAATACCATGAGTTACATTTATTTTGTTATTTTTAACTACCATGTGCGTCAAAATTTATTAATTTGAAACAAAATAGGATTATTTTAACTCCATTGGTTTAGTCAAATTAACATTGTTTTAGTTAAATTAACTACATATTGAGTAGGAGCAGTGGCGACCTATGGAATAGTTAAAAATTACTCAAAATTGAATTCAATTTAACCCTATGAATTTAACAGTGTGTAGATTGGTTACAATCGTAAACATATAAGTTATTAAATAATATCTTATTCCAAGTTTCACAAGAAATTTCATAGTTATTTCTTTAACACTTTCGATTATCTTTGCAACAAACGGTTATCTTCGTAATTATTTTTGCTATTTAAATGCTAAATTGTCAGTATAAATAAAGAATGATTCGGGCATCATACGCACTTTCATTGGAGTGTTTCTACAAAGACTTCAATATACCAAACCGAGCTTTTCGAGATGTTACTTCTTTTTACACCAATTTTACTTTTATCACTCTTCATCGGAGAATTAATATTCTGCCTTGTGATATCAAAAAATAGTTCGATTCGATGCTGCATGATTATAGACCTAACGGGATAAATGATAAAACTCGCGATTTTATTTGAACCGGGCGATCGTCATTATATGCTGGCGAGCGAAGCGACGGACGGTGCTTCAAAACTGCAACGGTAATACAATTCTCGCGATTACGACACGAGAAGGGGCGCGCGTTCACCGCACTTCCATTAATTACGCATTATGTAAAGGAAATCGCGCCGCGCGAGTATCGCGAATCGCGAATCATTGCCGTAATACGTGCCGGTTAAATTTCCGGGAAATCGTTGTCGATTCCGCGATCGTCTTTTCCAGAAAGAAAAAACGGTACTCACGTCAAACTTCGTTACACATACGTGGCACGGCCGTGCTATTCGAGGCATATCGCTTTCCCCTCATCCGCAAATATTAGAAGCGAAATCAGATTTAATTAACGCACTATGATTCATATACACATCGTCAACATATCAATAATTTTTTATTCGCAGACGGTAAAAAATTAATGGGCCTTCAAACAACAACAAGAAGCTTATTTTACACCTATTTTCGAGTGCACGAGAACTATGACAATGTAATTAAAGTAATAAAAATTAATTCGCAAAAATTTCACTTTTTTGTAGCGACATATGAATCTTCCAACCTAACAAATCGGTTAATGTTATTTTCTCATGGCGGATAAATATCATTCTTAAAATTTATGACAGCTACGACGAAAACAATTAGGCGTAAACATCATATAGCCGCGCAATAAGACGTGATATCAAAATTCGCGCCTTACGCAACCGAGATACTCGTGACAGGACAGGTTGCAGTTACGTGTGGACGAACGAATAAAGGAAAAAACATTGTCGAGCATCGCCGCGAGCGATTCACCAAACGCAATCGCGAATCGGTTACGCAAAGGTGCCTCGCGGCTCGGAATTTAGGCGTGTTGCATGTAATAACATCGAGAATTTGCGCGTAGAGATCTCTTACCCTCGAAGAAATATAAAAACGGACGGAAAAAATGCAATTTCCTTCTTCCTCCGCCTCCCTCCGGCCGCGAAATTACCCGGCTCTCGCACCGTTATCGTCCGGATCGTAAAGCGGACGCCCTCCTTCCTCTGCTTTCGGATCGTAATTCGCCTCTCTCGCCGATTACAGTTACCCTCTATGCACATTCCACGAACGAATTTTATAGCTGGCCCTTCTCGCTTCTTCGAGATACGCGCATCGGCGTACGAGAAATTTGCGAACCGCGCGCAATGCAGTTGAACGGAGAAGAAACTTCCTCGAGTTTGTTATATTATCGGATCTCAATACACACGCAGCGTCATATTCTATACCTTTCGTAATGTTTTAGTAATAACGCCGCAACTCTCAGAATTTTCAAATTATAAACTTATAGGAAAAGATTTACTCGAATACCGCGTGAAGTATCAAAACTTAGAAGTAAAAATAAAGCCTTGGGAAATATTGGAACTACACTGTTAAATTCACAGTATCAAATTATGTTCAATTTGAGACATTTTTAATCATTCCTATATATCACCACTGCTTCTACTCAATATGTTGTTAATTTAATTAAAACAATGTTAATTTAGCTAAATCAATGGAGTTAAAATAATATTGTTTTGTGTTAAAACAACCAATTTTGACACACATGGTAGTTAAAAATAACAAAATGTTATATAACTCAAAGTATTAATGGTTTAACTTTCTTTTAATATTTAACAGTGTATATGAATAAGGCTATTCATGCATTTCATGTTAGGAAATAAAAGCGAAGAAGAAACAGTCAGCTCTTTTATATTATATACGCGAGCAAATTTTTAGAAGATGATTTAATTTGTTTGATGCACAATACCAATCGCGGTGACCTAAGCTACTACTCTGGCTTTACATGCCACGTAAAAGCTTGCAAATATCTGCGTTACAGAGAATGAACTCAATCTTTCGCAACGTTTGTTAGTTCCATTAATTTACTATCCGGCGCGTGTAATCAGTCGGTCGCACTTTACATGTGTATCAATAAGACACGTCGATATCATAAGGCCAATGAAGCGTAACCGTTACGGCATTGAACGTGTCAAATAAATTCTCTGGTTGCATTACGTGTTAAGTAATATAGTTAAGACTATAATCTATCCGGAAAGAGACAGTGAGAGAGGTCGCCAACTCGAGGCTAAGTAAGCCAGACTGTTGCTGCAACCGGCTGCAATAGTGTTTCAAATCGACCGATCGAGAAAGCGAATGACGTGTTGCGACTCTAACGCGCGGAGGGACTCTGACTCTCTCGCGAGTTCGCGACAGCCGCATCGCAACGAGAAAGAGAGAGAGAGAGAGAGAGAGAGAGAGAGAGAGGAAAGGAGGAGGAGAAGAGGAAGATGAAGAAGAGAGACGACCGTCCGCGCCCCGAGGGTCATCGACATCGTAGGAACGCGAGCTGACCGGCGTTCGCGCTCATTTTCTTTTCCCGGTCCTTTTCTTTCTCCTTTTCCCTTCGCCACGCATCGAGTTGTCCATCCGTCCCACCGTCCCTTTATCGCTAATTTCGCGACAATTGCTCGACCGACCGAACACGAACGTTGCGCGCGTCGCCCAGTCAATGTGCTCTCGCGTGGATAAGCTTCTTGCCCACGGCCACGGAAAATGACGGAGTGCCCTCTAATCGCGCGAAAAGCCACGTGTCAATGTCGTTCAGACGCGATCGCAATCATTTTGTTGCTGTAACACTGTCGTTAATCATAATTCTGCTATCAACTCTTTAACGTGCATGCCAATGTACCGAACTTTACGCGCGCGTCTATCATTTTAGAAACTATAATTGTCTGAACTGCATAGAGAAGCATTAGAGAAGCTATCGATAGTTACAGATGACGAATTATATCGGAAAGAGAGAAAAATAATAAAAATAATCATTATTGCAATTTTTCCGATTGGCGAGTTGATGTCTTGTACAATCCTTTGATTGACTTTGAGTTTTCTCAGAAAGAAAATTATTTTGAGAGCAATATTTCCTAAACTTTTATTTACCTAAAGAATATGTAAGAATAAAATAAGATACAATCATCAGATAAAAATTATACAATTATATATATATATAATCGAGTCAAGTAAATTAAATCAAGCTTGTCTGTACACATTAATATTCTGCACAATAATCTGAGGCACACTGTGCCTCATCAAAGGACTCTAAATTTAGATTTAATTAAAAGTTTAGGAAAAACTGCTTTCAAAATAATTTTCTCTTTGAAAGGATTCCAAGTATCAAAGCGTTATTAATGCAAGATATTAAATGCCGCAATCTGCGAAGAAATTCTGCTAACACTTTTTTTTGCTTCTTGACTAATGATTTTAATTAACGCTAAGTTTTACATCAGTGTTATGCTTTTCGATATCGTATCACCTTCAGTAATAAGTTTCTTTCCCGACAACATATGATCCACAGTATACTGCATTGCGGTAGGCAGGCACAACTATGCTGAACCTTACGGCTTGACTTCGCGTCTCGATTTCACAAGTTATGTCGCGACCTTCCGTCGTAACCTTGGTACTCACCTGTCAAGTACCTTGCTCCAACACACGTGCCTTACGGTAACGCGCTCCATTTCCCTACGCCTGGGAGAACGGTGGCGACCTTCGCATTTATCTTTTACGGAGGCGGTATTATATATTATGCCGATCCGCCGGAATGAGAGCGAGCGATTGACAATGCGATTTCGCAAATCTATACAAGTTTGCAGTGTATATGCAAATATTTCCTCTTTTACACGCAAATCCATGTTCGCCTTTCTCGATTCCGAAGTAATGTTTATATTATGGAGTTCTGCGCACTATATATATCTGTATATACTTGCTTAATATGTACATATCTGAACATACTAAGCAAGAATATATAAATTGTATCGTATTCCGATATACCGCGGTTATTTGCGCTAAAAAAAAGATATTTACTGAATCAATCTAGCGAAAAGGTCATAAATGGAAGAATAAAACGTTGGCATTAATGCGATCGGACTGTAAAATCGATGGCAGCTCAGTATTCTGATGTAAAGAACGAGATTGCAAGTTAAACTTAGCTTCTTTGAATAAAAGCTGCGCTTCGGAAAAAAAGGAACCGGAGAAAGGAGGAGAAAGCACACGGACATCGGCATTGTCTACGTGGATTGCATTGTCTACGTTGGTTACGGATAAACGGAGAGAGTACACAAAGTCTATACTTAGACTATTGCTATATCTACGCGTAGACGCCCACTGATATTCTCCTTTCATTTCGCGGGGCGTACGCACGCCGCGCCGCCGCCACCGCCGCCACGTTAATTATCGGTACAACATTCAATCCGCGGGCGAGCCGTGGCAATGAGTCACTTTAAAGTAGTGGGAATTAGACAAGTTGGCACAGCCGTTAGAAAGTGGCCGCGTGCTAGCTGGTGCCGCTCTGAAAGTATTGTTATATATTTGTTGATCGGTCAGGTTGCCGGATATAAAGCAGCGTAACGTCAGCGCTACGTCTGAATCATCAAAGATTTCAATCAAATGAAACGTATTCGAGCAGAGCTACAGAGTGCCTCCGCAGTATCGCGTTTCTATCTAGTCACGGATCTAGTCCTCGACTAATTTAATTCTTGACAAAACAGACGCAATTTTATCTTTAGATTATTATGTCTGTATTTAAAGAAAATTTTATGAAAGATTTACACGAGTGTATTTAATATAAAAAAAGAATAAAGCTTTAATAATTCATAGGAATGTAAGTAAAAAGCCGAATTTTATCTTTTGTTTTCACGTAATCTTCGTTCAAAAAGGTTTCATCCAAAATGTAAACTTGGACTGGTATTCATAGTCCGATCTTTAAAATAAGATTCTTAAATACGATCTCGAGAAGCTTTTACGGTCATTTTATAGGGTGGATGGAATCTTAAAACTGCTCATGACCAGATATAAAACGATGCTTTTGAATAGATCGGACTATTAATACCGCCCTTAGAAGGAACTTGTTCTAATTAATACCTAACTTTCGCATGTACGTGAAATTCAAAGTTTATGTCATAGAGTTTATTAAAATTTCATCCGATATTTCTGATGAAATTTAATATCCTATATATTATAACGGATTTATAGTCTACGTTTATGTTCCTCCTGTAAAAGAGCAGCAAGTTGAAGCGATATAGAGAAAGCGAGCGTTCTGGATGTCTATCAATATCCTTTCCGATCTCAAAGAAATAAAAACTTAACAATGATCTCTTCCTCGTCATCAAATATATTGCGATGGAAAATATACTAAGATTTACACAGATACGATCTATAATAAGACCAGCAATTAATCTGTTATTTAACTTCAAAAAAGAAAGAAGACATCTGATGCCAGGGTCACAATATGGTACACGTTACATTCTATTATCACATCTTACACATTCGCGCACTATTTGTGACGTAAGCGATAACGATGTTTACGGGATGATCAATTAATACTCGTAAACATTTGGCTTTACCGTAATACGATACTCTTTCGCTTATATCTTATCTTCTAACTTATATAAATTAATCTATCAAATAACACCTCAAGAACAGAACTCAACAAATTGGAAAATATTTTCCCCGATCATGTATTCTTGAGCAACCTAAGAAAGAAAACTCCTAAAGATATAACCGATTGCTTAACAATCACAGAGAACGTTCGTAGTTAACGAGCAACGTTATATAACAAATCATAAATAAGACGGAAAAAGTAGTAAAGTCCACGCGCGAGTCTGTAATCGTTAAAACGTGCTAATCCGTAGTGCCGCGGGAATATTGCAGAACGTAGGTAATCGCAATGCTTCTCGCGGTGAGAGCGTGGCGAGAGCAAATAGCAGTGGGAAAAAAGAGATGTGAACTTACCCATCGCCGTCGAGAGTGATAGCGGTGTCGGCCAAAACTCGGAGCACGAGACCGACGGTCGCCCTGGCGTGACAATCGATACCGAGGAGGCAACTTTCCTCGGCGTCCTGCCTTCCCGTGCAGGAAACAACGACGAGATATCGCGTCCTTCCTGGATGCACCGACTCCAGTTTCACGGCCTGAAAGAAAGACATGAGGAAATCTCCGATTACTCAGAGTACAACGTTAAAGTACCGCTCGCAAATGGATATTTAAACACCGCTTACAAACAAGGAGACATTTAGAAGAGACGAACGAGGAGAAACTCAAGTTGCTCGTCGACCAAATAAGTTATCTTATATGCGATATTAAAATGTAATATAAATGTGGCAAATATTTCTTCGAAATTCTATGAATTAATATTAGAACGGAAAGAATATTATTTTTCTTTTATTTCAATATTTAAATGCTTGTCGTAACAAAAAAGTTGTTTTTAAATAATATTTTTGCGATCAAATTTTTATCGTATCTAAACATGTTATTTGTGAAGAGGATATTCCGGTATAAAAAAATAATATATTAAATAATTTCGAAATGTTGAAAAATCAGAATACAAAGTATAGATCTTCTCAATAAAAAATAATTTTTATGACTCGAAAAATATAGAAGAAAGAAATTATGTATTTCTCGGTCGTAATATCATTTATTGAATCCTTGTATAATGCTACGAACACTATCTTCCAGGGTTAACGACATTACAGGGAAGTAGTGTTACACAAGCAGCTCATTGGTTTCATTTCCGTTCGACCGGCTGCTTCCTGTTTACATCGATATCCGATAGGATAATAATTAAATGCTGCTTGTGCCTTGCAATTTTCCACAAAAATAATGTATATACGCTAATTATAATATTAAAACACGTGTGGCAATGTCAGAATATTCATTATCTTGATATTTTATACACTCATTGACGAAAAAAGTTAAGCACCTATAAGCAGGCGTTAAAATGAAAACTAAACGTGTGCAATGGTAATGGGCATGCACGAAACTGATTACAATATCACTGCAAATGGAATTGGGAGTAACCCTTTGTATGGTAGATAGAATAATTGTCGGTTGTCTTCGTGTTTCTTTCACATCCTCTCTCGAGGTTGCTTGTTGTGTCTTCCAGACTCTTTTCGACGTGTGTGGGTCTTCTCACGTATCCATTGGTTCCAACACCCACAGTCACATCTGTACGTCTCAGGTGCCTGGCAATTGCACGGAACGACCACCCTGCTTCGCACGATGTAGCCCCTTTCGAACTCCGTCAATTGTTCGTAGTGATGTGGAATGCGTTTTCGAGGCATGTTATATATTAGCCCAGCTCTCTCTCTCTCTCTCTCTCTCTCTCTCTCTCTCTCTCTCTCTCTCTCTCTCTCTCTCTCTCTCTCTCTCTCTCTCTCTCTCTCTCTCTCATCTCTCTCTCTCTCTCTCTCTCTCTCTCTCTCTCTCTCTCTCTCTCTCTCTCTCTCTCTCAACACTGCACGCTTAATCTATTACACACAGTGCGTGTATGGCCGTTCTCTATGTTACGATAATAGCAACAATTATGCTCTCTAATTATACTCTCTAATGATCAATTTAGCATGCATGCTTATTCAAACTGAAATCATTTGCACATCTACCTATGACGTAATTGCACACCAAATTTCGATATTCTCCGGTAATTGCTTCTGGGTGCTTAACTTTTTTGTCAATAAATGTATTAGTCTCGAATACAAATGAAGGAATACAAATTAATGAGAAAAATCAATGTACAAGGTAGGAAATGGGTTAAACGGGATGTCGGTCGAGTAGCAAACACACTCTTGTATTACATGTCCCAGGCTGAAACTCCACGAGAGAATTTCCGAAGGTAAAACAATCAAGCGGGACGCTCACAATAATTCGCTCGCTCGATTAAACGTGAACGTATCACTCGTGATGATCTCCACTTTGAAACGGTTAAACGTGTTTCCGCCACGAACGATGCGTTCGATGCTCCCAGGCGGACTGTTTAATTACTTTCACCGATCCGTCTCTTATCTCGCATCAGTGAGAATTCAGCTCGGCTACCGTGGACCGTGGCGGAGAGAACATGGCGGCGAAGGAAACGACACGAATTACGAGAAATCACACGCATGAATGAACACGCAAAAAGGAGCAGCAGCGAGATGCCTCTCGGTCTCGACTATCTTGAATGCGATCCCCGAGCGGACCGGAGTCGGCTGATTACGGAGTGTGTCCACTTTACGAGTCGATTGCGACTCGATTGCGACCCTTGCTGCAAGTGCAGCGACTGCAGCGGGGCCCCCGAGTGCAGCAGTGGGCGTCGGCATTTTTTTTTGCGGCACGTAATGCGGCAATTAACGCTTCCGCACTCCATAGGAAGAATTCCAACCGCGATAACAGACCGGATTTTGTCGGCGATTACATCTCAGGCGCGCTCGGCGGATACGATTTTTCTCGTACGTACGGAGACGAGGGAAAAAAATGACACGCGCGTTAATCGCGTACCTGGCGCATTCACGCGTAACGCGAAACGCACTCGCAGGGGCGTTAATAAATGATGAGTGCAGAACCGCACTCGGAGCTAATTAAGTTTCATATATCAATACTACGCAACAAAAACAACCCAATGGGTTCCTGGGAGAGATTTGGAGCGGAAAGAAGAAAATACTTCGAGAGATATCCATCCTTTTACTACCTCTCCTGTACAGTCAAGAATGAATGATTGTAACTGCTTATGAATTCCAAATAATTCTATTGACATACTTTCCATTATTGTATTCAATTTTCTAATTATTCTAAATATCATATAAATGCTATGAATATAATATTAATAACATGAATCATATAAAAACATATATAGCATTAATAATACGAAAATTAAAATATTTAATTAGAGATATATTTTCAGACTTATATTTTAAATAAAGTTAGTGATAAATGTTATACATCGCAAACATTAATGTTAACAATTAAAAAAATTTTCGATACTATGTACATGGATTATTTCATAATCTCAACATGCAGCTTTAACATTACTGCAGAAGATTTCTCATCTCAACGATTATGCGGAGTTTTAATCAAAACGTGCAGCTCTCAACAGAGCTACGGAAGATTTCCCGTTTCTATTGGAAAGAAGGAAGTATAGTCCCTTAGTGCATGCGACAGATATCATAGTCACGATTTGCCGCTGAACCGTCTCGCTCGTTCCGCCATCGATCACCGGGCGGAACGATTTCCCGATCGCGATTAATAACGCCACGATTACGCGATCCGCTCATCCGTGCGCGAGACGTTCGCGACCGGGCTTCGGAAGGAGACACGCCACGAAATCGCAAGAAAGATCCCCGTCCAAGAGAGTGAGGAAATGGCGAAAGTCTTGAGGGAATTTAACGGAAAGGGAAAGGTGGAAAGTTACCGATATAAAAGTCGGCTTTCCGATGAACACTATATAATTTTAAATGATAATTATTAGAAAATGTCTCTCGTGTTCTGATCCGGCGCCGTCGAGACTCGAAAATCTTACTTTATTATTATTGCGGCCGAAGCGATTATGCATCGCGAGAAACGCGTGCTTAATCCTCGTAAATCGCACTTGATAATAAGAATTGCGAAAGGCCACGGCATCATGATTCGGCGTCGACTTGGCTTTAAATGCCGACGATGGCGTAACGTGGATACTTGGATGTATCATGTGAATACTTGCAGTCCCGGACCTACAATTATACATCGTTAACCTCAATGAATAGATAATTAGCTAATCTACGGTCCTTATGAGACGCCATAAACCACGCGTTCCTTCCGCAATTATGATAATCACCAGCGGCGAGCGACAGAATGAATCAAATTAAAACATTATTTTTGTGCGATTGAAAGTATTCGTTGCAAATTATGTTTATGACAAGAAATGTTTAGCAGCGAAAATTTCATGGTTTGTGGAAAGCATTAAAGCGTTGCTGCGACACCGATGCAGCAATTGATCTAATTGTAGATAACGCAATTTAGTTTACCGCCATTATATATCTCATTTCTATAATTCACTTTACGCTATAATTAAAATTTAACTGGAATTTAGGTCAGTTTTATTAGGTATAATACACAATTTAGGTCAGTTTTATTTTTTCACGTTCGTAATTACACAGTAAATTAAAAAATTGAATTTACAATTTTCTAGAATAGTAATTAACGTTAGTTAAAAAAATCAGAAGAAAGATACGTGTCGTAAGTTTTTGTTCACTTTGATGTACGACACAATTAAAGACGCGAAAGTTCATTATTTCTCCGAGTAAAGTCTAAAAAATTGTAGATTATTTGTAGGAAATTGATATGGATCTCCTTTTCATATAAATATACTGATTATAAACGATCGCACAAAGCGCGGTTTTTAATTAGTTGTACTCCTGAAGCCGCATCATAATTTCTCAAATTGCTTGCCTGGCATTTCTCTACGCACGCGTACATTTAAGTTGGTTGGTTGTTACGACCAAATGATCAACCACACGGAGCGAGTAACGGGCTCCGTCCATCAATCACATATAATACACTCGATGGTGCAAAGAGGTCGGATATCAAATCAGCCAAGTTGCAATTAACACGATTTGCTTCAACTCACATCAGTTGCTATATTGAGCAATTGAAGCCGGAAACTTTCAGATGTCAAATTAAAGAGTTACAAAATTATTTTAAGTTACAATTAAGAACTGCCTAAAGACGAAATAAAAAATATTGACGTTACTTGTTACTTTGTAACTATCATTTAAAAGGTATTGATATTTTGTTGCATTAATCCAAGTAGTCAGTCAACTTCGCTAATTATAAAATGAATAATTCATTTATTGAAATATAAATCTTTTCATTGCAAGAAAAAATTCAGTTTATTATCTGGAATATTATTAATAATGTAAAACTATATTGTCATTTTATTATAGCAGCAGATATTTGTTTATTTAATTAAATTTATTAAAATATAAAATTAATTTATAATTTTTATTCAAATTTAAATTAAATTTATATAAGCAGTTAACATTTACTCAGATTTATTTCTATCCATAAAAAAATTATAAATGTAACAATGTACAACTAATCCAATTTGAAAGATTTTGTTAGACTTTTGCACATATTACAATAACACAAGTATACAAATAAAGGATTAATTATTCATTCCTAATATGTAAAAGAAAGGTTTCTTTTTTCTTGCCATGTTAAAATTCTCCGACTTCAATTAAGGTGCGCATCTCGTAAAGATCTTCATCCAAGGTGAACGCGAAAGTGTTTTAAAATTAGTGAACACTCGTGGAACGCGTAATGAAACTAAACGACATAATGCCGAGAAGATCTTAATAGCGAAATAACACGCGGTCACGTAGCGAATCATTAGGACCCCCGCCGCGGTTGACAATTACGCTTTAATGACGCCCTGTATCGACACGTCGGAGCGCTATCTGTGATGATCTCTACATCATTATACTTTTCATCGTAAAAAAAAATTAAGATGTTTAAGCATCAGAAACGACAGTAAGTCACTTTTCCCGCAGCATGCGGTATTTACGTGTTATTTTCGCGTTTCTCCCAACATTTTTGATCGCGGTGAATATTGTGTTCTTCTCGTTCATAAATCTTCTGGTTTAAAAACTTCACATTCTTCATCGATATCGAATTTAATTAGACGTTATTTAATTCCATAGCTTTTAACTTCTAACATTTAAAAAATTCAATAATTAAGAGAGAGAAAGAGAGAGAGAGAGAGAGAGAGAGAGAGAGAGAGAGAGAGAGAGAGAGAGAGAGAGAGAAGAGAGTCTGAAAATGTTAAAACGGACATTTCCTAAGATTAACTGAAGAGTAAGGTATTCTAATTAACTTGCAGTTTCGGGAATCTTACTTCGCCGAAGTTACTTCAATCCAGCTTGTACTATTAAAATTAGAATTCGACGCTGCGAAATTCTCGCAGAGGCGAAATTGAGATAAGAGGGAAAATGATATATGTGGCATGCTCTGTATAAGCATTGGCGTACCAGAAGATATATCGAACACGTGTCAGCGTATACGATCCGAGATACGAGATTGCGAGAGGCTCTCAATGTATGCCATTAGACTTAGGAATCGTGTGTCGATCCGTCGAATCGCGATGGAAAAGACGAGACTGGAAATCGAATAACGATTAGATTTACATCGACCATCGTAAGCATGTTGCAACGCTCTCGCTTCAGCTAATAGCTTCATACGGATTTAGAATCGCGAAAATATCTAATTCAATAAATATTTGAGTTTCCAATACATTATAAGTCTTATGAAATAAAATATATAGATATATAACTAATTAAAAAACAGCGTTTCAAATATTAGATATTATTCACATGAATATTAGATTGACATCCAAGGTAAAATTCACTATAAATGAATTAAATTAAGCGATTTGATATATTTTTATCGCAAATAATTTTTCTTAATTATTAAATGCACAAAGAGAGAGAGTGTCATTATATTAATTATAATGTATTTAAAATTACAGTTTTCCTACACGCATCACATTTCTCAATCGTTATAAATAACACCGTCTTACTGGATTAACAAAGTATTCATTTTTAATAGTAACAAGTTTAAAAACTCATATTATTTAAATTGAATTAATTATATATTTAGATAAAAAATATAATTTGAAATCAAGGATTACCGGCAAGTCAAAGCAGCTGAGAGTCACTGATCTTCCTGACTAGAGGAACAAGTATCGCGGCATCATGTGTGTGATTTTATTTAGGTCACGTGGCGCCGAAATTACAGCCCAACCGTGTCGTAGCTTCGTGCTCCCGGGGAGCCAGATTCAGCCGTTTAATCTCTCAGAAGAGTTTCTCGCTACGACGCCTATAAACGAGATAATCGCTATATATCGAAAGTTGAAAAGGATCCTAAAGGGGGATTGTGGCGTACGAGAGGAAGAGTCCCGATATGCCCGGGGCATAACTCGTAGTTAAGGGGACGATAACATCGCCAGACGGTCATTTCTCCCGCTGCACCAAGCCTATGTACCGAAGAAAGGTACGGGCTGCGAAAGGACGCACCTACGAACGTATCCCCGGCCGTTTTTCGCGGGAGCGACCTTGAAGAGGGCGGCGCGAGATTAACGCGAGTCGAGTTAGCCAAGGTCGCGTTCGCCATCGCGTTCGCCATCGCGTTCCGCGCGATCTCGTGGACGTCTCTTTTTAGGTGACATTAAATTTACGTTAATGGTCATTCATCGTGCGACAGAATGCGGATTTCAGTTGTGTGATGTCTAAACGTCTTGCGATAGCAAGTCTCTCAAAAATATGCGCGTCTCTCGTTGCTTTAATATTTAGCACCTTTCTTGCCGAACTTTCAAGTATTTTATAATCTCTCTGTGATATATTCAAATCTTGAATTCATACTCCAATTGATTTATTTATTTGTGGTTAAACGATATAAAAAAATCAATTCAAACGAATTTATTTCAGACAAAATTACGCACACCTGGCTCATATTTTATACATCGTTCGGGACGTCCAAGATAAGCAAATGTAACAAACGCACATCGAAAGGCATTCGTTAGCGTCAAAAACCAGGTCGCTTGGTCCTAACTGATATCCAACCGATTCTCCGAGCCACGGTGATCCCACGAGAGGCATCGCGAAAGGCCACCACCGTGAAAGTGTTTCGCGATCGTGTCCCGATCAACCGTGCCGGCGCGCGGCGCTCGCGAATGCTCGCGTGTAGGCAGCACGGTAAGATACAGCATCAGCCGCATCTATACGAACGAAAACGAATCGCACGAGAGACGCGAGAGACGGTGGTTTTCTCATCGGGCTCCTCTCGGCTGCAGCGATAATAATTCAGCCATGAGTCGTAATGAAATGTTGGAATAAGATAAAAGATCGGAAGGCAGATTCGATCGTAAGAAAGCATCAGAATGGCTGCGTAGGATTATATAGAAGCTCGACATTATGATTAGAAATGAAATATAAAAGCAACAATAAACTATACATATAAATATGCTACTTGAGACTATCAGTTGAACATCCATCGATTGCTTTTTTGATTTTGTTCGCGCAATTATTTTATCCTATATATATATATATAAACTGTACATTCTTTATATACTTGCAGAATATAACAACACAATTATATAATTATAAAACTCGCACAGTATTTTCGTAACTTATTTTTAAAAATACTTAATATTTTTAAGAGAAAAAAAAGAAACCTATTTGTATATCTGAAACAAGAAAAAGTAAAATGAATCTTTCTCTGTCGCGTTCTTTAGGATGAAATCCGTCATTTAGAGGCGACGAGTCCTCGACAGCAGACGAGTTTCCTCAGCATCCGGACGACCTTGGGGAGGTTCTGCGGGAGCTTAGCGTGGACAGTAGGCGGCCTGTGCGACGTTCCATTCCTTTCTGTGCGTGCACGCGTGCGTTCTAATACGCGGCTTTATCAATCGGTCGTGGCCCTTCGGAACATTATGAATAAGAGACACGTCGAATGCAGCAGCGGCGTTTATGACGAGCGATGATGACTCAACGAGTTGCCGCGCGCGCTGTGCGTTGCTACCAGGCAACCAAATACGGTCTTCCCCGTTGGTGTTCCTGGACCAAACCGATCGACGACATTGATTCGTTCGAGGTCGTCACGAAGAAAATCGTTTCGTTATCTACGCGCGCGCAAGTGGAGATAAAGATCGAGATCACCGGCGATCGGGATAACCTCGAACGTACGTCTCGTGTTTCTTTTTCATCGTTTCCAGTTTCCTCTCGCGCTGTGGCTGAGCTGACAGGCTGATCGAACGAGCACGTTTCAGATTGCTCCATCAGAAGATATCACAAATGCAAAGCTAGTCTCAGGGAATAAGAGATATCGATTGAGACACATCCTCTTTAGAAATAGCTTCAACTACTCTAAAGTTGATAAGAAGTTTCCTTCTTTATATCATAAAAATTATTTTATGATAAAATATCAATTAATCTATCGAATCCGAATCATTTTTAGATATATTAAAAAGATGCTTTCAGCCGTTCTTTTATTTAAATTTAACATATCATAATGTTACAAAATAATTTATTTTTTTAGACTTCTTTAATTAACTCTTAAAATTTTATTATATTATTGTATTAAAAAAATGTTACACGTAGTTTTTACCGCATTAATTCACTTAATATAGATATACCAAATGAGCTTCACAAAATATTATCTACATATTTTTTTAATTTAAAAAATTTAAGTTTTACGCATTTATTATGCTAATATCGAGAATTATTCAGAAATTTTGTTAGCCATATTCCAGTTCCTAAAAACAAAAATAAACTAGATATTTATTCGAGACGTTGACAGCAATTAACATAAGATTTGTTTTGTCGCTGCTGTATGTAAGATTAAATTCGCTAAATTCAATAAATAATCAATCCCCGATAAAAGACAAAAATAATAATAAATTTATTTTTTTATCTGAAATATTGCTTTGATGAAAGACAGCGCGCAATTCCATACGATACGAATAAACAGGAAGAGTGGATTCTTATATTTCAAATAGTACGAAAACCAGATCTTTGCTGTAAATAAACTTTTTAAAAACACAAGCAAGACGATTAATTTGCGAGTCGCACCACGTTCAGTCGTGAATTATGTAAAACATTTGATCGGTTTCTACTATGATTTTCCTGTTCCGGTTACCGTGGCTAAATACGTTCGTTCGGAAATAGTTTATTATTGCAAAAAATATATAATGGAAACATGCCGTTGAAAATTTCGTATTAGTTTAACAGGAAATGACTTTCTACAAAAAGAAAAGTGATTATATATAAGCGCGCGTTGCGTATAGATCGTTAAATGGCATATATTTCATATTAAACAAGTTTATATTTTATATTTGAAACGGAAAGAAGTATTAAAATATAAAATATTTTCAGGTAGAAAAACCTTAAGTTGAAAGAATGCTGCAAGTCATTGATCACCTACTAGCTCACGTAATCCTTTTTTTTCTTCAGAGTCGTTCAATTGAATTAAAGAGAAATCATTAATAGATATATTATTAAAATAACGAAACTATTCTCTACGAAATATATTACAAGCATAATGTAGAAACACTATTTTACAGAAAGATATATGATTCTATCATTGACATTCAAGGAGATTAGTGTATATATATAACTACAGTTGACTCCACGTGCACAGTTATCAGAATAACACGCGTAACAATGCAATAATCGACCCCATCGGCCTTGTAACCGTCCGTCGCGAAATTCAATTTATCTCGGACCACCCGGTAGCGATTATCCACTTACGAGTCCCTCTTAACGTCTGCCATGCCGATCCGCCAGTGATGATGTTTTATACACAATCGGTTCGTCTTTAAATAATCGCCTCAGGAAAATCTTACCGGTATTCGATCAAAAATCTCAAAAGAGATAAGAGATAAAAGAGGATCCCCAAACTCGGCGAGAGCTAAAACTTTCCCATGGCGATCCAATTACTCGCGGCAACGCGAGCTTGGATTTGCGTCATTGGTTTACCGCAGACGTCCGTTCGTATTTCCAAACGACGAACTCTTGAGAGAAAGAACAGAATCTTCGATTAGCATAGGTTTACAAAATCGAAATCTGCGAATTTATTTTTCAATCCGGAAGAGATCCCGCGAGGGAAAAAGGCCTCGCCTTAAAATCACAAACTTTACTCTCAGTTATACTATCAAACATTTGTCTAAATGTATTTAACTAAAATAGAAGTACAATCGTGAACAGAATACAAAAAAGTTTTTCGTATAACATTCATCATTTGTATAACATTGTATATCATTATGCATAAAAACTTTTACTTGAAGACGTTGCTTTTAGCACCGATTTAAATTACCGGATTATAAATCAAATATAAAGCTAAAATACGTATATTAACCTTGAATCAAATAATCAAATAGGAGAATTGTAAAAAGGAGAAAATATAAAAATTAAAAATAATCAAACCAGAAACCACCATACTTTATTCTATTTTGAATATCGCGGTTTCGCCAAGAATGAAGTTAGCTGAGTTTTGTTAAAATTATTATTAATAAAAAAAATAGAAAGCAGTCTGTTAAAAGGTATCAAGTGGCTCTTTCGAAAGTAAAGCAAACTTATTGAACGTTACGTAAGCTGATCATTCGTCACTCGCTTTAATTTACTCCGACTTGTTACATAATTAGAGGCAAATAAATTTTCTTACTATTGGCACAGAATGGGTTTTGAAATATATTTCATAACGAGAATATTTTTAAAGTTTTCAGTAGGTTTAAAGGAACAACAAATTTTTAATCAAAACCTCTGTGTAACAAAATTAATTTAGTGATTATTTAGCTAATATTGATTTCTGATTGCTTTATAAGAAAATGTGATGTCAATGTTGGATTCAGGGTTCAAAATTAGTGCTATAGCATTGATTCCGAATCGATATTTTATAAAATCTTGAAATTCTGTATTGTACTTCTCTGATATGCTATACCTACTCGATGAGCCAACGCGATTACTCGAGGATTAATTGAAGATAAGAAAAATAAATGTATATACTATCTCCTCTCACTTCGCTTTTTACTATGCTGCATTTCTTTTGTACATTCGCTTCTAATTCTGTTCTGCTGCAAGTCTAATGTTCGCAAAACGAGAGTAAAACGACAATCAACGGTGGTTTAGTTGACGGACTTAGTGAAAGCGCTTTCCGAGAATCGGCACCATTTTCATAAGTTTCCAAGGGAGACCCATGGTTCGTTAATTTGCCAAATTGCAGGTTGCGCGACCGCTAAACGAGTTCTCGGACAATGTGGTGAGATTAATGTCTTTTTATAATCTCTCCCCATTGTTTCAGCGACGTAGTCGTATTATACTAAGCCAAACTAGAACTATAACGAAAACGTCACGGAGTACCGCAAAAACTTTCATTTGGACATTGAATTTTAAGAAATCTCAAAAATAATTTCGATTCTCGCAATTCGTGAAAAAGCTATAAGTTAAAAAATAAACTTAAAGCTGTGAAAATATTTAAGTTTACTTGAAATACGTGGTTCAAAAATGAGTTAACTGTCGAAAGTGCTACTATTGATATTCAGATGTTTTTGCATCATTATTGTTCATAACGGGAGAGTTATTTGATGTTAACTTGATTTAAGTTGATTACTGTCGACTTCGGCACTTTTATTACGGCGATAAAATACGCGCGTACATAATTAATTTGTCACGACAATTCGCCCGACGATATCTGCGCCATTGAAATAGTCTCCGCGCTAATCGTGCTAACTCGTGCCATTTATTGGTTACACAACACCGTTACGCGTGCATAGCAGTTCCTGGGAACGAGATCTAGCGTCATTTTTCACACCTGCACTACGACAAGTAGATCGTGCTTATTACATAGATTACATGGATAAGGAATGCACGCAAGCAAGCAATAAATAATGCGAAATAATAACGATATCTCATTGAAAAAAGAAAAGATTATCGGTAGTACCAATCCTCGTTTTCAGTCTAAAATATCTCTTTCGCGCTCAATTACAGCTTTGCCAGACGAAGCGGAGCTTCGACATGACGCTACTTTCCTGTCAGCCTTCGCTCGTTCTCGTTGAAATTAGGATCATTATTTACGCTTCGCACGATCAAGCAAAAAGAGCAATGCGTAACGTGGTAATGAAATTCTATCCTTGTTCCAGCTCAGAAAAACGCGAAGAAGTTGTGTGTTGGGTGTGCATGTATGTACATTAATATTTTAATTTAAAATCATAATCATGCATCTTAATAAAATCATTTGTGAAATCATAATGTTGTTCTACGTAATTTATGTATAAATAAAAAACGCACATGTATCTTATAATGAACATGCACATTACGGCTATTATATTAAATATTATTCGAATTATATTATCAAATAATATTTAATTTTATTTAAATCTCGTATGAGAATATTTAATTCGTACACATTTTTCTTTATACGTCCTTCTGATATATATAATTTCAGTTTGCGATAACTCGTAAATTGCAGATAATATATGGTCGTAAATGCCTATAATAAAATAATTTATACTACATTTTAGACTAAATAAACTGCATAAAAGATGAGCGATAAATAATATTTTTATTTCCTACCAGATCTTTTATACGCGTAGTCTAAACTTGTCGAATGTGTTTACTCAAACACATTGCGATAAAATAATAATTACATCTATCATAAAATATTTAGTTATCTTATCGATCCCATATATATGTGTATTCGACGCGAATTAATCTGTAGAATTATTATACAGATTTCTCTTTCTTCTATGTAACGTATATTGTACGCTTTATCTTCCTTCGCAGAATCTCCCAGATTCTTTTTGCTGAACACGCCGCCGCCGAACTCGCTGGCATAATCCCGATCACTTTTTACACCACGATTATATCACGAAAAAAAAAACGCGCAATGCGCATATGTTTTGACACGGTACCGCATTATGCAAGCATCGTGAAGTAGATCCCGCAGTTTTTGTCAGCGAAAAAGAGACTCGGCAAATTTCGCTGGCGCACTACTGTTTCGTTGTCGAAGCGATTGATACATCGTGACGCAATGTTTACGCAATTCCATAGCGCGAATTAAGGGGCTCGATCAATTTGCCGCAATAAATCGATCTTTTACAGTGTCTATGTGGCTCGCAATTCTCATTATCTCATATTAATCTCGAACCTAATCCTCGAATTGAACAGATAACACTCACACAGTTGCACAGTTAGCGTTAAGTATCGCGTAAAATTTCTAATTTAGAAACTATTATAGCCACATCGAGGATGCTTAAATATTTTCCAATAGCGAGTTAAGCTTTAACTGACTGTGCAAGATCTTGTTTCTGCAAGAAATGTAAATAATATTGTCTTACTACTTAAAGGATGAGGAGTTAAAAATTTAATCTGCGTTTTACCCTTGAATTTCAATGTTTAAGATTTAGTTTTCATCACCATGTTGCGCATTAAAGATAACCATATTTAAGGTCGAAACGTTTGTTTATCATCCTTGTTACTAATTTATGATATATATTTTAAGCACGTATACCTATCTTTGTTCGCTAGCCCTTTCCTCTTTTATACTGTTTTAAAAATTCAATCACATTATAATTCAAGCGTTAGATGAAGGAATTACAGTTCCAGCAAAGCAACAAATACTTTCAATTTCTTCAGTGAGCTGAAATGAAATGCACCTGCGTTTCGCTCGATTCTAATCACTCTATTTACGAACTTTTACGCAGAAATTGTCGAGGTCATGAGATCGATACTTTCACTCGTAATATTAGAGTCAATGCCTCTCATTTGCCGTTGATTCCGGCCCGAGTCGTTTTTATCCATATCCTGCCCCATCCGGTATCGATATATAAATTTTCACTGCGATAGCGCGGTACGAAATCAGTTTTGCGGCGTATGCAGCAGAACCGTTAAGGCACTTTCTAATAACGGGGTGGTGGCTCGATAATCGCCCGAGATTACACAACTTTGCGGCGCAGCAATGAGCGCGACTATTCGCGAAATCTATTATGTGGCTCAATGGCGAAACGAGTAATTTTGCAGGATGCCGGAACCACGATTTCCATCTTGCTCTACCGCTGCTCTGTTATACCTGGCGTCACGTGCGTCAGGTCGACAGAAGTCTCGGTTGTGCTGTTGCGCTCCGCGTGATGAAAGTGTGTCGTGACCAGTCGCGCAATGAGCTACCCGAGACAATTGTGACACTTATGAAACGCACGCGATAAGCGCGGGCGACGTAGTTTACGTGCTCTCTCGTGCCGCCTTTTAACCCCTTAACCCGAGGATAGCGCCGAGATACGTAATTTGTCTCAACAACCTAAAATCGTGTTGACTTTCCCGACGTTTTGTTCAAGTTCGTCGAAATTAGGTTTTGCTCTTACGATTCGATGAACAAAGTACTCTGCTTTGTTGATATTAGTAAATCAATTATACCCTAACTCCACCCTGTATAATTTTCTGCATAATTTCAGTATAATTTTTATATATCAAAAACAAGCTTAGATGGATTTTTCTTGTATGCAATAAAACGAACTTTTTTACGTCGCATCGCCATCGGTTGAAAAAGTTTATCCGATTATCGCGATATATCGATAAAGATTTATGAATAGGGTGTAAAATACAGCTAGTGCTAACATTCGCGCCATGACAAATCGCAATGCTATTCACGAGACAATCCCGGAAGTAGCCGTACGGTATTTATTTACACTCCAACTTAACGGCCCATAATCGATCTCGTCACAGTTACCGATAAATCTTGCTTTTCAGATATAATATAAAACTTTAAATTATTATTGGACTATCGTATAGTAGACTTCCTCGATGCCAGGAGAGAGAAAGATAACCCGCGGTTCTTCGCAGCAATTCTGATAATAATTTATAAACGCGAGAGAGAACATCGTTACCGTGGCACCGAGATTTTTCAGTGAAGATAGGATCTCGCGACGGATTTCCAGGTCCGAGTCCTTTCGTGATTGAATCGTTGCGGCGGGACCTGACTTCGCGGTAAATTTCGTGGCGATCGGACACGCTGGCCTGGAGAAGAGGAAGATTACCGCCGAAAAGAATGGCCGGCGGCATTGCTCGCTCTCAGAAAACCACATACTGTGCAGCGGTCTGTGACGGCCGGCGCGGCGCGGGCAACGGTGTGGAACGCCAAATAAATCACGACGTTCACGCCAAGCCGAACTACTCATCCTGGAAAAAAGCCGCGATTTTTCTTCCAACTGTTAATCCTTTCGCGAATGCCGCGGTATACAAGTACGTCAAGTCTGCGGTCCAATTAAACAACTTTCAGTAAATTAACCTTCTTCAGCCTGTGCAATAATTGTGATTAGACCGCATTTATACGTGTCACTACATGGAAACGCGTTTTCTCTTCAAGAATCTCAGACGAAAATATTTAATAAAATGGAGATTTAACGTTGCAAAAATGTGTACTTCTTACAACTCCGTAATTTTATATTCAAGCAATTAAAATAGATTACTATTAACAAATAGTATTTCAGATTAAAATGTATATATGTTTGATTGTTGTAAATTATTCGATCTTTTCAACAATACTTTCGTGATAACACTTCGTGGCGTTCCGTAATGAATCCCTATAAGAGTAATTCAAAAAGTATTAATAATTTCTTTTATACACATATGTACAAATTTACAAAAAATTATGTCTTTGTTTCATCCTCGCATTTATATTCGCAATATGAAATTGCATCTGAACACTGATAATGTCAAGAAATATAACAAACAATGAGACCTTTCATTAATTTTTTTCATGATTATAATGTATTAACATACATCACTTTATTTACGTCATGCAACGCGTACATCGATTCAACAAATATTATGTATTATTTTCGTAAGATGAATATATAGTTTACCTCGAAATATATAACAGGTCAATAACTTGATGCTCACAATTATATTTTTATAAGTAAGTATTTGAATCAAACGCAAAATATAATGTATATTTGTATATTTCGCCGTGAAAGTTTCGATATTATCGCCAAACCGAGACGATCGTCCAGCGTATCGATGTTTGCACAGCTTTATCGCGAAGCCTGACCTTACGAAACCCCGGAAAAGCAGCGGTCGCGTGGGAGATGATAATTTATCGCGATAATACTGTCTATTGAGAAATGAGAGGGATTCTCGGAAACGCAAATTGGTAGAAGAAGATTAAACGATCGCTGTGTAAAGATGAGATCTGGTATACAAGCCACTCTATTTCTGAAACAAATAGACGCAATAATTTTCCGTAATCTGTAATAGAAAAACTATCTCTCGTTATAAATTACTGGTATTTTTCTTCGAACATTTTATATATACATATATGATGTATATCGTGCCTTCCTTTGGAACGCCGCGAGGCATCACGAAATATTATCGAAACGATCGAATTCAGCGAAAGAAGTGGCCAACGCGCGCGCGCGCGAATAAAGCGCCGGAAGTGGCCAACTGAACTGTCGGATAATGGTCGGTCGGGTCACTGACACTTTCCGCATAAAAGTTGTCCGGCCCGCGCGCGCGGAGAAGTACGTGTAAGCTTAAGTATACGGGCGTAAAAAGTAACGGGGCCCTGCTGAAAAGAAGTCGACGAAACAACCTGTAGCGAATCGCGCGGCCCCCTTACCTCGTTGTCCTTGTAGGGACCAGTTTCTCGGTCGGTCTTGTCCAGGCACTTCGAGAAATCTCCCATGTTTCCTCGTGATGCGCCCTTTCGAATTTAACTGACAGGCACAAAACGAAATGAATGACTGCCATTCGCGGTAAGTATTTCCGCGACACTCCGCGTGAGTCATACGGCGCAAACCTGGCCATCAATGCCACGAACATTCACGGAGAAATCGGAGAAGACCAATGTCCGCGAATATTTAATACGCTACCTATTTCTTTTGGACGCAAGTTAGTATTAATTTCTAATTAAGCTTAATTAAAATTAATTTGCCTGTCCTCCCTGGAAGTATCTTATCTTTGCTGACCTATCTCGGAAATATTATCTGAGACCTGGAGAACAGAATTCCTATCTCGATAATCATCTTCAACGAGAACTAACGAGACAAGTTTGTCATTACGTGACTGCAAACAATGAGGATTTCCGCGAGTGAAATTTCGAGATGGGAAACACCGTAGCTCGGGAACTGTATAACCCGAACGTCGCGCTAATTACTATTTTATTTAGCCTAGAAACCGTCGCGAAGTAACAGAAAATTATTCAAGTCTATTGTATATTATACATGCCCATTTCCCAAGCTTCCTATCGGGATATGCTATTAATATTGTTGCACTTGTGACTTACACCTACAATGAAAATCGTCCTGGCGCTATGTATTTAGTATAACGAGTAAATGATATGTAATTGCCTAATTTCTAAGCTTCTCATCAGAATATATTATTAATGTTGTTGCACTTGTGAGTTACACTTCAATGAAAATTATCTTGACACTATGTATTTAAGCGAGTAAATAATAAACAGTTTAATTCCTACAGGAAATATTTCAATGTAATAATAAATTAACAAATTCTGTCCAGTATTAACGTTAGCTCGTCTTGATAAGATTTGATATCTTTCGCATTTGGGAAAATCATAATCGGCTCCTTTTCTTTACAAATTAAACGAATTCGTCTCTTTTTATGTATACATGTATAACAGATATTCAAATATCTTCTACGCCTAGGAGATGAAATCACCTTATAATTTTAGCAATAACATTTAATGTAAGTATAGTGCAATTATCAGCGTATAAGTAACACGTGTGTAATAATCATAACAATAAACATAAAATAAAAAAAAATTTGCAACACCAGCATATCTCGTGCGTCTTAATTTAATTAATATATATCGAAATGTATTAGTTTAATAATGCTGAAAAGCAGTGCTAGTAAAAGTAAACAAACTAAATTTATTCGCTAATTAAACGAAAGGGTGCACAGAAGGGTGTTCTAGCAGGGGTAGTTTTATCTAGGCACAACAGAAGCATTCTCCCCTCTCGATGGCAACCTCATTTCCATGGTAATCGAGTAGCCGGCAGTTAAAATGACCGTGCAATCGACGAAACGATTTACGAGGTCGATGATCATGACGGTAACAATGTGCGGTCCATAAAAGCGCCCACGTGTCCATCCGCGCCGCGTTTCGCCAGCCTTTTCTCGCGAGGCGAAGAATCGCGCCGGGGAAGATATTTACGAGCCCGCGACGCAACAACGTTGCTTAGCAGCTGCAGCGCCGCTAGTTTATCATTAATCCTACGAGAGACTCGCATTATGCCGACGGGATTCATTTATCTTTCTCGCAACGAATGACCGCAACAGGGAATTTCGGCGCGAGATCTTTTTTTGCCAGGCACCCTCGACGCGACGTTTTACATCGTGAGAAATAATCACAGCATGATAAAAATCTTTGTTTATACATAATTCAAATAAAAATGGCTGCTTCTTAGAATAACGATTAACTATAGCTGGAAATTCTGAGAATTTTAATGCCTATCGAAAATAACTCGAATAACTTAACTGCAAGTTGTATCAAAATGAAGAGTAAAAAGTGATTTCGTTATTATAACGCATAAATAACTGGAAAATGTTCTGGTCACGCATAAATACGAAAAAAAAATAGAAATATAATTCGCGAAAGACATTTTAAGATTATTCGCGAAATGTGTGACAGTGCAGCTGTGCCAATGAGCTTCTTAATCGTCGTATTCCGAACTCGTCGGTGTTTCACGATCCATAAAACGTAATAGTCTCGTATGTTTCACGTCTTATCGACCACTTCTTGGTACTCTCTTCAAATGTCGAACGGTGATACTCAAGATCGTAAGATTGATCAGTCAAATTATTAATGACGAGTTTTACGTCGCAGTGAGAGAGAAGTATTAAATAAATCGATTACGTAGATCTACACCTAACTGCAGTTTCTTTTAATTAGCTGGCCCTCGTCGTCGCAGGAAACGATTTTTCGAAAGAATCGTCACTTAAGATCGCGGAATGGCATGGAATAATGCGCGATACGTAATTATCGCGTGTTCCTAGCAAGTTAAAATTGCGTTAGTGGCATCATAAGCGATTTATCACTGCGGCAATTTGCATCGCGGCAGGAGGAACGCAACTACTGCAACGCGAGTAGCCGACAAGTGTATCCGGTACTTTGGTGTAAACATTTTTTTGTCGACCGACCATCAAAACTAAACAAAGAGAGAGATATAAGAGATACATAATACATAAAGAAACACCTCTCAGATATATCGCAGTATTCACTGAGAGAAATTAGTGACAACGAACATTTTGATTTGCTGCGGGTAGCAAACCTTTTGTTGCAATAGCAAAAAGTTCGCTACCCGCAGCAAATCAAAATGTTTGTTGTCACTATAATGACAAATATTTGCTAATACAGCAAATCCTTTTTCTCAGTGTTAACTCGATTGGCAACAAATGTTATTATCAAGTATTCAATAAGATTATAATATATAATTATAATTATAAGTTATTAAAACTTAATTTTGAGAGACATTTATCTAGCACAAATAATAATAAACATTTTAAAACAATTATATATATATTATAGATATTTTGCAATCCACTTACCCCTATACATATAATAGTACTATCATTGTAAAAAGAATATATTTTAGTAATGATAACGTACGTTAACGCACAATGTTCGACATAAAAAGCATAAAAAATTTAGTATTTTTGTTCTGAAAGAAAAGATATATTAATACTTATCAGAATAATCTTATAACTATGCCAGAACGATCAATATTGTTCTGAAATGAAAGTAGAACAGATATTACAAATTTAACAGTAATGCAGCGCACGTTTATTTTAAGTGCAATTTCAGTTTATCTAAATTTGAAGTGAACTAATCGTATCGCGAATTGTGCGACGAGCGCGTCTTTATCAATTTGACCACCGAGGCACGTGATGATATTTATCACAATAACCAATG
This sequence comes from Temnothorax nylanderi, assembly GCF_030848795.1. NCBI lineage: Eukaryota > Metazoa > Arthropoda > Insecta > Hymenoptera > Formicidae > Temnothorax > Temnothorax nylanderi. Next base: position 1,307,800 of record NW_027249103.1, on the reverse strand, counting down.
AATATTAGTGAAAAAATTGATATTGATTCTGAAATCGATAGTTTTATTTCACTAACATCTTTGAAAAACCGATCTTCTGATAGAAGATAAACGTCTACATCTCTTATATATATATGCTAATCATCGATGGATCTCTTCCTTTCTCCTTTCAATTCACAGAATCGTCGTTTTTTTGTCCCGTTTCTCATCGATGAGTTTCAGTGAACATTCTGCGCGATCGCACATCCGGTACTACCGTACCAATGATACCACACGCGTCGAACACTGATCGAGATCGGCGACGATCGATTGTTCCAGGAGAACGAGGCAGAGAAAAGTCGAGCGACGAGCAATATATATATTATGTCGCTCGAGGGATTGGCCACGTTTATCGCGCCGACACCGCGTTTCTCCATTCTCTTTTAGCTCGACCGAAGGAGGATGAACACAGCGAATTGCTTCAACTACCGAGAAGCGAGATGACAGTGCAAGGACTGAGAGCGCGCGTTTTGCCTTTGCGAGACCTCGCGCATCCTTATGTCGCGCTCTCCTATCTTATAGCGCGATTTATACCGCCGTAAAGGTCAGAATCATGAGCTTGCGATTTTACTGCTTATTCGCCTCCTCCGCAACAATATTAGCCGCTCGCGAGACCAAGCGATTTTAACCGCTCTCCGTAGTTACCTCCTTTGCCGCGAAGGAAAACGACGGTATACCGCCGCGCGTGTGTCGAAGCTACTTAGGACACTGGTGGAACATCGGATTCGCCTTTGTTCGCCGAGACGAGTCCTACGTTTTTATCCCCAACGTTAAATCCTTGTATCGCGTACCGCATGTACTGCAAGTTAAGTAGACGCAGGTACATTTGTATGCTATTCGCTTTTATTGCGATTCTGCGAAACTGTATTCCCGAATATATATATGCAGTCTGTCTATCTATATTTGCCAGAGAATCTGTGAAGGAGAGCTCAAAGATACGCTGTATATTATTCATCGAGGGCATTGAAAGCAGCATATTCTTTGAATATGAAAAACTCAGCTATATCACACTTCTTTCAACGTCGGAAATTACTGTGTACTGCACGAGATAGAAACGTTTTCGTTACAAAAGTCGCGCTACTATTCGAGCGGAAACCTTTTCAAGAGTCAACTCGACACCTGATACGCGCCTGTGAAATTATGAATCGCACGATTAAAATGCAAAGAATGCCGATCACCTTCGTTCGCTTCTACCTCAGATACAATTTTCTCACGTCGCTGTATTGATTCCGATGAGAAATCCGGTTTAACCCCGGCTTCGAACTTCCGCCGATCGGTATCGAGACGCGAGCGGAAAAGCTAACTCGCCCTTGACCTCAGTTGTCAAAACTCGTCGAATCGCACGAGGAAGACACCGGTCAACCCATCCCTAGTCCTCCTCCCCCCCTCATACTAAAGGAGAACGAGCTGAAGTCTTTTCGAACCGGGTCAGGGATCTCTTCTAGCACGGATTACTTTTTCTAGAACTGACTGCTCGTTCCCGATCTAGAACGCGAGCTCGTGTCAAAGGTAAAGGCGAATTTACCGTTGGCCGTTCACTTTTGACGGTCGATCGTGCCGAATTCATCGTGCGCAGAGTGAAAGAAGCTCGCGTGAACAATGCGCCTGCAAAAAGCACGATCATCCAGGCTGAACGATGAAAAGAAGTAGGCAATCTCTACTTTCGCCCAAATTGAATGATCATGCGAGATGAATCATGTTCCTTCGCGTGTTCATATCCCGAGTGACTGGTGAGAGTGTTGTCGGACGAGGATTTCGTTTTGCACGCATAGAAATTAGATGTGTACAGATTACGCGGAGCAATTTAAGATTAAATTATTACATAGATTTCGTAATAAACATTCGTATGCGTTTAATTTGCGATTAAACTAATTTAATTTTGATTTTCAACTATATTTATCTATAATTTCTTAAACTATGTATTAAGGTATTGAACTGGATTAGACAATCTGAAGATAATATACCATAGAAAAAGAACTGCTTCATCTTTAATGGTAATTCGAGGGATTCGTGAGAATGTGAGTAAACTCGATACGGTACTTTTCTGAAGAAAAAAAAAGGGGACGATTAACTCTTCCGATTTATTCATCGAGAAATGGACCGTGTCTTCCCTGCGATTATCGATTTGATTGTATTCACAACGGCGAAACCCGCACTCGCCTTTCCCTTATTCGCGCACCGACCGGAAGCGCTCGTTGCTCATCGGCCGCGACCTCAAATGCGTCGCCTTCGCTGTGACGACGATGACGACGACGACCCGCGCATGTGGGTCGCACTTAGCCCACTTCGCCGACAGTCTCGAGCCGCGACATCGTCGCACCGATCGACTCGAGGCAGTCGAGGCGATCCCACGTGGAAAATTCCAGGTCGCGATCGCGCGGTAGACAGCGCGGTGCGCGCTTTCGAGATCGCAACCGCCTCTCTTATCTTTTATCAATCCGACTACAAATCGGATCGGATTGCTCCGCCGCGCCGGTGGCGGACTATCCGTCAAGTACAATACGCTGCACGGGTTTAGAAATCTTCATACTTGGAAGACCGAGGCTCAAACGCTCCAATAAATAAACGATATAATTACCTACTCGTTATATTTTATTAACAATTGTAATTTCACAGAGTAAAAATACGGATTATAAAATAACCCGGTGCAATTTGTACTATTTTCTCTGATCAGATTTACATCAATGCGTAATGAAACAGCGGTAAAGCAAGTAAACTTCTATATTGCGCAATTTTTACTTTTATTTTATTTTAAATGTTATATACTTGAGATACTTTTATCCAGCATGGATTTTCAACTTTAATTTTAATAATAAACTCTTTTGTAGTATCAATCTGTTCCTAGAAAACAGACAAAGCGCTTGTAGCAATTTTCTAACATTCGACATGAAACATTATTACGAAATAAATGTGAATCTTGAGTACTTTTGCTAAACAGAGGAAGACTGCGCACGAACGTCTTGAACGTACTTCACGTGAGAACGCATTGTTCAGAGCCGTTGTGGATATATTACTTAAGGATCCCCGACGGAAATATTACAGGCTACGCGGAACTTCCTCATATGAAGAAGAATAACGGCAGAATCGCTTCCGTGCTGCCCACAAAGGAAATTAAAGTCCCTGTGTCTTAAGGGAAAAGAAGTTCCGCGACTCGCTAATTGTCAGACGCGCGAAGAAAAGATGAAGTGCATTAATTAACCTCGCGGGCATTAATTATGTAGCATATGCGCGTGTGTGTTTATACTTCATACACGATCAATAAAAAGTAAGAGTATATATGCGTCATTTAAAAAATCCAGCGGCTTCTGATTGCCCAAGTTCGCACCGCGAGTCTTTGAGGTACAAAATAATTTACATTTTCATGCAGATAAGTCACGTAAACTGTCTATATCTACCATGCATATCTTGAATTAAGGCGTCAGGAACAAGAGGTCGTGAGAGATAAAAATTTTCATATTTGCAGGAAAGAAAACTAAGCTAAAGCTGAGGGTTAAACTCAAAAAATTTCCGTTACGTATTTATCAACACGTATATTATTCTCATTGATAAAAAATTTCCGACTAATTTACTCGGTTTTTTACATCTCAATTGTATTTACAGATTACATATTGAAACGCGATAAAAAGAAGACACAAAAAAGATCGACTTGTGAAATCACGTTATTATGTCGGAGCACGTTTCAAGATAATAGCGATTGCCAACTTCCTCGCCCCGTTCAAGACTGCGCGACGGCAGATAGAGTGTACCCGAGTATGCTTGCTTGTTTACACGATTCCGACGAGTTTCCTCGGTGTCTTGGCGGCGGCCGAGCGGAATGGTAAAGCCCCGCTGTAATTCGAGAAATCTCGGTGCGCTCGGACCGAGTGAGCGAGCGAGCGAGCAAGTAAGCGAGCAATGAAGGCGAACGATGGCAAGAGAGCTGCCAATTTCGCGAACGCGCATAATTGGGGACACACGGTTCGTCCGCGTTTCAAGGAAAACACGCCGAAACACGCGCGCGAAATTATCCCGCAATCCGAGCCATAAATCGCACGAGAGATGGTAGCGGCACGAACGCGAAAACCCCGTGACGAGACGCTCGCGCCGTTCCGCCGCGCGAAACATCGAAACCGTTGCCAATTTGCAATTGCCAATTCTCGGAATCGAAAATATTTTTGGTATCCGCGTAACAAGTCGCGCTTTATACGATGCGCTCAAACGCGTCTGCTCAATCTGCTGTCCCTCGATACGGTAATCCTCGATGACGCGCGGAAGATACGCGTGAGATATATTTGTGAGATACATTCGATAATCCTCCACGCTATTTTAGGAAGACAAATCGACGTAGTTGCGATACAAGACGAAGAATTTTATGGTATAAAGTTTATGCCAAGAAAATTACATGTAATTTCCTTAAATAAAGGTACTTGGTTTCGAAAACCCTTTGTACTCACCATCTTCAAAGTCTCCTCGGGCCTCAACAGGTAGAACATAGACTGTAAGTGTTGCTGGATATCGCATCCTGCCGCCGAGACCCGCCTCGAGGGGCGAGCTCTTTCGTTCGGCGGTAAAACCAGGGCTGCGCCCTTGCCCGCGAAGTAACATTCGCTCAGACTGCAAAAATAACAAACAGTAATACTTCAGTAAGCTGTTCTGATAATGCAATTGCAAATAAAATAGTCGTTACTTCAATACAGGACAATGTTTTATAACCGCAAAATAATTTAATACGTCAAATAGATATTTAAAAATTGTAATTGATTGGAAATCATGTATGATTGAGACTTTCAATTTTAATCGAAGGGAAAATCTTTCGCTTTTTGATAAAATTATTAATCGAGGAATATAGATTGATAAGTCTAGGAAAATAATTATCTTCTTTATAATTATCTGTGCATCAACATATATCAACACATATACACACAGGTGCGCATGTATAATTAATATACAAGATCGTTCATTGATTAGCCGATTTTTATAAACATAAATAAAATTATTTTGCGTGTTTCTGGCAACATTTTCCTAATGCTTCTGCTATGAATCAATATGAGTTAGAATAGAATATTGCCAGTGTTCAATAATTTTAAGAAAATATTAAATTTAATAACAAAAGCAGCATTCAATCCACGTAAGACTTCTCAAGCAAAAAATTATCGCACTCTTATCTTGGTACAATCTAGTAATAAGTATAGTACGTCTTATTCATTTTAAATCAGCGAGAAGTGTTGAACCAAGTTCAAGGAACGTTGAAACAAGGTTGATAAGGGAATAAACGAAAACTTCTTGTGTAGTTTGATAGTTCCAGACAGCTGTCGATTTTAATCTATAGCATCAAGATAACTGAAACACTAATCGTCTTAGTCGTGCGCTCAGCTGGTTTTGCGGGTGCCGCAATTAGTAGCTCGCGGTAGACTATCGAGTCAATTAATTAGCTACTACATGATCGACTATAAGACCGATACGAGCCCGATACGCAAAATCGTGCTCGTCGAATGTATCACTGAAATATTCAAAGAGTCCCCATTCGTGTTTAACTGAAGCATAAAATGTTGCTGTTCGATCGCAATCTTTTATCATTTCAATCACTTCACAATTGATACCATCTCCAAAATAATCACGAAGAATGTATCAAAGATAAAATCAGATGTTTCAAGGCGCCTTGTATATCTCGTATTGAAGCCACTTTGACTTTACTATGTCACTAGCAGTCACATTAACCGACATCGTCATAAATTAGTTTACTTTAATTAGGTACTTGCTTAGAATACTATCATAAATATTTATGCGAGATCGTCTGGGGAGAAATGCGTTCATGGCGCTTCGCGGTGCATCGACCAAGCAAGATTGCTTCATGAGAACACACCTAATCTACAAATCGAATCTAGCGTATACACATGTAAAAAGATAATGCACGAAAGGTCGACGCACTGCCACACTCCAGCCAGTTCTTCCCGCATACGTTATTTCACATGTTTCACCCGTAAATTAACGTCGCGCGAATAAAACGCTTTATTACATATTTACATCATTACCGCCAACGATTGCTCACTCAACTGTCTTAGTGTAATGAGACGAGCATCTTTCCACGCACGTACGCATGTGTATACGTACGCACAGAATCTCCTCCACGACGACAACCGCGCGTCTAAATTACGTGTGTGTGTGTGTGTGTGTGTGTGTGTGTGTGTGTGTGTGTGTGTGTGTGTATGTGTGTGCGTATATTCATCGCGATTACCGCCGGCGGTGCCATTTTCTCATGGTAAGTAAACCGTCACACATTTTCATATGATAATGACCACTGACCAGACGACGCACACATGCCATTTAGAATACGCGAACTTCCGCTATTGTGCGCCACAATAGGAAGTTTCTCCGCTGAGACTTTACCACGGAATATGTAAGCACACGCAATGTATCTATATCACTTTATTTACCGCAATATATTTGTACAACGTGCGAATAATCGTCTCCACGATCACACACAACATTACATTAAAGTTACATTTCATAACTGATTCTATTGTCCTTACTACTCTTGAAACATAAATAAGTACGAATACAAATCATGTTAATCAAAAACGCGTACGACTTTCACAACGTTCAAATATTAGATAATATTTCCGCTCCTCGTTACACAAAATATTTGCTTTATTACCAATAAATATTTTATTGCTCGGTTTAAATGGACCAATCTCTCTCCCACAAACAATGGCCCGTATTCTGAACGCACTTTTATCAATAAATGCGCGCTTTTATTTCTGAGATGCTATAGTATGTGTAACATGAACTTGAGAATATAGACCAATGGAATTATCAACTACGTCTTTTCTAGAATAAAATCATAAATGTACATATTGCTAAGCACGATGAAAACGACGATGATAAACGAGCAAATGCGCGTCGAGAAACCAGGACGAAAATCTATCATCGTCTATATATCTATCAAAATCGGCAGATCGCTATTTAATGCTTCTCTAATTATGTTATCGAGAGCCACGACGATACTTTCACACGACCGGATTATCTTACCGTGACCGGTTCAATTACGCGCACGAGCTTATATTAACAAATTGGGCCAAGTCAATCTCGTTCAATATTCTCAATATTCACTGTAAAGCCGATCAGATCAGCCTTCTGGTTATTAGTCCACTCGATAGTCTCGCACAATCAATACAGATTAAATTATTAAGCGAGGTATACAGAATTGATAGAAAATAAACTTACAGTGTTCTCAAACTTGAAGCAGCTTCTTTTAATTTAACAGAAATATTGAAGAACATGAGAGTATTTCTCGTAATTTCAGATTCATGATCTGATATGTTATCAAACCACAAGTGAAAACGTAATCAAAGTAAAGTAATATATTCAAGTATGTTATCGTTTGCAGAACACTGCATTTTTAATAACATGCAATTTATTGCCAACTATATGGACACGCAGTTGTCTAATATTGATCAAAGATAACGAAACCAATGTTAAAAAATAAAAATATAGTTTATTATCTATACATCTACAAAAAATAAAGCTCTTAAGATATATAATCAAAAAGATAAAGTGACAGTTTAATATCATTCTTTTGGCAGTATTAGATTGTATTAAAAAGTAATTTGAATATTTTACCTGTAAATTATTACCGTCTATCTCTAACGTACAATTTAAATCACTCTGATAGCACACTTTATCATATAAATGAAAAACTGAGTTAATCCATTCATCTTCTTTTTACATTGAAGAAATGATATATATCCTAACAATTTAATCATCACATATCTAATTATAGTCGGCATTAGATCGTATACCTACAAGTTTTTATCTTAAAAAGAAAGCTTATCTTAAAAAGAGCAATAAACTTCGCTCGTAATAAATTTCAAGAATTGCGATCTCAATTTATAGCAAAGGAAAAACAATCACACTACATGAGTGATAATTCATAATAGCTTTCTAATAATTTTATAATGACAAAGTACAGTAACTGCTTATTATCTGACTGTCTTATAATAGTTGTCAATTTTATCATCAAAAATTATCGCAAGGTCTCACGTTTAGTTCACTGTCGGCCAATTACCACGACCGATCTTAATTACGAAGGAAGTCTCGCGATGCACGATCGTCCTATACACTCCATATGCGCGCGTGTGTGTATACATATGTATATGTATATATACATATATTGTTAAGCAAGCGAGCAATTCGCAAAACGTTAAACAGACTCGTAGTGAGTATCGCGCGAAGACACGTTGCGTCGTAAACGTAGTTTACAACGCATTTTACAGCGGTGCTGGGCTTTTTTACAGCCAGCCGCTAGCTAGCGCGGAATTTCGCCCTAGTCGCCGTTAAAGATTTTCAAGGCTGTGAATCGTTCAACGCTTTACGATAGACGCGCGGGCTCGTTCGCGCAGCGGCTCGTTCGACCGCGCGCGGCGCATAACTGCATAATTAACGAGAATGATCGGCCAAATAAATTGCGACGGCCTGCTCAAATAACGCCGGCGCGTCTGATCTCGGGCTGGAATACACGCGCATCGAGAGAACATCTAAGAGAACATTTAAGTATCGTCGCTGGCACGAACGCACATCGGTGCTCACTACTATTTTCATACAGCACGAAATATTCTGTAGATATTATAAATATCAAGCTCATTAGTGAATATACTGAACTTTAAATACTCCATGATAAATTAGGAAAAGAAATTAGAATTTCGAATTTGAATATCGAGATCATTTAAGCCCATTGTATAAAATATTTGTATTATAATATACAAATTTTTAATTTTTTATTCACAAAACATTTTATATAAAAATAAGAAGACAAGAGAGCATTTTTGTTATGTTTTTGCAAATATTAAAAATAGATAAGAATTGAACATATGAAATGCAAAATATCGATATATTGCATTTATGCATATTTCACGTGTAAATTTATGCTACCTAAAGATGCCTAATTAAGATATAAATAATTAAATGTAAAAAAAATTTTACCTTACTTATTTTATAAAAAATGTTTACGTGTATATATGCTTTTTTATGTATATAGCTAATTTTTAAAACATAATTCGATTGAATCACACGTCCTATTATAATCTCACGTATTTTTTTCCTACCTGACATAAATTCAAAGATTTCTAACACATCTACAGTTATTGTTTCAATAAAAAAAAGGTGTTTCCGTAACCAGCGGCGAAACAAACTATTCGATCATTGACAATCGATTTGAATACCGGAGGTATTTACAACAGCAGCTGACGCCACTATAGAAAATCGGGATAAGATCGAGGCATCTGTGCGGAGGTAGCACGGTGAAAAGAATTAATCTCGAGGCGGGCACCCCATCTTTGCTCTAACAAAACGATCTTCTTTACCTGTCGACGTAGCCGTCGTTCAGGTATATGGCCGGTACCCCTGCGTTGAATGTTGCAGGGGCGTTCCCCTCAGAATTCTCCGTAATGGCGCACTCGGGAGAGGACGATAACAGAGATCGATCACCTGGATTTCTCGCTGTACCCCGAAAATACTTCGTCTTCGTCGCTTTCAATACTCGTAAAGTCACGGTGCTCGATAAAAGATCAGGAATCTCTTATAAATAAATGATTCTCGCTTCTAAATAGGTTTGCTACAGCTAGTCCGAGCACCGGGCGAGAGATCGCGCATTAAAGGTCCGTTTATTAGCGCGGATAATAATTCGAGCGAACAGCTCGAATCCGATAATCGCTCGCGCGTTCGAGGGAGGGTGTTCACGCTGACACGGCTCGTGCGTGCGATTAGGCAGAGAACCGACGGGATACTGAAATCATCTCTCGGAGATTTAAGCTAGAACGAAATGACGATACGTGGGCGGATCTCCGCGCGGACCCGCCGCATGTCGAAGCCGCTTTGCTCGCACGCCAGTTATATATCGGCTGGTCGATATTATTAGCGCGCGCAAAGAGAGACCGTGTGTGTGGGGGGGTCGTCCCTCCTTATTATATATACGTATTTGCATTAGGACACGAGAGAAATTCGTGGAAGTCGCGAGACACGCGCTCATGGAGCACGCACCCTCTGTTCCGTGTTTATCGCGCGTGTCTGCGGATGTTTTCGCGTCGTCGTATGGTTCCATGTTCTCTGCGTGCGTATATTACCTACTTTTATTTAGAGTCGGAAGAAATAGCTTCTTAATAGCCGCGTTTGTTGCTATAAATAATTACCACCTATTTAATGTGTATTTTCCGATTAGACAGAATGGTATAATAATTGTATAATCGTGTCGACCTATATATTCCAAATACGTAAGATTACCTCGTTTCTCGATATCACGAAAATTTCTTAAGAAAAAATACTACTCTTCCTCGAACGCACGAGCGATTATCGGATTCGAGCTGTTCGCAGGAGATAATTATTTTCCGCGTAAATCCTAATAAACGATGCGCGATCTTGGTACTCGGAATTATCAGACGAAATTGTCGATAATTTAAAAAGCAATTTCAATATTATTCTCTTTCCAAGCAACGTATAGTAACAAAGAGAATATATTAATTACTAGTTTATCATTATATGCTTTTTAATATATTGCACAACACTACGTATGCCATTCGTCGAGTAAAATTACGCATATACTGGCGATTTATGAGATTCATCAAAGTTGCGAGACGCGGTAATACGCGGTACCGTACGTCGAGGTAAATAGTGTTTATGGTAAATAGGGTTTATGTTAATATAGTGGCATTACGTGTGACGATACTCTTGAAGAACTTGGGCTACGTTGGAGCTAAGATCGAGAGTCCGCAGTACAACGAATACCAACAGAAATCAAGAGACCGGCTCCTTTATACGAGATCAATAAATAATCGGCCGTGCGCCTAAGCATAGTGCGCTTATCAGACGCGGTTCGTGTATTATACTATACGTATTCTTGGCATAAGCAACGTAGAACATAATATCGTCGGACGCGACGTTATTGCATGTGCATCGTTCATCGTGAAAACGATGACATAACCACGTTGCTGCGGTCAGAACGGTCGAGCCGGAACCGACACATAGCGATAATTTACTGATAATTTGATTCTGTTGCTCGACTTAAAAAGAACCGCCAACAAGAAAAAAGATAGAAAAAAATGAATCTATTTTTTATTCTGAAGCAAGCATGGTAAATAATTCATATTCCCTATCTAATAAAACATTTAAAAACAGAAAGTTAATAAAGATATTAATAAAGATATTAAAATGGCTTGACAAAGCAACATCTGGACAGATTTAAAAAAAATAGTTGTCCAATGAATTGTATGAAATATGGAATAAAAGCAAATAAGAAATAGAAAGTATTTCGATTTATAATTATTTATAATATTTCGCAACCACTAATATCTACAATCTACAACTGTAAATCTATACTAAACAATTTCGGCCATACGTTAGTGCAGGTTGAACTTTTACGCAAAACAATATTTACAACAAATAACGGAATTATGGCAACGTTCATAAAATATTACGTATTATTTTTAAAATATTTCAGTTTACAGAAAGCAAAAAATGCACTCTAAGAAGAATAGAAAATATCTAGAGTGACAAAAACATAGGAGATCAGAAATATTGATAAAATGATCGCAATTCTATCACGGATGCTAGATAATTAGTTGAATATTCGCTCAATTACACTGATCTAAGTGCTCGATAATCTTCGCTGATAGCAATATACTAATCGATAATCACTAGGAGAAAGTTGAGCGAATAAGATACTGAAATGAACCATTAAGAATTCAGCGCAACGACGGTCTCACCTATTATTTGATTTTATTTTTTTCAATAACTTGAAATAATTGATTCAAAAAAATTAAAATTGAAAAGAGAGGACTTAAATTGTCTTTTTAAATTTTTTCGATTTCTAAAAAAAATGGCTTAAAAACTGTTGCATTAAAGTCCATTAAAGTCTCTGGTTTCAATTCGAATTGCGAAGAAATACGATTTTATCAAAGCATTCGTTCGCGAAGTTAAGTAGAGTTATAAAAGACTTTTAATTATAAAAGTATAATTTTTCCTTATTTTAATCTATCATCTTTATAAAATAAAATAAATAATTTTTATAATACAATTTTTCTCGTATATTTTTAATTCTTTTATTATTTATAAAAAATGTTTATTATTCAACTGCAAATTTAAATATAGCTGTCTAATTCTGACGTATAATATTTATTTCAAGAACGTTTTTAATACTAATACTATAATCAAACTCACAATATTATCAAATATATATGCAGGAAATATTAATAAAATAAATATATTATTCTAACCACATGCGATTAATAAAGTTGTAATAAATTATTTATAATAATACGTAACGTTTGCAGGAAATTTATCAGGCGCTCGTAATATTACTTCCGGAGTGCTTGCCGATCACCCGGTAAAATCAGAGTAAGGAAATGTTTCCGAGAGACTTTGCTCTCGATATATCATTTAGATAACATCACAGCAGGAAAGATAATTTTCCGTTTTATGCACGTTCCTCGTATCTAGGACCTCATTTTTGCTAAGAGGAAATGAACTTCGTCAAATATTGAATAAAATTGCCAATTTATGGAATAAGAACATGAGAAGTTTATTAAACTTTGATTAACAATAAAGAATTATACTAAAAATAATCTTTAAATATCAGCACCAGAGATTATAGAAAAAAGATATAGTTATTAAGTCCATCGAAAAATTTTTCTGTTTTTGAACGCCTTACAGTGATGATCTCGCATAGATCAGCACACATGATTTTCGATTCTCCGATTGTCAGATAGCTAGATCGTAATCGAGAGCGCGCGTCTCGCAAATTGGACTGGCGCCGAACGCTTGATCTTTAAGAGAATAATACGGAGAGCAATGCAGATAAGGATGACCCGAGCTGCAAGCACCGGCACCGTTAAAAGTCCATAAAATCCGCGCAAACGTGACCTGCAGTCAAAATCTGCACGTACCATCTCGCGAACGAATACGAATGGAGCCGGTCGCTGGTGACGTCATTCGATATAAAGTACGCTCATCGTGAACACGCATGTATCCCCCGCGTGTGAGCGCATATACGGGGTGTACTGTTATGAAAGCTGATGCATGGTTTCGTTACGATTGAAAAAACTATTGCAGCACGATTGGCAATGTTAGCTTTTAAAACTAGGCTGTTAAATGAGTCGCGGAAAGTATTATATGTATATATATATAAATAGATATATGTATATATATTGTCATGTGCACGCACGTGTTACACATCGTGCTTATGTTCACAACATGATCGAGTTGACTTTATAAACGTGAATTTCGATCGGTTATCTTAAACTCCGAATTACTATCTGCAATTTTGGCAACTCGCGACATTATAAATATATTACAAAATACACACGTACATTTTGAATAGTATAATTTAAGATGAAAAATTATTTAAAAGTCCATGTCTTTGAAAGCGTCAAAATCCTTTGCAAAAGAATGATCACACAGAATTGTTTCTGAATGTTAAGAACGAAGGACTCTCACAGAAGAAATGCGTAAGAGTTTCGCTATATTCTAAGACTATATACAAGATGCAAGACGGTACAGTTTCGTGACAGTACACCCCGTATAAGAACTTCTCCAGGCGATACATTCAGCGAGGCGGTGATCCATCGTCGCAGCATGGCCCCGCGCCCCCCTCCTCCCCCCCATGCAACCGAGATTACATCTGCGATTGTCACTCCCGCGTATTCCTCCACGCCAAAGAGGTCTTTCGGGCCGAATGCGATTCGCGACTGTAAGCCGGCGAAGTGTGTCGCGTACCGGTATCACCCGTTACACATGCGAGTACGGAGTGCAAAAAAATCGCAATCGGCGGACGATATTTCCGCACTGATTACACGACACACCTCCAAATTCGCGACGGTCGAATGGCTTGTGGTATCGATCTTACTTATATTTATCGTCATTTTTTCGTTGCGTCCAGAATTGGATAGTAAAAATAGAAGATAATATAGTAAAAATAGAAGACTCATGCCTGAACAAATAGTCTCGAAATAATTGTGACAGCCAAAACCAATAGCACTTACATTTCAAAAATACACACGTACCTATTACCTCTACATACATAGATGCCCTAGAAAATCTTTGTTTCTGAATCGCAAATAATAAAAAATTGAACTGAAAGAAACGGCACATTCTTCAAAGATTGCGAAACGGGAGATTTATATTATATTTTTATAAAGAGAGAAGTTCTAAATTGTTCAACAGGTCTGTGACCGAGAAAGAATGCGCGATTGTTAGTACACCGAGTATATTCGCGTTCCAGTACACGAATGGATGGAGTATGTGGGAGGAAGTGAGGGGGAGAGAAAAGAAGATTGCCCTATCTTGACCATCTTCGCATCGAAATCACGTTACTCACGCGAACTTAAATTATGATCAACGACACGGAAGAGGCCGTACAACACAGTTTGTCCGACCAAAACCTGATGTAGGTCTGTATAGACGCGACTGTGAAATGTCGATAAGTGGATATTCCACAAGAAGCTATTTTAAGGAAATAGCTTACAAACAACAAAATTACTCGCATGCAATCTTCTTTTAGATGTCTTAAGTCATTTCAATAAAGTAATAGATTTAAATAACTTTCTGTTGAATGTAAACGTTCTCACATCGCTGCATGAAATACCACGTCGAATCAGCATAAATTCGTAATCTTAAATAATAAAACGCAATAATTTTCATATTTTCCAGTCGTAAAAACATTACTTTTTTGCAATTTATTCTAAACTACACTATGCTTCAATTTATTTGTCCAAGCAATTGAAATGTATTATTGTCTTTTCTATCTCAATGACATACTACTTGTAACACTCCGATTTTAATTCAAAAAAATAAAAAAAATCTCAACAACTTTACATATAGAGTAATAAATTGCAAAAAAAACATTATCGAGAGATATTTTTCGCAGTAACTTTTTCGAGCAACAAAAACATTTTTGAAGAAATTGGCCGATGTGAAAGCCGAAATAATAAGCGTGGCTGTGATCTTCGACAGGTTTACTGTAATAGTTACAAGATATGAATATGTTACTTTAGCTTCTTCGATAAATGCAGACAACACCGCGCTTATAAGACAAAGATGATGACAGAGAGTGGGAAAGTATATCCGAGAGTATATCTATATGCAAAAGAGAAAAGATGAAGTCATAAATACGAAGGAAAGTGGCGGCGAACATATGACCCCGCTGTGTTGATTTCACGCTGCGCAAGACTGAGTAGCAAAAAGTTGAGAGAGAACCCTGCGATCGGACTTTTTTCGAATTTAGATTCACCACTCGTGTAATATAAAACCGCGTTTCATATGTCATTGCGACGCTTTCGTCGATTTCCCACGATCGACTGATTTCTTCTAAAAAGAACAATTTCACGAGTAATGAGAGTAATAGCTGAGAGAGAAGAAAGGGAATAACGTCTTAGAATTTGTCTATTACGAATGTTTCATAGAAATTCTCATCTCGTTTCATGTAAATCTAATAAGACACCCTGTATACCATGAACTCTTCTCTCGCGTCTCCAATAATCCAGTTATCCTTAACTGAGTCGATCCGTTTTCAGTTTATCACACATTTCAATAATTCTTTCAATGATTGACAATTTCAATGATGACAATTTCAATGATAGATGATTCTATCGTTATTTATCATTTCGCTTTATTCTGTTTTATTTCGTTTTTCTTTTACAATATTGTGTTTTTGTCTATTTTATTTCTGATTTTGCGAAACCTATTCCAACATACTCCATACGTGTTTGCCTAGATTGATGATTCTAATCTACTCGAGTTCGCACAATAGAAAAAAAATCATCCTTTATGCTTCAACATGACTATATGTACATCTCGAGCAACGGTCTTCTTTACATCCCGATATTCCGGTCGTTAACGCATAGCAGACAGCACGTTACTAAAATTAGTGCACGTTCCGCAAGTATAGAGACGATTGCTCCAAAGGTAGCTGTACCTCGAAATATAGAAGAGAGGAAAAGAGAGAGAGAGAGAGAGAGAGAGAGAGAGAGAGAGAGAGAGAGAGAGAGAGAGAGAGAGAGAGAGAGAAGATGATCTCTCCTTCTCTCAAATTAACCTTGATGACTCAAAGTCTTCGTGGGCATTTTCAAGGGTGTCAACGGTATTCCTTTGAAAATTGGTGTAAAGCGAAAATAGAAACACAGAGATGAATATACATATAACACAATTCGGACAATGGGAGCTTTAATATCAGATATGTTATATTAACATTGGCTAAATCTTTTCGTTTCTTTAATATCTGAATATGAATTAAAATGTGTTTAGACTTAACCAATCATAGTTTAGTTATCAAATATTTGTTGATTCTTCCGCAAATACGTCAATATATGAAATAAAAGCTGATAAGTAACACAATTCGACAACGGATTTGCTCCGTTATGGTTAATGACGTACGTCTCGATTAACCTCATTAGCTGAAAATCGCATGAAAGAATTGTTACACCGTTAAACGTTATTTTACTTCTTTTTTTCGGTGTTCTAGCATGATTCAGTCTCACCATGATCCACACGCGAAACTCAGTTTCAAGACAGTCAATGATCTCCTATAGTCACGTTCGCGTCATCGTGTGCGTCATGAAAATGATTCAGATTACAAGAACAAGAAAAATCACGTTGTTCGTACTATCTAATGATGAATTCCACACGAGTGTTCTACTACGTTTGATGTCACGCAATATGAACTTAAGATTTTATATTATGGGTGTATATCACGCAAGCCACATTTTAATCAGTAATATATATTACATGTAATACAACATATAACATATAATACAACATATGTATTGAACTAAAATATAATAGACAATATCTTAAAGGCATGTTAAGAAACATGTTAATTGCGCTAACGTCTGTAGTTGCAAATTTATGATCCATGCATTTATATTTATATATGCAAATATATTCTTAGTTACTTATATGAATTATCTGTGACTACCTTTAAAACAATATTGCTATAACAGTTGCACAAAACAGCATGTTTTTCTTTTCTAATAACGAAGTTTAATTTGCTTATCAATCTTTTCTTTACATATTATCCAAGTTTAAAATTGATTTATTAGAAGATAATAACATGTTTCCTTAGCTTTCATAAAAAATTCAAAATTACTGACAAATTACTGATACGCAATTTTCCACTGATCAATTTGTTCCGATAAATGTCCTCATGAATTTTAATCCTCGAATATTAATCTTCTTTTTCATAGTTGTTTGTAACCATATATATCTCTGAGACATGTACTAAAAAATTTTATTTGTTTAATAAAAAAGCACACAAAAATACAGCTAATTTAAAATACTTCATTGAACTATCAAAAGTAAATTATAATTATAAAACAAAAAATTTGACTTAAAAATATTGTTGAAAAATTGAAATTATTCTATATCAGAGTAGAACGGAAAGAAAAGCAATAGAAATATATGCATCTCAGAGATGTATAGGTAACGTTCTAAAATTAATATTTTAATGCAAGATGACATATAACGCTACAACAAAATAATAATAATAATAATAATAATGCATACTCGTTGATATATTTTCAAATGTATTAATATGAAATAAGGCCTTGAATGACAACAAAGTTCTTCAACAGACGGCGTAGTCGCTCTGTCACGATTTTCTAATTAACTGACCTAAGCACGCGTACAAGATGACGCGCACGTTCGCATTAACAAAGTGTTCACCTGCGCACGACACAAAACGGGAAGAGGACTTGTCCCGGAATAAAATTGTAGTGGCGTTTAGGACAAACGATGATAACATCGCAACCGGTATAACGGGTAATGAGCGTTATCAAAAATCTTTCAGACACAAAAACCTATATAAATTATTAATATCATATTATTTTTTCAGATATTATATTTTCTCTTCACTAGAGTTAAATATCAATGCATAATATATTGTCAAATTATTATAAAATAAACATGTATTTAAAAATAAATATTTTGTATCCAAATTTTCAATGTAAAGCTCCAACATTAATAATATTACGAGTAAGTATAAAAACGTATAAATTATCATTAAAAAATCATAAATCTGTATATTGAAATCTAAAAATTGTAGACAGACTGACATCAGTTGCGTTAATAATATCCCTATACCATAATTTCTACTATGGAACAATTTTTTTAAGACTTAAACAATTTGCTGCATGTTTATCTGTATTTTATTATGTTATTACTATCTGCACTAAATCTGAATTAATATACATCTTTAAACGTTGGTGTGCGTATAAATACAGAACAATGGCATGTTTCGTCAGCGTGTTAATATCGCGTTACCAGGGTGTTGAAACTTTTAAACCGCGTGGCTCTTTACTGACGTCGTCAAGAAAGGGCGAGAATAGCACTTTCTGCGCATCTTTCACGGTGCCTGGCCACGGTTTAACGATAAAACGCGCGAATTACCTTGAACGCATCCGACGTGTTCTCTTTTCACATGACGCGCATCGCCGACACGTGCGCACGCCGGATATACCGAGACGCATTTTCGCTGCGTACAGAATGGAAAATCAATGTCGCGCATTTGAACAACAATAGCCTAGATCGACAGTTCAATTTAGCTCAGAACTGTTCTGAATTCTTTCATGCTTCATAATATTAAAAAATTATTAATAAAATACGACAATAAATTTAGGATTTAAAAAACTGTATTATTATCCAGGATAAATAAATGTATTTGTACAATTTAAGAAAGGTGCGATTAAGATTTATTAGGAATAATCCATGTAATTCTAGGGTATTATTAAAACTTTATAAATTATCTACGAAAAAGAATTTCGTCAAGTGTGATTTAAATAAACCGACAATAATAGTTGCTTCACACAATTATTCAGCATTAAATAAGTTGACAAGCGTCAGAAATAAGTACTGCACAACTCAACATTATATACTTTAATTTACACGTCAATTATTCATTATAGTCTATATATTTTAAGCAATGTGTTAATAAATTTCTCGACGTTTTACTTATTTAGAATATTAGAAGCATTCATATGAATGTAAAGATTACGTGTATTATAGAACTGTAATGCAAGTATTTAGAATACGCATGTCATATTCCTAATAGTTTCGATTTACGTGCTATAGTAGAATTACGGATATAATCGAGCGAGCTTCCGGTAGATGCCCAGAGCGTATCGTCGACCGGAAGACTATAATACTTCTCAGTCTATTCGACTGTGATCGACAACCCGGATTAATCAAAGTCTGGCCTTTGCACATGTGTCGACATTTGCACGCGAAATGCTCATAAAAGATATAAAAAGGGCGTGCTCATAAAAGACAGACCGCCTCTGATGACAGCCTGTATATATAGGTACGATTTTAATATAGCAGTTATATATCTTTTTGTAATTCAAATTAACATTACATCAAATTGATAACAATTATTTAAGACGCGTTAAAAAGATTAAAACTCTTGTATCAATAAGTTAATTAAATGTCTATATATAACATGATAAAACGCTTAACTCGTTTTAAAATTCTGTGGATTAACGATAACACCTCTTTTATCTTTCTAAAAGTTAAAATTGTTGTTTATCGATACACTTTATGATTGAAAGTCATTTATCTACCGCTTCTATTAGATACTAACTCATTAGGCGACGTAATAAACATATAGTACAATACGCTATAAATAATCACCCCTTTATATTTTTTACGTCATAACAATCAACAGCGCATTTTATATATGATGCAGTATAATGCGTCAATAGCCGACGATGCAGATCTTATGACGTATAGTAATACGTAAATGGCCAACACGCATAAATCTTATGATATGCAGTACTGTATGTAAATTGAGCTTTTATCATAAACGGCATTTGGAGCAAATTTATTGCGCGCATTAATTTGCTCTTCCCCGTAAACTCTTGTGAATCTTACTCATTTCTTACGTATTTATGCAAGTAATATGAAGTTGCCAAAACCGGTATCGTGTTCGAAGATAAGAAGAAGAATAAAATAAGATACGAGCAAGGAATAAATATCGAAATATTAAAAATCGTATTAGAAATTACATTTTCGTTTACATTCTTTATTCTTTGTTACTATGTCCAACTAAATAGCCAGATAAATATATAGCCATTGATCATCTGTTTTATTCATTAATAACGCAGTTATTTAATTAATCGCATAATATTATTATTCACAATATTACGTCTCAACATTTCTTTCATATCTTGATGGCGTACATGTCTTTATTATGGAAATTTATGGAAAGAGCTTGTTTGCTCGGACAGATTTGGATTCTGCGGAACAAATATCGCGAAGCGGTAAAATTTCCAAAAATACTCATGGAGGATGACTTCGGAGATGGTTTGTCAGAGAAATTTTTAGCCGTATAAAAGAAGTAGTTCGTAAATCGTTCTTTATTTTCATGCGTTTCGTTGTATTTTACAGTTACTTCGCGAATCATTCAAGACATCGAACGTTGTCCGCGAAAAACGTTTTCTAGCGGCCGGCGCTAAGTTTTTCTTAAGAAAGAATTGTTCGCAATCACGAGAGCAGCATAATGAGGACCTCTCACTCGCGATTCTCACAGTTGTTCCACCTTCGGCTGAGACAAGTACCCCGATGCACGTGGCCGTTTAACCGCACAATTGTGAACGCGGAATAACGCGAGGACGCGCGGGGATTACGCGGCGATTACCGCCGATGATTCGGCAAGTTTATTGATCGAACCAGTTTTCCGACCGATTAGAATGTACGTGCAATGCGCGAGACGTCTCTTGAATTACGTAAATATGACGCGCAATTTTCGCAGTGCTCCCTATTTTCCGAGATATCAAGTCGTAAAGAGCTTGAATTATCTATCATTCACTTCTGGTGATTCTTTGCGTATGCATCTGTGATTCTTTGCGTATGATACATTACATTCGTCACGTTATCATCATACTCTATTTTCAAGATTTTTACGATTTATGATGTTGACCACATATATATTTTTCAATATATTCTTCAATTATATCCTAATTTCGTAAATAATATACTAAAAAAATGACCCGTAAAAAAAGTATATAAGTTATGAATTTGTGTATTATCAAATTTGTCAAATCAATTTATTACTTTACAATATATTTTAAATTGACTTTTTTCAATTTTCTCAATCTTGAAATAATTGCCTATTCAGCTGATGCAATATGTATTACTATCATTATTAATTTCGTACCGATGACGTACAGAAATCATCCGCGAGAGATGAATCAGAATTTCCATCAGTTCCACGCAGCTCTCAGACTAATCGATCGTACGAAATCAATTTCTCTGAAAGCCGCAGAGTCATCGCGGTTCGCGTCAAGCATAAAACGGAATAGAGTATAACGCGGTTAATTCGTAAAAGAAAAATCTGTACGCGCGTTTACAGTATAATGCGCTCTTCGCTTATAGAAATTCCGATAGACTTTCTTTTCCCCGCGAATCCTCGATCTCGTCGATTATCCTCGCTTCCTCTCTTGTCCTCAGAGAAAGTTGTCGTAAAGCACGTAATCGGCGGAATAAATCGTCCGGCGAGGATAAGAGTAAAAGCGCGCGTGCCGCGGATAAACGTTGAGCCGGTGGGCAAATAATTTATTAGACTATTCGATAAAATAAAGTGAAAATTGTTAAGCAACCGATTTTACCAGCAATGTAGAGCACAAAAAATAAACTGTGGCGATTTCATCTATTTGACATCGATCTGCAGATAATGTCGGATAAATTAGATTAATTTAAATATTTTAATTGATTACATTTCTTTCGTTCTTTTTAACGAGAAAACAAATTAATATTCTAATTTAATCAAGATATTTTTATAAGAACCATTAGAGCTTGATTTACATTTTATTTGTGATATCCTCGAAAATTACTTTTTAAAAATACTTTTTTCAAAAACAGCAGTTTATTTATGAAAAAATGTGCTGCTTTGATATAAAATAATCAACTATTAGAGAATAATTATTTTATAGAAAGATTTTACAAAATTCGACTATTCACAATAACTTCTCCCAAACTCTATAAATCAATGCGAATTCGTTCCAAGTGCATTTATATAGAATTAAAATCGAAGACTCAAGGAAAGCAAACTATCATTGATTCGGAACATGATCGTATCATAATGTAACAACACAAGCGAGATTACTTGCAATATTTTGCATGATATCTCAATAGTAGAGTAGGCCACTGTTCGTTATTAGAATCAAATATATCGCGTAAAATGAAACGAATGAAACAGTGAAGAGTGGACATTGCAACATATAGTTTGCACTTTCGTGCAGAATGATAACAGGACCGCGCAGACAATCGATATCACGGCGTATGCGTGCAGCCTAGCAATTTTTACAGTTAGATAACACATGCATGGATAGGTCGCACGAGAAAGCGGCATAAATGTTCGAATACCTCTATTACTAAAAATAACCGGTTTCGCGCGTTATTCTTGCCGCATCATGCGTTCACGCATCCTGCTTTCTTCGGTAACAAGGCTGAAAACCTCAATAACGTCATTTTGATTTAACTTTCTTTTAAGATGCCGAATGGCGCTAAAATGCTCGCTTTCGCTTGAACGACGCGTAATATCATCGTCTGTACTCGGTGATGCAACCATAAAATTGCACGAAATGAGAAATCGATAAATTCGTACGTCAATATAAGATTATTCAGAATACATCTAACGATCCGTAATATGCACATTATTATATCACTTCAAATGATGATTAGTAAAGTCGCATTCAGACCAACAAACGAGCTATTCATTCGCGATTATTCGCGTTTATGTTTGCTTGCCGATTCGAATTCGGCTTAATATAGCACAGTATAATATAACTATAATAAATATAATGTGGTGGAGAATGTATCTCGTGTACAATATGTAATATATAAAACATAATTTATAAATATGTAGAGTTTCATACGTAAATTACTCTGTTTTATAATATATACTAATATATAGTAATGATGGTAATGGTAATAATAATTTTAATAACTCGAATAATAGGACTAGAAATAAGATTAGAATGAACTGTTAGAATAAAAAATTAAAATTATCACAAAAAGATCTGAAATATTCAGACGCGCAACTTTCATAACTCGTCGTGAATCACATATTACTCCGAAGAAAAGCTTCACGGATGAAATTTGTTAAGGTTTGTGCGGTGACTCAAATAAAAATGAAAAATAAAAACCCAAGAACATCTAGCATCTAAATGTGCGGGTTTTGCCTGATGAGTGCCCACTAGAGAAACCCGCGAGAGAAGACAGCGAAACACTCCAGATGGACGGGCCGAGTGACAAAGAACTGAGCGCATCGTCTTCCTAAGAACACGTGCTTCAAAGAGAATCGCGAGTTTTATCTCTGAGAAACCCAGCTGAACCGAACCGGTTTCACGTTAATCGCCATTTCGCTTGAACTCGTCCGAAGGAAGATTGACGAACAACGTTTGCTTTTTCCAACGCGGCAATTCAGACCTCCTAATTCCGAAGTAAATACGGTCGAAAGTAAAAGTAACGTGTGTTTCTTATTATTCTTTTTCCCTCTTTATTTTCGCACGATGTAATGACTTGTCGTCTATGCGATAAATACGACAATCACGTGCACAATTTCGCTGCATTATCATGCAAGATGAAACGTGTCGCGTTGACTCGTGTTGTTACCTCCACGTGCATATTACCAACGCGAGTGAGTGGCATTTCTCATCATGTGCAAGGTTGACGTATATATCATACATATTTACATATGTATTCGTAATGACAAAAGTATTCCGAAGCACGCGTTTTGTTTTGAAATAATTTTGAAATTCTTTCGTGTTCCTTAAAAATTACTTTTTTGGCAACTTTACGAAATATTATTAAAGTAAATTAATGACGAATAACCTATATATAACGAGAGAGGGAAAACACATGGTTTTCTCAAGCTTCATACTTAATCTGTCTTTACACAATAGCATATATAGTCTATAGAGTCTAGATTAAAAGTGATAAAGGATTCGTAACGTTTCGTGAGATCCTTCAATATTAACAAGAGCAACAACGTACGTGTTATGTGTATGGCAACTGTAATCGCGATTGAATTAGCACTTTTTTCCGTCTCTGCTCAGAATTCTTCAGTTCTCAAAAGATTACTCAATAAGGTAAACGTGTCGTAAACGCCAAGAGAACTCTAGACTCGCATTGCCTCAATTCGCATTGTTTCGACTCGCAGTCGTACTCGTATGATTTATTTGCTGATTATGCGCGCTTGTAAACCGCCCATAACACAAAAGATAATGAGCCTTTAAAAAGGACATGGTTTTTATTAAACCACGGAGATAATGGTGATCATATTTTTTATTGCTATAAGAAATATAATTTCTAAAATGAGGACATTCCGGAAAACGTCATATGAGAACCTCGATCGTGGTAAACTCTGCCTCTCGCAAGTGAGCTTTACGTATTACGCAATTTACTGCTACTTAATGACTAATTACGTTCTGCAATTGCGAGTTTAGTATCCGAATACGTTGGCAGGAAACGACATTATGGATCAAAATACGTACTTAAGATACGATTAACACTACGTACCGGCATTAAACGAAAAAAAATTCGCGCGAGCGATGAAAGGAAACCGGAGATGAATCGACCGTAATTATGATGAGTAATTATCAAACGATAAATTATCAAAGGATATCGAGTTTAAAAAAAACCAATTATATCGTGCGAAGATAATTGAATATCGTATTCTCTCGTATAAATCAATTTCTGGAAAATTTTAGTAAGTAAATATCTATCCAATATCTTTAAAGGTCTGACCTGTTTCGATCAATATTTAATATTTATGAAAAGATATTTGATTAATAATTGGTAACATTCCAATTTAAGAATTTATTGTTATAAAATTTTTTATACTAAAATTTTTTTCCAAATTATATTTAATAGTAAAAGAAATTGAAATATATAGAATGTCTTGCAGTCTTTAAAGCTGCATACTTTACAATTTCGCAGAGGACATGGTAATGCTAAAAATACAAATACATAATCTGTTTTTCTTTTTGCTGTTTGTTCACAATGCGCATATTAACAATTTGCACACGCTTTCAAGCGCGCGTTAAGATGAAATTAAAATTCCACAACGTCGTCCAAGACTGCAGAAATCGGAAATTATATACGATTAGATACGGAATCGTTCAGTGTTCCGTCATTATTTGCACCTTGCAAACATTATCTCTTATAGTTTTATCACTTTTATCCCTCGGTCCAACACGGTTACATATTGTCTTCGGTGTTGAGAGTTGTTGCGCAATCGTCAGATGACAAGGTACGTTCTAAGCAGATGACGCGATGAAGCGGTGCGATTCCACTAAAAACGCGATGAGTTATATACGCAAGCCGCAGGCCTGCACCAGGCAAAGAGTAGTTTCGCTGTTGTAGGTGAACAACGTGTCGTTGTTTTCGATCAACTCACGCGTGTTGAACATTTCTGAGCAAAGATTCCGATAGCTGTTCTACATTAACTCTATCGCAGGGCAAAAGAAAGTTCACTCATGTTACTGTAAGTATGTATGTATTACGTTATACAATATCTGCGCACATTTCCTCGATATATCATTTGACGCACTTTGCGGATGGAAATTCTGTAGATAATTTCCATATGTATAGAATATCTCGGAAAATTTTTTAAATTTAAAGCCAAAAATATAAATCAATAAAAAAGACCGACGTAAAACCGTAGAAACTGAAGCTTGTAAACTTAAAGCAAGAATCTTTACGATAATAGCAAAATTTTTCAATCGTTACAGAATAAATATATCATTTGTCGAGTTAAAGTATAATTGAAAAACATGTCTAATTATTTCTACATTGAAGGTGTTAATGCGAAAGAGATTTCTGAAGATATCGATAGCTGTTTTACAACAAGATACGCGTCGATTATCACTTATAGAGAGAGATATCTATATTAAATGTACATAAATATTTAATGACGAACTTGATTTCAACTATATTTGCAGCGTCCTTGGTCTACTATCTAACATAAGATTAGGAATCTTCGTTGTCAATTATATACCACGGCCGGCTATATATATCGACTTCCGTGTTGTGAGCGTCGTTTCTAAGCAACACCGCATTGCTGTACAATTCTGTGGAAACGATAATCGAACCGCGACAATGAAACGCGCTACGAAAAGTCATTGACCCTAACGAGATCCTTATAACAAGAGAAAAACGAATGTTATAACGTAAAAATCTTTTAAGAGAAGAAAAGCTACGAATCAAAAAAAGTTTTTAACAATATTGTTATAAGCGATGCTAACTTGTCACACAAGTCCAGAAGTAGCTTGCTGATATTACGAACAAAAGATCGAGAGCACGCGTCGATCTTAAAGGAAGAACATTTCCGTCAATGCTGTGCGTCGAAGCGAAAGTCTTTACGAGTCGATTCAACCGAGCGGCAATAAAAACAGATTTTATGAGAGATGAAACCTATATCTGCTCGCCAGACAGAAGTCGCATCTACATAAACGAATCGAGCACGTCATTGTGTGTATCCGTCCAGAAAATTGATGGAAAGTAGCCTCGAGCCAGGGCGCGTTTCGACTGACTCAATTTGTTGAGCAATACGAAGGCAAAAAGCAATAACGATCTCAAAGAATCAAGGGATAGCGAAAATGAATTATGCTAATCTGTGATTAATATCTGCAAGATTAACATGGATAATCACTTTGAGATAATTACTGCGCGGCTTTCGAAAGCGGTTAATTATTGTACAATCGATTAAGTTGCCACTCCCACCTCTTTTTGTACATTCTCTCTCTCTCGCTCTCTCGCTCTCTCGCTCTCTGTTTTATCTCTTTTATCTAAAATCGATCGTTTAATCTTAATGCAGATAAAAAATCCATTCACTTACAAAATAATAGAATATTGTGATATAACAAGTTTTACTACTTTTGGATCATGGATTAAAAATTTCGAGGCAAAATTGAAGCTAATAATCAATCTCCAGTAATCATGCACACATCGCATTCTTGCATGAAATTCCACATTCAAAACCTTAAATGCGAATTAAAGAATGTAATATTTCGCAAAATTTGACTAATAACGTAACATTAAATGTAAAAACGTATCGCTAGTGAATTCTACTGAATTGAAGCAACTTGCCGAGCGATTTTCAGCACAAATTTTCTGTTACCGTCATATTTGATTACCGATTGATTACATCGATCTATGACAATCGACTCTAATCTCATCTAATGACAGTAATTTTCTCAGGCTCAAATACGCTATAACGATTATAAATTTTTACAAGATGGATTTTTGTGTAATCAATATAAATGCAACGTAATAATAAAAATTATCGATTAAGATTACATAATGAGTTAATTTATCATCTATTGGCAACTCATGAATTTCGATTTACGCAGAATCTTTTTATACGTGTACAAAATCTCTTTCACCTACTCCTTGTTTGTTAGCTTATAAGGAATAGATTATCACAATTGCTTTCAGATGATTGCTCGTCAATTATTCTTCAATTTAATTATCTTCATCGGCAATAAAGGAAGTTGAATATTAGTAATCCTTCATCCGAAAAAATTGCAAGATATACGAAAGAGTATCCAAAGAAGATAATTACTTAAGAAAGCTACGACAAGGAACGTTATAGACGAATAATTGCTGCTCTAAGAAGTTTGTATGATTGAAAGAATCTGTTATAAGTAAACGTTAATCTTGCTTCAAATGCGTCGTGTCGCGTTAAATCACTTCTGCAATTTCATTATACGGAGACAGGAACGCGTCTCCGTAAACGATGGAAGGAAAATTAATCGTCACAAAGTAGCAGTACTTTTTACAGCTATCAGAAGGGAACTCGCTAGCGCGAGTCCGGCTGACTACGAACGCCAACTTTTTCATAATCGCATCAGGTGCTACGCATATCAATGGAATTAATCCACGGACTTAATGGGCGTTTCGTACAGAAATTACATAATGGGAAGTTAATGATCTTAAGACGATCACGTGGACGTTGCGGGGCTTCCACGGGGCTATAAATATTAGTCTGGAGAACCCATGAACGCGGTCTCCGCGGCCAGTGCACTTTAATATTCGCAACGGCTACGCAAGTATTGATTTACGATCGGCGGCGTGTACGCGAGAGTATCGTCCGCGCGCGGAGAAGAAGATAACAGACCGACTGTTCGATTCGACGATTACTCGGCAATAATCGTCGCTACGATTTATATCGCGGCGACGAGAGACCCGTTAGAACAGTGCCGAGAGAGAATGTTACAGAAGACAGCTGCGGCAGTACGGGAGTCGAGTCAAGCTACCTTTTTCTAACGGTTATTGATAGAGATACCACATGTCCGATCGCAAATTTATAATCACCGCTACTGATTAGAGTAAGAATATCTCGATAGCCTGTGCTCGTCTCGAGATATACATCGTGTAACAATACTCGTGACTCGTTCGTTTAACGAAGCAATGTGAATACTGGCGCGTGAACCGACGTCGTTCTATATTAGTCTATCGATTGGCCTATTAAGACCACTTTAGGTGATCTATAATCCGCGTCAGATTTCAGAATACTATTTTATTTATAATTGCACACGCTGTGTATTTTGGTGTAACAGTATATATTCCAATATCTATTTTATAGAATATATTTTATAGTGTGTACACTCAACTCTCATTTTACGCGGTAGATACACGGTTCGCGTCAGAAGAAATAGCGTTATTTGGAAAAATCGCGTAAAAAAATGGTGCTCTCAGAAAGACTGAACTGAAACAATTGGCAGAACTTTAAGCTTCTAGCTTAATACGCACACCCTCTTGAATGCATGTGCCATGTGGATCATTTTTAACCTTATAAAAGGGGGAAATATGCACACGCGGTTTTGTATTCAAAGCTGTTTACATGATTGAGTTTGAAAAGATAAGAATGAACGAACAATGTATGAATAATAATCGAATCGTAATTGATAATGATAATCGAGCTGCTGAAATATGATTTGAGCTACAACCCAGATGATTGAAAAATATAGTCTATCTGTAGAGTATTACTCGTTGTTTTAACGATGATTATATATATTTTCTCTTCAATAAGATATTACTAAATAAACTCGATCCTTTACATTCGAATATACAACGCTCATACCACGCATACTATAATGAACGTCTCTAAACATATTTATGGGTTAGCTATATAGGAACCAACTTTTCTCATGGCGACGTTCCTTGACAAACAATCAGGGTTCCCTTTCACACCTCGCTCGTACAAAAGCGCGCAGCTGATGCTCCGAGTCAGCTGATGCTAACAAAGGAGCGCTGCTTTCAGAGAACACATGGTACCCACTAACGCACGTACGACCGACACGGTATTCGGCTACATATGTTTTCAGACAAGAACTTTTAATTTTTGTTCGTCAATAATTTGCTTGTATCATGAGAATTCTTTCGTTCTTCGATTATGCAACTTTTCTTATATTCAAATGACATAAATCTGTCATTTGAATTCTTGTAAATTTTAATTAATATGATATTTTCGAGAGAAGAGCACAATTTTTATAAATTAGAAAACAACTTTTACATTATTTTATATATATAGACTACATTACTACATAAAATAAAGGCCTCGTTTTCTATAAAATATTAACTTTCAGTCATTTTAAGGCAAAACATAATTGAAATTTAATATTTATTTAATATTATTTGCAAAATTCAATTATTCAAAATTATTCAAAATTACACACAAAATATATTAAAATATTTTATATATAACCTATTACTTTTTCTACCATAAACTGTATTGAGTTGAATAGATCTTTCGTCACGATTTAACTCATATTTTTATATAGATATTATAGTTATATAAATATTTTAAAATATTTTTCTCTATAATGGAGGAATTGCAATTCCTCAGACTGAATACCTCACCGAGGTTAGCATTCGAGTCTGTTGTAGAGCTGAAGTCTGTTGTAGACGGAAGATCGGTTAGGGACCCTTGCGATTCGAAAAAAGAAACAAAGAGTACGGTTCGTGTGCCGGTGAAGGCTGCGTTGCCAAGTATCCCGCCATCTTAAACTGGACCATCGCTAACGGTACGAGGAGTATCTCTCCTGCGTAATTTCTGATCTCTCAATTAACTCTCGTTCGAGAATCGCTTTTGCAAAAAGATACTTCGTGCGAACGAAACGCGAGCTGGTCGAAGATAAATCGTGAGAAAAGCAGTGAAGTTCATTGCTTTAAAAAGTCATTATTTGAGAAGGTAATAAAGAAAACACCCATGTTACACACAAGCAGGTACCTATCAACTGCACCCCGTTTTAACGATAAATTTTATTTCGCAGTTAAAATTTGCAAGATGCGTGATTTTCACCTGCGAAATATTAACGTTAAATCATTAATAACAAACATCGACATACTTAAATATGTGTCGTTGCTTTCAATATATTCGTCAAAATACGTGATTGTTGAATCAACATATAGCAAAAGATAAAAAAATTATCATCGACGGAGCCTGTCAATTTTTTAATATCCCAAATTGAATCTACATCTCTCATATGGATAATCCAATTTAATTGCCTATATCGTCATAAGTTAAGTGCGATCGATCAGACGTATCCTGTACATGGCACGTCGGGGGGCAACAAATAGTTAATTACATAATATAACACTGCAGATATTCCAGAGGATATATCGCTACTATGTGTTTCGATAAAAAAACAAGATTTGTTGTTTTCTACAAACCGTTATTTCCTAACGGTTAACTAACTAATTCTCGGTCAACCAGAAAGTTCAGTTTCAAAAAGTAGAATTAAAAAGAAGTCGTAAGTGATCCTTCTGGTCTACAATTCAAGCCGGACTCTGACATCATTCGCGGCAGGATCTCTCGTTCGTATACGTATATACTAAATAAAATGAGATATAATAGTAAAAAGCAATCGATTAAGACCAGGAAGGATATCTTGATTGAAAATACCTTTTTAACGGTACATAAACGATTAAAATCTTTCAACTTACGTGCAATTAATATCTTTATGTATTATTTACAAAATTGGTTCATATTTAAGCTGACGGTAAATTGATAAAACGTTCAAATATTTTTCTCGTCACATCGATATTTTAGTGGAATTTTAAAAACTAAACCACCGAGTTCGATATTTTTTATTTAAATGGCATTATTCTTGCGAGATAATTTATCGTCAAATCGATTGCTTCGACTATACGTGATTACTTCGGGTGTCTGATACAGATTCGCGGTCTCGAAGGAAATTCTCCGTTATAATCCGCAATAATCTTTTGAGCTTATGCCGCGAAATGAGCGAATGACTTCGCTACGCCGGTAGGATTACGGCGTATTATCGATCGTCCCTCCGGATTAGATCGTTCACGCGGACTCCCATCGTGCGGACAATGTTCATTCGATGCCTGTTTTACTACACCTCGGAAAATGACACCTGATTTACGGCTCCGTTTTACAACGGCAATCCGGCGTTACGTACCGCAAACATATGCAACGTACACAGGAAGCCCGTATTGTTGTCGCTACATTAAGCACGACGATCCGTTTGCTATTCGTCCCTTTATACGTAAAACCTCGCGTAAAACCGTATCCAAACTGATCCTCTCAGATTAAAATAATTTATGCACCACACTTTTCTCTGAAAAATCTACGGAAAAATGCGGTGCTCTTCGGCTTAAAGTTTCTTTCGCAAATTATGTAAATTTGTAGGCAATAACGGAGCTCGTTAATATTCGTTTATTCTAAAAATTCTAAAGAAGGTGAGAAACTTCTTCGAAAAAGACTGCAACGTACAGTTCTAAAGTTTGCGTCGAAACAAGATACGTTTCGCGTGAACACCGCGACCAAGAAACAACGAAGTATTTTCCAAGACGAGGTATTTTAAACTTAATTAATTGGAAGCGATTAATTGATAACAATCGAGCGTCAAGCGTGAAATAACCGAGTTCTGAAACGCCTTCGTTGCAGGCTTGTTTTTATACACGACAACCGCTTATATCAGTTGCGGATATATTGGGAGAGTTGTACATAAATAAACCCTGACGTGTGGTTAAGACCGGTAGCGTCGGAGAAACGGACATTGTAACGTAAATCATGATGATGCGCGTTGTTAAATATTTAGCGCTTCTGCGGGATGAATTTGCATAGCGTACTCGGTATGCTCGTAAAGATTCACAACACATTTGACAATGGACGACGCGAACGTTACAAACAAAACGAACGTTCATCACGCGTACCCGGCATGGCATTCTTATCACTAGAGGCCAAGCTGTAAGTCGACCGTTTGGGTTAACCAAATCTCGGATGAATGGTTCAACGTCCCTTTCTAAATCACAATCTTTACCGTAACGTAAACAATCTCGTAAGCGTCTTACTGATGGTGTCCGACCGATCCTCTGTCTTTCTCTCGGAACTTTTTACCGCAACGCTTCGAACATTTCGTTAACATTGAATTAATGCCAATTCACGCCGGCTCGATTATCCCTTTAGCAAATATGCGGCGTGACAGAGAGAAAGAGAAAAGTACCTGATGTACTGGATGTATCCGTGCCTGGCGTCCTCGAGCAGGAACCCCGCAGGGTTCCTCATCTCGATGTTCTCGAAGACCATCGGAGTAAGTTCACAGGACACTCCGCGCACTCGGCGGCTGACGCGTACCTCGGCGGCTAGCCGCTCGCCTCCATCAACTTTCCACCGCGTCACTCGTCGCACAGCGGCAGCCGGCAGCGCGACATTAAAGCGCGGTCGTACGTCGCCGTGACGGCGCGGGCGCTTCAGAACGTCGCGTATCCCCGTGGCCGCGGATGCGGCGGCATCGTTACCCGCGGACGACGGGACGGCGCGCGTCGCGACAAAGGCGAGCGACGACTCCGGGAGGCGCCCGAGCACCGTTCCACTTCGCGCCGGGTTCGCGATGCGCGACAGGTCACGCATCCGCGCGGCCGAAAGCGAGAGGCGTTTCGCGCCGTACCGACGCGCGATCGACTTTCATGGATGCAGAGTCGCGAGGCAACTGAACGAACTGAAGGAAAGCCCCTGCTCCGTGCTCCGCTGCCGGAGCAAGCGCACCGCAGACAGGCAAGAGTCCCTCGACTCCCTCGCTCCCTCGTCCCTCTTTCCCTCTCCGCTCTCTACTCGCCCCACCGGCTGACGCCCCACCATCCGACCTCGCGTACTCCTCCCCCTTCCTCTGGCCCGTAGCGGCTTCTCGGTCGATCGAGAGAAGGCGCGCACACCGCAATGAGGACTATCGGGAGAGGAGTTTCTCTGTACCAAACCGGCGTCATGTAAATACATTTTCATCGCGTATATCGCTACTATGTTGTACATGTAATCTTTCTTCATTAAAAAAAAATCCTACGCACTGTTAAATACTAAAGAATGAAATTTAAACCAATGAGTGAAATAACATTTTGTTATTTTTAACTACCATGTGTATTGAAATTTATTATTTTAACACAAAACAATATTATTTTAACTTTATTGGTTTAGTTAAATTAACGACATATTTTTCTTCAGTATGTGCAGTGGCGACCTATATATAGGAATGGTTAAAGTTTGACACTGCGAATTTAACAGTATGTGACATATATAATTTTTCTTCAATTAAAAGATCTTGTTTTAATAAGCACAGCTTGAGCTTTCAATTGACGACGACGTTTCAATGATAAAATACACTTTTTTTAATCAACATGCTATACACATCGTAGTATTAATGATCATAGCGGCGTGTCAGTCAGCGTTTTCAATTTTTCCCTTGAGTCTTTAGAACGAAGTAATTACAGAAAACGCGAGAAGACCTTGACGATTTGCCGTCATGCGTCTCGCCCTCGTGAAATCATTGGCCTGAACATTTCAAATATGTACTGTACTTACGTATGTGCCTACCTACCTACTTATTATTTAAAAAAAAAGTCGTGTCTGAAAACTACCACTTCTCTCATTTAACGATTATTTAGCTTTACAAGAGTTTTTCTTTCAAGAACAAGACTCTGAGTTAATAAATGATTATAAAATGATTAAAATTTTAATAATCAAAAATATCGATATACGTAACAAATATATCGAAGTGTGCATCGCAAATTCAAAGTTAATACAGTTGCCTCCTGATTAAATTTTATCTATTTTATTTTATTTTATAAGAAGTTTTATCTGTTTGTCTATTATACCTGACGCTTGATTCTCTAAAACCTTTTTTAACTTCCCTAATTAAATTTGTATAATTATATCTTATTTCAATCGTGAAAAGTAGTATCCAAATTTTCCACATAGATTTAGTAAAAAGGTTTTATATTATATACATAGATTTCGTGGAAAAATACAAAAAAGTTACATATCTCGAATAAATTCTAACTATTGAATAGACCATACATGCTACTCGATATGAAAAATGTGTGGTAATAATCGCTAGATGAAGGCAATGAATGCCTCCTGAATTGTGTAATCTGGCCATGACATCAACGTCAATCAACGTCGTGTCTCTGTCTTAATCTTCTTCTATCCCGAACTTTTTATCGCGCTTGCATATTGAAAGATATTAACTTAGCAAAAGAACATCGTGTATAAACCGGGTTTAATGGCGCCAAGTACTCTTTAATCAACGAGCAATCTTGTAAATTCATCTCGGAGTTATTGCATTATGCCATCGAGTGTATTTACAGAAATGTATTGCGTGTTACACCATGTACGTAGTATCATAGCAATTGTCCATAATGAGAGAGCCAATTGTAACAATGCCTAAGGGTATGATAGCCAGTCGCGCAGACAGATCAGAAGGCAGCGAGTGCATTCTAATTGTGAGATTTGAAAGCAATCACGCGTTTCTTATTTCCATAATTGCAACGACTTATCTATTCACCAGAGATTTCCAGCGATCAATAACGAAGTTCATCGAGATTTCCTCCCGATTTCAGATGTTGAATGTTTCTATCTCTATCTAAAAATGATTATTCATGCGCGCAGTCGTCAAGC
The DNA here is from genome assembly GCF_030848795.1 of Temnothorax nylanderi. NCBI lineage: Eukaryota > Metazoa > Arthropoda > Insecta > Hymenoptera > Formicidae > Temnothorax > Temnothorax nylanderi. The sequence continues at coordinate 1,272,843 of NW_027249103.1, read as the reverse complement.
AACGATTAATGGGCGAATCAATTTTCAATTAGCCTTTTAGGGGACACATATAATTCTATACAAGAAGTAGTTTAATGAGAATACAGTTTTTCAAAAACTATAATGCTCTTATTTTCTTACAACGAACATCTGTCACCGTTGACCCACTGCACCAGTTACTAATGTCCCTACTTTGTAAATATAGTATAACTTTTATATAACAAAGTAACCTAGATATATATTCGATTAGTTACTTGACGACTGCGCATGAATAATCAATTTTAAACAGAAAATCGAAGCGTTTTGAATATTTTATGTCTCGTTTATAATAAAATTCGTGTGTGTGTGTTTGATCATAAAATAACGGGTATTATTAAAAGTAACTGCGGCTTACAATAAAAAATAAGAACTAGAACAATTAACTAATTGTTTAAAGATTAATCAACTCTAGCAGACACTTTCGCTAGAATATAATTAGGAATAACAAACATTTTAAAAGACAATCTTATGAATACTTTTACACAAATGTTCATCAAAATATAAGATTCTTTTGACCCAAGCATCGTTCCCATTTAATAGTACGATTTTAACTACCCTATTGCGAACAATGACTCATCGCGCAACATCTTATGCGCTAGTAGACCGTTCCTTCGAGAGATCTCATTACACGAATCGTTTTTCAATTTTTTCACTGTCAAGGGGAGCGCGACGCATTAATCATCTGCGTCAACCGGTCCGGACTCGTATGATTGAAATCGCGGTTACATGCCCGTAGGGTATGCGAAACTAGGTCGTGTTGTTTTCTAAGATTACAAGATAGTGGAATGACTTCGCGGTGTATTTCGATATTATTCGCTGTTTTTATTTGCAGCCGAGTATGTCGGGGTACGTGATAATAGTTATTAGTCCTCCACGCGCGAAAATATTTGCGTATGATTTGCGAGCAAGTGCATAAAGAATTACTAATACGCGACAGACTGTGCAAGGAATAACATCAATATTCTTGGTGCATCGAACTCTTACGTCATGCATATCAATGACGTAAAACCAAGGAAAAATTCTCTCGGTCTCCCTCGATAACTCCTTTCGGCCGAATGGCCAAACTATCAAATTCTTTAACGTGTGAAAGAAGAAGCCGCTAAAACTCTTCGAAAGCCGCATCGCGTTGTTATGAATATTCATGTGTTAAGCATTACATATCGACGACGATTTAGTATATTATTATTATACTATGCATAAATTAATTATTATTCGAGATAATATTTCGCTATAAGCCTTATTAAAATTACCTTTCAAAAACCAAATTTTTTCCCCATATGTTCGCATAATAAGGCTATCAAATAAAAGTTTCACAAAAAGTATCTCGAGATTTATGAATACCCAATTATTTCAAGACATATTGAATTTGAGTAATATCCAAAATACCAGGATATCTGGATATACACGCACAGCGCTTACAGATCATAGTGCAGCATAGTGCATTCGTGATAAACGGCACGCATGCCGATGTCACGTTATTCATACACATGTCAGCTGACATCATCAGTGCATCGACCTTCCTTGCGATTGTCGTATATATGTATATGTTTGCCAGCTCCGATTTGCCAGCTCATCCATGCAAAACGCGAGTGAATATATCATATAAACGCTAATACGTTCGCGGAGAAACCTTGTACAGAGAGGGGACAGTCTGGAATCCATCTGTCTCGCTTGATAAACAAAAACTATTCATGAGTTTCCGATAGACGTATCATTGATTCCCGGTTAAACAAATTCGCACGATTCACCGGCCGGAACTATCTTTCGGTAGAATTATTTGCATTTGACGCTGGTGGAATTTTAAATAGCTTCATTTCCGCTGTTTCTTTTTTAGATACATATATAAAACGGATATCATAATTACAAAAATCTAGGTAATATTAATAAGATTATAATATTTAAATAATATCTATATAGAAATATGGAAATGTAGAAACTCATTCTTTGAAAACAAAGTAAATTAAAATTTTGTTGTTACGGAAGAAATTTGAATGTAAAAAATAGATTTTTGCAATCTTCCGCAATATTGAGAGTAATTAACATCGTGATTTATAAATTAACAAATAATGCAAATAAACTGCCGTATTAGCCAATAATTATAGAACCACAATTATTCAAAACAAAATTGATCTGCAAACTGGTTGACTGCATCAAATTGATTGACTGCAAAACTGGATGTTTTTCCGATACATAGAAATTACTTCATTCGACGGATTTTTATGCACTTCGAGATTTACTAGCATCCACATCCGTTACAGGAGAAGCTTATAGTGCGTGCATATAATATCGTGCTAAGACACGCGATGTGAAAATCTGTTTCGCGCGCGATACATGTCATATCACTTTTTACATTCTCATCAAGAGCCTGGGGAAGGATGACAAATGGGTCTAACGAACCCGTAACTTGCTTTATCTCCTACTGATGTGCTCTCGGTTCTGTCGAGAAAAGAGAGTCTATCTAAAAGATTGGAAAGGCATGTAATCTAGCGAAAGTGTATAATCTTTAGGGGACCGAGAAAATAAATTTGTCTTTCGCGTGGATGCGGATCTAACACTAATTTACGCTGGCAAATCTATTTTCATATATATATCTTATACATATATATAAATATATACATATACGTATATGTTATCAATTGCACTTAGTAAAATTAAGATCTACTTAATGATTTAAAACGATAATAGGCCCCGATTTATCTTCCATTTTGAAAGCTACAGACGCTAATAAAAGCAAAGATTGAAATTACTTATTAAGCTCAAGATGCAAAATGATAAGAATGAGCAAGCTAAAAGATCTAATAACATAAATTGCCTTTAAAAAACTCAAGTTTACTTTTCGATTTAAACGTCACGAACGCCAACAAGCATGATTCAAGATATTTATCAAGCTCAAAATACAAAGAAATAAAAATGAACAAGCTAAAGAAACTAGTAAAGTAATCCGTGCCTTCAGAACTGTTATTTATTCGCGTTTCACTTCTATTTGCTGAGTAAGTAACACTATAAGGGAAGATGCTTATCAATGAGAACTGAAGAACGCCTATCGATATACTTATCCTATGGTACGAGATAAATATCCAGTGAAAAATAGCAACGAGAAAAAAACCGGAAAATGCAGGAGAAAGGAATAAATCTCAAGGGCGATTACGTAAATATATGACACGAGAGCACAATGAGAGGAGGATGAAAGAGTAATTCTGTCCGGCATTTTTATTTCTCCGCCCTTGAGATTGATGCCCTTCCCCTTTGCACTTTCCGGCCTTTCCTCGATGCTATTTTTTGCTTGGTATTTACGATGCAGCCAACCATTTAAATCTACCATGCTTCTTTCACGTGCACCCACGCGGGTTTAAAAACGCAGTTTTTAATTATTAATTACTTTTATATTTTAATTATTTAAATACATATAAAATAATTTAATATTAAAAATGCGTAAATATATATAAACATTAAATTATTATACATGTATATACTTATAAATATTAATTATTATTATTATTATACACATATAGATACATATAATAATTTAATGTTTTATGCGTATTTTTAATCACAGTAGTGATTAAAGTTATTGTCTAAAGTAAGTGGCTTTAACATAAAATACATAATGGAGATTTGTTCTGCTTAGTAAATATACAGTGCTTCATTGCACGCTGTTACCTCATCGTAGCTAGAGTAACAGTGCGTAATGCCGCTTATGAGTGCGCAATTAAAGCCTCCTTAGCGAGGAAAAGTAGCGGAAAGTTCAAAGGGTAGCATGCGTCGATTTTTATCTATTACTATCGCTATAAAAATACTTTGTGCTAACGCGCATGGGAAGTGAGATATTATTAAAATGCAAAAGTGTAAAATCCCAAATTAATAATATCTACAGTTAATTTTAACTGTAGTTAGACACACTTTAATTTCCATCTATATCAGAATGTTAAAATAGAAAGATATGTCTGTCACGTAAAATGCGATTAAGATAGATTGACATCTTTAAGAAACCGGATTTTTATCATCCAATACGAGACTAAAACAACTAAAAAATACCAACAAAAAATGTAAAATTATCGTGGACATACACATATATAGTCATGTCACATCGAAAAATCTCCTGTCATTAATATTCACGTGTTATTACAATTCGCGTGTGTATAAAAAAACCGTTGCGATTCAGGATTATATATATATATATATAAAAAAAGATGAAAGCATAAGTGAAAGCAATAATCATGAATCTAGCCGTCTCGTAACAGAGCTTACGTCGACTTCGTCTACGACTTTTACCGGTTTCTTCTTTACCTTGCTCGAAAAATATGCAACGTGAGAAGCGCAGAAACGTAATGCACAACATCTCGATCATCGCACGCCTTTTTTCTTTTACGAAGCCTCAGACCAGACATTGTGCTTACAGAAGGAAGGGGGATTACGGTCGCGCCAGACTGACCGACGACGAGGACGCACGGTCGTGCATGAATTATTCAAGAGCTTCTCGAAACAGGCATCCGCGCACGATCGCGACGATCGATGGGCCCCGAGATTCGGGGTCTCACGAGCTGTCATCTTTCAGAATTTCTTCGCGCGAAGAAAAAGAGATATCATGTTGCATGCGTCCAGTTAAAACAATTTCTTTCTAGACTACAAAAATGTAGATTACGAATGTAATTACGAATGTAATTAATATATCGCTATGCACACCAAGAATTTCAACGAAAAATTGACATAAATTTTTATCACATTCTTTTCGATTAACTTCCATAAACGTCATGCAATGATATTACATAATGATTCTCAATATTGGATATAATTAAAAAGCGACAAAATAAAGACTGCATGTAAAAATTTTTATAAAAAAATATAAGCTATGACTGTTATTAATCGATAAATATAAACAAATATTCAAGTATTTGTCCAAGATGCAGAAATAATTTAACAGACAATGTACTTTTTAATCAGAAAAAGTTGAAAATATTGTATCCCCTGCTATAATGACCTTTTTATGAGATGTATTGTTGCTCGAGTTATTTTCGTTACTCCACACTTGTGATATCTTAACGGGAGGTAAATTTAACTGAAGCGGATTAAAATAGAGAACGAGATATCGGGATGCGTAATTACTACAATCATCGTTATTATCCTATCCGTACCCGGCATAAAAGGAACAGTAATGAACGGTATCTTAAAGTCGCAAACATTGAGTCACTTGTTTAAGCTTTCCTGCCTTACCGCTTCCATTACGAAATCCCGAATGCTCTCCATGAAAATATGCAAAACCGATAAACGGACATGAATTACTTTTGTAGCCCATCGTGCAATTTTATCTGATGCAACTTTTCGAACTGTTAATAGTATCGAATCGTTAATATCTATTTTGTTCTTCATAAAAAACTCTATAGAAAAAATCTAAAATGGTTCATCGTAATGCGATTAAATTTTCACGTATCACGCTGTATAATTTAATATAATAAAATTAATATATTTTAGCAAAATTATATTTAATTAACTCGAGAGTGAGAATACGCTGGAAATAAAACCGTCAAAAATAAAAAGTAAGATTTAACAAACAATTTTGCGGCAGTGAATTAAATCAGATAACGCGATAAATTTTGACAATAATTCATCAGCAGCAGAATAGTGCAAATATTCGTAAAAGGATCTCTACGTGCTTCACTGAAAATCACCCACTCGGCAATATACATATAGACGAACGTCCATCTTCGTATCGTACAAATTGAAGCGTCGATCACTCTGTTCTCCCATCACTGTCTATATGCTGTTCTCTCAAACAGATTTTTCTTCTCGTGTCGACCTACACGCGAAGAGTGTGTGCGCGTAAATGACCAGATGCAATGAGCCAATGTAAACGACAATATATAAGATGCATAAGAATTATTGCACTCTTACAGCTGCGGATATTTCTTTATCAATTTAAACGTTTGTAATAAAAATATCTTATTCAAAATTATTCTTATATATTGTATTTTTAAGATCAAACTTTCAACTTCGTAACAAATCGTTAAGATCCGAATTGAAATTTTATTTTAAAAAAGTATTTAAAGATAGCTTAAAAATAGGCTTGTTTAACTTGCTATTTACAATGTTATAATTTCAGTTTGTCGAAAATAAACGGTCAATAACCAGTTCTCATAAAATATCGATCATTTTTTATACTTTCTAAATTATTTAAAAAAATTTCCTTTTTTTTATAAATTAAATAAATTAACTGAAATCTTCAAACAGATATGCTCGCTTCGTCATAAATATAATTCCATATACTCTCAAGAGTATTTTCGTGTGAAGCTCTTTACGAACTTCGGCCAAGAACAATCGACTGATGTCGTAAGACAGAAACCAATTAGTAAGTTTCGGAGCGTGATCCAATCTCAAATTACACAAGACCGCATTGTTCACGCTTGCCCGAAATGCTTGACTGAAATATGGTTCAGGGTTACGTATCTCGTACGAAACTCTTGAAAAACTCAGTAAATTGATAAACATTATGAACACTGAGAAAAAAAAGCTGTTGCTTCAATTAAAGTGCTATCACGGGATGCCAAAAACACAAGTAGTTTATTCAATTGTATTATTATTCAACCCAATATCTGGATTATTAAACCAATAATTAAATTATTGAAGTTGGTGAAGCAACAGCTTTTTTTTCTCAGTGAAGAATGACGTTTCTTGCATAAAAATGTGTATGTATTAATGTAACTACAATGAAATGTTACACCACTATTGGAGCTATTAAACACAAATGCTTGAAAAATGATTAGAATTCATCAAAGTGGCATTCGAAACTAAGGATATAAAATAATTGAACTCAAGTATGTAGGTAAGATACAAAACAATATGTTTCAAATAATAAAGTTTAAAAATTAATATCCATTTAATATATTCACTTAAAAATCAATAAAAAATAGAGATTATTAATTTTATACATTTCTAAATTTCCTCGTTAGTTCAAATTGCAATTAGTCCATATTTCAGATAATTAAATGTATGTTTATCTCTCGAATACTCGAAGAAACTAGAACTCAGGGAAACAATAAATTACTATGGAATATGTCATTAATCTTAGAAGGAAAAGTCTTTGTCGCGTAATACTACTTTCGTGTACTTATCGTGTAATTCGTAAAATAATAACGCTAATAACGATACTAAATTTCGAAAGCCATCATATAATATCGATACTGCATGGAGAAAGTACATGGTTAAAAACAGAATAAGAAATACAGACGGGAAATAACATGTATTATTTTCCGTATTTATTTCTCTCGCACGAAAAACTATTAGAACTTGCAAAACTGTAATAAGTGGCATTTATAGTGTATGCGGCATTGTCCGCGTTAGTGAGAGAAAATACATGTATATCCGGCTATTATCCTCACGAGTCTCGTGACTCTTTGTTAGTGAAATTTACGAACGACCAAGAATCCCGTTCAAGGTAGACCGCCTTGGTCGGCTTCGGGCCTCGAGAGCGGGTCGTCAGAGATTCTTACGAGCCCCAGCTTCTCTCTCCGCTCGGAGTGTGTGATATTTAAGGTGCATACAAACGTCTTAAAACGATCGGCGGAGCGTTAACTCGCTTTTTAGCAATTCGATCGTTAACGCGTGTTAACAAGCGTGGAACTCGATACATACGTATTGCATTGTAACTGCGAGCGAGGTATATTGAAACCGCAAACACTACGTAATTGGAGATAATGCCTTAAAGGCAACGGAGGTATTGCGATCTCTATACGACTGTGTAATAATTGCACGACCGTACACGTCCGTTCGACTAGCCTGGCGAGCGCCATCAGGTGACGCAGAAAATTAGGGGCATCAATCCGCTCGAGGAGATCGTAGGCTGACGGTAAACACCGGACGTCCCTCTCTTTTTCTTATGACGAGCGATCGAAGTTTTCCTCGTGGCGAAGGCGAGGAGGCGTGCAGAAAATTATGGAGATTCGCCGGACGTAGATAGAGCAACGTCCACCCCGTGACGGATACTAATGAGTTTGCGGTCGCGGGCTCTAAATCTATGGTAGGTCACACGGAACGTGAAAGTACATCGTAAACCGTGGTGTTGTGTTGTCGTCGAGACGTCGTGAAACAAACTGCATTCCGGGTGAAAATATATTTCGTTTGCTACCAAATTTATGGCTATCCAAAATGTATGAGAATCGAAAACGCGTGCATAATGTATGTTAATTTACTTGCTCTAGATTAGAATCTCTATTATTCCGTTACTTCAAATATGGAACACTAAGTGGCGTATTACCAAAATTAAATTATTTAAATTGATAAATCAAAGCTCTTGATAACATCGAAGAAACAATATATCTTTAATTATTCCCGAGAGAATATTAGAAAAATATTAATCGTACGACTCTACGTAAGCATAAATCCATTCTTACTTTGTATAAAATTCTCGCGTGCATGTATTTAATTTTGTATTTAAAATAATTACAAATAAAGCATTACAATGCTTTTTATTCTTGTATAAATAATTGGAAAATAAATGCGTGAATTTTGCATACAAGTTGAAATAATATTCGTTTTAGATTATGCGGATAGATAATTGCTGAAGAGATATTAACAATGGCATTAATTCTTGATCAGTTACCCCAATATTAAAAAAAATGTAAAAAGGAATGTTTAAAAGAAACATCCACTCATCATTTTCTTATCGCTACTAAATCTTAAAAATTGTACTAACCAAATGAATGGCGCTAGATCCACCCATGCGACTCAAGTCATCGTACTACAGTTCTAAAATAAGCGTCGTCCGTGATTGGAGATCGCAATTAACGATAATTGCGCTATTGGCTATGTAGTACCTACTAAACGCTTCTGCTTCGTCTAAGACGAAGAGGGCTGAACTTAATTGCAATTATAAATCTAGATCAGTACTACGATGTCAGTTTAATTACTTTGGAACTGTTTACATTCTGTAATTGACACGTTTGCACATGTTGTTTGCCGAATATAATGAATTTAACGGAATATCTTGATGGATGCTTCTGATCGAAGCATCCATTCTTTGTTAGAATCAAATTTAGATTAAATAGATTAAATAGATAATTTATATCGTTGACATACGAAAATATAAGAGCTGAACAAATGTTTTGCAGAACATTCTTTTCCAACTTTCGATAGTTAATCATACACATATTTCGCGATACATATAGGAAAAATAATTTTAAGTAACATCATGACGCCTTTGTATGTTATAAGCTTAAGGTATATAAAATATCATGACATTACAAGATTTTGTTCTTTCAATGGATTATGTATAAATGTGCATTAATAAACGATAGGTCTGTAGAATAAACAAACGGTTAGACAACGGAATTTTAAAGTTTTCATTACGGATCCTCTTAATACTTAATGGTTTCGTTGCATTGCGCTCAAGTCAACATTTCTCCCTGGCAGTACACGACTTCGCGTCGGCAGCCTGAACTTTAGCCAGACTAAAGGTCGTGTATCGGATACATGCCCTGCTGAAATGCCTTGCGAGCAATCTAGCCAAAAATAGCGAGCGGCCAACAGCGTTCTGCCAGAAGCAAGAATTGAGGGTACTATATTACGATATTGATTGCCTACAAATCGACTTTTCCATATGGAAATAGAATAAGCAGAAAGCACATATCAATTCGTGATATATCGCCATAACCAATAGATACTTTATCTAAAACTGAAAACAATCGTGAATTCGTCGGCAGCGCAAAATAGATTGTGCAAGATGTTAATAAAAAAATATTATTTTAATAATAATGAAAATCACTGTATATCAAAATTGACTGATGATCACAAATTTTTTGGTAAATATAGATTTTTTTCTTAATAAAAATAGTAAAGAAGATCATCGTCTATCACGGTTCTCTAATATTTCAACATTGATACCAAATTTCAAATATTTTATCAAAGTGAGATTCACATTTAGAGTTAACGGAAAAATAGCGTTTCTATTATCTATTTACTTCCGTGAGACTTACCGCTTCTATTTTCGACCTATTGAAATTGAAGCTATTGAAAACTATTATTTTTATCGAAGAAACTTTCCCCTTAATTGTTCAAACAATCTACCGTTGTAATTTCATCCATTTATCCTGAGATGAGATTTGTAGGAATTACGTGCTTTCCGTCTGTTCTGTTATTCATTTATGTGAAAAATCGGATTCGCAACGATTCGAAGTCTCGTCCGTAGCAATATCCGCGATTAAAACTCCGTGACGATCGTGACCCTCGTTAGAGCTGGGGTATCTTAATATCCGCTTGCGACGGGAGGGTTTTTTTTTCCTTTCCTCTTTCCATCCACGAAGCAACGTCCGATTACGTCTCCCGCGTAACTTTACGATCCGCGCATGAAGCGAGATGTTACGCAAACGCGCCGTAGAAAGTCGGACGATTAAGAGCGAAGCCTTCTCCTCGCGGCGGCCGCCCGGAGTAGGAGAGTGAATCCGGAGTTCCGTGGGGATTTCCCGCGCGTACAACGTTCATTTACGCACAAGTGCGGCGCATATTAAAGACGCGTCCCGGATGTGGAAAATTCGCGCAGGAGGCATCGGCGCTTTCCGCGCTTTCCTTTAATTGTGGAAAACAAGTTGGATCGGGCGAGTTAGAGAAAGAGAAAGAGGAAGCGAAGACGCGCTTCCACCAGGAAACGTTGGAACTCATTTTTGTCGTTGATTAAATAACGCCTCGCCGCGCCGCGCTCTCGTGTTATTTCCTGTTGAGCTAACGCGATTCCGGAAGCGCGATCAATCGTGAATTCGCGATACTTGCGCGCGAATAAGTGCCTTTCGCCGGGAAGAGATCACCGATCGTTGACGCCGTAAAAGTGATTCGTAAAAAGTTCAATATACTTATCGTCCTCATCTTACGACTTTAGTTTAAAGTCTAGAATAAAGATTTTATATTTATAGTACTATAAAGCATTAAACTATACTTGATTAAAAAAGACTCGGGAATCGTAATAATGCAGTCTCTCAAGTATACGTTTGCGTATTTTCATATAAAATACTGCTGTGTATGTTTAATAGAGAAGATATTAAAGAGAAATAAACAGCCTTGTCTTTAAGACCATGAATCAGAAAAATAAAATAGGTGGGGACACAAGTATATAGATTTTTTCAAAGTAATAGTAATAATCATTAATCGAAATAGTTAATATATAGTATTTATAATACTATATTCTTTTTAGTTTATATATTTTTACTATATAACATGTATAATATCAATACACAATTGCATTATTATTATACGACTGCATTAAATTTCAATATATATAGAAAATTTTATTGTATGAGAAAATAATGTATCAGTAATGTAGAAATAACGAACTCCCTGCATGTGTTTAAACAAAACGTTTCAAAGATAACATCGCGGAGACATGCATAAAATAAACTAATTTCAGATTAGGTATCCATTCGCATAGCGATAAAACCAGCGCCGATCGTTGCAGCATCTCGATACCTGTCTCCAAGAACATAAACACAGCGAGGCCCGGCGCAGCCTGGCTAACGCAATAAAAGCGCTTGGCGCATCTCGAATATCCAATGATAAAATTCCAACCTTCGTTCGCGTGAGATGGTCTTGGATTCGCGAGAAAGCTTATTATAAGAAAATAATCTCGAAGAAAATTCGAAATATTCCGTGCGATTCTCGCAGAAGAAGAATTCCGTAAGAGAAATTTGATCAAATCGACGATCATGGAAGCCAAATGCAACCGATCTCACTGCCAATGGTCGATAAAGCGAGAACAAATTATTTTCTAAGTACAAATTGCTACTAGTCTACAAACCGCTAGTCCAGCAAGCCACGTCGTTATCCTTATCGCGACTTATTAGCCCGCATCCGTGTTGAATTCCGCTTTATTTTGCGCTTTTCTCGAGCAGCCGGAGCAACTATGCGCTGACAAACGAGAAAATCAGCCGAGAACATTCCGCGCGCGAGATGAGAGCCCGGAGACTCCACTGATCTCGACACGCTTAATGATACGGCCTTACGATTCGATCTTATCGACATTGAAACTGGGTATGTACATATATACACGTATCCGTTTATACAGGGTGTCCCGAACTCGCCGGGAAGGTTTGAAAATGAGAGCCAGATTGCTGCAGAGACCACGACATTGTAAAAATAATGTGCAATTTAAAATGTATTTATAATTTATTTGATTTATATGTATCTTATTTATTATATTAATATTTTTATATTATTATTTTAATAAAGTGCACTATGTGTATTAACACAAACTCTTATATATTTCTTGCTTTATCGAATCCATATCGTTCGGCAAAAAAGGTACACAATATTTTTGCATAAAAAACTAATAACCACTTGTGTAAACTTACCTCTTACAGCTTCTCGCAGTGTCAGCCTCGTCGTCAGCTGGTGCTCCTGCTCCCGAATCCTGAAAAATAACAATTCTTCTATACTATAAGCATGTACTAGGAGATAAGCGCACGATAACGAACTAAATTTATACCTTGGAACTCTCATTAAAGGTTTCTTTTTCAAAGATTGGAGTTCCAAGATCAAATCACAATATTCGCTGATTCTTCGAGTTTTACAATCCAAGAAATTACTAATTAACAAGGCGGAACTTTTTGCCTGCTTCCTCTTTTCACTTTCGGTCAATTTCTGCTATATACGAACAAAAACCGCCAAACAAACGGCATTAATAATTTGCGGTGAAAGCGCCAACAAAGGATCGTTACCGCGGGGAATTACGTCAATACCAGATCTACGACAGGGAAATACGGATAAGCCTTTATTCGTCCCCCTTGACGATAATTGAGGCATCGTGACAACCACGGTGAACGGAACGTTGGAAAATACAGTCGTGTACTTGAAGACAATGCTGTGTTTGTGAGCTACCGAATAAAATTGCTGCCGCAAACGCTCAATTCGAAAGTTTATTATAGCCATTTGACGAATCTTTGTCGACAGTCCAAACAACTCTACCCTGGACGACTAAAATAAAAATAGAGACCATCCGCTTCCGGAAATTTAAACTTTGAATTACAATATGATAAAGTTGTTACAAAACACTAATTCCACCTTGCATTTTCCAATTAATTTTCTTTAACTATAAAAGGATATTAAATTAACTAACGATATTCCATTTCCAGAATTTCGATATAATTAATAGAGTTTCTGAGATAAATCTTATCAATGATAGAATTCTTCATATATATTTCAAAAAAATTCTGATTAAGTGTAAAAAAATATTAATTCGAGAATATGGAGAATCAATTCTAATTCAATCAGATTCAATTGAAAAGTTCTAATGGAACTCTCAAAGCTATCCATCAGAATTCTTAAGAAAATGCCAGAAAAGAAATTTTTTTCATTAAAACTTATATAAATTTTCCATTCGAGAGGTAGAAAATTGCTTGGAATTCTTTAATTCCTCGTTTTATTGCTTCAAGTACCAATAATAATTTATTATTGAGTTTAAAATGACTACACTAATATTTACGTCAAACTTAACAACACCATACAAATAGGAACTCTTGAACGTTATAAGTATTCAAATTAATAATTAATAATGTACACTTTGATAAATGTGCATAATATCTGAAATGCCATTTTACACACGTTTATACGATGTGCATGAAAAAGATAATCCTACTTATTGACACAAGTTAGTGTATCAAAGTGGAATTTATAGTCCTGTTTCATATCGTTTCCTGTATATAATATAGCGAGACATTTCCACGCGTCGTTTAGCCGCACATAGGCTTCCGCGCGCGTGTCACGGAGTGGTGGTTCTTTTATTAATAAAGTGCATCGTAAATATCAAGGATACGAGCGCGAATCCCCACGCTGGCGCACGATCACGCAGAAAACGAACCCTCAAAATCAATAGGCGACCGTGCAGCTCAAGGCTACCCCTCTCCTGATACGCTAAAAAAATGCAACTGGCCCCTTCGTGGTAAGTGCACTTCGCTATATGCAAAGCGATAGGGCGACCCCTTTCTAGGCTCTTGAAACTCAAAGATACTCAACAACAAAGTAAATCGTCCTCGAAAGCATTTTTGGCACGTGTAAATACGGGATCGAGCTAAAAATTGCACTTCAATCGTTTAGAATCGGCGTGCCAATAAGAAAAAAATTATACCACCAAACCTTTACGAAAAATTCTATTTGTACAATTTAATTTTCTTTTATAGAAAGTTTAATATGTGAAATTTTTTAATATCTGGGGCTGATAACGGATTTGGACTCACAACCCATCGAATCATTTTGAATGACGAGTCGTTTCGGATATTAACCAAAAGATTTTTAAAACTTTTGAAGATATTATAAACGTTAAAAGCCTCTTATTTATAAAAACTATATCGTTCCTTTTAAAACATTTTATATTATTATTTCACTCTATTTTCCATTTTATGTACAGGCATAAGCAATATAAATAAACATAAATTATATTTTTAAAAATTTCACTATAGGTACTCCAAAGCTTTCAAACAAAGACTTTTTAATCATTCGAGACTTTTAGAGGCTACAGAGAGTTTCAAGTACTTAAAACTTTCAAATTTTTTTAGAATCTTCAAGAATCTTCAGTTTCAAATATTCGAAGTATTTTGAATCTTTACATGATCAAATTATTTAAAAACTTGAAAAGAAAGATTGGAACGCCCATATATAACTATATTTGACGTGCAGAGTAAATAAAATAAAATGTATCAATATTGTTCTTCAATGATATATTAAAAATTTAGATTTTATAATAAGAAACTAAGAATATAAACGCATTGAGATTTGAATATTGAGATTTTTTAAAAATACCTATCAGCCCCATATTTTAAAGCACTTCTCCGATGAGAGTATGCAAAAGACAACATCCTGCAATTATCCTTGAAGAAGATAGTTTACAACATACTACTGCGGTCGTTAAGAAAATTGATCGTGCGAGCGCATAAAACAACGTTCGCTATTAACAGCAGCGCAGTACAATTTTCCTATCCTGCCTTAGCGCTGCGGCTTAAAATAGAACCTTTCATTTGCTGAAAAGAAGATTGCGCCTGACCGAGCCGCGAGGAGAGAAAGAGGTACGGCGAGAGAAGGAAGGAGTAGCGAGCAGAGGCTCTGCAGCTTTTTAATTGTGGCTTTCAAGGCGAACTGAATGCACTGCGCGACGCACATGTAAAAAATAAATTCGCTACCGTCACTATATAATATAAAAGCCTTTTAATAACCGATTCTTTATTTTAAATTAGCAGAGAAATATCCATCAATCTACGAACTACGATAAAAATAAGTTGTCGATATTATTCCAAATCAAAATAGCCAATACTTTCGCGGCAATTCTTAGATTTTGAAAATAAATAAATTATTTTGACGTTTTACGTGCCAGCATTAAAAAATGTTATCCAGATGTCTGAGAGCCTTGGGAAATATACTTAACATCCGCGTGAAATAATCACGGAAAAAAAGGATTTGCTGCAACAGCAAATCTATTTGTTAAATATGGGACAACTAACATTTTTTGCTGCGAGAGCTAATTAATTTTGCAATAATAGCAAAACCTTTTGTTGTAATATCAAAAAGTTTTGCTGAACTTTGCTCTCGCAGCAAAAAAATATTAGTTGTCCCTATAGTAGCAAATCCTTTTCTTTCCGTGAATTTAAAGTACGATTTCAAGACGTAAGTAAGCATTGCATTATAACACATCTTTTCAACACATCACTAAACACACTTCCCACTCATCTTCACTTTTACTTCACAATAAACAAGGAGCACAGTCCCAGATACCCTCGACCTACTATGTATACAGGGTATCCTGAAAATAATAGTACTAATGTTCACTTTTAGTCTTTTCTTCGTGAAGAGAGTATATATATACGTATATGTCGACCAAAATCAACAATTCCAACATTCCGGACAGAGATAAACTCATAAATTTTTAATGCCAGTTACGTGCAACCAATTTTTAATCCTATTATGAAGATATAAAACGTGTGACACGCGAATCTTTATCACGGAAGCGTAATTAAGTGCACGAAAACACGTGCCACGCACGAGAGAGATATTCGGAATTCTATTTCGGGTAGTATAATTGCACGCGGAAGTGCGGACTGGCGAAACGCGGATACGAGATTCGATCGCGTACGACAACGTTGTTCGAATCGTCTCACATGAATTATCTTGCGTTTCTCCCGTCGTTTGTACATATTAGCTACCGTGGACGATGCACGCCCATAAACAGAAATTCATCGACTATACATGTGCGCGATTGATTTCTCACCACGTATTAATTGATTCTGCATTTTATGAATTTTATCGAAAAAGTCATAATAATCTATAATTGATTTTGATAACAATAACAATTACCGTAGAATTTATGATAAAATAATTGCAATGGCAATCGCTAATATTATGTTGTCTGTCCAAATGTGATAATAATGAATGTCGCATATATTACATATTTAGAACGCTAATTTTGATTGCGCATTTATTTCCTTCTAACGTTATAACTATTAAATGTAGACAAATATAAAAAACGCAATAGCACGATATTATTCATGAACACAATTTATTATTCATTTGATAGTTGTCTATTTAAAGAATAATCGATTCGATAATCTAATCAACGCGACAAAATAATTAACATTGACGAAGCTGTTTTCGCAGCTTTAATCAATCTTTTGCTTTTTTAAAATGTGACGCAACCTCGTGAATTTCTTTTTACAACATCTAATTCGAACACAGTGCGCAATAAACCGAAAATTATTGAACACGCGTATTACATTTTTTGCAGCAATCATTTATGTCCTGCTGCCGTTTGAATAGTAGTTATTAAATTATCATTGCAATATGTAGAAATACACGGAATCCAAGTTTTTTTATAAGTTAATTGGTCAATGCGTTACGAAGAACTTTAATTAGGTACGCTCTGCATTGCACACACATCATTTCGATCTCATTAAATCAATAATAAAAACCAGAATGAAAATAGAAGTTTAAAAGAATATAGAGTAGAAATCATTTTAACTACTTTCTACAGTGTTCCGAATTTCTTATTTATCGAGATGTATATATTTAATGCTTTATAAAGAAAATAGATACGTATTTATATGGCAGATATGCGGTACTATCATAAAATAAAAGTTTATTTAATAAAAATACATTAATTCGCGTTTTATATATTCTAGAAGTCAAAGAAGATTTCAAACGTGTGATTTGAATCATCACAATGTCGACTTTTCTTATCGAAATTTACGTATGCATCAGCATGTGCATAAATCTTGATAATCCTATCTGCGGCTTTTTTAGCGTCGCACGCTCAGCGCGTCTCCTTTTCAGCCTGATAAAGTTGACGCGTAGCTGAGCTAGAAAAATTCACTCCGGTGTCCATACGTGGTTATGCCAATTGACCGAAATAACTCAGTGACATTCCCACCCACACCGTATTAAGAAAATATAGCTCAAAACGTAACTGAATAATGCATAAAGTAAACGCGTTATAAAGCGTTTTTAGGCGTTTTTAATTTTCACTCTTCAATAAAGTTCATATCGCATTATTCGCCATAATTATGTATTTGAAATGAAAATACGTAACGACAATAAAAGAACAAAGATATATATACTCTCTTCAACGTGAAATAGAAAGTATTTTCAGGTTCTGTAACGCAATTTCGAACAATGTAAGTGAAGTGCGCATAGATTAGTGTTACAATGGCTTCGTGTCAATCCATCTTAATGCTTAATTACGCCGCTGCTCAATTAACGAGACAAAAACAGCAAGTACGGCTTGCGATAAACAATGCGTAACAGTCACGCATGAGAATTTGTGCAAGGCGGTAAAGACATATAATTAAGTAAATTAAGTATAATACCATTTCACATATATCGTTTAACTGTAAATATTGATTTTTAAAGATGTTTCAAAAATTTTATCAATTTTTTAAACGCTCACGAAATAAGTTCCAACAAAAGTTCTAATGTAAATGCTTTCATAAATTACTTACGAAACTGTAGTTACGCGAACAAATTTGTATACTTTAGAAAAGATAATATTATTTTATTATTATTTCCTGTTTTAATCTTAATATATCAGCGATTATTTTAAAAGTCCTATTAACCTTCTTTTATATACATACAAAAACCTTGATATAAATGCAATTACGTTTATAGAATATATAAATGGAAATGAGGTATACTACGTTAACTGAATTAATTATTGCAAATGTGTCACCGAGAATAGGTCAATAGCTTCCATTCGATTGAATTAAAATATACGAGGACTCTGCGCAGAACATCCCGATCAATATGCAATGCAAAATGTTAGAAACCAATTTTGAATCCAATTTTTGTGTTTTACCTCGTATCGTAATTAATACGTGATAACTTTGTGCCTTAGCGTGCTAATATATACAAAAATTAAAATGCGCGTATTCATAATGTCGTTCGCCATTAATGTGACTTTCTCCACTCGATACACAGATTTGCGTGTTGTTGTATGCCGTTATCGTAAATCTTGATTATCCTCGAAGAAAAGCATGTGATTAATTCGGCTAACGGCCGTTGTTCACCTCAATTATCTCTGCAAAAGTTGTACATATCTCTACGATCCGTTTTTTTTCTAATCAAAATCTAATTTGCCTCGTCACGAATTTGAACGTGACAAATTCTCATTTTAACAAAATTCACCTGATATCTTACTAAAATAAAAAAAATACTTAAAATTGAATGTAATTGTTTCTATAAAAGCAAAAGTAAAAGTAAGTAATAAAATTCCGAAACACAAATATGAAATTCGTATTTCAATTATTTCAAGCAATTCTAAAGGCAAGGAAAAATATTATCTGTTTACATTATTTTAACAATAATAGAGTACGTTATATCGCGTAATTTAGGATTTCATTCAAGGATAAATTCTTTGATAAATATAGAAGAAACTTTTTTTCTTAGTAAAAATAATCGATGCAACGATAGAGTTTTCCAAGTTATCAGCTTTTCGCAAGAGTAAATATAGATAATATCAAGAACAAAGCACATCTGTGTGTAAATATAGATATAAGACACTGAAGACACATATGGACAAGGCAGCACTTTATTTCTCATTTACTTTCAAGTGAACTTTGACTGAATTAATTTAAATTGAATTTTCATTATATAACATTGAGAATTAAGAAATTTTGTAAAGAGAGATCCCTAATCGCATTTTATAAGGAAAAATAGACTTCAAGATAGAATCTATTTAAAAAAAATGAGTTATATAATGCACGATGTTAAAATACATTCCGGATATTAGTCTGGCTCTATTCATTTATACGCATGGTTATGCTGAAGATCTGAAATATTGTAATTTCTGATTCGACTTATTTGCCATAACGATCGCGGAAATCACCAACGCACGAGGTGCACTAGCGTGATTCCAAACTCGTGGGACAATCGGAGAAATCACCGGGCTCCGCCGCGCCGGCATAAAGTCTTACTTTTGCTGTAACTTTGTCTCGCAATTGCGTGACGCGTACGCCACACGCGACTCTTCGTCCACGACGACGAGGTCGCCGATCGTCGCCCCGGAGGATGCTGGACCAGGGCGAGGGTGGCTGGGGTGGCGATGGCGGCGGCAGGCCGTAGTGTAGAGGAACTTTTTGCTTCAGCACAATCATGTCTCGCGTCAAAATCGACAAAAGTTCCCTCACATGTGGTGACGTACTTTCGCGGAGCAGAAACTTTTCTCACGCCAGATAAAATTCGTCAGACAGACCGCGATAACGAATCGGACACACGTATCGCGATCGATTAATCCTCGGATATGAACGACTTCGCACTGGTAATCGGAAGTTTAATTAAGTATATAATCAAGTATATTGCATAAAAATATTGTTAAAATATATATTAATCATTTCAATTTGCAATTATTACCATCCTGATATTATTTTTCAACATATTCGCGTGAAAAATGTGTGGATGTTCGCAATGTTAATAGCCGAGAGACAAATTATATCAAATTTTAACACTAGAGAATAACGCCCGTCAATAATGCTCGAAATAATGAAAAAAAAAACAAAGGGCAAAAAAGCAGCGTTACAGGCAAATTAAATAAATTCAATCCCTTTAATTCTCTTTCACAATGAATTCTATTAAATTCAACTTCTTTAATTATTTCTCTTGACTAATCGTATTAATTGCAATTCGGCATTCGGCTGAATGCCCGAATATACTTTATGTATATCGCCTGACCTAAACCAGCCACCCCTCAACCAGATCACGTTATCGCGAGTGGTTCGCGCTTCTTTCAGTCTTGTAGCGAGAACACGAGAAGACAGGGCACACGGAATATTTATTAGCCACGCGAGCTGCCGTCGTACCGAGTGACGGCGAACTGACTGAATCCGTCGACATCGCGCCGAGGAGGGCTGCGAGAAAAAGAGAGAGAAAGAAAGAGAGCAAGAGAGAGAGAAAGAGAACGTCCCCATCTCGCTCGCTGACGCTTCGGGTCGAGTCGGGTCAGCAGCACCTCCGCGACGTGATCGTCACCACTCACCCCCTTGGAGCGCAGGACACGAACGAAAGGTCGCGCCTACGAAGGTAGCCGTATCCGAAGGGCGAGATGATGTCAAGAGCGTGAGGGGAGAGCATTTGTGAAAAAAAAAAAAAACGAATGAAAGCTCGAGTGCCAGAGTCAGGCGAATCTTCGTATTCAATTATCTCGAGTGTCTATTGACGTTCACAGCAGCTGAATCTTTGCCAAATAAGTTTATTACTGAATCCGGTCACGCGCTTTGTTCTACGCTGGTGCACGAAGACTACATGCCGTACATGAAGTTATTTAACCCGGGAATGGACGCCTATAATTTTTACATCCCACTATCGGAAAAATAAAGCTCACGTTACACAGTAATTTTAATGTGCTTCTTTCATTCTTTTTAATAAATTAATTTTTGTTTCTCCTTACTTTTTTCAGAAAATGAGTAAATACATACTTATACATATTGTCCACAAATACTAATAAATTATAGAACAATAAAAAATATGCAATACGTAATTAATAACAATGATTTTTAATTGGGGTGTAAAAATCACTCCAGGTGACAATATATGCAATTAAAAAATCAGAGACGTCTGTTCCCGGGTTAATCTTGAATATATACTTTTATATTTTACCTTTAAATTACTTTGAAAAAAATGTTATATTAAAAATGCAAAACTAATTTAAAATTTTTTAGATTCGGTT
Organism: Temnothorax nylanderi; assembly: GCF_030848795.1. Taxonomy (NCBI): domain Eukaryota; kingdom Metazoa; phylum Arthropoda; class Insecta; order Hymenoptera; family Formicidae; genus Temnothorax; species Temnothorax nylanderi. Next base: position 1,251,656 of record NW_027249103.1, on the reverse strand, counting down.
CTAGTTGTAAATTTCGTTGAGAAATAGAGTATAATTTCTTCTTAATTATATCCAGTGTTGAAAAGTGAAAAACTATTCATTGAAAAATACAATCGAATGTGTAATCAAACGTGAAGCTGTCGGGAAAGGCCATCAACGTTTTGCGCACATGGCGTAAATTATTGCAGCATATCAGATGATTGATACCTAACTATACCATCATTAATTCCGTTACATTTTATTATTAAAATTATATATTCATACATCTTTACATCTAAAATTTTACATCTTTAATTTTATTCATGATATTATTACAATTGGAATATTAAAGCTTTGCAACTGTACGATATAATTCAACGACCGATAACTCCGATAACGAATCAGCCACTCGATAGATCATCAGCTGCAATGACTTTGACGAAAAACAGTTTCGCATTTGTCCGTCATTATTGCGCGATTTCACTGTTCCAGGAAAGGGAATCGCCAAATTATCTCGATCTACTGTTATCGGTGCAACGGAAGGGCTTAATCACTCGTCAGCCACTCGTGCGCACAAACGAAAAGAAAAAGAACGACTCGCGTCCTTCCACTTTCATCTGGTTGCAGAACTCGTATCGTCTCGATATCGAGAAAGTGCCCCGCACTGCGAACATCAATAAATACTCCGGATCGTCGACAATTGAAACGCGGAGCCGCCTTCAACCGCGTGAGAGAACCCTTCTATCGATGAACGATCGTGTGAACGGAAAGCGAAAGCGCGAAGCGGGGAGGGAAACAAAAAGCCGCGTAACAACACAATCTCCTCGGGACGCGGATTCGCGATCGCATTCGCGGTCGCGTCGCGGAGCCTCCGCCGCGTATCGAGGACGAGCGCGGCGGAGCGCCGTGGAATTCCGAATGAGCGAGCGAGCGGGTGATCTGCCTACCGATCTACCTACGTTTGTTCACCCTACCGCGAGTCCCTTTGTTTCGGCGCGACCGCGATTCGCGGCCGCGGGTCGCGTCTGGTCGCGTCTCGCGGACGTCGACGGGTCAAGGGGAACCCTCGGAATTCTCTCTCTCTCTCTCTCTCTCACTCTCTCTCGATTCCCTTTTTCGCGCGCGCGGCTGTCAGTGCAGCGCCAAATAAGGCAGCCGGCCGAGCCGAGCGGAGCCGAGCGGAGCGCGGAGCTGAGGCCAGGCGAAGCCGCGTCGCGCGCTGAACCGAGAGCGCCGAGTCGCTCCGGAGTCGCTCCGGAGTCGCTCCGGAGTCGCTCGCGATATAACTATAATCAGCGATACTTGGCCCTCGATAATTGACATCCGACGGCGCGCGCCGGCGGCGGCGGCGGCCGCGCGAGGACACGTACGTGAGCGCGCGCGACGAGGAGGAGAAAACACGCGAGAGGAAACTCACCGAACTCTGCGGGGAACTGGACACGCTCGGGGAACGCTGCACTGTGACCAACGCCATGGTGATGCGGCACCGTCGTCGCCGTCGCCCCGTCCCGGCCTCGCGACGCGGCAGAAACGCTGTCGCTCGCTCGACACTGTACTCGCGCGCGCACGTACGATCGCGCCGTCAGGAGCGCGAAAAACCCGTCATTTTTCGCGCACCTTTGACGGTATCACGCACGCGGCGGCCATGTTCGATACAGTCGACGGTAGCGCACCGCGCAGTCGCGCGCACGCTCGCGCCGAGCGCCGAGGCCGAGATCCGAGATCTCCCTTCGTCACTCGCCCCCCTCCCACCCCTCCTCCCGCGTCGCTCGCCGCTCACGCCAGCCGGCCGAACTGTCGCCCGCGAAACCGCTTTTATCGCGCGCTGCCCGATGACGTCACGTTTCCGAGTTTCGAGTTTCCCGGCGCACGCAATGCGATCTCGCGGGAAATCGCGCTCTGATATTCCCCTCCCCTCCCTGAATTTTTTTTCTCTTGATTCACTGATAAGTAATTATAATTGTTGCTCACGTAATTTCTATTTAACGACCGTCGATAACGAATACAAATTTTTGTTTCGAAATTTTGAAACATACAATGTATATTCGTGTTTTCAAATTCAGGGTTGCACCCAAATTTAATGATTTTACATTTACATGGATTGTTTATGGTTTATGATATTTTTTACGCGAACCTTTTTCATGTAGACAATACAATCAATGTAAATTATTATAAATGGAATAATTGATTAATTAAATTGATTTTTTTTAACTGTATTTTTGCAAAAGTCCTACAAAAATAAAAAGTAGCTTTAAATTAGATTATAGATTAGATCCATTCCAATTTTAATTTATATTTATTAACTGTACAGTATGAAAGATGCTAAATAGATATGCAATATATGTTTAGTTTTTTCACAAGTGTATAAGGTCAGGATCTACAAAACCATTGTTAATTTTTCGTAGTGACTTAAAAATTGTGTCCAAACTAAATAATAGTAACTAAAAATAAAACTGCAAATAAAATATAAATTTACGATATTTTTGATTAAATATAAATGTTCAATGATTCTCTCATAGAGACTCACTGTTTACATGACACGTTAAATATAATTCACAATTCACATTGTATATATGTAAGATGTAAATTATATTATTATATTTTATGTGTAAACACCCAATCTTGACGGTCTTTAATAGTATCTCGTCGGTGCTATAATGTAATGTGTCGTAGCACGTTACCCACTGGAAATATTTGCAAATATACAGCTACGTAGTTCAATATCCATGTTTTCTGCACATAGAGGCGCCAGTGGACGGATTCCACTCAAAACGTAGGCAGGGAGAAGCCTGATGAGAGAGGCCATCCCGGCGTCCCGGCCTTTTTCGTGGAACCGTCGAAAGCCCCTTTACGCTACCGCCAGGACATCCATTGATCCATTTTCGATTTTTGTACTACGTAGCCACGTTCATTTTCCGACACTGCCGATAAAACATAATTTTGGTGCACGTCCGTGCTTATAAATTTTAACTAAAATTTTATCCGATAGAAACCGGTCAACCTATAGAGGCCCTCCACCACCCCCGCCGATTCCGATCGGCGGTCCTCTTTTATTTAGAATCCGTTTTTTTACATTGTTATCATTTATTTTATTTTATTTACAATTTATTTTACAATATGTACAACATTATAAAAGAGTTACATTACAAAGTTGAAAATTAATATCTATATACAATAAAATTACATGCAATATTTCTTCTTGACATAAAATTATATATGCAACATTCGGTATGCGTACAATAAAACGAAATTCTCACAATGTAAAACATGTGGCTATTATGTAACATTTCTTATTATTAAATAACTAGTCCAAAGTCTTTTTAAAAAAATATTATAGAAATGAAACAATTCGAATAAATGGAAACGAATTATTAATTTTATGTAGCTAAGAGATGATACTTACCCCAAGGTTGCTCCGCCGGTGCCCGATGTCTCTCTCGGACCTCCTCCTCCTCTCAGGACGTCAGCTCTCTCCTCCTCCTCCTCCTCCTCCTCTTCCTCCTCCTCCTTCTCCTCTCACCGCACAGGACACTCGCGAGAAACACTCGCGGATAATAAATTACAATCGCGCGCGGACTAATTATCAGTAAAAGTCTTTCTCGCGCGATAATACTGTACGGCACTCCCGTTTATAAAGCCCATGAGAAGAATATTCCGTCAAGTACGCCGTAATATTCTTCAAATAGGCTTTGAAAAAGTCTTTTAGTCCGAGTACTTGTACGGCACTCCCGAAACAAACGCGACGAACCGACTGCGGTTCGTTTGTTCAATTAAATCGGCGGACGGAGGGTACGTTAGCTTCCCCGTCTTTGGACTTTTATCCAAGCAGAACGAGAGTTTTGCTTGGGTAAAATCCTCGTACTGGGTACTGGGCCTTCCCACCTCGCCAAGGTCGTACCCATGGGAAGGAAGTACTTTACTCTTTAATAATAAAAGCAGATAATATAAAATTAAATTATTTAAATATAAGATATTTCCCAAAATATTTTACACATTTTCTAACATGGATTTTTCGTGAAAATTTGAAAGAATCGCGACGCTGATTACCCCGATTCGTTTCGCGTTCATCATCGCGTTACGTTAACGACGACGAAATGTTCGAAGATGTCGGTAACTTGGCGGCGAGACATCACGCGAATCAAGTGGACGGTTAGTAAAGGCACGCAGTTAATTAACAATAATTTATCTTTTTTTTTTACATAAAAACATTCTGATATAAAACATAATATAATATCAAAATAATGTAACGCATGATAGAATTGAGTTTCAACATGTTAATTATTAGTTATTATTTTTTTACATGTCGCCTAGTTGGTACACATCGCACGCGTATCGAACGTATGTATGTGCGTCGTAGTCGTAGCTCGATCGTTTGCAAAATAATGTGCGTTTCCTGGAGCAGTGTGAATAGAATTTAAAAAAAGTACCGTTATCGATCGCGTACGACGCGTACTGCGTACTTCGCATTCGCGTTTGTCGAAAAGCGTATTCAGTCAAACGAGTTCGAGCTCGCTGCGAAAATGTCGAAGATATTTACGCCGACGAATCAAATAAGGCTGACGAACGTAGCCGTTGTTCGTATGAAGAAGGCTGGCAAGCGATTCGAGATCGCGTGCTACAAGAACAAAGTGTTATCTTGGAGAAACAAGCAGTAAGTTCTCTCGTACCGAGATGTGCCCGTTTAACCTAAGAAATTTACGGTTTCCTATATTTACATTAAGTACGTCGAATGTACCACTGTTACATCTCCTCGACAATTGTGAGATTTCGACGTTTACCTTGTTTCTTACTCTGTTCTCTTATCTCTTAGAAGAAATAATACGTTAATTTTTTAAATACTTGAATGTTTATATCTTTAGAAACTTTATGTTTTAATTACCATCCAAAGAAATTATGTCATGTAGTTTATTTTTAGTTTATTATAGTTCAGAACATTCTTTTTATTACCTGTATAACATAGAGTTAAATACGTATCATTTGTTATTTCTTTTGGAAATGTATTTCAGGGAGAAGGACATTGACGAAGTGCTGCAGACACACACAATATTTACCAATGTGTCGAAGGGTCAGGTGGCGAAAAAGGAAGATCTCGTGAAAGCTTTCGAAACCGAAGATCAGACTGAAATCTGCAAGCAGATCCTCGCTAAAGGCGAGCTTCAAGTTTCCGATAAAGAGAGGCATCTGACATTGGAGTCCATGTTCAAAGACATTGCCACGACTGTCGCCAGCAAGTGTATAAATCCAGAGACCAAGCACCCGTATCCGGTTACCATGATCGAGAATGCCATGAAGGAGGAGATACATTTTTCTGTCAAACCTAATCGAAATGCCAAGCAGCAAGCATTAGACGTTATCTCGCAGCTGAAAGAGGTGATGCCCTTGGAACGCGTCCAAATGAGGCTTAGGATTGTCATTCCGGAGAAGGAGGCCAGAAAATTGAAGGATAAAGTCGTTAAACTCGCGACTAAGGTGGAAACGGAGGAATGGGAGAGTGGATCATTAACGATAATCTGCTTAATCGATCCAGGCCAATACAGGGAAATCGATGAATTAATACGATCAGAAACGAAGGGCACCGCTTTAATGGAATTGGTTAACTTGAATGAGGTAGCCGAAGGAGAAGAACTCTTAACATAAATCGCAAATGGAGCTGTTGTATTACTAAAAATTGTTGTTCCCCGGAGAGATTCGTGTTTATTAATTCTAATTTATATTTTTTAAGTATATGTTAACAACTTTGTTACATCTTCATCATTTCTAATAAAGCAATTAGCATTTGTATTTACAAGTTTCATTTAATTATCTACACGCGAGCCATACAACAGTATCTTTATCATGACACTCCTAATGAGAACTGCAATACACGCATCTTATTAAGATTCTAATTAAGAATTGCACACTCTTTCCATTAAACTAATTTTATTTCGTTTAAAAATTGCAACTGTAGATATGTAACGGAATACATATCCATTCCAAAAGTGTATATGATGAATGTCAAGTACGTAGACAAACATTTGATAACAAATAATGGCAACCATATTAGAATGCTTAGTTACTCTATATTTATATTTGTAACTGCTGCATTATATGTAGTATGTGTATTGTGTGTTTGTATAATTATTTATATATTTATGTTAGTGTGCAAAAAGTCAATGCTCTACAAAAATTTGTAAATCAGTCCGTTCACTTCTCCTCCGTCACTTCCGCTCGCGGAATATAAATATTTTCCGTACGTTGATCACATTTGGCCGCGATACGCGATACCGTTAGAAGGAAGTCTGATAATCTATTTAAATACATTTGTGCCTCTTTATCTAGAGCGCCGTCTCGTACTAATGTCGTGATGCTCCTCTCGGCGCGTCTGCATACCGTTCGCGCGACGTGCAGGGAAGCGCAGGCTTTTCCGCCACCCTAGTTTCAAAACATCAGATAGGATTAGCGTTAACAGAAGTAAAAAATACATGTCTACACGTACACAAAAGTATCGTAATATCTAGATAATTACCGGAATGATATAATCCTCGGGAGGAGGAAGCTGATTCGCGTATTCGAGAATCCACTCTTCCAGATCTTTGGTGTGTTTGCTTTCGAAGGACCTGGTCTTCCCAGGCACGGACTTCGATATGGCGTGGCTCAGGTCGACCAAGATCATTTGCACCCTCTTGAGCTTGTCGACGTACGGATGCTCGACCTTCCCGTCGCAGGCAAACTCTCTCGCCAGTCCTATGTAAGACGACAGCTCGTCGGTCGCTCCGAGAGCGTTGAAGATCATGTCGTCCTTCGGCTTTGTGTCCCCGGCGTCCGTGATGGTCAATCCGGAGTCGCCGTCTCGCGAAAACACCGCCACCTCAGCCACGTTCGACGTTGTCTTGCCGCTGCAAGGATGTCATTGTCAGTAAACCAACAATTACATGTTATCTCAATGTGATACTTCTCCTGTGTAACGCACACAGTGCACCGAATCTGTTTGTTATCCAATTAATTACAACATAATGTACTTTACGTTGGAAAGTCCAGGTTTGAACCCTGGCTAGGATGATATTTTTTACAATAAATTCTTTAGTGATTTCAAAAAAGATGATTATATATATATATATATATATATATATATATATATATATATATATATATATATATATATATCCAGTATATATATATCCATTATATATATCCAGTATATATATATATATATCCAGTATATATATATATATAAGTATATATATATATACTGGCATCAAAAGTTACATTGATTGATAAGAACCAAAACCTATATAGTCGAAATATCGTGACAATTATAATTAATAAAGATAGCCAGTTAGGTCGAATAGAAAATCTTTATTCCCAGCAAACATCAAGTAACAGTAAACTTACGTGCGAGTTACAATTTCGTACTCAACAATGTAAATGCAATACAAAAACACATGTGTTATTGTTTGTTGAGTAAGAAATTGTAACTTGCATGTAAAGCGTCGTCTACAATGGCAGCAGGAGTATACAGTAAGACGTAAGCAGTAACTTATTGACTAATGGGATTATTACAATTCAAGAATAATTGACTGTGGTTGGTCAATAGCTTACTGCTTACGTCTTACTGCATACTCCTGCTGCCATTGTAGACGACGCTTAAAGTTTACTGTTACTTGACGTTTGCCGAGTTGTAACGTACATTCCTCGCGCGGTGCACTTTGAGGTTACCAGAGGCATTTAAACGCGTACTTGTGTCTCAAGGATATACACTGCACCCCGCTTTTGTACACGACAGAGGACTTCCTCCACAGGCCCCTGAACAATTCCATCGCGCGTGTGGCTCGCGGTTTAATCGATCCAATTAACGTAATTTCACGTGCAGCCCCTCGACCGTCGACCGTCGACCGTCGATCGCTAGTGACACCGGCGCGAAATCAGCGAGCTAGGAAAAGAACGTTCGTAGATATACAGTCCCGAATGTAGGCCCTACACTGTAGGGACAGATTCCACGTATGCCGTGCGCGAAATCGTATAATAATCGGCGCGAGGCGCGAGGATGAGAAAATAGGAGCAATAGGAGTATTATCGCGTGAGCGAGGATCGCGATATTTCCGACTTGACGACTCTCGCGCGTTCTCTAGAATCTCTCGATGGGGGTCCACGGCGATTCAAGGTATCACATGTCGGAAGCATGTCATTGACTCCGAGGATAAATATACCGCTGGCTCGATATGACGATATGACGCGAATTGTAAAATCCGCGCCGCAGCAGACGTTTGCAAACGTCCGAGAGAAAGGGTCGTTCTGAGGTTTGTTCTTTGTAAATACACTACAAGTCCGTTCTCTGCCGCTGCACTCTACGTTCTACTTCTTGCACTTAAAATAGAATAGGTATACGATTAGACGCTGGAGAGAAAAAGAGAGAAATAGAAACAGCTCGGTTATAGAGAACAAACATTAGGCTTGTTCTTTTTAGCTAAACTTCTTGCACAGTTCATCTTTTCTGTTTTTCTCTTCAACGTAAGAAGAAAAAGAGAAGTTTAGCTAAAAAGGACAGGCCTATTATTTCATATTTTCTCTGCACTCGAAATGAAACAAGCATGTGACTGGACGCGTTGGAGAGAAAAGGAGGAAAGACAAGAAGTAACAGGTTTCTATACTGCTGCTAGATTTCCGAGTTCGGCTATGACACCTTACAACAAAATGACAGCGTACACATAAAAAATCAGCATACACATATAGCCACACTACAGCAAAACAGCTGTATATATGAGGTCAAATATATAATGCTTTATAGGATATACATATTTATAATTTGTTATCATACCGTACATATTTCAATAAGTTCTCCAAAAAACGTATTTTGTCTTCTTTTCTCTTTATCTTCTGCCTCAATGTTTTAATCATCCTCAACATTTGCTTCTGCCGTGGGGTCTTTTCCTGTTTCCTCAAACGTATAAGCGAACTGGCCATGATTTTTCTTGGCTCTCGCATGGTCATCTTGATGGTATCAGCAGCAGCACTTGTACCGGCAGGTTTTGTACTTGGCGATGGAATGGAAGTGCAAAATGTTGAGTCATTTTCTTTCGGTTTCAGTATACTTTTCCACGCAACTGCAGGCACGGTCACAGCAGATGTAGGAACAGGAGTAACGCCAAACTCAATCGCAGAAGTAGTTTCAGACTTAATCAAAGTAGTGCCAGACTTAATTGAACGAATACTGCCAGGCTCAATCTTAGAAGTAACGATAGCAGCAGAAACGGGAGCAGCAACGGGAGGAGAATCCTTAAAAAATACTGAAGGCACAGCAAGATTTTTTAACCGCACGCCGCTGCAGCCTGGTCTGTCCATAAAATCTGTAGTTAAGAAGTGAGCGCTGCAGATTCTGTGGTGTTTCGTCGGTTTAAAATGTTCCCTTCCGATGGCGTTGACCCACAGTTTCAAAATATCTGGACGATTCAACGGAAATCTGAAATATTTACAATTTCTAATTAAAACATAACCTTGATATATTATAAAACTCGAATATTTATTACAAATAATTGCATTCGTCTTACCTGAATAAATGAAAACCATTCATTGTGGTCTTTTTGCATTTCGGAACGCAACAACAGCCTGGCATCTTTCCACAACTTTTACAATTGCAACTTGACAGTTGTAAATATTGGGTATCAACACGCCGGGTGTCACACACGCACCGACACACGCCCGCCGGCTATCACATACGCACTGACACGCGCACCGCCGTTATTTTGTTGTAAAACGTCATGGCCGAATCCGGAAATCCGACCAATTACAGCTTTTTTTTTGTCGTAGTAGTATATAGAAATCTGTGAATTTTATATACATCCATTTAATTTAAAGTGCAGAAAGCACAGCGCGGTGCAAGGCGCCGAGGAACAAACTCGAAGATTGCTCCGGCCTCCGAACGTCGCTGCTCCGAACAGCCCGGACAATACGCCGGTCGCTGGTCCAGTTCGATTCGACTGACGACTGATCGGACTGATCTCGATCCGTCGAGTATCGATATTGACAGCGCGGCACTGTTTACAAGAATTGTTGTGGAAAAAACCATCGGACATCGCGCCGCTGTCGTTTGCAAAATCAGCCGGACTTATCGTCGCTGGTCGCACCTGGTATCCTGGATCGTCACGCACGGGCGACGGCCGTTCTCGGACCGGATCGAATCGCCGAAACTTTGGGAGTCATGGCGGCGTGCGGCGTCGGAAGTAACCTCCTCTCGCCGGCGTCGACGGTGGTCGCGCGATCGTCGCGCGCAACGGTGCGCCGTGTGCCGATCCCGACGGTTTGGATTTTTCGCGCTAAATCGCCCGTTCCGTTCCGTGACCCGCGCGCGAGACCGTCGCGAAACCTGCGATGTTTCGCCTGCCGTAAGACGGTCGCAACATGTTCGTGACGAACCTGGAGAAGGATTTCTACGATGCGATACAAAGAAGCGTGAGTCGACGTCCCGTACTGCCTCGCGGCACCGTCTCCGTATTCCGCGTCCGTCGTATAGGTTACGCCGCGCGATCCACCTGCCTGCACTGTCTCTCGTCTCTCGAGCTCTCTCCGCCAGCTCTCCCGGCTCTTCCGCAACGTTCCGGTCACACTCGTCCTTTCTTTCTACGTAAATCACGCAGTTACACAATTCTGTCTCTATTTTGGGTGATCGGAGTTTACAACTTTGAACACGTGCGAGTCTCTAACCATCATTGATTTTCCTTTGTTTTTTTTAAATAATAAATATCTATTATTAACAAAGTTTTATTTATAATAGACACAAATAGCATGTATATTCTTTGTATGCTTTATAAGAAATAACTCTTCTTTAAATTCGACTATTCTAATTCATAGTTGTATATAATTCTATTTTTCTCTTGGATAAAATAGAAAACTGTATTGTACATGTGACTCTTCTATTAATAATAAATATAACGTAAACCGTGTATCTGTTTGTTATATACCTCACAACAAGTAATTCATTAAATCCACATTTGCATTCGTAATTATAATCATCTTTCTTTTAGATAGTTAGAGAATCGTATCATGCATGATTCCTTTGTTTCTTATTAATAATAAACGTGTTCAGTATCAATAAAATCTGTTTATTAATAATAAGCACAAACAACATATATATTTGCTGCTTTACAACAATAATTCTAATCGTTAAATTTATATTCTTATTCATAGTTGTGTATAATTCTATCTTTCTTTTGGATAAGTAAAAACCTACGTGTGATTCTCTTGTTTATTAATAATAACAAACATATCTGTTTTTCTTACATAATTCTTAAATAATTCTTTATTAAATTTATATTTATATATATTATAATTCTGTCTTTCCTTTAAGTAGTTGGAAAATTGCATCATGTATGTCTTTACTAATAATAAACGTGACACAAATAACATATCCATTCATTGTGTGCTGCAACAAATAATTCTTCGTTAAATTTATATTTTTATATTCATATTTTTTTAAGATTAAAAATTATAGCTTGAGTATTATTCAACTGAAGAATTTTCTATTTCATAGAAATATCTAATCCTTCCTATTTTAGAGATGTTTACTTCTGGTGAACTTCGATGTTGATGCAATCTGTGCCTGTAGGATACTGCAACAACTTTTCAAAAATGATCATATGATATATACTCTTGTACCTGTCCGAGGTATTCAGGATATGATAAGTGCCTTTGACGAAAACTGTGAAGAGGTAGGGACACAAGGGTCTTCAAGATACATTCACATTGAATTGTATGCTTCACTGACAAAAATAATTAATTTAAGAAAATGTTCTCCTTCCAGATAAAGAATGTTGTTATGATAAACTGCGGTGGTACTTTAGATTTGGTAGACTTACTCCGACCAGACGAATCCGTGGTATTTTTTATCCTCGACAGTCATAGGCCTTATGATTTATGCAATATATACTCAGAAAGTCAAATACGTATTCTTGGTAAACCTGATGAAGACAATGAGATCCCAGAATATAATGATATATTCCGAGATGACAGTGTGAGTAACAGATTGTTCCATTTTGTTCAATTCTTATTCTATATCTTCTATAAATCCGTTCAATCATGTACAGTCAGATGAAGAGGACGTGAATGAAGAATCAGACAATGAAAACGAAGGCAGGCAAAGTAAACGGCGAAGATTGAATGAAGAAGACATGGTGAGGAGAAGCGAACGAAGAAAATGGGTTGAAAACAGGGCAACGATTCTTTTCAATTATTTACAATACAGTTACTATGGCAAATCGGTATGCATTATAATTTACGATTTTGATAATAAAGAAATTCTGTTTTACAAGTTTACTGTACATGTTACGTTTTATTGCAGAGCGCGATAGTAGTGTTTGAGATGGCTTGGAATATGTCAAAGGATAATCTAGATATGGCATGGTGGGCCATAGTTGGTTCCACGGAACAATCTATTCTGAGCAAAGTGGAGTCACGAATATCCGTTCTTGAGGAAGGTTCTCTTCAGGCACATGTTTCAAGATTAACGCATAGACAAGGTGTTGATATCGACAAGCAACAACAGCAACAGAGTATTGTTAAAGTTACGTACGATAAAGAGTATCCTTTCACACGTATAATTTGTCCCTGATTCAATACTTAAATTTGACATAGGCTATGTTAATTCCTTATTGATAACGAACAGTCTCCAATTAGCATTGTATCGTCACTGGACTGTTGAAGCCAGTTTGAAGTATTCAATGTCAACTGCGATATCGTTACGTCTATGGTCCATTAGAGGAGAGCAACGTTTGAAGGAAGTTTTAGCCGAAATGGGTTTACCTCTGGTGCAATCCAGACAATTGTTTCGTGCAATGGATCTTACTTTTAGACAAGAATTTAGACAGATGGTTGAAAAATTAGCTGGCAAATATAATGTCAGTAGCATCATCGGCACTAGTTTTACCCTCCAATATGGTTATCGTTTTAAATATTGTGCATCAGATATGGTATATGCTATGTTGGCTTTACTGGACTCGACGGTAAGCAGTCATTAAATACAGTTAATACTTTTAAATATGTTTTTTTAAATATGTTAATACTTTTTCTAACGTATACGTGACCCGTACTTTTACAGACAAAGGACAGACAACCACAACGTTGTTTCTTAGACGCGCTGGACTGTTTGTCACGTACAAAAAAGGATGTTTTGGAAAGTGGCATTGAAAAGGCAAAACTTATGCTTCACAATATCTTTAAAACTGCCCAGAGTGTGTTAGAAGCTAAACAAGTAAAGAATTTCGGTTCCTTTTTATATCTCGGTGTGCCGGATGGAAATATAGATAATTATTTATTTGCACATCCTCATCCTCTGATCATGCTGGCTCAATTTGCCCTCAAAGCGTATGTAAATTCTTCGAGAAACAGACGCGCTTCTGAGTGGCCTCTTGTGGCCTCCGCAGTATTCAATGCAGAGGAAGGATCGTGTCTTCTTGTCGGCATACCGCCAGTTTGCGAGGATCAACCCAGAAGGTAAAATTTATAGACATAAATAAAATATGATTTATATTATTTAACCATGAATTTTGTGGTTACAGTTTATTCGGGAAAGCATTCGAGCAAGCCGCAAAGAATAAAAATTGTTACATTGAGGCAGATTATTTTGACAGTACAAGTAAGTATGAAATAAAATTTTGTGAGCTGGTTGACGTGAATCAGATGGAATTTATTGTATTTAACATTTTTCCTTTTTACAGTAATAAGACTGAAAATCGAAGAAAGACCTAAGTTTCTTGATGCTTTGGCAGCACTCCTTGCGTGATAATCATCATGTATAATTATCAGAGATGGACAATATGACAATTACTTTAATCAAATTTTTAACTAACACGACTATTAAAACAACTCGATACACTTTATTGCTCATGACGTATAGTGCCTTTTTTTTAAAACGCAAGTTCATTGTACAATTTTTAACCAGCGACGGTAGTAGCTTTATAATTGTAAAATATTTAATATATAAATTAGGACTGATATGTGAATCATTAACATCGTGTGAGTGTAATGTGTGTTGTATAAAAAAATGTAGGATACAACAATAAGTGATAAGTGAAAGATTCCAATAATGCTTGTATTAGTAATTTAAGAGACATAAATACTTTTATAAAAAAGAACTTGATGGAGAAACAAAAAGAAACGCAGATACAAATAAAGTCTTTTGCTATATTGGACAATTGATATGATGCTCATCATTGCCTATATGCCTAAGAAAATTTATACAACAAATGTATATACAAATATTGTGTCAAATATTTAAATACCGGCAATGTAAGTACAATGTAGCTCGTATATAAGCTACATAACAATGAATAGGCTATTTTATAAACACAAGAACCTCCAGTGCGCTTACCTGGTATTTATTTAGTAATTTATAATATATTAACGTATTCGTGTGCGTCTTACGTACGTACGTACACTTAAAAATACAATTTGATCGATTTAGTTTTGACTGTGGTATAATACAGATTTTTTGGTTACATTCGCGATGAATTACGTAAGAACAAGTACAGCTTACACGCGAATCTCTCTATATAAAGAACGACGATATCACAGAGACAGGAGAGGAAAAGAAAAAGAGAAAAAGAGGGACTTCTTTGTCTGAACAACTGTTATAAAATTTGACAAGTACAAATTTTGTATGTAATTAACTTTTTGTATGATTTTAGGCCGGCATACGTTCGGTGGTTTTTGATGTTTTATGCACTGCCGCTATTTTATTTATCGGCAGTTTGTTATTGAGAAATCCATCGACGAACTGTTGTACAGAGTCCACAGTAATCTCAGCACCGTACTCCATTACAACATATATCCCTCGCGGAATATCGATAGCAGTTAAAAGAGGTACTGCATCATCCAAACCAATGAATTCGCGAAGAATGTCCGATGTTTCACACTGTGTCAAAAAAATCATTAAATGTCATTAGTTTAGAAACATTTGCAGTTTTACACAAAATATTTACATCTTATAGTTATAAAACTATGGATTCTTATTCTTATAAATATTCAAAAATTACACAAAAGTCATACTAATTAGTTATATTAATTATAATACCTATTTAATTTTATGTCATATGTATATGTATGTACACTTACGTCTAAAGCTATGTAAAACTGCAAAGAATCATCATCAGGCTCATCGTAATTTGGATCATAATCAGGTTGATCCCTTCTATATATTTGTGCAGCTGGCAGCAGTACACTTTCTCCAAATTGAATTTCACAATCGTCTCCCTCTGTAAAACATAGAATATTAACAGTTTAGTTTTCAGCATATTTTATTCTGTTAATTTCTATACATATACATTTTATTTATATCATCTTACCGAAAAACAAGATAATGGCTGGAGCATCATGTAATGATGTAGCATACTTTTCTGTTAGGATATTCACCAGTCTAAAGCTCCAGGGAAAATTCTGAAAATTAGATAAATATAATTATTAGTAAATATAATATTAACAATTAGTTCTGTAATAGTAAAAATTTCACAAGAGGATATTTTATAAATATTTTATAGATTTTTGATCATCTTTAATAATAGCGCCTTTATTTTTCTGGTATTTTATTTGCGACATAATTATATTTGAGAAACTTTTATTCAAATTACCAGTCCCTCTGGATCTTCGATCAATTCAGCGCGTCCATCTAGAGTGATTATATTGTCGCGAGGATCCAGAATGACTAAAGTAGGTATTGCCTGTACGTCGAAAGCTCTTGCCAATTTTCGACGTCTTTCTTCTTGATTAAAAGGTATCCTCAACCAAGGCATTGTTTCGGTGTACGCATTGTAAGAGTCCTCGCTCCTAGAATAAAAACACGCCATTGAAATTCTTTACAAAAGGTACGCAAAGAAAATAAGAAGATAACAGATAAAACAATAATTATATACGGAAAAATTTATCCGTCAAATGAGAGGAACAAATATCTCGAAATGAAATGCGACTTAAAGACAAGAGTGTATTTTGAAAACCTACCTGTCCGAGCTCACGAAAATTACTTCAAAATCGTGGCCTCTCTCCCGGATTCGTTGATACGTATCCACGAGTTGCGGGGTGAATGCTTTACAAGGCGGACACTAAATTAAAAGAACGCAATGTATTAATAAGATGATTTGAATACGTAACATAAATATTTGCACAATCAGGAATATAGAAAAATTAATTAATATAACAAAATCCCCAAATATAACTCAGATTGAATAAAAAAATAAATTCTAGAAAAGATTCTATATTCTTTTATAAATATATAGAATCTAAGGAAGAGCTGGACAAAGACAATATAATTTTTACGAGAAAATACTAGAACTTATAAATAAGAGAATTCTAAGAAAAAATACTAAAATTTATAAATTTAATTTTAATTCTGGTTCATTTACTTTGCAAACTATAAATATTAGCAAAATTTTACTAGTATTTTATACAAAGAGCGTGAGATTATTTAATTTATCTGTCACCGTTTCGCTGAAGACGGCTCAAATTAAGTAAAGCCAAAACGTATACGGTTTATAACTTTGTGTTGAGTTAATTATAAGTTACATAACGTTAACTCACGCACAACTAACCGTGTTTGACTCTCAAAGTTAAGCCCACTTTGTTCTTTGTTAATTATTAATTTATAATTCACTTGGGTATCATTGCTCACCCAATGTGCACTGAAGTAAACCCCTTTGAAGCAGTGGCGGAGCTCCTCGTGCAACATAGGCTCGTTGCTGTCGCGGGCGCCGCACGGTAGGAGAGGTCCATCCTCGAGGGCAGCTTTCGGATGCGGAGGTCTCCAAGGGAATTCCGCGCCGGTGGGATCGGCGATAGTTCGCTCGACACCTCCTCTTGTCACAACCGACCCGTTGGACGCCTCCAGTAAAATCAACGTCGGCACGCCCGCCTTTATCCGATACCTTCGAGTCAGTCTGGTCTGGAAAAAATTAATACATTGCGAATGATATACTCGAATAGCAACGATTAAAAGCAAATTGAATGTTCTCGGGAGACCCGCTTAAGCTTCGAATATCGAAACCTTCGAAGCAAATCACCAGCCCTAATTTTTACGTTCAGCGCGACTCATATGTTCATTTCTATCAATGCAGATTAACTTTAACTTACTTTTTGTCTTTCTCTAGTTCTAAGGATTAGAGGAAGATAAACAGCAAGTTACACTGAGATTTAAAGTTAATCTACATTGGTAGAAATAAACGTCAGAGGTTTAATTACGAAACCTTTTATTTTGTCGAGAATCTCGCGCGTAATACCATCGTATGTATATATGCGGTTTTAATTAACGTGATGCAGGAAGGAAGGAAATAATGGTCTCGCTCAATAGCACCAATAAACAAGACGAACTAAAAGCGTATTTCTCCAGAGACCTTCTGCGGGAATAAGCGCGAACAGCTGCAGTCGGAGCTGCTGTTAACGATGCAAGCGATATTACCGTACAGATAATATTACTCGAGGTATAATAAGGATAATGGAATAAGAGCTGCACGTGGAAGCCAATTACCGACGAAAATATACCGATGCACAGTTTACTGTATCGTATGCGTTGATCTTGTTTCTCTCAGCAATTCGATAAATAACAAACAGATTTTCCATTATCTTTATTTATTATTATATAATTGTAATATTTTACAATGTAATGTTCGCAACATCGTAATGGAATATATTGTACGCTTTTTTAAAAGTTATTTTGCAGTGCAAATCACGATTTCAGATTCTTTATATTGCGCAAAATTGACTCGTTATTTATTCTAGTAATTCAATTATTTGTTTAAAGGAAGGAAGGGAAGAGGGCAATTTTTCACCAGCTTTCTTTGTACATATATTTCTATAAAAGAAATATATACAGAAAAAATATATTTGAATTAAAATAGGATATATATGTGAATAGTTTCTGCATTGATAATGGGCGATTTTTCGGCTAAATTAATTTATCTGTACTATTTTGTTAATATGGATAAAATAATCAATTTTTTATTGCTTAATATATGGATAGAAAGATTATATCAGAAACAACGGATTATATTTAAAAAATTTCTTTAAACAATTCTGTCAGTTGAATTAATCGCCGATTAAATTAATCGGAGTTTGGTGGAAGTCGCGTTTAATGCATGAATTTGTTTGCATATTTGGAGCGCGTGTTTCCAGTCGGAAATATTCGTGCGTCACAACTGTTGATTATTCGCTGTCTATATAATCTAATTTTTTCTTTTTGTTTTGTTAAACGATAAAAAATAAATCGTTCTATCTGTGTTGAAACAGTGTAGGTATTACCTGATTAGTTAATTAACTGATTAGATTAATCGGAGTTCGGAAAAACCTGGGACACCCTAAATATTATAATTTCATCTCTTTATATGAGAATGTACGTGTTTTTTTTCTCAGTCTTCTAATTTTATTTAACAGAATACAAACGCGTCTTTTTCAGAACGAAACGTGATATCTCAGAATACATTTCCAGTTTCTCCGTCGACGAAACTCGCTGACGCAGCTTCTCGTCATAATCGTCGATCGGGTGTCATAATTCGAGCGAGAGGAGAATCCACGCGCGCGCGCGCGCATCCGTACCGAGTCTAAACCTTCCAATCTACCCCTGAAACTGCATTAAGTTGGCCGACCCTCTTCTGGAACATTCGGAGCCCCTCGTCCCGATGTCCCGATATCTCGAGGGAGGATCGGTCGGGATTTCTCGTATCGCGCGGGATGCCCCGTTACGGGTTACGACGCGCATAAAGGGTGAGAGGAGAAGAGGGGACACAGAGAGGGTGAGATAGAAGAGGCGTAAGGCGAGAGAGAAGGGCCTCGTAGGTAGCGAACACGATGGATCGCACTGTACGTTATCGCGAGTATAATACTTTTACCGGGCGGGAGAAAGGAGAGGGAGAAAGAGAGAGAGAGAGAGAGAAGGGCGCGGAAGGGTAGGAGGGCGGCGCGGAGGCGCGTCCCTTCATATATTTCCCGCTCCCGCGTCACGTGGTGGTGCTTTCGCGCTCGCCCTCGCTCCGAGTCTCTCGAGCGGTCGATAACGCGTGCGTCCTCCCTTGGCCGTGTTGCTACCGTTCAGTGAACGACGTTGCTATCGTTATTTCCCTCGCTCAGCTTTGTACACCGGGCACCGTCATAAACGCTCGCCCCTTATTAGACGAACACTCGCCCGCCTGTTTCCAGTACTCGACGACGAAACGGAATCGCTCGAGAGGATTGAAGGTTGAAAGTTCACTCGAAACGTTCGAAACTGTTAAAAGTTTAATATTAGTCCTTTGTTCAATTTGATAATTTATTCGACATGAAACATTCCCGCTTATTCTCTATAGTCTTCTTCTATATTGTATATATATCTTCTTTTCTATAGTTTTCTTCTCTCTATATATATCTTCTTTTATATATCTTCAAGATCTCGACGAAATAATTGCTTTCCACGGATGCATATCTTAATCCACAGATATCTGAACACGTGTATGTGTATTCCAAAGTGTACACGCGGGAATATGTCTTACATATAAATACTTCACACGTGGTCAAGGCATTTACGACCCCCGTAAATTACGGCCCCCGTGTGTACGTCTAATAACGGTCGAGCGAGCATTTATGACGTCCAGTGTACATTCCCTGCCATCACGACATCGCACTCTACGTGTCTTCATCTCCGTTTCTCTCCCTCTCTTCCTCTCCATCCCTTTTTCACCGTCCTGCATCTCGCGTTCTCTCGTCGCAGGCAGGCTTTTCCCTTTCGTTCGCTGCCGACAAAATCGCCACGACTCGCGAGTGGAAGCGAGCAACCGACCTAAAAAAGAACTCGAGGGGGATGAGAGAAAGAAAGACGAGACGGAGAGATCACTTTTGGTTCGCACGCGTTCAATCGTCTCCCCCTCGCCGCCCTTTCGTTTATACAGAGACCGCAAGGTCTCTATAGTCCGACGCCTCTGCCGTGCGCGTTCAACTACAGCCGTCGCGACGATAGCCGCGTGCTTCTCCCTTCAGACTCCCTCTCGGTTATCCACGGGCGCTGCTCATAAGCAATGTCCGTAGATAAGCGAATGTCGCGTGTAGGCTGCTCATTGCGACGGCGTAGGATTTACGGTTTTCTTTTTTGCACGCCGCTGTTACACCGCAAACGAGATCCTTAAATTCCCTTCCGCTGCTGAAGCGATAATAAATCCGGGATGTTCGAAAGAGAGGGAAAGGAATTCATATCCCTTGGTGATCGTTATCGATAAGCGCGATTGTTATCGAGTATAGCTCGAAACGATCAGCGACCGAGTGTACTCGACGTCGGAAGCGCGATTTCGCGTGACGTTCATAACTGACGACGTGTTAAGTACTTGTTGAAATGATCTACCGCGGGATCTTCAACCACCCGTCGCGTTCCGGGTGGATTTCCTCTTTCCAGCCCTCGGTTGAGGATTTAATCAGCGTAGGACAGGTTTGGACACGCTAATCGGAATTTATACAGATCGAAATCTTTCCAATTATCTATCGCTGTCGACGGATGAAAGAAAACCGCTTTGAATTGATACGTTACGAGACTATTAATAATCCACGAAGAGTATTCGATTATAAGGGAGCTAGACAACGCAGTCGCCGTGAAAGGTTGATACACCGACGATCGCGTGGCTCAAAGTTCCTCGTCGCGAGATTCGTTTTTTCCCCTGCAAACACAGGGACGGCTTTTCGTGTGAGCAACCTGTGCATTCACCACTTTCCCTTTGACCACGGGCTAACAGACCATGCACAATTCATAGGCATGCACGGGGTTGAAAAAAAGGGAACGGAACAAAATGTAAAGGGAAACCGCGACATGTAGCAGCGATAAGATTTCACTTATTTACGAACACGTGCGCATTCGATATTCCAGAATCAGGCAATTCTTTTTAATACGTGTTTTTTTTAATAATAATTATATTAAGGTTTATGTTTGAACAATGATCAATTGGCTAGACCAATAAAATCATTGACGGGGTAAAAGCAGTGACTTGTAATTAATATATCATGTATACTTTTAAGTTTATTAATATAATATTAAACTTGCATTTACATTAGATACTAATTGACAATAGATATTAATAACATGGTGATAGATATTAATGACATGGCAATTTACATTCGTTACACATGTTAGTCATTACCATTACACGTAACAATACATATTAATTATCTTCTATCACGCTGCTCATATATGTACATATATATACATATAATCAATGTATAATTGTAAGTAAAAAATAACATTTATCGCCTCCATGGTTTTTTTTTATTTTCGAGAACCGAAGTCCTTATCAAAATCAATACCAGACTTGTAATTATTCTCTTGACATTATCGCGGTCTTATTGCCTTGTAAGTTGAAAAATGGAGAAAACAATTTGATCGTATTAACGTCAACGTAATAATGCTTCTCGATTTGTTTCAACCATTTGCTAATACAGATATTCATTAACAAGATATATAATTTCCGATCAATACACAAGGAGTATATTAATTACACCATTAATGGTAACCAATTAACAATTGTACAGTAGCAAATGGAAGATTAATCTCGTATCTAACGGGAGATTAATCTATCACGCGCTCAAATGGAATGATGGATCTAGGGAAATGAACCGCGAGAGAGGGAGGTGGGGGAGAGAAAGAGAAAGAGAGAACTACCTGTCAGCCAATCTACACGATAACTGAATTAGCGAATTTCGAACAATCAGTACAAACAGTCTAATGTACACACTAATATATCTCTCCGCAAGAGAAACCGCAATGTTTGAATTAGCATTTCGGCGGATCGCTTTGTTGATTATACCACGTATAAACAACGAGTACCTGCAACTCGTCGCGACGCGTAAAAGAGTTCACGGTGCGGTCTCGCTTCGCGTGTACTCGGCGCGAGACACTCTTGATTACGTTACGTTATATTGACGTACATCCGTCAAATTGGATACAATCCAGATCTATTAAATACACTCTAGCCTCGAATATTTTAAACAGTTTACAAGATGTTTATAAAAAGATTGCCTACGCAAAATCTCAGATGTACCGCCGTGTTTTTCAGCTGCGGGTCTCTTTATTATACCCGAGAGATGGACTGCGTATAATAAAGATTCGGTCGACTTCACTAAAAACGTCCCTTTGTCTTTTTTCCAGCGTACAGAATTAAACAGCTTCGTGACTTCAAACTTCGAGCTGTAGTTTTGCAAAGTTCATTCAGAATTAAATGGACCGTGCAGAATCCGCGATTTACACGATTATTACGCCTCTTCACGTCCAATTGCAGCCGCGTAAATATAGATCAAATTATATTGAATCATCGACGACGACATTATTTCAAGTCGAGAGCCGATTTCTCCGATTAAAATTTAAAATATAATTAAAAGCGAGAGGAGAGACAATGTGAAATTTCATGGCTCTCGTTTCGCACTTTCGGGCATTCCGACACGAAACGGTGCTCGCGCTTCATCCTTCATCTTTCACGAACAATCTCGTATGCACGAGCTCGCGCGAACGAAAAGAAACATACTTACACCGCGCAAGTTCATCTCCGTCCCTCCGTCGATTCCTTTCATTATCGCGTGGAACGGACGAGAACGCTATTTGAGGAAGATATGGGTCGACCATCCGTCCGGAATAGAGGCCTCGTTGATTCAACCCCTTTTATTTTTTCACGGAGTGACTTTCTCGTTAGTGTTGCTCGCGGATAAAGACGCGCCGGTTTCCTTACGAGGTGATTTAAAAAAAGAAACGTCCGAGAGCTATGAGCAACCTCGCTGATTAAAACGTCGAAGCGACGGATCTCCTAGACATGCATTCGTCAACCGTGCAGCCGAGAGTCTTCTCCCGTGAAGAAGATGAAGAAGCTAAGAAGCACCGAAAATGCACAGGCGCGAAAAAGGCGAATGACCGATTCGACGTTGATAAGCGACGCGAGATAAGTCACGCGTGTCTCTTCGCGATCTCATTGATCGAGGCTTAAAATGCGTGCGAGTGCTTAAATAAAATAGAATTGACATATCGAAGCATTTAGGGTGTAGTAAATGGAATAGGAAACAATTTTGAATTATCTATTCTGGAATTAAATAATAAAATAAATAGTTACCTAATATATAAATTATATAGATATTAGATAATTATATATGTATAAATTATATTTAATTTATAAAATTAATTTTCCGTCGCATGTGCATGTGACAAGTAGGTACCGTTACAAAAGAACAAACGATATTTTTCTCTGAACATAAGAGATAAATGATTCGCTGTACATGATTTAATTTTGAATAAACAGTTTCAATCGCGTTGTCGCGTTTATTTTAATATGTACTTTGCGTAACCAGCACGATAAGTCACCCCAAATAAAATCGCTCTTTAATTTTTCTTAAGTCATAATCTTCAATTAGCCCCGTTCCTCTTATTCGACGAAACTATCGCAAAGCACTCGCGATTACGACGAGACTCTCTCAAAAGTGATTTAAGTGTGGAATTAATGAGCGAGAACCAATCGCGATGCTACTTGACGGTGATTACGATTCATCGTTACAATTGAAGCCTCCTCGCAATTGAAGCAGTTTAAATGTATACATTATATCCTGTGTATACATCTCTATTATAAACATCAATGAGCCTAAAGCACCCTGGCTGGATAAAATACAAAGTGCTCCAGCGTTTCCCTTAGTAACGTTCAAACATCTCAAATAATCTCCGCGCTTAATGTGACGTGATATATTCCGCACATTACGGTTAAGTATAAACTGAAATGTTTAATATAACACGGTTAAACAACGTCCACGTAAAAAGCTAGCTAAATAAATCTCACCTTGAGAAATATTTCGGAACGTGCTCGCGCAAAAATCCGATTAGTGTTGCTCGTTTTGCAAGCAACGTTTTCGAGAAAATCCTCATTGAGAGAAAACCGACGTTTAATTTCCATAAAGATATACAATATCGCTCCGCTTGTGAAGTTACGCTTTCTGCGCGCCGCGCGCCGGCTATTGTCAAATATTCACCGCTCTCTAATTTTTCGAGTGGCCCTCGGGCGAAGACTGCGAAGAGAAGTTCGAGATACGATGTGCATTAGTGGATAGCACGCACAACAAAACACTTGGCTATACTACCTGAAGCACCACTCCTCCTCCCCGAGCCCATTCACACGCGAGCCCATTCTTACAAGCTGCACTTTCGCAATTTTCTTTGTCGCAGTATTTTCCCCGTACCTCCGCATCGTATCGACGATAATGCACATATCGTCGGGAACGGTAAATGTTAAAAAAGATCGCGCGGGCGAATAATACGCGTCTCGAATGGACGGAGCGTGCATGGCATGGCATGCATGCATGCATGCATGCATGCGACCGATTTTCCTCCCTCCGCCTGCTGGCGCGTTCGCGCAAATAACATTCGGACCTTAAATAGCGCGACTGTGTGTTCGAAAGGGTTTAAAACGCCTGTGGCTGGAAATGAAAAACGGAGGTCGTTGAGCGTTGTCGCCCCCAGTCGGAATGATATTCCACATGCGTGTGTTGCATGCATTTCCCAAAATCGCCGCCTATGGCGATGTTTACGATATAGAAACGTTCTGGCAAATTCGTCTGTCTATCTCTCTGTCTTTTTCTCTCTATCTCTATCTCTCTCTTTCGCTCTCTCTGTCGTTTTATTCGTGTAATAGATTGGCGCAATTAGAAACTCGTTATCTGCATTTTTATCTCATTATCTCTGATCACCGTACATATCAATCGCAAATACTGTAAACTGAGAAAAACGGTCTTTTATTCAATCTTGAAGGACTTCTCTCGCGAATTAAATATTGAAGATGTAAATGAGCAACGAAACTTTTTATCTTTTATGTAGTTAGTTTTAGCGGTAATCCAAATTCTACTTTTCAAGATACCTGATATTTATATGACGATTAAGAGCTTGCAAGAAATGACATTCACAAAATATTCGTTGTAAAAAAGATATCTTCAAATACTTGGTCTTTTCTAATGGTCGAATGATTCGAATCATTTGCCTTTCGAATTTAAACCTTTCGGATCTTTCGAACCTAAAATACGATTGTTCCAAAACTGATTCAAGTAAAAATAGCAAAGCTACAAAAAGCTATAAAAAGAGTGAAGAAATAAAAACTTATTACTCACATTCTTGTTTGCGGTAAATACTACTATCTTTGTTGCAATTTTCGTTAATATCTGATGAACTGATGTGAGCATATTAACGAAAATTGCAGTTATTGTCGCAGACTGCGAATCGATCAAACAACTCGATCATTGATCCCGTTTATAATGAGCTGCTCGAACTGCTTTTACTTCGATAATACACGATAATTAAATCTATCCGACTGTGAGACTAATTGTAAGATCGTCAACACATGCTCGTTTTACTTATTTTGAAAAAGACACGTATATTGAACCTAGACCTTCGCAAGAGAAACGTATGTGCAAATTCTGCTCCTACAGAAAAGCTGCAAGTTGATTAGCTATCGTACGGCTTTTAGCCAATCAATTTGTTGATTTTTCGTAAAAATAGAATTTGCGCACAACGTTTATCTTGCGAATGAATTCAAGAATCAGGCTCCAGAGAGCACTTTTATATTCATATCTCAGAGGCAAACTTTAATACCTTTATCCTTATGTTAATCAAAACGCCAAAATCTACTTAAGCGAATTACATAAATTTTATTTTACCGAACCATAGAAAAAAAGTTATAAAGGCTTTAAAGCAAAAGAGAATTTTTATGTATAGCCAAACTTTGAAAGTTTTTGCTCGGGTCTCCCAGACAAAATGGTAATAGAGTCAGGCCTAGAGTTAAAACTTCAAGGTTTTCTTCAAACACCATTGTTAATAGTCTAGTCGGAAGCGTTTGAAATATTAACAATAAGTATTATAGTAAATGAGAAAGTTCCGACGGAACGGAAATGTGACTACATGCGAAACACCACGTGGCGGTCACAACATCGGCGATCTTTAAAGGCAGAGAAACTCAGGTGGGTGGTCCAGAAGAAAAAGGGATACCGGGAAAAAAAGATGAGAAAGCGTGGAAAAAAAATGCAAAACGGCATCACGCCGTGCGGAAAACGGTCCTTTCGCTTACTTTTCTCTCGTAATCGCGGTTCGGCACGGCGAGCCAAGGTAAATCGGCTACGTGGGCGCGGAAGCTCTCGTCGAAGTCGAGCACGTCGGTCACGTTGCTCCAGAGCACCACGTGCACCACCTCCAGTCTCTTCCTCTTCTCGCCGCCGCTGCCATTGCCGCCGGCGCCCCCGCCGCCGCCGCCGCCGGTGCCGCTGCCACTGTTGACACCGTTGACACTCGTGTAGAGCTCGACCAGCTGGCGGGTGAAGTCGTCGCAGGTCGCGCCGGGATTCACGAAGCTGAAGTACATGCCGACGATCTCGCAGGCCGGCCGGCCGTCCTCGTGGACGAGCGTGGCGGCCGCCGAGTCGATCGACATCCTCGTGTCGTTAACGTGATTGCAACGCGCGAGCTGCTTGCCGAAGAGCCGGTGCTGCCAGCAGAGCGGCTTGCCGGCCGCCGTCGACGGGGCCTTCCTCGCGGCACTCGCCGCGGATACCTGTTCGCTGACGCACCGTTCGGCCATCGCTCTGCGACGCGACTGGACTGGAGTACCGGACCGAAGACTAAACTCACTAAACCCGTCGCCTCTTGCTCCGCTCGCCGGCGGCGGGCGGCGGCGACGCGCGCCGACGAGGAGCGAGGAGCCCTTTTCGGACGGAGGGCGGTGGAGGGGTTTGGACGTACGCTGCCAGCAGACGCCGGACGTCGCGCTCACGCTCCTGCGACGCTGCACCACATGTCCATCGAGCGAACGCAACACCGACGCGAACGGCGAAAGCGGAACGCAGACTGAATTCGCTGAATTCGTATTCGTATTATGCCGACATGCAACATGCAATGCGCGCGGCGCGGCGCGGCGCGGCGCGACGACACCGCGCGAGACCGGTGCGGTGGAGCATCGGAAACGACGGAAACGCGCATCCGAAACTACCGAAACCGGCTTCGGCGGCATCGAGTCGTAGATGGTTCGCGCTTCCATTTTGGAGCGAGATATACCTGTATTTCTATATACACCTCTTTTAACGTATTTAATATTAATGTCTTCTGTTCTTGGCTGAGAAATATCAAAGTGTCATCAACTCTTATCATTCTCTGTTGTTACACGTAATTCAAAAATGCTTTACCACATTTATTCTTTCGAAATATAATTTAAATTGTAGGTATATCTCGATATGCGTGCGCGTTCAAATCAATATATTTCATTACAACTGTGTCGATTGTAGCCTTTTCCTCATTATGTTTATGTCCTTAAATTTTTGCTATGACAAAGATGCATTGTACAAAGTTGCACGTATAGCGAAATTTGTCAAAATAAGACACTTTACAGAAGCGTGCTGTTACAAATCGGCAAACATTAAGAGAATCTGCTAACGGAACATAATGACAGTAGTGTTACTGTAGAAATCGAGTAGAATTCGTCATTTCAAAACAATTTAAGCAATATATTCCATTTAAATAATCATTAATCGTTAAGTGATAAATCTTGCTCAGCTTCTGCTATCTGCTGTCAGATTATCTCGACGGGATCTGCTGACATAACATGAGTTTAATGCGTACGCAGCTGGTGTCGATCTGGCCACGATATTCTGCTGAGAATCTGTCGACAAGCTGCTAGCGTACCGCTAATATTTTACTTACCGCAGAGCATAGATCGGTTATTTGCTTTAATCCTTTTAGTGCGCAGATGCAAAGCGACTTTTCGATGCTCCGTGTACTCACCCTCGTCAAGAGTTCTAACTAAAAACACGCGATTCTGTGTGGGTAAAAGGCCTTCTCTGACCATTCTGGCTTTTTTATTCTTCTGTAGATTCAAATTAGTAATACCAAATAATGATAATTAATAATACCAATTAGTAATACCAAAGGTAAATAGAGATGTGCCCTTTTCGATCGGGCGAGATCTTTGAATTTGATTAATTAATTGTAAGACTTCTCAAATCTTAAATAATTATAATGCAAGACTTCTTAAACTTAATAAACTTCTCCCAGAATTTTGCCGCATTATACTTCGGCACTCTCATCTTCAATCTATGATTGCGTAATGACTATTTTGTAAAAAAAATTCGATGTTAAAAAACCGAGATATAACCAATGCACATGATGGCAGTATCGGTATAGCTCGAGTAATTAAAGCAACAAATTAAAAATTTGCCTCAGCGAATGTGACCCACAGCGCAAATAATGTCAGCGATTTTATCGCTTTTTAAATTCAAGCAGTTCTCCGATTGACCATTGTTATAAAAACAACCGAGACAAAAGATTAGATAATTTTTGTTCTCGTCCCTGATCATTCCAGAGGAATCGCCAAACGTTCCTTGATAAAACTGAATTACTAATTGAATTACTGGCCCATCCAGAAATGATTGGTCAAATCAATATATTGATGCGTCAATGAATGGTCAATGATGAATAATTGATATTTTACTAATTGTTTTTATGTGTTAATTGAGTAATTACAAATATTTCTACAAGATTTTTACATCTTTCGACCAATTCTATATTGAATACATAATTTGTATTATACTTTCCGACTTAATTAGTATTGATTTAATATTTAATGTAGAATTAGCCGAAAAATAATATATATTTTACAGAAATATTTGCAATGTCGATGTTCGACTAATTATTTTTGACTGGAAGCTCTTTTCCAGTTATACACGGAGAGAATTTTATATTAAATTTTACTATGCTGCCGCACCAACTGCGGACCATCAAGACACCACAAGTTTAAATGCTATGAACATAGCATTCAATGCTATAATTATAGCTTTCAATGCTATAACTATATAGCATTAAATGCTATATATGTTCATAGCATTTAAACTTATGGCGTCTTGATGGTCCGCAGTTGGTGCGGCAGCATAGTAAAATTTAATATAAAATTCTCTCCGTGTAGATTTATGCAAATAATCAATCAATCAGCGATTGCGTCACTTTTTAATCCGAAATCTGGAGTTAACGGAAATATTACACCCCAGGGGCGATTATTGAATTTATTCGCAGGAGAAACGTATGCGCAAATTCTGCTCTTACAGAAAAGTTGCAAGTTGATTGGCTGTCCCTTGACAGTTAGCCAATCAACTTGTAGATTTTTCGTAAAAACGGAATTTGCGCACACGTTTCTCTTGCGAGTGAATTTTCAAGAATCGGGCCATTAAGCCTGTTTTTTTTATAGCTGCGTCATATTACATTTTTTTCCATTTAATTAAAATAAAAACAGGTGTGTATTTAGATTTTGGATTTAGGAGGAATTGGATTATAGAAGGGAGAAAGCTGAAAGAGAGATGAACAGTACGAAAGGTTTAGACAGGAAAGCGCAAACATCCTCGTCTCGTCACGTCGTGCTTGCGATCGGGAATTCGCACGGCCAATCACAACGCGCCGCGACTGGACAAAAAGCATACGCAATTGTGGCGCAGGACTAGCAAGAGCGCGCGTAAGAACCTATCCGGACGAACTTGCAGCGTAGTTGCATAACCATGTGCATAAACAAAATTATCCAATTGCATTTTCATCACAAGAACGCGCGTAAAATGCAATTGAATAATTTTCTTTACGCATACGGTCATACATGCAACTATATGCAAGTTTATCTGGATAATATGTACTCCATTTCTACCGTTGCAGATTAAAACTTTAATCTTTTGGTTTAACTTACTTTTTCTAATTCTTAGAACTAGAAAAAGATGTAAGGTATAAGTTAAACCGAAATTAAAGTCAGTTCTAAGAATCAGAAAAAATAGTTAATCTGCATTGACAGAAATGGACACGAGTCCTGAATCGCGACGATGGCGGCGCTTATACATAAGACATCTAATTGCCTTGTGAATAAGCAATGTTCGACATGCATACGTTGTATCGCGCATCGGGCATTGTCAGCCGTAATAGAATACGCGAAATGCCATTAAAGCGGATCCCAGGCCGCGGTCATTATTTGACGTCTGTTTGTTTTCCCTCTTGCATCCGCAATGAAGCGCAATATGCATGTCACGATTGTTGCGAGGAAACGCAAGGACGAAGTACACTGCGTAGCATTAGGGGCGCGTTTAGAGCGAAGGGAGAGAAAGGGAATCGAGAGTTCTTTCTCTTTTTATGTACGCGTAGTCGAATGTATTTTATATTTAAAGAAAATGGGACCGTGTCGAACGTAAGATACGCGTTAAGTCGATGCGAAAGGCTCGTCGCTTTTTTCCATCGAGTTTTTATATCGAAACGCGACGCTTGAAAAACCAAGTGCGCAGATTGTTCGACGTCTTATATGTAGACTAATTTGCAGATCGTGTCGATAAAGCGTGGGATTGAACGACGGCTCGAGTTATCGACTCGTTCTCTCGCTCTCCTTCCCTTTCTCGCTCGCTCGCTCTCCAGCTATACATCACCGATTCTGCGCATAATGCGAACAGAGAGAAGGAAAATCGAGGTAAAGCCGTGTTCAATTCGGAGCTCGGATCGGAGCCAGATGGCCTCGGATTCCCGCATACTCGGAGCACGCATACTCGCATAACTATACGCTCGCGCCAATTTTTTGACAATTCGCGATTCACGATCGAACGCTCGCTAGACGTGTATAGCCAAGAGAGAATTCCATTATAGAAATCCGGGGTTAACGGAGCGCTAATTTGCATCGACCCCCGCCAGTTTTAACCGGCCTAGAATTAACGTTTTTCTTTCACATACGCCGCGCTGTGTGTAACGCACCGAGGCGGAGGCGGAGAAGCGGGCATAAAGTGGATATGTCACGTTAATATTAGAACGACCGTGGGTGGGGCGCGATTATTAAAAATTTACACGTATCAGCGATCGATCAGTCCTCTCGAAGAGCCGAGGAAGAGTGAGAACGAGGGCGAGAGAGAGAGAGAGAGAAAGACCGCGAAAAGGTCAATCGGCGGATGCGGAGCGCGATAACGACTGATAACGACGTTCGATCTCAAACGTCATCAGTCACGGCCGGCTGCGCTCTGAAAAAAGTGCCGGACGTTCCAGCGGCGCGCTCAACCGTCCATTAAATCAAACTATCAAACTATCAAACGCCACGAGAGCGATCGCGGACGTGGACCGAAAGAAGATCGAGAGAGCAGTCGCCGTCGGCGATAATACAACGTGGGATCGCGTCGCGCGGCGACACCGTCGGCTCCACCCGGTGTCTCTTTCTACAGTTGCTGAATTCCCACCGGCGGGAAAAGACTCCTCTTTGCTCCTCTTTTATCCTACAGTTTCTACATCCTACGTGCAGCGTGGCGCGTGGCGCGTGGCGCGCGTCACGTTGCCGCGGCACTCGCGGCGCGCAGCAGTTGCGTTGCAGTCGCGACGCGATTGGGATCGTGCGCGTGCGCACTCTCTCTCTCTCTCTTCGTTTCGTTCGCTGCTCCAGGAACCGCGACACCGGGCGACTACCAGCTGAGTGCTGAGTGCCAGCGACGGCAGCGACTACCGCGCGCGCGGTAGATCGATGGTGTGCGAGATCGTCCGTACGCGACCGTCGTATCATCTCGTCCGGCCTCGTTGCGGCGAGCCGCAGCAGCCGGAAGCCGACTCGGCAGTCGGCCCCAGGTTCCAGGCGGGAGTGTGATCGGCGACGGCGTGTCGCGTTCGCCGCGCCGTGCCGCGCCGGCACGTCGCGATGTCGCGTCTCCCCGCTCGCGTCCCGCCGTCGTGCCGCGCTAATTGCCTCCGCTCCGCCGCATAATTTCGCATTTCGCCGCCGCGATGGACTGACACGTCTGTCGTGTCGAACGACAGGACGAGGAGACGAGGTGAGTCGCCGCGATGGACGCGCGCCTCGCGTAACAGTTGTGCCTTGTGCCGAGTTGCCGACAGTGCCGACACAAGGGCGACCCAGGTAAACACGCATCGCTCCTTCCTCGCGCGCGCGTTGTTTCTCGCGATTTGTTATTCTCCGTCAACTGTCTAGCTGTCTTTAGCTGTCTCTATCCATTCGACCGCGGACCTTCCCTCTCCCTGCCTGCGCCGCGACCGACGCGTTCGTCGGCTTCGACGCGGAGCGGAAGGAATGTAACGCGTGTCCTTGCGGCAGATCGAAGCGTCACGATATACGGACTGTCGATCCCCTGGATCTACGATGAGTTCGCAGCCGATCGTGGTGCCCGGCGGAGAGCACCAACGTCTTCAGCCGGAGGCTCAGTCTATGCCGGAAGGTTCAACTGACAGCTTCAAGACCATGACACCGCCGAACGTCAGCCGATCCCTCAGCCGTAAGTGTGCCACTTTATGTCTTATCATTATTGTATTACATACGTGTTCTATATAATCTATGTATCTTGGCGAGAGAACACGTCACACCTGCAATAATGCCAAGATGTAAACAATTTGATTATTACAAGGTGCTGTAATGATGTTGATTGTTATTTGTGTGTCTGTCACTTGTTGTTTTACATAGATAATGTAATTAGTTTATAAGAAATTTTAATTAAAATTTTGAAACAGCTATGAAGTACGTTCAGGCCTAAAAATATGAGATTGGGAGAGCAATAAAAATATGAAATTAAGAGAGCTGTGTTTCATAATTGTATATACGAGTGCACACAAGTGCTATGTGCGTATTTCCTTGCCTTAAAAGATTCATGAGTTTTATCAAACTATTTCAAGCACCTGGCCATTGACATTTGAACTATAACAATTAAGAATAATATAGAGATATAATTGCGGCATGTTTCTGCAGAACTCTTTCCTGTTATTAGTGTTCTAAGGTTCAATTGATTTATGTAACGCTCTCGCAAATTACATACAACTTTTTTACATTTACATAACACCTGTATTTATATACACGGATCAGGATATTTAGATTTGTGTTAGTTTATTATTTATGAGCGCACGGGTTTTTCGTAAATGTATTTATTTTCGCGTTTTCCCAAAATATTTTGGACATTTAAAAGGATCTCTTAATTGGCAAAGATAACAGTGATATACATTGAATACAATTCAATACCTTCAACACAGTGAAATGGCATTTTACAATATAACACAACAGTTTTATTGGAAGAATATTTATATATTGCTTGCGCGTCTCCGTTTTGTGACGTATTTCATATATGAAACTATACATAGTAATCTTGACAATGAAGAATATGTCAGGTGTGCAGTTGTGGCAGCTTATTAATATGAATGAAATACATACTGTAGCACGTCTGACTGTTGGAAAAATGGAAATCAATACTTGAGAGTGTTACAAACCATTCTCATATTATAGCAGGAATCCCTACTGCTATAAGCACCGTAGTTTGTTGTGGATAATAACTCGTGCTTTACGACCCACTTTTCCACTTGGTTTTGTCCTGAAATGTACAATGAGGACGATGTATGATTTTACGTTGACTACTGTAAATCCCTGGATGAAATGCAAAGGTTCACTCGGTGTCCTAGATAACATCTTCCACATGACAAGTCTCTTTATTCTACAAACATTGCTGTTACCATATACAAAACACGATACACATGTATAAAATAACAAGAAAAGAAATGTAGTGTTGAAGGAAACTATGTTTAAAAGCTCTGCAAATGTGTCTAGATTACTCTAGATTCATCTTTACTAATAACACACTGTAATAATTTGTAAAATACACTGTGATACTTCTTCTTGAGACATTTGTTGAAACAATGTTATTACAAGATGGGGTATTATATTGTTTTGCGGACAATGTTTTGTTCTGTTTTGTAAATATATGTCGTTGTAATATAATTTGCTTGGCTGCATGTAGCAATACAGAGTTTAAAGCATGTTTTCTATCGTGCATGTATAAATTAAGCGTGCATATCCTCTTTTTTTTTTTTAGCATACATAAGTATATGCAACGGAGTAGACAAACATGCAATATCTCTCATTCAACTGCAGGCAATCATGCGTTTTCTTTTTGCAACCGTCATTTCGTCCATCACACAAAGGACAATGATATATTGCGACGTTTCTTCTATTTCTGTATGTCAATCTTACCTGTTTGTAACGTAGAAAAATATAAATTCTGGCTGTCTACCGTTGACTGATCGAATAGTTCTCTGAGAGACGGTTTCTATTATTTTAATGTGACGTAAGATGTGATAATGAATATTGAGTGCAATTGAATAAGTGCTAAATATGTAGAACCAGCGGATCGACAACCTCGAAGAAGCAGCATCCAAGCACAGTCTACACCATTACCTAAACTTCCATCAACTGAGTCCCTTTCAACAAGCATAAATATTATCACCGGTGCACCTCCAGTTTCTCCAGGTATAAACCTAGAAATATTTTAGAAAATAATACGTCGTTGCTACAGTTTGGGATTAACTCTGAACAGTTGCGAGCAGCTTCCCAAATTTGATTAGTATTATATACTTTTATTTTTGCAGTATATATAATAGATACGTATACGCTAGAAAAGCTTCTGAAACCACGTATGGCTTACATAGCTCTTTTCTAAACGTTTGTGTTTGTGTTTCGTTTTATATGCAATTTTCTTTACAAATTTTGAGCTTTTTTTTATATATAGCAATATCATTTAATGCTTATTATCTGCACTTTACATGCTTGTAAAATAAGCTTTGGATACGCAAAAAAAAAAGATTTATTTTATTATAGTTTAGTTGATTATCATTGATATAAGAGAGTGCATACACACTGACCTGAGTATATAACTCAGTGTAGTAATGCAATAATATAAATGTTTATGTCTCATTGTATTGTACGAGCTGTTTCATAAGGTTTGCGTCAAATTCAATTATACTTTTATAGACTGGGTGGTATTTGTTTTTCCAGGAAAAACATTGCATGCTGCCTTCCAAAATTTGATTTTTAGTATTAAATATCTCTTTGTGAAGTAGTGGATATTTCTTTTTAAGCATGATTTTTGTTGCGATATATCTAATTGGTTTGCATCTTTGAAAGTTTGATTACATTTTTTTATGTTTGAATAATTATACTTAAATCCGGTCTGAATTGTAAAAATAAAAATTTAATTTAATCTAATTAATTGTTCAAACGTATTAGCGAGATTTGATACAAATCTTTACTGCATATTATGCATATACATTATACATGTGTTAACGTAGTAACAGATACGATTTAATACAATAATTTTTCGAAAATTTGATTTTTATGTCATGTGGTTTATTTTGTACGGTTTAAAAGTCCTAAATGTGTGTATATATATTAAGTCAGGAAATGTATATTTAAACAGAATAAGAATGGATAATTTAATATATATATAAATATATAACGCATTTGCGATATACTCGTAATACAAATCAAGATAATAAATTTTATGCAAAATTTGTTATGCATTATTAAATATTATTCACTCTGTATTTTTTTGTGAAACACATTTTATAAATCTTAAACATGTGAAACGTATAAAGTAAAATATTGATTAATTAAGTTACCTGTTAAGAGAAACAAATACTGAATAAATTGAATATTAACTGATATTCTCGAATTACAACAATAGATTATCTTGATTTGTTCACTTATGGTGTAGAAAACGTAATGTCTGTGTTACTTTGTAGTATTCTAGTTAGATGAACGCGTGATTATGTAGGATTTCATTTACATAAGACTAATATGGAATAACATTATATACATGCTTTTCTTTTATTATAGAGAGAGTGTTGTAATTTTTATTTATTTTTACATTATAAATATGCATTATTTCTTTCTAAAAATATAATATTTGAGTTTTGTCTTATTCTTTATTTTAAATCATTTAGTAATGCGATTAAGTTTGGTTTTATGATAAGAAGCATTGACCTGTCCGTTTGTCAAAAATTATATCTATAAATTGTAAGTATATTAATAAAATAAAAATATGCAGTATATGAAATATGTAATTTTACATATACCAGATACATTGCGTGTTAAAACTAATATAGTACTAATCTCATTTTTAAATGTTTATTCAGATTGTTTATGAATACCAAATATCAAATTATTTATAATAACAAAGTATTTATAACAGTATATTAAAAAAAGAACTTTTTTAGGTGTACTAAAATTTCAAAATTTCTAGAGACTAAACTCTGCGTACACATTCTATTTCGGCACCTAATTATGACCGTGCAAAGTATAATTACACAAAATTATGTATGTTATAGGGATATCTGCAGTTGGCGAAGGTAGTCAGAAAATGGATAATTTATCAGACAAGGTAAATAATCCTCTATTTTTGAGGTACAAATTTTGCTTATTAAGACATTTGTACCTAGAAAATCAATATGTCGAAAACAGATTTTGCAAAGTGTCTACTGCAAGTTTCGTTGGCCGGAAGATTACAGATTTGACTCAGGATTTATATTCAAAAAAATATATATTTTTTTTAAGTTACTCTTTTTGAACTGTAATCAATAAAAAAATTTTATTCTCTTTCATTTATTTAAAAAAAACCTATTTTTTCTTCTGGGTTACATTTATTATTTTGCATTTTTATTATTTTAGATAATATGATTTATTTTAATTTGAATATGCATTTTTAATAAATAACATTTTTATGGTATTTTTAGTCGTTGGATTCCTGCAAATTAACGCGAAAGGAATCGTATAAGGCTCAGAGAAAGAATTATCGAATGGAAAAGAAAAGAGTAGCCAACGAACTTTTAAGTTCTTTCAAAGATCCAACCGTTATTGTTATGAGTGATTGGTTAAAAGTTCGCGGCACATTGAAAAGTTGGACCAAGTTATGGTGTATTCTGAAACCTGGATTATTGCTGCTGTACAAAAGTCCAAAAACAAAGGTTCGTATTTGCATCTCTTCTTTTTCAACTGCGCCCTCCTTACTTTTAAGGTATCTACGATTATATATTTATTACAGAGTAATCACTGGGTAGGAACGGTACTACTCAATACATGTCAAGTTATAGAACGTCCGAGTAAGAAAGATGGATTTTGTTTTAAATTATTTCATCCTTTGGAGCAATCTATATGGG
Organism: Temnothorax nylanderi; assembly: GCF_030848795.1. Taxonomy (NCBI): domain Eukaryota; kingdom Metazoa; phylum Arthropoda; class Insecta; order Hymenoptera; family Formicidae; genus Temnothorax; species Temnothorax nylanderi. The sequence goes on along the minus strand of NW_027249103.1, from coordinate 1,214,767 downwards.
CCCCTCGAGGACCAGAAAAAGAAGCTATTGGTATGTATCTGCATCATTATGTATATTCTACATATACTGCATGTAGTAATTTTTTTTTACATTATATTAATAGATAATACCTATAATCTAATGTATAATAATAGATATATATAGATATAATATAGATAATATTTTAGTTATAAACAAATTAATATCTGCCAGGTGCTGTTGTACAACCTTTGCCAACATCTTACCTAATCTTTCGAGCACCGTCCCAAGCGGCAGGCAAATGTTGGTTGGACGCACTTGAATTGTCGTTACGCTGTTCTTCGTTAATAGTGCGCTCGACAAGCGCATTACCGCGTCCTTTACCACACGATACAACCACCACTCATGAAACTCAATGGAGCGAGGCTGATTATGAAAAGCACTTTGATGATCATGGTCAGTATCATTGACATAGCTCTTCCTACTAACTATATTTAAAAGATAGTTAAATGTAATTTGCAATAAGAATGGAATATCTTGTATTTAAATGAAACTTATTGGAATTTTATTTTATGGAATAAAATTTCCAACAATATAATAGCGCGTATAGCAGGGTTTTCTAAATTTTCCGCATGTTTCTTCATCCATGAATTAATTAATTTGAAGTCAATTATTGCATAGTAAAAATATTCTTGGACTCTATTATCTATTTTTTAATATATTTTTAATACTTTATAAATTATTAGTACCTCGTTATTAATGCTATTAAAAGAAATATCTATTCTACATTGGATTTGGGGAGAACATCTAGTACATATATAGATATTAATGTTATATCAATTTTTATACACAATTATATTTTATTGTGGATGATTGCTGTACAAAACGCAAACTATTTTGTTCATTAAACTATTTTGTTATGATTAAAATATAAACCTACATAATAAATATAAATATAACAACTTTATTAATACTTGAATATAACATTTATTACGTATTGAAATTTTTATATATAAAACAAAAGAAGATAAGTAAGCAATCGATATTTTTGATAGAATAGTATAAATAGAGAAATGGGTTTATAAAAGCATTTAATAATTAGATAAGTATGTTGTACAAGAAGTATAATCTGTGAATGATGCATGGTGATTTGTCAATTTGCACCCCTATTGATGAAAGTAATTAGTTACAAATTACTTTTCTATCAGTTTTACATAACCACAAACAAAAATCGCGCGAAAAAATTAATACATTTTAATAACATATGGAATTTTCTATACAGCGCTATAATAATAAGTATAAATATAAATAAGTATAAATATAATTTAAAAACCTTTTTCATCCACATATATTACCATACAAAAATAATGGATAACATCTTTTCCATTTGTGCCATACGAGTTTAATGTAACTTTCTTCATTATTTTTGTCTGAAAATATTGTCCCCCAACGAACTTTATTATTCAATAAACTTTAATAACTAATTCTATGATAAAGCGACGATTAATTTTTTTAATGAGATTTTGATGGGTGATCATATTTTAGTGCTTTTTTAAATTTTGAACATTAAATGTCAGAATGATTAATACCAAAATAGCATTAAAGTTTGATTCTTTGAAGATAATGAACATTAAGTAAAAAATAAAATGTCGATATCTATTGCATCTTTAATTTGCGAAAACTTATTTTCGAGTTGTTTAATTCAGAAATTCATTGGCGTTACAACAAAAATAATTTACAAACTATTCAAAGAATCTACTGTTAAAATTTCATAGATTCGTATTGGAAAATTTTCACAGATTTGTATTTAATGTAGCATATACTTTTATATTTCTATATGTGTCTATCTTAAAATCTAGAAATTTTGTAAAAAATCAATGTAATCTTACAATTAGATATTTAAATTTATAAATTGCATTAATAATAATTGTTTACCGTTTTCTCTTTCTATTGTTATCCTGCTTCGTACACCAGCAGTATATTTAAGTCGCTATGCCCCAAGAACGCCTACGACACCTCAAAGACGCTTGTTATCTTGCCCGCAACCACTCTCACCCACTGTAACTCGCGATTTCAGAAGCGTTTGCCCCTCACCAACCCCAATGTTTCAACATCTTTATCATGCAATCACATATTGGGAAAAACTCTTGCCTGACCGATCTCTCACACCTGGCACTGATCAAGAAAACGTTGCGTCTTCGATTCCCAATGAGGAACCAGATAGTAGCGATAATCAGCCATCTGGTTCTTCATGTTTTACCTCTGCACCTCACCCACCAATTTCCCCAGCACGTCGCATGACTATTCCTTCTGTACATGTCTTAGAGTATGATACCCGTCAAGTAGTAACGCTAGATCCTGTGTACACCTCGCGTACAGACCTGGACGATATTAGTCAGCCGGAGAATGGAGTAGCAGCTGATGCTGAAATCAGTGCCTCGGACAGCGAATCTGAGGCATCGGCTAAGGAAGATCAATCGACGGAGCCAATCACTGAAACACCATACGCAGCTAATGAAAATGAAGTTCTTGGAACAGTAAGTATAAACTCTGCACAGCACAATTTTTAATTAGAATAAATACTTATAACAAGATATTTATAATTAATTGCATTCTGTTCTTCACAATTTCTTTTTCCCTAAATTATTTTAATTTTATCATGAATATATAGTATAATGTTACATAATTTGCAATTATTTCTTGTAATACTCTATTATTATTAATTAATAGGCTGGTGAAGTCGTTGCGGAACTGCAAGAAGAGCAGAAGTCTTTGATATGGTTCTTAATGAAACAAGTTCGTCCTGGCATGGATCTATCTAAAGTTGTACTGCCAACTTTTATTCTGGAGTCACGTTCATTTTTGGAAAAACTGGCCGATTCGTATTATCACGCTGATTTATTGTCCCAGTTAGTAAAACGTAGTAGTATATCTATATCGTGATTTTTGTTTGGATACATATATTAATTAACCATAATTTCTGAATTTCATTTTATTTTACAGAGCAGTGTTGGAAGATGACGCATTTACACGTATGAAAGCCGTAGTGAAATGGTACTTGTCGGGATTTTATAAGAAACCACAAGGCTTGAAAAAGCCATACAATCCGCTTTTGGGTGAAACATTCCGCTGCTATTGGCAACATCCTAATGGCTCAAGAACATTCTATTTAGCCGAGCAAGTAATGACCTAGAAGATATTACACTAACAATATTAGATTTTGTCTGCATTGCCATAATATTGCTGAAATTCTTCATCTTAACTTCAATAACAGATTTCCGTAGACCAATTTAAAATTAATATGCAGCCAATTATCAATTTTTTCAAATATATTAGTATTATATTTTATCTTAACGCATATGTCTAAATGTTTTTGCTAGTTGTCGCATCATCCACCCATCTCAGGATTTTATGTGACAAATCGCCAAGATGGATTTACTATTGGTGCTACGATTATTGCAAAATCTAAATTTTATGGTGAGTAAGTAATTTGTTTACTATAAGATATAATAATATTAATACTTCTGTCTGATACTTATATAATAGCGTTACCTAATAATACATACGTCAAACTTTTACAGGAAATTCCACTTCTGCAGTTTTGGATGGCATTGCTGTATTAACAATGCTACCGAGAGGTGAAGATTATACAATGACAATTCCTTATGCACATTGCAAAGGCATTCTTATGGGAACGTTGTCTATGGAACTCGGTGGAAAAGTCAACATAATATGTGAGAAAACCGGCTATCAAACTGAATTAGAATTTAAACTTAAGGTAACAAATAGTATATTTTGCTGCTTTTGCATAATTACCAAAATTCTTAATAAAATCGCGATTTAAAAGCTGATAGATCTTTATTATTTTTTTACGTTATAGTAATAATGTTTAATTATGTTAATTTGATTAAAAATAATGTTAATTTAATTAAAAATATGATAATATTTTTAGCCGTTTCTTGGCGGTGCGGAATTAATGAACCAAGTTGTGGGACGAATACGCTTAGGAAAGGAAACTTTAGCTACTATTTCGGGATATTGGGATGGATTGATTTTAATAACGGACAAGCGGACAGGAGTAAGATAAACTTGAATCTTAATTGATGATTTTAGACAACCATCAATATAATATAATATTAATATAATGTATTATTTCGTAGCAAGAAAATGTCTTCTTTAATCCAACTCCGGAAGTACGCAAAAAAAGATTGAAGAAATTTACCGTTCCTATGGAATATCAGGGGCCGTGGGAAAGCGAAAAATTGTGGTACGCTGTTACACAAGCTATTAATAGCGATGATCAGGTTGCCGCTACTGAGGCTAAAACTCGACTTGAGGAAGCACAAAGAGAACGCGCTAAAGAGCGAAAGCATCTAGGACAAGAATGGATTCCAAAATATTTCGTTCAAGTACGATATAAATCGCTTTTATATTTGATATTTATTTACATATCAATTATTTGTCTGCATATATATTTATATTTGCAAAGTAATTTCTAACTTTTTCTGTTACCATTAGGACATCATAACTGGAAATTGGGTGTATCGGCATGCTGACATAAGACCATGGGATCCGAGAAACGATGTAGTACAATATGAAGAAAATTATGTAGTGCGCACAAAGACCAGGCATAAAACACCTATTATGCGTACTGGTAGTATTGTTTCTACTGACCCACAATCACAGGTACAGCGACGTAAGATATAGTTTGCACTGTGCATGCTGTTTTAACATTTGTACACATTTCTATAAGTAATAATTACTTTAATCGCTTTAAGTGTCTATTTTCTACTTTGTCCGGCAGTACTACTAAACAACTGCATGTTGTACTACTTTACTTTATTCTATTTGCTACCTATGGATCTCAATAGATTGTATACAGTTCTGATATTTTTAATAAACTTGTATCGCTTGACTTGCAATTTACTTTGACGTGTAGCATTAATTGCATTATTATTATATTTATTAATCAACTTAATTCTTTGGAATCATTTGTTAGTTTTAAGATTCCAATACGTAATCGCGTAAACTCTGTACAAATTTAAAATTATTATACATTCAAAATAAGTTATAATATATAATTTTTCTATATTAAAATTTTTATAATTTTGAATGTCGTATGTGTATTGTCATCTTTCTGAAGCAGAAGTCTGCACATATCACAAAACATGTTGCCTTAATTAGAGAAGAAGTGTAATATAAAAGATACTACTACAATAAAAAAAAGAATAAAAATAAACTTGTAATTTAGCATAAATAAACAATAAAAACAAAAAATTATGCATGCTAATAGAAAAATGCTTTTACTATTTATTACTGTATATTTTTTTATATTTTTAACAAATCAAAATCTCTTATCTCTTTTTATTGACACGATATATCCAAATATAAAATAAAGAGAGAGGCAAATTATTTTAATTTACTGTTATTTGCGCTTTAATTAACACATACGTTCACTATAATCCAGAAAACATTTGTTTAGATAGTTTGAGTACTAAACAGCAAAAAGCTTCTTAGCAAAAAAAGTCAAGACATAGCTTTCAAAAATTAATTAAAAAAATTTTTAGCTAGATCTCAAACTTAGGAAACATTAATGTTAGCACCTCATATTAACCACGGATGAAGCTTTTAAAATATATCATTTGTGTATATTTAAATTCGATTAATTATGTAAATTACAAAATCATTGCAGATTCCATTATTACAAGCTGAATCACGTTCCTCCTTATCAGTCCTTAAATCTTCTAAGAGGCAGCTATCAAGTAACATGCCTTTGACAGAGACTCATGATTCTGGAAGCTCATCTGCAGAGGCACATACCGATTCTAGTCAATCTTTAGGAAAAAGAAGACGTTCAACTGCTAGGTAAGAATATTAAAATATAACAAAAGCATCGTGAGTCATTAACTTTATAGTAATGCGCGCAAAATTTATAATCGATGATAATACATAATTAAATATATTTATTTTAGGTTAATTGACATAATGAAAGAAGTAGAGCATCAAGTGATAGAACATGGTGAGAAATTGAATCGTATACAGCAGATTGTAGAACAAGTTGTGAGGAAGCAAAGAGAATCTGGTGAACAGCATCATAACATAAATATGTTCAAGAGCTTTGTGGATACTATACTTATTATTGTTATCGTTTTTTCCGTGCAATATTTTGTAAACGTATGGAATAACGATCGTACTAAGGGTTAAGGGATTTAGTAAGATTGTTCTCCATATCTTTCGTGTTACACTCATTTTTTTGAACTATAATGTGTCACTCGTTTTCCTATTCCCTAAAATTCTTGCAGCGTGGTGTCGGTACTTCATGATCATGGTGAAGTGGATCATTTCGCAGAAGAAATATAATGATATAATTTTTATTCCAAACACGATATATGTGACGCATTCTCATTGATATAGAAATAAGATATTAAGAGAAAAAGAATATATATATATATACATATATATATATATTAGAGAGGAGTTCTATAAGTTAGATCCAGTGCAATGGTATTTTGTTATAGTTGCAGAAGTAAGAAAATTCAAGTACAGGAACTAACAATCTATATGAGCTTATACTGTATATAGGGCTTAAGTATAATACTGTAAGAGCTATAACAGTTCTCGAATTACTAATGTAATTTTTATTGCAACCAGCCAGTACCAAATTGTAATATAATCACGTAATTGTTGTAAAAATATTGTTCAGATGTTACTTTCGCAGCTAATTTATTATAAATCCCGCTATATTTAAATCTGTATTAATATATGATATAATAGCATATTGTAATTTGATTCTGATGTGATATCAAATTTATAATAATCTATATTAAGCTGTTTCATTTATATTTTTAAATCGATTACCTTTGTTACGACTATCAATTAATTTGTGTCGAAATATTCTACGTAATATTGATACAAATTTTCTCTAAAACTTCGGTATAGAAAGCTTATGATACTTTATATTTTATTTACCTCTAAGCTTGTCATGTGATATCTCGATAATGTAACAATAGTATCAGACTTGTACATATAAAAGAATCTATCCAATTCGCTTGACATTACACCGGATACAACACAATTTTTTTTAAATCAATAAATAAGCATATTTATGTAATTTTTGGAAACTTTAAATTCAATAAAATAGTATAGTTTAATAAACTATTCTGTGACATGTAGTTACCTAATTATGTAGTTACAAATTACGCGCGGATGAATTATTTAAAAATTATAAAACGTGTAATAAGTGTAATAACTCACCAAAAAGCTTTTTGGTATATTAATTTATAATACTACTTTTTAATTGTATTAAAAAATAGTTTTTTATCTGGTCATTGTCTATCCACATATTTTTTTGTTATAATGATGTGTTTTTGGCTGTAATTTCTTTCTTGGATTATAAAGAGAAAGAAGCAAAGCTTTTCTTGATATATTTATCTAAGTTATTGTCTCTATCTCTATCTTTAAGCTAATCAATTAATATCAATAATATATACACAAAGGAAAATACATATGTTAAAATCCAAGCTAAACGCGCATGTAAATTTCTATGTGTATATAACTAAAATTGACCTTTTCGAAGAGCGGAGACTATCATTTTAGTCAATTTGTCACAATAATGCTATTGTAGTCACAATTTGTTAAAAATAAATTACTGGTTTTATATATTTTTTGACAGAAAGTTACAATTTGGTAAGAATTTAAGAATGTTATATACGTGACTTATTTTATATATTAAATATGATTTTATTACGAATAAAAATTTTCTCAAATTTTTCTTTTTATATTTTATATTGGGTGTACAACTTAATTCGGTCCGTTTTTTTGCTTGAAAAACGCATTTATTTTAACGATAAAATGAATTAATACCTTATTCAAAGTACTGTCCATCGCTAGCCACTACTTTTTCCCATCTTTCTGGCAATTTATGGATTCCGTCGCGGAAGAAGCGTTCATCTTTTGAAGCCAAGAATGAATCGAGCCAATTTTTGATACCCTGTTCTGAAGTGAAGCGTATTCCAGTCAAAGCGTTCTGCATCGATCGAAACAAATGGTAGTCGGAAGGGGCAAGGTCTGGGCTATAAGGCGGGTGAGCCAGAACTTCCCATCCGATATTTTCCAAATAGTTTTTAACCGGAACAGCAACATGAGGCCGAGCGTTGTCATGGTGAAAGATTATGGATTCGCGTCTGGTCACATATTCTGGACGTTTTTCGGCTATAGCTCGCTTTAAACGGATCAATTGTTGCCTGTAGAAGTCTCCCGTGATGGTTTGACCAGGTTTTAGCAGCTCATAGTGGATCACACCCTTCTGATCCCACCAAATACAGAGCATTACCTTGGCACCATGGATATTCGGCTTCGGCGTTGATGTTCCCGGTTGGCCGGGCTTTACATACGATTTTTTGCGTTTCGGGTTGTCGTAGTGAATCCATTTTTCGCCCCCGGTAATGATTCGATGCAGAAAAGACTTCTTTTTGTACCGTTCAAGCAACATTTCGGACATGCAAAATCGTCGTTCGATATCTCTCGGTTTCAATTCATATGGGACCCAATTTCCTTGCTTTTGGATGTATCCCGCGGCTTTGAGTCGTTTCGAAATAGCTTGTTGAGTAACTTCCAATGTTTTTGCGAGCTCTTCTTGCGTTTGACACGAATCTTGATCGAGTAATGTTTTTAATTCTTCATCTTCAAACTTTTTCGGTTGACCCGAACGCTCTTTGTCTTCAACACTAAAATCACCACTTTTAAATCGTCGAAACCATTCTCTGCAAGATTTATCCGATGGTGCAGATTCACCATACACTTCCACAAGCATTCGATGCGCTTCAGCTGCACTTTTCTTCCAATTGAAACAGAAAATCAAAACTTCCCGAAAATGGTGCTTATTTGGAACGAAACTCGACATTTTCAACGCAGTAAAAATTAAACTTGTTGTGCAAAACTCAAAGGCTTGTAAACAATATTTGGTTGACAGATGTTGACACTTCACGATACAGCAAAAATCAGCTGTCGCCGTCAACCATTTATAGCACCTAGAGCCATCTTTTAAAACGGACCGAACTAAGTTGTACACCCAATAAAAAAAATAGTTTCTTTTGCACAGTTTCCAACTTAAATCACTATCTCATTCTGCGTTGAAAGTGTTACATTTTTATAAAACAGATATGATTTGCAAAGTATACAAAAGAGATTTATTAATATAAACTGATAACATTATTTACAATTATAAGAGGAAGATATAAATATGTATACAAATGTACTTGTTATTCTGTAATATATGTAATTTAACAAAAGGAACATATATTGGCCAGAAACATCCTAATTAACATCTTAATTTCTAACATTATTCTTCTAAAAGTTTATGAAAAAAATAACACTTATTATTGCAAAGTGAAACTTGGACAGAATTATTCTATACGTTGAGATTTATGTGAACTTTGAATAACAGTGTATTTCTCTTAATGTTGCATTATATGTATATATGTATAAGTACATTTTATTTGTTTAAGACTGATATTACTATATCATTGGGTAATAAATAAAGAAAATATTCATACGAAGTTTGACATCATTATAATATCTTCCTTCAGTCTTAAATACTATTTTCTGCAATAGAATAGCTTCGTGTTTTATGAATTCTATTATTTTAAAATTTCCCTGATTTTATATAATACAAAACAAAACAAATAAATCTATTCATGCGCAGTACGGATTGCCAATTACGTCCAATCAACAAGTTATGTCGTCTAATTGTCAAAATTACTTGTATCAAAATAATATACAGTCAAACCAAACTAATATCAAACCAATATTACTAATAACATTGATGCATCGAAGACTGTAAGTTAAAATATTACAAAATTATTTGTGTGCGCTTAATAATATATGTCAATGATAAATTTTTCGTCAAGAATTTTGCCAGAAAAAAACATTTTGTTAATAAAAGATTTTATTATAAATCTTATTTGTACATATTTACATTTTTTTTAACATTACAACTCTTGATTATAATATATATCCATATTTTTATTATAACAAGCAGATATACATAGATATAACTCTTTTCCTTATTTTTTTTTACACATAGCACTACCGATTAGAATAAAATGTTATAACAGAGTACATTTCGCATTCAGATGGAGAAGATCCCAATAACGCCGCAAATGCTACGTACAGCCGTGAAAGATTTACAAAAATTCCAATTATTTGTAAAATCAAATAACTTAAGGGATCATATACAAAGACATTATCCTGTTGAAACTGATTTCAAAGCTCTCGAGCAGGAATTACAGGAGAAATTGAAATATGCTGTTTGCGTTGGATTGCTTGCTAAACAGGGAAACGACCAATATTATATACCAACTTTACGAGAAGAGGCTAATTCTGTTAAAACAGCGATCAGCGCATTTTGGGAGATGTACACAAACGTAATACATAATCTCACGTTGATCTCTTTTACACCAATCTTTGTACTGTGCAAAAAAATCCTTTTATTTCATTTATTTAGAACAATCATCAGTTGCCTAATATGAGAAAGAAAAGGCCAGGTGGCAAAAGATTACTAACGTATCAGAAACGAAGGGATTACGTGAATTCCTCTAAGAAAGAAGAAACTGATAGTGATGAAGATTTAGATTTTCTTTAATCTAAGAACCGTGACTCTTAAACATCAGTGTTACAATATAACTGTAAATCTTTTTAGACATGTTTCTATGTGACATTCTATGCAATACAAATTCTTTATATATACATATAAAAATGAATATATAACATACAAATTTATATAATACGTGATCTGTAGAGACACAATTGTACTCAGTTTAATTATATAAAAAGCTTAATGCTGCATGGCTCCAAGCACAGAAAAAGGATTATTTACATCGTAGAAGGATACTTCTTCGCTGGTGCTTTCGCACATTTTTTCTTCTTCACAATTTTCTTCGTGTGTAGCTTTCTTCTTTTCATATCTTTTTGTTTTTTGCTTTTTACACTTATTGGCTTTCCACTCCAGTGCAGTATCAAGCAAAGGTGTGACTTTTGATAAAAGTACGTTAAATAAACGCGACAAACTCGGGGAATCTTGCAACATTAAATTGATGTAAACTTCAACGTTGTCACGTTTTTTAAAATTGCTACATAAATTGTACAATAACGTACCATTGAACACAGTAGCAACTTTGGTTGGTTCATATGGATATCCCAATAATGCGTTTAAGTTTAGAATATGCCTCAAGCAATTTTGAAACTCTGCAAAACCATGAACAATTGTAATATTGAATTTTTTCGGTTGCGTATACAGTTTCTGATCTACTTCGAAATTAGATACGAAGAATGCAGCTGCAAGTAAGCAGTCATCAGGATTAACCTCGTGAATTGCATCTGCAAGTGTAGCATTATTTGAGTATTGTGGCCGATAGTTTGTTGTTTTTCTTTGGTGTCGAATATTGTCCACAGTTTTATTAAATCTCTGACAGAATTTGCTCAGGATTCTATATAAGCCTATACGGTAATCGATTATGTTAAATAACAAAGCGAATAATAAAGCATATACGTGACAATTAAATTTAGACGGTTCCTGTTGTTGACCTATCCAGTACTTCATGGTTGCAATATACAACATCCAATTCGATGGAATTTCGTTTATGTAACTTGCATTAGAGATCGTCAAAGCGGTATTTATAATTTCTCTTCGAATAACAATGGATAATTCTCTCAAGTTGAGTAAAGAAGGTAGTTCGCAACCAAACATATTATCGCTGTACTCCAATTGATAACGCTTTATCCCCTTATTCTCGTCTCTGGTTATATATTCCATGTTGGTTTTCTTTCCTTTGACTCCTGATATCAACAATCCATAAATAACACCTATAATTTTTAAACTTACATGAATAGATGAAACATGGGAAGGATCTTCAATCTGCGTAGGACAAACATATAACTTTCTTATTATTAAATCTATGAAATAGGAAGAAAATCTGCACTGTTTGAATTCATGAATAAACCACTTAGGCAAATTGTCAACCAGAGACTCATTAGAGACCAACTCTCTTTCTTCAAGTATGCTTGCTATTTCTTTGTCTTCCGTTTCCTCCTCATCGCTCAGTTGCGTCTCATCGGTCTTTTCATCGATATACGTCAAATTATATATATCACCTTCAAACTTGTACATTTTGAACATATTCTGCATGCTTGCCTTCGAAAAGGCTTCTGCAGAAAAACCTAGCGTATGTAGCACGCTCAGTGGTGCATTGATATAACCATTTATTACCATTTCTATTGTATTTAATACGCGTTTGCGTTCTTGTTTCCGTAATCTACTCAGTATCCCTATTACGGCTTCATTTAAACTGCGTCTTCGTAGCCATTGAAACGTGACGTTTATACGCCGTTGTTGTTCATTGTTGAATCTCCTTTTGTCCATTTGTGGCAAATGACGAAAGAAGTTTTTAAACATGTGTTGCTTTACATAGTCATTCCCCAATAATACTGCTGCTAAGAACAACAAAGACTGATTTAATCCGTAGTAAACCCGGAAGAGTTTCTCAACGCGATAAATTTTGCAGCGTTTCATGTAACCTCCGCCTGTCGGGTTACGCACTACGTCATGTTCCAGCGTATTGAACGGTATGTATAAAGATCCATAAATATAGAAATCAGAGTCGTAGCTCAATACAGGACAGTTTAGAATGCGTGCTATCGCAGCTATGGTATTGTCTGCTTCAAATATGCACTGTGCGTATCTGATGCCTCTCTCATTCATCACATCTTTGAAGACCTCTTTTAAAAGCAGCGGAAGAAATTTAGTCCTATGCTGAGAAGACAAGGTATATCTTAACGCAATCTCATTCTTCTGTTTAGTTCGAGACACAATGGTCTTCAGCTTCTTGTCTTCGCAGCCACCGTCAATCAAAACTAACGGAGTGACCTTGCAAATTAAGAGTTTATCGAAAAAATCTCTCACGCATTGCGCATACTTGTCGTAGTCGCCACCGAAAGCGCAATTGCATTTCACGTGCCACATGTATAATTGACAACATATATTATTGCCATCGATTACTAAATAACTGTCGTGTAGCGCGTAATGTTCAAGGTAGCGCTCCGAATCATTCGATATGTACGTTGTTAAACCAGGAATCCCCATTCTGATAGTCAATTTTCTTTAAAGCTTTATTTAATATCCACACGAGTTTCTGTAACAAAATATTTAACAACGATATTTCTGGCATTTCTACAAGCTTCTTTTTACTGCTTTATATAATTTCCTTATTTCTGTTTATTTATCACTTACATTGTGTTTGTGATTAAGCCTAACCTCAATGTGTCCGTTTTTAACGTTACGACTAAATGAAGTCGAAAGTTATAGTCAATTTCGTCAAGAAGATTAATAAAGTGATTTAGAAGTGAACATGGTTTAAGAATCTTTTGCGCGAGATAATCCAAGGACAGAGTTAAAAGCGCTTTCCTATTCCATAGCCATTTGGAGTAACCTAACCTCCGAAAAAAATTTTTAACGTTACATTTTCTTTGTTGAATTATACGCAGTTGTTACTTCCACCAAAGTTTCTTCTACTTACTTTAGCATTTCCTTAATTTATTATCATTGCTACTTCTTCAAGTAATATTATAATATATCAGAATAAACTATAGGCTTGTATACATCTTCATAAACCTCATAAATTATATAGCATGAACGCCATGAACCAAATACATAAGAGAAGACAATGAGAGAGGGGCGACGAGGTAAAAAATGCCATGTTCTTATTGGATATTTTTCAAGACTTGTTTCACTAGTCTAGCATGGGACAAATCATTGGCCTAGTTTACACCGATCACTTGATACGCGTATTAAATAGTAAATAACTAGTAAATTAGTTTGATTATTGGCTAATCAGCTCAAATATACTATTTCATACGCGTATCAAGAGATCGGTGTAAACTAGGCCATTATCTAGTATAGGTCACTATCAAGAATGGCTACTCCAAAATTAAAAAAATTTTTTAATATAAGCTAATCATGTTGAATATACATATACAGGACTAGAGAGATAAGGATAAAGTATATAATGATAATGTAATGTATGTAATTTAATAGAAATTCGTAATTAAATTTAATATAAATTTGTACATAAAGAGACTAGATATCTACATAAATATATTTTATTTTACCGAAAAGTGGTACATTTATTTCTGTTCAAACGAATTCCGAACATGTGTGTGTGGAAAGTTGTTTGTTAGATCAATCTAGCGCTATGTCTCCGTGTTAATTATAAATTTGCTGAAAAGAAAAAGTGTATGAATTATATAATCAAATTATTTCTTGAGAATTTGTGTTACTACAAGATCATATATATGATTACTAGAAAATTCCAATTCTCACACAATTGCTTATTTAAATAGAAAATATAAAAAAGATTAGGAAAATCCTTTCTTCCTCTTTCCTCTTTTTCTTTCCTTACATGAAATATTAATGAAAAAATTTCGTGGACTAATAATTAGCAGTGTACAACAAATCTCGTCGCATAAAGTGATTGTAGCTAAACTTCAAATATTCAAATTAACGTGCATATTTTCTCATTTGACTCTGTATAACTTTTTGTACCATGGTTATTCGCACGTGCCCGATCTCTTTCGTCCCATAAAGTGAGTCCGTCGCATGCGCAAATCTTCTTCGTATTTTGAAATAATCCAGATGATCTAGCTATAATGCCACAAGCCAACCTGTAGGAGGAATTTAATGTAAAATAATTAAATAAGACACAGTCAAGCATCAAGCTTGACACAATAATAATCATTCCGTATACCTAGCTCCACTATTCCCATTTATCTTAGATTCTGGACTGTCGCCCCTTCCAAGATCGTCTGAATTCTTGGTAAAAATGAGAGATCTGCCAATAATGTCAGGTATCTTAAGAAACTTGTCTATCCTCCAAAACGTAGCTCTGCCAGCAGCGTCTGCTAGGACATTACCAAGATCACCAACATGCTGCAATTGCAGGCAACAGTGACATCGTTAAAATATACCATGAGATCTAAGAAATCTGACGTTTTATATTTACCCTCTTGGACAAATCATCCTCGGGACCACCGTGTGGTGAATTATTTGGGTTAAAATGCTCGCCTACACTGCAATAAAAATAAAATTTATACTCTAAGCGTCAAGTATTTTGCTTTTGCAAGCTCACTTACCTGTCACAGCCGTTGGATATATCACCGCACTCGTGTATGTGCATACCGTGCTCGCCCGGAGTTAAACCGTCAATCGTACCGTCGATGATACATCCCTCTGGAGTTTCTGCAAATCTTATTACCCCTCTGATCTGATTACTCACGCTGTATCCTGAGTTTCCGCCCAGCATTGATACAGCGCTTAATCCATCTGCAAAGGTAAGTGTCTAATTTTAACAATCACAAGTAGTTATGTGTATCATTAATTCTACCATATGTGCATGTATAAAAACATATTCAATATAGAATATAAAAACATTCAAAATAAGCTTTTTAGTCTTCTAGATAGTTATTTTTCCATAACTCCTTTTTTTCTTTCCAACAGTTCTAAAAACACGGTGTCTTCAGAAATCGTGAATGAAACAGGCAAGTTGATTGTAATACACATGAAAAAATAGTATACTATACATAACAGCATAGCAAAATTTGTTTAAACCTCCGAATCCCTTCAACACTGCCTGTCTTCCAGTCCTTTCGATTCTTTCCTGTATGACGGAGTAAGGTAGACTTGTCTCAAGGGTGACCGTGCCGCGTTCTAACGATATGTCGACATTCCGGATGCCATCCAGATCCGCTAGACTCTTGGAAATTGCATTGACGCATTTCTCACATGTCATATGTACCGCAAACTCGATCTGCAGAATTAACGTAACATTACAGATTTGACAATATTTTATTTCCTCTCTCCCGATTCGTCAGTGACGAGTATAAAAGTAATTGCTCACCTTCGCTGAAGCCATTTGCGTATACGCTTGTATCAACGTGATAAAGCAATTTTTTTATACATGCCGGTCTTATATACGTCGTACATACACCGGCGAGTGCTCCTATCTTTCATTTATTTATTTTTTTTTTCTTAATTTGTTACCAACAGTCTGGCCAATTTTCCAGCAGCAGGGTTTCCAACAGTTTCTTAGTTCTTTGGCACCTCCTCCATCGTTCTCGCATCTTTTTTCCTCTCGCGGGTTAATCAAATTGCAAAATGTGCAAAATTGCTCGCAGCAAAACTTTTATGCAATTATATAATTGTCGTTCCTTTCTTACAATTAGTCTAATCTTTCTTTCCATATATTAAGCAAAAATTGACTATTCTGTCGACGTTAACGAAATAATCAAGATATCGCTTGATAAGTTAGTCGACAATTAAATTAATCAGAGTTTGGTCGAAATCATCCTTAATTCAACCGGCAGAATTCTTTACAGCAAAACTGTTACGCAACTATACAATTAATTGTCATTCTTAATCCACATAAGTATAAATATCATAATATATTATAAGTACAAATAGTATAACTATTGCTCGGATCAGGTAGTCGCTAATTGAATTAATCGACATTCGCCGTCAAATATAAAAATTTGTAAAATCGGACTGCGAATGCCGCCCTTATTCGTATTCGCGCCATTCGCGGTTCTCCATAACTTCCGGAAGAGGATGCGAGTTCGCGTGCCCGCCGTTGGTAGCGCTGCTCTCCCAAGCCTTCTGTTTTTCGCGGAAGCTGTCCGATCTCTCGTGTCACCCAACCCCCGAAACTGGATGCACTTCGCGAGGTAATTGACGATAATTACCACACGCGTCAGTTACGTTACGGCAAAAAATACGCTGCACGCACGACTGGTTTGTGGTTAGACATACATATATACATATACATACATACATACATATATATATATATATATATATATACGTGTGTACATAGCACGCGGGTTGAGAGCTTGAAAAAAAAAAAATAGATTTCTGCGCTGTCCCCGGCGGTCCCGCGCGAATGATCTCGCGCCTCGGACACCGCGGGAGCACGCTCGGGAAATACGACGGAGATGGACGTACCAGGGTTTAAGGTATTTCCAGGTAACTATCCGCGATAGCGTGACGTGACGGAGGATTATCCCCCTCGGAGAGTGCCCCGGTCCCCTTCTCGGTGAAGTCTGCTCCAACGTCGTGACGACTCGTGAGTTGTCGCTTCGAAAATGTCCGTGACCTTCGCGCAACGCGGCAGGCCACCTCCGAATCCTACCCAGATACAAAAGGTAAAGAAGCTGACTGTGGCTTCGCAAAAAAAAAAGAAAAGGAGTAGCGTAACTGTGTATATGTATGTGTTTGTCACGTTTTTCTAGATGCTCGATGAGAATAGCCAACTTATACAAATGATTCAGGAGTATCAGAACAAGGGCAAGGCACAGGAATGCGTACAGTGAGTGATCGGTGCAGCGATTATGCGTCTCTCGGTGTTTCTCAGTTGATTCTGATTAGAAAATGTTTCTTGCGAAGTGATTTTATGTAGCAAGAATTAAATATTTTTGTTATCATGAAGATCCTTAATTTCGTACCGGAGTAATTTTTTTCAGCTGTACATACCAGAGACGAGTACCAAAGAGGATTGTTTTCTCGATACATTAGGCAACTTTTGTCAAGTCAGTTAGTAAACCTGTTAAATTTAATTTTTAGGTACCAACAAATGTTACATCGCAACTTGGTGTATCTGGCGTCTATCGCTGATGTAAACCAGAATCTCCAGAATTTATTGCCTGTAAGTAATAGATCTCGTGGGATAATGAACGTAGTTAAAGTATATTATAGATTCAACCAAATTATTGTTGAACGAAATTTTCACAAACAATTGCATGATTTAATTAGCTATTTTTTTGTTTCAAGGTACCTCAAGGTATTCCCAATGGTCCTCAGCATGGGATGATGAGCCCACAAGGGCTTCCAAGTGGTCCGGGTGGTACAGCTGGTCCCGGAGGAGAAATGCCGCCAAATACACAACCAACAATGCCAATGTCGACGTTTAATCAAGGCCAACCAATGGCACAAGGTTATCGCGGACCTGTGATGCCTGGCCAAGGACCTGCGATAAATAGTACGTTATACTCTAACTTGAATTTTTTTATTAATAAAAACCTTATTTTTATTCTAATTTAAAATTATATTAAATGATAATTACATGTTAATTTAATATGAGGTATAATCATAACTCTTTTAGCTCCACAGATTATTACCAGACATTTTAATCTTTTAAAATTTATAGGGCCTCCAACCGCACCAGGTCCGCAGCAGTATAGAGGTCCACAAGGTTATCCTCAGCAACCTTCTCAACAAGGTTACCCTGCTCAATATACTGGTCAGAATCCTGCCTCGAACTACCAAGGCCCACAAGGATCCGCGTACACTCCCGGTCAACCAAATCAGTACGGACCGCCAAACGCTTCTCAGCAGCAAGGATATAGTGCAGCGACGCAGCCAAATTATGGTCCTCCAACTACGGTGAACAGTTACGGTCCACAACCAGGTGGTTATCCGCCACCGGGCACGCCTCAACCACCTTCCGGATATGGGCCACCACCGCCAAATCAGCAAGGCTATCCGCCTTCGAATGCCTCGCAGCAGAATTTCTCATCAGGTAGTCAACAACAACAACCAGGACAATATGGCAGTCCTAGTCCACAACCAAATTATCAGCAGCCTCCGTCCCAAGCGCCACCTCAAAACGCGTACGCTACTGGACAGCCCGGAAGTTATCCCCCTCCTTCCTCGCAGACATACGCGAACAATGTACCACCGCAAAATTACCCACCGCCTCCGACAACTAGCGCGACTCAGCCCCCCCAACCTGGATCTCAGCAAAACGCGGGTCCCCAGCCCAATTATGTTAGTCAACCGAGTCCAGGTCCTGGCGCGACGCAGTACGGTCCCACCTCTACATCTCCGCCATTTAGCACTTCCTCCGCGAGCGGCAATACTTACGCCCAAAGCAGTCAGCCGACAAGCACACCGTCTGCCTCGACGCAGACGTATCCGCCGAATAGCGGTCCGCCACCGACGTCACAGGGCGGAAGCTACGCACCCCCGGTGCCGCCGGCCCCCTCTGGATATCCCGTTCATCAAACACCACATCCGACATCGCACCCCCCGCATCCACCGCCACCACATCAGTCACCACATCAACCACCGCACGCCCCGCATCAGCCACCTCACCAGCCAACTCATCAGTCATCCCATCAACCACCCTCGCATCAATCACCACACCAGCCACCGCAACAATCTCAGCAACAGTCGCAAACAGCTCCGCAGACGCAACAGCAACCGTCTCAGAGTCCAGCTCCGAGTGGATTTCAGCCGCCGTCTGGTCCACCGCAGGGTCCCGCCCCACCACCAGGCCCTCAACAACAACCTGCTTATGGACCCACCACGACGCAAACATATGTGCCACCGACTCCAGGAGGGCAACCTCAGGTATTGTTCGAGTAATCTATATTTGGCTATATTGGACATAGTTTTAGATTTATTAGTTGTTTCGTGACAATTGTGTAATATAATTTTTTTACAGTTTTCTTTATGTAGAAAAAGAAAACTTTATTTTCCTTCTTAAATTATTTATGTTTGAAACGTCTGTGAAAAATTATGTAATATGCAAGTATGAGCAGCTAATTAAAACATCGAGTACATTTACGTGAATTTATTATTGACATATTGAAAATTGAGAGCATCTTGAATTAATAGATTTACAGTCCGCATCCGCCACAAGGGGGACAACACTATGGGCATCCTCAGTATCCTCCTCAAAGTTATCCTCCACCGCCAGCAGGACAAGGATATCCACAGTATCCGCCACGACCACCTGGTGGACACATGCCTCCTCCACCTGGACCACAAGGGCCACCTCCACCTAATCAGTACGGAGGTTACGGTTATCAGCCACCCACACAATAAAATACATCAATAACTCCCAGATTTACATAAAGTTTAGATTGATACGGATATCAAGAATAATTTTGTTTATGTTTTTAATTACTTTATGTATTTTTTTTATGTTAATAACATACTTTCATCTCATAGTGTAAATTCACAATATTTATCTAGACATTGTGAATATCCATGTTAATATCCATGTTAATATTCACAATATTTATCTAGATATTGTGAATATTCATGTTAATATCCATATTAATATGAATGTCTAATATAATTTGAATATAAAGGGTTCAATAAAAAGGATGAGATTTTTTTTAGATTATATAAAACAAGAATTATGTAAAGAACTTAATTTAATTTAACCTTATGTGTTAAGATTGGTAATAAGAAAAAACTCAGAACAAAATTATATATAAATTATGGGAGATGCTTTAAAAAAACTCCCCAGTTGGACTGGGGACACTTAGATTATTTACAATTCTTTTGATGATCCTCAGTATTTATATTATGTATTAGATATTTTTTAAAAGTCTGATGATATAAATAATTTATATATAATTTTGTTTTACATTATATACGTATATATTATGACAGAATAGTAAATCTTTTATCATTATTATTATTATTATTATTATTAGTTATAGATCTCGGTGAAATAAATATGCCAAAATATTCCAAATGGCTTTTAACTCTTGTGGCGAAACTTCTAATACGAAAAAATGTAAATTATAGTACGTATAAATACTATTAACAGTTTTTTTTGTATAATTTGTTTTATTATTATTTTTACAAATTAGAAAGTAATATAAGTATTTGTCGCAGACTTATTATGTTTATTTTCATTATATTTTTTTATATTTCTACTATTTTGCGCACAGTAAAGATGATAAGCCTCAAATTCTATTTTTATTACGAATACATACGTAATTTTTTATTAATACGATTAAAGCATAAAACAAATTGAAAGTCAAAGAATTATGTAACTATGCAATGGTACAAATGCCATATGTAAGAATATATATAAATGTTTGTTCCGATTTTTATTTATGCTATTAATTGATATAAGGAAATTTAATTTCATAATATATGAATATGAATGTAAATTTTCCACATTAAATATTATTTGCAGTAGAATTCGCGATACAATTGAAGAGAGAACATCGTAAATCTTGCCACGCCTTGTATTTATCCCATAAATATTTTTCGAAGAAAATGTTGATAATTGTACAAATGATGTATCTTACTCAAGTTCTCGCGACATGATTTTAGATTAAATTGAAAAAATTATTAAATATATAAAAATAGCTAACAGGTTGTACAAGCATTGTAAAAGAGAAGATTTATTAAATATTAGGCAACCATCTGTTTTTCGAGATCATGTTTCCTTTTATTTTTGACATTAGACATTAGGTATGAAATGTTAGTAAACAAATGTGCACACATGATAGACGATACCTGTATGACAACGTGAATCTGTTAAAACTTCATTATATAAATAAAATCATAGAAAAATGTTGAAAAAGATGTTGAAAATTACAATTCATCTCTAAGGTTTGAATTCCTAGAATGACATTGACAAGAATGACTAGGTTGTGGTACTTCTTCCATGTTATTTAGTACTTCAACTTTACTCTTTAAGCGTTTACTCCATTCCTGAAATATAAAAATTGTATTATTTGACAAGGCTATATACCCAAGAAAAATATATAAAATAGAACTTTTTTCCCATACATGAAATAAAACTGTATAGTAACATAATATATCACGTGGTAATAAATTATCCCTGACGAATTGTCTGGCAGATTTAGCAATTTTTAATCCGTCCTCGTCATGCTCCTTTGCCCACATGATCTTTTCAACGAGATTCGACAGATCGCTTTTCACAGGCACATAATGTAATCCGGGTGTAAGAGCTTTGTAAAAAAATTCATAATACTTGGATTCTTGCTTAAACACCAAAGAATCTCCAGATAGTAAATACGGGAATCGATAAGCTGCTACTGTGCCATCAATATTCAATTGATATTTGTACTATAAAAAAAATTATTAAGTGCTAATGTCAATACATATATCTGATTTTTTTTTATTCTTTTCCCTAACATAAACAAAATTACATATTGTCGTTTTTTAAATATTTGTATACAATTCCAAATTAATATGTATCTTGAAAAACAAAGAAAAACTCAATAATATCATAGAATATGCGTCAAATTTGACTTAATACCAGCTTTATTTGTTACAGGGAAAGTACGGCTTTTATATTTACCTCGAAAAACTTGAAAAATGATACATAATTTTGTGCAGGCCCATATTTATCTATTTCATCTCTAAAGAAGAAGAAATTAGTAATGGAGACATTGAAGAGCTCCGGATGCTTTCTTGAAATATCTACTAAGTCAAGGCGTTCCCTTCTGGAATCGCGTCCACGCCAAAACAATTGCTCAGTCTTGTTTTTCCATGGCAGTCCATTACCTTGTACGGAGAGTGTGTCTAACATTACCCTGTTTTTTCAGGCATATCATATTGCGAATAAAACGACAGCTTAGATTATTAGCATTATCGAGGCACGTTATACCTTCCCATCGCTTCCAGAGATGATTCTGTGATATCATACGTAGGCATAACAATATCTTTCGTACTTTCAGATCCGCACCATGAAAAAATAGGGTGAAGCGGGCCTGAATCGGGAACAAGTGGCCAGTCGCCCAAATTCGCGAAGAATTCAATATCCGGCAGCGTCACTTTGCGTGCAAGCGACAACAATATAGCATCCATAAATATTTTGAAGCCAACATGTTGACCGTAACATTGCCTATAAACCTAGTTTAATCTAGTTTAAATCAACATTGATAAATAAACACAAATTATAAACAGATGACTATAATATGATATTTACTCTGTTAGATTTCAATACGTAATGACAAATGCTGACACTGGTCGGTCGATCGTATCTTTTAATAATGCTTTCACGCACTTCGTCAAAGTCAATATTTGAGAATGGAGAGAGATCACGATGTATTTGAGTATAATTTTCTTGACACTGATAATGATCTAGCCAGTTAATGATTGATGGATTCGGGCAGTAACATTCTTCTTCGTAAACAGGACCTAGAGACACAGTTTTTGTTAGATTCTAAGGTTTTGCGAAAGAAAAACATCAGGTTCACATATACCTTTGATCTTTGAATGAGGCATTGGCAAATCTTTTCCCTTGATTTTTACTTTAATCTTAACATTGAAGCAGGTATTGAAAACTTTGTAGCGCATAATAAAACTTCCATCTTTACAGTCAAAAATTTGAGTCCATACGCGGCATGATACACCTTTGAGAGATTCTCCGTATACCTGCCCAGCGATTATATTCTCCCCGGGAGATTTTGTCAAACTAGAAACAACATAATATAACATTATATGGATCAGATAACTGATAGAAGAAATACTAATTGCAGATCTATTTATAATTTGTTCTCAGAAACGCTTGTAACTGAAATTACTCCATCTTTTATTACGCAACTGTAAATTTTAGAATATTGTATGAAATTCCTTCTCTGGATTTTCATTATTGTAATAAGTACCATTGGGATCGTTATCCCTAAATCTTTAACATTAGAATCATTAGAACAATCAACTCTGCCAAAATTACGGGTTTCAAGTTTCTTGTTTTAAATTACATAAATTATTAAGGTTTTTTTGTTAGAATTTATGTTAACACTTGTCAAGAAAAAAAGGATTATATATCCTAATTTATTTTCCATCAAACTCTAAATTTCAAAGTTCTATAGGACGTCTACATACAGCAAAATAATGCTGGTTCTAGTGTCAATATATTCTTATACACTTGTTACTGCTTCATGTATAATTGCCTGATACTAACTTTCTGCCGTGCGAATCCACGAGCTGCAAAAAGAAATATCTGGCACGCATGGTAACTTCTGCTGGTTTCAATCCTGGACCCCATACAATTGTTTTCAGTGGGTCCACATCAACATGCCTCGCTCCCGTGCAAACGAGCAACGCTAGGAACGTTGTCAGGCGCATACTTCTTGCAAATATTTAGACAAACAATATGCAAGATGGTACGGTGCCTCCGCGACTGAAAAAAGATTGGCAATTTGATTTCTCTGAAAATTGATCAGGAGGATTTTTGAGGTTATGACGGATTCGCCTGTTTATCGTTGACATTTTAATTATCTGTATGAAGAGAATAAGGCCTCGTATGACGGTTTATTACACGATCATTCTTGTTTCCTTCGAGCTTACACTCACCTAAGGTGCTATCGTAAATGCAGAAATTTATCGGTAGCTGTCGATAGAGCCAATAAAGCCGGTTGCTCGATTTGCCTTTGACGGTTGAGAAATTTCTTTATATTCTGCATCTACAGGCCTACAAGCACGTGTGTGTGCACATACACACAAATAAAATTCCTTCATGTATATCACATCATCACATGTCTCACAATCAGCTTGATCCTTCAAAACTTCTTGGAAGCTCCTTAAACTTCTCTAATAATTTACTTGCATGTTGCTAAACGAAAGAGAAATTATAAATGACTTTATGTTAATAATTATAAATAACACGCGATCTTATTCAGTATTCCAGGAATAAAATGAATGACGGTTTTAGGTTAAGAGAAGAGGAGATTCAGATTCAGTTAAAGTATCTTTTAATTAATTTAAAGGCGTTTCATGTATCTGGTATATATTATCACATATATACACACACACACACACAATACCTATGAATATACTATAATATAATCTCAATTGGTTTCGATCAGTTTTCACTGATTCTTTCTATAAATTTTTACACATTGTATATAAATAAAGTTCTGAGTACATATAAGTCCGTTGTTCTTCGATACGTGTAAATTGCAGAATCAACTATATACATATAATTACATTAAACGTCAGCAGATTTGTACAAGTATATTACATCTCTCGCCGCTGTACTAAAAAAAAAACATTTGATATGGAAGAGTAGCGTGGTGCTACATAGCGAAGCCGTTTGTGTTCCATATCTTTCCCTCGTAGAAATTCTTTTTCCAGTCTCAAGGCTTCCAGCCAAGGAAGCTGTCCTGTATCACTATCTGCTTGAATATGCTGTTCGCCATGGATTGCACGGGTTTCCGATTTCGTTGGGCCTCCATGATGTACGAGACCTTGCCTCGGGCCTCCGCCCGCGATATGTCGCCCCTCAGGCCGAGCAGTCTGATCAGGTGGTCCTCGGTCATGTCGGGATACTTCTCGACCAACGAGTGCAGATCGAGAGAGAGGATCTCCGCGTCCTCGCACCTCAGCACCTCGGCGAGACGTTTTATTATCTCGAACGGCGAATTGAAGTTGCCGACCTTCGGCGCGATCCTGTCGAAGAAGTTCTTCAGCTTGTCCGCCTCCGTCATTATCTTGGACGTGCACGTCAGGCACTCGTCGTAGGTCTTGAGCGATATCTTCCGCTGCAGCATCGCGGATATGTAACGCTTCGCGATGAGATTCTGCGCCTCGGTGATGACGTACTCGAAGTTCTTCGGGCTCAGGTGATTGTAATCCTGAAAGTAATCCTCCAGGGTGACGCAGATGGTCTCGACCGGGATGGGCGACGACAGCCACTTGGGCGTGATCAGATCCTGGAAGTGCAGCTCCAGATCCAGGAAGGATTCCTGGAGCAGAATCGCGGCGGCCTCGTTTCGCAGATGCTGATAGTTCGCCAGGAGGCTCTCGAATTTCACCGTGCCGTCGCCGGTGGTGTTGGGCACCCAGTAAAGCTGCTTCATCTGCTGCGCCAACTCGGTGAACTGTATACAATTGTTGACTATCGTGATCATGTGATGAGTGAAGTAAGGTACCTGGCTCCTGTCCTCGAAATGCTTCGTTTTGAACTCCAGTATCGCTTGCCTGTACATAGATCCGTACTTGATCACCTGCTCGATGCACAGAACCAGGGCCTGCGCCGTCAGGTCGGCACTGATGGTCTTCGCCACCTGAAGATTCTGATCGATCATCTGGAATATGATGACCGGCGCCGCGGTGTGATAATACAGCTCCTGGGTGCTGCTCTCGGGCAGGACGCCGCTCCGCCAATCGAGCTTCTCCGTCTCCAGCGTCTTTCTCATCCAGTCCTCATAGTTCTGACACATGTTCCGCAGGTACTTCTCCTGAAGGTCGTTTATCATCTCGGGACTGAGCAGCGGCCCGATATCGGACGTGTCGATGTTCAATTCGGGATGCTTCATCAAATCTGGCCCGGTATAAGTGTTCATAATCCACGCCAGCAGAGAAACGTATTCGTTTCCCTCCAGCCCGCCGGCGATTATGTCCTTCAAATGCTGGGACAGACTCGTGTGGTACATCTTGACGAAAGTCCTCACTATGTCGTACCAGGGTGGAAAGCAGGGTTTGCACAGAGTCTTCACCACCCTCAGGTCCTCGAGGATCAGGAGCCTCGTGAGTTCCAGATATCTCACCAGCCACATTTTGTTGTCCGCCCTCTCGTCCACCTGAGTCCCCTCGATTCTGTTGGCGACTGACTTTTCCAGCACTTTCATCGCCATCTCCTTCCACCTCTTGGGCCTGCCCGGCGCCATGAATCCACTCTGCTTGTGCCTCTGAACGGCGAACTGATCCGCTTTCTCCTCTCTCTCTATAATTCTCAGGGGCGTCACTATGACGGTGGGCTCCTTCCTGACTGTGTTCAAAGTTCGACTCAGCACCAGCCTTATCTGCTTCTCCATGAGTTGCGAGAGCATCTCCACGTCCTCGAAGTAAGCCTTCAGCATAACCGTGTCCGCCGTCGACTGATTTGGCAGTTTGTGAAGCTCGTACAGCAACTCGTCCCTGGACGTCTCGAGATCCATCAGGCTCTGATGCGCGTGCAGCAGCTTACCCTCGTTTATCCACTGCTTCGTCTTCTCCACGCTCTCGGGGACGGTGAATATGTGCTTCAGGTTCTCCTTGGCGATGACGTACTGGGAGTGACGCATGTTCTCCTCCTGCACTGCCTGCAGCCTGGAGCTGAGCTTCAGGACCGAGCTGAACAGCTGGTTAATGTGGTCTAGGTCGTCCTTGATGGTGGCGATACTCTCCAGGGAGCTCTGCAGCTGCTCGAAGCCGACCCTGACCCCATCCAGCTGGCTCTGCATCGCGGTCTTCAGCATGGTCTCGACCGACGCCTTCTTCCGGCTGATCCTACGCTTGTACATGTCGATCTTCTCCAGCTGACCCGGCCGCTGCAGAAGGTTCGCGACGTACTTGGTGCCCCTGGCGACCGCCTCCTCCTCCAGCTTTTGTAGATCCTCCACGTTCGTTGTCATTTTTCGACGATTGTGCTCCGCCAAGGTATCGGAACTCGGAACTTTGAATCCCTTTGAATCTTCTTCTGGGAAGGATTGGCTCCTAAAACTTCAGACGGTCACGGTTAATAACCAAAAAAATTCCTCACCGGCAGGGAATCGAACCCCGATATCTCCCGCGTGACAGGCGGGGATACTAACCACTGCACTACGAGAATTTCATCCAGATGACCTCGAGTGTCCGCACCAGTCCGCACTGTGACAGTATAATGATAATATTGACAATAACCGCATGGAAGAAGTCGCCCCTTGGAGATATTTTTAGATATTTCACGGACTGCAGAGCTGCCAAATCTAGACCTAGACCTGACTCGGTCTAGATTTGCCAGCTCTGTCACGGAGGTGGGGAAACAACCGATGGCTGGTTCACCTGAGGGGGAGGGGGAAGGTAATCCACACATGTGAGTTCGCTTATCAACATTCTGCGTTGATTGGTTGGTTCTAAAAGTAAGAGCCAATCACGTTTGACTGCTACTTAGCAGCTTGGCCTGCTGAACGCGCCCATTGGCGGGGTTGTGACGTAATACACGTGGCAACGGAGAATTTATTTTTCGACATTGGCGTCCCTGAGTCCGACTTTTTGCTCCGTGGGCCGTCGGGACGATTTGGAGCAATTTGGAGGTTAGTTCGCCCTAATATAATATATAAATGTAAGGCGATAATGATATAACGTTATTATAAATAAATCTGGACGTTATCTTCAAAAGATGTAAACGCAAGACCTTTTTCAGATGGCACACTTGTCACCATTGGTCTCTCTGGCGTTACAAAACGCCCGGCAAACTCTAGTACCCTGCAATGTTAATAACATAGGTTTGTATGCTGATATATAATTTTATTAATATATGTAGCGCAATTGGATAAGTACAGATAACTAAATCTGTTGAAAGCAAATTTTACAAAGTGTTCGTTACAAATTTTGTTGACGGAATCTGCTAGCAAACTGTGACGGCACCTTGACTAAAAATCAAACAGAATCTGCTACTTTTTAATGAAATATATTGTTCAAATGGTTACGAAATGATCGATTGTGCTCGATTTTTACTAGCAATCTGCTGTCAGATTATGCAACATTATGTCGAACCCACTGACAAACTATTGACGTCTTGCTAACATTTTGTTTTTTATCTATGCATTGTGATTAATAAAAATTAATAAAAATTATTTCTCTTATTTAGCGAAAGCGTGCGTGAGGCATGCTTCAAAGAAAGCCAGTACTAGCACTAGTAACAAGGGTGGCCATCCCAGACCAAAACACAGAGGATGGAAAATACAGGACGGGGGTACCGTACACGCGGGCATGGTATTAGTTAAACAGCGGACAACCCGATTCCATCCGGGTCTCAATGTAAGCGTGCCAATTATCATGCTTTTAATCGCTACAAGTTCGATGTATCGTATTTTTTTCTGGTTACATAGGTTGGTTTTGCACGAGACGGATCTTTATTTGCCATCGAAACAGGCAAAGTGATAGTGACCTGCGAGAAAATCAATCCCGACTGGCAGCGCTCTTGGATCAAACAAAACTATACTGGCCGTGAAAATCAAGTTATATATAAGAAACACTTTAATATTATTCCTACTCCTCAACACAATCAATTCAAATTGATAGACAAAGTATAAATGTACAGGAGACGTAAAAATTTGACCGTCTCAAAAATCCCAATGTTTAGTAAATATATCGTTGACTGTATATCTGGATATTGCATAAAATTGACCATTCTAATCTCTACTATTAATTTATAATACATGATTCCAAGTTGAAGTATGATCAGAATTAAATTTCCACCTGCGACATAAAATTACGAGACGCGCACAACATGTAGAGACGTCCGTAAAAAATATAACAACTTGAAAGAGAACAATTAAAAATCTAAATAAACATCTTTTAAATAGAATAATTCTTTGTTACATCAGCTGTCTTCTAATACACTACATTCTGTCCACTGAAGAGATTGATATTTTACTGTATCTTCTTCTTCGTGATACGTAGCAAACACTAATGTCTTTCTAACGTGACAACTGAGTCTGCACTGAGCCACAATTTCCGTAATAGGTATATCTTCGTCCTTGCGTTTACACTGTACTAAGTATTGTGAGTGAAACATTATCGGATCACCTGCAAGTAGAGAGATTTGTCATGCAGCACGCCATAATTAGAGTTTGCAGATCAAAGTTATATAAAGAGATATAATTACAATCATCTAAAGAGAAACAGATTGTACCTGGATACACCAGAAAGTCGCCGCCGAATTTTTCCCCGCTGGTGATATAATATTGTCTCTCCCAAAGATCTTTGTACACCTTATATTTAAGTTGCTGATCGGATGTTAGTGGATATTTCCATTCCACTGTTTTTACGTCATCTTTGCCAGACCATGGATAAGCTGATGTACAAGTAAATGATCAGGTTACTCGATCAAACATATGTTTAAAATCACCATTTTTCGCAGTACCTGTATGTATTTGAACAAGTGCCTCGTTTTTGCTCAGCTTAGGCAATTTAGCCAGTTCCTCTTCAAGCAGATTTTTAGGATCAATTTCAATATTATCCATGGCTTCCTGCGTCTTCTTGTCCAATGGCTTCTTCATGTTCTTTTTGCTTGTATGCAAGCCTAACATCTTGCGCTTCTTTCCTTCT
This sequence comes from Temnothorax nylanderi, assembly GCF_030848795.1. Taxonomy (NCBI): domain Eukaryota; kingdom Metazoa; phylum Arthropoda; class Insecta; order Hymenoptera; family Formicidae; genus Temnothorax; species Temnothorax nylanderi. Next base: position 1,184,910 of record NW_027249103.1, on the reverse strand, counting down.
ACAATTTTGTCCATCATTGAGGTAAGCTGAGGAAAGATTCATTATTTGCCACTCCATTACAAAATCCTCATATTCCTTTTAGCATAAATATGGATATATATAGATAACTACTTGTCTCTTTCTGTTGTCTTTCAAACAGTCCGCTTGCTCCAGGAAGAGCTTGTCTCTATACTCCTGAAATTTTCGGCTTAACGATTCATCCGGCCGTGCCTTTAGACTTGTACACTCTACAAGGCAAGCGATTTTCTTTTCGAGCAACAGAGTGATCTCTTCTGGCAGCAAAAGCAACGGGAGACCTAAAAATATCTCTTGTCTAGTTGATTTTGAGAAGGAACCCACTAATTCGCCGATTATTCTGTGATCCCGTCGAAGCCTAAGCCAATCTATAATAAAATCAAATTAATCAAATTAAATGTAAGTTATATTAGATAATTATATACACTGATATAATACTATTTACCATCGGCATTCCATATAAAAGCGTTATTTCTTGAAGAAATGAGATGAACGACATCCGGCACACTCATAATTCCTTCAATTTGTAATCAACAATGCCTTAGAGAAAAATATACCGTTAGGATATCTATGATTCGCCTGTGAATCGACGAGACAGGTGTTTTTCTCTAAAGTGGACGCTCTCACAATTTCTTATTTAAATTTTTATTCTTCAAGAAGCTCAACATCAGTTTATTATTGGGTTTCGTTTTTCTCTATTTTCTTTATCTCAGTGGAATCATACTTTTTCACTTGGACGCTCCTTAACTCCTTAGGTCTGATCTTTACAACTGTGGCCCTGCTGTGCTATGGTTCTCTTCTGAAAATGAAATAAATGTATATATAAATTACGCGTAGAGAGAAGAGAAAAGAGAGGTAAATGTTTACTTCAGGCTGCCCACCTTCAATTTTCACAAAAATGCGCTCGATTCCGCTTTGTGCAATGCAAAGACAAAAGATTCGAGAAACGAGAATTGTCGCACCAAAGAGGAAGGAGGAAGAGATGTGGAGCACAGGGAACAAACCGATTTCCAGGGATTCGTACGAGAGCGAACGAAAACCTCGGCGAACAACGAGTTCGAGGCGATGTCGCGTAATCGTCCCTTATCACGAACGCCGATCATTGGCCGCGACCCTTCCGTGCGTCCTTCGCGCTGGCACGCGCGCGATTGGTCCGCGCTCTCGACGGGGACACGGCCCTTCTGGGGTTTCGGAGTAATCGGAGTTCGGACTGGACGAGTTTTTAACCTTCCGCGAGGCGGGACAGGGTCGCGGGGTGTCTGTCACTTCTCCCCGAACAATAAGTTTCGCGGAAAGGAGGGGCAGAGGAAGGGCGGCGGGCGGCGGGTGGCGGGCGGCGGGTGACGGGTGCGCGAGACGACCGCCGAACATCTGTCACCGGGCGCGAGCGGTGCGCCAGTCAGCGGAGCGAGCGGACTAGCGGAGTCAGGTCAGCCAGCCAGTCAGCCAGGCGGGCCAGGCCCCCGTTCAGTCCCCCGAAAATCGCGCGGCGCACTGTCATGGCAGCCGCTTTTGTGATTTTTTGAGACGCAGCGGCACAAAAACACGCCAGAGCACGAGACACGGCGCGGCGCACGGTACACGCGCGCGCGCACACCCGCGAGCTCGCAGCCCCCCGCAGTTCGTCGCGCACACGGCGATTTTTTTACACGGATTTTTCAAGCGGAAACCACCCACCCTCCCTCGTGCGCCACGGTGAGTGCGGCGGACGATTTTCCCCTCGTCTGCGTCTCGGCCGGCCGAGTCCTTGTTTACTTGCCGCGCGCGAGCGACGGCGCGGCCCTAGGGCGAGCCCTTTTCGGGAACGAGAGCGCGGTAAAGCGGGATATCTTGCGGCGCGAGCCGCGCGAGGCGAGACCGCGAGAACCGCTTCCGCGAACTCGCAGACGTCGCAGGCGGTTCCTGACGCGAAACTTATGCTTTATGGGATTTTCTGAGATTTCACGATCGTCGTCCACCCTCGTCTCCTATCGAGTATAGATTATGTAAATTTCAAGACGGGGGTTCCCTATTGAGTGTACCGCGTGTGTATTAATTGTGAATACGTCTATTATGTTTGTTATATTTTTAATTGTGAATCATGCCGTCCTGAGAGTCGCCGACTAGAATCGCTACTGATATTTCTCGTTTCGTTAACAATTATCTGGCGTAACATTTGTTATATTGCGTTTCGAGACTTAACAAGATAACTGAACATAATAGATCGAATATTGTTGGACGGTTAGACTGTAGCGAGACGCTAATGATGTGTTTATATGTGTCTTTTCTTGTAGATAATAAATCATGAGCTCAGGTAGACCGATAAAATGTGTAGTGGTAGGAGATGGGACGGTAGGAAAGACCTGCATGTTGATATCGTACACGACAGACAGTTTTCCTGGGGAGTATGTACCTACCGTGTAAGTATGTCTCTATGTTGTCGAGATTGCGTACGTCTGCTTCCTCTGTCGCGGGGCTCTCTTGCCTCCTTAGGGGCTGTAGCCAGTTAAAGGGATACTTTGCCAGCATGGTTTTTGCCTTAGTTTCTCTTTCTTAGGCCAATCAAACGGAGTGGCTAATAATAGTAGCAGTGTATGCAGATACCTAACTGCTATGTACAGGAAGTAATTCATTCCCAGTCATCTTTTTGTTACTTCCTGTCCTTTAGATTCTCACAAATCTATTTTTGTTGGGTACTATCTCACTCAGCAATATCTTCATTGGTTCATATAGCTTGTCACAGTTAAGATACCCAGTTAAGCTGATATAAACAAGAAAATGAAAATATAAGCAGCGAATATGAAACCTCTTTCCTTTTTATTTTTCTTACTTTAACGGAGATTTAAAGTAGGATACTCAATAAATAGTGATGAACAAATTGAAAATTATGACACCGAACATGTGCTAAGTCTGTAATGTTTTGCCTAGGTTTGACAACTATTCCGCGCCAATGGTGGTCGATGGAATTCCGGTTAGTCTAGGGCTATGGGACACGGCGGGGCAGGAAGACTACGACAGATTGCGTCCTCTCTCCTATCCTCAGACGGATGTGTTTCTCATTTGTTTCTCAGTAACGAGCCCTTCGTCATTCGAAAATGTCACCAGTAAATGGTACCCTGAAATAAAACATCACTGCCCAGATGCACCAATGATACTCGTCGGAACTAAAATAGACTTACGAGATGACCGTGAAACGCTTACTGCCTTAGCTGAACAGGGCCTTAGTGCTATTAAGCGTGAACAGGGACAAAAGCTGGCAAACAAGGTACGTAGAATTAAATTGTTTCTTATTTTATATATAATTTAGACTAGTTTAGTGTATAGCAAAGCGCAATGTTTGTTATAGATTCGCGCGGTAAAATATATGGAGTGCTCCGCTCTGACGCAACGTGGATTGAAGCAGGTATTCGACGAGGCGGTGCGCGCCGTTTTAAGACCTGAGCCGCAAAAACGCCGACAAAGAAGGTGCATTGTGTTATAAACGACGAAAGGAATTGAAGGGAATCATATAGGTATACACGTATATAAAGCAACGGATCAAAATGAATTTGATCGCGCAAAGAAATAATATGAATGGTTTAAAGAGAAGATGAATAGAGTACATGCATTTTAACGAATTATTCTCTGGCAGCTATAGAATATACCATATTACGGAAAGAGTACAACTTAAAAACCTCCTGGTCTCAATGCGAGTCGTGATGTTAATTCACGACCAGAAAGTTTAGACAACGAGAAAGTAAGAAGAGAAAAGGATAGAATAAATATTTAGCATTTGCAGGAGGAAGTTTACGAGTTACAAGCTTGCAGGTGTCTTTCCTTAAACTTGCATTTATACATATATTTGCATAATGATAAAAATATATTTGACCATAGTAATGTGCAGTCAATTTAGTCGGTTTAGTGGAAAAACGGCTCATGAAATTTTTTTTGTATTCTACGAGAGAATCTCCGTTAATTAATATTGCAGTCCTGCAAATCGATAATACAGTGTAAATGTGCTGTGATGATTAAAAGCATTAAGTAAACCCGAAGCTTTACTTATCAGGGCTGCCAGATTTTCGACTTTTTTACATTTACAATAGTAGGAACATTGATTTTAGTACATACAACGCGATAGCTGATCCATAACAATCACACGCTGAAGAGTTTTACGAGATGTAAAGCTAGCGTCATAGAATTATTTAAACATACAGTGCCATAGCAACGAAAAATCAAATAAATTTTACAAGCACTCTTAATCAATCGGTTCTAGACAATATATATATATTTTTTTTACTAACAAATACGGAAATTTTTAAAAGATATAGCCAGAGAAATTGGTGTGTATAATGGTTCTTTAGACAGAAGTAGCACGTTTGTCTTTCCATTCTTTGGGGCATTTGAGATTTTTATTTTTATCAATACTTCCGATAAGAAATGTATAGTATGGATACAGAATACTGCCATAAAATAACACAACACGGAAATTTCATAGTATTCTTAATACTAGAGAAGGAAAATCGACTTTACGTAATAATTACGCAAATTAAATTTGATAATGAGACATTTGTTATTTAGAATTGCAACATGTCTGTGTGTTGAAAGAATTAATATTGCGCATTAATATTTATTTGATTAATTATAAACGGAGAATATTTTAGTATGATTTTATACGTGTACTGCAGGATTTTTAATATAGTTTTCTATTTATAACGTAATGTTTTTCGTTTGTGCTTGTAACAAGGTTTCAATGTTGCACAAGTTTTTGCAATTGTGCAATTTCACTTATTAACATTATTCGAATTCACGTGAATATTTTTTACAAAAGTAATAATCAAAAGAAGTGTAGCTAGCAGTTGATGATAACATAAAACGCTGATAACAATTACACAGCAATGCAAAGTCCACCTAAATTGAAATATATAAATATAGCACAATGTATTTTCTTAAATACTATAGTATATCTCACTCTCTTCCATTTATTTGTACGAAAATTGTTTACATAAAAATTTACGGGAAAACTAGTGCGATGGTTTAGAAAGATAGATATCTTGTACAAATAAGTATTGCTATAAAGTTAAGCCCATATCATTGTCTCTAATTCATTATCTTATTAAACGATCATAATTGCGATTGTACTTTTTTTTACAGATTTTTCTATTTGTGTTTAGCTAAAGACAGTCAAGTGTTGTGAATACAGATATTACATGTGCTCTCTAAAAACTCAATGATAAATCGATGAAATGGATATTATTCTTGTGGTCATGTTTTTTTTTTTAAATATTCGAAAGCTTAGGATAGAAAAGATAGGACCTTTGTGCCATATGCTTTTCATTTGTGAAACAGGCATTAAATACTATGTTCAAATTGAACTTTATATTTGAAACAAATTCCCAAATAATTTAAAATATTTCAAAATTGGATCGAGAGAAAAACATTTAATACTAGAGTGGTTGAGAATGGATAATTATTTGCAGAAATAATTTCACATCTTATTTTTAAAAGAGGATAAGCAATTTTGAAACAATAAAAATCATAAACTTTGCTTTTATAATCTTCATTAATATTAATTAGTTTACAAACACGAATTTTACGGTTGCATAAGAAAGCTTAGCGATCAATGATCGTTTTGGCTGTTCTAGTCTCAAAATGCTATAAGGAGCAAACAAAAAGGCATGTTACAGCTTACTAGGTGTACATAATGTAGCATAGAAGCATACTCTAAATTTTCATCGAATCTATGTCTTTTAAGGTGTAATTTTGGGTTTTTCTTACTTCTGAAATCTTTTGTGCGCCAATAGGTCGTATCACGGAATCACTTGATTAATTAAAATACTGCAGTTAATGCCTGTCTTTTGTTTGATTTGTGTGACACATGTTTGAAATAAAATATAATAATCGCTAAATAATTATGTACATATACTTATTTAGCGATAATATATGTTTGTCTATTTTCAAAAATGACGAAAATAAATTGCTAGAATGTTTCCTAAATTAAAAATGTATGTCTTAAATGACCAAGTCTAGCATCTTTTATCTTCGTTTATTGGAATTTAAGATATTTTAAACTTTTGATATGTATATGTATACCCCTGCATATGTATAATAATGCATTAGTTAAGCATAATAATATACTATGATTATGTATTATAATGTAATGCATAGATCGCATTTTTTGTAAGTAGTGCACTTATCTTACAAATTTCCAGGTACTTACTACAGGCACGTTTGTTCCTTCATGTTGTAAAATAAATTATCAACAGCGATGCAATATTTGTCAATTTTATTCCGATTTTATATGCATTTTTGTACAAGGCGTTCAATATCATTTATAATTTCTGAAATTGAACAAATTTCATTGCAGAATTAATATATTAAAACAATAACGATAACACTACTAACAGGATGGGTGCATTACAATGTATATGATGCCTGTATTTTCCAACGATAAGCTTTAATTTGGGCATGATGTAATTTAAATTACACTACTTACAACTTTTGCATTTAACGGAGATCATAGGATGCGAATTACTTTCTCATCTTTCCTCTTTTTAACGAAATTATTGAGGGATTGCTATGAACCAAAGTTATATATTACAATTTAAGATAACATCTATGTTTTTTATTATGGACTATTGCACATAAGTATAAAAAGAATGAATGTATGAAATGTAAAGATAATCTAGTCATCACGAATCTGCTTCTAACTTTTACTTGTGTACGTGAATAATGCTCTCACAACAGATTGCATGTAAACAAAATATAATCCTTAAACGGGACAATTTAGCGTGTAAATGGGCGAAACGGGAAATGAGGACAGAAAGAAAAGGTATAAAAGATATGAAAGTAAAGATGCAACTTAATACTGTCAATTTAGATAGAACGCAAGGAAAAACCAAACGATGTGGGAGTAGAAATTCTGTAGAAATTACAAATATATGTATATGTGCTAGGATATGTAACTTTAATTATGAGTAACTTATAAACATTTGTCTATTTTCGTATATATAACAGAATTCGTTATTTATATACTAACAGGACAGCACAAGAGAGCGCTCTCATCGCTTTTACAAATTCTTTAATTCTATAATGATTTACAAATTTACATTTACAACAATGAGATACCTCATATTAATTTTGTAAATTTACTTTATAAAAGGGCGTACGTTTCTATAACCGATGTACTTTCTATGCTTTTAATGCACTCTTTTGCTGTCGATCTGATAATCGGTAACAAATAGTGGCCTCGAAATTAATTTCGATTATCTCGTTTTCCTTGTGGAAGAATTATTCTTATTCATTAACAATGACAATTACAATGTGGGTAACATGACTGCATAAAGGCATATTCTATATGGCACTAGGAAGCATTTATTTTTTATTTACATGTATTTTGAAAACGACTTTTTCAAATAAACGATAAAATAAAAACATTACGAGATAGCGTAGTTTATAACACTGTTAGCTACGTATATTTGTCTTGTTCTTCTGATCCTTCAATCGGTTCCCTCTTTGAAGTTTGCATGTTTTATTAACTTTTTATTTTATAAAGCTTCTATATGTAAGTTGGAGAATATTTTAATAGCAATAGTATGATCGTTTTAATTTATTTAGTCGTATTTAAATTATCAATATGTGTATTTTATCTATATTTTCAATTATTGCGATTACAAAGAGGAGGAGGGAGATACGTAACTTTAGTTCTATATCCTTTTAATTAATTTTTTTCAATAAGTTTCTCTCTTTCCTGCGAGATAAAAGTTTCTATAATTTCCAACTTTACACATTCTTTTCCGAATCATCAGAAATATTTTCAGTTATTCCTATCAAATACATAATAATTTCGAATTCACAAAGAGTCAAGCAATTTTCATTTCTCTGAACCGTGACCCTGAACTTTAACTGGGTTCAAAATAAAAAATTATAAAAATTATGTTACTTAATTTTCCACGAGCTCGCCCTTGTCACAAATTAGAAGACTACCTACACGCGTGTGTACACGTGCACGTGGAGTCGTAATGGCACGGGGCACTCCAGCGTCACGGGTCAATCCTGGATCGACCACGTGTCAGATGAAGACAGCGTCCGCCTGGCTCTGTCCGTCTCCGTCTGTCGCGCGAGTACGCGCATAGAGGGGGAGGGGGAGAACTCGCGTGACGTCGAACGAGGCGCGCGGGGCGAGCCGAGGGGTGACCGGCGCGGGGTGCAAACCGTGCAAATGGTCTGCAAACGTGTGCATGCGACGTCGTCGTCATCTCGATCTCCATGCTATTGATGCTATAGCACGTCGGTCGTCGGTCGTCGGTCGGTGGTTCACGTACACGCGTATGTACATACATACATACATAAGCGAGGTTAGCGAGGTGGCCGAGACAGCGTTAGGGCGCAGTGGGGCGTAGAGGCGACCGTGTGCGAAGGGGGCAAGCTCTGCGTCGCGGATACCCTCTCGCGCGCCTGCCGGAGTAAAGCCGGAGTGCCGGAGCGCTCGTCATCGCCATGGCCCCGTGCGCGTGGTCCTTCCGTGGGAACCTCAACCGGTTCCTCGTCGACGCGCCGATCCTGCAGTGTCTGATCGTGCTGGTGAGCCTGTTCAATCTCTCCCTGTGCCTCTACGAGGACCAAGTCGGCAAATTCGATTGGTAAGTGATCGAAGCAACCTCTAAATAATGCAAAGAGTAAGAGAGGCGGGGGGGGGGGGAGGGAGATAGCGCCGTGGGAACGTTATCACGAGGACCGCTATCCGCGGCTATCCGTTCGCTCGTCACCCCCCGCCCGGGGGGTGAGTTAATATCGTATTCGCGGGCATGTTTCAGGAGGCAGAACTACGTCGGGAAAATCAAATTCGCCAGCTTCGACACGGTGTCCACGGCGAAGAAGATTATCGTCGCCACCGAGGAGAACGTTATTGCCGCGCTTAATCTGAAATCGGGTAAATAAAAGTATTTTACGATCTTTCTTGGTGTCTTTTTATCTTTCGCATTCGTTTCCCGGTTAATGGAGAACGCGTTGCGTTCCTTTTATTTCCGGTCCCTTTGACGTTTAATTGTCGTTTTCATTGCCATTTATATTTTCTCGTCCGTCAACATGATGATTACAATGATTACAATGATTAAGCACATCTTCGTGCGCGTTGATGTCATAAATTAAATATTATCCCACGTCAAGTATCGTTGCATGCCGAGAAATGTGATTTGTTAGACCGGAGTAAACGTATTAATGACGTTTATGATTTTAACAGGCCAAATATTATGGAGGCGAGTGTTGGAGAAAGGTTATGGCGGGCATATCAGAACCTTGGGAGGTGTCGCGGACGGAGATCTGATATCCGTGAGCGGAGGTGTTCCTGCCATCGTTCGCGCCTGGGATCTGGCGACCGGGCATATACTTAACGAATGGCCGATTGCCGAGCCAAACCCCGACAGGTTTGTACGGAGCAACGAATTATTGATACAACGTTCCCTATATCGTACAAAAAGTCTGCTTTAATAATCTTACCAAAAAAATATACAATCTATATTACCTTTTCCTAAATCTTTAATAAATGGAAGTTGATAGAAGACAGATAAAATGTGCTTCCGGATATTATACAAAGTGGGATGTAGTCATGTATTAAAAGCCTTTGAGAACTTGATACGTTGAAGACTTATGTGAAACATAATCCATTACTTTTACAGACATGCAACTCCGTTTATATCGTTTACAACATTGGGCTTGTATTCTGCTGACAGGTCTTTCCATCTTTATTCAAAGCACAGTCAATGATATATGTTCTGTACACCTCTAATCGTAACTCTGTGCCATTGTAAATTATCTTAAATCTTAGTGCTCTGTATTTTCATTCAAACCGCCACGTCGAGTAATATATACACGCATACACACAATAAGATATAGATATCTGAAGGTTTTTTGTCGCAATGGAAAATTAATATCTTACATATTGATTTTGCAAAGCTATGGAGATGTTTTGATGTGTTGAATATTTCTTTTTGGCGTATATGATTGACGGATACAATTTATCGTTTTCCAGGATAAAAGATGTAAAGTGGCACATCAAAGATGGAACGTTGCATCATATATTACCCATTTATAACAGCGGAGTGGAGGTAACGTCTTATGACAGCAAGACCGGTGAAAAATTGAAAACTCGAAGAGTTTCCGCGCCGTTCATAAGTCGAGAGACAGAGTAAGTAATCTTAAATTTACATTCTTTTCTTGCTGTACGTTAAATTCATACGTTAAATTTATTTATCCCGTGATATTATTTGCATAAATAATCTTTTCTAATGTGTTATCCATTGCGATATTTAAAATGGCTGTAATTTTGTTTAGGTGTGTTCTAGCAGCTCCGTACTTGGCGTGTTTGAAGGGAGACAGTTCTTTAGCTGTGGTATTCTTAGTACATCTATTCGATACGAATGCACAGTCACAATCAGTTACGATAAATACGATATTCGGGGCTGGCGCCCAAGGGCCATATAAACTAGAGTCTGTACTCGGGGAAGGACCTGTAATTTCTATTAATGCCGATAATGACCAAAGAAAGCGAATTTTAGTTATCGGAGAGTTCTCTCCAACTCCCGTACAGAGAGACATCGACGGTGACGCAACCCTTTATGTTGTTTCCATTGATAATGAGAAAATACTTTTGGAAACAACATATAAAAATGGAGTAAGCACTAAAACATGTTTTCTGGTATTTCCAGAGAGATTTATTAGTGCAGTTTTTTTTACAAACTTGTTATTTTACTTCTAGAAAATAGAAATAACGGCTACAAATCTGTTATCGTCCGCACTTATACCTGATTTATCAGTTACCTTGACTCACGCTTCTATACAATCACCAACCATAATGGCATCCGTTTGCCCGCGGCAAACGAAAGGGATAACGTGCCGTCACTTGTTGTCCTCGCAAGATCACAGCATTGCGCTATTGCAACATAATAAACTGGTATGGGCAAGGGAAGAAGCACTCGCCAGTATTGTGGCCGTTGAAATTATGGAATTGCCTATGTCCGACAGGGATCAAGCTATCGAAACGGAATTCGATCAGAAAGAGAGTAAGTAAAATTATTTATATACATATATAAAATATAAAAAAAACCTATAGTATAAATCGAACTGAAAAAGACTTTCTATCCCTCACTATTGAATTTGATTGAATATTTTCTATATAACTCTGTTGATATAGCATAATCTTATACATGTTCCTTTTGCTACTGAATGAGAGGATATGCCAGAAATAAGATAATATATCTTTGTTGAATAACTATTATTATAATATGTCACATGTGTGAAACGCACTGTTACTCGTACTTCCAAGATATTATGCCATAACTTACTTTCTCCTAAGTATGCGGTTACATATAATATTATTTGAAGGCTATGAAGAAGCTTTGTTTTAATTAATAACACTCTTATTAAAACAACATATTGTTTATCGGCACAACACAACAATTCAATTTCTGATAACAACCTACTTGTTAAGTTATATTAATTAACTCTCTTTTGTGAATGGCTGCTGGCAGGTATTGATGTAGACAGTTCATGTAAGTAGTGGAGCAGGACGGCTGGTTTTAATGCAGTACTTTGTTTTATCGCTATTTACAGACTTACATTTGCATGGTATAACATTTGCGATGTATAGGCTCCTAAAGATATTGAAAGATGTAAGACGTATATACGTGTTGATTATCTAGGATACCTCTAAAAATAATACAGTTATTATATTGCTGTCTGCATGATATATCGCAAGAAATAAGATATCCACATTGGATATTCGATATGGTTGGGTTTAGATGTAATGAAGTTATTATTGACGCAAATAATGTAGCAATTTCGTTGATACATGATAACCTGTGTAAAATGCATGAAAAGTTTCTTATGACTTCTACAATCGTCGCATACGTCATTGAACCTGCTGAGAAAAATTTCATAACGCAATACCAACGGCTTAATAATCATATTATATGCAGTTTGCTATTAAATTCCTAGGCAGCGTCTAATTTTTTTTATATCCTGCTGTATCACCCAACCCACAGATTGTAATAGTACAGTCATTCGGGGATGTGTGCCTTCTAATTTTGCTATGTTGCTTTTAAACAGGGGACGTTCTAAGTATGATACTTCGAAGGATTACTTCACAGATTAACCAAGCCAGAGCATTCTTTCAAACAATACTGGATTTAGTACCTCAGCAGTCCAATCAGCGTATTGATCTGGTGCAAGATAAATTTGGTTTGCACAAAATGATCGTAGCCGTTACATCCGCCGGAAAGGTATGAATCCATGTAGACCATGGGGGGGGGGGGCTCATCTCATATTACAAATCATTACGCTCTAAACTGTTTTGCAGTTGTATGGTATTGAAACCAGAAAAGGTGAAATTATCTGGCAACTCAGGCTACCTAATATCCGCGGTTTCACAAAACTGTCTGACACGATGATCTTGTACGTGCAAAGGGGCAGCAGGCATTTCCCTCATCCACCTCAATGTGCATTGTTAGCAGAAGACAAGGTAAGCTGCACATTTATGTATTACGCTCAACGGTAAATGCACAACTCTTGTTTTCATATTTATCTCATATCTGACATTGTTCTTTGTCGTTACAATAGGAAACCGGACAGGGTGTTATATATACCTTTAATCCGATTACCGGACAGTCGTTGGACGGACTGGTGAAACTTGGCTACAAAATAAAACAGTCCATGTTATTGCATGTAGCGACCGATGACTTCTTACGTGGTATCCTCATTCTTGACGCACGGGATAAAGTCCACGTTTATCCCGAGAGCGCTACCGCGGTTGCAGCTTCACTCGGGAAAAATACGTATCTTTTTACTGCTGATCAAACGACAGGAATATTATCCGGCTTCTCTCTTTCGTACAGCACAACTCAGGTTTGTTATACGTGGATATATATTTAACATATACATATTTGTATCATTCTCACAATATCGATGGACCCTGATCATTTTAATGGTCGGTGCAGGAATTAATCGCTCACAAAGTGTGGGAGCTGTTGCTGTCGCCGAGAAACCAAAAAATAACGCAAGTTGTAGCGAAGAATCCGATAGAACGTGTGCACTCTCAAGGGAGAGTCTTGAGTGATAGATCAGTATTGTATAAGTACATCAATCCTAATTTAGTGGCCATAGTGACAGAAGGCATCGGACATGCCCATAAACGTAAGTATATCCTTTCCCATCGTCATGCAAATCGATATTTATCGAAGATACACTTTAACATTTTCTCATTTTACAGATACGCTTAATTTATATCTACTAGATGTAGTATCTGGGGCTATGATTTTTTCTATCACACATAAGAGAGTACGTAGTCCAATCCATATTGTGCACTCGGAAAATTGGTTGGTATACAGCTATTTTAATGAGAAGGGACGTAGAACAGAAATCGCTACGTTGGAACTCTACGAAGGAAAGATACAGAGTAACATCACAGGTAAAGACCACTCTCAGTTCGTATACATCTGTACCGTGGACGAAAAAAACTTGTCAATTGGTCGTGTCTGTTGTTCCATTAGCTACTTTAGGATAAAAAGATATTGGCTTTTTTAAGATATAGAATCACTTCTATCTTAGAAAATATTTATAAAAGGATGTCGGGCATAAATAGTTCTTATTTGCAACTAAAATTTCCGATATAAGTAAACAATTAGAGCTCTTATCGCCAATTTAATTTTGTACATTGGCTATTTTTTCCCGAAATATTTGTACTGTCAATTCAATAACTTATAACGATTATTGGACGTTTCAGTGTTCTCTTCTTTAGCAACAACAAAATTGCCAATTGTAGAAAGACAAGCTTTCATTTTTCCGGCATCTATAGAGTATATGCAGGAAACTATCACGGAAAAGGGTATCACAAGCAAACATATAATAGGTATGTAAAATTATGGTTCGATAAACTGAAAGGAAAATCCAATTTTAATTACCTGGATATGTTCAAATATGAATTAAGCGGTACGCGTACATTTAATTATGATATTTTAATATATTTCCAACAGTCGCTTTAGCCAATGGTGGAATATTAGAATTGCCGTGGATGATGGTGGATCCACGACGACCTATTAATCCTGAAATGCGAGAAGAAGGAGTTATACCATACATGCCAGAGATTCCAGTCCATATGGATGCTATTATTAACTATAATCAAAGCGTTTCTAGGGTTATGGGTATTTATACTAGTCCTAGTGGCCTTGAAAGTACTTGTTTAGTTTTTGTACATGGTCTTGGTGAGTATCGCATTAACGTACTTGATTTTAAACTCGCACATTTACAAATGACTTCTTACACAAAATTATTGTAACATTTGCAGACCTGTTTTACACAAGAGTGGCACCATCTAAAACATTCGACGTCCTAAAAGAGGACTTCGATTATTATCTTATTGTGATAGTACTCGCAGCGCTGTTGATCTCATCGTACGTCACCAAAAAATTAGCATCCCAAAAAGCTCAAAAGCAAGCGTGGAAATGATGCCTTGTTTTTCTAGAATTGTGTAATATTTATGAATCTGTTCACTATAGGCAAGAATTTTCCCTAAAAATAACTTGTAAGATATACTGTTTTATAAATAGCTAATTTTAAAACAAGGTAAATGCTAATACTTTATTACCTTGTCTAAAAAAATCTTTCGATCTTGAATCCTAAATAAAAATTCATTCATTTTGTTAATCTGGTACAGAACGCACATATGTAATAATGGGTCGATTCTTTCAAAGTGTGATGGTCAATGCACGACGAGAGTGGACCATGATCATTGATCGTTAAACTATATTAAAGTAACTAATAACATGCTCAAGTATAATTGTTTCTCCATTGTATAACAATTTCTGTAAAAGATGGGCGATTTTTTTTCGATATCTGTATATTTTCAATATAAATCAAAGCCAGAATCGGTAATATATAGAGACAATTATAAATGAAATTATGTTCGTAATACATTTTAAACAGTGAAAATATTAATACATATGATACTGAACCATGCTAAATAGATGGTAAATAGAAGTATATATTTGTTTGATACGCAAAAGAAAAATGTAACTATCATATTAAGGCTGTATTCCAAAATTCACTGACAGTACTGGAAATCTTTAGTACACGTGACGTATACTATAGATTTTCAGCGCTTGCAATGAATTTTGGAACAGCCTAAATATGATAATCAATTAGCAAATCAATATTAATAATTTTATTTTCATGATTGCAAAATGTAATCTAGAATTTGTGAATAACGATATGTCTTACATCTTTCTCTGTAATTCATATTTCCTTGTAACGGTACATTATGTGTAAGATATTTATGCATTTTACATACTTGTACATTTTTTGCAAAGTTTCTTACGATAAGTTTTCTAAGAACACCATATGAGACTTACAAGAAATATCATGTAAAGAAATGTAATTTTAAAAGAACACGAAATTTTTGTCACTGCTTAGTTGAAAAATTTAGTTACATATATATATCTTCAGCTTTTACTTTATATCACTGATCCATTATTCACATAACTTTAAAAATAAAAACTCTGAAATTGAAAATATTTCAAGATGAGTTGAAAAGAGATCTTATACAATAATTGCTTGCATTTATATATGCATTTTTCTTATTTGAAAAAAATAGTGGTTATGCAATCGCCAAACTAGCGAAATGTTGCAAGAACTTTAAATTTCTTTGAAATTTAATTAGTAATTTAATTGACTTTTTCAATTTCAATTTTAAAATCAAACTAAAAACGATTTATTATCGCGCATAAGAGATGTTGGAAAATGTAAAATTTATATTGAGATACGTGTGCGTGTGTGCGTGTGCAAAGAATGCAAAATTCGTTATATACATATTGAAGTTAATTTGAAACTGGATGGATTATATGTGTAAATATCGAACATACGTATATACATATAATATATGTATACATATACCCATACATACACAGAACACCTTACACATTTTTATTTTATAATGTATTGCTTGTAGATAGTAAAAAAAGGTATAATTATATGTAAGTTATTGTAAAATGTGGAAATAATTTTAAAATGTTAGAATTATATACCAATAAAAATTCTGTCACAAAATTTTTTCATTATTCTCTAGTGTAGCTCATGGATTCTATAAATTGTAATAAATCTAAAATCTATTTACTTTCTATGTGATTAATATTTTATACTACTTTAGCATAAAGGCGCTTTGTTACTGAATGGCACATTTTGTTTGAAAAGCTTTGGCTTAGTATTTGTTACTTGTTTATCACATTTTTTTAAGGCTTTAATTACAATTTTTTAATTATTTTATATATGTTTTAAATATGTTTATTCAATAATGGGTATTCTTCTGTTCAATATATACAATGATTTCATTTACATTTCTATAATATTCATTTGACGGAGCAACATCTGGAATCTGAAAAGTAATGCAAAATTTTAATTCATAGAAACTGCAAAAATCGCATCTCATAATTATAAATGCTAACATACCAGCAGATTTTTCATATCAAATGTTGCATCAGGTACTATCCGTGCAACTTTTGAATTCCAGATACTGAGACACTTCACCCATGCAACATCCCCATTATAATCAGCAATATCTTTGTACAATTTCACACAGCACGCCTATTAATCAAGTAATAAGTGGTGAAAGACGTTTATGCATATGCAAGATCATACAATATTTCTTTCTATTTTGATGTTACCTGTAATGCGGTATGTTGACGTGCACTAAGGTACGATTGTGTGTTACTTAATATTTGCCATAACTCGTGCTCGCACAGCTTCAAGAGTCGCGCGATTATTCCCAACGTAGATAACAACTCGTATTGAGATTTATAAGTTTGTGTAAATTTGTAAATGTTTACCGAGCTCTTATTGATACTTTCTTTAGAAGACTCAGTCAGGAACTTAAATACAGATGGCAATACCTCTCTGTGTGTGAGAGAGAAAGATTAATTACATATGACACTCAGCGTGTGTTAGTCGCTTTTCTACAATATATTATTCGGTGAAATGCGCGAGGTATCTTACCGTAGAGTTCTGCTTCTGATAAAGTCATTCGACACGTTGGCGAGTACGTGCAAGAGTTGCCACGCATGGTTAATTACAAGAACATTTTCATCGCTAAATCTGTCGGTCAGCGGATGCCACAACTGATGCACAAGAGGCAGTAGTTCGTTCTCCCACTCGATTAGTATCGGTAAACCCTCTTGAAGCGTTTGCACTGCCATCAGCGATTTTTGTACATCCTTCGAAGGTAGAAAGTGTATACAACGTTTCATAACGTCTATGATTATCCTTATATGAGTTGGTAACTTTTCTTCTTTGTCTGGAACACATAATAAATAATGAAAAATTTTACAGTCTATAAAAATAAATATAAATTCTCATTACCTTCTGCACTGGGATTTGAGTAATCCTCATTTGTTTCTTCCAATAACTCAGTATCCGGCACATTTGTGTCTGATTCTGTCTCTTCAATGTCATCCTCAATTTTTTTATCAATCTTCTTTGCATTATAGTACTCTAACAAAGAAAGAATAATCGTCTCCGTAGGATTATTTGTAGCTCGCGCATCTTCCTCTTTCGTTACTTTGGTATCGTCCCAGTTTATTAACGTTTTTATGCATATGATAAACGTGTAGAATATCTTCAGGAACGAATAAGTATCTTTTTGATGATGAGGAGTACTTAGTTGTCTGAATACATCCTCTACAATTCCTTTCAAGTGTGGCAAAAAATCTAATCTGCTATATTTCATAACAACTTTGATAACGTCTAGTACGCCAGGATTGCGATCTATTTGGCGTAATTTCATTATAATGTGATAAGAAAAGTAATCTACGTTAGCACGTAGTAAATCACCAATTGTCCTATGTTGTTGTGCTTCCGCGACATTTTCGAGAGTACGCACTCCAATATAGCTGATTAAACCGTTTCCACTGCCTGAAATTATCCGCAATTTTTATTTGTTCGTAGAAAGATTTCAGCTTTTTCACTGTTAACAACACATACCTGCTCTTTCAATAATTAAATACAAGGTTTTCAGAAGATATCTGTCATAGTCGCGTTGTAAATTTTCTGCTATAAGACCTAATCCTTCTGTCAAAAGACAACATTGCACTATATTGCTCTGTGCCTGTACCAAAGGAGTGCCATCAGTTACTTCTGTAGGCAAGTACCATACTTCTTGTGTTGTGTAAAAGTCTACGATTTCCTTATATAAATATGAAGAAGACGAATCTTTGACAGAAACTGAAACAAAGAAAAAAAAATATATGTATATTGCCTACGTTAAAGAAAAATATATATATTACCTAAGATATGTGTATTACCTAAGACCCAATTAAGCAGCAAACTCAGTTCCTTCCTATGTTGTGGTGCATCCATCATAAGCTCGAGAATAGTGTCAATTAATATCCTAATATCCCCAAATTCTCCGAGCAGCCTGCATATTGTAACAAGTTTCTCTTTACACGAGTTATTCTTAATAAACTTAAACTGTCTCCATGAATCTGATCCGTAAAAATATGCAGGATCATCTAAATCTTTCACATTTGCTGTCTGTAGAATAGACACATTGTTGCAATCTATGACCATGATGTATACAAGAGCTAAAAGCAATCTTTGCATATGTGCTTGAGACCTCATAATATGAGGCAATTTTTGCTTTCCAAATAATCTTAAATAGCCGGCGAATTGATTCAAGTATGCCAATTGTTCGTTATCATCTGGAAAATATAAAGGTAGATACATACGTCGTTTTGATTTTCATATTTATGTTTAATAATTATATTACAATTAATAGTGATACAAAATAAGAAACTTCGAACTTTAGTCAATAAGAGAAAGCTCTCACCTGATCGTCTAATAATTGTGGGCAGTCTTGTAAGTAAGCTGTAAAACTTGTCTTCCAATGAATCAACCAGTGATTTCATATCATGATTTTGCATGTAATTTTCACTTATTGTGTGCAATATATTGTGCGCTTTTTCACTAACTTCTGGGGATTCGTCTTCAGAAAGGGAAATCAAATAATCTATTAATGTCATATTATTTGGTTTCATATTCCTATATAAAATATATATAAATTTATTCAGATGTTATAAAAATATAGAAAGCAGAATATATAGAAGAACGTATAAAAGAGAGAAATTCCTTACCTGCGACAATTTTTAAGTATAAGGCCGATACTTTCAACTAGTTCTCTCTTAACTTTGTAGTGTGAATGGCTCCTAATTTGGTCTAACAGTTGTATACAAGCGCCAAGCTTAACTGCTACGGCTTCAAACCATACTTTATTTCTTGTAGCTCCTTTCAAATTATGTTCTATGTCGCACTTTCCGTTATGTTTAGCACTATGTGGTGCATCGGTGGATATACTGCAACCTTTTTTCATAAGTGCTTCTATAGATAATATGTCTTCTTCAGTGTCTCCTTCAGCTTTATCGCCGACTACAAGAGATATGATTCTACCCCAAGCTCGAGTTGCTATCTGTAATAATCAATTATTGTACAATTTATAATTATTGCTCAAATAATCTTTCTCTTTTGGAATATCTTAAAAATAGTTCAATATATGTGAAAATCATGTATTACCGTTGTAATTTTATGATTCTGAACTTCACCTCCCATTGCTATTTCCTGTAGCCCACTGACAATACCAGGAAAAAATGCCATGATGGTGTCTGCTACTTGATCTTGCATAATAATGTCGGATTTGTCTAGTTCATCATCAATATGGCACAAAGCCATTACTGCTTCTATCCCAGCTAATCTAACAATTAATTCCAATTAATATAAATATACATTTTAAGGTGATACATTATAAGACTGGAATGTTGGACAGCTCATTACTAGAACAGTTCAGCAAAAGATCCTTGTTTAATTCTCAGACTTGCCATCATGCATATACTATAAATTTTGATTGGAAAAATATTCCACTGTAATAAATGGTACTGCAGCATTCCTTGGAGAACAAAAACTTCCAAACAATAACGAAAATAAATAAATCTTACGAACAAAGCCTTCAGAGTAAAAGTTGAGTAAGAGATTTACATTTCCTTCTTATAAAAATTGCAATTGTAATGAAATCATTTTGGAAGCTTTGTCTCATCCAAGGCTGCAACGCGATGAAACTTGCTATAAAACTAATATAATGCCGTCTTCAATATATTTCTTCTAAATGCTTACCTCACAGGAAATGACTTTTCAGTTCTTGCGATTGTTAGACATAAAAATATTCCTTGACCGAGTTTCAGTACATTTTCCTTGGTATAAAGTGATTCTATCACGTCGGTAACGCATTGGTGGACAAGATCTTTAATACATAAAGCTACTGCCTCCTTAAGCTCCTCGTGAAACAAGATCACTGTAAAATTCAAATAATCAGATAATTAGACTATTGTTATAAATTATTATAAAAGTTCAACGACGTAATCTAGTTTTCATACCTTGATTTGGCTGATTCTTGTCAAAAATCTGGATCAACAGAGATCCATAGATGTCGAAGAAGAATTTCAATTTTGTAATTCTAGTTTTTCGTATTATGACTCTCACAGTCCTTACCAGTTCCTCTTTCACGTTCGTACTACATAAAGAAATATATTTCAGATCGGACATTTGTTAATTTATATCACTGATATGACGATACATTGTATACAACCATATTTCTTTTGTCATATGTAGCATAAGTTAGTGCAGCAACGAATGCTGTAGATGCTAAATTACCTCGAATCGCGTTGTAGGCTGGTGATGATGGGAAGTAAACAGTACTGGGACAGATCTTGCATGGTTTGATCGGGGATGTTTCCGACCACTACCGCGACTCGGTACGCGTGATCCTTACTCGGATTTTTTATCAAATTGTCGCAGCACGACTTCAACTCGAGGAAGATCTGCATGTTAAACCGCTCCATCCTCGGTGTGTCGATGTTTAAAATGCCACTTCTTTCTAACCGCAACACCCTCACGTGTCTACAATACACCCGGGATGACGACGCGACGTTGGAATTCTCCAATCGATTAATAATATATTAGTTAGTGCATAATCCCTCTAATTACTGATCTTCCTTCGATTTCTTCAAGACTAAAATTGTTCTTGAATATATATTTATTCACCAATCTCTACATCTTCTCTCACGTTTTCACAGATCTTAACCTTCATAACACACATGCATCATGCATTTTACCTTCTTCTTCTTCTTTTAATGAATTTTCAATACGAGAGAATAACGAGCTCATTATTTGTTCACTCACTTTCGAAATTTGCGTCTGCATCTGGGAAAAAGGATGAAAGAGGATGAAAGAGTGCAACTAAACTACGAAGAACAAATCTCTGCACCTGCCCTATGTTTATTCTTTGTAACTGTACTCTTCGCACCATTTCTCTTTCTCTCTCCAACGTAAAATCATATCTCTATTTTATTTTAAGTGCAGAAAGTGTAATGCATAGTACGACTTCGGTTGCGGTCCGCTTGACGCTACAAACGCTTTGAAGCATTTTTCTTCTCCTTCTTTCTTCATTGAAAGAAAAGAGAAGAGGAATGCTTCGAAGCATTTGTAGCGTCAAGCGGACCGGAGTCTTCAGAGAGCAGAACTGCCATTCCAATCCAAGCTGGTGCACGTGGTACTGGTAGCTATCGTCAGAGAGAAGCCTGAGAGAGGCCATCCCGGCCTTTTTCCTGGGACCGTCGAAAGCCCCTGTACACTACCGCCAGTACATCCATTATCGAAATTGGTACTACGTAGCCACGTTCATTTTCCGATACTGCCGATAAAACATCATTTTGTTGTATATATATATATATATATATATATATATATTACATAACATTTGCGATGTAGCACGGACGCGCACTAGAATGATGTTTTATCGGCAGTGTCGGAAAGAGAAAAAGTGTGAGAGGGAGAGAGGGCTATCACTATTAGATATTAAACATACAGATAATATAAATATATAAAATAAGTTAACATTTTTATCGATACATGTAAGATATAAATATTAAACTGATCCTCGACCAATTACAATCGAGAATATCTTACATGTATCGATAAATATGAACTTATTTTAAATATTTATATTATATGTTAAATATCTAATAGCCCTCATCTCTCCCTCTCTCACTTTTTCTCTTCTTTCACTTTCACACTTCCCAGACAGCACAATATCCAAAATCGGGACATAAGACGTCTTTTAGACGTCTTTTAGCCATCTTTTCGTAAGACATCTGAAAGACCCGCTTTTGGACATGTATGTTGTCTGAGTTTTTTATTTCAAATAAAAGATATATGTATCTCCTATAAATTTAAAGATCCGAATACGAGACAATATAGGCCTTTATGGACAATTTTGTAAGCAAAACGAATAATATTTGGGGAACAAGCAACAGGGAATGTTTTATAATTTTTAAGTATCTTGACGATGGTTTATCGTCTTTTATGGAATTTATGGTATGCGCGATCACCGCGCTGCAAGAACGATCGCGACGAAATTTTTACAAACGATACATATTAATGTTAATTTTCTACAAAGTTAGATTAGGAGCACATACAAATAAATTTGAAACATTTGTAAACGTAACGAATTACGTGAATTACGTGAACGAGCAAATTACGTGTCTGTTCTTGAACGAAAAACGCAATTGTATTCGCATACACACGTTTGAGCTTGTTAATTCGCACTCTCGACTCTCGACGCTCATACGCATTTTGGAGCAAGCTCGCTCCTTCGTTCACGATCGTTCGCGATCGCGACAAGCAAAGTGACATAACGCCAAACGCGCGATCATTCTCTTTAATTACTTAATAGATTATTAATTCCCGTGCTTAGTGAGAGATTCGAGCTATTTACCGAAGCGTCTTTCCACGCGATTCACTCATTCGCGAAGTAGAAATCGAAACGGAGGCAAGAGACACGACACGAATTCCGAGGTTATCGTCTCACTGCGACACGCGGGACAACAATTCTATTAAAGATTCGGATGTGTCGCGCTTCGAATCATTTGTCTCTCATGCACAATTCACTTACCGATCACGGCACATTGCAGGAGACCCGTCAAATCACAGCCGGGAGGAACGGGAGGGTGATACGACGTACGGGCGTCCTTTCGGCCATCCCACTCGTTGCAGACGTTGCAGTCGACACGAGAAGAAACAGAATACAGAATATTCGGCGTACATTCAGCTTGCAACACACACACACACACACACACACACTCTGTAACCTGTGAGGATTTCTTTTCGTTCACGAAAAAGAAATTACACGAGCAACAACGTCTCGCCGCGACCGCCGCGTTAACGTATTAATTACTTGCGTGCGCGCCGCGCCGCACGGCGAGTCGAGCCGGGAGCCTTCGAATCCGGCCGAATGCCGAATCACGTTCGGCCGCTCTCGCCGCCCGCCGCCGCGCGTCGGCGAGGCACGCGGCACGCGGCACTCGGCAGTCGGCACCTCGGCCTCGGCCTTGGCAGTCGCAATACCGCGATCGCGACCGTTGAATGAGTCCGCCGATTTCGCAGCAACGTACGTGCAAAGTCGGCGCGCGGACGATCATTTCCATCGGCGAGACAGCCTTGATACTTGTTTTGCCGACGCTCGGAGTACCCTCACCTGCGGATATTACTCACAATCAGTCATTCTCCCGATAAATTTCGAACAGGTGTCAAGTGTTTGTGCTCCGTGCCGTGGGTGCTGATTCGGAACGCGCGCTCGTTCGTGCGATTGGCATTCCTGCTCCTCGTTTCGCGGGAATAATCGACGAGGCGCTCAATAATTTGCATCAAGTGTGTATCAAGTGTCGTGAATGAATTAATGTGTCGCGCGAATCGCTCGCTCGAGGCGGAGATGTCGAGGGCGTCGAGGCGAAGGTACCTCGTACGGCAATTGCGAGTCGTGACGTGTCGTGAGTGATTTGTAGTTTCGTCGTGATATTCGCGGGCGATAATCGCTCGTCCCGGCCCGGGCCGCCATATGTCGCTGGACTATCGAATGTGCGTGGCATTCATTTACGCGGCATATCTCGAATCGTGTCGTGCTTTGAACGTGCTGTGTGCTGTGTGCTGTGTGCTGTGTGCTGTGTGCTGTGCCGGAATTGTCGTGCGATTATCCCCGATTCTTTTCGAAGAGCGGAAAGAGGGCCGAGTGACAACGTGAAATCGTATCGTGATTCAAGTAAGTGATTCAAGTAAATAGCACGCTGTGATACAACGATACAACGCTCGTTCGTGAATATTTCTTATTTTTGTGACTCGTGTATTTCGTGCCGCGTAATCGCGACTCCTCATCGTGCAAAGCATGCATTAATAGTACTTACCTTCGCGAGATTTACGTGCTCGATACCGCGGCGTAATGTGCATACGATATTCAATCTTAATTGTGGTTTTGTTTAATCAACTGCGTGTCTTTACTAACCGTCCACTTGATTCGCGTAGTATCTCGCGTCGCAAGCGATCTTGGAACATTTCATCGCCATTAACGCGACTGCAACGCAGTGATGAAACGCGCGGAACGAATCGGGGCAATCGGCGCGTCGCGACTCCTTCAAATTTGCACGAAAAATCTATGTTACCTGTTTTTATATTACTACAGAGTAAAGTACTTCCTTCCCATGGGTACGACCTTGGCGAGGTGGGAAGGCCCAGTACCCAGTACGAGGATTTTACCCAAGCAAAACTCTTGTTCTGCTTGGATAAAAATCTAAAGACGGGGAAGCTAACGTACCCTCGTCCGCCGATTTAATTGAACGAACCGCAGCCGGTTCGTCGCGTTTGCTTCGGGAGTGCCGTTCAAGTAATCGGACTAAAGGACTTTTTTAAACGGGAGTGCCGTACAGTATCGCGCGAGAAAGACTTTTAATGAAATTAGTCCGCGCGCGATTGTAGTTTATTATCCGCGAGTGTTTCTCGCGAGTGTCCTGTGCGCGCTGAGAGGAGGAAGCCTGACGTCCTGAGAGGAGGAGGAGGTCTGAGAGAGACATCGGGCACCGACGGAGCAACCTTGGGGTAAGTATCATCTCTTAGCTACGTAAAATTAATAATTTGTCTCCATTTATTCGAATTGTTTAATTTAAATTTCGATAAGTTAAAAGTAATTAAAGAAAGAGAAGTTATCTAAAATTTTATTCTTGCAAAGATCTTTTTCGATAAACAAATAATTGTATTGCTAAATATTTTATTGAAAGACGAATTAGAGACGCGTAAGAATCAACTTTTCAAATGTTAATAATTTTGAGCGCTTTTTAAATTTAAATCTTCCATTTGTATGTTACAGTATCGCCGTAGCTACGTGGCTGCATAACTCCGCCCGTTGCGCATCGAATCGGTGAGTCAATGAGACATTTTTTTTTATTGAGGTAACGAATCTACGAATAATTAAATATAGAGCAAAAATATATCTCGGTACATGTCAAATTACAATAATTTATAGTGTAAAAATATTACATTTCGTAGATCCATTGCCTTAAAATGGATGGGCTAAAACTGATTATGGCATATATTTAATCTTGGTATCATTTGTTTATTGTTGTATTTATTGATTGTTATTGATTTATTGTGCCAGTGTGCTTGAGGAAATACTCGCACACTTCGCACGCACCGAGCTCGCGAAGAGCTCATCAAATTATGTTAACAAAACTCTTCTATATAAGTGACTTTTAAATAAAATTTACATAATAAATTAAATTTTGGAAATTTTAGTATATTGATCAATTTTACTTAAAACTAGAGTTAGTAATGAATATTTTAGACATACAAAAGAAAAAGTAAAATAATACGCAAAGAAGCAATATATAGATATATTTAGAATTTATTTGATAGAAAACGTGATAATTATTTATTACTAAAATTTATTTGAACAAAGCATCGATTATACCGTAATTTTTTGTAGCCTATCCATCTATTTTTTATTGAAAAATTGGCTTTATGCTAGATAAAGTCAAGTAACATGACGTGAGATTCTAAATATTCTGTCGAGAAACGTTGAAAATTTTTAAATTATTTTAGAATTGATGATATAGTACAATTATTCAGTTTTGCAATAATATATGACTACATTATATATTAT
The DNA here is from genome assembly GCF_030848795.1 of Temnothorax nylanderi. Classification (NCBI taxonomy): domain Eukaryota; kingdom Metazoa; phylum Arthropoda; class Insecta; order Hymenoptera; family Formicidae; genus Temnothorax; species Temnothorax nylanderi. The sequence goes on along the minus strand of NW_027249103.1, from coordinate 1,158,872 downwards.
TAATATATAATGTATCAAAATAATTTTGATAGAAAGTGAAAGATATAACGAGATACATTTATATCGATAATCGTAAAATAAAGATTTGCATATATTATTTTATTATTTAATTATAACAATGCGGTTATTGATTAATTATAATATTTAATTATAATATTAATTGTACGGGAAGTTTCTTTTTCTCGGATCTCACGTCATTTTATTATGTATATCTTATTTGATATATTTTCGAGATGCGTACCGCATGAACAACATGCACAATAACGCATCTTTGTGTTTTCGCGGTCGGTTTTCGCGGTCGGTTTTTTGAGAAATTTGTTATTATTAATTTTTTAATTTCGTCTACATTATAAATTTTAATTTTTCGCGGGATATAATTGAGATATTTATATGTATGACGCAATATTCATAGAACGCGAAGTAAAATTTTTTTCTGTACTTGATTACAATTCCAAATAAATTCCAATTAAAAGAATGGATTACAAAGAAATGGACAATCAATATTTTCAAGTAAATAACGTAATTAGTAATAGAAATATTTTTGATCAACCTTGTGCAGTCATTTTATAAATTAATATTTTTTGTAATTTAACTTCTCGTTGTGCATTTTTTGATACAATCGATACTCGCGCGTAATTCGAATCGAACGTAATATATTATCTTTCGGCAATAATAATGATACGACAATGGAAGGAATTTTTTTCTTTCCTTTGATCTGGTCGAAATGCGACCAGATTGTATATGGCCAGGAGTGACAAAGGTAAGTCCAATCTGGCCTGAAGAAAAAAGACTGGATATGATAAAGGTATATTATAAGTGGTCAACATTGACCACTGAGATGAAATAAGGTATGAGATGAAACATATAAAATGGTTCTATATATTTATTTATTTGTCCCAAAGGGCTACTTTTTCTATATTTTCTCGCATACGTGCGAAATTGTAAAAATTGCTATTAAATCCCAATCGCGCGCGTCTTAAAATCCCCACTTTCACATTTCTCACATCTCAAGTGATCGGTTTCACTTTGAGGTATCCCGGTCAGGTATCCCGCTGGATTAACCAGCAAATCAGACCCCTTATAAAACGTGTCACGGACTTAATTAAAGCTTTGTATATTAGATATTATAACATGGATAGGTAGGAAAATGGATAGGTAGAACTATATAGATTGGAATACGGGTAGGTAGGGATACGGGTAGGTAGGGATACGGGTAGGTAGGGACAAGGGGATATAACTCGATAGAAAAAAATGTAGACAAAATAAAAGCAATATTATTAATATAATAATAATAAATATAATTATTTATTATTATTATATTTTTAATATCTAATAACAACTTAAATGCCTATATTTAATAATACTAATTTTTGTATTAAATAATTTTTGTATTAAAACTTATTTAATATATCAAAAATTAGTATTTTATATTAAATACCAATTTAAAGGAGGGGTGTCAATAAGGCAGTTTTTTGGCCCACGTCAGAATCGCTCCAAACTGTGGTATTTTCTTCCTACCGATGTAGCTCACAACCTCCTAGAACCGTTTGCTGTCCGAGCAATTAGAGGCTGAGAACGGGCAACTTGAAATCTCAAAAATCAATGGTTTTTGAGTTTTTAAGTTGCCCGTTCTCAGCCTCTAATTGCTCGGACAGCAAACGGTTCTAGGAGGTTGTGAGTTACACCGGTAGGAAGAAAATACCACCCCTCTCGTGGTGTGCCACCTTGCCGTGGTGAGAGGGCACCCTGTATCAACGATCCACTGGGGCAGTACCTTCGGCTTTACCGAAGGGAGGGCCCGGTGGGGAGGTACAGGGTCTAAGAGTACACCGTACCCTCCTCCCAGTTCGCTGGGAGTGAAGGGTACAATGGGGTCCGGCGCTCCCGCCAGGGAACTTGTTTCCTGGCTATAAATCCTTTTCCTGTCTGCCTTCGGCGACATCACGCTTTTCTCCAGTAGTGAGCGTGTAATAAATAAATCCTCCTCCTGTCTGCCTTCGGCGACATCACGCTTTTCTCCAGTAGTGAGCGTGTAATAAATAAATCCTCCTCCTGTCTGCCTTCGGCGACATCACGCTTTTCTCCAGTAGTGAGCGTGTAATAAATAAATCCTCCTCCTGTCTGCCTTCGGCGACATCACGCTTTTCTCCAGTAGTGAGCGTGTAATAAGTAAATCCTCCTCCTGTCTGCCTTCGGCGACATCACGCTTTTCTCCAGTAGTGAGCGTGTAATAAGTAAATCCTCCTCCTGTCTGCCTTCGGCGACATCACGCTTTTCTCCAGTAGTGAGCGTGTAAAAAGTAAATCCTCCTCCTGTCTGCCTTCGGCGACATCACGCTTTTCTCCAGTAGTGAGCGTGTAATAAGTAAATCCTCCTCCTGTCTGCCTTCGGCGACATCACGCTTTTCTCCAGTAGTGAGCGTGTAAAAAGTAAATCCTCCTCCTGTCTGCCTTCGGCGACATCACGCTTTTCTCCAGTAGTGAGCGTGTAAAAAGTAAATCCTCCTCCTGTCTGCCTTCGGCGACATCACGCTTTTCTCCAGTAGTGAGCGTGTAATAAGTAAATCCTCCTCCTGTCTGCCTTCGGCGACATCACGCTTTTCTCCAGTAGTGAGCGTGTAATAAGTAAATCCTCCTCCTGTCTGCCTTCGGCGACATCACGCTTTTCTCCAGTAGTGAGCGTGTAAAAAGTAAATCCTCCTCCTGTCTGCCTTCGGCGACATCACGCTTTTCTCCAGTAGTGAGCGTGTAAAAAGTAAATCCTCCTCCTGTCTGCCTTCGGCGACATCACGCTTTTCTCCAGTAGTGAGCGTGTAATAAGTAAATCCTCCTCCTGTCTGCCTTCGGCGACATCACGCTTTTCTCCAGTAGTGAGCGTGTAATAAGTAAATCCTCCTCCTGTCTGCCTTCGGCGACATCACGCTTTTCTCCAGTAGTGAGCGTGTAAAAAGTAAATCCTCCTCCTGTCTGCCATCGGCGACATCACGCTTTTCTCCAGTAGTGAGCGTGTAATAAGTAAATCCTCCTCCTGTCTGCCATCGGCGACATCACGCTTTTCTCCAGTAGTGAGCGTGTAAAAAGTAAATCCTCCTCCTGTCTGCCTTCGGCGACATCACGCTTTTCTCCAGTAGTGAGCGTGTAAAAAGTAAATCCTCCTCCTGTCTGCCTTCGGCGACATCACGCTTTTCTCCAGTAGTGAGCGTGTAATAAGTAAATCCTCCTCCTGTCTGCCTTCGGCGACATCACGCTTTTCTCCAGTAGTGAGCGTGTAAAAAGTAAATCCTCCTCCTGTCTGCCTTCGGCGACATCACGCTTTTCTCCAGTAGTGAGCGTGTAATAAGTAAATCCTCCTCCTGTCTGCCTTCGGCGACATCACGCTTTTCTCCAGTAGTGAGCGTGTAAAAAGTAAATCCTCCTCCTGTCTGCCTTCGGCGACATCACGCTTTTCTCCAGTAGTGAGCGTGTAATAAGTAAATCCTCCTCCTGTCTGCCTTCGGCGACATCACGCTTTTCTCCAGTAGTGAGCGTGTAATAAGTAAATCCTCCTCCTGTCTGCCTTCGGCGACATCACGCTTTTCTCCAGTAGTGAGCGTGTAAAAAGTAAATCCTCCTCCTGTCTGCCTTCGGCGACATCACGCTTTTCTCCAGTAGTGAGCGTGTAAAAAGTAAATCCTCCTCCTGTCTGCCTTCGGCGACATCACGCTTTTCTCCAGTAGTGAGCGTGTAATAAGTAAATCCTCCTCCTGTCTGCCTTCGGCGACATCACGCTTTTCTCCAGTAGTGAGCGTGTAAAAAGTAAATCCTCCTCCTGTCTGCCTTCGGCGACATCACGCTTTTCTCCAGTAGTGAGCGTGTAAAAAGTAAATCCTCCTCCTGTCTGCCTTCGGCGACATCACGCTTTTCTCCAGTAGTGAGCGTGTAAAAAGTAAATCCTCCTCCTGTCTGCCTTCGGCGACATCACGCTTTTCTCCAGTAGTGAGCGTGTAATAAGTAAATCCTCCTCCTGTCTGCCTTCGGCGACATCACGCTTTTCTCCAGTAGTGAGCGTGTAAAAAGTAAATCCTCCTCCTGTCTGCCTTCGGCGACATCACGCTTTTCTCCAGTAGTGAGCGTGTAATAAGTAAATCCTCCTCCTGTCTGCCTTCGGCGACATCACGCTTTTCTCCAGTAGTGAGCGTGTAAAAAGTAAATCCTCCTCCTGTCTGCCTTCGGCGACATCACGCTTTTCTCCAGTAGTGAGCGTGTAAAAAGTAAATCCTCCTCCTGTCTGCCTTCGGCGACATCACGCTTTTCTCCAGTAGTGAGCGTGTAAAAAGTAAATCCTCCTCCTGTCTGCCTTCGGCGACATCACGCTTTTCTCCAGTAGTGAGCGTGTAATAAGTAAATCCTCCTCCTGTCTGCCTTCGGCGACATCACGCTTTTCTCCAGTAGTGAGCGTGTAAAAAGTAAATCCTCCTCCTGTCTGCCTTCGGCGACATCACGCTTTTCTCCAGTAGTGAGCGTGTAAAAAGTAAATCCTCCTCCTGTCTGCCTTCGGCGACATCACGCTTTTCTCCTGTAGTGAGCGTGTAATAAGTAAATCCTCCTCCTGTCTGCCTTCGGCGACATCACGCTTTTCTCCAGTAGTGAGCGTGTAAAAAGTAAATCCTCCTCCTGTCTGCCTTCGGCGACATCACGCTTTTCTCCAGTAGTGAGCGTGTAATAAGTAAATCCTCCTCCTGTCTGCCTTCGGCGACATCACGCTTTTCTCCAGTAGTGAGCGTGTAATAAGTAAATCCTCCTCCTGTCTGCCTTCGGCGACATCACGCTTTTCTCCAGTAGTGAGCGTGTAAAAAGTAAATCCTCCTCCTGTCTGCCTTCGGCGACATCACGCTTTTCTCCAGTAGTGAGCGTGTAAAAAGTAAATCCTCCTCCTGTCTGCCTTCGGCGACATCACGCTTTTCTCCAGTAGTGAGCGTGTAATAAGTAAATCCTCCTCCTGTCTGCCTTCGGCGACATCACGCTTTTCTCCAGTAGTGAGCGTGTAAAAAGTAAATCCTCCTCCTGTCTGCCTTCGGCGACATCACGCTTTTCTCCAGTAGTGAGCGTGTAATAAGTAAATCCTCCTCCTGTCTGCCTTCGGCGACATCACGCTTTTCTCCAGTAGTGAGCGTGTAAAAAATAAATCCTCCTCCTGTCTGCCTTCGGCGACATCACGCTTTTCTCCAGTAGTGAGCGTGTAAAAAATAAATCCTCCTCCTGTCTGCCTTCGGCGACATCACGCTTTTCTCCAGTAGTGAGCGTGTAAAAAGTAAATCCTCCTCCTGTCTGCCTTCGGCGACATCACGCGGCGTTAGGGTCACTCGTGGTGGTTTTAGCCGGTAGGCTGCGGGGAAATGGCGGAACTTTAATGTTCTGCTCTCTGCAGAATCCGGCACTCCCCCCGCCCCGCCCCGGGGAAGGGGGAGTCTTCCTCCCGAAAGGGGGGTCACTGGTCACTCAAACCCCGGAAGAATGGAGGCACTCCCCGACCAGTGGTGCTCCCCGATCGGTGGCACAGCCACCGTGACTGGTTGCCACTGCTGACGGGTTGCCTCCAGGACGTCGTGGGGATTCCAGTGATGGAAGATTTCCACCACGTAAAATAAAAAAAAAAAAAAAGGACCTAGTTAAAACGCAGGTAGGGAATAATTTTTAATTCCTTTCAGCAATTACATTTCCATTAAGCGAGAAAAGTCAAGAAACATTTCGACTATATTGCAAAAACGTTGTAAAATTAATGCAATATAGCTGAAATGCTTCTTGATTTTTCTTGCTTAAGGGATGAAGTCACACTGCATTGCCACGAGTCTCAATGTGGCTCGAGACCGGAACAGCATGAAAGAAAGTGGTGAGTTTAATTGATTTTCACGTACTATGTCACTTATGTCCAAAAATTTTCTATCTCTTCTGTCTTTACTTAATCGAATCGTTTATTTGAATGTTTCAGAAAATAACGACGCAGAAGGTGACATCGGAGCAGCGAGGGAATCCTGCGTAGCTGACATTCCGAGCAGCCTGAGAGGAGGAGGAGGCCTAGGATAGGCATCGGGCATCGGCGTACCAACACTTCTGGTAAATGTTACTTTTTATTTTTTCTAAAGATATAGAATCTCTTTTTTTGTTTGTGCTTATTCAGTTGTTACATTAAATCGTGTTTCGAAATTTAAATTAGTAAAAAGAAATATTTTGAAAAATTTGATTCAAGTTGATTCTAACGTAAAAATTTTTTTCGAAGAAGTAATTTAAAATATAATATTAATCTGAATAACGAATAAGATGTTCGATGCGCGTGACAATTATTTAATCGATTCGATTATTTTTATGTTACAGAAAATATCCACGCGGGAAGGAGCAACGTTGCTTCGCATCGAGGGAACACGAGGGACATCCCGAGCAGCCTAAAAGAAGGTGGTGAGTGTAATTGATTTTCACGTACTATGTCATTTATGTCACAAATTTTTTATTTCTTCTGTCTTTACTTAATCGAATCGTTCATTTGAATGTTTCAGAAAATAACGACGCAGAAGGTGACATCGGAGCAGCGAGGGAATCCTGCGAAGCTGTGAGGTCGTATCTTACACAATTCGAGGTCGATTTTACACAATTTCCGGTTTTTCTGCTTAAACGCTTAGTCAGGCAACCCCGAAGCTAAGTGTCTACATCCTATCTTAAATAGATTACCAAAAATGAATTGGTTGTCAAAATTTTCTCGTATTTTCTCGTATTTGTAGATACGACAAATTTGCACTTCAAAATTATAATCAAATAATGAACAAGATACGACATATTTATTTTTAAATAACAATAATAAATGTTATTTAAAACTAAATATGTCGTAACTTGTTTATTTGATTACAATTTTAAAGTACGTCGTATCTATAAAAATTGCGTTTTTGCGTTTGTTTTCTACGAATAATATCAAATTAAACAATAAAGCTGTATTTTAATTCCAAATCACTATACTTTTGAAAGTAAAGCAAACTATCTTGTTTGTTGCTTATCAACAAAACAAAAATTTACGAATCCTGTAAAGTGACAGTTTTTAAGATACGACCTCCCGAAAGATATCAGTCGATATACGATAGAAACAATAAAAAATATGAACAGGAAAAGATTTTGTCATCGTTGAAATGGAATTCGAACTTGTGAAGATCTATAAACGACAAAACATTTATGTTATTGAGTTATTGATTATTTTTACTGCCTAATCTATTGTAGGGTATATGCAAAAGTTAAGTGAAAAAGCAAAACAAATGTAATGCGTTAAACATATTTTAATGTACGTTGCTTTTTAGTATTATATAAGTGTTATTTGCAATTGGGAACAAAGTTCTTTGGAAATTTTAAACGTCATCGCAGGTGATGACCATTACATGATTATAGGGAAGATAAGTATAGGAAGATTTTTCAATTTTAAAATATTTATTGTTATTTTATAATAAAACATTACATTTACATTCTCTCACTTTATGAGATTTTACATTATTTTATATCACGTTTCACTTTATTAATAATTGGATTTGCCACAAAAAACCCTGTCTATTTTAGAACTATTTTAGGTTAATAAGCATATTAACAATAGATTGCGACAATTAGAAAATAGAAGGGACTTGAGTACTAATTCCGAACGCGACAGCACGTTTGATGTACGCAGATGTGTGGTGATCCCTTATGTGAAGGGCTTAAGCGCGGGCATACGGGGTACTCTTGAGAGAGTCCGCTGTGACGTGGTATATAAGATACCGAAAAAACTCAGTGCTGTCATCAGGAGGGGCAAGGACAGATTAGCGACTAACAAGGAAACTAATGTGGTTTACAAAATTGATTGTGAGAATTGCGACGCGTCTTACATTGGGCAGACGAAGAGACATCTCGAGACAAGAGTGAAAGAACATTTCAGCGATATTAAAAAACATGACAGCAATTTCTCTGTCGTAAGCAAGCACCGGATACAGAATGACCACAATTTTAAGTGGTCAGATCCGAAAATATTACACAAAGAACCTCACTTGAAAATGAGAGAGATCGCTGAAATGTTCTTTATAAAGAAAAATAAGAACACGATCAATTTAAAAAAAGATACGGAGAATTTAAATACGATATACGACAGTGTCATCATGTCAGTTTGATTGTTTATATTTCTACCTCGGGACACCTTGTTTCTTTCTTTGTCCGCTCAGTCTCCCAAGTACTCGCATACATGTAACATGTCGCAACGAAGAACTAGTCATACGCGAAATTCTATTATGAGATTCGTAAGTTTTTCTTGATCGTCGCTTTCTCTCCTCATATATCATTGTTGCTACAAATTAAGATTGGTCCACAGCTGACCTTTAGGGCCATGCGGGAACATGCTCGTGAACTCAGGAATCTGTACTAATTATGTGACGAGTCAATAGATGATAGGTATTGCTCAATATTTAATAACGTCGTTAACTTAATATTGTCTCGATTTATTTATATTGTTTTTCTTTTTCGCTGTTCCTGTTTCAGTTCGCACTTGAAAAGGGCTCGAATATAGAGCCGAAACGTTGTGCATTTTTGTATATATTGCGCCAGTTAATCGAGTAATAAATTGAATTGCTATTTTAGAACCCTCGCGTCTAACAACGAGACTTTGCTAAAATAAAAAATTATTGTTAGAGGATCAGAATATTCTACAGACATAATCCTCTAAGTCGACATTGTTTAGAGATACACTTTCTGAAACATTAGAAAAATATACTATATAGCATTCTTTCATTTGATTTCTCGGCATCCAGGACTTTTCTCCGTGGTGATAGTGGTAATGGTTACAATCAATTATTTTGAATATCCCTGACTCACATCCAGAAACTTGCAATTAGCTGGATCAGTAGTAACAAATTTATTTGTATAAAGTACTTCAATTGATATATTAAAATAGTTTATTATCCGTCATCACAGGGAGGTGCCTAGGATGTCGAAAAATCGAATGAAACAAAGCCATTTCGTACATTTTTCTAATTTTTCAAAGAGTGTATCTCTGAACGGTATTAACTTACAATAAAGGATTATGTTTATATAGAAATATTTCGATTCTCCAACAATAATCTTTCATTTTAAATCTTGTTACTAAACGCGAGGGGCCTAAAACCTTTATAAAAATGGGCAAAGTTCTTTGTAAGTGAGTTTAATGCCAAATTGGCAACAATTTGCTATTAATTTACTTACTGGATTATAAACACGCTGCTGTGTATTACAGACGGGTTGCAATCATATCTACCCATTAGAGAATAGATATTTTGTACTCTAAACGGTAAGATATAAATGCACCCATGTGCACATATGGGTAGCAATTTACTCCATTTGCACGAATTCTTGTATGAACACAGTGCACAAGATGACACTAATGCAGATAGATGAGCGAGCGTATATTTTATTTGCACATTATAAACAGCGCTAAGCGCAGAATGCATTTTGACAGTAGTCACTGCGGCGAGCGCAGAATGCATTGCATTTTAACAATAGTCACTGCGGCGAGCGCACAAAGTTTGAAAACAAATGGAATATTCAAATTTTATATCACGTACAATCATCGATAATTTCGAGAATTTTCTTTCTCTAAAAACTATAAATTTCCTTCAAAAATTAGTTATTAAGACTGTATATTTGACATTAAATTAATATAATATAAGAACGCCATCAAGTCCGAGCTAGGATCTAAGTAGCAAATAATTTCCGTGTGAATTTCTAATACTATTTCCAACTAAACTGCGCGCCAACGAATTGTCGGTCTTGAAACACAGTTTTTTCGTTAGAACAGTAAATTTACTTAAATAAATCGCAAATTGATTTAATTTTTGATGCTGATACAAATCGTATCTAACATCCCCCCTTTCCCCGAATATTACTGTAAAGAATTTATTGCGAAAAAATATTATCTCAGTCAGGGTTTTTTCGCAATGAGTTGTTATGTAATACATATAAACTAGGAAAATTATTTGACAATCATTAAAATTATTCGCATATTTTCTAACAACTTTAGAAAAGTTAACGATTTGCTAATAAAAAAATAAGAAATTATTTTCAAATTACAAAATAAGTTTTCTTTATTATTATATAATAACAATAGTATTGTTCATTAATCTTCGGTCTCGGCTTCATATATATATATATATATATATATATATATTTTTTTTTTTTAATATTATATATTATATATATTTATATTTATTTATTTATTTATTTATTTATTTTATATATATATATAAAATCAATAAATATCATAAGTAATTAATAAGTACGACAAGACCTAGGTGCGCGCGCGCGAGCGTGAGCGTCGAGAAGCCTAGCACGATTCTCACCGGCTCGCGGCTGACCGAGCGTCGAGCATCTGACATCACTGCTGAAATCACCGGAAATAAGTTGGCGCTGGAAGTTCATATTTTTTAATAAACTATAGCTCATACGATTGCTCCCTAATTGCTCCCTCAGAATCAACAATTGCTCCCCTTTTAAAATTATTATTTTTTAAGATATTTAAAAAAAACGTAAAATTTATAACTTTCACTCAAAAACATATTTCTAATAACTCTATGCAATTAAATCCGGCATAGAACGATTGCTCCTTATTGCTCCATCATTATTTTAATGATTTATTGCATTTTTATTGAAAAATTAACAAATTAATCATTTCACAAGTGACGCCGCCGCCACTTATCGGCCGCCTATTGTAACTATGGCTCGGCAGCCATTGGTGGAAATATTTAACTAATTTTAATCAGTTATCTAATAATAAACTAAATTTTATTCATACCTAATTTACAAAGCATTCTTAAAGATACTGCTACAAAAGTGGTTCTTTCAATGCAACAAATTGTCAATCCACAACATCTTCAACACCTTCCATATCTTCATTATCTAACGATACAACTTCTAATTTCATTGACGCTGCATGTTATACTGGTCCCATAAAGTTATCCAAACACCGAGCCATGGCTACACATAATGTCTACACTATAGTGCAGACATTAAAACAAAACCCTGGCGTCCCTCGAATCGGATCACGCGGGAGTATTAACGGCGATCGGCCGCGAGGCCTCACGCCACTCTGACACGCTTGGCTGTAGAACAACGTGACCGCCGGGGCACGACCTCGGGGCACGCGCTCCTCCTAACCGAGTAAGTAAGGAGGAGGACTGATGGATGGCCGATGGATTAAACGCACCCCGGAGGATGGCTGGTGGATGACCGATGGATTAAACGAAAGCCGGAGTATGGCTGGTGGATGGCCGATGGATTAAACGCACGCCGGAGGATGGCCGGTGGATGGCCGATGGATTAAACGAAAGACGGAGGATGGCTGATGGACGGCCGATGGATTAAGGTGGTTCATGCATTTAAGTCATATGTACTTAGCCCGGAAAATGTGATATGAAATGAAAGGTTAACGTTCCTCGAGTGTGTCTGTAAAATTTCAGATTTTTTAACCGATTGGTTCCGGAGATATATGTCCGTAAACTTTGCCAATTTAACGCGGTGGGGGGACCCCTTATCCGAAAAACGAGACTAAAGCGCTTATGCTGCAAAAATTGCAATACTTCAAAAATAGATGAACGAACCAAAAACTGACGAAACGATGCAATAAACATTTTGCAAGATACTGACGAAAGCCCGAGTTCATTGACCGAACCATATAATAATAAAACGTAATTTTCGATTGACTAAATCGACAACACGGAACTGATGGCTGGGCTCGAGCGGCACTAGCGGCAGCTTGGCAACGTCGCACGTGTCAGCTGATGAGTATAGCGCACGGAGAAATAGATTCTATCAATTTTTCGTTTCGTCTCGAAACGTCCCTTACGTCGAGGCTGCTCGCTCCAGCTCATATTTCACACTTGTATCGCTTGTACGTACAGGTTATGTAGATCGCGACGACGAAGACTGCTGACTCAGCTGACCGCAACGTTGCCGCGCTGCTGTTGTACATATATTCACAGGGCTCACAACTCTAGTAAAAGATGTGACTTTCGTCTCAATATTTTATTACGTAGAGGTCGTATAGCATTAAAGATGTCATAAATAATAAATCTAATTATATGCTAATTTTTACGGACAAAAATCACACTTATTTATCACTAATAAGAATAGTTGCCTATTTGACTTGCAAGTACTGCATGAACCACCTTAAACGCACGCTGGAGGATGGCCGATGGATTAAACGCACGCCGGAGGATGGCCGGTGGATTGAACGCACGCCGGAGGATGGCTGGTGGATGGCCGATGGATTAAACGCTCGCCGGAGGATGGCCGGTGGATTAAACGCATGCCGGAGAATGGCTGGTGGATGGCCGATGGATTCAACGCACGCCGGAGGATGGCCGATGGATTAAACGCACGCCGGAGGATGGCCGGTGGATTGAACGCACGCCGGAGGATGGCTGGTGGATGGCCGATGGATTAAACGCTCGCCGGAGGATGGCCGGTGGATTAAACGCACGCCGGAGGATGGCCGGTGGATTAAACGCACGCCGGAGGATGGCTGGTGGATGGCCGATGGATTCAACGCACGCCGGAGGATGGCCTATGGATTAAACGCACGCCGGAGGATGGCTGGTGGATGGCCGATGGATTAAACGCACGCCGGAGAATGGCTGGTGGATGGCCGATGGATTAAACGCACCCCGGAGGATGGCCGGTGGATTAAACGCACGCCGGAGGATGGCTGGTGGATTAAACGCACGCCGGAGAATGGCTGGTGGATGGCCGATGGATTCAACGCACGCCGGAGGATGGCCGGTGGATTAAACGCACGCCGGAGGATGGCTGGTGGATGGCCGATGAATTCAACGCACGCCGGAGGATGGCCGGTGGATTAAACGCACGCCGGAGGATGGCTGGTGGATGGCCGATGGATTCAACGCACGCCGGAGAATGGCTGGTGGATGGCCGATGGATTCAACGCACGCCGGAGGATGGCCGGTGGATTAAACGCACGCCGGAGGATGGCTGGTGGATGGCCGATGGATTCAACGCACGCCGGAGGATGGCCGGCGAAGGAGCGGCCACGAATAAACCGCCCGAGGAGCAGAGCGAGAAAGAGCGAGAGAGAGAGAGAGAGAGAGAGAGAGAGAGATTGATTGATTGATTGATTGATTAAGCGTTATTTATTATACGCTCTGGGACACGTCCCCTGAAGCGTAAAGACATTAAACCAAAAATTTTTACACAAGTTTCAAATCAGCATAGGTACAATAAATGAAACACAATAAACAATGAGAAAGAATAAAATAGGATAGATAAGAAAATAGAAGTGATAGGTTACATAGCTTAAGAATACATGATAAAGATACATAAGATATCGCAGGTATGCCCGAAAATAGAAGTAATAGATTACATAGCTTAAGAATACATGACCAAGATACATAAGATATCGCAGGTATGCAGAATTACGATTTAGACTGCAGGAGTAAGTGCTTATGAAATTTACTCTTAAAATCGCTAATAGATGAGGCATTGCGGATGTCAGAGGGAATGTCATTCCACAGCTCGGCGGCTGTGGAGCAGAAGGAACGCTTAAAGAATTCCGTGCGACACAGAGGAAGACTAAGAGAGAGAGAGAGAGAGAGAGAGAGAGAGAGAGAGAGAGTGAGCGAGGTTCGATGGTTCGAGGGAGCGCGGGAGGGGCATGGCACGGCAAGGGGGCATGGCAAGGCTCGGCAAGGCAAGGCAAGAAAGTCTTATCAAGATTATATACTATCAAAAATTATTAGATAATAACAAACAATTTGAATAAATAATTCGTATAAACTGTTTACTAAAATGTTTTTGCTTCAATAAATTTTTAAAATAAAATAAATATGTGCGTTCCGTATTTACTTTTGTACATTTTAATATTTTTTAAATATTCTGTATATATAATAAATAATATATAACAGCGTAAAACATATTCCTTTTATGTATATGTATATATACAAAATAAATTAGTATAGATAACAATCTAAGATCTAAGACATATGTTACGCTGTAACGCTGCACACACATACACACACACACACACACACACACACACACACACACACACACACACACACACATATTTCCTTTTCTTTTTCTTTTTGTCTTGTTTTATCGCGATGCGAGGGAGAGGTAGAGGCCGAGAAAGAGGCAGAGGCAGAAGAATAGGAAGAGGCGGAGCTGGTGAAGAAAAAAATATATCGGGCATCAACATATTATTACCAAAAATAATCTTCAATAAATAATAAAGTAACAATTAATATATATTTTATTTATACATAGCTCTCTCTACTCCTAAATCTAACTCCTAAATCCTTGCCTTCCTGAATTAGTGTTTATAAATATTTATTTCATTTTATTTATAATTTTTACATTTATAAATAAATATATATATATATATTTTTTTAATATGCATATATATATATGGAGGGGTTAAAGCCATAGTGGTGTAAGTCAATTTTTTTGACCACTTTTTTTTTCTTCTTTTTTCAACATATCTGCATGTGTAGACTGCATCTATGAACTTAAGGGTCGGCAGGAGACACGGTGGAGACCTCTGTCGGGTTGGCTTAGCTGCGACTCGCTGCGAGTCCGTATTTTATTTATTATAAATTTTTAAGAGCAAAAATGCAAAATCTGGCTCTTTACCTCCCTGCATTATTATATAAAGAGTATATAAAAAAAAATTCACGAATCTATGTAACTTATTTTATGAGAAATCTGGATATTACGAATCCGTAATTCGTAATATCCATATTTCTCATAAAATAAGTTACATAGATTCGTGAATTTTTTTTTATATACTCTTTATATAATAATGCAGGGAGGTAAAAAGCCCGATTTTGCATTTTTGCTCTTAAAAATTTATAATAAATAAAATAGGAGTTAAAGTGCAGTTTAACGTGCACTTAGTGCATAAAGTGCACCTGAGTGTACCTGAGTTTGCCTGGGTCTCCTGCCGACCCTTAACTCGATAGGTTAAAAAAAGTGACTTACACCACTATGGCTTTAACCCCTCCATATATATATGCATATTTAAAAGTTATAAATATAAAAATTGTAAATATGATTAAATAAATATTTATAAATATGACGTAGCGCATCGTCGACTTGACAGTCGGCGAGGCACGAGACACGATACCCGAAATGCGTGGCATCGTGGCAACGTCGCATAGCCGGCGCGTGCCGCCGCGGCGGCAGCATATCCCCTCCAGCTGGGTAGTTCGTACACGAACCACCAAAGACCGACAATATCGAAAAGTGGATGTATATGTACACTCGTGGACAGAAAGGTTGTCCGACTTATACACCCGTATTCATACTATGAATACGGCTCAAAGTCGGACAACCTTTCGGACAACCTTTCTGTCCGCGACTATACATAGCACGGACTTGAACCAAATTCATCGACACTATCGAAAAGTGGATGTGACTCGTAGTTCCAATTCCTGAAAGTGGATGTGTGGCGCTACTGTACGGCCTAGCAAAAGCGTCCCAAGAAAATCGCCGTCATTGCGCCTCTCATCCTTCTCTCTGCTATCGTAGATTGTCAAAGCAAACATTTTTCGAATTGATGACATTTAAAAGATGCCGATTTCGGCACTGGACGTAAGAACGGTAAAACTAATTACCACCACGCAAATAATAACGTCCGTGTATGCCGTGGTGAAGGAATTGATAGAAAATGCCATCGATGCCAATGCGGACAGCATCGAAATTAACCTTGTATGTAACAATCAATATAATATATTTCCAATAAGCAAACAGTATGTCGAATGACAATAGATTGGCAACAGATTTTGCAACAGATATCATCTTCGCGTTAAACTCGTATTTTGCCGGTAGAGCTTGCCGATATGATCTGATAACGGTGATAACAAATTGGCAGAAACGGAGTAAAATCTTTCATTAAACATTTGGAACGTATCATTGAATTGATTATGAAACGGCAGATTCTGTTCAGTTTCTGCAGTCAATCTGCCGTTATATTTTATTAACAGATTCTGTTACATTTTGCTGGCATTCTGTAGATAAAATTTATAGCAGACACTTTCAAAGTATGTTCTCGATGGGTTTACATATCTGCATGATATCTTTTTCAAGAAAGATTGTCATATCCATGCGTTTTTTCATTCCTCTCAGGTAGATAACGGCACATCCTTAATAGAAGTAAAGGACAATGGTTGTGGCATATCTAAGGAGGACGCGCCGTATATGGGATTACCTTCCCACACGTCTAAAATATCAAATTTTGAAGATCTAGGTAGTACTTGCATATTCAATCTATAATGTTTCAGTCAGCTGAAATATTTTTAAACCACAGCGTAATCGTAGCAATTTTTATAAGCAAATTCTTATGTCTATTCTTATCGCAGATACATTGCAAACGTTTGGATTCAGAGGGGAAGCACTTAGCGCAGTGTGCGCGGTAGCAGAAGTTGTCATTATAACAAAAACGAAAGAGGATAATGTTGGGACCTCGTACGCAATGAATCACGATGGACAAGTTGTGAACTGTGAACCTTGCCATAGAAGCACCGGTAAAAATGTCTTATTAATTCTTAAAATTCTTCAAAATGTAGGATAATATATATGTGATTGTTACTATATTTTGTGTGGCGTATGTATTCTTAAAAAGATATACTACAATTTATTATAGGAACTACGGTACAAGTGAGAAATTTATTTAAGCAAGTGCCTGTAAGGAGACAAATAATTACCAATACGAGAAAAGCTAATCAGACTATCAAATTATTGGAGACACTGATGCAATGCTTTGGGATATGTAAACCAAACATACGAATTCAATTCAGAACG
Source organism: Temnothorax nylanderi (assembly GCF_030848795.1). Taxonomy (NCBI): domain Eukaryota; kingdom Metazoa; phylum Arthropoda; class Insecta; order Hymenoptera; family Formicidae; genus Temnothorax; species Temnothorax nylanderi. The sequence goes on along the minus strand of NW_027249103.1, from coordinate 1,142,055 downwards.
AACAATAATGTTACGTTTACAAAGCCAAGTCTAAATAATATCAAAGAAGCTGTGAATCATATACTTGGCAGAAAAATTATGTCTAACATGGAATGGATTGAGTTTAAGGATGCAGAGGTAGGTATATTCTTGAAATTGTTTGAAAAATTATCGTTATGCTACTAAGAGAAATATGTTTAGTTTATAATTTGCAACTCTTCTGAGAATGTCTCGATAATTTTTCAGCTTACTTTGCAATTAATGTTGCCTTCAAAGAAGGTACAGGATCTATCAGAAATTTCTCATTCCGATTTACACTATATTTTTGTAAATAATAGGCCTATTAAGCACAAGGATCTTGAAAAGGTATCTTCTGTGTATACGAATATTATTATATTTTAACTCAGAAGTAAAAACTAAAATTTTTTTTTTACAAATGTTATTACATATAAATATAAGTAATATAATTTTTATATCTATAATAAGATAGTAAAAGTATCTTTTTTTTATATACGTAGCTAGTAAATGGTTTGATATTAGAACATTTTGAACAAGAATCATGTAGAAAGAAAGTGGTATTTCTTGTGTACATTACTTTGAGGCCAATGGACATTGATGTCAATCTAGAACCAAATAAAGATGCAATTTTTTTCAAAGATCAGGTAAAATTAGAAATTAAATTTAAATTAGAATTTAAATAATACTACATTTAATGTTAAAGACGTATTTTTTTTATAAAACAATTGTAATAATTATGTAAATGTATGAAGCAAGTGAAATGATTATTCTCTATTTTAAAGCTTTTAAAAAATGTAAAATGCGAAATACACGTATATAAATGTTACAAAGTGTGTAATTAACATTGTAGAATAAAGTCCTTAATGCTGTAGATAAATATATAAGGAAATTTTATGGACTTAAATCTGCGGAAGTTACTGAACAAAACGTGTCGTTAGACACGTCTGCCTGTTATGAAGATTACACACCTAGTGCGAATGAAAATGTGGCCGACACCGAATGGCCTGCGTGCAAAAGACGAAAAATACATTCTCAAGAGAGAGTTATTCGAGAAGATATTGTTAAAAGAAAACCGATACTAAATAATGATAATGTATATGAGAAACCTCAAGATGAGCAACAGAATGATAATCAGATTTGTGATCAGAAGCATTACGGAGATACATTGGCTGTGACATCCCATATACAACCACCAAATTTGAGCGATTCTGATTCAAACGATACCGTCCCTACCACTAATGATGAGACGTTAGTATATAGAATGTGATTATTGATTAATATATAAATTTTGAAGTGTTTTTGATTTTTCATCTAAGTATATCAATATTTCAAATGCAATTCAAGAACTACAGACAACTACATAAATATTAGTAATGTAAATTGCAGGGCGGAAGATGGTTTAACTTTAAGTCAACTACCTGTAGTAGACCTTGGTGAGGATTTTGACTTTATAGAAGAAATTGGAAATTGTAATATTTCCGTGAATAAAAACGAGGATAAAGTAGACATTCAAGAGAAGCAAATTACATTGGAAGCATGGAGTAAGGGTCATGTCACTGGACTTAAGGTGAAATTCTAATGATTTTAGAACACGTACTAATTTTCCTTAATTCAATTTTATCGTAGAATTATGATACAACTAACACTATTGTCAAACACGACAGGGTGGTACAGATATAAAATCGGATATTGCCATTGAGAGACAATCGGATGATAATTTAAATGATAAGATTGATGAAATACTAGAGCCAGATAGAACGCACGTTGATCACAAAAATCTTAAATTTCTAAAACATGTTAGATCACAAGGTATAATTGTGCTATTATCCAAATTCTTTATACATTGCTCATACACCTACAATAGTTATTGTGTACAAAGACGCATAGTAAATAAAATCTATAGATAAAACGATTAAAGTTAATATTAATAACTATCCTGCGTTTAGTTACAAAGGAAAATCCTACGTTAACAGCAGCCCAAACTGCAAGAAAGATTACCGACTTCTGGAAGGAACTGTCATCCGAAGAGCGCGGTTATTATCGCGATATCGCGCGAGAAGAAGAAAAGGAACATCAGAGCCAGGAAAAAGCCGAGAAAAGAGCATCTATTCGAGTAGATGCGAATAAAGACTCGGAGAAAAATAAAAGCAGACTCTTACAGCTATTTGAAAAGATGAAAAATACGAGAAATGAGAGGAAAGAAAAATTAAATACGAGGACGATAGTACCTTGGATCATCGACAGAACTAAGATAATCACAAGGTTGAACCTTAAACATGTTTAATCATCGTTTTTTTTAAACATCATTTTTATTGCAATAATATAAGATTATTTACCATATATTTTGTATACTGACGCACTTTATTAATTAATTTGCAGGTCAGGTTTTGATAGTGATCACGTAATAGGTCGATTGACACCCAACTTATGGGTTGCTACAATTTGCGAACAAATATGGATTGTAGATATTACTGGTCTGATGAAAGGTTTGAAAGTTACCGATATCGATACAGATAAGGTATCTATTATTAAATATTTTCTATCAGAATTATATAGGTATATATATATATATATATATATATATATATATATATATATATACAGAATACTGTACAAATATATGATAAAATGTTTCCTTCATTGCTTGTTGTTGTTGCTATTGTTGTTATTATTATTAAATTATTACAGATTGATGCCAAGAGGATTGAACGTCTTCTCAAGCAATGGTTAGTAGAACGAGATGATATGTCAGTGATGCATTCTATACACGAATTCGCGAAAAAAGTGTAGATACTTGTATTAGCACTACGATTCGTGTAAGATATTTTTTAAAATTATTTTACAAATAATTTTATAACATCGCATTTTATGTACAATATGTTTTAATATGTAACATCTGGAATTATAGTTCAGGCTAATTGTAAGATACAATCTGTATAATCCTACACAACTGTATCCACTACAGATAATAAAATATGTATAAATAATGAATAAACTAAAAATCACAAAAGTAAGCTGCAACAAACGCATATTTTTTAGAGATTAATTTTTATTACAGTGGGAAAAGAAAGTTGCTCTTTAAATTGTAAGAAGCAACTTTTTTTAAATTTTATGTTATTAAGCGATTTATATATATGATTATATAATCTCATGGAAATTTATTAAATTTGAAACAGGCCTCTGGCACTCGCCTATGCCTCAACAACACTTTTCGAAACACAACTGTGTGCTAAAATATACATTCTGCGTGATTCTGCAATTTGGAATTTATTATGAATAATGAGTGTGTCAAGTAGGCAGAACGAAATAATGTTTTTGTTGTTTTTTATGCTTATAATTGACGGAGATGTGAAAAATACAACATATTTCTTAATTTATAATGGACAGGATTTAGATGAATAAATAAAAATGGCACAGTGATGTACGCAAATATAAATATATATATTTTGTATATTTTATGGAAAAAGATAATCCAAATTCTATTCTGTACATACATAACTTATAAAATAAAAAAATATATATTTATATCTTATATCTCTTTTTCTCTGCACGCGTTTGCTACATCGCCAATTGGCTAATTCAATATAACTATTGATTGGTTGCTCCAGTAGAGAAATTCTATTTCTTGTGAAATTCTATTCTAGCTAATCAACGTGCCACTTTTCTGTAAGAACCAGAAGTTTATTGGCTACCGCATCGGTTCTTACCGTGCGGCAAGCGCAATTTGCGCCAATTCGACCAATCGCTCTATCATCATTGGGCGCGTTCAGCAGACACAACTGTTGAGTTCGTCTTATCAACACTCTGCGTTGATTGGTTGGTTCTAAAAGTAAGAGCCAATCATGTTCGACTGCTAAACGCGACCATTGGTGTTTGTCAGCTCCGATTGTCGCTAGTATCGCCATAGTTGCCGAGTTGCCCTTCTATTACCATTCCATCTTACATCGATTCTATCGTCCGCCATCTTCCTTAATCTTTCCGCAGCGTTCTTTTCCGTACGGTCCGTCGTGGCGATTACGTTTTTCGCGTAATTCTAACATAATGGTGAGTCAATTCTTTCCAATATGATGTTTATTTGATAAAATAAACTATAATACGCAATAATGATTTATTGAAAACCAACGAAAAAGCGAGATGCTTATTTTCTAGGAGGATTTAATTGGCGCGTGGCTAGGACATATTTCTGTAGAGAAACCGGCACGTTTCGCCCGTATAGTTTTAACACTATTTGCCTCTTTTGAAAGCACGGATTCTGTTTTAAAAAGATATCTGACGTTTTCCGTTATGCGAAAGAAATAAGCAAATATTTATACGTAACAAGTTAGGTTATGAATATTCCTGATATATACTTACTTGGCTGCGCTCCAAAATTCTCTCGTTAACTAAAATGCTATAGTGTACATAACGTAAACTATAGATTTTAGTTATCCAGGGTGAATTTTGGAGCGCAGCCCTTCATTTTAATTTAATTATACCGCAAATTATATGCTTGTTAGAAAGAGATAAATGGAGAATAAATTTTCCATGATGAAAGCTTCAGCTCACTTTGATACAGAAATGAAATGAAATTTTTAACCCTGTTGACCCTATCTGAATATGGTAGAGAAGTAACTCAAAACTCGCAACTCTACGCTCTTGTTCTAATCCCTGCATGCTCCCTCGTAGGGTTTCGTCAAAGTAGTCAAGAATAAGCAGTACTTCAAGCGGTACCAAGTTAAGTTCAAGAGGCGCCGCGAAGGAAAGACTGATTACTATGCTCGTAAGCGATTGACCATTCAGGACAAGAACAAGTACAATACACCTAAGTACAGGTTGATCGTACGTTTGTCCAACAAGGATATTACGTGCCAGGTAATTTGATTGATACACTTAAATTCTGTCACAGTTCAACAAAGACTCGACTGGTTAGGAATATTGCCATTTTAACTAAAATTTTTATACAATATATAGTAAATTTATGTTAAGGATAATAATTATGGTACTTGATAACGCATATATATCGCGTATATATTTCTCAAGGTTGCCTATTCGAGAATTGAAGGAGACAGGATCGTATGTGCCGCTTACAGCCATGAACTTCCCAAATATGGAATTAAAGTTGGTCTTACCAATTATGCGTCTGCTTACTGCACCGGCTTGCTCTTGGCTAGAAGGGTAAGTCGTCTTCTACTTTTTTTTTTTAAATATATGTCTAATGTGATACATTGCTACATGATGACACACTCAGCTCGCTTTGATTTCTATGAAGAAAACACGATTGTTCCCTGTTATGCAAAACCTGATTAGCAAAAATTATCAAATATTTGTACCAAATGATGTTCAGAGATCAACCATTATAATCAAACGTATGAAATTTGTTTTTGATAGCTTCTTAAGAAGCTGGGATTGGATACCTTGTACGTGGGTACTACAGATGTGACTGGTGACGAGTACAATGTCGAGGAATTGGATGATGGCCCAGGTGCCTTCAGATGTTACCTGGACACGGGATTAATGCGTACCACAACAGGCGCCCGAGTTTTTGGCGCCATGAAAGGCGCGGTTGACGGTGGTCTCAATATCCCACATAGGTAATAAAAAGATACAATTGTATCTTAATATAATTTAATTGTATCAATTTAATAATTTAAGCTTTTAATTTTTGTTATCATAAATGTCATCTTTTCTCTCTGCTTTTGTTTTAAATATATGTCTAATATGTGATACATCGCTAACATGATGACACACTCAGCTCGCTTTGATGTTTCTATGAAGAAAACACGATTGTTCCCTGTTATGTATCCTGATTAGCATGTATCATAAATGAAATGAAATGAAATGAAATAAATATAAGTTAATCTCAATCAGATCAATTCTGTACAATTGCTTGATAAAACAAATACACGTAGTTTATGATTTCATGATATATGTGCATTGTTTAAAAATATGTGCAAGTTTTAAAACTTGCTTTTGTCTTTATGTTTGGTAATTTTTTGTTGTAAATTTTATATAAAACAAAATAGGATTAGTATCTCAATATTGATTCTAAAAATTTGTAATTTATCATGTGTAATTTTAGCTGCGTTTCAGTTATTGAGTTGTTTTGTTTTACAGTACCAAGAGATTCCCTGGTTATGATGGCGAATCGAAGACGTTCAACGCAGATGTGCACCGACAGCACATATTTGGCCAACATGTCGCGAACTACATGAGACTGCTGGAAGAGGAGGATGATGAAGCTTTCAAGAGGCAATTCTCCCAATATATCAAGCTTGGCATCTCTGCGAACGATGTAAGCGACTACAATGCAATTCTGAATGTATATCTATATGATTTCAATATACATACGTCCAATTTAAAATTGCTACTTAGATTTATTCAAGTCTATGTAGCGTCGCGATTGGACAATAGCAATCTTCATTGGTTGTTAATTGTAAATGCATACATTTAATGCATTTATTAAAATAAACCTGTGTTACATACATACGCTATTATGTAGACAAACATTGAGATAACATACAAAAAAAAATGTTACTTTTAACAGATCGAGAACATATACAAGAAGGCCCATGAAGCCATCCGGGCCGATCCGGAGCATACGAAGGTCACGAGAGAGAAGCCACCAATCAAAAAGAGATGGAACCGTGCGAAATTGTCATTGTCCGAGAGGAAGAATCGTGTGGCCCAGAAGAAGGCCTCCTTCCTCAAGACCTTGGAGGAAGCGGAGGTGTAACCGTTCTTCATTCTGGATTATTACGATGTGTACACATATTCATGTGTATAAATCAACCAACAATAAAGAAAATTCGATATATATGTATAGTGAATCTATTAATCATATTGGCGTATATAATTTATACAAATAAAATTTATTTTTTATAAGTTATCACCAAGATACAAGTTAACCTAATCAGAAATTTGATTAATCTAGACTCTAATTTTGTTGTTTATCAAAATTCAAGTCGTTTTTACATGCATCTGATTTTGCTGTAGAAACCCAATATCGAACGCCATAGTTTGTGCGTGGTTAATCTAAGATCAATCTTGTGTATCTTGCATTACGCTTCTGATTAATGGCACAGCTTTTACTTTCTCTCGTGCTGTTGAACGACGAACGAATTATTTCTCTCTAATTTATTAACTTTACCCTCTTGAATCGTATATACAAAATCTAGATAATATATACATAAGGAGCGTTTTGCATATTGTATATTATATATTAAAATCTTCAACATTAATACTATTTCTTCTAATATTACAATTTTTAATAGCCCCGTTATAATGTTAGAAAATTCAGTTATTTTAGTGATCAGAATTTTTGTTCGACAGCGGAAACACGATGCATCTCGTATCATGTTTTCGGGGTTCAACTCAATTTAAGATCGAACGTTCGGTGTTCCATTAATGTATAACTGGATGTGGATAACTGACATTTATTTAGGATGAGAAGATTGTTCGAATATCTTATATAAGTTTTTAACGAAAAAGTGACAGTCTGCTGCGAGAACCGGGTAACCGACCTTGTGCATCAAGCAAGCCGTTTTGAATGTCCGCCATGGAAGGTACAGCCTTTACTTCGCCACGTGCTGCCAAGCAAGGTGGTGATTTTAATAAACGTTGCGCTACTCGGTTGATGTCATCCTTAGATATTCCATCTGCAAGCATCGTGTTTTTTTATGAATGTTGTGGAAGAACCGGATTTTTGTTATTAAATTGCAAAGAGCTTTGCAGCTTACTAATAGCTTGCATGAAGTATTCAGGCCGTTTTCTGGTGCCAGTCGCTAGGACCTGTCTACCAATGTCTTCGAATACAACGGGCCGTTGTTCCAAATTCATAAGCAGCATCGACTGCAATTGCTTCTTTGCTCTCTATACAAAGAATAAGATTTTCCAAGATGTAATCATCGATTAAGACAATGATTTAGTAAAAATCAGATTTTAATTTGTACAATTCTTAATATTTTTTAATTTTCTAACTTGATTCTGGCTATGATAACACACACACACATATATATATATATATATATATATATATATATATATATATATATATAAACACGATGTAATATTAATAACTGGTTCAGAAATGTAAAAATCATACCGCTAATTCGTTATCCGAAATTCCGCTCGTCATGGCGACCATCTCGCGCACAATTACTTCTACCATATCCTTCACATGGGACGGTGTGCATGAGGCGTGAATACAAAATAAACCAGTGTCTGCATAAGCATGGTTGTATGCGGTTGCACTGTATAACCAATGATACCTACAACATACAACTTTCTCGATTAAAACCCTCAATGCAAGTATGACATATAAATCTATTATAAATATGAACTACAAATTTATTCATTTTTTCTGAACATTAATTATTACAAAGTTGATAATAGGAAAAGGTACAAAAAGATATATAGAATAATTATTTTATATTATAAATCTTTTTCTTTTTAGACCTGAATAAAGCATAAAATATATTACCTATTCAACACATTGGTGTACAAACGCGTGTACATGCCTTTTCCAGGACCGCCCGCGCTAAAACTGCCACCGCCTCCCATCATCATATTTAATACACACATAGCAACAAAATCTGGATCTTGATGAGAGCAGCCTTCTAAACCTATAACAACGTGTGATAATTCGGGTAAGCCACTGGGTCCCGCATAAATCGGCACATTGCATTCCTCCTGTTAAAGATGTAAGCAGGTCTTTTATCTTTTAATTCCGCAATAAAAGCAAATGTACTTTATCGTGTAGATGACCATACCAAAACATATCCTCCAGTATATTGTGCGACCGACATATCGACAGTATTTGCGTTATTTGGCAGAATAAGATCAGGTTGTTCCTCCCAGATAGGTCTTTGATCTACAAAATACCTACAGAACATCAAAGATAATATTTTATTATTACATGAACAGAAAGATTTTTGTAACGTTACATTAATATCGTAAAACTAATGCTAGAATATGCTTAACTTATATTAGAAAGTTATCTACAAAATTATTTATAAATTACTTAAATACTTGTGAATTTATTTATAAAATTATTTGTCACCATCTATGAAAAATTTATGGCTATTACTTAGTAACGGCGTGGACCAGGTCGTTATGTTCAACACCAACTCCAGCAACTACCATTCTATTCGGCACGTAATGATGCTTGAGATATGTGTGTAAAATTTTCCTATCAATCCTTTCGATATTCTTTTCTGGACAGATCTTGGGCAAACCTAATGTATTTTGCCTATACGCAGCCTACCAATATAATATCCATATGTAATTATGTCTTTTTTCCTTCACAATAAGAATACACTCGTAACTCTGCTAGGATATATCCATAACTATTAATTTCAACTCACAGCATGAATCATGTCCATCAATATAGGCTCTTGTTCTGGCCTAGTATGTAAAGATTCCAGTTCAAAGTGCACCGTTTGTCTGGAAATTTGTACCTAGAAACGATTTATAATTTAATTAAATGACAAGATATGACAATGATTTCTTGTAGAACCATTACACATCATACATACCTCCTCTTCTGTAATTTGAGGCCTTAAGACAATATCACCTAGAACTTGAGTAACTATATCTAACCCGCGACGTTCAGCCGATGCTGCGTAGACAAATGTGTCGCGAGACGCTTGACAATCACATATACCGCCATGCTTTTCTAGCGCTAGCATTATCTTATCCTTGCTGTCGAATGTGTTTGTAGACTGTAACGAGTAATATAACATAGTTTTGCACACATTTATGAGAGAGATATATATATATATACATATTATAGAAATTAAAATTAAGAAAGATTATTAATCACAAGACATGAAGTATCTATTAATAAATTCAAAATTATTGAATGGACCATGTCAGCTACAAGTATAGGTCAACAATCTTTGATATTTGATACTTGCTTATATGAAGATATTAACAGTAATACTTAATAAAGGAATCTTACACTAAATGCTAACTTTTCAAGAAAGTGCGAGATGCCGCTGGGATATGCCACTTCATATCGCGGACCCGAGTCAATGAGGACTGAAAATCAAAATGATAATATAACAATCTGCATACAAATCCATCAGTGTGGCCTAGTTTACACCGATCTCTTGATACGCGTATCAAATAGTATATTTGAACTGATCAGCCAATAATCAAACTAATTTACTAGTTATTTACTATTTAATATGCGTATCAAGTGATCGATGTAAACTAGGCCAACAGTTGATACAATAACGAAATTATGCTCGACTCACCACCTATAGTGCAAAATTGTCCAAATCTATTTTCAGACGCAACTTTCAAGCCATTTGGTAAGACTGTGATCTGCGTCGTTTGATGCTCCTCTTTCGCGGTCGAGTAAACAGCTTTCGACAAATTCGGAATGGGTTCTGACAACGGTGGAAATGATGTAACGGTCTTTCTCTGATTCTCCTTCAAATCAGGGGGTATTCTCTGGGAGGAGAAGTTACACCTTTGCCAGGTATTGAAGTATCGCGAGCGGGTAGAACTGAAAGATAAAAAAAAAACAAATATGATAACGAACTTTCCATCGAATCGACGTGTATTGAATTCCTTTCTTTTCTCCTCCTTTAGAAGAAATAAGATGAAGGTTATACAAGTCTACGACTTATCGTTAGTTTCGCGAAACGATTTGACGTCACATTGTCGCAGTCACCTTTTTTTAATCGTAACGATTAACGGCTTTCGTAACATCCTCGAAAACATTTTGTCAACTCGGGAAGATTTGTAGCATACAGATGTAATTCCAGGCGAACCGCCGCCGCCGGAGGCTGTAGAGATGCACTCGAGATGTACTATGCACTCTACAATCTACAACGCAGAACTGTCAAGGAAAAAATGACAGCGAATCTCAATCGAGTCTGCGTTTCTCATACAACGGATTCGCGAGTGAGAATACTTGAGCACGTTCGGTAACGATACATATCATAATGTATACATATATATCTAAAATTTCAGCTTTGCGAAATATTAGGTTAGATTACGCATGCAGTTTATAGATACGCCCCGACTTGTTCCTTTCAGCTGTTGGTGCATGAAAACAATTGAACCGCCTTCATTTGTATAAATTAGGAACGTAAAAAAAATTACAAATATATAAATAATAATAAAATAATAATTTATTACTGTAAATGCGCTATATTAGTTACAATATAAATTATTACATTATAACATTAAATTAAAACATAAATAATAATAATTATTTATTACACTATAAACGTACAATATGCTGTATTAATTGCGATGTAAATTATCTGATATTAGATCAGCTTCGCGTTGTATTTTCTGCATCTAAAACGAGCCAAGTAAACAATTAGATAATTGGAGATTAAAATATAGATATATATTATAATTGGAGGGAAAAAGAATAATAAGCGAGATCCGAAATGCAAAAGATTTCGACTGTGAGGAACAAACTTATCGACAACCAATCACACTTCGTCCGAGACGTCGAGTCAACATGGCGAAGCCAATCCAGGTTCGTCGTTTCGTTCCTTCAGCTTCAGCTACACCGTGCCTTTTTCCTCGTCTCCCCCCCCCCCCCCGCAACCGGGTCCAACGTGTCCGTGGTGTTTGGGAGGAGGTGCGGAAGCGGCATCGAGACTCGAGACACCTCTTGGATTTAAAATGTCGACGTGTGACGTGTAGTTTACACCGACAGGCGGTGGAAAGAAATCTCGCCGAGAGAGAGAAATGGAGTATTTCAAAAGCAGCCTGAAATCCGTCTTGGGAACCGCTCCCGCCGGTACGCAGCCGACGGGTGCCGACACGGTGAGTGGGAACCGATGAATATTTCATGTTTTCACGCGCGCCGACGAAAGGTTACTTCCCTATGTTTTGGACGAACGTCGTAAGCGCCTTCGCTGTTGGGTTTACGTCGCCGCTAATTATCCGATAAAGCTCTGTGGCCGACGGACTTAATTACAGGTAGCTCACGTTGCCGTTTCCCTTGCAATATTTTTGTGACACAGGTGGAGAGACTGGTGGACAGACTGCAGTCTTCTACTCTGCTCGACGACAGAAGAGATGCCTGCCGTGCGCTCAAGGCGTTGTCGCGCACGTATCGCGTGGAGGTGGGTGCTCAGGGAATGGACGCGCTCAGGCAGGTGCTGGAGATGGACAGGACAGATTGCGAGATAATCGGCTTGGCCTTGGATACTCTGTGCAATATAACGAATCCTGAAACGTTCGACGAAGAAGGTATAAGACTGCGTTATTTCTTTGGCACGATCAATTTTACGTCTGATTGCCTCGCGTTATTTCAGTCGACGAACACGGCTCCAAGAACCAAATAGGGGAACAGTTTACAGAAATATTCATTAAGCACTCGGACAGTGTTGGTTTGGTGCTGGCATTTCTCGAGGAGTTTGACTTTCGTGTCAGGTGGCCAGCGCTAAAACTACTGACGCATTTGCTGGGGAATAGATCTAAAGATATTCAGGAAATAATTCTGATCAGCCCTATGGGTGTCTCTAAACTGATGGACTTGCTGAGTGACAGCAGAGAAGTTATACGCAATGATGTATGCTAAATTTATTATTTTTAAACAAACGCTTTTGGAATAATAAGAGCTTTGCTTGTAATATGTTATTTATATTTGCTATGTAGGTCTTGTTGCTGCTCATTCAATTAACAAAAGGCAATGCTAACATACAAAAGATAGTGGCGTTTGAAAGTGCGTTTGATCGGATATTTGATGTTATTGAGCAAGAGGGCAACGCGGATGGTGGTATTGTTGTGGAAGATTGCCTCCTGCTGATGTTAAATCTTCTCAGGGGGAACGTCAGTAATCAAAACTTCTTTAAGGAAGGTAATATACTTGTCATTGGATTTCTCTAACAACTTGTATAATTTTTACCGTTCTGTAATAATTTTCATATTGCAACGTACAGGTAGCTATATTCAGAAATTGACGCCAATGTTCCAAATTCCCAATGAAACGGAGGATAACAATCTTGGTGGATGGAGTCCACAGAAGGTGTCCAATGTTCACTGCATGGTGCGAGTTGTACGAGCGCTAGTAGCACCGAGTGCTCCTGCTCAGGTAGCTCGAAAATATTAGCCGCTGTGTGGAATTTACAATATTTGTCTGGTTGTTACCTTTAATTAATAACGATTGTTTCGTGTGAAGGTAGTCGCAGCTTGTCAACGAACTATGAGAGCGTGCGGATTATTGCAAGCACTGTGCGATATATTGATGGCTTGCGGAGTGCCAGCAGATGTATTAACGGAGACCATTAATACTGTAGCGGAGGTAATAAGAGGGAATGCTAGTAATCAAGAATTTTTGGCGGGTGTCATGGCACCGAGCACTCCTCCAAGGTATACCGACGTATGCCGAGTACGCTTATTTTGTATCATACATGTGCCATATTATTCGGAAGATAAATGACTTAAAAATTACATACAAGTATATTATAGGCCGGCGATTGTCGTTCTATTAATGTCCATGGTGAACGAAAAACAACCGTTTGTTCTACGATGTTCAGTATTATATTGCTTCCAATGCTTCCTGTATAAGAATGAAGTTGGGCAGACGCAGTTAATCCAGACTTTGTTGCCGCAAGGCAACGAGGCACCGTCGTTAACTACAGGTTTGTAAAGCTTTTTCTTTTTTAATAAAATACAAAGGAACTCTAATTCTAGACAAACGTTCCTGATTGAACTATGAAATAACGCAAGACTATTTCGCGTATATCTGTTGTTAGGACAGTTGTTGTGTGGCGGACTATTCTCTATAGATTCTCTGTCAAATTGGTTCTCCGCCGTGGCATTGTCGCATGCCTTGATCGAGAACACAAGTCAGAAGGAACAGCTTTTAAGAGTACTTCTCGCAACCAATATCGGGAAACCGCCAGTGACGCTTATGCAACAATGCGTTATGTTGTTGCAGCAGGGTAACAAAACGCAGTGTAAATTGGGCCTGCTGATTCTGCTTTGTCGATGGACCTCGTACTGTCCGCTAGCGGTAAAATCGTTCCTGGCTATCGACTCTTCGGTAGCGTATCTAACAGCCCTCTTGTCGTCGCAAGAAAATAACGACGATTTACAAGAGACCTTGCTGCAGAGTATGTGCGCCTTACTTATCGGTATTTGTGTACACTTTAACGACGATAGCGTACCTACTTATACTAAGGTAAATACCGACTAATATTCGTGCCAATCTGGTATATAAAGTAACTAATGTGTGATTAATAACAATCAATCGATCAATACCGGCTCATGGATTTTGACTTGTTCTAAAGATTCGGTCTTTCTCTTTTATCTATTTTACGTGATGTAATTGTCAGCTACATACAAAAACCTTAACTAGAATGGCTAGATTTCTGTCAGGGTCGTCTACTCTTAACTTACGAATTTAAAAATTCGTACATGGAATGAAGAATCGAATCCGTCGTTATCATGTATCTCAGCAAATAAATTCTCTGTATTGTTTTACAGGAAAAAGTGTGCAATTTAATAGAGAATAGAATAGGTTTGGAAAAGTTTCAAGATGCGATCGGTGGTATTGTCAGGCACGAGATATATTCTCGAACGTTAAAACATCCACAGCCGTCAGCTAAAAATCCGTCGGAACTTTTACTCGATCACGAGTTTTGCAGGTTGCTAAAAAGTTTGGAAGGTAATTTAGATACATTAGAACAATTTACATTAATAAGGAAAATTAATACCGTCAGTTATTTTAAAAATGCAAATGAGATTTTTTTCTTCTTTCTAGGTGTTATAATAAAATCGGTGATAGATGCTAATAATGAACATCAGAACAAGAATCAATTATCTGTGATGAACTTACCTGATAACACATTGGTTTCACAATACAAAGACCTTATTAGAGAGCAGGATACACAAATTCAAAGGTTAAATCAAGCTAATGATTTTCTTACAAAAGAAAAACAAGAACTTGAGGTAGTGAGCGATTTTCGTTTTAGAGAAAAACAAATTTATAGAATATATTTTTCAACAATTTTTAACGTTGTCGCAGGCACAAGTACAGGAACTTCGATCGACTGTTAGTCATCTACGAGATCAAAATTTAGTCCTTCGAGCTGCACAAGCTAACATAGGGGATGGAAAGCAGACAATTGCTTCTAGTAATAATCTAGATTTGGAAAAGGAATTGCAGACGTATAAAACGATGGTTGCAGATTTAGAAAATCGTTTAGCGGAATATACGCACATAATGCAACAGCACGATGAGAAGAACAAAGAAAACAAGGAATCAGAATTGAAGTATCAATTGAAATTGAAGACAGATGAACTTGAGAAATTGAAGAAGGATCAAGAAGATCTTTTAGAACTCTTGACAGATCAAGATAGTAAAATTACACTGTATAAAGAAAGATTAATTGAATTAGGAGATAAGGTATGTTTTATAAAGCTTTTTTGTATACTATATGATAAGTAAAATGTCTTCCTTTTTTTTTAGGTTGAATCTGATGAAAGTTCAGGCGAACTTGACACAGATGATCAACCAGAATCGAGCAACTAAGATGCTCTTTAATTGGCGTTCTTCTGTCATCTAATTTAATGATAAATTAATAAGAGAATTCTTATGTTAACAAGCAAGTTTTCTTTTCTAGATTTTCTAAGATTTCATTTCATGTGTCATATAAATGATGTAAACATATATAAAATAGACTTGCAAATGTATATTTGCACATTTGCAAACGTGTACACAAATACATGCACACAGTTGTATAAACGGACATTTAGCCGTATTTTCAGAAATTAAAATGTATAAATTTGATATTTAACAGAGATATTTTAAGTAAACTGAATTATATCATTCTAATTCTGTCTAATTATGTTCTAACTATATTTAGGTGTTTAGTAAGTTTGTAAAAAAACGATGTAATTAATTGAAAAGCAGATTGCATGTGAACTGAAGAAATCATCGCCAGACATTCCTATATATGTTCAACATAATTTGATGTCCAGTCTTTAACAAACGATATTTATAGAGTTATCCAACAAAAATGTATTTATTATATTTATTTTAAATAACTTAAACTAATCTACTAACGAATGTACAATTAATGGGACTGACAGGGACAACATTTGTAAATTCCCATTTTCAGCAGTTTAATATACAGAGCTCTATAAATACATGCTTCTTGATGCTTCTCTTTAACGTTCCTGTAAATTTTTTTGTCACTGGCTGTGGGATGTCATAATATCTAGCCAGTAATATCAAGTAACTAGCAGGTGAGAATTTTATCCAGTGGAACATTAGATGGCTTATACTGCACTTTGCCGTTGTTTCATGACCGCTTGAACACACTTCGCCATAGTTAAAGACGCTCGCGATACTACGTCAGTCATGAAGAACTGATCTAACGTCTTATGTTTGATGTCCACAGGGTCTGATAAGAATGATCCTCCGGACTGTTGCTGTATATAACAAAATATATATTTGATATTGTTATCCTCATATTTAAGAAGTTTGTCTAATCAAGATACAAACCTTGGCTATCTCCAAAGCTTGCGTAAAGAAATTAGCTGCTTCGACATCGCCATATCTGACCAGATGAGGCGCAACCTCTTCGAGCCTGGATCTTACGTCGTTTAGATTGTCATAGAGCAAAGTAATTCCAGCCATCTATAACAATTTAACAAAAATATACAATTTTATGTCTTGATTAATTACTTAAACGATCGGAATGTTTACACAAGATTTTGCTATGCGAATTTATTTACCTCGGAAAGAGCGCGAATGATTTTCCAATCTGGACGCGCTAAGCCAGGTGGTGTAAGTGCCGCGCACGTTTCTTGGGAGCGACCTTCAGTGTTAACGTAACTTGCGACTTTTTCGGTGTACGCTGCTCCAGCCAATACAACATCCGCAATGGCTGCTCCAGCATCACCGTGACTTCCTAGAATCACAAATGATGTTCGATGACATTAATTGACGATTTCATTAAAAATTATGGGTGTAACTTGATATTTAAAGATAAATACGAGTACTATTAATTTGTTACATATAAATGTCCTTAGCATCGTTATATACATACCTATATAAATGATAAATGTGTTTGGGAAATCTTCCTTCGTAATATTTGCATCGTCAGCACCCAAAAGGAACAGAACTTTCGGTTGTTGCGCCTTGATCTCTTCTACGGTTGAGCCGTAGCCAATATCTAAGGCGGCGACTTGAGATGCATTTGTATGCAATATGTTCAAGATCTTCCAATCCTGGGGAGCCTAAAGCAAAGTATATAATTAATAAAATTTCCATAAGATTATTATACAACAGTCGTTAGAAGTAGCTCACTTTTGAGTTATCTCCTAAAGCCTTAGTTAATTCTTGCGTTTCGTAGAGAATCTTAGCTCCGTCCTTTCGAGTTAGCTGATCAGCGCCCAAGATAACAAGTGGCTTCTTAGCCTCTTTCAAAGTCGCACAGAACGGATGCGAGCCGTTTCGCAATTTCGTTATTATATCGAAAGACTCTCCCAAGTGCTAAAAAAGCTACATTTTGTAAAATACTCTATATATCGTTATCACAAAATAGATGAAAGTCGACGGTACCTCGTGTTCATATGTTAAGTCTACGTCCGGGCCAATAAGAGCAACTGTTTGTTCACCGTGTAGATAGCCCTTCCTGAGACGAGTGTTTATTAGTGGTGCTTCATATCTTGGATTTGTACCGATTAATACTACAACGTCCGCGTCTTCAACCGCGGCGATAGTGTTATTCAGAAGGTAGCTACTCCTGAGATCGATGCCCGAGCCGTCTTTCGGGAAGCATTGTTCCGTGGCTAGTCCCTCGCTGCCCAGTTTGTTCACTAAATCTTTCATAGCGATCAGGGCTTCCGCGTCCGTCAATTTTCCAGCAATTGCAGCGCACTTGTCCGCTGGCACATTCGCTAGAGATCTAGCAGCTAATCAGTATAAAAGACGTTACTGAACGATCTGATTACTAATGAGATATGATGGATCTATTAGATGCACACGCATGATAAATACTAATCAATTCTAACCAGCGATAAGTGCGTCCTCCCAATCCACAGCTTGCAATTTTCCATTGATCTTCATCATTGGCGTAATGAGTCTTTGCCTCTTGAGTCCATCGTACGAGAAACGGGCTTTGTCCGAAAGCCATTCCTCGTTCACCGCCTAGAAAAATTATATCGTTAAATATTATAGTAATGTATAATAAAATCATGCTTTTTTTCGTATTATTCGCTGCAAGTATATTAAAAGTATTTACCTCATTCACTCTTGGTAGTATTCTCAGGACCTCTCCAGTTCTGTGAGAGATAACTATATTGCTACCAACGGCATCGTGAACGTCAATACTGTCAGTACGACGTGTCTCCCATGGACGAGCAACAAACGCATACGGCTTGCTAGTTAGCGCACCCACTGGACAGAGGTCGATAATATTGCCAGACAATTCTGACAAGAACATTTTCTCGACATATGTCCCCACCTTTAAAATCGTTATATAGCTATACAAATTTTTAAGAGAATAACGTCATTTAATAGAATATAAAGTATGTGATACAGGATATTTAAATCTTTCCAGAAACTAGAATTCTCGTTACAGTCTCTTATATGACAAGAAATTAAAAGGAAATAATTAATGAGAAAGACTCTATTTTTAATCGACAACGTTTGGCTATCAGTATCGGGACAATTCGACCACTGGTTTTGGTCGGATTAATCGTCAAGACCATGGGTTTTGGTCTTTTCTCAATTGACGAAACCCATGGTCGAAACGTCTTGACGATTAATCCGATCAAAACCAATGGTCGAATTGTCACGACACTGATAGCCAAACATTGTCGATTAAAAATAGAGTCTTTCTCGTTAATCACTTATTGGCGGAACAAACATATACTTTTCAAACATATACGAAATAATTAATCTTTTTTTTCCTAACTGAAATATGCAATAAGAATGATTATATTTCAAATACATGTGAAATATTAAATTTACCAGCATATCATTGCCACGACCTGTGGTTCCCAAGTCGTCAATACCAGCTACTTCCGAAGCGAATCGAATGCACCTTGTGCAATGTATGCAGCGTGTCATAACTGTCTTAATTAACGGCCCCATGTCCTTGTCCTCCACTGCTCTTTTTCCGGAGAAGTTAATGTCGACGAACCTACTCCTGTCGGTTCCGAAAGCCATACTTTGATCCTGCAAGTCGCACTCGCCGCCCTGATCGCAGATTGGGCAGTCCAGCGGATGGTTAACCAACAGAAATTCCATAACACCCTCGCGGGCTTTCCGTGTCAGGTCGGAGTTGGTTTTCACTCTCCAACCTTTCATCACTGGCATAGCGCACGCAGCAACCGGCTATAAGATGGATTTAAAAGTACAGTCAATTAATTGTTGAGGCGCCTTATCCTTTTGGCCGTCCCATTGTGTCGCGTACCTTGACTTGCTTCTCTATTTCAACAAGACACATCCTGCAATTTCCAGCTACGGCAAGACGTTCATGATAACAGAATCTTGGTATTTCAACTCCCACCTTGGCGGCGGCCTGAAAGAAAAATTTTCTCGCATAAATGTTATTGTCCACTTTTAGCATAGAGTGCTTAAAAAAAAATGTTAACACTTATATGGGAGTAACTTTTTTAAAGAAACAGAACTGATAACTTGAAATATCATAGTAACAAATATATTTTGTCCTCAAAGAGTCTCCACTTGTTTGCAATCATTTTGTCTTCATAATGAAGCTTACTTGCTTAGCCGTTTTGATTTTATTATTATATTTTTACAAAAAGCATATCTTAGCAGCTATAAAGAATAAAATACATCAAACAGTATGCAGAAAAAACTCATCGTTTTTATTAGTGTGTAATGCAAAAGGAGTATGCATTAACGTGGAAAAATGTAAAAAATTATGAACAATTCGACTAGTTGTACATCTCAGTGACATGTTTTCGAAATAATGATCTTCCATAAATTTGACAACCGAGATACTTTCAAAAACTATTAAATACACTTTCTAACGTTAATAACTATAACTATCTTTTCAATGAATTCTAGGTAAATTTCTATCATAGAAATAACCGTCTATGCCGAGATCTTTCAATACTACTGAACCATGCCAAGCTTTCGACTTCTCTACATTTATTCTTGCAAGTCCACGAATATATATTCATTTTGAGCTATGCGCTAATAAAAATGACAGGTGTCTTCTACAGTACAGTGTTTAAGTCTCTTAGTTCTGTCTACTCGTTACAATATAACAGCTGTTCAATTTCCCTGTCAGCTTATATGTATTTACATGACGGCCATGCCTATCTTTCCATTTCTTTACGTTTATTTTTACAAGTCCACCAATACGTACTTATTGATTTTAAGCTATGTGCTGATAAAAATAATAGGTCTCTTTTACAAGTACAGTGTTTAACTTGCTCATCCTGTCCACTCATCACAATATAACAGCTGTCTAATTTAAGTGACTTCCCAATCGTTAGCCTATACATATATCTATATATGAGCTATAAAGAGATTCAGAAGTTCCATCGTGTTCCTCGCGAGAGGAGACGAGCGAGGAAAACCGAAGGCAAGAACGACGTTGGAAAATAACATTGACGCGAACCTGCAGGACCGTCGTTCCCGGTGGCACTTGCACAGGCTTGTCGTCGATGAAGACCTCGACCAGCTCCTGCTGCGACTTGCTGGACGTCGTGTGGAAACCGACGGCGCAGTGCCTTCCACCCGCCAGGCCGGTGGCCCGCGCGATCGGTAGTCTCAACATCTCCGCCACGGGCTGAGCCTAGTCGAACACCAGTTTATTATTATGTAATAAACAAACTTTGCCGCACGGTCAAATGGCGAGTTAACCTAACTTGGACGACAGCTAGGTAGAGAGCGAGACGTGTGTCTCCGTAAAAAAAAGCGTTATCGCGCCACGACGGTATCGCGACGACACCCTAGCGAGACATTTTCGACGCGATCGTCGATTCGCCGAGCGTTTCACATGCAAAATTACGCAGCGTAAATCGCGGTTAAATCAAGTTAGCCACAGCTGTCCGCGAGATATGTTACTGATATTACCTTCTCTGGACGTCAGAAACACCCGACAACCCGCACTGAGCTCATCGTGAGCAATGGCGAGTTCGATTTGTGGCGGAACGCAGTTGCGTTGGTTACTTTCGCGTCACCGTGTATAGCCCACGGTCTCTTGATCAATGATTTTGCGCACCGTAGGCAGAGAATATATACAATATACGTTCCGATACCGATGAGTTAGCTTAAATTTCTTCTTCTTTTACATTTTTCAAACTTCGCGTTTTACGCTCCGGTCTTTAATTGAATTTAAATTATCCACTTCTACTGATGTAGGTTAACTTTAATCTCGGTTTAACTTAGGTACTTTTCATCTTCTTCTAGTTCTAAGAATTAGAACCGAGATTAACATTGATAAAAATTGGATATTATAATGGTATTCACTCCGATTAAAAAAAAAAAAAAAAATTGAAAAAAATATCGACCATTATTTAATCATAAATCCACAAAGGAGACAATAAAAATTAAGATGCAACGTTGTACAAGACACCCCACACGGATACACTTGATAATTAAGTTAATTACCAGTTAATTATAAATCGGAGTAATCGAAATCATATGTCCAACGGTAATCACGTGGTCGCGAATGCGTGATATCGAGGAGAGGAGCGGCGGAGGAAAAATATGGAGGTTCAGCGCAGTTCAGCGCGTAGTAGAAGAGGTACGGAGAGGTTAGGGATCGTCAAGTCAAGAGTGCGGAGAGTTCGGTGGGGATTCGCGCAGCCTACGCGTCAAAGACGAGAGTTAATTTTCCGACATTGGGAGTCCCGGAGGATCGCGGAACTTCGCGCTTCTCGCATCGAGTGTCCTCGAGATCAATTCCCGAGCGGGTCCCGTCACTCCCGTCTGGGCCCGTTGACCCTGGTTGACCCGCCCGTTGACCTACCCTCAACGACCCTCGGCTGTGAGTGACTGCGAGACAAATAAGTATCTATTGAATTTTATGGCCGGACGCGTCTGCGATTAATTCGTCGACGAATATTCTTGTATTAGCTTTTCACATTGTATTCACTCGAGTTGCAGGACATGAGGTTGATTCGATCAAATTGACACACTGCGTGATAACAAGTCCATCTAGAGGCATGTAAATAAGCGTCAGGTGATTGGAAGTATTGGAATCGTTCCGTGCCATCTTGGCTGCGTGGTTCCGCGAGACATCCACGATTCGTTATTATTTCGTTGCAGCGTCGCGCGTAAGAAAGTTACTTTTGTTATGTAAACTCTGGGTGAATGAGGTGTACATTGTCACATGTGACGAGCAATTTTCTTGGCTGGCATACTCCACTCCTTCAAAAGCGTTGCACATAACTGGCTACAATAAAGAGCATGACAATTGACAGTTTTTGATCTACCTCTTTAGTCCTTCTATTAACAGATTCGAGTGGTGTATCTTGGCAGATTGGCATCAACCGTGTACTTGTATTAAGCTTCTGTTTCGTCGGTAAAACTTGCAGACATAATCTGACAGCAGTTTGCCAGCTGGAATCAAATAGAATTGGTCATTTTAATCATTTAAATGGAATATATCACTTAAATGGCTACATGAAATGGCAGATTCTCCTCACTTTCCGCAGTCAACCTGCCATCATATTCTGTCAATAGATTCTACTGGCATTTTGCCAGTAAAATTTATAGCAGACATTCTGCAAGATCTGTTTTCGACAGATTTGCCCATCTGAGGTTTTATCCCTATTTGAGAAACAGAATTCTCTAGCTCAGAATAATAAAATCGTAACTGTCTAAAATTCATTATGTTTGTGTTTGATATTCTCATCAGTTGTGCTACAATAACATTGCCGCAATCGTGGGACGTACGAAGCGAAGAACGTAGGGTGGTTTTTCCAAAATCCTGAATTTTCAAGTGTCTTTGGAATGTTCAATGAATTGCTCAATGCACAACGGATTGATCGTGGTTTCCCTTTAACTTATATGAGTCAGCAATTGTTACAAAGTTACTTTAAGAATATAACATAACGTTGAGACCAATCAATTTTACTTGGTGAATTATATTGCAGCCGACTCAAGATGTCTGAAAAACTGCCGAGTAATCAACAGCAGCCCATTGTCAAGATAGGTCACTATACGTTGGGCCAGACTTTGGGCGTGGGTACATTTGGTAAAGTAAAAAGTACGTATATAACGCAAAGTCTTTCTTTATACAGTTTATATTATTACTCTACTCAAAACTATATGCTTTCTGTGATACTGTTCATAGTTGGGGAACATGTTTTAACGCAACACAAAGTCGCCGTGAAGATTCTGAATCGTCAAAAAATCAAGAGTTTAGATGTCGTAGGTAAAATTCGCAGAGAGATACAAAATCTCAAGCTCTTCAGACATCCTCATATCATTAAGCTGTAAGTATTGATTAATCGTAGAATTTTAGTTCTGTTCATATACAATAATTCGTATTTATGAGCTGTCTATATTTTAGAAATAATAAAATAAATTTTGGAGAATTTAATTTTGGGAAGGGAGGGAGAAGCTTATGGTTCAAACAAGACATTGATATACATACATGTTTATTTTCCATATTTGGCGTGTGTCTCCTTTTAAATAAATAGCTCGTATAATCCATTTCTTAATGTATGTTTCACGTAAACAGATATCAGGTCATAAGTACGCCTACAGATATATTCATGATAATGGAATACGTCTCGGGAGGAGAGCTGTTCGATTATATCGTTAAGCACGGCAAGCTTAAGGAATACGAAGCGCGACGATTTTTCCAACAGATCATATCGGGCGTCGATTATTGTCACCGGCATATGATAGTACATCGTGATTTAAAGCCAGAAAATCTTCTGTTAGATCACAATCTTCATGTGAAAATTGCGGACTTCGGTACTTTGGATATAATTGGCATAATCGACACGCCCGTTACATGTAGATGATAAAAATGTTCTACGAAAATGTAGGTCTGTCGAACATGATGATGGACGGCGAGTTCTTGCGTACCTCGTGCGGCTCACCGAATTACGCTGCGCCAGAAGTGATATCCGGTAAATTGTACGCCGGTCCCGAAGTCGATATTTGGTCATGCGGCGTTATATTGTACGCGCTGCTCTGTGGTACCTTGCCATTCGACGACGAGCACGTTCCTACTCTATTCCGCAAAATTAAATGTATGTTGTCCTCCTCAAGAAGAAACGCCAGCTGACGCGCTGGATTATTTCTCAAAGGCATCTTAAGCGGCAGCAACTAATTAGAATTATCTTTAATTTTAGCCGGTGTCTTTCCTATCCCAGAATACTTGAACAAGAGTGTTGTTAGTCTCTTATGCCACATGTTACAAGTGGATCCAATGAAGAGAGCGACCATTGAGGATATTAAGTATATTGAATGATACATTTTTTCAGAATATATTCAATTAACACTACTATCGTTATGCTTAACGCATATATTTTTCAATTTCAGAAAACACGAGTGGTTCCAGAAGGATTTACCGTCGTACTTGTTTCCCTCACCTGTCGAGCAAGATTCATCTGTTATCGATATAGATGCCGTGAACGAAGTATGCGAGAAGTTTAATGTGAAAGAGCCGGAAGTGCATTCCGCGCTGTTGGGCGGCGATCCGCACGATCAACTGGCGATCGCCTATCACTTGATCATAGACAATAAGAGAATCGCGGATGAAGCCGCCAAGGCAGAATTAAAAGACTTTTATGTGGCGTCTAGCCCTCCACCCGTAGCGTTCAGCCCAAACGAGACAAATAGCAGTCCACTGAGGCCTCATCCAGAAAGAATTGCACGTATGTAAAAAATATGAATGAAACAAATACGACCTATATTGATTCTTAACAGGCCCCTCTCTTCCCCTATGCTCTACCTAGGAATTAATCTGTAGAGATTATTAGAAAAATATCTTAGCTGTCCTCTGTACATGACTATATGTGTAATGATAATGTTACAGCATACCGCGAACGTCAAGGTTCGCAAGGTAGCGCACCTGCGCAGATGCAAGGCAATCGCGGTACGCCTGTAAAGAGAGCGAAATGGCACTTGGGAATTAGATCGCAATCCAAACCCAACGACATTATGAATGAAGTTTATCGTGCTATGAAGGCGCTTAATTTTGTAAGATTATTGAATTGCTAAAATCCTATACCGTTTGGTTGTTTAAACGTGACATCACGCGAATTGTCTTTTTCAGGAATGGAAGATCGTAAACACATACAGCGTTAGAGTAAGAGATAAAAACAACTTGACCGACAGATATAGCAAGATGTCATTACAATTATATCAAGTCGACCATAAGAGTTATTTATTAGACTTCAAATCTTTGTCCAGCGAAGAAGAGGACATTGGACGAGGTAAATTAAGTCTTTTAATATATATCTAACTTACTGATTAAATACATAATTTACGTATAAAAAAATATATATATTGTTTAGATCCGACATTGCCGCCTCCGCAAGCAACGGGTCATCACACAATGGAATTTTTCGAAATGTGTGCAGCATTAATTACGCAATTAGCACGATAGCGTGCCTGCTTCTTTTTTAAAAGTTGCATTAAATCCTGTTATATATTGTGCTTTTAACATTGTATAGTTTGAAATAAATGCAGGTGTTGTAAAACACATTATATAAGTCTTGCCTCTTACAAATTTATTTTTAATAAAGGCTATATTTTTCGATCGTGTGAAAGCATGCATTTCTAACAACAATGTAGTTGTAGAAATTAATGAACAGCGATATCTACATACGTAATCATTTATTATAGAGTGCTATAATTGAACGTTACATTATTACAATCTATTATAAATTACAACACAAATATATATTTGTCTAAATGATTATTAATCTTATCATTTATTATCGTATTTTATTTATGAAATCGGTTCACTATTATAAAAACCAAAAAATATGTGCATAAGCTTATAGAAAAATATACATTACTATATCCATATATTTAAATTTGTCTCATGTATATGTCATACATACAAATGAATTAGCTTTGATGAGTCATGCATGTGAAAATGTGAATCCAAATAGTTTATATTATAAACGTGATTTTGCTTTCTTATTGATGAAATAATAGAAGTTCCTCAAATTAATATACATAACAATCAAGTAACTATCGTGTGAAAATATACGATGTAAATTACTTAAACATTTAAACATTTGTATGTTGATATCACTATATGCTGAAATTCATTTAAGCACCATCTGTCATTGGAATATTGGTAATTAAAGATAAAATATACATAATGGCACATTCCAAACTTTGTCTCATCTTATACAAATACACGGTCGATTCTCGTAATGCTGCCAAAGAAACTGCCTATTATCTGTTGTTCAGCTTGCCTTATTTCACATATCAAAAAATTGACAAAAAATATATGTATAAATTGGACCATTATTTTATTTTATCGTATTTTAAACATTAAACGGAAGAGAATCTTGCCTAAACGCATTTATTGATATGGAATACTACCAGTTTTATTTATCTTAATACTGCGCACAATTTTAGGAAGATTACGGAGAACTTATGCAACTTGTGACTACAATGATGACGATGATGATAATGACGATGATGGAAATGTCAAATGCACGTAGTAAATTAAAAAAATCCGAGTGATGGAATAGGTATATTACGCATCATTATCTAAAATTATATTGCGAAAATATAATAAAACGATGAATATAATCAATAGTACAAGTTCGCTTTTTTTTTAAATAGCACGTATTACACAATGTATGAGAATTTATTGTATAATCCCGATATAAGATGTTTCACCATATTATTTCAATAGCAGCACAATAGTCGATAATTTTAGAATTTGTTCCCAATGAAAATTTCATTGAAAACGCAATATTCATCTAAGAATCTGCTATTAAAATAATTCCCAATAATCAAAGTATCCTGCATAAACTATGAACAACTTTTTGATACAATTAACCTTTCCATCATTATATATAAATACAACTTTCTAGCACAATGTGTTGCTCCAATTGGTGGCACAACCTATGGCTAACAGGTATTTTATGTACCATGACATCGAGGTTTTATAGCCTGTAGAACAACTGTACTTCATTCGAAATATTTCAAAATGCCTCGGATATTTCTTTTAAAAGTGTTAATAATAATAAAATGAAGTAATGTCAAGCAAGTATATATACAGTATGCTTTTATCATAGTCACTTATGACTAGAAGACATTATGGTGTATATTCAGTGCAGAATATACTATTCCACAACTTTAGGAATATAACTGTAGCATTTGCTAATAAAACATTTTAATGAGCACACACATACTTTTTTCCCATTGTAATATTTATAAATAAAAGTGATAAATTACATTTATCAATAATCTTCTATAAAATCAACAAATCCATGATGAGAGGTCGTTGAGTGTAGATGAAGAACTGTGCGTGTACCGAACCATTCATCTCGAGCACTAATAAATTTCTAAATAAACAATAAAAACTTATACATACGTGAATGTTAAACTAGTGCGCTATATTAATATCTATATAAGAAAAATGTAGAGTATCATATATGTAACATGGTAGCTACATATATAAATATAACTGTAAATTAAAACCATTTAGTATATATCAGAGTATATATATATCTTATAAATACTGTGCTTTTTATACAAAAATCATTTTGTTCACTTATTTCTGAAACATGGTTTTAATTTTTCATAAAATAAAATTGTATTAATATATACCTACGATTAATACGTATTACATCTAAGAATAACTTTATAAAATTATGCTTGTGCTTTGGGCAATTAGCAACATATAATATAAAATGATGAATTGACGCGTGACTAAATTAACATACTGCAGAGATACTAACGCAAATCTCTAAACGTTCCTTACGTTTCAACATATTGCACAAAAAATCTAGGATTCGTTCTCGTAGTATATTACATGCAGCAATGTAGAATGTACAGTTGTTCAGACTTAGGCGTAAACACATCTTCGAAATGGCACATATAATAGATGTTATTAGTAATCCTAAATTTTGATAATATAGGAGGTGTCTTTCTTCCCTTTGTGTCGCACACGCGGCGCGCGCATCACACTCGGAGAATTTCTGTTAAATCTCCTGATTGTCTTCACCAGTCTCATTATCTACAAACTCCACGTGCGTAAATGGGAAGTGCCCGACCTTGCCGTGCAATTCACCTTCCCACTGGCCATTGATATTAGTCTTTGTCACTTTTATCATATCACCTACTTCTAATTTTAGCGCGGTTTTATCGTACGCGTTCGGCACCCTCGCCTGTTTCACTTTGGCAAAGGCCGGCAGTGTTCTCTGAATGTTCGATCTTCGCGTTACGGTCGCCTGTCCCGTCGTTTCCGCATGAGACACCTGCGACGTAGGCCCTGAATTCGAGTTGGAGCCGGAGCTGCCGCCGCTCTCAGGCCGCGAGTTATTCTCTATTATCATATGACTATCATCGTCGTACTTCTGAACGTACGGCACCGGTATCGAGCCAGTTTGGCCGACACTGTTTCTAGCTGTCCACCACTGTTCCTCATCTTTCGATATTACAGTGAGTATATCACCTGCGTAACAAGCGCTTCATTAATATGACTATATAAAAAAAGAGGAACTGGAATCGAGGAAAATGATTACGTACCTTTCCTAAAGGGTAAGTCCTCGGAATCGTTGCCTTCGAAATCATACTTTGCAATTACCCTCTGCGTTTTCTTTGGCGCTGGCCTGATTAGGGGCGTAGTGTCTAAGTAGTGAAGCTTATAAAAGGCGAGAAGACTTGGAATATCTGGAAACATCTGATCCCCAATCCGATAACGAATCTGATCTCCTTGCTGGATCTTATTGATGATGTAGTGGCTAACTTTACTGTCCTCCCTCACGCACAGCACAAAGTCGCCGTGTATGGAGGTGCTGTCTCGTACTAAAAATACACCACCTTCCTTCTCGCCCATCAATAAGTCAGACGCATCCTGTCGTGACATAGCACCAAAGTACCAGCTAAAAAAAAAAAAGAATCAAACAGTTAATACGATACAGATAATTCTTCATAGAAAATTACATACGTTTCGCTCAAGAGAGTGCCAAGGGAAAATAGTAAATTTCTCTCACAAACGGGAAAACGTAGAACAAAAACTCAACACTGTCTCTAAGTATTAAAATTTTAAGCAACCAAAAACACTTTCTTTATTTCTTTCTAGAATAAAAATAAAAAAGGAAGAGAGGAGGCATTAAGATCTTAATTAATTTGAATTAGTGTTTAATGTAAGAGTGTCTAATGTTAAAAGTTGAATGCCTGCAAAATCAATCTGATCAAAACACCCGAGGAACACCCGAGAAACTTTCGTATCGCACTGGACCAAAAGACGGATCTATCCAGTGCTCCGAGATCTGAGCACTAATCGCGAGAACAATCGCACGGTTTTTGCGCGACAGCCGGTTACGTGACGCGGCGGCGATCGCACGCAATTTCAAACGCCATTACGCCAATATAACACTTAATGCGGGCACGGACACTCGGCTCCCGATGAATCAAAACATGGGAATTCTCCCGCACGCACCTCGACTTGTCATACTGATCGAAGGTCGCAGCCATTGTCGCGCCGATCGGGGGTTGGCGGGGGGGCGGCGGCGGCGGCGGCGGCGGCGGCGGGGAGGTCCAGGAGCGAGAGACGGCAGCCTCTTCCTTCGTCAATTGTCAATTAATGTATCACGGGGCACGTCCGACCGGGTGCCGGGTGGAGGGATAGAGAGAGAGGGACTCGGCCGAGCTCCCGCATAGTAAAGGGGGGCCACGGCGAAACGCTCGCGCGAGCCACCGCCGCGGGCCGGATCCGCGGGGATCTGTGAATCCACGGGGGGAACACTCTCCGTCGGAACACGCCGAGAAACGCGACGCGCCCGTATTTCCTCCGGCGGGACGGGGCGGGGCGGGGCGGGGAGGGGGGAACCCCCTCGGGAACGCGGAATCACACTTTTCACCGCCGACACCCGTGAGGAAACTATCACTCCGCCGTCGGACGTTCCCTGAGCGGCGCGGTCTCGCGGGAGCAGCGGGCCGTCGGCGACATGTCGGCGAAGATCCGCGCGTAGTACGTCCGCGGGCGTTTCGATCGACGAACGAATCGAACTTCCACTTCTCTGTCCGTCTCTCCCGTTTAGGAGCCCGTCGCGAAACCGCCACGTGGTGCTTGCACGTCGGCACGACGTTCACTCGCCGCGCGAAGGACCCGTGAAGCGAACGGCGAACTCACAAAAATGGTCGCCGAGCGTAATATACGACATTCGTCCTCTTAGGGGCGATTCGCAATGCGCCGCCCGCGCGCGTTTTCCTCAGTGACGATCCGCATCGCGCGCGAGATGCGGCGAAAGAGTCGACGAAAGTGGGCCGAAAGGGGGTGCGAAGCCACGGCGCCGCTGATTGGTCAAATTTCAATCCAATCCCTGGTTTGCCCTGGTTTGATAAAGTTCTGTAATTCACGATCGCTCCGAGAGAGGTCTTCGCCGTCTTCCCTGCGCTGCCGTTAAATGTTTGGAATAGTTCGAATGTGTTGTTGTTCGAATTACAATCGGGCTTGAATGTTTTTTGAAAGCTTTTATTTCGCGTCGTTCCTAAAGTTTCCGCGCCGATCGAGAGAACGTGTCGCGAATGAGCGACTGGCGCGTCGCGTACCGCATGATTAATATTAATTGACGCTGGGTTTTTCGTCGCTCGCGGTGCGGGAAGCGGGAAGTCTCTGCGTGCAAAGAATGGCTGTCAGCGCGTCCTTCCATCGAAACGTTTTTTTATTGAATCAGTTGGTCCCGCCAGATCATGACTTCCAAAAAGTCTTTCGCGAGGTAAACACCTTTACTTCTCTCTGTTGATTTATCTTCTCTGTTGTTATCTCTCTCTTTTGCCTTTATTTACTTTCGGAACTTATTTTCCGTACACGTCACTTTCCTCGGCTTTTACCGGTAACGATGTGACACAGCAAAGATTTGTGTGTTGCAGGGAATGTTCGACAAGCCAAATACTGCGGGATTTATATATGTCTCGCATTATCTGCTGACGATATACGACTCGGAACGTTTTAAAAAGTTAGTCGAATGGCCAGTAATTTGCAAGAAGACTGAGACCCAGTATCGCAATAATGTCAAAGACTATTTGAACGTCATTGCGTTGGAGAATCCCGACATAGGATTCCCACGCGTGGTCACTACGCACTTGCATCACGCAAGTGGTACTAAGTTTATGTCTATAATGTGGAAACTGTCGCAGCTTGCGCTGAGGACGTATATTACGCGAGACGGTAGGTATCTAAGAAACGAAATGTTAATAGCTCATAATAGTGGAATCTGTCGAGAACAAATCTTCAAAGTGGCTGCTGCCAATTTTGTTGATAGAATGCTAGCAGAAATGTAACAATCTGCTAACAAAATACAATAGATTGACTGCAGAAATGGAGCGAAATCTGTTTCACTTAAATGATTTATTTAAATATGTATTTAAATAATGTATTCCACTTAAATGTATATGAAATAACAGATTCTGTTCGGTTTCTGTCAACAATCTACTGTCAGATTATTGATAAGCTCTACCAGCAAAGCATGAATTTTATGTGAACACATGATGCCAGACCTGTTGCAGTATTTAAGCGAATTTGCTGCCAATCCATTGTCATACTGCGGACAGTTTGCTTACTGGGAGTTTATACTAAATATTAGTGGTTTGTCAACAGATACAAGCAGAACATCATGGCAGATTGACATTAACATAAAACTTACGTTCCACCAGAGTTTGTTGACATAGTCTGATAATAGATTGTCAGCAGAAACCAAGTAGAATTTATTTTGCAATGATATATTCCAATTTTTTTACTCCAAATTCTGCTTGGTTTTTATAATTGATCTGCCATCCTATCCTGTTAACAAATTCTTTTATATTTCTGCTGATGATATTTGTAACAAACACTTTGCAAAATCTACTTTTGACAGATTTCGCTATCTGAATAGTTTTTTATTAGAGACAATTGATATTGCTTGTATAATTGTTTATATTTTTATAAGCAAATAAAATTCTGGTCATAATGTATCCAGTTATTACCTATTGTTTCAGGTGAATACGAAGTTGTATTTACACCAAAGCCAGGTCTTGCAAGTGACTTAGTTAAAACGTACCTACAGCGGTCCAAGGCAAATGTCACTTGCGACACATTGAGTCGTCATCGAAATTTCGTACAAATTGAAAAAGCTGCAAATTTCACATTGGCGTAATACTTTTAAACTCCTCTTGATGTAGTAAGATACAACTAAGATTAAGATCTACTACAAATTCTCTAAATTCTTTTATTCTTCCTTTAGAGAGGAGAGAGAACATCTGGCTAAAGTTAAAGCAGAATTGTTCAACAAAAAACAATCTGTGGCAAAACATGTGTCTGCAGCTCCTGTTGGCGAATCTGTAAAGCAATATTTGACGAATGTCGAAACTACAGAGATCCTATCAAGTTAGAATCATTTTTTAAATATTTATTTTTATGTTATATTTTATATTATATTATATTATTTGTTATATTTATTTCTAATATATAACTCTTGTCGAGAATCTTTCACGTTGTACGCATGAAACTAATGAACGCACATGGGTTTTAGTGTGGAAAAATAGTTTAGACGAAAATATACAATACATACGAAAGCGGAACGTGTTATTGAAGGATCTAGAAAGAGTGTGCGAGAACATAAGTGGCATAATATCGAACCTATCGAACGATGCGAAAGCACTGGATAGCATGCAGCTGGAAAAAGTCGATTATTCTCTGATATCGGAATTACCGTTTCCACCTGAAGTACAGGTAAAGTTGAATATTAAATGAGTAATTGTATATCACACAACTTTTCTCATATTAATCAACTTTCTTATATTAATCGACTCTTATATCGATCAACATTCTTATATTATGTTGTTGGAAGTTTTAATCGGTCCCCTTGGGGTTACAATTTTCATCCACCACTACTCTTCTCCTCTCACTTAACACCCTCTTTGGACAAATGGCTTAACGTCTCTTTCCGAAAGACAGAGCCCAGAGAGTTTTCTCCGCGCGAGAGTCCATTTCTCGCGCGGAGGGCGCAACTTTCGGAAATAAATGTTTACGTGCTCAAGTGGACTCGAACCTGGTTTCTCATAGCGAATTCGGGCGCTTGCACTAGTGCACACTGAGTGCGCACTAAGGCTTGTTCTTAATCAATTGTTATATTTACAGATCATCTCAAATACTTCTTAGTCTGTAAAATGATTTGTACAGCATCCATATAGATATTACAGATTGTTTTATTGGCTAAAAAGTTTTTAAATGTGTATTTAAATGACTTTAAATATAAGAATAGATTATAAACAAGCCTTAGTGTGCACTAGTGCAAGCGCCCGAATTCGCTATCAGATTACGAGTCTGGCGTTCTACCACTAGACCACACTGCCGCCCCAGACATTCTTATATTAATCAAATCACGATTTATTTGAAAAATAATAAGTATCACAAATGTATATCCGACATTTGATATTCTATCAATTTTATGTTTTTTTTTTAGCATTATCTTTATCACTTGTATAATGATAACAAATTGGTATATCACAATTTCATTCTTCTGCTCACTTTGGTACTAAATCAAATATATCAATGGCTAAGGAGAGGAGCCTTAGTAGACCTATCGCAGTGTCTCTTGCAAGTGAAGGCGAGTTCAGAAGACATGAAATCCATGTGCAATGTATTCAAAATTTTCTTGGCAAGCATGATAGATTCCACGGAGGAGACGCAAAGTGTTTTATGCGCGAAAAGTATAGAGCGCATACCCGAAGAAAATGTGTTGCCCTTCGTAAAAAGCGTACTCCTTATGCCCTCGCCTATTATAAAAATTAATACTAATTGCGCGAACGAAAGAAATGATACACAATTATTGCAATTTACTCCGGGTGAAAGTAAGTTCGAGATCTAAGAAACAACTGTAGATAATAATGTTTTAAATGATCGTTATCGTAATTAATATATTATTCGTTCTTTTACAGTTACACATAAATCATTATTTTCGAGATACATGCGGCACAATCAGAATTACACGCCAGATTTAAAAACGAAATTCGTATCGCGCATCAACATCGACACTATATCATCGGCCAGTAATGAAAAACAAGGATTGAATACGCGTTTTATGACACCTAAAGTGAAACAGTTCTGTAAGAGAACAACAGGAAAATACTCCCGATTATTTTCTACATGCATGAATAAAAATATAAAAGGTATGTAGAAATCCTGTTTGTGATAATACTGTTATTGGATTTTTTAATAATTACATCAAGAAAAACAATATGAAAGGATAATAACTAAAAAGTTACTAAAACTAGACAATGATTATTTTATAACGAAGGAAATGAAATGAATTAAACAACATACTGTTGAAGAAATCTCATTATTGATCCTCTTTTATATTTATACTTCTTTAAATTCGTAAACACATTCTTTTTGCGTTGTGTGCTAATAATGATTAGGTTCTGGGTGCAGGTCTCTGCAGAGTAGTGCAGAGTAGAATTACATTGATTTATTTAATTTTGACATTTATATATAAAATATCTATTTCAAGAAAGTTCAACAACTTTTTGATTGTCACCCTGGTATATATCAATAAAATTCAAGTTATATTC
The DNA here is from genome assembly GCF_030848795.1 of Temnothorax nylanderi. Classification (NCBI taxonomy): domain Eukaryota; kingdom Metazoa; phylum Arthropoda; class Insecta; order Hymenoptera; family Formicidae; genus Temnothorax; species Temnothorax nylanderi. The sequence goes on along the minus strand of NW_027249103.1, from coordinate 1,107,401 downwards.
ATATACTTATAGTAATATTTATTTATGTAGCCAATTCTAGCATGATGTCTCTGCCATCTACCGCGCTAGCCAATTCTACCATTGCAAATACAATAGAAGAAGCGTCCAGTTCATCGGATCTTAATTTAGACACCATAGCAAAGGGTTTTTTCAATTGGAGCGGAGAGTCTCTCAAAGCTTCTTCCTCATCTGTACAATTTACTCCGATAAAACGAAACGTCTCACAAGTTATGCCTCGACGACAAGTGAAAGATAAACTCGATCGCGAAATTAAAGTAAACAAACCAGAGTTTGACGAATTTACAGAGATACAGTTTATAAATGATGAGAGCAAGGGCATAGTTGTAAAACATGAAAACGGTTCGAGAAGGCGGTCCATTAGTGACTTGGTGGAACGTTACAAAGACTTAGTGGTAGCTAGCAATTCTGTTTCAGTAAAGTTAGAAAATAAATGCACAGAACATGAAGTTAAATAACGAAAAAGAAAAGGAAACGAAAATCTTTTTCATCTGTAAATTTTTCGAAGCGCAAGATTTATCAATAATTTCCATCATTAAGAAATAATGGAAAATACTAGTTGAGAGTTCACTTAGTTTATTAGTTATTCATTAAAATCTATGAATAACAAATGTAAAATTTGACATCTAACGTACAATATTTCATACGAATAATTCAGTATATTTATGTGAAAATGCGTGATATGTTTTGTTTCTTTAAAAAATAGCTTGTTCTAGAATAAGATGTCAATAAGAGACAATACAAAAGTAATAACAAGTTCGTTTTCTTAAAGATCTGTAACAGACCCTGAAAACTTGCATAACGAAAGATTAAAGATTTCGATATACTTAGGCGCTATAATAGTATATTCTTCTCAAGAAGAAAGAAAAAAAAAAAGACACGAGTTGGTACTAACATTTTCTATTTCGTGTAGTGGAACTTACTGTATAGTTTTTATAACATATTTATATGTATTTATATATTATATAGTTGTAGTCATGAAACATTATATTATCATGGTACAGACTAACATATATTGTTACAAAGTAATTTTATATAAAACTTTAAAAATGGTCTTCTGTACAAATGATATATTTTCGCCTTCTTTATCTGATTTCTCGTATCAGTGCGGTTTAGATAATGGCATATTTTATCTTATATATAAATTTAAAAACACTTTTTGCCTATCGTTTATACATTAATTGAATATTTTTTCCTCGAGATTCTCGGTATATCAATTCTAATAAACTAGTTAAATCTTTTGGTTACTATTGCCGTCCAAAAGATAATGTGTTGTTTACTATTTCATCAAATAACACTCTTAAATTTATAATGATACAACAAGTTTATTCACAGATATCATGTTTGTGGAGTGCTACGTATTTACTTGTAACGTAGTTGCAATAATAGGTAGAAAGAAATGTATACATTAAAAATGAGTTTTTACATTCCGAATTCTATGTTGCATTAAATGTTACATCGTTTATTTATATATGATATTGATCAATAATGTAAAAAGGCACAATGGTGGCATATATTCTTAATATACGTACATTGATGAATAATGATGAAAAAGGTTTCAGAAAAAGAATCTAATTATAATTAGTCGTTATATGTAATAACTTGTATCGATCGTTATTTAATTGTATTAACCAATTACAAAGCTTTGTTAATTTCTAACTGTGCATTTCTGATTCTTTAGAAAAAATATTGGTACTTCCTTTTGTTTTTTTCAGTCATCTATACATTTTTACTATTTCTTATTTTGTGTTAATAAAATGCAAGATTTTTATTACTAAAAATTGCAGATGTGTAAATTAGATATATGTATAATGATAGTGTTTGTGAATTTTGGCGGAATTTCACGTCATACGTAATCATCTTTCTTTTCAATCTTCCTTCTAATGTATTGTTTAGAAATATTTCTCGAATGATATTTCTATAAACTTTTCCTATTACTGATAATATAGTTCAATATTGATTTTTAAAAATAATTTTCTGTAGAATTTTCGTATCTCTTTTGTATCTCGTTCGGTATGATATACAGTCATTTTCATCGGCCGAGCGTGGAATAGAATTTAGGCTGCAAGAAAAAAGGAACATTCTCATTACATATAATACATTATTAGTTTTACAGTATATATGTATAAATATACTACATAACATATTAAAAATGTAAGATCTCATGATACTAACATTTCTATAATAGCGAACGAGCAATACATATATAAGAATAACAATAATTAGTAATAGCAAAAAAATAAACATATTTTGTTATAAACTCGGACAAATGACATACATATATGGATAAATTACATGAACATTAGTTTATATCCAAAATAAGAAAAAAAATTCTTAATTACCTCATCGTGATTCTCCTCCTTATTTCCGTCATCGTCGTCTCCAGAGCTGTCCCCTCCTGAACTATCAGCGGAATTATTACGTTGCGGGTCTTTGTTATTTAAGCCATCCCCGGCAGTCGTGGGTATAGCTTTGATTTTACTAGCAGCATCGTAACATTGTAAACAGACCCTGACAGCTTTACCATTTCCTTGCCCAGGCAATAATAGTTTTTTATTACTGCATGGACCACAAACTACCGCTCCGCATTGCCTACAGTGGTGCTGAAATGAAAAGTTGTTGGTTCAGTCTTTCAACAATTATCCGAATTAATTAAATTAATAAAAATGTTTGGTTCTGTCATTACCCGTCTGTTTAATACTGTGAACTGTGTTTTATTGCAGTGCATGCAAATTGTGGCTTCATTATCTGGCACCCAAACTGCTGCGTGGACTTCGACAGGCTTTTTGCCACCTAAAAAATACAGAAAAATAAAAAAGATAAAATTGAAGTCGTATATTCGCAGGATTTGGAGACTCTGTTGTCTTGGAAAATATGCATATTTATAACAAGTGAATCCTTACTTACTTTTTCTTAACAAATCTTCGATACATTTTGTGATATGTGCCATCCATTCTTGCTTTTCTGTTGGAGTAGCAGCATAAACAGCAAACGACTTTGTTACTGTCTTAATGAGCCATCCATTACGATATTCTATAAATAATGATCCAATACTATACTAACATTTTCTAGATATAAATACGTATGATCTCATTCGATTATTGATCCATATATTAACTTGATTGAAAAAAAAAAAAAAAAAACTATAGTAAGTGCATCATTATTTCTCTCAAAAACAAAACTGAAAATATGCATCTCTAAAGTCTCATTTATTTTTTGGAAAGAAATCATCTCGTGGGCAAGTTTCCTCCGATTTCTAGCAAAACATGTTAACATCGACGTTTATGGATTTCTTTGCACGTACTTTTGAAATCTTCCTTCTAAAGGTTTTTCAAAGTATTCCAATTTCTTCTAAAGTATTTTCAGAGTATACGTAATATGGGTGGAATAAACAGAGGTTGCAGTGCGCATATAAGTGTATTAAACAATATAATGTACTTACGACCCTCGTCCGCTAAAGACTCTAACTTTACCTCCTCCAATGGTATTATATGTTGCTTGTTGTACTATAAACAAATCATTTTCGTTATTATCAACATTGCTATTGTCCCTATTATCATTTTGTGTTGCTTGTTACATACAGAATTCACTCTGTACGTCATAAGCTTTATCTGTGAAAGATAAATACTTCTTCAACGTACCTTTTTCTTATTAATCACGATATTGCCATAGACCAATATGTCGTTGAAGAGGAAGAACTGTCTAGGCTTGGGCTTCTTCCTGCACATTTTCGTCAAGACCCCTTCACCCACCAGGACTCGGCCGGGTACTGCGAGCGGCTGTGAAAAGAATATCCATCAGTGAGTCGTCACTACAATTAGCTACAAGCTTCTTCTTCCGAGCACAAGATCTGGCGCTTGATTCCCCAAATCGGGTTTGATACAGCCATTGATAACCAATGTCAAAGTCATTAGGAAAGTACAAATAAAGGATGATGCAACACTAATCAGACACAAATTATGAGGTACAAAGTTAGAAACGTTTCTGAGTGTGTGTAATATTTCACTGTGTCCACAGTGTTGAATTTGAGTCTGTAAATTTACTAAGCTCGAATGACTGTGCACGGATCAATCTTTTCTGCAGGTGTCAGATCTATAAACATTTGAGAAACTTGTGCGGAGTAAACTACACTGGCATGGATCTCTCTTACCTGACCCGACCCGCCGAAGCAGTTTTCGACCATCGCGATACGCCTGGCATTGGCCTCGCTGTTTACTGAAACAGAAACCTCCCCGGGGACGGGGAGGGGAAAAGATTAACGCGAGAGCACATACCGAGTGTCACGCTCGTAACACACCCACGTCCTCGAGCGAAAACGTCCGAGGCTCGTCCTTTCTGGCTGCACCTCTCACACCCCCGTCGAAATTCCACCTCTCTCTCTCTCTCTCTCTCTCTCTCTCTCTCTCTCTCGCGCGTCGACGTCGACGTCGTCACGGTTTCACGCGTGGAAAGAACGTACCCGAGAGAAACAGGGGGTGGAGGGAGCGTGCGACCAAACAGAACGGGATTACTGTCCCAGAACTGTCGGGAGCTGTCAAAAGCACACGGCCCACCAAACACGGGGGGGAGGGGAGCGCCCGACAGCCTCCGTGGACCGTTATCCCCGCGCGCGTAATCGCGCGAGAACGAGGGGGCCGCGCGCCACGGGGTCCGCCCGTTCGCGACCGCGGGACGCGCGTGGCCCTCCCCGAGTCACCCGGACCACCCGGGCGGCCTCGCCTTTTCGCGGGCCGCCGCGATATTAATTAAATGCCAGTAAAACGAAGCACGAACTAACCCAATCGGTCGACCATGATCCCATGAATCAGGGTTGACAACAGCAGGAAGCGTGAATCACGTCCAATACGTAAGCCCCGCTCTGAGCCGCTGAGCCCCGCCGTGTGCGTTGCGTGTCGGTGTTCGGTGGTGTTCGGTGCCGTCGGTGGTCCGGACTCCGGCGAGCCCGCTGATTTCACTATTTATCCCACTCTTTCCGATCGGAGGAATTCGGCTCGGTTCGTCGACGTCCAGCTGTTTACGACGTGCGTACGATCGAGACTATCGAGAGAGACGAGAGTATAAATGCCGATAAATATATACCGTTCTATCGTACATAGCGTAATGAAGTTAGGCCTGTTCGTTTTTTAACTGAACTTGTTGGCAAAGTTCATCTTTTCTCTTCATCTCTCCAAAGTGAAAAGAAAAAGAGGAAAGACGAACTGCGCAAGAAGTTCAGTTAAAAAACGAACAGGCCTTTTGGCTGTACTCTCGCGCCGAGTTTCCCCCTCTTCTCTTTGCGGACGAGCGATCGCGGCCAATCCAGGCCAATCGCCGGAGGAGAAGGCCCGCGACTGCCCGCGAGTGCCCGCGACGTGACCCGAAGGCCCTATCGATAAATATCGATATCGCTGGCGCTCGAGGCGAACTATCGAGATCGCTGAACGTCACATGATTACAAAAACCCTCATCGCGGTGAATGATCACGACGGGCGATCGGCCGAGGGTGTTAGGCAGCACCTGGGACACCTCCGTTCACGTTCACGGCTAATTACTGCTGATCGCCGAGCGTCCGCGCGAAACAACGGACGGGCCGCAGTTTGGTTAGATTCGGCCACCCAGTGCGGACAATTTCGGTCAGGATGAAGGTCTGCGGGCCCAAGTACGCCCTGTGCGGCTTAGTGCTGTCCGTTTGGGGCATATTCCAACTGGTGAGAGATAAATCGCGCTTCTGTAGGTGTATTTGTGTATCCAGGGATGAAAATTTCTGGAGTACGCTCCCCAGTCAAGCTTGTCGAAAACAGGTTTCGCTGAACCTTCGCCAGAAATTTTGTCGTTGGAACGCCAGTAGAATTATAACGGAATATGACAATAGCTGATTGCCAACAGAAATCGAACAGAAAATGTCTTTTTATCAACATTTAAATGATGTGTTCCATTTGAACGGTTATAAAATGACATTCTGCTCGGTTTCTGTTGGCAATCAGCTGTTGGATTATGTCGGCAGGCTCTATTGGCAGAACACGAGCTTAACGCTGACGCAGTTAATGTCAATCTACTACAATATAATCAGATCTATTGGTAACCCGCTAGTGTAGAGCTAACATTTTGTTTACCGGATCTTTCTCATCCTCAGCTTTTCATGGGAGTATTTTTCTACGTCCGGAGCGTAGCGCTGGTGGAGGATCTCCCGTTGGGAGAGAAGAACTTCACCTCGATTGATGAGTTCTACAAAGTGGTGGACCGAGGATACACGCAGAACGCGTACAACTGCTGGATCGCCGCGTGCATCTACGTCCTCACCTTCCTCTTCTCTGGCCATCAGTTCTATCTCAATTCCAGATCGTCTCTTAGTGTATAAGTAAAATAATGAAGATGTTACACAATAATGACGCGCTACCGCGGGTCCGATTTGTAATAATGTACATCTAGAAAAATGCAGCTTTCAAGTTAATTTCAAAGCTGAATTATACAGTTATCCTATAATCGAGTTGTTATCCAAGCACAATGTAACCCAGATGGAATGTCTGTGTTCCAAGTGTTCATACGCAAGTGCAGAAGAAGTATTTTTTGCCACCTATGTGTATATTATTCCATATTTCCATGTATCAGTACATTATATATATATCAATATAGCTGAAGAAGCAGCATAGAGATACAAAAAAGGGAGATTATGTAATTCGCAGTGGTCTTGCTATGTCAGAATTTATTTTATTCATTGGTAGTGATATATATTTTAGTCATCGGGTTTAAATCCCGCCTATACTGTTACATATATTGTTAATATGATTTAATAAACTAATCGTAGACTACAGTAGCGTTTAATTCTTTCGACTAGATAAGTTGGATTACGTTGCAACATGTTAATTTAAAGTTCCGTTTTTTTACACTAGAGAAAAAAGAGAATGCAATACTGGAAAACATTCGTTGATATTCGTAAACAAATTTGTAATTCGTTTAAGCTTCGTCTGCGCTGCTTATTTCTTGCAATCTGTTTCATCCGGTCTTTCTTGCTTTGAAGTTTCAGGCGAGATATTTTAGTTTTATCCTATCCTTGGGGCAAATCCGAAAACGCTGTGTCTTAAAACGGAATAAAGATTTATAAATCAGAAGAGGGACGCAGGTGAAACGCGATCCTTTGATTATGTTATCGTCCGTCCGCGAGGCGTGTGAGAATGAGTCACATCGTCACATGGCTGCTCAGGCTGCTCACCGCTCCTCACTCCTCACGTCGAACTGTCGAAGTAAATGAGGTCACAGACAGGTACACAGCGGAACAACATGACGCTCGGGAGAGAGATTTGACAGGTTAGGACCGATGTCTCTATCTCGAACACCTTTGACTTTGATAAACGGGCTGATTTGGGCTGATTTTCGTTCGCGTGACGTCGGAAAGGGAAGCGACGACGTGACACGACGACGACTGTCCGCCGTGTTGCGGCTTTCTTCATCCTGTCGTCGGATTACGCACGGTATGTATATGTCTGACTCATCGATGACGCCGCAACGATATATCTGGATATATCCTTTATTAGTAATTTAACGGTCATTAGGAGTCCGGTGCCAGACCTTTCCCTTCCGTCAGCGAGGACACCCCGAGAGGGAAGAGGAACGTGAGGTCGCGCTTCGCGAGAGAAGCCAGCTGTTTATGCTCAGGAACGATCATCCGTCACGATGGAGCCCGGCACGAGCAGCTCGATCGACGATTATACGGAGATAATACGGAAATTGCCTCTTTACTTGAGATTAGGCTACGGCACGGGTCATGTGCTGAATGACATCTGCGCTTCCATGTGGTTCACGTATCTGCTGGTCTTCTTTCACCTGGTGCTAGGATTCGACCCGACTCTGGCCGGCGTTGTGCTACTCATCGGTCAAATAGCGGATGCCCTGGTCACCCCGTTCGTCGGTTTTCAGTCCGACAGAAATGACAATTTTTGGTTGTGCCGATACGGCAGAAGAAAGACCTGGCACTTATTAGGTACCTATTACTTTTAATCGTGTTATTATCTATCTGCTTATCTTGTCTATTCTTGTTACTAACATATCTAGTCAGGAAGTAAAATATTGGCGGTACGCTGGCAGTTTGCCAGAAAGTACGAGCAGAATGTTGCCCCCAGGTTGGCATTGAGTGTGTCCGCATTAAGCTTATGTTTTGCTAGAAGAGCCTGTCGACATAATCTGACGGTAGGTTGCCAGTAAAAGAAACCAGTAGAATCTGTCATTACTTAACTACTTAAATAATATGTCCATTTAAATGGTTAAGAAGTGGCACATTCTGCTTGGTTTTTATTGGCAATTTGTTGTTAGATTGTGTGTCAACGGAACGCGAGTTTAATGCACATGTAGTCGATGCCAATCTGTCGCAATATTCCACAGTGAATCTGCTGTTGTGTTTTGTTAGCAGATTCTGTCATAGTTCTGCTGGTATTTTGTGAAGATTTGTAGCACACTTTACAAAATCTGGTTTCAACAGATTTAGCTATCTAGATTATCTAGAATTAGCTCTAGATCTATGCTTTTGTTTCGCAACACTGCAATAATTATTTACTTTGCAGGCACTATTTGCGTACTATTGGGATTCCCATTTATATTCTCGCAATGTATAGGCTGTGAAAGTTCGCATCAATACGCACAGCTAGTTTATTATGCTGCTTTCGTAGTGATTTTCCAATTTGGTTGGGCAGCGGTACAAATATCGCATTTGGCCTTAGTCCCAGAGCTTACGCCTGCTGAGCACGAAAGGACTGAACTTATAGCTATAAGGTAACTGTAGAAAAGTCATTGAAGAAAGCATGTGTGCAACATTTATTCAATGAAGATAATAGCGTGTATAAAACAATCTCTAATTCTGTATCATATTAAACAGGTTCACATTTACTGTCTTCTCCAATGTTCTTGTTTACTGTATTATGTGGGGTGTACTACATGTAACAAGCGATCCATATGACGTTCAGATTGGACCTAATGACATTCACAAATTTCAAAAAGTTGTTCTAATTGGAATAACAATTGGATTAGTAGCATCCGTTATCTTTCATGTAGTTGTTAAGGAAAGCGCTAATGGCAATGCTAATGGTAAAGAAACATAGTTATTTCAGGGTTATATATTCATATGTATATATGTATACATGTAGAACAAATAACAAATTGATGATATCTTTTTAGGTAGCCTTTTGCATAGAAATAACAGGACAGCATCAGTATTATTGAAAGATATTAGATTATATCAAGTAGCGTTCGTCTATATGCTTACGCGGCTATTCATTAATTTGTGCCAAATTTATATACCTCTATATTTACACGAGTCGTTGAATATGCCTGCGACGTCTCTGGCTTACATACCATTGACAATGTATTTAAGTAGTTTTTTAATGTCTTTAATCATAGAGAGACTCAATACAAAATGGGGTCGAAAAGTCGCGTATTCTATCGGTGCTCTGTTTGCGATATGCGCCTGTATATGGATACAGTTTGGCAAGGGTGACATGTATATTAAATATCAGATCTATGCTGTAGCTACGTTATTAGGTAATTCGTGTACATAATTTTTAACAAGATATAACACAAATGTAGGATCTTATAAATTTAGGAAACCTAAAAAATGCTAACTAAATTCGCAATGTTTCAGGTTCTGCTGGTGCAATAATGTTAGTGACTAGCCTTGGCGTTACCGCCGATCTAATAGGAAAAAATACTGATAGCGGTGCCTTTGCCTACGGAATTATGAGCTTCGCAGATAAGCTTAGTAACGGTCTGGTGGTTATGCTGATTCAATACTCAGTAAAGTTAGTAAGAATATCTAACATATATAAAACTTAGTTGAATTTTTATTACTTGAAAAACCACAAATTGAAAGAACCGCCGCTTTAACCGTGCTTGCCTTTCAGGCACTTTTCGGCTGGTTACGCTAACTATTACTACAGAGACATTCTTACATATGTCTGCGGCGTGTCTGCGGCATTTGCTTTACTGATGATTTTATACATCAAGCCATTCTCCCGTACCATGGGTATGTTTAAAATGCATTTATTTAGTAACATATATGACAATGATTATAAATCAATGTTCAACCATGTAAATGCGAAAAATTATTTTAGTCTTTGATACGTTACGCAACGACGAGGATGAAGGTTTCATAGAAACTCCAAATGCGATTGACGGAAACTCAATCTCTTCAAACCAATCACAAGCCAATGTACATTGATGATGTAATTGATCTATAGTTTGTAAATATCATAAAATATGGAATTTAGAGATATTGATATTTATTAAGAGAAAATAAGCGGTGCTTGCTGTATAGGCTATGATGTATGATATAGTAACCAAACTACTATCTTTTTTACTTGAAATCGTTGATCTTATCGTTGATATTATTACAATTTAATATATTTTAACGATATACATATATATATGTATATTATTGGGATTTATTTCATGTTTTATTAATAGATTTATTAGTTGCTTTTCCATTTACATCAAAACTCAAATAATTCTCACTTGTGACGTCAGTTGAATGCACGTTCTTTTTGCATGCTGGCAAGTGAGATTCAACTGAGTTTTTATCCACAATCGTGTGCTTTAATGAATCTAATAGACTTACATTTAAAGTGAGGCTATGAATCTGTATTGTTATGCGATAGCTTTGTCACCAAAATAAGCAGGTACAAAATGATATGTCTTACCTGAGTATAAAATACTCACATAACTGAGTAACTCAGATAATTTGAGTGTAAATGGAAAACAACTATTATAACGTAAGAGATTATATATATATTGTAAACAATTTTTGAATTAAATATTTTAAATTTTTAATACTGTTATTATTTCGAAATTAGGTATACCTCGAGATCACATCTCAAAATCATATGGAATATATAAACATATTTGTTATACTCTTCTAACTTTAATGCGATTGAATTTATGTGCGTATATTGTACTTTAAAGGTAAGTGCACTCATTTACTTGAGACTATATATTGCACCTCGTCACGCAAAGCAATAGAAGCTTGAAAAGTAATCTAAACTTAATATTGAAGTAATTATTTTACTCTAGAATTATTTTCATTATATTTTCTTTTCTCTCGTTTGATTTATTTCTGAGTATTTTATTTTTTTATCATCCTTTTTTTATTTCTTCGTTTCTATTATATGAAAAAGACTGTCATAATATTATAAAGTTAAAAAATGATGAAGTAACTGAATTAATATAAGACGTAGTGATATAAGAAAACTTTTCTTATTGTAATATATTTAAAAGTTTATTAGTCTTCTCAAGAAACAAAATTGATTGTCTGTATACTATCCTTAATCTCTGATTAAGAATAACCAGATGTTTTTATACCGTACTTAAAATATTTCTCAAGAAACAAAATTGATTGTTCGTATGCCATATGCTTTGGTTATGCAATTAATATTTCATTTCATTATTCTAAGATGTTTAAAAGTAAAAAGTTAACTTTTTCGACATTCCAAGTTATTTGAATGTTGGAAGGAAAAAAAATCTTGGAAATATCAGAAAGTAATAATTAACAGAGGCAAGTTTCTTTAAACCTTTTCGATACGATAGGTGCGTTCGTGGAGCGCGCTATTAACGCTATTGCATTATTCTATCTTTATCGCTCATTAGATGTAAAACAAGAATACAATTATGCAATAGCGTTAAAATAACGCGCTCCGCGAATGCACTCGATAGCAGTCGACTAGTCGAGCTAGTATCAACAGTATGTCGACTGTTGAATTTGAAACAAAATACGCATGAATAAAATATCACATTTCGGAACGATTTACTACATGGTGCTAACATATTATACTGTGAACAGAATGATAAGTCTGATGTTTCGAAATTACCTCAATAAACTTTTAAATATCTTACAACGACAAAAAAGGCGACATTCTCTTATATGATTCTACGTCTTATATTAATTCAGTTGTTTCACTATTTTTTAACTTTATAATAATATGACACGAAAAAACAGGCTCTCACACACACATTTACCTGAGCCTTTCATTCATATTCGTTCCCAAAATGCATCTTATTTCTTTTTACTGTTTTTTTTACCTGTATATTTTTTTACCTATATACTTAAAAAAATAGACTTATTGATTTTCTAGAATCTAGTAGGTCTGTCTTAGGATTGCCTGAACAGTTACCTATCTTCTTAAATAAATCATATTTTTCATTGTCAGTTGTTGTTTTACATATAGCATTGTGTGACGATAAACATTTATGATTCATAACATTACATGACACATAATTTTCTACATAATTTCCCTTAATCCTTAATGAAACATATTTAAAACAAACAAAAATAACAAATTGTAAGTTAAAAACGAACAAAGAGAAAGCTGCAAATCAACAGTACCTAATTTAATCTATCCAATTACGGTTTTAATATCATAAACTTTTAAATTTTAATGTGGTCTCACGGTTTCGCTTTGACTAAAGAAAGGGTTACGAAACAATTATCGGTTTTCCGGTAATTTAATACAAGTCTCCTGTGTCCCTGATAATTATCTTCTTCAACGCAAACTGTTCTCATCTAAATGGTTTCTTAACGAAAACTTTATTCCCGTGAACGTCGTCGTCGTTGCGCATTGTTGATCATTCTGTTTCCATAGGAATTCGCACCAACGGGACATGATGTCAGGGAGCGATAGCACCAGCATTCGCCCACCCTCGTACCTCGTCTCGTCTCGCCGTTACCGAAGGTATGCCCCAGGTTAATAAAAGTCACGGAACGCCGTACGTGTCGGCGGTGGTACGACCGCGGTACGGTGCCGCTTGTCCCCGCCGAGGGGCCTATATACAAGGGTCGGATGGTACCATCGCACGCGATCCACCACCAGGCTCCTCCAGTTACAAATGTTGATGCGCCGTTCGATTTTCTTCCTCGTCGACTTCTCCCTGGCTGGGAGAGGCGTATCATCGATTGGCCGGTCGGCCGACCGGCGTGCGTTCTTAGAGGGTTGAAGCGACGAGCTGCTTGATAAAGGGTAGAAAGCACTTAGAATGCTGGCGGCGAACAGCGCCTACGGTTGCCGCGACTGTCGTCAATTTGTACTTGGTAGCGCGACGAGTATCGCGACCCTCGGCAACCCGGGTACGGCACGTCCGAAGTTCTCCCCGAGGATCACCACCAGATTGAAAACGTCACCCGGCTGCATAGGTAGTTACACGGATCCGGCGTGCGTCGCACGTATGAAGCGCTTGAAGAACAGGTGAAGTTGGAATTTATTTAATAATTTGATTAGTCGACTAATGCAAGAGGAAAACCATTTTATGTACATACGGTGTCTGTGTAATATAGTAGCGTGATGAACATTATTATGTGATACTAAATATTATTAGTACGGTATTGTATAGTTAGTAAAAATATCTAAAAAGATACTTCTCAATTTCTTGGAATGTTTAATTTACAACGTTGATTATTTTTGTTTGAAATTTATTTTATTCGACGAATTATACATTATATTATTATTCCGTTATCCAGATAGTCAAATCTGCCGAAGACAGATTTTGCAAAATTCTGAGAATTTTATTTTCTAAAAATGTCAGAAATATAAATATGTTGATAGATTCACCGTAAAATATGCCATTTTATAACTATTTAAATGGCATAGTCCATTTAAATAGACGTTTAGTTCACTGGGTGTGTGCATATATGTGTAATACATTTGTCTAACTGTGCGAGAGAAACGATTATTTTGTAGAAAAACAAATGGGACTTCAAAGTTGGATTTAAGCAAGAGGAAACCGGCGGATTATATGGAGCTGGCATATAGGGAAGCTATCTCGAAACTGAAGTATTTGTTAGCTGAATCGTACGCTCCAACGGGAATGTCTGGAATGTAAGTTGACGAAAAAAATGTATAAATAGTTAAATGATCAAATGATCGATGCCGCAAATAAAATTAAAAAGAATAATAAAACTTGTATATATAAACTTATAAATTTTCACGGGATAAAAATCGGAACAGATTGCTGGAGAGAATTGTGATTAATATAATTTATAATTATATATATATATATATATATATATATATATATATATATATATTTATGTGAATATTTAAATACACTTTTAGTTTATAGGAGGCCTGTTAAAATTTAATTTTGTATTGACTGCACAGTCTACAATTAAAATACTCTCTCTTGCACTGTATTATTATTTAATAGACTTTTAACTCTCTCTCTCTCTCTCTCTTTCTTTTCCTTCTTTATTTCCTCTTTCCCCCTTTCTCTATCTCTCTTCCGAATTATTTCATAAGTACAATTGATTAAAGAAGATGCCATTTTTGATCGGGTTGAATCTTCTCTAATTAATTGTAAGATTCATATCGGTCCTGTTTCACTTATTATTCTTTATTCCGTAAGTCTTTTACTTTTAATTATTTTTTGTGCATATTCTCTCTTACGGATAATAAAGTAAGATAAAAACAATTTCTATATGCAGAAAGCAGCGAAGTGCTCGCAGCATATACAAAAGCAGTAATCCGCGAATTAGTGAATCTGGAGAGGATACCGACGATCAAAGTATGATCAGTGATAGTTTCCGAAGAAAGGATCTCTCCAGAAACGCAGCTTTGAACACTTACCCGCCTCTCTCGAAAACTATTCAGTCGTCAAAAGCGTACAGTAATATAGCGTTGTCAAGAGCCGATCTTCAATCCATTCCTCCGGAGTTAACGTCCTTTATCGAACGGCAGGAGGATTATATCGAGCAATTGGAACGAGAGTCTCAATACTGTAGAGATGAGCTGATGAATCTGTTGAGCAAAGTTCGCGAGGTATAACTTTCTTCCAAATTGAGTAATGCTGAGCTGCAGCTGAGCAGAAATGGGCGCGATAACATTTTTCAATTACCATGGGCTTTTCATAGGTCGTAGCCGAAAACGAGGCGTTGCATAGCAGGAATCAAGTTGCATTGTCCAAGTGCGTTTTGCAAGATCATAAAGATCGCTGTGGGGTGAATCACGAGTGTCACAAGCAAGATGAGAGTGGTCACGTTGATAATACTTTAGAATGCAAACGGGAGAAATTCTTGGAGGGACCCAGTATAATGTTCGAGTCGAGAATCAGCGAGCTGGAGGCGCAATTGACCCAGGCCAAACTGGAGTTACGAAAGGCGCAAGAGGAGAATCAGGCGAACTTGAAACGTTTGTCCGAGGGCGGTTCGAGCGAGAGCAACGCCGAATTGAGGGCCGAATTGGATAAGGCTCTGCGCGCCAAGTACGAGGCTGAGATGAAGCTGGAAGAATCGCAGAAGCTGCTGTCGGTCGCGCGGGGTAAGGAAACCGAGGCGACGCAGAGAGCGAGACGGTCTATGGGCGACAGGCAGGAGATCGAGTTTGAGAGGAATCAGAGCGAGATGGAGATTCGGCGATTGAAGGACGAGTTGGAGAGGCAACATGAGAAGCTACGGGAGGCGGCCCAGGATGCGAACAGACGTATAACCGAGGAGAGGCAGCAAGTGGAGCGCCGATACAATCAGCAAATCGAGCAATTCACCGCCGATATCGCGACCCATTGGGAGACCACCAACAAGTCGCAGCTGGAGTCTGAGAAACAGCGGCGAGAGATAAACGAATTGAGACGAGAATTGTCACAGAAACAAACCGCCATGGACAATCTGAAAAAAGAGCTGCAAAATAAGATATGTAAGTTTATGTTGCCCGAACGACAGTGTAGGGTTTATGAATAAATTTTAAAAACCGTAGGAGATCTATTTATTTTATGTAAAATTACAAACTAAGAAATATTCTCAATCGGTTTGTTTAGCCACCTTACAGAGCGATCTTAACCAAGCGTTAAGCGAGAAAGACACGGCGGAACAAGAGGTCTTAACTGGTAAACTGGCGGCCGAACGAAGCGACCGGCAGGCTCGTCAGGAGCAGAGTAGATTGCAGGCAGAGATAAATTCGTACAAGCAGCGTCTGGAAAGAGCGGACGCCGATCTGGTACATTGCAGACGAGAAAACCTACGACTGTCGGAGCAAATAGCATCTTTGGAGAAAGAGGTGACTATCTTAAATGTCACTTTAGTCAGTCAATACGTATATTATGTGTAATATAAAATAAATCATAGAGTATCCAAAAGTTTCCCGAATTGTTTAAAAAAATAGCATTTTTGTATTTATTTTTGTATTTTATACTTTTAATTTCGTATGAATTTTTTCGTTCTTTTCCGTAATTTTCTTTTCATGGAATTATCTTTAAAGTCATTTCTTGAGGATTGCGACAGTCTCAGCTGAACAGTTTTAAGCAAGTTTATTTAAAAAGAAACGAAATTTTACACACTCGCTGTTTTTTTCCAAATATCAGTTAATTATTTCCATTTCACAAAAAGATCACCAAATACAAATTGCATAGTGCAGAAAAACTTCTGAATACGACACGATGTTCTCAGTATAATGCCACATATAGCAGATACTGAAGTCTCGTGATATTTAACTGCACAACATTAAACTGGCTCCAGTTCGCACGAGAGATTTGAATTCCGGAAACTTTTGAGTACCCCTGGTAATTAAAAGAGATATAAGAAACACTGATATAAGAAATTTCAGCGAAATATGTAATAAGATATTATAAAATAAAGTCCTCGTATGTTTTCAGATCAGTATGAGTAAGATTGTACGATCCGAAGAGAATCGTAGCGAAATTACGCCTAGATTGGAAAAGGAGAAGGAATTAACGTCCATGGTAATGAATATGGAGACTAAGCATGGTAAGATATCGCCCTAGGTATATGCCTATGTTAGGTATATTGTCCGTGTAAAAGTGTTATTGTTGACAATTGACTATATGGACTTAAGAGTACTATCTTTATGTGTGAGAAATCGGCATGCTGACAGTATATATGCCTAGCATAGGCGGAGATTGAGATTTAGTCAATTAACAATCGCAACAGGCTGACCAAGGCAACCAAATTTCGCAGCTGCCACGGTGGCGGGCCTAGAAGACGCCCTGAGTAATCAGGCCACGCTCGTCTCGAGATTGACCGCCGAATGCCAATCTCTCACACAGCGTTTGGAAGCTAACAATCTTAAACACAAGTATATTCTTAGTCCGACTCGCAGAAACCGAATGAGAAATATATAAAGCACGTAGCTTCAGGGGGAAAACCACTGCAGCGATCGGAAAAATAAGGGTCCCTTGTGAATTTTATAAAAGAAAATTATAGTTCTTAATAAAAATCGGTTTTGACTTGAAAGTACATATTTTCATGCACGTACAAAAAAATCAACACGATAAGTTAATTTGACTGGTTGGTAATTTTTCGGCCAAACGGTTGATCTGAAATCAAAAAACGAAAAGGATTCTTAAAATATAGGTCCCTAGCTATGTTTGTACTTAGGAGATTTTTAAATTTCAAAAAATTATACAAAAGTTATACAAGTTTTTAAAAAAGTCTATTTTTCATCTTATTTTTAGCCTCTTTTTTGCACTTTAAAAATTCAATTTTCAATTTTATTTGACAAATATTTCACAATTTTTCTGGTCTCGATCGGATCAATATTTTTCGAGATAATTTGCCAACCAGTTTGAAAAATATTGTTTCGAGATAAACGCGATCATAGTTTCAGATTCTCTGTCTAACAGAGCTCTTATAGAATACTGGCAAAATAAATATACAAAATCGAGATCCCCGAAGGCTCTGAAATAAAGAGGACGAGTATAAACAATAAGTTCGGAAGATCCCGAAATAGGAGGAATTCGTAAACTTGTTCCGTGCCTACCGGCTGCTTGACCGCTCGGGCGCTCGGAGTTGCTTCACGGAAAAATCTACATTGTCAATTCTTCAAATTTTGACACCAAACTTTCAGAGGATATTAAAATAAAATCGTTTTTTTTAAATTTCAAAGTGGTTTTTCCCCTTCAGGCTGAGCAGACGTTTTACTTAGCTTAGTTTTCATTCTCTCGATTAGTCAGACCCAAACACGGATAGCTTGATTTATAGCCCGTATCAACACCCGTTGTTACGCGCGCGTTTATTACGATGCCAATTAGTAGATAAGAACGCACCACTTCTCACTATATATATATATATATATCTGGGGCTATTCTGTGTTGACAGAGGGGGTCGTTGAGAGAGATGCGACAACGGTTGGGCAAACCGCTTCCCCTTCGAGCAAGAAACGTACCGTTAAGGTTGATCTAAAAGTAAAAGTAATTCCGAAAAAGAAGTCCGACACCTCCAAAACGTCTCTATCAGCACAGTAATAGCGAGAGTGTGTCCTAACGCAAATGCGATAATTACATTATTACGCTCGATGTGACATTGATTTTCCGCTAATATAGTTGAAACTTAACTTTTGAGTATCTGTTAAACCCGTATCTGTTAAATCCGTTTACACGTTTATCACAGGGAAGAAATGGCCGGCTTACAAAGCAACATAGAACACTTGTCAAGTAAAATACAAGGCAGCCTTGTAAGTCACGCAGGTATTAATTTTTTCAATTAATTCGCACGTGAATCTATAATTCAAATTCGTCGCGTACGTCGAGTAACAAGGATTACCTTCCAGGAGGAATTGTTGTGGAAGCTAACGATGATACTGGAGCTTTTCATTATAACGCTACGATGGATTCAGTAGTCTCGCCGCATACGAACGGGTTGCCGACTGGTGCTTCAGCGTCACGAATGACCCATCAGGAATACGATACAGCGAACGGTCAACAAGTGGCGGGTCAGGGCCGGCCGGAAATTCAGTATTCGAACGCGCCGAAGAAAAACGACCAAATGCAGGGCGACTTGTATGACTTATCGAGCGATCAGAATAACTTTGCACCGAGTACGGCGGAAACTGCGGAGGTGTATCAGCAGCAAGGAGACGTTCGAAATAATGAACAGTACATGGCAAATGATCCAAACATGGAAGCTTACATGATGGAGCATGACCATAATCAGTACGATGAATACGATCCTTCGCAGTACCCAGAAGAACAGTATGTTAATGGCAACCAGTACAACGTGATGACGGATCAGACGGAAAATAATCAGACTGTCTCTGACGTAGCCAGAACCAGTACTGAAACTCTGCACTAAAACATAATCTGTATCAATGACATACGCACGCATATAAATATAACGCTAATGGGCGAAATACATAAAGTATCTCTATTATATAACAAATGTCCTGACTGACTGACTGACTCATCAACACCCAAACCCCTAAATCTAGAAACTTAGAAACATGAAATTCGGGGAGTATATTCCTTCTATGACGTAAGCACTCACTAAGAAGGGATTTTTAGAAATTCGACCCCTAAGAGGATGAAAAGGGGTAAAATATGTGTTACTGTAGTGAAGCACGGGTATCAAGCTAGTATAGAATAAATGTGTAAATCGAATCTGTTAAATTTCTTCAGTTATTTCCAAACTTCCTCTTATTCAAGAGTTTACATTCGTAAACTCTCATCTCTCCCTCTTCTTCTCTCTCTCTCTCTCTCTTTCTTACAAGGCAAATTTTTTTCTCTCTAACATCGTAACTTTATATTTAACTTCATAATATATAACTTCGTATTTAAGATTATAATAATTTACGATAGTCTGTACTTCTATAATGATAAATTATCACTATGCATTTTTAGTAAATATATGTATTGCTAAAAATGCGTAGTGTCTAAAAGTTATAAATGCACAAAAATTGAAACCTTAAAAATGAAGCACGTAAACCCGCCTGTGGAGGAAATTAATTAAACTTCATAAATTTTATGTAGATTTTTAAATTAAATATTCCACGTGCTGTTTTTAAGAATGTAACGATTATTTAATTTTTATTTTAATTAAGAAAAATTGTGAATTAATCAAGGAAAATATGCCTTTTTCGAGGAAATTTGCTTTCTTCTTGACGAAATAAAATTACATAAATTTTAATTTTTTTTATTAATTCTTAATTGTCTAATGCACCCGCGACCGCGACCCGGTTACACGGTCGGTAGGGGAAGTTGTCCCAGTACCGGACAATGGCTACATTTACACCCAGCAACCTGATCGTGGCCTGACCTATATAATAGTCACTTTTAGGAATACATGCTGCACTTGTTTTTTATATTTATTGTTTTATGTAAAAATGGAATTAATACTTTATATCACAAATTGTGGTCATTTTTTATTTTTGTCTTTTTGCTTTAATTTTAAAGGTGTAGAAAAGGTTAAATAGCCAAAATTGAAGATTATAATGACTATATATGATTGTTCGATGTAAAGTTACACATAGGTATGTTTCTTGCTTACTGGGATATATTGCAGGAACAATAGTATAAAATGCTATCGTTTTGAAAGCGTTAGTTCCATACGTGACGCATCGATCGTTTTATCGTGCACTATTAACGAAATTACGTAGATGCACTGTCACGTGTAAGATAAGACAAATAGCAAATGCAACAATGTTTAATGTAATGTGTTATGTAACACGACAAATAACACGGAACAATCAAATACAAATTAGAATAAATGCCATTTTCGGTCCGAGCTTAGAGAGATCTTTGGTAGCTTAATATAAATTTCCGTGCATATATATATATATATATATATATATATATATATGTGTGTATATTCCAACTTATTAAACTGCGCGCTGATCACTTTCGGACTTGAAACACAGTTTATTGTTGAAACAATGGCCCCTTCCTCCCCGTAATTAAAACGATACGATTTAACTATCTAAATAACTGTAAAGAATTTTAATTTCTAAATCTATTGCGCAATGTAACACGCATTAGATCTTTTAAAAAATATGAATAGACGAATATAGAAAACGGGCTGACTAAGAACCAAGCGCGGTAAATGATGCACGAAAGTTTTATATTTTTATCTCTATTTTACATATCTTCCAACCTTTACCCGCCGACAAATTTATTCGGCGCACAGTCAAGGTTGGAAGATATGTAAAATAGAAATAAAAATAAAACTTTTTTGCGCATCATTTACCACGCTTGGTTCTTAATTAGCCCGTTTTCTACATTCGTGGATTTCCATTGGAGCTTATACTTCGAATTTTAAATATGAATAGAATTCATGTAAGATAAACTTATATTAAAAAATTATAATTATATTGTTATACTTATAAATTAAGCATATAAGATTAATAAGTTAAAATGTATGTCTAATTTCTAATTAAAGAGTTAAAATGACATAAACAAAAATGAGTTCTAATTGCAAAACGAGTAATACAAATTTCTTTTCTTATTTTTCTAATTTCGGAATGCAACGAATTTTAATTAGAAGTTTAATTTCATACATCCGCTCTCGTGGATTATGCTCTCAAGTGTCTCTCTGTGCAATGAAAGAAAGAGAGAAATAATTTATTTTCCTCGAAACATAAAACTGAATCTAATTATATTTTGCTTGCGTACCAAAATACATATTATATACATAATGCACATTTCTGTGTTCTAAATGTAGATATTCTTTCTTGCTCCTTTGACTAATTGAAGATATAAACGATCGCTATATAAGTGAAAAACATCTTGATTAAAAAATAACAAAATACAATAATTGCGAGAACAAACTTTATTATAAAAAATTTCTATTCAGTAACTATTTACTATTATTTATTGACACGTTTACTCTCACTTAATTCTCTTTTCGCTAACAAAAACGCCACATGTTACATTATTATTATTATTATTATTTTTTAAGTAAATATATATCAGATGTCACGTAACATTTCCGCGGATTGAAGGTGACTTCTTTTTATCTTCGGAATTAATGAAATATAATTGAATTTCAATGAAATATTTCACGTGAGATCGTTGTCCGTTTTACCGTTACGTGCATGTAAGTCGTCCTTCTCCTTGATCCAGCGTTTAATTTCCGCGAGGGCGTTCGCTCTAGTCTCATCAGTCTCGTTCAAATATGTCGCTGCATATAACTTATCGGCGCTGGTCAGCTTTTCACGCGAAGTGTAACACTCTACACTGTCGTTGTGGTCACTTGTATTTGCCATCGTAATACCACGAGATGCTTCGTTCGCTCTGGAGGATAATTTACGTCTAAGAGCCGCAGAGAATCCAAGGTAAACTATAACTTTATTATTCGGTTAAAGTAAAAACTAAACGATTTATTTTATACAAAATTAAATACTTCCTGGCATTATTGAGCTTTTGGCAAAATCACTGATAGATCTTTCATGATAAAAAAGTCGTACGCGCCATACTTTAATGCGTGTTGCATAAAGAGATAAACCTGTTTTTGCAACGAGTAGTGTCTTATCTTAATTAGTATGCAGGTGCCGTCATTCAGTGACTTTGCTATCGTGACGAGGTCCCTCCGGTCTCCAGGGAAGGACCAGGAGGTATGTCGGATTCTTACCGACTAAAACCTTCTATAGAATAACCTTACTCGGCGCATACTGAGAATCTGGCATCTTTACTTTCAGGGAGAGACTCGTGTCTGCAAATCGCGTAGATACACTGTCACGCGTGAGATAAGATAATACAATGCTCTCTGGCAGAGAAAAACACCGCGACGATAAACATAGCAGACAGCTAATTAGCATAGCATTTGCACACTTTTTTAAATTTCAAATTTAACCTGTTTATGAATTCATAGAGAGTCTTAGTAGCACAAGTGGCCGGGGTTTCACAATCGACGTAATGTCAAATCGATGTTGACTTTAGGAGTTCAGGCTACATGGTCCATATATGGACTTCGCATATGAATCTTTGATCGCGTATATAAAGCTTGGTTTAATCAACCAAATCTTAAAGTATTATATATGAAATAGGGGTAGAAAAGACTGAAGAATATAATAGAATTAGAAATAGCTCGATATCTCAAACACACACACACGGACATTTTGTAAAAATGTAATTTTAGTTCTAGTTTTTTTTAGAACATTCTGAATACGTTGGCATAGAAAACTAAAAAAAAATTTTTTTCACGAAAACAGCTTCCTGTATAAGGAAGCAACAATGAGTGATTAATTAATATATAATAATAAGTAAAAATTAGTTATTTATTGTTTTTGCATAAGTAGTAACATTGTCATTTTTATTTTTAGTATTAAATTCCAGTGGTGGCTTTAATTCAGGTTTCCTTTATGGAAATAATTATTGGCTGGGCAGTCGTAGCCAGCGTCTCGATACGATGGATACGGCTTCTCTACAGATCTCATAGCGAAAAATACTAAATAACACGCTATATTGCGAGTCGCGAAAAGAATTTCCGTCTTTTCAAATAAACTATTTTGTAGCTCATTTGAGACACAACAGTACTACTCAATATCACATAAATATGTTTGACGAGATAAGTTTATAAAATATAGTTTTTCGCATCTAAATTGCTTAGGCGCACATTTGCGCAGAAAGTTCAAATTGTCTCATGTTAGTAACGCTTCAAATTTTCGGTAGACCAAAATTAACACAGTGTAACACAATGTACGTAACATAATTCAATATTTCTGTTCCTTATTATAAGATTTGTAAATAATTTGGATTATGGTATGTATATGAAAATTATTAAGACATATGAGAACCAATATGTTAGCTTATTAAAAGATTAATGCATAGATTATTTTTAAATTATGAATACAATTCTCCAGTACTAATTTACCGTGAAGAACATGACCTTTTAATATAGGTATGATTGTACTCATATAACAGTTTTTTTCATTCGCTCACATATTTCTGTAAGATATTATCTGAGCAGAAATTCTTGTTATTTATGCGTTTTCCTATACTTTAAACATTACGCTTTTGATTTACAAAAAGAAAAACTTTCTATTTTACGTTTTATAAAACGGCTTTTGTCCATTGCGGGCGCTGCGCAACACTGTAGCGTCGTCTATAATCGAAATTAAGAGATTAATGTATGGAAATTAATGTGACTACTTTCTATTGAATGGCCTTCGCCAGAGTTCGTAAACGCCAAATTCATGATGCAATCAGGCCTGTTTACAGAATTCGCGATCTTATAAAAAGCCATGGAACTGTAGCTGTTTATTACTCGTCATCAAGTCTTCAAGAGTGAAACTGCCAGCAATCAGTTCGGGCGCGGGTACGGGAGACCGGAAGAAGTCACACGGGTAAGTTGTGTGTGTGATTTAAATTTATAATTATAACTTTATCAAGCAATGCAGTAACAATGATTTAATTTTTTTTAACATTATTTTTAGTAAAAGATAGCGTTTTAGAAAGCACACTGTACATTTAGTAGCTTGATGCATATTCTTTTTTAAATAGTAAAATATTGGTAGATGTTCTTTATTATGAATAAATAATTCATTATGTGCTAAATATATTTTCTCTCTCGCACGCTCATTCGGCGCGCCGAACTTGACCGCGGCCGCAGCTAGTGTTGTCGCGTGGACTCGGTGGTATGCGGTAGCGAGTAGAACTACTGCATGCCAGCGATCCTGTTTTTACAAACACTGCGGCCGCGGCCAAGGCCAAGTTTTTTTACAAGAAAAATTTATTTATTTTATTTTAATTAAATATTTTTATTTTATACTGTTATCTCTTTAATTCTTTGTGATTAAAATGATTCTTTTTAATATTATAAAAAAAATTAAAGCTTGGATTGGAATGGGAAGACACTTGAATGGGAATACAAAGATACGTACCACTTGAGTTTTATTTTTTTTTAAGTAGCACAACAATTATTTTTCAAAGCAATATATATATTCTCTTTGTAGTTGGCGCAATTTAAAGATTTGATATATTTTTTTGAAATAACATATCACTTAGGTTGAATTAGGTAACGCAATTTTGTGATATAATTTTGTTAATTGGAGAAATAAGGCTGTTACCACTTAGGTTGGTATACGTATCACTTGGATTGAGTTTGGTAACGCAATTTTGTGATATAATAATAATTTTGTTAAGGTATATATGTATATATATATTCTCTCTTTGTAATTGGCGCAGTATTAAAAGATTTCACATATTTGTTTTTAAATAGATACCACTTGTTACACTGAGAAAAAAAATATTTTATTCCAAGTAAATATGTCATTGGTACCCACCAAATAAATAATTTTCTTGAATAAAGTAATATTTTGATCTAAAAAAATATTACTTTATTCAAGAAAATTATTTATTTGGTGGGTACTAATGACATATTTACTTGGATTAAAATATTTTTTTTCTCAGTGTACTTAGGTTTTTTCGAGGTAGATATCACTTGGATTGAATGAAGTAACAATTTTGTAATATAATAATTTTGTTAAGAAAAATTAAAGTTACTACCACACTGAGACAAAAAAATCGTTGATTCAAAGAAATATTATTTGATTCAACTAAATGCAGCGGTCACGGGCTGTCAAGCTAACATTTGTTAATTCAAAAAATATTATATAAAATAAAATAAAATATTTCTTGATATTACTCACGTATATTTGATTTAAATATATTAATATTTACATTAAACAAATCACTACAACTAAACGAGTTTAGTCAAATTAACAACATTTTTTTCTCAGTGCACCTAGGTTAGAATAGATTTAATTTATTTTTGAATTTAAAATTAATGATACTACCACTTGGTTTTTTTCGAGGTAAAGATCTACGCGTGTGTAAATACGTATGATTTCCTAATTAGGAACTGATCAGAAATACTTACATTTTTCTAATAACTAATCAAAGATAGGTTCTATGCTAGAAAAACAGGTCGGAGTCCTTTAAGTTTTCCTTTCTTAGGGAAATCTCGTCAGAATCTAACAATAAGTGGGAAAAAGATGGGGATGAAATTTCCACACGGGTTATTGTCCATTTATCGCAACTGATAAAAAACGAGAGAACGCATCAATCTGCGGCGTAACAGGTCTGTAGAATATAATTGCTGTTATGGACGTTTTAATTGATAAAAGACGGCCACTTACACGCCCCATGTGAAGAGCGGTCCGTTATGATTGATAATGTTCTCGGCCGTTGTCAAGTTAGCAGCGCCGTCAGTAAATATGTTATGCTACGCAATATTGATGCCAAAGATTATTTAAAGAAAATTATGATTTTGATTTATATTTTAATAAGAAAAACGTATACCGTAATAAGAAAAGTGTTATTAATAACCAATTATTATTAAAGGAGGATTATTGTTTCGAGGGCTAAAAACGAGACTATTTTTCTCAATTTTTTTTCTCGAAAACTATACGGCCGATTTATTCTAGGTTTTATGTATATGTATATTAATGTATATTTTATGTATAATTCAGAATTTTTTCAAGCAGAAATAATAAAAGTTACGCAAGTTAAAGAAATATTTGAGCGACCAAGCGCGCAAGGTCTCATGGTTCCTACAAAATCTGAATACTTAGTAATCTGACAGAAAAATGAAACAGATTCTTAATCTACACATTCGGTTATCGTTGAAACTAGAATTATTAAGGTGGTTCAAGCATTTAGGTCAAATGTAGATAGCCCGGAAAATATGATATTAAATGAAAGGTTAACGTTCCTAGAGTGTGTCTGAAAAATTTCAAATTTTTTTACCGTTTGGTTCCGGAGATATATGTCCGTAAACTTTGCCAATTTTACATGGTGATAATAGGGAAAGGAGGGTCAGATCGCACATTTATGGAATACGTTCATACTTCTCAAGTAGATGAACGAATAAAAAACTGTTTAATCGATGCAATAAACATTTCTAAAGATACTGACGCGACACCAAATTGATTGACCGTACCGTATATAAATAAAGCGGAACTTTCGACAAACTTTCGGCAACTTTCGACGTTTCGACACGACACGAGAGTCATGGCAGCCGTCTTGAGTGGCTGCTTGGCAACGTCGCACGCGTCAGCTGACGCACAAGACGCGTGTCCTACCATTCTCCTACCGTTGAATGGAGGTTATAAGGATAACATATCTTTTTCGGCAGTTGTATGAATATATTCACTATCGCGGAATTGTAGAAATTGTGACGTATATTTTTTCTATTTTAGTATATTTTATTCTTTACCGGCGTGATCATATGTATTTATGGTTATATCACCAACTCTAGTCAAATTTGTGACTTTGCTCTAATATTTTCAGTTTATAGCAACGATTAAATGAGAAAAAACCTTAAGGAATAATTAATTTTAATGTATGCTGATTTTTACATACTAAATCATTCATATTTGTCACTAATAACAATAGTTGTTTTTGTGACTTCAAATTACTGCATGAACCACCTTAAAAACAAACTATTTCTTCAATTTTTTTTTTGAAAAATTGTCAAAAAAATGGACAGTTTTACATTAAAAATAAAAGAAAACAGTTAATGTATTTGAATTTTGCTAGTTCCAACGATAGAGAGACATCTTACGAATATATAGCCACAGAGCAAAGCCGATCGACTCATTAGTTTGTCTGAATTCGTGGGAACCAGTTTGAAAAATGTCGTTTCGAGAAAAACGCGTTTAAAGTTTCGAGTACATACCTACAATTTGGTTATATTTTTCTGGTACTCATGTAAATTTCCGCCTTATCGACGATTCCAGGTCCATATAGAAAGCTTTCATTACGCAGTCATAAACAAATTTATCTAATAATTTTTCTTTATCTCGTTGTTTTGCCGTACGAGTACACGCGGTGCCACCAATATCGCAGTCTCTTTCTCTCTTCAAGCATCGCCAATAATATTTAAGTATCACGCATGTAGGGTCGATATTTCAGTTCTTTTCCAACAACGCCAATCGTTACCCAACTGCTGACAGTAAAGCCTACCAACTTTCTGAGAAGGCAAAATAGTCGCACGAGAGACTCATTACATCCTTTTGTCTTTCAGATTTGTCATCCCGACGAGAGAAATAATCCACCGCTGCGCCGTCTCCAGGACGAAATCAGTTGCAAAAGCTTACAAGGAGGTAGATCGATGTGATTCTTCATTTACGATTAACACTTCAACTACCTTAGGGACAATTGTTTCGGGTTTCGCCTTTCTTGCCAATGTGACAGCAATCGCGCCTGATATTGAAGAATATCCACAAAATTAACGCTATTCATTGAAATCGAAACAAATTCATCTTTCAGTATAATATTTGCCCTCCAATAGGCTAAGTATACAAATAAAGAACATTCATGCTCCATGTTTGTTCCGTATTTACATTTTCATGAATTTTGTTTTTATGTCGCCTACAAATATTTATTATACATTTTGATCTGAATGAGTCACATTATTTTTTATGTACTTTGCGTCGCGATGCTATACCGTACCGCTTGATCCAACAACTCTATTCGATTTTAGAGTTTACATTAGAGATACATATGGTCCAATAACATAGAACTTTAAAAAACAATGTAATCAAACTTACAAGTTTACAATAAATTTGTGTTTTGTACTTGTGTTACAGTTGCGTTATCCATAAAATATGATGAATACCAATAATATTCAGCACGATATAAAATCTAGCTCGAAAAACTTGGACGAAGATGGACTTGTAATGATATTTAAAGACATATTTGGAATAAATTTTCAAAATAAAATTCCAAATAATTTCGATGCCTGGACCGTAAAAAAGCAATGCGACTGGATAAAAAGGAACATAACAGAATTCTTTCCAAACATGCCACAGTCTTTACAGAGCATTATTCCAGCTGCCTTTTGTCAATTAAATAATGACCGAACCTTGGAAAAATTACCTGAATGGATGGATATGGATAAATATCGCAGGGGACAAAAATTTGTCCAGGAAAATTATACCGCGATCACCATATCCAAAGTAATGGGACTGATGTATATTTATACATTTCAGGAACAACTGAGCCCAAATATTTTGGGAGAACATACCCATACGCCGTATTTAGGATTCCAAAAGTAAATATTTTTTTAAAATATTGTATTTATGTAAACATATAAGTAATAAGTAACTATATACATTCTGATAAATATATTTTATACATTTCAAAGGTACGTATCGTCTGTAAAACGAATATTCAACTGGTATGGTGGAGAGCCTTGGATTAAGGGAACTAAAGCTTACATGGATATGCAAGTAGCACGTGGTAAGCATATGGCGATAAGGAAGAAGGTGTGTCAAATGGATCATGAGCAAATTGCCGCTGCGTGCACATTCGCAAATCCATGGTGTCTAGATCGTGAATTGCTTCTGAAGGATTTCGCTGCGATTTCTTCACCTGAGAAATTTGGACAGCGTCCTTATATGATCGGCAACAAATCACCATACAAACCAAAAGGTATAAATAACGCGGATTTTTCAATTGCTCAGAGCTGTTTTGTTGTTGTACCTTTGCTCTATCCACAAAGCATTGGAATACACGACGCGACCGATAAAGATTTGGAGGCCTTCTGCCATATGTGGAAATGTTATGGATATTTTCTTGGAATGGAAGATGAGTATGTAGTGCAATTATAATATATACTCTGTGTTATAACTATATATTAGGTTGGGGAGAAAGTAATCCGGATTTTTTCGTAAAAAATATCTATTAAGAGAAAATAGTTACAACGCTTTTTTTAAATCGAAACTTTGAAGATATTATAAATTGTATTATATATATTCAGGTACAACTTTTGCCGTGGCAGCCTCGAGGAAATAAAACAACGCGTGAATGACCTTTATCAATATTGGGTAATGCCAAATTTTAAGGAGTTGGCACCAGAATGGGAGCATACAACGAGGTGTCTTGTTGAGCAACTAAACTATTGGCCTGTAATATATATGCCTTATAGAGCGATGACATTAATCGGCACAGACGCATTAAATCTGAATATGCCTAATTTATACGCGTCACTTAATTACACAGAGTGGATCGTCTATAAGATGTACAAGTAAGTAATACAATACTTATAAAATTAGTTAACGAAAAGATACAAAAAAATTCATGAACATACAAAATATTAGTTTTTATTCTATGTACGTATTATAAAATTCGAATAATTTATATATTCTACATTTCTGTAATCTTGATAATTTCAGATTTATGTTCTACGCATTCAAATTTTCAACTATAAGAAACATTATTAATAATATAATACGCAAGGCCATGGATAAAGCAGCGAACTACAGTGCCGAGAAACTAGAAGAAATTCACGAAAAATCGAAGAAAATTTTACCCGATTTTTCTATTACGTAAAACAAAATGTTGCCTGGGGTAATTAGATATATATTATTAATTACCATAAAAAGTCCGCTATTTTACCAGACAACTAAATTATCATTCCGTGCTCATTCACGTTTGCCAAAGAGATTAGTTGCGATATTCGCTTTTAATCTCATTGCCATACGTGAGAGAGCACGGAATGGTAATTTTATAATTTGTAAAATTTGTTTTTCACGGAAAGCTATTATGACCTTATAGACATTTTCGTATTGTAAAGTATTCATAATGTGTTAATATTATAATTACAAATACATTTGGAGAACATTCTAACATTCTAACAGTTGTGTATATGTACAGTAAAGTCATAGTGTCATGATATGAAAGTCAAGTAAGAATGATCCAAAGTGCACGCGCAAAATGAGCACGAGTATGCGTGAATTAATTACAAATATTTATAATTTAAGATACCAGATGAATTATAGATATATAAAACTCATAATAAAACCTATATATGTATATATATATTTTTTATATAAATAAAACTACTTTTTTATGATAATTAGTGTAATGCATATTTATTGAAAATAAATACATATTGCCTGAAATAAAAATAAAATATCAATAACAACTTTAAATAAATGTTAGAATTAATATTACGATAATCTTGATATAATATTGTAATAAAGTTGATAGTTCGTTTAAATTTTTATCCCAAAAACATTACAGGAATGATAGAAAAACCTTAGCGCAATGTCATTTGCAACGTTATGGCACTCCCATTTCAACATTACTGAAATTTCGGAATCGTGGTCAAAGTATGTTCATAATATTACGGCATGCATTGAAATTCTCAAGTGTAAGAGCTGTTGTTAATAAGGTAGTACACATAATATTTAATAAAGTAATGAACTTTGATTCGGAAAAGTTAGCGAAACTCCACGAGAAATCAAAGGAGAAAACACCGGATTTTTCTGTTACTTATTAATAATTAATAAACAATGCTGAGTCATTTTTTACCATTCCTATAAGCTCCTACTCAAAATATGTATATTAATTTAAGTAAAACAATGTTAATTTAACTAAATCAATGGAATTAAAATGATACTGTTTTGTGTTAAAATAATAAATTTGACACATTGGTGGTTAAAAATAAAATGCTATTTAACTCAATTAACACACTATTAATTTAAATTTCATCCTTTAATATTTAACAGCTTTTTATAAAAACCTAAACGTGAAACTTTACTTGCGCACCACACGTACCGCGCCTGACTCGTATAGCTGTTTATTAATTTGTTGACATTTTCACGAGTCTAATGATATATCTAAACGTGAAACTTAAATCTCTGAAAGTTATATACCTATGTATTTCTATCGACTTGTGCAAACTTGGCAATTTACGTGTCGTAAACAAAAAATTATTTATTTTTTAATAACATATCCGCAGAGAATTTTAAATTAAGTAATTTTAATAAAATTGACTAAAATACTGGTGAAAAAATTATCACATAAGAACATATATGTATAAATTAATATACATAATTATATATAAAATATGTTCACATGTGTTTTCTTTTTCTTGTACAATCTCTATTTGTATATATACAGGAAAAATAATAAGAAAAAGGATTAAGAAATAATTAAAAGGTTAACTTTCGCATTATTTTTTAAATAAAAAGTAAAGTTTGAGGAAATAAAAAAAATTGCATGCCCAAATGTAATCATATAGGGGAGACTGGGGCTGGTTGTTACAGGGGTAGGTTGTTACTTTACTGTTTTTAATTTATATAATTTCTAATGAGCGGTTAGATAAAATTATTATTAAATTTAAATCCCGATTAGTTACTGAATCTAGCAAGCCTAGATTCATTTATAAGAACAACTTAATCAAAGAGTTGAGACACTTTATAGAAAAAATGTCACAACCAGCCCCAGTCTCCCCTAAATGTAATAATAAATCGTATTTAAAATATGATTATATATAATTATTATATATAAAATATTGTATAATCTAATCGCAATTTTACATTTTGTAAAAAGACAATGCAAATTAAAGTTATTTTTGTAATTATTTTTCCTATACATATATTATAATATGGACAGAGATTATATATAAAAGAAAGAAAATACAGACATATTTTATATAACAATTATATATTATTATATTATTATTATATTTTTATATTTATGTATATTTTTATAAAAGATTTTTTCGGAGTAGCTATATAATATGTATACAATATGCTACACTGCTACAGTATATTAATTATTGTCTCCCCTTATCAAACACTAATTGTAGTGCCCTCTATCGCAATATTTGTTAACTCTATCGTGGTAATGTTCTGTTTTACTCTTCTACTTTAGCATGTAAATAATAATACAGCTAGTATATGTACACGTATATGAAATTTTCATACAGCATTCTCTCTTACAAGGTTTCTAAGCTCACTTCTAAGAATTCAACATTTCTTTCATATAATCCTAAGCTGCGATCGCGGTGTTGTTTTATACAAATTAATCTAACTTTTATACCGAGCAAACGTTTTCTTTTACAATTAGTAAACAAAAACTGTCCGCAGTATGATAATATACTATAAGACATTTGCAACGGATCCGATATTCCGGCAAAATCTATCGATATAAAATCTGACAGCAGATTATCGGCAGAGCAAAATCTGTCATTTCGTCAACATTAAAATGGAAATATGTCATTTAAATAGTTACAAAACGGTCTGTTCAATTTATGCCGTCAATTTGCCATTACATTCTGCTATAGCAGATTCTGTTAAATTTCTACTGGCATTCTCTCGACAAAATTGTAGCAGACACTTTCAAAATCTGCTGTTCTCGACAGATTTGACTATCCGAATTATCACGAATTAACGTAAAATTGTAACTTAAAAAAAAATTATTTATAGCATGAGGTCATTCATAAATGCTCCACTATGATTCGAGATCTCTATATCCGCGTGAATAATTGGACAAGAGCGATAACTATGGAAAAACAGTTTTAAATAAATATATGCAGTTTTATTGCTTTATTTGCATTTTATTTTAAAGATTAAAGATTAAATCAGTGTATATGCACATCGGCTTGAATATGCATTGAGTGTGCACCTAGTGCGTCCAACCGAATTCGCTAAAAGACGAATGTAAATTGAAAAACTGCTGCTCAAATTAAATTCGAAAACTGCCGTGCTACATTAAAATCCACGGTCGCGGTGCGTTTTTATTAGAAAGCGAGAGACATTGCATTGAGAAATTACTAGAAACGTCGCGTGCTGGTGTGGGTATGTACGCTTCTAGTAATTTACTAACCGCGCCCCATCGCGTTCGCGGCATGAAAACGTCGCCTTGTTGCACGTCGATCCAACATGCTACTCGATACCTCTCTCTCAGTTGTAAGTCGTGAGTCGTAAGAATTGACCAATCACAGTCCATTATTCTCCTTGCGGTCGAAGAATAATGAACTGTGATTGGCCAATTCTTACGACTTACGACTTACAACACCCATTGTAGACCGGCCCTATGAAGCTAGCCGACAGAAATGACTAAATTTGATAATTTTTAATTTTTCCAAGTGTATTTCGTTTGTAAATTGTTTGTGATTGATTGTAAGTCAGTTTTTAACGTTTGTGACCAATTAGTTTGTTCGTAATCGCGCGTTTGTAATCTCGCGTGCGCGCGCGAGAAAGAGAGACGGAGCGACGGAGAGCGACAGAGAGAGGAGAGCGGCGGGTTGGAGCAGGGAGGGGCGGAGGGTGCAGCGTAGAAGCGAGAGAGGGGGTGAAAGGGAGAAAGAGAGCGAAATCGCGAGTTATCGCGACGCGAGAGAGAATACGGGTGAATACGGGCGAATCGGCGGTGAACATATATTCCATATCGTACGTGTTGTCGGTGTTGTTCGTCTCGCGGAAATACCCGGAGAAGTTAGGGGGACACCCGGAGCGCGCGCCGTTCACGCGCGCGTCTGCTCGCTCGCTTACTCGCGAGTCGCGAGAGAGAGAGAGAGAGAGAGAGAGAGAGAGTGTCTTTTCGCCGTACCCGCGCCACGCACGGCGCACGGCACGCACGGATAAGCGCGCGCGACCCCGCGGATCCGCGGATCGCTCCGATCGCTCTCGCTCGGTCTCACGTCTCACGTCGTCGGCCCCTGGTCGCCCGCTCCGATTGGAGCATTGTCCGGATCGTCTCGTCGTTGTCCCACCTGGTGGTATCGCGTATCGTCGACATTCGACATCCCCAATATCTCCGCCTGCCGCACTCGGCGAATGTGGAAGCCTGACCGCTGACGGCGTGTGCTACGGCTGTCGTGCCACCCTGCCACCGCTGCCGTCGCTGCCGCCACTGTGCATCCCGAACATCCCGTTGTGCCGTCGTTTTACCGTCGGACTCCGACGGGTACCAGCGCGGCTGTGAAACGGTTCCCCACGTACGCGAGGAACCCGATTGTGCGGTGCTCTCGAGAGGCAGGGACGAGAGCGTGAGAGAGAAGGAGAGCGCCAGCCGCCAGCCGGAGAAGGAAAAGGAGAAAGAGAGAGACAGACGGACACTAGAGGGAGAGAAAGCGAGAGGAGGAGAGAGAGAGAGGGAGGGAGAAAGAGAGAAAGAGAGAGAGAGAGAGAGAGAGAGGCCGCCCGCTGGTTGTCCGCTCCGTTGCTCCGCACTTTCCTCCCACCCAAGTGGTATCAATGTTGTCTGGCAATGGTGTGTAAGGAGAACGTGGTATCATGGTTTGGGAATCTGTCCAGGTAATGTGGAAGCGTCGCCGCGCTATGACGACACTAAAACGCGCGCATCTTCCCGAGATATTTCAGGAGTAATTTTGCGTAACCGTCGGCGCGTCGTCGCTCGATGCGGGGGGGATAGGGGGGGAGGGAGGGAGCGTGCACGGTACCCTCCCGAGGTTCCGTGTATCTCGTCAACCAACCCCCTCGCCCTTAAGACGATCGTCGTCGTCTCGGCTTGCCGTCTCTCGCGAGGGATATCGCACGATTGTTCGTCTCTCGCGCATTCCGCGAAACGCGCTCCTCGCGCGTCGCGAATGGATCCTCTCGAGCCAACGATGTCATTGGGAATTTAAATACGTTTTTATTGTATACGTTACGTTAACTTCCTGCCGTTGGCAGGCCCCTGCCTGGGTCACTGGGGCTCCTCGAGTCCGACGTCGTATCGGAGGACACGCTTGTGTCCTTGTCGTCTCGTAGTTCTGTGCTCCTTGTACGAAGCGACTCCCTCGGTTATGAAAAGTTACTTCTTGTTATATTTTCTTTTTTTCCGAAAATTTAATGCCCTTTTGCGCATTAATCTTCTTCAAAAATGTTTTGTCGGTATAATTTCTGATATAAAATACTGGCATTAGTATGTCGATAAGAAGAGAAATAATTATGTACGATGAGCTACGCAGTCTCTAATGGTATTCGTCACAAATTGATACTTATATATACATATACAAATTATAAAATGGCAAAAGAGAAAGTAAAGACAGACCTAAAGACGTAGAAGTATATTTCTATTAGACTATTGTCGCGTTTATTTGCTAAATTTATTACGTACTGTAAGTAATTTTTGATAAGATTGCTAAAGAGAGTTTTCACATGAATCTTTCGACTTGAACGTCTTCTTGCTGAAAATATAATTAAATTGTATTTTATTGCTCATTTCTATCAAAATTACCATTGCACATATCGTTGAAAATTAAAAAATTACATATTACTCTAACATTTCTATCAGAATAATTAATCTGCGTTCAATCTTGAACGCATAAGTACAAAGTATTGGCGAGAATAAATAAAGACAGTCGTATCGCAACAACAATGTGTAACGTGTAATTGTATTCTTCGAAATTTACAATGGCAACGAGTTTATTCGAAAGAAAGACCGTAGAAGCGAAACAAAAAGCCCATACAAATAATTAGAACTTTAAAACTATGTTTTTTAAGTTAGCGTTAAAATTGTGATGTTGACACAACACGCCGCTTGACATTAATCTACTTTTTTGTCTGTTCAGTTATAAACGTATCGATGTAATGTGCACATTGCTGAATATGTGCTTGCCGTTTGAAGTACGATTCCTCGGCACGTGCGTCGAGGACATCGGCAAGCGGGACTACAATGACCTACGTGACACAGAACACCATGCGAATAGCCCCTCGGAGCTGGCCGAGTTGACGACTTCCAACGTGACGGATAAACGCACGCGAAGAAAACTGGCTCTCTACATGGCACTGTTGCATTCGTGCAATTACGCCTGTGCCGTAATCCTGTACAAGAATCTATCGAACCTCGACCATCAGGAGATCATCAACCTGTTAAACGGGACCATCTTCAAACCCGACAACCAACCCTTGGAAGAGTTGCTACTGCTGTATACGATGGCACTGAATCATCCGGCCTTCACGTACGAACAGAAGAGCGTGTTCGGCAACATATTCATCAAGCTCCAGGAAGAAGAAGCTCGTCTGAATCTTTCAAAGATAAACTCTTCTTTCAAACCGACACAAGTAATGCATGATATTCCATTTTTTTTTTTAATTAAAAGAGAAAGTAAAGAGCCAATATTCTTATGAAAGTTAACATTTATTTTCTTGTTCACTGAATTATATTATTTCTATTAAATTATTATTTTTTGTTCTCAAAGTTCTTAGAAAGTAATTATTGAAATTATAATTATATTTTCTAAGAACTCTTTGAAAATAATAAATAATTTAATAGGAATACCATAATTTAGTGAAAAGCTTTTTTTCTGTTACACTCGATCTCAAAGTCAGGTACAAAAGTCTCAGTATGCAATATGTTACTTAAGATTAATTTATTAATTTTTAATAAATTCAATAATTTTAGTAACACGCTTCTGTAATATTGCAACTGTAATCTATATATTAATTTGTATAGTAATATGGTGATTCGATATTAGTTGTTTTAATAGTTCGATTGTAATTTACATATAGTTTAAATTTATGCAGGGCTGTACACCGTGCATGAATACAAATGAAAGATTAATGGAGCCTGAGATCCCGAGTAGCTGCTTAATGCCGCCACCGCCAATGCAATCTTATGGTACGCTGCGTTGCATATTTTTTAAAATATTTATTGACACGGAAAGGAAACGTTTAGATAAATTACATTTATGACATAACGTGGTAAAGCTACTTTAACGATATCAACATTCCGCTTTTCGGAGAAAAAAAAACTAAAGTATAATTGTTTACCACGTTTATCTTTGCGTCTCTTGTTTAACTTACTTAAATCAGCTCATTCGAGTACAGTGCGCTTAATGCGACTAAAGAATTACAACTATGCCAACAATAACATGATAGTTTATTTATATTTTACAAATACTGCAAAACTATTCATATTCTATCTAAAAACTTTTCTATTTTGTCTATTTTATCTTGCTTATTTTGAATAAATCATGTAGAATGTTTTTTATTGGAAAATCTATTTGTAGACATTTACTACAATGATTAAATAGTTTGACTCTTTCATAACTAAAAATCATTTCAGTGTTTTTTATATTTACTATGAAATATTTCTATATATGATTTCTTGTATTAAAATTTTTATATATTATTTGTTAAACAAAATTATTTTAAATATGATGTTGATCGTGTTCGACTGATTTATATATTTATGTGCATTTCCTGAATTTAAAATTGTTTCAATATATTGATGTGTTATGTTTTAGGAGAAATAGCGATGAGGAATAATGCTATGGTCACCGGAGTACCACCTGGTCTCACGATACCTCCACCAGGACTATGTTTGCCTGGCCCAGAGCAAATGCCTATGGGATCTGGCGGTACTACGCAATACGTTCATCTCGGTTTCCCATCCATGAACCACATGCCCCCTTGGACAAGCCAGGTTATGATGGGAAACCAGCTGATGTATACCAGCGACGTGTTGGCTTATCCCCCTTCCCCCTTAGTCAGCCGCCAATCCTCGCCATCCCAGTCACGATCTCCTAGTCGCAGTAACTCGCCGATGGGCCGCGGCAGGACTAATGTTAACTCGCGCGCCTCGTCCTCGCAGTCTACTCAATCCACTTCGACCAGTCTCGCATCGTCGAGCTCAAACAGCCAGACGAGCAGCTCCGTTTCGAACATTACTAGTAACAGCAACAACAACTCCCTACCGCCTCTACCAACGCCCGGCGCAAGCAGAAGTCTTCCTAGTCAATCACCGTTACTCCCATCATCGCGGTCCGTTCCTCTGTCTAACATGAGCTCATCGGGCTTCTCCCGACATAACATCGACAACACTCCGTCGTCTACTCTGATCTCGGCAACCCAATCGAAACAACCGCCACGACTTAGGTCGTCCAACTCTGGCGATTCCCTTCGAGAGACGCTGGGTAAGGAGATGCCGAACTTTAAGAGCAACCTGCAGAACTTTTCTCGCGACGAGGTAAGTAAAATCATGTTTTCATACAGCTGTCATCAGACAAACAGCTGACATCAGACTATACAATTTGCGTATATGCATACAATTTGAAACTGAATTATTTATGTTACGTATTTATGCGGATTATAGATCAGAAGAATGAGTGATGAAGACTTAAGGGATATCGGCTTGACACCGAATGCGGTAGGACAGTTGAGGAGTATAGTCAAAAGTCAAACTAGCAATGGCTTAAATCAGATTTCAACGGATAAAAAGCTGGACAGTGGTACTTCACATTCATTCGCCGAATCGATCGAAAACGAGGTAAGATTTATGGAATGTCGCGCATAATACATACAACCTTCAAGAACTCTTTGTCTAATCCGAATCAATTTTTTCTTGGCAAAAAACGAGACAGTGCTATCTCGCGATAGCTTTTAAATTATAAGTGATTGAAAATAGTGTATGTATCTGCACGTTTTCTCTTTTACTTTAAATGCTAGCTTAATAAATAACGTATTGACGATATATATATTAATAAAATGAATATTAGCTTTATAAACACAATACGAATAAGAAAATGTTATCATGTTTCGGTTCGTATTCTATCATGTAAGAGCATAATGCATAAGATATTGTAAGAAAAACCCCATATTTCTTAATTAAAAAAATTATTAGAATACAGTTATAAATAGATCTCCATAAAATTTAAATTAATGTTGTTTTTGACATTCAAAGTTTTTTTTTACAAGTTTGTATCGTT
Source organism: Temnothorax nylanderi (assembly GCF_030848795.1). Taxonomy (NCBI): domain Eukaryota; kingdom Metazoa; phylum Arthropoda; class Insecta; order Hymenoptera; family Formicidae; genus Temnothorax; species Temnothorax nylanderi. The sequence goes on along the minus strand of NW_027249103.1, from coordinate 1,068,268 downwards.
TGTTTTGTCCTATAGGCATCAGGTATGGAGGTTTTGGGTGATTCAAGCAGTAGTACAAGCGGGAAATCGATGCCATTACAGGAACAGCATCCGGCGATGCATCATTATCACAATCACATGACTACTCCCAATTTTCGGCGTTATCCTGGCATGCCATCGATAGATCCCGCGCAAATACAAATGTATCCTGCACCACCACAAATGTATACAGCTCAGAACTCACCATGTTATGCTTGTCTCACTACTGTACCAGTAACTGGAATGCAAAATCGATATCCAAGGTACATATAAATGAGTTCTCTCAGTGTTTAAACAATAAATTAACAATATTAAAAATATTAAAAATAAAAAAGCTAAGAAAAGTTATCCTAAAATAAAAGAATTACTAGGTAACATTTTTTGTGATATAAGCGATTGAAAGCTAATAAAAAAATGATTTCTGGCTATTGAATTTTAATAGAAATTTAATATGGGCTTGATTGGAATATAATAAGTACTTGATGTTTAACACTTAATTAAAGAATTACATGACTAGTTATCATGAGGTGTATTGTATTTTCAGATGTAACGCTCAGCACGTGTTTTGCCTTGGACAACTGCAAGCGCTGCGACTCGACTCTGAGAGCAGCCGGCACTGCTCCCAAAGCAGTAGTTCAGATAGCACCGGTAGTAGATCACCTCCCGAAACGCCACCGGCTGCACCATGGGTCAGTAGCAGCGGCGGTGGTGACAGCAACGTTACTGACCACATGAGTTCCGCGCCGGTGTATTCCACTGCGACGGCACCGCCGCACGTTGTGTCAGCACCTCAGCAGTCGTCAATGCAATCGTCAGTGCCACCGGAGAGCAGGCAACTTACCAGGAAGAATTCGCAGACGCGCACGATGCGACAGAAGAGCCAGGGAATATTGAACGGGGCCGGCAACGGGAACGGCGGACCGCCGAGTCTATCGCACTGCGTCTCCTTCCCGGCGCCGCCGACACACTCGCAGCTCACGTATCTGCCGCACGGCCACTTCCCAGCTGCACTACGGCCCAGCAGCGGTATCTACTCCAACTTCTTGCACGGGCCGTCCGCACGACCAGCCTACCAACCAGCGTACCAACCGAACGGCGAGATTATATATCCATACACGGGTCATCCCGCGTCCGGTGGCACACCGCCGCCGCCACCGCCACCGAACGCGGCTGCCGCGGCGCCAGTACAGGCGTCCTACATGCCACCTACGCCAGTGGTAACGTACGCGGCAGCGGTGATACCACAGACAAAGATCTCCTGTTATAACTGCGGCAGTAATAGTCACCTCGCGGTAGACTGTAAGGATCAGACGATGGAGGACATTACGAAGAAAGGTACGTCCTCTTAATACAATCGACCGTTGCGTTACATGAAGAACGGACGCTTCTGATTTTACTTAATGCGCAAATAAAACAAAGCTATAGTTTTTAAACGAATTTAATCTAATCTTGATGAAATCTTCATTTAAGTGGAGATATTTAACATCGGAAAATAAAAAAATTGAAATTAAAAAGGAGATGACATTACGTATTACACAAATCCGCATTTTAAAGAAAAAAAAAAGATCAATTTAGAATTTTATAAATTAGGATAAATTTAATAGGTTCATGCAGCTTGGTTGTTACACGATTTTTAGTATGTTCATATTTTTTTAATTTTTCTTCTATAGAATATTGTTTCATTGTGATCAGCACTATTGAATATTGAGTGGTTTCACCTGTGATTACACACAATCTACTCACTTATTGTCGTCACAAAGAACACGAAATCCTTTTAATTTCAGCCCAATACCGACTGGATTACACGATAATGAAGCAGCCTGGGGAGTGCCCGAGTTCCGACAAGTGATCCCCTGCCATGGACCACTCTGCTACCACTCGTCACAATTCTCACCGCCACTATAACCGCAACTATTGCCATCATCGTCATCACCAATATCACCATCGCTATCATCTTCATCATCACCATTACCATTACAATCACCATCACCAGCACATCTGTCATTGTAATCACCAATACGCCAATGCGAACCGTTCTAAGGACAGCAAGGACAAGACGTTGCCAGATGACAACCGCCACCGTTCCTCCTTTCACTTTTCGGTAATTTTTCTAAATGCCCTATTCCTCAATCAGGACGATGATGATGACGATGCTAATGCGAATACTGATGCTGACAATGACGATGACGATGACGATGACGATAACGATAACACCGACGCCAAGTACGACAAGCATGACAGCGACGAAACTTTTCTAACTGAGGGCACTTCGCGGTTTATGGTACGAGGTACACCTTTTGCAAGTTCTTATGTATGATAGTGATTGAAAAGTGATCTAACTAAATGTAAAAATATAATGTAGTAGTATTGTACAAAGAAAGAGTAAAAGCGAGGCAAGAAATAATTGAAAGACCGCGTTATACGGAACACAACGTCTTGTCTGTGTTTCTTTTACTGTAGGACACGTTTCAAGGAATTTTTGGGTTTAAATAGTGACTCATGTCCTTCTAACGACACTTATTGGCTACTTATCGCTGTGACTCCCACCTCGGCAATGCTCCTATTTTCCCTTCTGTACTCTAAATTCTCTTAACGAATAGCTATAAGAGAAACGCAAAAAAAAAAAAGGATAAAGAATTGTATTGTGCCCCAAACAGGAAAGCGAAAATTATACGAGATTCGACTATATTTAGCAATCGATACTTTAACTTCTAATCTACCATGTCTACAACGCTATTACTATTACTATTAAACTATAATTATTACTTCTACTATCGCCGTTGCGCCACGACGTTTTTATGTACATATATTTTTCTCGATCTTACGTGCGCGATGAACCGATAATGACATGTGAAAAAGAAAAAAAAGCGTGTAATATATATGAAATAGTATACAGTACGTGTGTTGTGCGATGTGCGCGCGTGCATGTGTTCATGTGTGTATGTACGCGCAAAGAAGATTGAATGCAAGAGGCAGAAAGAGAGAGAAAAATAAGAAAACGATAAGGGAAGGAAAAAAATAGGGAAAAAAGAAACAGGGAAAGGGAGGAAAATAGAGAAGATAGTGAAGGAACAACATACCAAAAGTGTTCGATCATCTAGCTGCCGTTGCGCTCCTATGTGTGTTTGTTCGCTTACGTGTGCTTGCGTGTATATGTATGCGAGTGTGCGTGTGCGCGCGCGCGCGCGCGTGTAGACGTGTGTATGTATGTGTGCGTGCGTGTGTGCATTTGTGTGTGTCTGTGTGTGTTTGTGGTAAAATCATGAAATATATGTTATATGTATCCTATATATAATATATATTTCGTAATTATACATATGTATTTGCTGCTCACACCTTGTTTCTTATCTTATACTTGTAGTTAGACGGCGATTCTCATATTATTTATACACGAGTAGTCATGCGATTGCACGTGCATTTGAAACGATTTTGTACGACTTTTATCGATTGCCCATGTATTTGAGCGTAATCAACGTTAAGGTTTTTTACGTGTTTGGTTGCAGCAATTAATGTGTTAAGCGTGGTTAACTAAATCTTCTGTACATCTTCTGTACACTTGTCTACATTATGGAATTATTATTAAAAATAGAAGGATCGCGTTGTCAAAGCTGTCTTAAAAACTGCAAATTTTTAAGAGGCGTACTTTTATTGACGCAGATTTCAGGATACTTTCGAATTGACCCAGCAAAATATATAAGTATAATGTATTTTACACCCTATAAAGTTTTGTCAATTTTTCCACCCTTTTTTTAGAACATCGTCTATAACATCATTTGTTTAGTTATAAGCTATGCAAGCGTGACATACGTCTACATATTTTGCGACACAAGCTTTGTAAACACATTTATATCGTTACATCTGTTATGCAAATCTATTGTGCATCTTGTTTAGTATGTCGATAAACGAAATGGATTAGTTAACCAAAGCTGCAACACTGTTGATGCAATGGACTCTTAGGGAGCAACAACGTAGGGTAAAGCTGAATGTGAGTGGAGTGGCAGCCCGCTAGCAAAATTGCTAGTGCATTTAAAACGATCATTCGGATTGTCATCGGCGAATGCGAAAACAGCTCGAAACCCTTTGTACATGGACGAACTTTTACGGTTGAATATCTTAAAGACGAAAACTCTCCCCCTCACAGAATCATATATTTTCTTGTACGAACGGTCGTAATACGCAAAAGTGATTTTTTGAATAAAAAAGAGAAACGTAAAAATGAAAGACGATAGATAGCAATGAACAAGATAGTTGGGAAATATATTAACTAGATAAAGAGAAACCGATAAAAATGGAGGAAATTGTGCTATTTGTAAGGAAGTTACGGAAACGACTAAAATGCTATTATATAGCGTTGACAAGCCAAATCGGACATTCTCTGAGAAATATGTAAAATTTCCTCAGACTTTATTCAATCTTCTTGAAACAATTGTTATTATGGCAAGGTGTTGTTCAATGAAATCAAATTATACCAGTTATCACGAACATGGAAGGTAAACCAAGTCAAATAAATTTCGTGTAATAAAATAACATATTGGTTCAATTATTAGAAGTTGCCAACAAAAATCGCCTCTCCTAGTCGTGCAAACAATGTAGTAGAAATAATATTGCTGTCGTTCCGCACTTGCATCACTGCGATTTCCATATAACAGGCAAACCGAGAAACAGAATTAAAGAAATAAATTTAGAATTAAATGTCCGGTGAGGCTTTATGACCTGAAAATAAGCTGCAAATTTGTTTCGATTGATTGATTTGTGACATATTAGCCTTCTCATTATGTAATTGAGTTCTATTAAATATATATTAGGAATATAATTAAGAAAAATGGAAATTGCTTAAGAATATAGGCATTGTATAGAAATTATTTAACATTAAATATTAAAAGTTTTTGACAAATTCGGCCTGTGAAGGATGCAAAAAGATAACAGAATTTTGACATATAATTTTTTTAAACAAAGCTTACTGTCGCCAAGAATACCTGATATCAAACGACAAAAAGATGAATAATATAATAGTTTCATATGAAACGTTTGCTGAAGAGAAATCGACTCTTTATTTACATTATTCTGCATTCATTATAAATCTAGATGATATTATAGATTCTCAGACATCCGTTATACATTAAATAACTAATCGTTTCCCACAGTTCTTGTATGCAGCATATTTTCGTACTGGGATAAATTTCTATGAAAAACGATCAATGGCCGAAATATTGTTCCTGGAAAAATGTTGGCCCGAGCTTGTTTGTTACTAAAACCAGCCCCGAGTATTAAAAGGGTTGACGATTGGGCATTAGATGTTGCACAGTTCCTGTTACTGTTAAAAATTACAAGAATGTTAGAAGGCTGTCGTGTATGTACAATTGCTAGAAAGGTTGATAGAAAGGGCCTGATCTTCGCGGTTCCATACTTTTTTTTCAGATAATTACAAATCCGAAACAAAGCTGATAACATGTCTCGACATTGGTTTAGATAATTTGTGCTGTTGCGATTGCATTTTTGATATCATTTTAAGGTCGTATTTTTAATTAATTTGAGTCGTTTCGGCATTGAAATTTTTCTAGAACTACGAAATCTAAGAGCACAATGGCTGGAAAAATGAAGGAAAAGAGTACAAGACTCTATCAAATAATATCAAGGTTACTAGTTAAAAATTTGATAGGGGTCAAAATAATCGCTTTGACTTCTCGAGTGTTAAGACAAGTTGATTACGTCCGTTGTTAAATATATATATTAACAAAATGTGTCGAACGAAATTTGTATAGCGACTGTGAATAATACATATTACTGTTCATAAGTTGTGAATATGGATGAATTAAAAAAAAAAATTATAGAAAGGATCAATCAAAAAGGAAACTCACGAGATACTCTAGATTAGATTACGCATTTGTCACAAAAATGTAAAGGGAGTACAAGATGTATAGTAAAAATAATAAAATTACAAATAAAAGGAAAGGATCTAGAACTTTAAGAGCGTACTCTTCTAAAGGAATAAGAAAGCCTTACTTTTAAGTGCGTACAGCTTATTGTTAGCATGTATTTAATCTTTCGTGAAAATACTTAAATGTAATTATATTCCTGTAAACGTAATTATATTATTGGAAATACTTAAATGTACTTTATATATTGACTAATAATTTTTTCTTAGTAAAATCCTTTTTTTTTATCATTTCTCTTACGCTGTAAAACTGACTTTAATGACTTTAAGAAGATTTGGATTACGCAAAAAGCGAAACTTCATATACAAGTATTTGGTCAATCTCGAAGAAGTTGAAAAACAAAATCAGAAGTTTTCATCCAAAAGCAGTTAATCACATTTAGTGATAATAAGTAAGTAATGATGTATGTGTGCAACACAAAATAAATAAATATAACAATTTCGATCATCTGGCAGATGGTAGGCTTGATTTATAAATTAGAAATATTAAAATTCGATTACTAATCACGTGCCAGTTAGTACTTACGGTTATTAATTGATTATTAATATAATTTCAATGTATAAATTCGCATTTTTGTTTTGACGAGCACATTGTAAAACTGACAATGAGTAACCAGTGGATAGCTCATACTACAGCGATGATATATTCAAAAATTAATGTCAATTCGAAAATCTGCCCGATGAAATTGTTATCTTTATTTATTCTATGTTGTGCTTACGTTATTTGCTTTCTCAAATTGTTTCATTGAAAACGATGTGATTTTTCGTATCATGTTTATCGTGAGACATATCATTAGACCTTCGGTGGCCGGGTGATAAGATTTCTACTCAGAAAATAGAGAGGTTCAGATTCGAGCTCTTAATATTTTTTGTAATAAATTTCTTGACAATAGTGCGAAGTTTGTCAGATGCTTTATCGGCATAGTAATATTAATTTGATTATTAATATCAATTTAATTATGTTTGTTGGTGGTTTAAATTTAAAAGATCACTGTTGTAAAAACAGCGGTAATCAGCATGTAATTTGAGAAGTGGGGTTTGCAATAATTCACAAATTAATATTAGGCCCATGATCGAAATTGTCGTATTTATTTATTTTCTGTGTTCGACAAACTTGATAATTAATATCTCTCTGCTTTATATAACAACGGATATACAGATACAGTTTTATTAAATTTCAGGACACGGTTGCAGTATCAAGCGTGACTTCCCATGCAACACGTATGTCCCAAATTGGGACATGTGACGTCTTAAAGATGTCCCGATTTGGGACATTATATTCACTGGGAAGCAATTAAACGTCTTTAAAATTGTGATACCATATAAATACTGTGAATAAACTTTTGAAAGAAGTTTTGATATTTAGTTTCCCTATAAAAAGGCAAATTATCCAACAATTTTTATAATCTTATTAAACTGCTTATTATATTGCAGATATAAAGACAGATAATAAGGATTAATTCTATAAAAGTAGGTTGTTTCCTAAAAAAAATTTTTTTTAATTAAAAAAATGTCCTATCTCTGCAACGTCGATTTTCTTTCACAAAACGGAAAGAAATGAGTATAAGGGAGATATTAATTTTGATTGTACCAAAAATCATGATTTTGTGATGACGTTATGTTATAAACAGAAATATTTTAAAAGTCTTAAAAAGCTTTCGGAGAATACCTATGTCCTTTTAGACAATCATATTACAAATTAAAGATATTATAGATTACTTCAATGTAATTAACTTATTTTCAACTGATTGTCAAGATTGCCGGTTTTTCTATTAGACGGATATGAATCAAACTTTTCAGTAGAAGGCGCATTGAGAAAATTTCAATGACACAGTGTTTTTAATTCAAAGAGCATAACAACTTTTACATGTGGGAGTGTTGCGCGTGACTGCGTGAGCTTATTCAATCACGAAACTTATAAGTAAGAGTAGCTTGCAAAATCTGCTCTTGATAAACCTGACTGAATCTGGATTATGTTGTTGCCAAATTATAATCTCAACGATCACGCCACACGTTCAAGCACTTCAGTAAAATGCGAGCTTTTTACTAATTGAAGCTTTTTAATCTTTTCTTCGGATTTAAAAAGTTTATTTTGCATTGCAATATCTTTGAAGAAATATAAACACTATTATTTGGAAATTTATTAGATTTAACAATTAGATTATAGAATATCCATAGAAAATCTATGGAAAATAGTAAATTATTGACCTCTTTTTTAATCGATCGCAGTACATTAATTAATAATTACTCGATTATTATTAGTTGATAGCTTTAAATTTGAAACGGAAAGATAAATATTAGAAGATCTGAACAATTACATAAATAAAGGATTAATATCAATAAAATTGATAGGTGGATAATTGCATTGCTAATTAAATTTGCGATTAATTATATTTATTATACATTATATATATATTTATATATTATATTATATTATATCTATTATTTATTATATCCTCTTCATATACTTACATTATATTTATTACATTATGCGTTAAAATATACGAAAAAATATGAAGGCACTGATCAAAGTTAATTAGTAATTAATGATGATTTAAATGGAAATACTTATTGTCAGTTGGAAAAATAATACCGCGAGACTTATCGCGATGGGCGTGCAAAAAATTGCTTATTAAGTACCGCGTCATCGTATATGCTGTCAGAGGATATATCGTTACGTGTACGGGGGGGGGATTAATCGCAACGGCGTTTTCGGTGCTCGCTGCAATTTGAGGCCCGCGGAAAAGACCGTGCCGCTAGCCGTTATTCCCTCTCGGGCTATCGCGGCAGTCTCGGACACTCCACACTCGACACGTGACCCACTATCTGCTTTCCTCCCCTCCAACCCCTCTCGCCTCTCGCTCTCACACGGTCTCGATATCATCCCCTCCTCTCTTTCCTTAATGTACATCACCCTCCCTTCCCTATCCGTCTCCTCGCGAGAGAGAGAGACTTAATACGCATACGCGAGTCGGCTCGGCTGCGCATCGCGTCGCATAAGCTCCGTTCCCGAGCGGTCGGCGTTCTCGCGGGACGGGGGACGGGGGTCGATCGAAAGCACCTAAAACGAGACGGCGGACGGTGGTGGCGGGGAGGAGAGGGGGGAGGCCCGAAATCCGCGGAGGGTTGAGGGTTGCGAGATCGCCGTTGAGTCGGTACATCGCCCGCCGTTGCCGGTGGAGCCACCTAGGTCTCGCGAATCGGTCCCGCGAACTCGCGAAGGGGTGAGAAAGAAAGGGAGGGTGGAAGGAGGATGGGTATCGAGGGTGTTCGCGTGGCGCGGGAGCGGGAGCGGGAGGGGTGGTAAGGAAATCACGTATTGACGCGTCTGCGTGGTCACGCCGGCGCGTTGCCCGCCGCGGAGGGTGCGCCGTGGGGGGCGAGGGGGGGTGAGAAAGGCGACGGGGAGGTGGAAGGATAGAGGTACCGAAGACCTCTCTCGCGGGGGTCGGGCCAGCCTCGATCGCTCAATATTCAACCCTTCGCCGGACGAGAGCGCCCGACAGCAGCGGCTCCTCCAGACGGGGGCACGAATCGACCGTTCCTTCCTTTGCGCCCTCGCCCGCGGAGCTGTTCGATCGCGGCCGACGTTCCGCCGGAGGAAGGAAGCTCCTCAGCCCTCGGGGAAGGATCAGCACGCGCGGCACGGTGGCACAGCGCCTTTTCTTCACTCACTTCGCGCCTTCTTCCGTTCTTCTGTCGTCGCCCCCGGAGTTCCACCCTTTTTCTTCTTCGCGCGCACGGTCCCCGTCGTCGTCGTCGAGAGTCATCGTCGAGAGTCATCGTCGAGAGTCGTCGTCGAGAGTCGTCGTTAGAACGGGATGGAGGGCAAGAATAAAGTCGAGCAGTATTACACCCCGCCGCCGAAGCTCGGGAAATGGGAGGGCTTCCGTGTCTTCGTCTGGAACTCCGAGACGGGACAGTTCCTGGGGCGCACCGGCGCCAGTTGGGGTGAGTTCCTTTTTCAGCGACAGAATATATATTTTAGTAGCGACACTCGAACATCAGCTTCTCCCGTTGAGTCCTTGCGTCTCTCGACCCGCCCCTCTGTGCGCAAGATTATTTTCCGGGAGATAAACCGCTGACTCCTCCGATTATCCAAGTTTGATTAATTAGAAGAATTAAGATGTCCTGGTGTTGCCTTGGTTCAAGTCACGTAGTGTGTAATTTTTGTATAGTTTGACGCAAGTGTAGATATATAGATGTAGTAGTACTTTATTTGACAATCGTGTTAGGCGTTAATCCTTTCCAGAGTTAATCCTTTGCATTTGGTTACGTCGTTGTAGCGTCTCTAACGGCTCGATCGTAGAGGAATACCTTTAGATATTAAAAGTAGCCTAACTGGTGGTTCGACCAATCCGAGTGTGAACGTAGGTTGGATAGTACATCGTCTATATATAAAAAAAACCGTTACTCTATTCAACTTCATATTTCCATACCTACATCGTATTTATATTTATATCATATCATTTCGTTTACTTTGCTCGTCAAGTTAAGCGAGAAAGTCATAGGCATCCTGGTAGTTAGTACTGACCCAATTATGTAGAATATATGTACAAGCGAAATTACTAAAATTACTTCAACACGCTTTATGAGCCTAGCACTACATTTTTGGACTCTTCTAGAGATATATTGGATATGTTTTACAAGACATAATTTTCGAAATAATTTATTTGCAGTGTTAAAACCAGACATTTGTGGGGAATTGTTAAATAAATTACATCATTAATATTCGTTAATACTGTTACGTAATTTTCCGTTTTTTTTTGTCCGATCCGGATTACTTTAATCACAATTCGTTTGACCTATGTCAAGATTAACGACCAAGCGTGCAAAATTGGAGGGAGATTAACATGTGTATCTAAGAAAAAAAACGTCATGAAGACTCTTCGAGACTTTCTGCAGAGATGGCTTGAAGTTGTCTTTTATAGGATATTTTTTTTTGGAGCATGTACAGCTACTTACATTATCCACTGTAACATTTATCGATTAAAATATACGACACGGCCAATCTGAATATAACGGTCTATAAAAATATTTACTGTCAGTTAAATCTGTCACTCCGATATTTATTCAACGCTACAACGACACAATGAAGGCGAAGCTGTTCGGAGATGTGCGTTAACAAGAAGAAGAATATGAGGAGCTGGAGTTACTTGAATAAATTGGTATATCAATGATTTAATACTTACATAACTTTGCCGACGAAACTGATCTCCATTGCAATAGTTAGATTGTTATTGAAGTTATGTAAAATAAGAAGTAAGTAAGTTGTGTCGCTTGTATAATTTTGTAAAAATTCAGGAGTTAAACAAATTATCCGTGATATATTAGAGATTGGAGAAACGTGTATTTACTGGAGTAGCACTTTTGTTAAATCAATAATCATTAAATATATCTCCAGTGTATCTTTTTACCGTTTTATATTTCATTTTTATTTGAAAAATTAGTGGAATGGTATTTTTAACTAATATTCCCTTCGAAAGATAAGATAAAGGTTTCAAAAGATACGGGTGGTCGAAGGTTATATATGACTAAGGTTCATTACGTAATAATACATAAAAGATAGTATAGTTATACCATTGTGACATTTCCTAGATCGGAAAATTTTGTCGTGACATTCTCAACGTTTATTGTAATAGTTTATTTTTATAGGCATAAACAATAATATACAAAACAATTAAAAATTTTGAATTTGTGATTATCAAGCACATTTAGTTATTATAATTTAAATTGAAATTTTTGCTCGGCCTAAATTGGCACTCAAATTGGCCGATAAATTTAATTTTAAATATTAAATCTATCTTGTAATAATGTTAAAAAATTTATCAAATTTACTAAAAGTTTAGAATAAATGGTTTAGTAAGTTTAGAAAATATTTTATAAGTAGCAATTTTCAACCAACGAGGTTTACCATAATCAGTGTTATTTTTATTCACGATCGGTGAAAATTGACATGAGATTTTTATTCTTCGTGAGTTGTTTGAAAACTTTGCTCTTTCTGAGAACGATTGTCAGTGATTTATCTTTTAAGAATCAGTAATTCAGTTTACGTATACAAATTTACATATTTGGAATTATGCTGTTACATAATTTAATCTCCGTGCTCGTGAGTTTGTAAAAAAACACGCTAGTTAATTTACAACTTTAAATGGTATTAGTCATAACATCATGCTAGTGCACAAAATAACTATTTATAGAGGCAAAATTTATCCAACCCAACGGTCAGCTACAAGTTACGTAAGACATAGTTTCCTCCATCGGAAGTGTTATACGCGGCGTAAGGTTTCGGATGCATGTGCACTTCACTACTTACCGATCGTGAAGTATATATTGAATCAGAAAAAGTGCAAAAATAAAGAATACAGGGTAATAAGAGAAGAAATTGATATCTAATATTTTAATCACATGTTAATGATGATTACGCATTTATGCAAATTAAATTGTGATCTACTAGAAACTATGTAGCACTTGATATTGAAAATTAAAGGATTTCGGAGGAATTAAGTTTGAGGGAACTATAGAGAGGACACAGATTATATTTTTTAAATTAATCACAATTAATTGCATCAAATTGGATTTGTATTGGCAATTTTCTAAGTGTTAGATGTATTACAAGTGTTAGATGCTTACGTAACTAAACTAAAGCTATCTAAAGACCCCAACGCGAGACGAAGACAGAATAGTGATCGAGCACATGGATCTCTTGATATCTTGGTTTTTTTTGCTTTTGAATAACTTATGTAGGCAAGTACATTTTAGCTTATATTGAAATTATCTTTAGGCTGGCCATTGTGCCAATATATCAATCGGTCTGACGATGGTCCCAATACCGTCTGAGATGTTTTCATTCGTTTATGTAGGCAGTTAAAACTGAAAATATCTTGTGATAAACGTAAGGTGGCGATTTCCATGTGCGTTAACAAAGTGCGTTAAACGTAAGCCGAGTGCTGGTTTAGTATGGATATTTCTTGGTCTATACTTATACTGTTGCGCATATCCTGTTTTGATAAAATGGCATTTAGCGTTGGTTTTTACATCTTTTCATTAACGAGAAATTTATACACAATAATAGTTTAACTTTTAGTTGACTCCTTATATAACCATCTTTTAAAAAATTGTTTTTAATATCGCTAACAAAATATCTTGTTTCTCTCGATTTTCTAAAATAATTTGTCTTTTTAACTGAAACAAAAAGCTGAATTTTAACTGTAAAAAATTATTATAAACTCTATAAACGCGCGTATAAATAATGTAAAATAATTTATTATTTGAGTGCGCGCACATATGTACGTTAGGATCGATAGAACTTTCTCTATATATTATTTCAATTGCAATTTTCATTTTGTTTTTAATTATTGAGAGAGATAATTGTAATATATTTACTTACATATTACAACATAAAAGTCTGTATGTAAAATCTCTTTTTTCCACGATTTATCACTGCCATTATTTGCTACTTTAGTTCCAACAGAATCAAAGTTTGCGGTTACCTACATCCGTATGTCGGAGGGGTGCGACCTCGCTGCAGACTTCCGTCGTTCTATTTTTACATTCTACCGCTTGAGATAGCAGCAGGAGGAAATGCACGAGTGAGAGATGTCATAAGTTTTCAATAGGGTAGCTTTTTAAATAACTCTACTGCGGTATTTTACTGTACGGTTAAAAACGTACATCGCGATTGTGGATTTGCTCTTTTAAATTCTTCGATTCCTTTCATTTATTACGATATTTCATTTATATTTTATGTATAATAAAATATAAATTCTTTTCATAATTTTTTTTTCCACATAACTCTAGCCCGTACGTTTATCATATCGTCTTCTCCTCTTCTCTCCACTTTTATCTTTATCTTTCTCTCTCTTTTCCGCGCCTGTTTTATCACTTTTTATCTATGCCCCTTCGCTCTTCCGTTGAGGTCGATCGACTTCCGCCAAAATCAATACGAGCCGTCTCCGTTACCATCTCACAGAAATGGTATGGTCTGATTTCTATACTGGATAGTGTTAGCGTCTGCGCGCTACTAACGCAGCCGATTTTTCCAGCTGAATGTCCTACATTTCAAGTTCGATCCTGCAGATCTTTCGGCAAATGAACAAAGCTGAATAAAGCTTTTACAAAGTAATGAGGTTTGCGGTATATTAAAAATTAGCTAAGAGATAATTAGCAGTTATGCCCATTATATTATCGCGTCAGAATACTTCATGGCCTATTTGACGAAAGAAATAGTCGGCATTCAGTGTCGTTGCATTCTGCACCGTGTCGATCGATATCTCGAGAAAAGTCATAGAAATGTTACGTTACCGTAGCGACTTCGTGCAGCCATTTTGACATTAAGAGCGAGCCATTGATATAGAGTTAATTACTATATTATCTTTAGAGTCTTGATGTTAAAATTAGACAATAAAAAAAATTAGACAAATTGCTTTCTTGCCTTCTGGGAGACTCGACAGCAATATCCAATTTATCTTAAAATACTAAGTTTTTTCTATTTATGTAACAAAATCTGCTATAATTAGTTACTAAAAATTAAATATTATTTATTATACGTATCTATATAGTATTATATTTCTTACATAATATTAGATTATTACTAAATATGTATCTTTCTAAAGGAGTAATTACATTACAAAGAATAACTCACAAAATTTTTTACGAGAAATAAAAGTAACTGTAAGTACTTCTGGAATCGTCTCTCAGTTATTATATTTTTTATCTCAAAATATTTATTTATCAGTATAATTATTTTTAGTTGATATAATTAAACGAGAGAAGTGGAACGTCACAAACGTCTGCGAACATACGTTTGTGATTATTTTGATTTGTAATTATCCGTGACATTTAATTACGGTATGAACACATTAGCGTTTAACGATTATGCGATTATGATGCGATTATGATCGAACGCAGGCTTTATACGATTAAGCGCGAATGCATCATGTTATCGTTCACAAAGAGATAACTAGTGACAGAATCAAACGGAAAATTTTTATCTATAACGAAGATCTGTTTTTCTCTAATAATGTCTCTATAATTTGTACTTAATTCTTTTATGAACAAACAGTATCGTCGCGTTTTATAAAGTTTTATTTATAGAAAATAGACGACCTGGCTATGTCAATTAAATTAAAAACCACGTCCATTCTTTTTAAAGTCTTAAAGATTTATAAATCATATAAATAAATATATTAAAACATTAATTAAAAGAAAAAGTAAATTTATAATAATTG
Organism: Temnothorax nylanderi; assembly: GCF_030848795.1. Lineage (NCBI taxonomy): Eukaryota > Metazoa > Arthropoda > Insecta > Hymenoptera > Formicidae > Temnothorax > Temnothorax nylanderi. The sequence goes on along the minus strand of NW_027249103.1, from coordinate 1,053,085 downwards.
TAAAGATGGAATTGATATCTGTTTGGAGAACGCATTCTCTTGGAAGTAATGTCGCTTTGCGTGCGTAAGAATATGTTCGTCAATGATTTGTATAACAAACACATGGCATCGCTTACCCAATACCAATTCAGGCCAATTAGACGCCGGATCATAATTGTCACGATGCTCCAGCCTTCGACCAGCAAACGATAGCAACAATAGAGATTACGCTCGTAAAATAATATATTTTATATTAGTTTCGATATTTTAATCCTAAATCAGACAATGTGTCTATTTTGATTTTTCATTGATCGTATTGATGAAATACTAGCTATGTAAATTAAAAATTCGTTAAGCAGTAATATTACAATCGCATTTTCAACAAATATTTTAAGATTTAAAATGAAAAAGATGTTCTGGAACTTTTTGCTCGCGTTATTTGAAGAAGTACGGAAAATTTTTTTGACACAAAGAGAGTCAAAATAATTTTTTGACACAAGAGAGTTAAAATAATTGATACGATAGCGAGAAAGAACTTGGTCGATAAAATAACTTATAATAGATCGCGTGTTTCAAAAGAGCTAGTGGTAAGTTTGACTTGCGATTATGTAATAAAGCAGCTTTCGTGTTTCGAGCAATTTCGATCGATTTTATAGAATTAGCCTTGAAATACTTTTTTCATATGATGCACAAGAAATAATCGGTAATACGAGCGTCTATTTGCTTGATGCAACATATTGCAACGTTTAATTGAATTTAAAGCGCAATTGTTACTTACACAAGTATTTATAATGTATAAACAGAAATAGAAATATTCTTAAACGGAAAGTGTGTGTAAAATTGTTGTTCTAGCTTCCAATAGAAGTTACATTACTCTTCAATTATAGGAGTTGTACTACTCTTAGAAAAATAGCACTTTGTACCATAGATAAATAATACGTACCATTTAACGTATTGTGATATATTTGTGATATACTTGTCGTGTTTAGAATAAATTATATATCGTTAAAGTTACGTATCGTTAATTTTCTAATGAATAATTTATTGTGGAATAAATTAATAAATAATCCTTGTATATTATTTTGATCATAAAAATTAAATTGTATGTAGGTACTTATATAATTCTACAAATAAGTAGCTTTTATTCAGTAGAAATATAATATCACAAAATGTGAATGTGTTTTCGTTTTTTATTTTTGAATACATTTTATTTGTTAATGAAATAAATAAATAATTAGTAAATAAGTAAATAGATTGATATAAAGTAGCATTGATAAGCAATCATTAAAATTATATTTTAAACTAAAAGAATATATTCGTTCTTTCCATATCGAAGTTTAAGAAATAATTTCTTTTCTCGCATTAAAATTCAGTGATATTTTGTCTTATATACGCAAATATATTTTCAGCTAAAATTTTGCTGTTCTACGTAATTTTTTATGCCGTCCTGTCCGGCTTCTTCGGTGCGATGCTCGCTGTGTTCTATCAGACGTTGGATCCGAACGCGCCGAAGTGGCAGCTGGATAATTCGCTGATCGGCAGCAATCCGGGTCTCGGTTTTAGGCCTATGCCTCCCGAACGCAACGTCGAAAGTACTTTGATTTGGTACAAGGCTAGCGACGAGGGTAATTATCTACACTGGACCAGGGAGTTGGACAGATTCTTGGCAGGTAAGACACTTGAATGAAGCACACTTTTTAATGTGAAAGCAAATAATGAAACCAAATTAATTACTCTATTTATTTTGAAGAAACATTGTTCATGTTGAATTAAATTTGTTAACTAATCGGCACGGAATTAATATGCAGTTTTCAAGATGTAATTTCTATGCAATGCAGAATATCAAAGACCGCCGAGTGGTACGAACAGCTACGAGAGAGTGATATGTGATTACGGTAAGCCAGCACCACCAGGCAAAGTCTGCGATGTAAACATGGCCACTTGGGGACAATGCACGAAAGATAACAAATACGGCTTCAGCAGATCCGCGCCTTGTATCTTCTTAAAACTGAATAAGGTTTGTATATAATTTTTATGTGATCTACTAAACTTTCATGAACATTTTATGCACCCCTTTAAATCGAAACTGCGTTTATACAAGATGAAAAAGAAAATCGAATAATAAATCGCTAGTTTTTAATTTTTTTTCCAAGCATTTTCACTTTTATGATCCAGTAAGCAAAATAACTGATTAAGAAAGTATTTAAATTATTGAATTTGCAAATTTTTTTGTTCTTGGATTTTTCTAGACATCCAGACTAAAAAAGAACAACAAATTTTTAAGAATTTCAAAGATTATCTTTTACTGTTTCTTAAAGACAGATTTAGTATTTCTCGAATTTAAAAAGCGACCAAAACGACTGGACACATTATCCCTTGTAAAGATGTCGATTAAATAAAATTATACCTTAAACTTGTTTCAGATTTTTGGATGGGAACCGCAATTTTATAATGATACCAAAAATTTGCCGGCTATGATGCCAGCGGATCTCAAGGAGCATATCATGCAAGAAGAAAAACACAACAGACTGGACACTGTCTGGGTGTCTTGCGCTGGTGAAAACCCTGCCGATGTGGAGAACATGGGTGCGATTCAGTACATACCACGTCGTGGTTTTCCTGGCTTCTATTTCCCATTCAAGAACACTCAAGGATATTTGAGCCCTCTTGTAGCTGTGTTCTTCGAAAAGCCCAAGTGTATGTATACATTTAATTTTGTTTTCAATGTTAACAATTACATGTTCGAAATGGAAGACAACTTCTCACTAGACAGCTATTTTTATTTTTAGACATCTAAAGATCTAGGAATTAATCTAAATGTCTAAAAGTTAGATAAATTTTTAAGTTTAACGATTTCAAAGAGTTATCGATCCAAAGTCAATCCAATCAAGTCTGCGGATCCGACAGATCGTTAAGATCAACATATACCAACGAAGTAATTAACATTTATCGGTGTTTGTTACAGACGGCGTGCTCATCAATATCGAGTGCAAGGCATGGGCGCACAACATCCATCATGATAGATTTGAAAGACGTGGCTCGGTGCACTTCGAACTAATGGTAGACTAAGCCCGGCCATTTCGATCATTCGCCAGATCATAACCGCTACTAACCGCGTCCAAGTAGGAAGCCGCAAGAGAATAGAACAGAAAGAAGACATTTTTTTTTTAACCTGCCTCGTTGGCCGACCGCGATCACACCCTGTACCATCCGGTTTTCTCTCTGCCCGACGATACCGCTCCGGATTAGCCTTACTTCTTCTCACTGTCATCATTTCATCAGCTCATCGTCTTCGTCGTACTTACAACGATTGTAACAGCGTTATCCATCGATCATGTCAATCGCCAAGAGAAGGAAACAGAAAGAAGGAAGACGGGGAAAGGAGAGAGAAAGAGAAATGGAGAGAAAGGGAGATAGAGAGAAAGAGAAGAGAGAAAATGAACAAAAGGGCAAAGCAAACGAGAAAATGAGCTCAACGGAGCAATCAACTACAATCGAGATGCACAAAACTAAATGGGAAGGAAGAAAGGTGAAATGAACAATCCCGCACAAAAGCCGGGCGGTATCTTCTCTTATTTCTGCCAGGGTTGTGTCACGGGGAGTGATCTCGACCATCGACGGCTAGTCGATCGTTCGCAAAACTTAATTCGCGCGCGCGCGCGCGAGAGAGAGAGAGAGAGAGAGAGAGAGAGAGAGAGAGAGAGAGAGAAAGAGAGAAAGAGAGAGAGAAAGAGAGAGAAAGAGAGAGAGAGAGATTCTCCTTTAGTTAAGAGCCCACCGACCGTTTTCAGTTAGATTCTCTTGAGCTTTTCGTCACACGCGTTTCTTTTCACAGAGACGAGCTCTGGCCGATAAGTTGTCATGGTATCGCGGATGATCGATAATCTTAGTTCAGCCATGTAGTTGTATATTACATTAGTGTATTTTTGCCCATCGCGCGTTACATCTTGGCATGTCGGTACGTTGAAATTTTTGGGCATTGGTAAGAGAAGTGGTACTCGGTGAATTTTAATAAAAGACAGCAGGCATAAAGGGATACAAGTACGCGTTAAGCTCAGTTGGACTAATCGCTATCAAGTAACAATGGTAAACGTTGCTTGTAACGTTATTTTAAACTTTGAGTGATGTTAATAGTGTTAAAAAAAAAAAAAATTAACCGCAAGCAACGCAAAAACTGTCATCTATCGAAATGTTGAATAAAGTTAAACGTCATGTACGAGATTGCTAAGTCCAAAATTTTTCCAAAAATCTTGGTATTGATGAGATATAGTAAAAATCTTTATAAAAATGGAACAAAAATTTGTTAAAGATTTTTGTTTTTGAAATATCTCATCGAGCTTCACGTATTAACATTTAAATCGTCAGGTTTTCGATTTTGGTAAACAACGCGTTACTAAAATCGTCTCGATGTGTTACGTTTGCAATGTGACGCATGTCACATAACAACGCAGATCGCAATTCTATTTATATGGCTACAAAAACTATCGAATGCTATTCATATTGATATTGTTATTCGTATAGTTATGTTTGTCTTGTATATTGACAATTGTTACTTGTATTCCTTTGTTCTGGATATTTTCAATTGAGAGTTAAAATTAAGTGTTATTATATTGAAATCTGCTATGGAGCATGGCGAAAGAATATAAGCAAAGATACGGATATTAAAGAGGCAATCGATAGTTATTGCCACCCAATAATATGTTGAATGTGTATGATGATCTATGATTCTATATAATGCATTTTTCATGCGGTAAAAATACTAGAATCTATGGATTCTTGCATGCAGAGACACTCGGATTCGCAGATTGTTGAATCTACTGATTTTTGAGCTCATAAATGCTCGGATTTACGGATTTGGATTCCCAAGTTTTTTTGAAGTCTTGGATCATCAAAGGAACGTATTTTAATTTGCGAGTGATATGTGGTAAAAACAAAGAGAATTAGATGTGACAGTGAGTTTAATTAATAAACTCTGCACTTAAGAATTTACTTACATGTTTGACATGCCGATGTTAAACGTTGCAGTTGTTAATTGTGTGTTATTAATTTATTGAGCCTACGAGTCGAACGATCTCGAAAGAGATTTTGATAGAAAAAAATTGCAAACAAAGATCTACAGGATATGAAATTTTGAATTAGAAAAAATTGTCAACCTTTAGAAAACATTTTAATTCTATATTGACTGTAAATTTGTAAATCTATTGAATTCAATTACAAATTATAAAATTTAGATGCGATTATGAATATGTGCGTTTAAAACGGATATTGCGGCGTGAAAGTTCCAAGACTTTGTAGATCCGAGTTTGTGTGCGTGCGTGATATAAAGATATATGAAAATAAAAATAAAACGGTAAGATGCATGAAATATAGAAATGCAGATCATGATATATAAACTTAAAGAATTTATGAATTCAAAGATTTATGTGATATCAACGATCTGTACATCTAAGACTCTATGGGCCCAAGAATCTTCTTATCTGAGGATATATGAGGGCAAAAATCTATATACTCAGGAATCTATAAATCAACAGCAAGAATCAACAAAAATCTACAGATTTAAAGATCTGTGCGTGGACCTAAGAATTCAAATTAAAAAAAAAATTTACGAATATGAAAATTTGCAAATACAATAATCTGTAAGTCCAAGGATCTATTGATTTTGCGAATTAATATTTAATTTGCGATTTGAGAAATAATTTAGTTGTTAAGCATGTAGAAGAGGCATTGCAACACTATCAGGTCGGCACTGACAAGATACATTGTAATAATACAAAAGGAACTCTCATGCGCGTTTAGTACTTACTGAATAAGATTCCGCGAAAACTGCTAATAAAATTACTGGAAGGGAATTTAAAAGTCTATACTTAAAGAACAATTTTCAAAGAGCACTCGCGATCAGTAATTACTACATTTTTAATAGTGATAGTACGAAAAATGTACATTGATCGTATACTAATAATATAAATATGTTATATTAATAATATATAATATATCGATAGCTAAAGCATTAAAATTGTTGATGCATTAATAGTAATACTGATCGTGGTAGCCCTCCATAAGTACTTAATTCCAATAATGATTGATTTCTGGATGTACTTAAGTCAAAGGCATCATTGATCTTAAACCGAACTGTCGATATATCACAAATAGGCGTTTAGTCGCGATCAACGTAAAGCGTTATATTGCACGCGAAGATTTATATTGATTTTGTCAAAACTATGCGGCGCGACATTGCGACAGTGGAATGCGTATTATTTATATGTATACTGTATCATATAATATTTAATATTAGTTCACGTAAACCAGTATCCTACACAAGTTGTTAAGTTCTGTGGTTGAAGAGAGAAGAAATTGGCCGAACTGTTCTTTTTTCTGCATTGATGCAAACATTACGTTTGGACAAAAGAAAATACATTCCGAAGGAAAATACATTCTAAATGATCGTAATGTATTGAGAAACGAACGTCGGATCATCGATACGAGTATCTCCTATAATGGAACTTCAACCTGAGGAAAATGATGTATCAAATTTTATGTACAAGTATTTTATGTAGTTTTCATTAGGTTAATTATACTGTGCGAATAATATGTATTACAGTAGATAAGTATCGGTTATACAAAAAAAAATATATATATAGATCTTAAAATCCGTAAATCTGTTAATCCATAGATTCACCGATCACATTTAGCATCATAGACCCTCGCTTTTACGAAATGTGTATAGCATCGTAGATTGAAAGATAAATAGATCCATGGATCTACAGATTCACAGATCCATCGATCCACACACGTGCACAGTTCATCTACATATATTTTAGAGATTCACAATCATTTCTTCATAATTCCTTGAACCTATTGTTATTCATAAGTTCTTGATTAATATCTTATTCACGATAGTCGTTAAGCGCCTGTTTGTTAAATCAGGATTAAATCAACCATATATCTTGAGATATAAATTTCCTAACATTATTCAAATAATGCAAGCATCTAAAAAGGTGTCTGTAAGACGTCCTTTTGTAGACATCTTTAAGATTTTTTTCCCCAAAAAGGCGTTTAAAATATGTCGATAAAATATCCTGCGACTTTCTGAAAAATACGTCTCGTTTATAACGTCTTAAAGTTGTCTATTACACGACATTTTTCGAACTACGCAAGAAGAATGTTACTACAGTGATTATATAGTAATTATTGTAACACAATCTATTAATTCCTATGCGTATCGCGTGCCTAAAGTTTGGTGAAACTAAAGCTTTAGAGGAAATTGTAATTAGATCGCGGGTCAACTCGATCGCAGCAAGCCGAGAGCTTTCGACAAGAGCCGCTGTGCCAGATGACACTTTTTTTTCTCCCCTGCGCGCTATCAATATTTTCCTTTTACGAGCATATACTTATGCCTGCGTGAGCGCCGGGCGGCTATCCATCGACATCTGAACAAACACATCCGTGGTCTAATTATAATCTATAATCGGTTGGCAGTAATATAGGGAAATAATAAATAAAATGGAGACGCCTATTTTTCTTAATATTATATTTCGTTCCCTTTTCTCTCCTATTTTCAAACGACGCGCCCACCAGCAGCACGAATCTTTAACCCGAAGTTATACTCTCGCGCATGCGCACCAGACATCCGGAATTCATGTCCGACCATGCGCAGAAATGTTTCGAGGTAGTCTCAAATCAATAAATAATAGTTTGTAAAAGACTACTGCAATTTACAAGGCCCTAACATTACGGATTTTTGGATTTACGTATCTTAAATCTTTGAACTCTCTGAACATAAAATTGATAAGTTAGTAAATCCTGGAATAGACTATTGAAAGACGGATCCTTGCATTCAAAGATTCGTAGATGCACGGATTTTTGAATATCTTGCATGAGCATTCTAAAATTTGAAAAACATATTACGCGGTAAAAGACATAAAGGGAAAGAGGAAAAAAACGAAAGAGAAAGAAGAAAGGACAACATAAAATGTCAAATTTTATATATATATAATCGAAAAATATGCTAATAAATGCTACACGAGGATGGCTATATATTATTATTCATTATTGCGGTTTTTAATTGTTGAAATATAAAAATCACACTAATCGTGTGCGTAAGAGAAAGGAGAAGATGAAAAGAGGAAAAAGAGAAAAAGAGAGTAAGAAAAATTTGATATATAAATTAAAAAAAAAAAGAAGAAAACATAAATAAGAAAAACAGCCTTTAATGATACGTGTACGCATCGAGTTCAAGCTGATTGTGTTTAAACTTAGTCAACTACTCGGATCGATGTCTGATTTTTCAAGATGACCGAAACCGAGACTGAAAGACTTCTTTGCGATTTAATTAATTGTAAGACATCGTCTATGCGTGCGTGCGTGCGTGCGTGTGTATGTTCTGCATACCATTTCGCTTTCCAAGTCGTATGGAACGCGATTTACAAATTAACGTTTATCATTCGAGCGCACATGTAGAGAAAATGTTTTGAAAAAATTGTAAAAACGAGATAAAATTACAAAAATCAAGAAGGAACTTGTAATGCAATCCATTACGTATACCCAATACGCCAATACGATATCCGTATTTACATATATCGTACTCTCTAAATCTGAATCAATGAATAGTACTGCGAATCAGTGACTATATTCACTGATTCAGATTTAGAGAGTATATACATTATAGGTACATATGTGTATGTACATCCATGTTGTGATTGAAGCTAACAATTTTAATATTCGAGCACTAGCGCTTTATACGCAGCAGAGGAATGCATTACTTATTAACAGGATATTTAATTAGAAACCATTAACATTCTTGTTAGATACCGCGTTTGTTGTTGAATTATTGATAAGCCGTGTGTAGTATAAACAGTGTTTAAGCAGCGTCTTATGTTATATACGTACATATTGAGTAACGCTTGTTTATGTGATTACGTGATAAACATTGCATACAAAGATGTATAACGTTATTCACATTACATGATTCTTACAATTAGTGAAGATGAGGTATTTACAGCAAAAATGTAAAGTTTATTTTATTAAAATACGTAGAATTCGTATTTTATAAGTTATGCCGCTATGGATTTGGTCCATTCTCGTTCTGAATACATACCTATATATACAGTATGGTGCACTAAAATTATTATCTTCATTTACGTTAATATTATAATCTTCAGAGAAAAATCAAACAAAAGATACACAGTCTCAAGAGATATAAATTTAGTTAAAAGAGTTCTTTCTAGATAAGGACCATTAGGAGATTTAAAAATATCGTTTTTTAAAATGAGAATTCATGTTCTCCTTGAAATAATGCAATTTTGTTTGATCGATTTTTTTCTAGAAATAATAATATTGAGGTGTAAATTAAGAATGTAATTGCACTATCTGTTATATATCGTATGTAATGAGTAAAAAAATATTTGTACAACCCATTTCTTTTGGGATAATTTTGCGGAAAAAAGAAACACATATTGCTACAATGTGCTTTGTTCAATGTATTAGTACAAATAAAAACAATGTATTCTAATAGACATTGCAATGATATTTTTCTGCTTTGTATAAAATTATTCCAAATAATATGGAGTAAATATTATTTTTACTCACTGCATGATACAGAATATATCGATATTATATATCAATACAATAAATAATCAATACAAAAAAAATTTCACACGATCATAAATTAAGAACCAACAATTTTATGTATTATAAATGTCAATTGACATATATACATACATACATACAATTAAACGTTCATTGAATTAGATATTGCTGACATGATATAAGGTAATAATTTATCAATATTTATCAGTAATTTAATTATTAAACGTTGAATAAATAATTTATAATAATCTTTGTGATCATATTATCAATAAAGCAAAAGGTTTAATTTTGTTCAAGAAATAATTGCACATAAACGTCATAAATATAAAATATATAATTTAGTTAAAGATAATTTTGTCGAGGGTAATTTTATAGATTGCTAAGGGATTATTTTAATCACCTGTGTTTAATTACTCTACTTTCTAACATATTCTATTTGCTTTTTGCAACTATTCATATACGAGGAAAACATTCATTGAAATATTATACACGCTAAAATTTTAAAAAAGAAATCTTAAAAAACAAACATCTATGAGATACTAAAGTAGGTCATATGCTTAGATGAGGATAATTCCTCTGCTAATTTGTTGAGGATATAGCAAATCCATGGGATTCCATACGCAGCTGTACTAAATATTAGAAGATTATTTTTTCGTTATATAGCTAAAGTGATCCACGTACACTTTAAAGCAGATGATTGTAGCGTTATTAAGGCATTCTACGACATAAACTTGTTGTTGTTGATTAAAATAATTGTATAATCTAGATATATCTAGATTTACTATAATTACTATCATCATCGATGGTTGATAAATCTTTAACAAGTTGTTATTGGGCGTTATTGTGATTATAATGCTACCTGTGTCATTATTAGTCTTTTTATCAGTTTGGTTAAATGTATCCTGTCACAAATTAACCTTATAATAATAAGCATAAGCGATAATTTAAGGGGTAGAGTGCAGTTGCAAAATTATAGAGCAAAACTGTTTATCTTTATATTCCTTGGTGTTCTCATCATTTTTATGTTTGCATCGAATTATCTGCTTTTATTCTTCTTCTCATACCTATAATTGGCTACGTTTTGATGGATGCTAAATAAGCTGTCTATGAATTTGAATTACGGTTTGAAAAGTTTACGTTTGCAGTTTTGATCGCTTGTAACTTTCGATAAAATTACAATTTTTTAAAACTGGATGATCAAATTATAATCCATTTATTTTCTGAAGAAGTAAAAAAACATAATTATAAAAATTAGTTCGGTATTTCCCAAGACAAAGATACATAAAAGCCAAAAATACATGATTTTACAGGAGAGCTTCTCAAAAGTTTGATTCTATTTGACGTTACAGCTTCATATTCCCTGTAATCATTTATCTGCTTTTTCTTTGTCGTATAATTCAAAATGTGCAGAAAACAATCTTTCTTTTTAAAAAATAACAGAATTTGATATGTATTTTCGTTATTTTCAAGTGCACGCTCCCCTTTAAGAAAGCAGCCGCAAGGTGATTATATTTGCAAATTCGGAGAGAAGTAGTGAATATAATGCATAAGATCACAATAAGAACAACAATTTATATTACTACTTCTTAAATCAAACGAATGCGATAAGCATTCGATGGATTCGAGTGTGTATAACTATGACCTGCGAAAGATGAAAAGAAAGATAAATAAGATACGTAGATATACTTTCCTCGAGTCAGTAAATTGTAAAAAAAGCAAACGTTTTATTTTGATATAATTTAAGCGCAGATTTATTTTGAATATTTAAAGACATTCCACAAATGTTTACAGAAAATTACAAATTTACAATGCCTAAAGTTCCATCTATTTCACTTTACACCTCAAGTTATCAGGATAACAATCGCATTTTGACTCCTGTTCTGCGTAAACATTTTTTTCAAAATGCAGACGTTATTGTAGACGGCGGAAGATTTAAACACAATTGGCTAATAAGGCATACGATAGGCATAATTGTTAGTAGTATCATTATACTTGAAATATGTTGTGGAAAATAAATCAGATCTACAGAATTGTTTGAATCTATTTCATTACGTAACAGCAGAAAAGAAAGATCATATCTCATTTCCAAAGGCAAGATTTTAATTTAATTTAATTTAATATATATTGCAATAAATAAGTAAAAACATATTAATATATATTGCTTTACAAGCATTAATATTTAATATTACACTTAAATTAATTTAATATATTATTTTAATTTAATATTAAATTACGAGATCTTCTACAATTGTAATGGAAATTTTGCCATCTAAGAAAATCGCACTTTACTGCTCGTGAGATATAATAAATTACCTTAGCGCACTTATAGTACTATAAAATTAACAAATATGCATGAGCTCAGATTTCGCGGAAGCAAGTCGCTTTCATGCGAGGTCGGGATACTTAAGAGCGCGACGCTGATTCTTCTATTTCGCTCGAAATTCTCCGTCAGGACGGCAATGACATTAATGTCACATGACGAAATGGGCAGGATGTGGTCAATTCAGATCGGTCTCCGTGTGTGACTCACATTACACGCGCCTAGCTCGTCCCGGTGTGATAAAGGGAGTGGAGTGGACCACACTAATCGAACAGTCGCTGCGAGCCGCGCACACGCGTGCCATCGCGACTACTAAGGTCACATACACGTGAGCTGACCTTAGCCCCCAATTTGCCCGACGATTCAGTTGAGGAAATCGTATTCGTAGCTTTTTTAATCGCGACGGATAGGTGAACTGCCGCGAGAAATTAAATTGGGGCAGATATCATTAACGAGATGCACGGAGATGCTAAATCGTTCCAATACTGATCCTATATTTTATTTTACTACAGAAAATAGAATTAAGATAGATAAGAAAGCAAAAAGCATTAAATATCAATGATATTATCTAAATAAATTATTACAATTTTAATTAAAAAAAGAAATTGACATAATATTAATAAGAATAATGAAAATACTTATGATGCTAAAGAAAAGTAAAGAATGTAGAATGTTTTACTGTTCAGAGAGAGACATATAATTAATTAGGCAGCCCTAATATAACGAATAACAATAGTCACCATTCCCAAATAAATGGTTATTTCAACAAATTACTAGCTACAACTATATTTCACGATTAGCAAAACTTTAAACTACTTGTAGTAATAAACCTAATAATCTCAATGCGAATGTTTCCATGCATTTCTACCGATTTAATACGCTCTTTTTTCATGTGCGCTATAACGCGTTGCAATGCGTTAAAATTAAAAATTTTGTTATTTGACGCGTGCGTTGAGATAATGAACCGGGTTCAGCAAAATTCGATTGGCTTTAGTCAAATTTTGTTACATATACTATATATGTTGTTTTTTTTACAAATTGTGTCATTCATGCATATCCAAATTTCATAAAAATGTGTCATATTTCGAGACAGGAATGTTAGGGAAAATATAAAGTTGGTGAAAGATTAATAATATCATCTATTATATATGAAAATTAATTATATATATATTAAAGTCAAACACATATATATAATCAAGAAACGATGACAAGAAGGTTTGTCACATACCTCTGTTTGTAGCTCACTTTAGATTTATTTTAGTTATGTTTTACTAAAATATAACATACAGAGTGACAATCGGGAAGGTAATGAGACTAAATAGCTGTTATTTTGTACAATGTGTAAATAATTTGTTCTTTATTTAGTATTTATTTTACAAGTTTATATTAAGTGTGTATATTTTTTCACCACGCTCTAATAAAAATGATGGATTTTTTTCTACAGTATAATATTTAATTTATTTCATTCCGTCCACTTATTACGAAATAACAGATATTTAATTATTTTAGCAACTTCCTGATTGTTATCCTTTATTATAAGTTTATTTTATAATGTAAGTAAAAAGTACTTTGCTGTAGCAGTAATTTATTTCAGTAATATATATATGTGTACATATAATAGAAATAAATTACTATGCATTTAATAAATATTATAATATTCAATAGATAAATAATTATTAAATCAAATATTACAATATTCAATGACAAGTGTTTCTCAATGTTAAAATAAATTATATATATAATGTTTGTTTATTAAACTGTCGAATCTGCAATAAACACTTTCCATGCAATGCGTGCATGGAAATACCGTTGAATGTGCAATTTTAATCGCGCGCGTGGAAACCAAGGGTCCTGCGAAATGGAAATACATCACTGATTATAATACGTGTGTATTACCGTACACAATGTCAACGTACCATCATTGACAAAACATGTACGCACCTGCAGCTGCGACCTGCCACGTCATAAAAGGAACAGCACATTACGTTATGGTGTATCCGCACAGGGTGTGCTTAGGATTTGTGGGAAACGGACAATTTTGTCGCTTTGAAACGTGATTGGGACATCGATTGCTCATGTGTCGATTAACGCAAGGTGTTGAATAATCGAAAAGATCATTGTTCGAAAGCTCATTGACAGTTTTAAAAAGAGAATATGCGTCGTTCGCGCAGCATTATTGCCTTTACAAATTTAATGCAATACAAATTTAAAATAAATTATATATAAATTAATTAATATTGAGTTATATATAAATTATATATAAATTAATTAATATATTGAGTTTTGTCTATAATTGCATATATACATTTAGCAAAACACATTTATACATCTTCGTTACCCCTTTGAAAATAGAAAAATATTATTCGAGATACTGTATTAGGCTTGAAGGAGAATAACTATAGTATAGATATACCTACTATAAAAAAATTTGTTCAAGCTTATTATTTTCGAAATTTCGAGATAAAGAAATTATTTAAAATCGAACGACGATATTATGAATTTAATAATAGGATATAATTCGAAATTTGTTCAAAGAATCTTTCTTAGTTTTAAAAACGCGATAATTCAAATAATATCCATTGTTCAACTACGAGAACTATAACCGGTATTCATAGTCGGATCTTATTTCAAGACCGTCTTTAAGTAATGTTTTAAGATGCTAATACGGCTCTGTGATTGGTTCATAACATCTTAAGATTGTACTTAAGACGGTCTTAAATATATAAGATCCGACTATGAATACCGACCTATAATTTTAATCATTTTGAAAAAACTGTATAACTTCAATATTGTTCTTATAATGCTTGTTTTAGACGTATAAACCGCAATGCATTATAATCCTTAGATGTATTTCCTGCCCAGTCGCCACTTGACGTTCCTCAAGCCATTGTATCTTTAAAAAATAGATACAATTTCAAGCAACGCGAGTGTTTGCTCAAAAGTTCCGCTATGATTTCCACGCAAAACGGCTCGCGTGCGTATCTTCAGCAGCACCTAGGCCCGACAGAGAGCTGGGTCCGAACCTGCGGTCAAGGAGGGGCAGCTTGAAGAGAAACAGGAGGGGAAGAGGAAACGAAAGAGAAGGAGGAAGGTCGCGGCGCGCTTGGTTGGGCGCGTTTAGTCAACCTGGTGGCGCCGAAGAAACAACTGTTGGCGACGCCTGGCGAGTTGGAGTAACCTGCGGAGTTGGAATTGCGGAGAAATTCGTACGAATCGGCGTTGGGAAGGGAAAGAAAAGAACGAATCGCGCGCGTACGGCCGATCGAAGAGTTCGGCGTGGCCGAGAGTTCCAGAGGAGTGCGGAGTGTTTCGAATTTTCTCGGGGGAACTCGCGGTGTGGTGTTCGCGGGAATTGGCGGGCGGGTGCGCGCGTTTTGTGAAATCAAGCGGAATCCTCGTTAACAGGTGGGACGCACGATGGTAGTGACCAAAGACCCGAAGACGATGGTCACGATGGAGCTGATGAATCCGTACGAAAAGCCGCCGAGCATGTCGGTCAGCCAGACCATGAGGACCTTTCTGTACAATCGCGAGACCGGCGCGTTTATGGGCAGGACCGCCAGTAGCTGGGGTAAGCGCGGTGTTGCCAGCTTTAGAATTTCTTCCGCGCGATGTCGAAGAAATTGTGTGGTAGCTGTCCGAGGGAGTTCACGGTGCGGTCTCGTGTGAGAGTATATCGATGGTATATCGTTAAACGCGGGATCGGACACCGCGACTGTCGATACCTAGATACCTTGCCCGATTCTTTCCGCAGGTGTGGAGACACACCTAGGATCGCGTTTTCCGCAGCGTGGCTCGATTCCAAAGCGCCTCGATATATGCTTTTACTCTCGCCGAAGAAGGTTCGCCTATCGGCCGACGCGTTTGGAAAACTCGAAAGTTTATACTCTTCTTTTTCTTTTTCTTTTTTCTAAACAAAAATTGGTTTGGTTCGCCAATTCGTTACCGATCGCGCGTCGATTATTTGATCGACTCCATTACTCTATTGTCTGGGAAATATTAATCGCCAATATTAATCGCTCCAGTACTTTCTATCGGCTATTACTTTGGGGACACTCGTATTGATGTACGCAAATCGAAAACAGAGTTTTGGAATTTTAATACTATCGGAGTATCCGCGCGGAGTATCGTAAATATTTTTTCTAGATAAAATGTCAAAGGAGATACCACGTGCAGGGCGTGTCAGAAGTCGCACACTTTCTGCATAGTCTTCTTATTGTTAGCAAACTCGAAATAATTGAGTAGAGTTGACTTTCTTTAACGAAAACTCGATTACGCCCTATCTATATATTTTTTCTCTCTCCCCACGTGACAAAAAAAATAAAAAAATAAACTAAAAATATAATTTTATTAATATTTGACATGGAATTTAACACGGAAACTGATAGACAGAAATGTAGGTAAAGAAAATTTTGAAAATGGATTATAAAGAATATACGTGTAAAATATGCTTTAATATAATAATGAAGCAAATTGTAGATTTTAATTAGGCAAATTCTGGTCTATGATCGTAATGGTGAAAATTTAACGTTTAAAGCGTAACTGTAACGTTTAAAGTATTTGTATTTAAATAAAGTATAACTTAAAGTATATTTAATAGATTTTTTCTAGTCAGCTGATTTCATTTTTTTCACTCAATCCACTGATATGTTTGTATTTTCATTTTTTTTCTATTTAGAGTAAAATGTAATATTCTCAATGACTTTTTTAAGTTTTAATATATTTATTTAAATTATCATTTTATTTGCATTATACAAATTTTGCTCAATTCATCACGATCTACAAATAAATTATCGATTCTCTACTATACTTTCTAAAGAAATGCAACGTAATGTTCTTCGATGACTCTTTCCTTAAAGTATGCAGAACATTTCAACTTACTCTGTTGAGTCACACACGCAGCCTATGATAATTGAATAAATGAGGATATGTATATATATATACATGGAGCATAAGTGGAAATACCATGCATTAGCGCCGCGCGTTAACGTTAAGTGTTACATTAGACAAAACCGCTTTTATTTGAAAAAATCAAAATGTAATATTCATATATTTTTAGGTACTTATCATGACTGAGAGAATTAAACATAAAATTACGAATTTTTAGACATTTATAATAGAGCTTCTACAGTAGACAGAAGTTTTTAATTCTAGCAAAAATTGATTCCAGATTATATAGGGCAGAAACGTCATTACGCTCGTAATTTGATGACGTATTTAAAAAATAATTAGAAACATAATTAGAAAATCTAATAGAAAAATATATATTGAACTAAGGATTAGTGCCAGTAACCTGGTACGAAAGACATTTTAGAATAATTTTTTGAACAAACCCTAAAGTATTTTATATATAAATCGTATAAGAATTTTTAAATTATTCTGAAAAAAAGAACAAGATATCTATGCAATCTTCTTTCATACATATAAGAAACTACTACCCGGAAGGTTACCCAAGAAGAAGTATTCTAAAAATACCATATAATGACTTGATAATGTAGAATTAATTACACACACACACACACACACACACACACACACACAACACATATATATATAATTATTAATAGAATTAGTTATATAAGATAACTTATAGCGAATTAAAGTGTAATTTAAAAAATTAAAAAAAAAAAATATATATATATACAATTTCAGTAATAAAATATAAATAATAATATTGTATATTTTGTTATTGTATAACAGACATTTTAGAATTTTTTATGTTAATGAATTTAAGAATTATCCTCGATAGATACGATAATATAATTTATTGTATCTAAAAGTATAGATTATTATTGTATAAGTTTTCCGTATGAGTTTGTTATATTCTACACATAACAATCTTTCAATTATTCAAACGATGCTTAAGCCGGCAATATTACTTATCTCAGACCCGTTTACTTATGACGTCAAAGGTAAACCAGAAGGAAGCGCACGGAGACAATTTTTCCAACATATTTGTATCTATATAAACGATCTTCTTGATAAAATTACTTTGTTGAAGTGTATGAAATGCGATACAACTCTGCTATCAAACCAACAAATGACGTAGAAGTTCAGAATAAATAAATATTACAATATAGCTACGTAGTAGTACCATTTACGTATATTTTTTTTATTGCTGTGCTACTCGTAAAACATAGAAAGAATGAAAGAATTGAAAAGCATGCCTACCGATCGTGCACCGTTTATTAACTATTAATGTGCACCGTCGTTGTTGCATGTGTTACCACGGCATGTTAACGATTAATGCCAGTATTTTATTAACCTAGTATTTTACTGCATGTTTGTTCTTAGCACGTGATAGTGTCAATGACCAAAGATATATATGATGGTGTCTGCACTATCGCGTAATCATTAATATCTAGTTATAGTCGCACAAGAGTGTACTTTTAGATCCATGGATTTGTAACAAATTAGACTTCTGGTTGCTTAAATACTGATATAAAAGAATTAATATATGAATTTATAAGAAATTAATGCGTGTTTTTAAAAGTGGATTATGATGAAAAAGCGAGTAAAATTACAATTGTAATTAATGTACATGTTATATATACACATATTTATACTGAATATACAATTTATACTGATAAATTTATCAACACACGGCAGACATAAACAGCGAACTGGTCGTCATAGTAATAGATACTATCATAAGACAACATTGCTTATCTCGCGAATGGTCACAGTTTAAATATTTGGACATGACGTGTTTTTTCCAATACGAGACGTCTAGGGAAGATAAAGGCATTCATGACGATCGCGTATGTGAAGGAGAGTGTTTGCGAGCTTCAATTAATTAGTCTTACCGGCGCCGCCGTCGATCACAGCCGAACGTGGTCAGCCCCGTCTTCATATATCTCGGGGTGTGTTTTACGGCTGTCGCTATGGCGACCTAATGGTTATTACACACCCGCGCCGTATAAAAGTGCACTTTACGCGAGCCATTCTTGCAATTTAACGTGATATCCTCAAATAAGGATATCATAGTGAACTCTTAAAGGTATTCAAACACAAAGAAATTAAATTACTAGATAAATCTATCTTCTCAAGTAAATTTATCTTGATAAAATGAGTATTTAGGGGCGAAATATTCAAAACATGAATGTATGAATGAAACGTGCAAAAACGAAGAATGCTTTAATACGTTAAGTTCAAAATATCGCTGAAACTGCTATCTAATCAAATACTCTGTACTTGCGACTAGTCAAAAATCGGTATCATAATTATAATTATAACGCGATAATTATGTTACATCTATTCTCTTCTATGATCGGCAATCGTCTATCATTTTCCACGTTTCCACAACAAAGAGAAGACTTGCAGTGCACACACCACTGCGTGAGAATTGTTTTAATTTAATTGGCTCAGAAGCCTGTATACGTTAAAGTCACCAGTAATACTAAGCTTCGAAAAATATATCAAGATACACCCTTGAAGTACAATTAGTAACCTTGAGACCTTGACATACAGTGAAAAAGAATCTTTTTTTTATACTTCATTCTCACCCTCGAATCTTCTATTCAGTGTTTCTTATCTTAAAGTAAGACATTGGAAAAAAAAACGTTGTAATACTTCTTTCATTTTAAAACAAAAATAAAGGAAGCGCTTTTCGGTTTCGCTAGATTAGTCACAACATTTTACACTTGAGATAGAATTCTGTACAATATTATTTTCCAATCAAATCTTTCACGCGGCTCCATATTAATGTCCGGAGCATTGCGAAGCGGGATAAGCGAGGAAGGTGAGTGGAAGCGAAGCTAGAAAAAGACGGAAGCATGGAGCGTGTTTGATTCGCGGTGCATACAACGGTTTGCTCGGTTGAATGGCAATTGTTAAACTTCCTTTAGCGCAAACGTGTATAACGAGGTCAATTGGCGTTAAACGGCGGCATTACAGCATTACGTAACTTAGGGCCATTCCGAAGGGTACACCCACGCGGCTGTGCCGCTGTCTTTCGTCCAGTTACAATCACCTGAAGACCATCCGAATCGTGGAAGTTGCAGCTGCAGTTAACCAAAAAACCAGGAAACGAACCGAGCCGAAGTTGACTCAGATCTTGCCATTTTTCTTTAAAAATCAGCTCAAATACATTTCTTTTGTATCATGTAATTGCACAATTAGTGACTTTAGCGGCCGTTACTCCTGCCTTGAGAAACTGGAAACTTCTTGCCTCCTGCAACTCGTTTTTTTATTCATACAAATGCAAAAAAGCTTCACATAATTGCTTCTTATTCTTCTTTATATGAAAGAAGCAAATTCTTTTAGTAATTCGAAAAAATAATCTATGACGAAGCTAATATTGTAATTTTTTTACTCACTGATCGCGATTTAAGGAACGTGTGATCTGATCCAATGCCGTCATTGTGAGGCTCGTATTGCATTGTGGTAATGTAAGCTGAATTATTGAATAAGATTTCGCTTATCGCGTTTCTGTAAACTCTGCGAATCAGCCGTAACGAGACAAAACAGAATCATAGTTACACGACTGTGCTGTCGTAACATGATGATCAGAATGTCAATGTATAATCTCTATAACCAATTCTTCGTAAAGGAATAAATCAAAAAGTTATGTTAATTTCCGAAATAATTTCGGTTTTATTTCGCTGAACATGACTGAACCGTAAGAGGTTCTACTGTTTAATATATCAAAAATATTAAATGAGAAAAACTACAATCAATAGTCACTTAAATAAAAGAATATTTAGTATCTGCAAGTAAAAATCAAATAAAAATAAAACACACTACTTCGTAATATTTTATTTATTCTATTTTTTATAGGGAAAATGAAAATTTAAGCGGAGATCCTCTGAATCTTACAATTAGTATTGAGTTTTTTTTTAAGAATGGACGAAAATAGATAATTATGATTTGTTTGCCTTTTAAAGATCCAAGACGTTACTGCCATTCGTTTTACCTAACAATAAGTCAAGATGTGTTAAATGGACCACTACATTTCCTACTTTCCATTATTATCGTCTTATTAAAAGAAAGCTCGAAGACGCGCCTTTTCAGTAGTCGAGTAACGAGGAACGAGAGATACCGATATTCTTTGCAGCTTAATTATTTCCCGGGGACGACACCATTTAATATAAACAAAAGGATGCACTTGAAAATAATCAAAATATCAATTCCTTATTTTAAAAAAAGATTATTTCTTGCTATATTTTACATAGAAAGCTTTCTGGATGACTAAATGTCTAAAAAAGAAAGATTAAAGTTATGAACTCCTCACATTTTAAATGATTAGAAGTGAACGATCGAGAAGTAATTTTTAAAAAACTTGTTTCAAAATTTTTAAATTTTTTGATTTGTGAGATTTTATTTGTAACTTTGATTTGAAATAAACAAAGAAAATGAGGATAAAGTTGAGAACGAAGGAGTGAATTGTATAAGAGATATAAAGTTAAACATCAAAGCTTGTGAAGCGCTCTCCTGTAAAATTATGTTTCTTTAAACTTATGTATCTTGTTCTTGAAAAGTACATCTCTTTAGAAATAGATATGATTTCATTGATCGGTTTTTTAAGAATTATAATTTTATCAAAAATTACAAGCGATTAAAGTTACATAAAAACTTACTTTGTCCAAATCATTAATTAAAATTCAGAAAGAGCTTATTTAGAAAAAAAAGCGTTGATCAAAATGTACCCAATTGTTAGAAAAAGTAGCCAAATATGAGAAAAAGAATAGAAAAGATTCAAATATTCAAATATAAAAAGATTCATATTTTGATACAGTGATAAAAAAAGGAGCAAAATGGTACTTAATTTTGTCCTATAATTTCGTCCTATAACTGCATCCTATGCCTTATGCAGTCGTGACTATAGTTTATTGATAAAATTCCATGACAATGTCAAAGACAATTAACTTCTCGATAGTATCGTCTAACGACTTTATGACGCGCCTAACGGGACTGAATAAGAGATACTTCAAGACTCTCCTTTGACACCCGACTGTAGTGAGCGTTCCGTATCCCCTCCTACGATTTCTATGAAATTAACATCCTAATTGTAAAATTTTAATGTAATTATAATAGATTTCTAGTATTTTTTTCTCAAAAATTCAAGAACTCTTTGTGGAAAGGACTTTATCTCAATTATATTGAAAATCTAAAAAATGAGGTACACTAATTTCACAAACATTCTCGTATAAAAATCATTGTATAATTCATATCCAATTTAAGGATAGAATTATATTTACAATTTTATTTAATACATACATATATAAAAAAAATATATATAGATAAAATATAAGTAAAATATAAGCATATAGAATTATCACCAAATTCTGTTTTACATATTATACATATGTAATGTATATTTATTTATTTACGCTTATATACATATGTATATAAACTTAATTTAAATTATTTTAATTAAAAGTTCATAAATATAAAATATAAAAATCTAGTTATTAGGTACTAGTTATAATTAATAATTTTGTGCGTATAATTTTTATTTATGTATACATATGTGTCAAGATATTCTGCAAAAATGTATATTTAAATTTTTAAGAAAATATAGTGTACTAAATTTAATATCGATAATTTTTCTTCATGTGTGTGTACCGCTTTGTTCCCGGTAGCGTTATTTGATGAACGATGTCCACAAAACAACGTCGCGAGACGCGTTAAGGCATAATTGAATTGCACCATTTGACCAGGCGCTTTGATCTTCCTCTATGAATTGAATCCGCGGTTAATGTAATTAACCTACATTATAGGAAGTACAACGTACGAGAATCAGCTTTCTCTACATGCGACTAATTCTTCGCGAAGCACGTTATGGCTAAAGTTATTGTATGATGATTTATGTGATGATCAATAATCTGGATCACGGATGGTCCTATGAAAGCAATATAT
Organism: Temnothorax nylanderi; assembly: GCF_030848795.1. Lineage (NCBI taxonomy): Eukaryota > Metazoa > Arthropoda > Insecta > Hymenoptera > Formicidae > Temnothorax > Temnothorax nylanderi. The sequence continues at coordinate 1,030,341 of NW_027249103.1, read as the reverse complement.
TTAGCACTTGTATTTAGAAAAAGTATATGTATACTTCAGAGTACTTACTAGAATATAACCGTGATACAACAATATTTAATTCATATTAGAGTATTCGTAAAATAACTCGACCAAACTTCGATTAACTTAATCAGCGATTGACTTATTAAGTAATACCAGTAATATTTTGTTATTATAGATAGAATTATTAATTTTTTGTTGTTTAACATACGGAAAAAAATTAGATTAGGAATGACAAATTATACAATCAGAAATTTTGCTTTATGCAATTATACGGTTGAATTAATCACCGAATTAATCGGAGTTTGATCGAAGTCGTCCTTAACACTGTTTCGATTAAAAATTGATAACAGAAATATGCGGCAAGTGCAAAAGAATATGAATCAGAAAGTAGATTTCTGAAATACTTAATATAGGAAATGATTAAAAAAAAGATTTTGTGTCAATTGTCTTGAATTATAAATATTCGGATAGCATTCAGAATGGTCGGAAAATTTTCGACAACTCTTGCGAACAAATAGAGAGTTCTTTCGAAATGTGATTTCGGATATCCTTCTTTAATTATTTTATTCTATTTTTAAGGTAAAATCGGACTTTTTTATCTGATATTCTACGGCGTTCTGGCGGCGCTTGTTGCCATTTGTTTCTGGGGATTCTTTCAAACGCTCGATCCAAGGATACCGAGATGGCAACTCGAGAGATCCATCATTGGAACAAATCCAGGTAAATTATTTTTTGTTAATAGTAAATACGATATATAAATGGCAGTGACATATTTTAATTTTTTTAAATATTTAATAGCCGTCATGACTATTTTAAGTTATTTGTAGAGCATTAATTATTTATTAGTTTGTAGTTTTTGATACATAAAAAATTAAGATACGGAAAGATGTTGCAAATTTTAAAATAAACGTCGATGTTACGCTTCGCAGGCTTGGGATTCAGACCGATGCCGCCGACGGAAAATGTGGAGAGCACTTTGATTTGGTACAGAGGCACCGACAGTGAAAACTTCAAACACTGGGTTGATTCACTACAAAATTTCTTAAAAGGTAACCGTCCGTAATAAAAGAAAAATTCATATCGCTCAGGATAGGACATTGAATTCTAAATAAATTCTAAATAAATTCTAATTCATCTTACATCTGCATATTCCATTTACCTTATTCCTAATTAATTTTTATAATTAATTTTCAAGTTGCCAAATACATTTTAATCGTCGTTAATATTTTCAATATTTCGTGTAACATTAATTTCAGATTATATAACACCCGGGTCTGTTCTTGGTCTTGGCGCAAACATTAACAAATGCGATTATAATCAGCCGCCGCCACCCGGAAAAGTTTGTGATGTTGATGTGAAAAATTGGCATCCTTGTACCAAGGAGAACAGATATAACTATCACAAATCCGCTCCTTGCATTTTCCTTAAGCTGAACAAAGTACGTACATCATAATGTAGAATTAATTCGATTATCTATAATAACAAGATATTTATTAAAAATATTATTTTTTTAAATACTATCAACAACTAAATATCAACTAAAATCATTACATACATATTTAATACAAATCAATATACATATAACATTCTTTATAATATTTTCGTCCATTAGATTTATGGCTGGAGACCAGACTTTTACAACGATACTCAACATTTACCGGAAAAGATGCCACTCGAGCTCAAGGAACACATCGCTAGTCTGAAAGGAAACAACTCCTTGCAGCTGAACACAATCTGGGTATCCTGCGAAGGTGAAAATCCTGCTGATCAGGAGAACATTGGCCCAATTAGTTATTTACCACGACGCGGTTTTCCTGGTTACTTTTATCCTTATGAAAATTCCGAAGGATATTTGAGCCCGCTAGTTGCAGTGCACTTTGTCAGACCACGAAGTAAGTATAATATATATATGCCCACAATATATAGGATGACAATTGGGAAATGTCGAAGCTAAATAGTTATCATTTTGTAATGAGTGAACAGAATAAAATCAATTAAACACTATACTAGAAGAAAGCTGTCATATTTACTAGCACATTGTGCAAAGAGAATTGCATTCCTGTTATTCACGTTATGTAATCCGTTTTTTAATCTTCTCGCTTTGTTGACCCTGAAATGACCATCATGAGCTTTTGCAGAATGTATTAATAAAAATGACGAGTTTCTTTCGCAGAATAGTGTTTAATTCAGTTTATTCTGTTCATTTATTATAAGATAACAACTACTTAGATTCAGCAGTTTCTCAATTATCACGATATTGATGTCAAAAATGTCATATAATAACGAAAAAAACAGAAACATATGAGCTACATTATATTTATCTTTTATTTTCAGCCGGAATTCTGATAAATGTCGAATGCAAAGCATGGGCAAAAAATATCAAGCATAGTCGTAACGACAAAATCGGCGCGGTCCATTTCGAGCTGATGATAGATTAACGAAATCTAAAAACAGCCTTCGGCTCCTTATGCAAGTCTCTTAAAGTAAAACGAGTGTCTTGGGGACATTTGAGGTAGCCATTAGGCAAATCTTCATCTTCCAAATAATAAAAATGTGAACAAATATAATCTCTCCGAAGTCGACAACATGCCGCCGACTCTCTGGATGACATATTAATCGAGTACAAAACGAAAAGAGTTCTTACAATAGACGTTCCTGACGTTTTAAATGGATTATACATGGAAATCATGAATTTTGAGAGATTGCATATGTATGTGCTGAATGAAGACATATCGGCGAGGATAACGACTGAAAAAAGAGGCGCTGATATTAATAATTAGAACGTTCATTGAGAGAGAAAGGTCTTCATTAATCAACATCACTTCGTAGAATATCTTTCACAAATCTGCTGTTTTAGATTTTTCGTTTCAATAATCTATTCGTACCAAATTTATTTAAGAAGTCTGTAGAAAATATTTTTAGCATGCGTAAAAGACATTTTTTATTCTTATAACTATAAACGGAATATTTTTAGCATGCATAAAAGACATTTTTTATATATAAACTAAACGGTCGTGTTACATCTGCCATTTGGAGTTTGTCAATTAAATTAGTGATTAATTATTCCAAGAATTCTAAGAATGTAGTAGTTTTGTCATTTACAACATTCATACAAGATAAAATTACAATATCCTCTTCGAGAAAGCTAATATAAAGAAGCTTGAATGTTAATGTTCCAATCTTATATTGCTAATTTTGACTTTAATTTGTCGGCAATATATTATTTTGCATATATATTTTGTACAATGTTATTCTCGTTGATATCTACTGCGTACTTGCAGGTTAAAGAAGTTTTTATAACGAATTTAACACATTTTCGTGCAATTAAAAATTAGGAACGAATGAAAGAATGGTTTAATGAAATCTCAAAGAATTATAATCACTTATGCGTGCCTTCCTTTGCTCATAAGCGCGAATTTAACTCGCCTTTGTGCAATTGAAAATTAGAAACGAATGAAAGAATGGAATAATGGAATCTCAAAGAATTATAATTGTTTACACGTGCCTTTTTTGCTCATAAGCGCAATTTATATATAAAGACCGACCGACACAATAGCATATATAAAAGAATCTCATTTGGAATTATTTAATATACTCAATATATACATATATATGTATAATGATAGCTGGGTAGATTTTTTTATAATCAGGCGTGCAATTTTGAAGACTTTTGTAATATTCAAATGACACTCTACTAGAAATTAATACGTCCTCAGGTAATATCATATTTTTTACCTTATTGGAACGCGTTAGTAATTTTGTCAAGTAGAAATTAAGAATCGCGAAATAGATAGTAAGCGTATAATTTCTTACAAATAAAAAAAAAACAAATTTGAAGCAGAAATGGCAAATATTGTCAACATGATAATATTTAAGATATTTAATACCTGGTCCGTATCTGTAAATATTGAGAAATCTGACAAAATGCTATGCAGATTAAAAAAAATTTTAATGTAAATTTATAAATTGACGTTATATATACGCCAATATTGCATATAATAAAGAATAGATTTTTCAATAATAGAATATAACAAAAAGTATGAAACAAAACAAAGAAAAATATTGATATACCCTACTTTTTTATTTTTATCTCTTTAAACGATGTTTCAACTTTGAAATATCGATTACATATATGTTGTAAAAATTATTCTAGAAATAAGATAATTTTCTTTCCTTTTTTTTAAGGAAAAGAAGAGAGAAATAGTGTTCATAGGTTTGAGATATATAGAAATGAATGATAATGTAATGGATTCACAGAAAGTATGTCAAGCTATAGCTTAATGACTCATGATTAATGGCAGGATTAAATACAAAAGGTATATGTCGTTTTCTCGATATAAAGATATCGATATCTGTTTGTTTTTTTAATCATGTAATTGCGATTTATTTGATATTAAATGTATACACGTGAAAATATTTTTACGACATGGCAGCTAATAAGTTTGAGCTCTCAGAAATTATATAGCAGACACTATCTGCGAGCACAATTTTTAGTTAATAACAAAGGAAAACTTTTTAATTCATTTCTTTGCTAAATACGTTCAGCAGTTCAATTATAGTTGCATTATGCATAAATGAAAATAATATATATGACGTTAAAAATTAATCGGAAAGTAATGTTCTCCAAATTGTAAAAATCATGTTTATTACATAGCAAAAAATAACAGCAAACAATTAGATTCAGATTTTTTATCCTATGCTAACATAAATACATTTACTTTTGTGATAAAATGCGGGATATTGATATATAACTCATTCTCATCGTTTTCATTTTCTTATTACTCAACCGTTTGACTGCGGTACATAAAAATACCTTTTTTAAAATTCCTGACGAATGAAATAGAAATGCACTACATTTCTACTATGTAATACATATGAGAATGTAATATCGATGCTAAAGAACTTGGCAACAAAACATAAGAAAAAAATGATGTCGAAGACAACGATTTCCCATATTATCAAACAGGTATCGCATTGATGTGTGTGTAACCCCAGAATCTTATTTACGTGAAAAGGGTGCCTATAATTAGAAAAGTTCAAGTACCACTGGACAATATACGTGTACCTAATTCTTAATAGATCATTGCATTTAGAACTTAGGTAAATTTATTTAATATTGCAAATGTTCGACAAATATATATCTGATAAGAACACTACATGCTCTTGTACAATTTACTTATATGTATAATTTAACATACAGAATAGACTAGGAGCCAAGGAGTGGGATAATAAATTAACACCATCATATAATCGCAATGAAATAAATTAAGGATTACACAATGCTCGCCCTTATTTAAAAAGACGTTTGTACTTGTACGTCGAATTATTTTTCCACTATTGTCATTTATTTAAAAAAATATTATTATTATTATAGAACGCGATATTATTTCATTCTGTACAATTTATTTTTACACCTATACCTCAATAAGTACTAAAACGCTGTGCAAGCAAATTACTCACATCGATGATTCGAGCATACCTATATGTTGTTCAATTCTAAAGACTGATACGTACAAGTAATTCAAGATACTAGAACAATAAGAGGTATATAGGATACTTCAAAAATAATATAATTTGCATTTTTAAAACTTGCAGAACAATATTTTAATATAAAAATTAGTTACTTATATTTTTGGATAATCAATTTTAATTTAAAAAAAATAATGTCCAAATTATTAGATATTTAAACTTTTATATTTCTTCTTTCTTGTTTTTCTTTTTGGTTCCTGAGTCCTTCAAGCTCTATATAGGTTGATAAGTTCTTTGATATGCTTGTATATGTTTCTTGACATTATTAAAATTTATATTTTATATGTGTACTAAGAATTAAGACCAAATAAGGTCTTTTTTTTAAGTAAAAATAAAAAAGCAGGTAAAAGAAAAATTTGTATATATGTCTAACTCTTTGTAATCGTAACATACTTAAACATGAATATTATGTTTTAGCTTGTGATATTTAAATTCTAATATTCATTTTTATATTCTTAATATTTTTAGACACTGTATGTAGATTTTCAAATACTAAAGAAAATGATTAAAGCTATGAAAACTTTTATCTATGGTATGCAAAAGAAAGAAGGAAAAGATAACTTTTAAATCGCTGTAACTCTTGAAATTATCGTATTGAGATCAGCTAGTAATAAAGCAGTATAAGAGAAGAAAATCTGGTTTGAGTAAGAATTTATTACTAATCTCAATTTGATTATCTTCGGCAAAGTTGCAGCGTTTTAAAAAATTATCTTTTTTTGTAGAAGAAAAACTGATTCCTTAATTTATTGCATAGTATAGTGTGTTCATAGAATATTTCTTTACATTCATAAATCTCCTTATTCCTAAAATCATTAAATTTTAATTTAGCTTTATTCTAGTTTTAATTCTTTAAATTTTTTAATTAATTTGAAATTGATTTTGAGAGCCAAAATATAAAAGTAATGAATGCTTTAATTACCTAACTTCTTCAATTGTTTAGTTAGTAAGTTTTTACTATTGAAAATTATATGCAAAACTATGAGTTTAAGACATTTTCGTCGAACGAAATCAGTCATATTCTATATATCTCCCTTATTATTAGTATTTTTTTTATGTACGTACCTGTAAATCAACAAGAGACAATCTTTTTGTCACAAAACAGAAACTCTGACATAAAACTCTCTATTAAGATTATGAGTTCGAACTAGTGGCTTGATATAAGCAAGAATACCGATTGGTTAATTATGTAAACAATATCTCTAAAAAATAACAAATTCATTAACCTACTAATTTTTTCTAGGCACGAGCGATCGTCCGTCATCGTGATCGAATATCCAGACACGTGGTGTTCTCCAACGTGTTCGGATCTTTCGTTTCGTGCATGGTTTCTTATTCGAACAATAAAACTATGAAATCGGGGACGAGACGAGGGCAATGACGATCTCAACGATTATGACGTACGATCATTCGTCGACCATCAGTTCAAAGTGTACTGCACCCTTCTTTTCGGATCTATACGAACTGTACTTGATATTTTTTGCCCATGCTCGGCACTCTACGTTGATGATCTGGTTTCCTGCAAGAAAAAGTTCAATTCAGAATAAAACTTCTTGGTGTGCTCATGAGATGTATTTTAAATTTTTACATAAAGAAATTTGGATTTTTTCACGGGGGTTTAGGTTTTTGTTGATATAAAAACGTTTTAATAAATATGTAAACCCTTTTAGTACGGAATAGCGCGACATTAAGAGTTTTGTTCTTGTCTCGTTGAATTTTTTCGGATATATAATAAAGTCTTGTAATTTAATGTTATGTTTCACATTTTATTGCATTTTCAAGTTATTTATATCTACTAAATACGAAATAAATATTTATTATTGTAAATTTATTTCCAAAAAGCGCATAAAATGGTCTATTTTAACATCCTTTAAATAATCCTCTAAATAAATATAAATTTAATAATTTATTAAGTCACAGCAATATATAATATTTTTACTTAATAATAAAGATAATTAATGAGTTAATAGACTTAATTATATTTATAGAAATATAATTAAGTTAATTTAGATATAAACGCACTACGTAATCTGCATGTAAAGCAACATGTAAAATCTTTAATATTATCTATTAATTATATTATTTTAGATATATAAAAAAAGATATAAGATTTACGAAAGATTATTAAAATAGGATGAGATTAAATGGCGAGTAGGTATACAGCTTTGAGTGAAGCAAGCAGGCCGATGGCACCTTTCGACGACCGATACCGTGCTGCAACACACCGGCTTTTACCGGTTTCATCTGGAGTGCGTCATTTGCTTACGAGTCACATGAACCAGTCAATGGTGGCAGTTTCAATTTAAAAAAATTGTGTATCCACACAACGATACGTGTGTTAATTGTATATCACGTTGGATACCGGAAAAGTCTATAATATGAAAGTTTCCGACAGTTTTAACGTGGTTTAAGGCTTTTGGAAAAATGTTTTAAAGCCACAGAAAGCGATATAATAAAAAAAGTTGTAGTCCTTTGAAATTATTGACAAACTTATTTTATAGTATAGATAATATTGTTTATCCAACAATTAAAAATTACCGTAATTTAAGATTTTTTGCATACTTGCATTCTTTTTTTAAGGTAAGCATTTCCATTTTTTTTTCATTCCTGTCATATCATATCATATATTTGATATTAGTATCAACTTACTTGTTGGTCGACGAAAATGGACGGCGACGACGGGACTTAAGTATCCAGGAATATTTTCATATGGATAATAGAATCCTGGAAAGCCGTGTCCCTCAGGATAAAAGTCCAATTCACCGATACTTTCTCGATCATGAGGATCCTCTCCTTTGCAAGATACCCATACGGTATTTAGCTGCAATGTAAGAAAGATATGAACTGTATATTACGTGAAGTATTGATATTATAATTCTATTTAAAACTACATAACAGTAAGAAATCCTCAAAATTATAATTATAAATAAAAGTTAATATAAATTTTTGTTCAAACTTCTAGGTTTTTTGAAGATCCTTTAAACTTCAAACAGCATATTTAAAAAGTATAATATTTTTTTGCGACACTTCTTTAAAGAATTATTACTGAACACACGGATGCTCAAACTTCTTTGGTAAAATAAAATTTTATTTTATTTTAAGTTAGTATTCGATTATACTTTGCATACTAGGAGAAGAAACTATTATTTTTATATCAATTTACATTTGCATAAGCATCTGCTGCTATGCAATGTAAATGTGTGTAAAATATTTGGTACACGTATTATACCAATAAAATTTCCGTAATAACATTTATATCGCGTAACAAGAGTTGTTATCGCAACGTCAGTAAAGAACGAAGAGATTGAGTGAAATATAATACTGATCTTGATAATCTACAGTTATGTTCGTAGAGATCGAACGTATCTCACATATATGCATATACAGACACAATGTACACAAACGTATACAATCATCGATATTGGTTTACAATCCTTATCCTTGGTTGTTTAATAAATAGATAATACTACTAAAAAGACTAATCAATTACAAAGATAAAAATGAGTTGATATCACTTTATTGAACTCTTCTGTCATATTCTTTCGTTCTATTGCCAAGTTTAAAAAACAATTTCAAATAAAATCCTCCTTTCTTAATTTTAATGTTTGTTTCTTAATTTGTAAGTATATATCTCTCAAAGGTATAGAGTTATGAGAATTCATACGTAGACTGATGCACAAATACTACGCGTTGCGAATCTAAACGCTGAATTTTCTTTCCGATCTTCGTTCAATCCAGATTTAGTTTATCGACTGATATAATTGACTGACCGACTAACTAACCCATGAAGCGTCTTTCTTTGTATTGTCTTCGACTGTCTTTATGTATTTGACTAGGTCCTCTGGCATTTCACTCGGCAAATTTTGAGTGTTGTTATAGTACTCGGGAATCCATCCGTATATCTGAAAAGCAACGTATTAAAAAATTTTAAAAGGGACCTCACATAATCATATCGTGAAAACAATAAAAAAAAATAGATACTGTCTCTATTAAATAAATTTGTACATGCAATGCTGCAGCAATCAAAGTTTAAATGTAAGGCAATAGTTGTGTATGTATACGTGCACGATGAAATTTTTACAATTTTGAAAAACACATTATTTATTTTTTTAGATGTATGCGCTCTTGCTAAGCTCCCATGTAGCACATGTTGCTTTCATATACGTTATTTAACGTACGTAACGTTTCATAAGCGTTTGTAAGACACATTTCTCGGAAACGTTTCTGAATATAATACCATGCTCTACCTGGGTTTCTTTATCTTAATATTTAAATCCTTATAGAGAAGATGAAAAAGAATGTATGATAACACTAGCTAGAGATTAAGAAAAAAAAGGACAAAATAAAGATAATGGCAGAAAAGGAGCTGAAAAGATGTGTGTACATAGAGGATGACTTAACCAGGAAGAAGAGAGAAGCATTAAAGAAACTAAGAGATCTAACGGGAGAATACCAGAAAAACGGAAAACTAGTAAAAGTCGGTTATCACAAGTTATGTGTAGATGCAAAGTGACGATGGAATGAGAGAAGGGGAATATTATGTAGTAGACTAGTAGAGAAAGAAGACTCTAAGAGAGGAGCGACCAGAAAGAGATAAAGTTAGAAATTCTGGGAGACCAAGAGCAGGAACTAGAAAACAAGGAGAAAAGAGGAAGAACAGAAGAGAAAAAGGACAAAGGAAGACAATGAAAGGGCAAACAACGGGAAGAGAAAGAGAGAGGAGACAGAGGAGAAGACACCGGAGAGATATAGGACAACGTGGAAGTCTAGGAAATCATAAAATATAAAGAGAGAGTTGGATAAAAATTTTGGAGCACATGAGTTTTTAAGTTAAAAGTTTTGATTTTGGAGTTTTTTGAAGAATTTTGAGTCTAAATGTAGCTTCTTAAGTTGTATGTTTTGAATAATGAATTTTGGATTTAATATTAAAATTTTTAATTTAGCTCTTAGGTTTGGATTTTGAATTAAATTTTGTTCTGTTGTTGAGTTTGGAGTATGGAGAGTTATGTTTTGTGATGTAAAAATATTATGAAAGAGTGGAAAAAATTTGAGGCATGAGTTAAAAGCTTTGACGTGTTAATCCATGAGTTTGAATCTCGCATGTTGATCATAAGTTTAGTGGCGGAGTCAAAAAGTTTGAGTTTAGAAGTTTTGCTATGAGTAAGATGCAAATACCTAAATAGGTAGAATTGTAAAGTAAAAGCTATCCATTCGAATGCTAAATTGTAAATTTTGTTTTTGCGTGAAAATTCTGATTTTTGAGTTTTGAAACCTTGAATCTCGATGTAAGTTTTAAGTTATTAAATATTATTAAAAATAAGTTAATTTGTATAATAATAATAATAACAAGTATGGACAGGGAAAGTCAGGAAGACTTAGGCTACGGTCAACGTGACGCTACAAATGCTTCGAAGCATTCCTCTTCTCTTTTCTTTCAATGAAGAAAGAAGGAGAAGAAGAATGCTCCAAAGCATTTGTAGCGTCACGTTGACCGTAGCCTTAGATAACTATAACCACGCAAATGATCGAATATAAGATAACGTAAGGCGATTATGTAATAAAAATAAGTGATATAAGAAATAGTATTGAATTGTATGGTATTGTCGCTGCCTTACCCTATTAAGTTTAATGAAAACGCAAGGTGCCGAGTTGTTGAAACCGTATTGTTGATTTGGAGAACATGGTCCCCAATTGTTTACGTCAACCGCACATACGTTACCAGGCTTCGCTGGCATGTTGTAACTGCAGATCTGCTGGTTTCTTCCGCCATTTGGCAAAAGCGATGAATTGATGTATTCTATCCAAGCAATAGAGACACGATTGGATTATACTTAATATATAATACGAAAGAATGGAAAAATTGTTTAAATGATAAGAAACTCATAATGTGAAAAAAATATTTTTAAATGTATCCGTTCCGCAATGACACCATTTATATATTCAAAATTAATAATATAATAGTATTTTACAAAAATAAAAGAGAAATTCGGGATATTCATCCATAATTTTAAATTTAACAACGTCGGTAAATATTAATAATATTTCTACTCCATATTTCTATAGAAATTAGTACTTTTAAAAATACGTACGTATATAAATATCTACGATAACCTTCAGTTTAAAAAATGTGTACGGTATTACTGACGATAATTGTTTCACGCATATGTGCATTAATGACACTCAAGTTGCCATTATCATAACAATAAGTCGCCTTGTTACTCACGTTCCAAAAACATGTCCAAGCGTTCCGTCCATTTCCGTATTTCGGATGCATTTGATGCGTTGTACCAAATAAGTGATCTCTCATCGGGGTTCTCCGGAATCGGTCGGAACCCCAAGCCTGGTAATTGTATTGACAAACAATCGAAAGATTTAAGCAAGTTAAATAAACGAAGTTGTCATTACTTATGCGCATTGCAAATGGTTATTTCTGTTTCTTATGTTCAACATCGAAAATTCAATAAATTTATGTTCATAATAATATTTGCCTAAAAAATTTTCAATTTAATTACAAAATCGATTACTACTGATAGTCTATTAATATTTTTTTAATTAACTTACGTAATTTTATTATATAAAATTTATAGTTTATTTTATCTCATATTTCAAATTCGTAATGTAACGTGTCAATTTGATCATTATACGATTATTATGTTATCTATAAAAAGACTTTTCATAGGGTGATTATATATATGTATGTTGTATCGCTTCTTATTTTAAAATAATATAGGGTATAAAAAATGTATATTATATATGTGTATATATATATACACAATAAATATATAATAAGTATCTGATGTCTGTCTGTCTGTCTGACCGCGAACTACTCATTCATTAATGAACCGATTTTCTTGAAACCGGTGCCAACATTTTTCTAATTTTTCGGAGATGGCGACGATAGGTTTAATTTTTCATTAATGGATTGATTTTTTTAAAACCAGTGCCAAAATTTTTCTAATTTTTCAGAGATGGCGAAAAAGATTAGATTAAGATGCGGAAGTGTTGTTATTATCATATCATTTTCCTAATATGTAACAATACACAATGTCCGATGAAATTAATCGTAGCAGCAATCTATATAATATTATGTATCCATGCACATATTTTGTTACTGTTAAAATCTCAAAAAGCAATATTATGTTCAGTATAGTGAAAAAAAGTCATTCGAGATATTTTTTGAGAATATATTTTTACAAAAAAAGTGATATTAACAATAGAAAATATGACCAGATCGTTTCATAACTTTTTAGACATGGAGCGAGTAATTTCTGTAGTCAAAGTCTTACCTGGATTAGTACCTATCAGGCTGCTGCTTAAGGTCCACTTGGGTTTCTCGTAGCTCAATGTGGCGAGCATGCCTTTCATGCAAATGCTGAAAAGTATCGCCAGTCCGGCGTAGAAGCAAGCATAGAAGATAACAGTCATGCCTGAAGGAAAAAAAACCGTGAGAGAAAATTATTAATCTATCGTCTTCTATAAGTTTCCTTATATTCTGCGTGTTGTAAGAATACTTCATAGTTATATGCTATATTCTATCATGTAAAAATACATAATAAATTAAACAAGCAAAACGGACTAACAAATTGATAAACATAAAAATATTCTTCAGAATGATAGATTCTTAGAAAGTTTAGCAAATTTAATAATCTCTTGACAAGTCTTAAAAAAGCACGATATACAGAGAACATGAAATTCTTTCGTTCACCAATTCAACTCTTAACTTTGATGTGTCTTCGCAATTTTATGAAGAAGGAGAGAGAAAATAGAACGGAGTTTTATCACGCTATTTATATTTCCGTCATTGACGCATTTGAGCGCCGCGGCCGTTGCACGATCCAAATATTCATCGCGAGAACAAGCGTGTCGAAAATCCATGCACGAATAGCTAGCGCATGAGTCCATTCTTTCTTACACATTTTTCTTTTTTCCTCTGGACGGACCTAAACTTCGCAGTTTGGCGTCACGACCTGTCGGTCTACTTCGGCCACTTACGCAACCGTGTAGATGCGAAACTTTTCATCATTTCGTTGATCGAACAGAAAATATTTAAAGCATAGGGCACGGTGCCAGCGCAGGCTCTAAATATAGATCCTTTTTCAGAAGCAACGCGAGTCGCAATGAGCGGCCACAACTGCCGCGCCATACTGTTATTTACTTCAGAAAAAGTTCAAATATTTCTTGAAAATTAAATCCGCGAACACTTGGACATTCCAGCTTGAATATCTTATATTTATTGTATTATATCTCAATGATGTGCGCACAAAAATTTATTCATCTTCGGTAGATAGTTTGATTTCTAAAAAGATACATCTTGAAGAAAAAGATTCATTTAAATCTGCACGTAATGTCAAATTGCTGAATATATTGCTTCATCGACCCCTTAATATGAACACAAAAATAATCTTATCGTATTTATGAAATTCCCAGTTGTCTAGCATAAAGACAGCTGAATGAAGATTTAATTATTCTCGATCAGACATTAAAAAGAGATCCGATAAGCATTTAAAGTAGTAGCGCGTAATAAACCCGATTGTAAGTTTTAATTTAATCGTAATGCAGCCAAAACACACGTATAAAAATGCTAGATTTGCTGTTATTAATAGTTTGCAAAATTTTGTAGTAGAGATATAAATGTGTAAAGATATATAAATATCTCAATACAATATCTCGAGAGCAATATTTAGGAAGAATAAGAAACTTAATAACTATTTTAATGTTTAATGATTATTATTGTTCTAGTTTAATAATTATAAATAATTATTACTAAGATCATAAGAATCATTACTGTTATAGGTATAAAAATTATTTTGACACATCGTAGTAAGAAAAGAATGCCCTTAATCGGCGTTTAATCATGATATACATGTCTGTTATTATGTCTCTGAAATTGAGGCGACTTCCAAGCAAGCGCTTATCGAGCTACTCTCTTATCATATCTCCCGTGAAGTGTCGACGTTAAGCGCTTTAGCTTAGATTTCTCGAATCATTTCTGATAACTTTTTCAGCGCGTCATTATTTTCATCTGTATTACGAACAATCGCGCAGCGCGAGACATTTGATTAGAGTGATACAAAATGCACTACGTACGGTACAAGTACCTACTCGAACGACAGTTTTTTGTTATAATGTAACGCATATTCCGTTTCAATTTATGGCTGCGTTTAGCAATTCAGTAGAGAAAACTGCTTTTCAACTGTTGTAAAATTTGTGAATCTGATTGGTGTATGCTTTTAATTTTAGCCGAAGCTAAGAGTACACACCAATCAAACTTACAAATTTTACAACAATTGCAAAGTAGCTTTTTCTCCTGAACGCAGCTAATATATTGATTGTTTTTTTTTTTTTTTAAGAAAAAAATTATTGAACATGCCTTGCACATCGTGCGGCACAATGGAAGTAATATACTTTAAAACTAATATACTTGTTAATTCTTTAACCCGAGAACGGTCACCTCATTTTCTTTTGTATAAACGATCACCTGGGGTGATTGTTACAAATTTACACCCCAGTGTCGAAAAAAATGAAGCTCACGTCACAGTAATTTTAATGTGTTTCTTTCGTTTTTTAAACAGTTTTCGGGTTAATAAGCGTGTCAAACTATATGTGTAATGAAATATTTTGTAACACACTAAGATATCTACGGAGCGTGCAAATTAAAATCATAATATGACAAACTTCGATAAAATGTGTATCAGATTAACTTCGAAACTAGTTTTATTTTCGAAAAAATAAAATAAAATTTTATAGACATACTTATAAGATTTTTTTCAGTATACATGTATGTGTAGCTTTTCTCTTTTTCTCTCTGATTTTGCTTCAAAGATATTTTACATTAAATGCTTATTTTTAAATAAAACTATAAATTGTAAAAAAACTTAAAAGTAAAAAGTTAAATTATAATAAAAATAAATACTGGCTTTTGAACAACGATGGAGAGAGGATTGTAAAGGACTTTAAGTGGTTTTAAACGACAGAACATTTAGATATGCTGAAAGCTAAGTATGCTTTGTCTCTGTTAATTCTTGTCCTTCGGTTTTTTCCACGGAATCTTGATTCTAAAACGACGGACCGGTTTTAGGCGCACGAAGAAAATGTGAGCCTTCTATTCATCACCATGCTGACACACTAGAACCACAGTGGTGGAATCACAGCGTCAGACGTATCTACTGTCTAGCTTCGGAGTTCCCGTTTGGCAGACCGATAGTGAGGATCGTCGGTAAGAGATCGTGAACGCGGGATCGCCCAAAACATATTTCAGAACAGTACATTTCGAGGCTGCGAGAGATAAGGCCGGAAAGCTATACAGATGGGATTTACATAGTGCGGCACGATAATGCGCGCGGCTCGCAGCCGCACGTGATCGCTGGCGTTATCATATCACCCGGTTGTTGATCTACCGTCTGACGTAGTGCCTTCGGTTACGATGATTCGCGAAAACCAGGAAATCGTATGGCAGACATCGGTACGCCTTGAGAAGTCGCCTGATATCGGGATTTCAACCGAGCCGAACAAATAACACTAATTCTTATTATAGCAATTTTTTAAAAATACAAAAATACAAAAAAGAGAAGAATAAATCAAGTTCAAGACGCTTCTACCCGTCATGGAGGCAGATGTTTCGTGGAGCTTCAGAACTTCCACGGAACTTCATACGGCATGAACTTTATTGCGTCTGGATAAAAGACTTAAGTCGGACCGTAAAAAGATTTAAATAGGATTGCCAGCGAGGCAATAGGAAAGTTTGTAGTTGAAAATCGACGGTTTACATCATTCTGCTTGTTATTCCACACTCGCTGGCGAAGTATAAATATACTGGCCTTTTGTAGAAATATTTGCACGCGCAGATTCTTTCGACTCGGAAATATATTCTTTTTAAATTGTTCCACGTGGGACTCTTGGGTGATTTAAATGTCGCACTATGATTTTCAGGGCGTCGAAATTCTACAGAGTAAAGCTCTTTCAGCGAAACACCATTTTCTTTTTTTTTTCTTGTTAAAAACTCTACTCGATCCTTGGTCACACGAGAATTTAGCGACACCGAAGCCGCGTGAGAATTGGTTTGATTGGCGTAAAAATTTACAAGCAGAATTATGTATAATATACATCCGCGTGACTGTAAACCGCGGAAACCTGTATAGACATAGCAACACGCTTGTTAATTTATGACTCGTCGCAGAAGTGCGGTATGCAAATTTTTTAAGATCCTTATAAAAATTAAATATTCTATATCGTATTTGTAAAAAAAAAAAGAAGAAGAAATTTCCATTTCATATTCAATAATTCCCATTTTTGCAATTTAAGATGTTATAGTCAATAGTTTTGTTACTTTATACGCAATGTATTAGGATATTACGAATGTTAGACATAAGCGTATCCTTGAGAAAAGATTCATTTGTCGTGAAACACCTGTTGGACATCGCGCTGTCGACCTCGTGCTGATCTACATTGCGTATATATCAGTAAGGCAAGAGAATCGATGGTCAGAAAGCTGGAAAACGATTTTTCTGCGTGCCTGACATATGTGTATACACTCGTATTGAGACTCGGTCAATACGCAAACTGTTTAAGATGATAAAAAGTGTTTCGTGTGTAAAGAAGCACATTTCAATCATGTAAATAGAGCGAACACGCAGGATGCCATAGTTGCTGATAATACGGCCGCGGTTACGTATTCGGTCAAATGTAAGAAAACACGTGTATTTCTCAAGAACACGCCGACCGCGACTGGTTCCTGTGCAGGAGGAAAAAGATCGACGCGATGACGTCAAGTTAGCGAAAAAAGAAACGATATTCGTGACAACGCGTTTGAATTATCTTGTCACGGGAATCTTATCGTCGGAAAACGACATTTTCCTGGCGGTTGACATTGACGACGTATGCCGTCATGTAACTTGTGAATTATATAGATGTTATTATATCATGAAGCTATCCTTTCATTGAATAAAATGTTTTCTGCTTTTATTGGAAATATTTATGTATTTGGACGTAAAAAATCTTCTTTGGGAAAAATGGTACTCTTAAATGGTAATCTTAAAATATTTTTAAATAGAATTTTATTAGATATTTATCTTACAGTTTTTAAATAATTTAATTAATAATTACATTTTTCAATAATTTTTTAAATAACAGCTATTTTAACTAACTAATCATCAAGTTTTTATTTTAATCCGTTTAAAAGTTTAGCGTTCTAGACGCATATGTGTAATGTAAAAATTCTTAAAACTCGCACAACTCGTTTCGAAGAATATTATAGTTGCGTCATCGAAACTTTACGGTAATTAATGTCAATAGTATGTGCAAACACAAAAAGTAAGATCGATAAGGATAAGAAATATTGACTACTTTGAAATTACTTGTAAGAAGGTTGATGTTTCGTTAAAAATGTAATTTTAAACGTAAAAATTAATTAGGCACGCACACGTGCCGCATTAATGAACTTCTTCGAATATTGATGCAACTAAATGCAAATAAAATAAACGATCGAACGATCAGAACGTGCGTATAAAAAAACGAATTGTAAATACCTTTCGGCGATCGCTTTACATACAAAACACGTTTTGTGATCAACGTTTCTCTGACCTAAAGCGCATCGCGTTTCACCGACCTCTACTGTATTCTATTGCGCAACATTGCCAAAGAAGACATGTTTGGAATCGATGTTACTATTCGAGAGCCAAAGGTCTCCGCGGCTATTTACTCGAAATCAGCGCCGCATTGATTATCCTTTTTCGGACGAAATAATCGAAAGGTCATTGTGAAAATCAGAGGAGGAATATTTAGAACGCTTGTGGAGATTCATATCTTTATAATATGACGTAACCGATTACTATTTGCAAGTAATATTCATTTGATTAAAATAAAGATTTTTAGTTACCAAATAAGCGAGATGTCTCAAGAATGATATTTTTTTCCGGAACTTATTGTTGAAGATAATGTCGAATCTTTTCGTATATTTACGAACGTTTTGTACGTTTTTTGGAGGAATGATCTAACTCATTAGTGTATCTTCGACAGCAATTTACTCAGAAGCACCTGGACACCTTTGGATACATTATTTTTAGCAGTTGGCATGCTCGCAATAACATTTTCGCATTTGAAACGTCGCCCTAACGAGGACACATTGATATAAGCTTTACATCATTTCCATGTTTTTCAACGTTGTTCATTTCACAACTATTTATTATCTATATCAATATAAAAAAAATTATATGTAACTAATTAATTTTTTCAATTTGTGCTTAATAGTCGTAATCTTGTTTATTACAAATTTTATAATCGTCTTGATAAGTCTTTCTTTCGGGAGTCTAAATTTCAATTTAGAGAACGGAATTTCTTGCAATTGCCAGGCAAAAAAAATAGATAAGCCAGCTCGCTTATTTTCGAATCAATTCAAATTCAAATTGTCACTGGAAAGAAGACTTCTAAAAGACATTATAAAGATACAAAAGACCGTGACGACTTTGCGAGTCAAACAGGACTTTCACAAATCGTTCTACGTCGTAAGTTATACCTCTAACAAGAGCAACTGTCTTGCGAAATGCAATGAAGGATCGCGAGAGGCATAATGCATTTCGTGACATTCTGCGGAATCCAGCGTGAGATATCATTAAAAAATAGATAAGGGAAAAATCTATAACATCCGTTGACAAGAAAAATATTGTCTCGGCAAAATAAAATTAATAGACATGTGTTCTTAGGTACATTCACTAAATAAAATCTTGAAAATCGTGCTTGGCAGAGTCAGGACAAAATTTTGCATCGTGTAAGAAGAGAAGAGAAACGTTTCCTCGACGTTGGTGAACGTCAATTTGTCAAGTACCAATACGCATTCTACTCAGAGCGCGATTGACACGATTCAGGTCTTAAGATTTGGATGAAAGACGGCACGCCGAGATGGCCAAATGCCCCCTTCGCTGTTCGCTATGTGTTACCATCACCGATACTTATTTCCGGTGCTCTCTCGCGTCAGCCGTTGCCAAAACGCGAGGCTCAGGGTCGGCTGCTTCTAAACAGCCGCCAAGAGGTCTACGTAAGAGTCATCTTATCAACATGTATTATACATACGCATACACGCGCGTAAACGTTGGGCACATTTCATTTTTAATAATTCTTTAATTCGTTATGTAAATCGAATAACAATCGATTATATGCAAGATTAAGTCGGTCAATTGATGAAATTGATTACGAAGTTTATTGAATGACTAATGATTAATCATCAAAGAGTTATTTTTTAATCAAAATGTTATAAGGATATAAGATTTTTCCATGCATCTAGATTCTAGATATTACATACTTTTCCTTTGAAAAGGAATCGCGATTAGAATAATATCTCTTGATAACGACAACGCTACGATACGTTAATCCGTTACCACTCATGATGGTTTAATCTTTTCGTTCTTAAATTGCTCTCAGAGTATCAAGAAGAATATCAGACTTATCAGAAAACGTGGAAAAAATGATATTCGTAATATTATTAATTAAAAAATTTAATGAAAAATTTTTATAACCATGAAAAATTTAATATTTAAATAATCTATAGAAAATATTCATATTTTTCATAGATTATTTAAATATTAAATTTATCATATACATAAAAGCATGCATTCATATTTCTTGATGTTACAAATATTGAACTACTTTTCCAAATTTTCACCATATTTTTAGTAGATTATATTATTTAAATGTTATAAATAACTTAAATATTAAGAATAAAAAATATATATAGTTCAATATTCTTAACATTAAGAAATATGAATGCATGCATTTATGTATATGATAAGATTAAGAATTGTATGTGCAGTATATAGTATATAAAACAATACGAGAAACATCGTTTTTTTTTCGTTGAAAAGGTTATATTTAAGACTCTGCATCGTACGCACAATTTCATCATACGTACATTTAATGCTAACTACGGAAATATGATTTCTATCTCACATTCTCTTCACTCTTTGTTTTGATGTAATTAGGAAATAAAATTCAATAGCAGCAGTGGAACATAGTCTATAATTCATTTATGTATGTAAACTTAGATATATGTATGTATACTTTTAATTATACGCATTGTAAACACAAATATTGTAAATGTTTCGCAAACAATTTAAGAAACAAAAAATTACTAATATACATATATGTATAATATAAAATAGAATGTGAAAAAAAGCAAAGATTTCTGTATAATGATAACCCATATTAGAAGACAATTAAAAATATTGATTTCATTTGAACTGAACATAATCACACAAACTTGTGTTGGCATTATGCTACAGAAAGTACCGTTACAGTCTTGATTGACTTGCCGCAGCTCTTAAGAAATATTGATCGTAAAATTTGACGAGGTTTAAAAGATTTCCTGATGCGTAATGGAAAAATGGCAACTCTTCTAATATAAAGTCGGTAATAACACAAATACAATTACTGTCTAGCTTGTGATTAAAAATTTTGTTGTCTACAAGAAATATTTTATACTCCTAGAAACGAAACTTATGTTCTTACTTAATGTCTATTCAATTTCTGATAACAAATGCGTCTATTAAAAATAATGCATTAGCATCCCATTTTTAAATTTAAATCGATATTAGTCATTGGAACTTTTTTTTACCAGTATTAAAATGTTCTCTTGAATTCGTCGAAAAAAAACTTAGAAATTTTCTAATCTTGATATTAGAATGCAAAGTAATAAATGTCAACCCAAAATAGTTACATTAGAAGAAATATCAACGAGAATTATTTTTAATTTTACTTTAAATATTTATTCCTCACTATTCTCAATATGCCTATTTTAATACGTTTTAAACCTAGTTTTTAATTTTTAAACAGCTTGTAAAAATAGTATGTATGTGATTTAAATTTTCTGTTTTTCATTACGCTGATCTCTTTCGACCGCAAGTACTGATCAATGTGTGATTTTAAAGAAACTACAGTGCACGGGAAGTCTTTTAGAAATATCTCACTTTTTTTTTCACGAAATTCTAATATTATACCAGTATAATACAATACCGGAACATATCATTTTTCAAGGTAACAACGCAAAACTTTCAAGTTCCTTCTTTATATACCTAATCGCGACTGGTACCGATTCGTTCTTCAACTGTTTAAATGTCCAAGTGTTCGAGGTGTTCGAATATATGAAATATCCGAAATAACATACCCCATTTTTTCGGTGGATGACCGCAGTACGTTCCCTCCGTCGGATTGTAGATGCCATCGCGAAATATCTGCCAGCGCGTTCTGGTATCAGGTACTCGCATGTAATCGAACTCGTAGGTACCATTTTGCACTTGCTTGCCGCGCACACTCATCACGACCGAATGCTGTCGACTGCTCTTTGATCGGTCGTTCGGCAGGTAGGCTGAGGTGTAGGCAGGTCGGTCTTGTCAACCTTCACGCGCCGAGCGGCTCACGCGGACTGATACGCGAAGATAGCGGGAAACGCGGCGCGACCGTACCGGTCTTCGCACTTTGCCTGAACTGGGAGAGCTCGCGCTTGTGGTTACTGTGGTTAGCGATATACGTAGGTAGCGAGCGAGCATGCGGCGAACGAGCGAGCGAACGGATGAAAAACGAGCGGACGCCTCGTGGAGGGGCAAGACGATAGCGCGCGGGCATGATCTGTTAGATCGGCTGCGTGCCGATCTGGCCTGTGTCGAGTTTGGCGCGGCTTGAATTTTGCGAATTTCAGGGAGGAGGTATACAAAGCGGTTCGAAAAGGTCTACGTTATCGCATTGCGAATATCATTATTTGTTTTTATTTTACAACTGTTATAGAAAGTTATTGACGATAAAGGTGTTTATACTGCCTTCTGACTCTGGTTACCCACGTTTTTCTGACCATTCTGATTTTACATTAAACATTACATCTTTTAAAAAAGTCCTTTAGTTCAATAATTTGAACGGCACTCCCGAAGCAAACGCGACGTACAGACTGCGGTTCGTTTATTGTTTATTCAATTAATTAAATCGGCGACGAGGGTACGTTAGCTTCCCCGTCTTTGGATTTTTACCCAAGCAGAACAAGAGTTTTGTTTGGGTAACATCCTCGGGGTACTGGGCCCTTCCACCTCGCCAAGGGCGTACTCATGGAAAAAAAGTACTTTACTTTTTTATATTAGGTAATATAAAATCAAGTTATCGATATATGTATATAAATATATGGATAGATTAGGCTACGAAGAATTAGAATAAAGAAAAAGAATAAAATTGAAACATAATTGTCTTCTTTTTCATTAAATAAGTTAATTTTGATGGGTAGTGATGTGTGTGAGTGAATAATATTCACAGATACGTTATCACTAATTAAAATATAAAATCATTTGATAACTTACAGGTACGATGCGCAGCAGCTAAATGTTATTCCTCAAGCTTCTTCCTTTTCTCGAATTCGTTTTTTGCACTCACAGTTGCACTTCAGTTAATTGTAATTAATTACAATTGCGCGTATATTGATCATTCGAATGCGACGATCGTGCGAAGCTTTTTATCGACATCAAATACGATGCGTATTTCAACATACGCGAAATATTATTAATATGTGGTATGAGAAAAAAATAACGCAAGTTGTTAAAGAAACAATTTCTATCTATAATTAAACATTCCAATGAAACAGTAACTTATAATTCTCCTTCCTAGTCGCGCGTCAATTTCGATGATAAATATTATTCAGTGCGGAATACCCGCCTCAATGAATACTTATTGCCTACAGATCGTTGATCGGAAGAGTTAATTATTCGCACCAGCTTCTAATCGTTCGTAAACTATGATCGCGTTTCGGTATGCGAAGCTCCGCTACCTGCATGTTCGACTGTTGGTGAACGAATGATAGCGCGCGGTGATCTTAAACGGCGCGCCGTACAGTAGAGCAAATTCATCAAAAATCGAGTATTGGACAAAAAAATTCCAGATGCACAATTTGAATTTTGAGGAGTATTTCCTCTAATATATATTGTAAACTACAAATATATATGTTTATAATTGATTTACTCTTCCTTCCTTCCTCAAAATAATCCGATAAAGTGTGACATTTTTTCGCAAATGTTGGAATTCCAGTAATTTGATACATTAAATGCTTATTAAAATTTGTTTATTAAGCTTAAAAAATAATGTTGTATTAATAGCATTAGATCTGATTGGAAATAATCTTGTTAATTCAATAATGAATATTACTCCAATATTAATAAAACAAATGCTTGTTTTAACACAAGACCATAACATATTGAATTAACAAGATTATTTCGAATTAGACTAATGCTGTTGATACATAATTTTTTTCGTACAAGATATATTCTTATTATCAATAAATTATTTATATATATTTAATTCAATATATTTAACTTCTAGATTTTGTCTTCTAATTTAATAATTTGTAAACACATATATTATACATATGTTATACATGTGTGTAGAATGTCCTACAATCCATGCTTGCGCATTCTGAAAATTAATTATATTAATCGAAAATCCTAATACAAAAATGTCAGTTTTCAAGTTATATAAGTTGTGTGTTTTACACAATCATTATTGTTACCAACTTTTCATATCAAACTTTAATAATAAATTATAGATAGTAGGGATAAGTAAAATACTGTTCATATCTGATAATTTTTTTAAATCTTTACTCTGAAATGTATTAAGACAATTCAATAATAAACAAATAATAAAGTATCGATCATCAATTATTATTAACCTTGGAAATTAGTTAATTAATTAATCATTAATATGAATTGTCACTTATCATTAATTGAATTGCTCTTCCACATTGGATTTTTACATCCTTTAAATATTGGGCCACCATATTGAACTCATTTTGTAGAATAAATATTGGCTTTTCCAGCCATTAAATTAAAAAATCCTCAGGATATTGACCACTATCACCTCGTATCGTTGGCAGTAAACCGTATGATAACTTTTTTTCCAAAAAAATAAGCCTCGAATTCCGTATATCAATATAGTAATCGCCGAATGAAATATTTACGTTATATACAACAGATATCAAATATTTTTTCGATATATAAATAATTAAAATTAAATAACAATAACAATATATCGAATAAGTATTAAATTAGTTATTAATTAGGCTGTTTGGTCCGATAATACACAATTTAATTTTATTTAACGATAATCTGATACTATAGAATCGAGGAAAAGCAATATTTTTAAAAACCGTCCTGCTTGTACTAAATGTCATTACGATTAAATGGATTTTGGACGTCACATTTTCCTAGTTATGAATTAAATATTAACTTTCTTATCTTAAGTTTTAACTAAAACTTCATCCAAGAGGGCGGCAGTGTGGTCTAGTGGTAGAGCGCCAGACTCGTAATCTGAGGAACCAGGTTCGAGTCCACTAGAGCCATGGAATGTTTTTCCGAAAGCTGCGCCCCTCCGTGCAAGATTGAGGTCCTTGTGCGGAGCAAACTGGGCTCCGTCTTTCGGAAAGAAACGTTAAGCCGTTGGTCCAAAGGGTTAAAGTGAGAGAAGAAGTATTGGAAGGCTTTGAGGGTTAATTTTTAGAGTCATATTCTCTAATGTTTGATTAGCAAAGAATTTCATCCCTCTAATAAAGTTGTGGTCGATCTTAAATGTGTCACTCATGATAATTAAGCCCTGCAATGATGCAAATTCTTTAATATAATCTGCAGTTCTGATATTTTCTGATTGAGTTTCCGCACAATTAATCATGTTATTAATTTTACTAAACATCTCAAGAGAACAGAAATTGAGGAAAATACAGATGTTAGTTTCTTTATTGGTGTTCAAAATGATACTAAAAGTAATTACATTGTCGATTCTTTTAGTATCATTTCGAACACCAATAAAGAAACTAACATCTGTATTTTCCTCAATTTCTGTTCTCTTGAGATGTTTAGTAAAATTAATAACATGATCAATTGTGCGGAAACTCAATCAGAAAATATCAGAACTGCAGATTATATTAAAGGATTTGCATCATTGCAGGGCTTAATTATCATGAGTGACACATTTAAGATCGACCACAACTTTATTAGAGGGATGAAATTCTTTGCTAATCAAACATTAGAAAATATGACTCTAAAAATTAACCCTCAAAGCCTTCCAATGATTTCCGTCTTATTATACGCATCCGATCACATAATTAATATCACTTTCATATTTTTAATTATCGATATTGTATATTGATTTGATACATACAATATATAAAATTTAATTATATAATATTTACAATAAAATATAATACGATACAATCATCTGTAAAAATTGATATTATTTAATATAAAATACTAATTTTTAATATATTGATATAATACTAATTTTTATATTAAATAATTTTTAATGTAAAAATTAATATTATTTAATATAAAATACTAATTTTTAATATATTGATATAATACTAATTTTTATATTAAATAATTTTTAATGTAAAAATTAATATTATTTAATATATACTAGTTCGAGTTATTGTTAAAAATATAATAATAATAAATATAATTACATTTATTATTATTATATTAAAGTTATTACTTTTATTTTGTCTATAATATTTTCTATCGAATTATATCCCCTTGTCCCTGCCTACCCGAATTCTTACCTACCTACCCGTTTTCCGACCTATATAGTACTACCTGGTTACTACGTAGCCATTTTCCTACCTACCCGTGTTACAATTTAAGA
This sequence comes from Temnothorax nylanderi, assembly GCF_030848795.1. NCBI lineage: Eukaryota > Metazoa > Arthropoda > Insecta > Hymenoptera > Formicidae > Temnothorax > Temnothorax nylanderi. The sequence continues at coordinate 1,004,166 of NW_027249103.1, read as the reverse complement.
TAAAAAATTTTAATTAAGACCGCGACACGATTTATAAAAGATCTTATTTGCTGGTTAATCCAGCGGGATATCTAAACGGGATACCCGAAAGCCACGATCATTTAAGACTTCAAGATATGAGAAATGTGGATTTGAGGATTTTAACATGCGCGCGATTTAACATGCGCGCGATTAGGATTTAAATAAGGTTTTATCAATCTCGCACAAATGCGAGAAAATATAGAGAAATTAGCCCTGCATTGGGTAAATAAACAGATATGATATATCAAGTCATTTTGTATGTTGCATTTGTGGTCAATGTTGACCACTTACCTTATCGTATCCATTCTTCTTTCTTCGAGCCAGATCGGACTACTTTATTCCTGGCCATATACAATCTGATCGTATTTCGATCAGAGATCAATAAAAAAGAGAAAAACTCCTTTCATTGTCGGATCATTATCATCGCCGACAAATAATATTACGTTCGATTCGAATTACACGCGAGAATCGATCGTATCAAAAAATGCACAACGAGAAGTTAATTAAAAAAATTTATATTAAATCATAAAAGCTGACTGCACAACTTGATCAAAAATATTTTTATCAATAATTCCATTACTTACTTGAAAATATTGATTGACCGTTTCTTTGTGACCTCTTCGTCTAATTTGAAATCAAGTATAGAAAAAATTTTACTTTGCGTTATATAAATATTAATCTTAATTATATTCCGCGAAAAATTGAAATTTATAATGCAAACGAAATTAAAAAAATTAATAACGAAAAATATCTCGATGTAAAAACCGACCGCGAAAATACGAAGATGCGTGATTGCGCATGTTGTTCATGCGGTACGCATCTTGAAAATATATCAAGTAAGATATACAGAATAAATAACGTGAGATCCGAAAAAAAGGAACTTCCCGCACAATTGATATTATAATTGGATATTATTAATCATTAATCAATAATTGAGTTTTATAATTGAATAATATACAAATCTTTATAAACTTACATATCGATATAAATATATCTCTTTATATTTTACATTTTCCACTAAAATTATTTTTTATATAACATATTCATATATTTTACTGTAAAATTGAATACATAATTGTACTATATCAATTCTAAAATAATTTAAAAAATTTCAGCGTTTCTCGGCAGAATATTAAAGATCTCACGTCATTTGACTGGCATATAGTCAATTTTTCAATCAAAAATAGATGGATAGGCTACAAAAAATTAAGGTAAAATCGATGCTTTGTTAAAATAAATTTGAATAATTAATCACGTTTTCTATAAAATAAATTGCATAATAAGACCAAAATATATGTCTTACCCTTTTTATTCATGCTTATATTTATATGCATAAAATATTAAAATTATAAGTATATCTACATATGATATTGTTTCCTTGCATCGATTTATGTAATATTTAATCTTGGATAAATATATAATATGAGAAGGAAAAAAGGGATATAAATAACATACATCCTAACTAATTCATAATTTTTCCCTATCTACAGATATATATATTTTTTTATAACATCTAACAAAATAACTTACTTATTCTTATCTCTTTTATCCAAAAAAATATCATAAAAATATTTCTCTAATAAAATTTAATAAAAATTTTATATTTCAAAAATCATTACTTTCTCATACTTTTTGTTTCTCTTGTTTTTCTAATATATTTATTACGCTGATTATAAGTATAAGAATTGATCTACGTAACAAAATTTCGAAAATTTAATCTATTATGTATCTTATATTAATTCAAATTCGCGAAATAAAATTCTAATATATTTCGATAAAATATTTTGTCATATATTTATTTGAGATTTAAAATTTTAATCAAAAATTACTTATATAAAACGCGGCAATTCGTCAACATAATTCAACAAAGGATGAAGAGCTCTTTGCGAGCTCCGTGCGTACGAAGTGTGCAAGTATTTCCTCAAGCACAATCGTACGTAATATCAATAAACCAGACATCAAGATTAAATATTTTCCGTAATTTTAGCCCATCCATTTTAAGGCAACAAATCTACGAGATGTAATATTTTATACTATAATTTTTATACTATAATTGTCATACATAATTCGATATGTACCGAAATACATTTACTTTAATATTTGATTCATCGTAGATTTGTTACCCCAATAAAAAAAATTCTGACTCACCGACTCGATGCGCAACGGGCGGAGTTATTCAGCAACGTAGCTACGGTAATGCTGTAACATACGAACATAATTGAAATTAAAGAAACATTCAAAATGATCAATATTTCAAAAGATAATTCTTATTTGCCTCTAATTCGTCTTTCAATGTAAAATTGATATTTAATAATTTAGTAATATAATTATCTATTTTCCGAAAATGATCTTTACAAAAGTAAAATTTTATATAATTTTTCTGTCTCTAATTATTTCTAAATAATCGAGATAAGACAATTCGATAAATGGAAAAGAATGATTAATTTATTATGAATTATGAATTATGAATTATAAAAATAAGAGATGATACTCACCCCAAGGTTGCTCCGTCGGTGCCCGATGTCTCTCTCGGACCTCCTCCTCCTCTCAGGACGTCAGGCCTCCTCCTCTCACCGCACAGGACACTCGCGAGAAACACTCGCGGATAATAAACTACAATCGCGCGCGGACTAATTTCAATATAAAAGTCTTTCTCGCGCGATACTGTACGGCACTCCCGTTTAAAAAAGTCCTTTAGTCCGATTACTTGAACGGCACTCCCGAAGCAAACGCGACGAACCGGCTGCGGTTCGTTTATTCAATTAATTCGGCGGACGAGGGTACGTTAGCTTCCCCGTCTTTGGATTTTTACCCAAGCAGAAGAGTTTTGCTTGGGTAATATCCTCGGGGTACTGGGCCTTCCCACCTCACCAAGGTCGTACCCATGGGAAGGAAGTACTATGTAATATATAGTACCGATTCATTCCGCGTTCATCACCGCGTTACGTTATAGTGGCGACGAAATGAATTCGAAGATATATGTCGGCAACTTGGCGCGATACGTATCGAATTCGTAAATCCCGCGAAAGTAAAACTGCATTATTAATTTGCACAACGAAGAATCGTGACTGCCGGCCGCTAACTTTTACGCAACGCGAAATATACGAAATTATGAAACATATTCACGAACGTGCAATGTATCACGACGTTCCGAATAACACACTCGATACGACAATATCACTCACTATCAGCAATATATCCCTCTTTCTCCCTACGGAGAGAATCGGAGATAAATCACACGATGATTCCGGCACAGCGTTCAAAGCACGACACGAGATAAATGAATTACGTTCGAGTCCGGACATATGACGGGACGAGCGATTATCGCCCGCGAGCTCGCGAATATCACACAACGAAACTGCAATTAAGTCACTCACACAATTGTCTATACTCACAATTACTTTCGCCTCGACGACGACGTCTCCGCCTCGAGCAAGCGCGACACATTCATTCCGACAAACACTTGATACTTGACACACTTGCACATTATTCAGCACGTACGGCGCGTACTCGCGTAGTCGATTATTTCCGCGGCCCGCGAAACGAGAAGCAGGTGTGCCAATCGTAGAAATGAATAACACACAGCACGGAGCACGGCGACGCGACGGGCGCGCGCGGGAGCACAAACACTTCTCACATGTGCAAAATCCATCGGGAGAACGATAGTCGAGTGACTTCCGCAGGTAACGGTCCTCCGAGCGCTGACGGAAACAAGTGGCAAGGCCGCTCACCGGCTTCTCGTGGCAAGCCGCAAAAACAATCGATCGCGCAGCGACTTTGAACGTACAATACGCCGTATTCAAGTTCAACGGTCGCGCCTAGTATGGCGTGAATGGCGTCTGGTTCTGGTAGTTCTGGTATGCCACGGCGTCGCGGCCGCCGCGCCGGCAGCGGCGGCGGCGGCGGCGGCGGCGGCGGCGTCTCGGAGCGGCCGAACGTGATTGGCCGGATCCGGGGGCTCGACTCGCGAGCCCGACCAAGCCCGACTGTGCGGCGGCAGCGGCCGAGCGGGCCGAGCGGCGCGCGCGAGTGCCGCGAATGCCGCGATACGTGACGCGTTCAATGGTCGGTGCGAGAACGGAGACGTTGTCGCTCGTGTAATTTCTTCCTCGTGAACGAAAAGAAATCCGCGTGTGAAGTGTTGCAAAGTGAACGTACGCCGAATATTCCGTTCCTTCTTGTGTCGACTGAAACGAGTGGGATGCCGTCGCTGGGCGAAATGAACGTCGACTGCCGTGCTGAACGCCGTACGTGTCATCCTCTCGGCTGTGATTTGCCGGGTCTCAGCTGCAGTGCTCCGTGATCGGTGAGTAAATTTTACACGAGAAATAAATGTTTCGAAGCGCGGTGTACATACGAATCTTAATAGAACCGTTGTCCCGCGTGTCACAGTGAAACGATAACCTCGGAATTCGCGTCTCTTTGCCTCCGTTTCGATTACTACTTCGAATGAGTGAATCGCGCGGGAAGATGCTTCAATGAATAGCTTGAACCTCTGGTTAAGTGCGGTAATTAATAATCATTTGAGTGATTGAAGAGAACGATCGCGCGAACGAGGGAGCGAGCTTGCTTCGAAACGCGTGGTGAACGTCGAGAGTGCGAACAAGCTCAAATATGCGTCCACGATTACAATTCAGTTTTTCGTTAAAAAGAGCAGGCACGTAATTCGCTCGTTCACGTAGTTCGTCACGTAAATGTTTCAAATTTATTTGTACGTGCGCTTCTTTATTCCTTTACCTACTTTACCGAAAATTTACGTTAAATTGTATCGTTATTATAGTAATAATTTATTCGCGATCGTTCTCGCAGCGCGGTGATCGCGCATATCATAAAATACGATGAACCGTCGCCGCCGAGATAAGTAGGTACTTATAAAAATTATAAAAACATTCTCTCTTGTTTATTCTCCAAATATTTATTCGTTCTGTTTACAAAATTTTCCATAAACAAGCCTATTGCCTCGCAGCACTTCGCGCTCTTGTCTTGCAGATTTATTTAGCAAGAAATAGAAAGAACGTTGCCAAATCGATCGCGGCGCTTTAAAATGGAATTGCTGATGCTATGAAATTTTTTTTTCTGATAGCTAATACACTCGACAGTACGTTATAAACTCATAGCTGATACAATTCGACATTAACTAGACACTACAAAGCGTATGCCATTTATTCTCGCCCTCGCGGCTTATTTATATTTTTAATAACATGTATCAAATTTAATCTTTACATTTATCTGACATCACATCTTCTTTAAGAGTGGAAAAAATTAAAAAATGGTAAATTAATTGTTAATTTTATCCGAAGGTTAATGTTATTCGTTGAAACCGCGATTCGTTGAAAACCAATTTGTTTGGAAAGGTCGATTTTAAATATCAATAATTTTACTTTCATCGATTCTGTAACATTATAATTAATATTGAAAACCTTTTGGAATCAATTCTACGAAATATATTGAAAGGAGATCGATTGTAATTTTCGAAATATCGATATGATCGAAGCAGTAAGCCAGTTACAATAACTTTTTAATATACTTAATTTAAAATATTTCACTAATTATTAGAAATATCCAGAAAATAATATATTAATTATAGTTCCGTGACGTCGCTGAAACAACATGGCTGCCATGGAAGATCCTGGCGGGCTCCGATCGAATTCTGCGAATAATCAACAGTGTTCAACAATGGAGTAACGCTCGTTAATTAATCATATTTGAAACGTTGTAGTGATATAGGAAGGTGACGGACGTACGTTTATAAGTCATTAATAGTATGGAGTTCCATTCCGAAGACGGGCTAGAGCTGTTATCGAGATTCAGCGTGAAACCGCGCCCGATTAACCTCGACAACGTTCTGTTCTCGAGCGACATCGACAACAGGAGCGTCATAGAGATCGTCGGGGCTTCGTCCACCGGGAAGACTCTGTTACTATGCCAATTCGTAGCGAAATGTATATTGCCCGCGCATTACAAGGGGATCAGGATCGACGGATGCGATGCCTGCGCGATACTGATCGACACGCTCGGTCACATACGGATGAGCAAGATAGCCGAATTGATGACTTCCACGATACGCAGCGCGTATCAGGTAGCCGATATGCAACCGCCAGCCGAAACGGTAGACCGCATCGTAAACAAGTCCCTAGAAAACTTAACAGTGATCAGCTGTTGCAACAACGATCAGCTCCAGCTGACTCTGCACACGCTCGAAGACGAGTTTCTCAGCAATGAAAGAATCGCTCTGTTAGCTATGGACAATATATTGGCGTACTATTGGCAAGCGAGGAAAGAGAGGAGTATACTCAGTATGGATAACTACGCTAGAGATCTGCTCAGAATCGTTCAGGCTCAAACGTCTCAATTTCACACTGTGACAGTTTACACGAGATGGGACGGACCAGTGCCCAAACACGAATCGCACGCCAATCTGTTGAAAGGGTCAGGTATAAATTATAGGCTGCAGCTTAACAAAAGTACCATAGATTGTGAGTTTATGTGTCATTTACAATCCATTGACAATGTAAAACAGATTCGTTATACGATCTCTGATTCTGGTATAAAATGGATTCTTAATAATGCGTAATAGAAAGCAAAAATTCAATAATTGTTTCAATAATCAATCGATGAGAGAAGAACCTTGTCCACTATGTCTATCGGATTTAACAGTCTCGACCCTGCTACTGTTATTTGACAATTTGAATTAAATAACGATATAATTTCTTTAGTCTCTCTTATTTCTTCTGGTGTTACACCTCCAATGACGTAAATGATAATCCAATTGTTATCGCATGGATGGTGTTTTATTCTTCCTTTAGAGAATAAGCTGTCAAAGGTATATAAATAACAAACAAGTTAGATTTCCTTCAGAATTTCTTTAGAAAAATTGAAAAAAGTGTCTTAAAGCATAGTATCATGGTAAAATAATGTAATATATATTTAAACTTACTTCAGTCCAGCAGAAATAAACGAGGGTGATCTCTGATGTAAATCGGGAAGTTCAAATCTATCTGGATGGAGCATATCTGTTAATAATTGTTGTAAAATGCCAACACGTCGAACGATCTCTTGAGAACTCGATTTGGACATCAAGGAACTATAAGAAATATAAAAAAGACAGTATATATTCTACTCATATTTGAGCAAATATGAATACTTAAAAACGTGAAACATGAAATATTAGAAGCATAGTAAATCGATTTCAAAGTGAGATAATGAGTGTCTCTGAATGTAAATACTAAAAATATTTTGTAATAATTATGTATACATGTGAATAATAATAGTTTCATACGTATAATTATGTAGAGACGCGCGTTGCTGTGCTATTTCATGTAAGATGTTCATAATATGTTTTGCTATTTTTGCAGACGTTTCCTTTATAGTCTCAGCATCTGTAACACCTAATTTAGATATACATTAGTATTAGAATGTTGTAGACATTATACATTCATTATTTATCTCATTTAATTATTTAGTAAGATCAAATACTATGAATCTTGATAAATTACATTTTTTATGATTTTGTATAAAAAGTTTAATTATAAATAGGACAAAACGGTGTAACATAACTTATATTTTTGATAAAATCATTCATCAAATCAGCGTAACAATATTTTTTGAGTATATTTATATAATTAAATAAAAGATTGATGTATTAAAAAATAAACTTTCAGATTTTCATAGATAATCAATAATCTTAATCGATTTGTTATTTCTGCATTTTGTAACATATTTTTTACTAACCGAGAAGCGACAAAGATTGTTCGTACATTGACGTCTTCATTGTATTTCCCTTTAATTTTATAATATCCTCAAATACAGCATCAGCAATGGCTTCTTCCAGCTGCTGCTCTTGTTGAAGGGAGAACTGTATTTCAGTTCCAGCTAGTGCATAAATATGCACCAAAAATGCCAATATACTATCTGTATGTAGCTTATGTTTTTCGCGTGTTTTTATTATACTACTTAACTGAAAGTATTCGAAAGAGAAAGTGTGATCTTACAAGAAATAGTGATATTGAGAGTACACAAGAAACTAAATAATGACAATTACTTGTCCAAGCACGCTCGTAGAGTCACGACTCACAGCTATGTTTTGTAAAACTAGTTTCTCGAAACTAATTAATAGTTCTAATCGGGAAGTTTCTTCTGACGTTAGGGCTTGTATAATTCCCAGTACTACCTGCAGTAAAACAAATAACATTCAAATACAAGGTTTTTTTTTAAGTTGCATATATGCTATGAGAAAATCATACAATGTCTAGAATTATCTTGGCCAAAAAAGCACATATTAAATTTTAATGTTTTATTATCGGTATACATACTTGAAGTTTTTTGCTCGATTCTGATATAGTATGAAGATCATCTATGTCTTTGAATTTATTTACAAGTTTCTTTAAACTATGCGCGGAAATCCTTGTTGCTGGTTTTGGTTTCAGTTTTTCGCTTAATTTTAAATTTTCTTTTGTTGGAAGTATATCGATGAGCATTTTATTCGTAGTAGCCAATACTTCTTTTTGTGTTTTCGTGATTAATATATTCATTAGAGTTTTGTCGCTGCTTGCCAAGCATCCTGGTACATCGACAAATTTCTTAAAACAAAAAAACAATTTTTATGCAATTTTCACGTAATAATGACAATTCCATAATATTGCTTATAATATGAAATGTATATCATATTACAATATGAGCTACTATACCTGTGGTCCGCAAAACAAAGGATACATATTTATTGCAACGTCGTTGCAGTGATGAGGTAAATGAGGCAAAGTGCACAATATCTTGGCCAGCAACGATTCAGTATTATTACTGGTAGAAGTGCAAAGATCTAACGTTCTGTCGACAAAGATTACGGATACTCCCTTTCCCTTTGCACCAACTAAACTCTAACATATAAGATAAAACATTAAAGTAAAACTTTTAAAAATTTTTTAGTACTTTTACTTCCTTTTAATTAATCATTAGAGTTATTTCTTATAAACAAAATACTTACGTTTCTACGTTCGATAGCCATCGGTAATGTTTCTAATTTTTCAGCGACATATTCGCTAAATTTTCCCATTGAGTAAATGTCTTCTCTCAAATTCAAGTATGTCAATAAACTGTTAAACAAACTTACGAAATGTTCAACTGCATACTTGGAATTCTTTATCGACCCACTATTTAAGGGTGACAATAGATCGCTGAAAGGTGGTGTTACAAACAGACCATTGTCAATTAGACTAATGAAAACTGGCCGAAATAGTATTGTCACCGAGCAGTCCTATAAATCAATATATAATGACAAAATTTTAATGACATATAATGAACTCAATTTAAAGTCCGGGATTTGTATATTAAACGAATAAAAAAAGAGACGAACATTACCTGTAACTGCTGATTAGACTGCATCCAGCTTTTTACGTCTCTCTTTAATTTGGCATAATCCACTCGATCCTCCAGTGACACTGTGTCTTCATAATTCAACACGCTCGAGTGCGCAGCAGTAATAATCGTACAGTGCTCGAATTCATTTTTCTCTAATATCATCTTAACTGTACGTTGATAAAAAGTTAGATTGGTAGAAGTAGAAATGATAACAACCTTTTTGCAGTTCTGCACTTTAATATACTGCAACAAATTGTACATATAGTAAATTAATAATTTTACAATTATAAGATTTGAGTAGCAAAAATCATGCGTTTTATGCGTTTATGAATTACATACACGAAAATTGTACATGGCCTGTTCATGAACTGACACTGCACCGGCAGCCTTAAAGAAGGAATATACCTTGCCGCCGGTATACCAATGAAGACATTCCGTTGCCGCATGATCTATATAGACCGCAGATTCACTAACAAAACCAGCAATATCGTGCCAAGTATCGGCAAGAAATTGTTCTAGATCGCCTTCCATTATTAATTAAAAGGACAGCATAAACCTGTGGAAATAATTCTTTTTTCACTTTTATTTTGAAAATGAGTAACGAATTGCAAATTATTGTGTACTTAACATTTAAGTAAAATATAGGTAACAATGTAACAACGTTTAATGAGCCAATATAAACAGTTTCATTGTTTAATGAGACAATGTAAATTCTAGTATAACAATCATTATTTATAAGTAATCCACGTTGAATGTCATAAAGTAGGGTTAAACTTTTTTATATTACAGAGAACATATTAAATTCATGACACTACGTTGATATTTTAATTGTGTCATTATAATAAGCTCCAACTTGCCACATGGCTTACAGCATCTTTAGTATACATACACTAGACTGCTAACTTGACATCAAATACCAAATACATTGCTCCGAAAGGTATGACAGAACTCACACGCATGCGTGGTGCAAAGGAGACGCGAGTCCACGCATGAACTCTAATAATGCTAGAACGTGTATGTACTGGCTACTTCCACCCGATTAGAAAGAGTCAGCATATTGAGCCGTCTCTGTCGCACAGTCAGAAAGTTTTAGAGCGTTGATAAGTAATTTGAATGGTGACATATAAACAAGTAGATTAAACAGCACGTAATAAACAAAATTGATGTGTGAGACGCGAAATATAACACACAAAATAAAATACATTAAGTAAAAACAGAAATTATAGTATAATCTTTCAATAATATTTATTTGTCAATAATGCAAGGAAATAAAGTCAAAAACGTCTGTTGTGCAATTTTTTGATTGCAATTAGCCAGAGATTGACCAGCCAATCAGATATTTTTATTTTAAATCAGCCAATTTACGTGGTCAATTGAATCCCACTTGTCAAGGGGTCAGCTGTTTTCTATTGCTGAACTGGCTGTACTAGTTCAGAGTTTATCCTTTTTACTCCACATTGGAAGGAAGAAGATAAACTCTGAATTGGAAATCGGCGCGGTGGCCAATCACCTTTCGCTTTTCTGGAACTAGATTATTGGCCTCGCATCCTACGAGAAGTTCTCAGTAGTTTTCGAATAGCTGTGTCATATCATGTTTTTTTCATAACTTTTTAATGTAATTAATATTAGATAATTGGTTAAAAAGGATATTTATACTGTAATTTGTTCGCGATTGTGAGTGTATTTGTTTGCGACTGTAGGTAAATTAATTTGTAATTATAGTATTTTCAATTTTGTCATCGTGACGCCAGCCGACGATCTAATTAACAAACCGTCTGTTCTTCGAAAAAGAACAATTAAGTCGTAAGAGAAACTTAGGTTTGTTTCACACTTAATTATTGTAGTTATTGTAATTCGTATGCGCGCACGTCTCCCTTCTACATCACGCGATGCTCCGTGCCGTTGGCGGCGATTCCGCGGATCTCGCACGGGAATGGCGTCGCTCCGGTCTACTCGGTAATTACGCGCGGGTTTGCGCGTTGGTCCTATTTTAGTCGTGCGTGTGGGTGAATGAGGTGCCTCGACGTCCGTCTCCGACGCTATTTTCGTCGCCCCTGCGTCCTCGCGAGCGAGAGCTGCGGATCGGCGTGCGTGCGTGTGTACGCGCGCGCGCGTGAGGGAGAAGGACGGAGGTTAGTTTTCGGGTCGGGCCAGCGAGACCCGGAGACCCGGTCTGTGTCGCCCCGGCCCCGGCGAGATCCGCGATGAGATTCGCGTTGTTTCGCGTCACTCGCGTGCGCCAGCTGCCACCCCTACTCTCTCGGGGTGGCGCACGCGTTACGCGAGCGACGTAACGACGCGGGGTACGTCAAATACGAGGCGAAACCCCCTCACGTTTGACGGGACGCGATCGCGAACTGTCACAAACTGTCTCGTTAATGACACTTATGACAGTGCCCGCCACGGCGCACGTTTCTCCGCTAGACCAAAACAAATGCTATCGTAAAACGGAGCTATTTTTGCATTGTCGAGCATTCACTTGACACAAAGATCGCGCGGTGGGAAGGGAGGAATGAGAAGAGAATTTAGAAGGGTGTCGGAATGGGAGGGGTCTTGCCTCCCCTCCCCCGGCGAGAAGCCGCGAGGAGAGCGAATGAGACCCTCTCGCTCTCGTCCCCCTACGGCGGAGGGCGCTGCGGGGAAGGGTGGGCGAAGGGCTGGGGGAGGGGGAATCGTGCGCCGGCGAGGCAAATCGTATATGTCAGACTCGTGGCAGAGGGGTCAGCGCGAGGGAAAGAACGACACGAAACCGAACGTTTTCTGGGCTTAGCGGGTACGTTTTTCACGTCGGGGTCTCGCTGCACTTTTCTTTCTCTTTCTCTCTTTCTCTTTCTCTCTCTCTCTCCCTCTCCCTCTACTGGTCTACCCTCGTCTAATCTTCCGCTCGTAATTCCCCCCCTCATATTCACCTCCGTCCCTTAGCCACCGCTCTCGTTCCCCCCTTGCTTTCGCCGTTTTTCCCTTCTCTCTCCCCCCCCTTGTTTTTTTAAATCTCGAACCCCTTTCCCCTCCTCGGTACACGCGACGCTGTCACCGCGACGAACGAGACGTACGTACGCCGAGGAGGTACACGCATATCGATCTTCGATCGAGCGTTTCTCTCGGCCGCTTCGAGGAGAGAAGCGTTTGCGGCTCTCTCTCGCCGGGGTTCTCTCCCATTTTTTTTCCCTTCTCTTTCTCTCTGTCACCCTCTCTCTCTCTCTCTCTCGCTTTGTCTCCGTCCTGCCGCTGAATCTTTCTCCCGTTGTAACGGGCCGAGCGTTGTAACAAAGTCGTGTGACATCAAGCTTTTGGCGTTTGAAGGAACGTGAGACACGCACACACGGAGCGGGCAGGATGAACGACATGGAGGCCTACGGGGACGGATACATGGCACCGGAGGAGGAATGGGAGAGGGAGGGTCTCTTGGACCCCGCCTGGGAGAAGCAGCAGAAAAAGGTGAGCGGGTGTTATCATAGTTGAGATTTTTTCCCTTTTTTTCCTCCCTTTTTTCTCTCTCTCTTTCCCCTCCTTCCTTCGCTTTGAGACTTGAGACAGACAGTTCTTTCGAGTCTAGCCGGACGGGCTCGTCTTGTTTTCCACAAATCAGACCGGCCACCGATCGTGCACAGCCGTCAGTAAATCCTTCCGTCTCGCGCCTTTCCGCGTTTCACGTTATATTTCTTTCCGCGTTTCACATATTTTTATCGTACGAGTAACTCGTCGGTTTGCGCGAAGAATAATCCTCGCGATCCCGCCTTCGAGTTTACACGAACGAATTTCGTCGAACGTAACGTCCTTCGTTTTTTCACACTTTAACTCGTAGGAGGAGACCGAGATGATTGATCCTCGCAAAAATCGAGACCTATTAAGCTCCCCAATTAAGAAAAGTAACAGTTAAAGTGGCCTCGAAGAAAGTATCTTTGATTTGTTTTCCTCAGCTGTACCTCATCGCATTTAAAGCGAGCCCATGCTGGCCGTAGATACGCAGAGACCCGGTATATGCGTGTGTATACACCTGTTCCAGGGAGAAAGAGGGAGAGAGGGTGAGAGAGAAAACATTAAATCGTTTTCTTTTTTTATCTGACGCGGGTCGCAGCTGCCTATTGTAAAGAACAGAAAAGGACCAAGTATCTCTCTCGGAGTCCAACATGCATGCACCAAGAGTATACACAGCATATGCCGGGTCTTTCTCTTTGCGTTTACGACACGCCCTGGAGAGTGAAAAAGAAAAAAAGAGTTCGGGCGTAGAAAATGTAGCTAAAGAATTGAACGATAGGAACAAGAGTCAGTAGGTAATATCGTGTTCATTTGCCAAAAGTCACTTGCGCAGAGAATCGAGCTCGATCTCGATTATCAATTCCTTTAGATTATCATAATCTTATCAAAGATGGGAAGGGAGGGAACACTGAATGAATCGAAAAGTAATTCGAGTATCGGTAATGTGATAACAGTTCGTTTTTATAAATCCATTTTATAAGATTACATTTCTCTTGCATTTGACGCTTCTTGCGTTTAAGAAATTATTTTCAAAAAGGTAATAGAATTAAAAATCTGTTCAAGTGATACCTACACGCTTTGTTGTTAACATTATCCTAATAGGAAGTGTTCGGAAGGAATTATCTTTGTCAGATAATAGGAAAATAGCGGAAATACGATTCATCTAATCGAACTTCGAGCAAAGTTATTCGCGTAAACGTCTCTTTTTTTTAATCTCTTTTTTCTCGCTTACAAAATTTCATTTCATACATTCGACGTAGCTATTAGATACTGATAAATTGGAGCATCCTCGAGTATGCGTTTGCAAGTGTTTTCTTCATTTTTGGCAGGAGCTCAAGGCTTTCCCGGAGCCCCCGCCTCTTCGCGCATATATCGGCCGCAGCCCTTCGGATTGTATTTTCAGACTTTATGACAAAAATAATCAAGAGCGCAATGAGTCACGCCCGTGATTTTCACGATGACTCGTAGCCGTTCCCCTTCGCATTGACGAAGCCTTTCCTCCTCCCCCCCCCCCTCCTCCTCGTTATCTCTTTTTTTCCTTCCAGTCCGACGCGCCGGGTCGCGTTGAGCGACGACGCGACGTCAAGTCAGGTATTAGATAAGCCGTTACTGATAATGGTTACACATACCCCCAATAAAGCGTAACGCGTCCAGGAAAGATCGAGCCGCGCAGCGCCGCGCCGACCAGCGAACATTTTTCGTAACGCCTCTAATTTTAGAGATCCGCGTGCTCCGTTCCGGAAACGCGCGCGGCCCGAAAACCCGCATTTACCGAGGCTCACCGTCGCCGCGAAAATTCATTCCGTTCGTCGAACCGCGCGGAACGTATCGAACGTTTATTATTCACGCTTCGCGGGAAAGCTCGCGCGAAGTTGCTCCGTTTCGAATAACGTTTATGACAGCAATGCGATTCCGCGAACTCGGAGCGGAAGGAAGTACGAGAGGCACAAAAGCAACAGTCATATTCTTCAATTTTTTATTTTGTTCTCTCATTTCTTTCAGAGTTTTTTTTTACAAGAAGCTGTCTATGATCAATAAATTGTAAAAAAACTTAAACTCACTTACACGAATTTGATTTTCTAGGCTTTCTCCCTCGTTTGTGAGAAACATGAAATATCATTCATACGGGTGCGCAAATAAATCAAATACAAGTAATTGGTCTTTTTATCTACACGTAAGCGATAACACTTCCAGATAACTCTTGACATGACAAGTTTATTGATTATGCATTCATTATTATTAATTAAAACTGATCGGAGAGCATGTCGTTAGAAATAAATACTAGAATAGTACATTCTACATATTTAACATATTTTATTTATTTTATTCTATTCCTTATTTACATCGAAAAACGTGTTACTCCTTGTTACGGTTTTATTGCAATTTTTAATTGCGGTGCTATTTAATATATTTAAAATGAAATCACACATTACGGACGATAGTTTGCTACGAGAGTTTCGTAAGATCCAAAGAACGTAGGTACTACAAGAATTTAAGGGGGGGGGGGAGCGCGTTCCCACCTTATCACGAACATCTGTACGTTTACTTAGGTATATATATGTATATATTTCTACGCGACGTGAGAAAATCGAGAAACTCGCTACCGTGGTATTCGAGTTACACTCGTCTAGGTCTGGCTGGTACTCGTCTGGAATTGATAGAGTACGACAGGGCGTGCCAATTAACAGTACCGGTTAAATGCGCTAACACGTAGGAGGAAGCGGACGTTGTACGACTGTACGACACGCGCCGGCCGATTAACTGTACAGGGGAATTTCTCGTAAAATCATCGGTCGTCACGTCGTCGCATCGCCGCGCCGGCCGGAGCTCCGAGCGCGCCGGCCGCGCACGAAACATTCCTGCGATAGGAATTTTTTTCTTCCACGGACGACGTTTAAATGGGTCGCGGAAACAGCTGCTCGCCGAGCTTTCAGGCAGCGCGATCTTGAAGATCTATTCGGAGTATTCGAATGTTAGTACTCGTTGCGTGCCCTGCTCTGGGGTCCCTTCGTGCCCTTGATTCTGAAAATCGTCCTACATCTGAAATGGACAAAATTGTCCAGACTCTTCGCGCTCTTTTTCTAATTAAATAATTAGCTGTCATTCTAAAATAAAGACGAATAAAATGTCATTTATCTGTAGAGAACTTTGGATATATTAATAATATTGTTAATAATAATAAGGTTCTACAGACAAATGACATTTTTATTAATAATATTATTACAATAATGATATTTATTTATTAATAATAATAATAATAATATGTAATAATTTTCTTTCTATAAGTGTCTTTTAACATTAAATTCAATAAAATATTTTAAATTAAATTATATTTAATTTAAAATTACATTATTATATTTTATTCGAAACATTCGATTGCTGAATGATATTTAATATTTGATATGAAATATTAAACTGTTTTCAACTTTTTGTTTAATGATTGTGGATAAAAGAGCGTCTGGTGGTTCTGGATCATCCACTTATATTGGCAACAGGTGTTTATTACCCTCATGATTACTTTATAGCGTAAATATTTCTTGTTATTGCTCGTCGAATCAGCTCGTAGATAAAACATGTCAACCATCTGTCGTCATGATTTCGTTTGTTATTAATATGTGGTTCGCTTGATCGATCAAGCATGCTGCTATTTCTTACATATACCCCGGTCGTTAGTATTCTCCTTGGGTTTGATTGTTCATCACGTGCACATTTGACATCTTAGCCAATTTCGAGAGCATAAATCTTTTCATGAGCAATTGTCTCAGTTTGCGAAGGTCGTCTTTCTATACGACACGTTCAACTACGCAATATTTCGACGCAACACATCGAAATTCATTAAAGTTTCTCTTTACAGACTTATCGTGACATCTTAGCGCTTATCATTACTGATTACAATAGATAACGAAATAGTTAGAATTATGGGCCTTTCTTCTGTTTTTTTTTTTTTTTATAAATTTTATATGCCTCTCTTTTATTTAAGTTTACAGGTCTCTTTCGTTTTTTGTTATCGCATTCCAACGTCATCAAACCTCTTTTTAAATTCGTACATCTTGCGACAAATTTTCTTCTAAACTGACAATGAAGTTAGATATTTCCACTTGTGGATTCCTTTGTATACACTCCTCGCCTTTTCTAACTGTACTTTGAAAAATGGGATATCGCTCAGAATAATAGTCAAGTGTCGCGCGATGTTTTCCTTAATAAAATTAATATTAGCTCAATAAGACTGCTAATTTTCCACTCCGTCGCAATTATCCCGATCGTACGATTACTCGCGCAGACGGAGTTATCTCACGCATACCGTGTAATTAGAAACTGCCAATTAATTCCGCTGTATCGATGTACACTCATCTTTCGTTATCGCTTTAAGACTAATTCCGTGCCGTCGTCCGTAGCGCGGCAATCAGTATCTTCACCAGGTAAATTCGAACGGTTAACCCGAATAACGGGCACTAACGGCTTGCGCCGAAGTGCATCTTTGGCAATTATAAATTATCTTCCGCGCGAGTGCGTCATCTTTCTCGCTATATACGTTCATTTGTCCGATTAAGTGTAAATGTCGGCTGACGAAAAAAATTACCGGTCAATAAATTAACTTTCTAACGACCGCCGGAGTGAGATATTAACTTATTGTTAGTAACATTTCATAATAATATTCGTATATACTTTAATTAATTTATTTTTATTTATACTATTTACGTACTATTAACAATAGCATTATTTTTACGTTGGCATCTAGAAGTGTTTAAAAAATTCAGTAGACAATCTGAATAGGCAATTTATATACAGTAGTTGTTGTTTGTTTTACGGGCATAAATTGTGTATGTCATTACAAGTTCTTATCTCATTTTACTATCTCTTCCACCCCTTTCTTTAAACAACCTCTTTTTTATTAACACGTTGGCGATTAATAGATGGACGCTGGCTATTCGCTGATTCTATTTTTCGGAGGGGGAAATAAAAATATGTGAGTTTTGATGTAAAAAATTATAGATATATACTTAAAGTAGCATATTAAAATAAGGTATTGATATAAAAATCGACGTTGGGAACGGAGTTGCTTAATTCTGACAATCAGTGTGTGTGTTAAATATCGACGGTGAAATTCGTCTCGGGATGTTGGTCGCACGCGATGATTTCGGATGCTCTGCTCTGGTCAATAGCATCGCGGATACTTTGCGCACCTCTCTCGTCGGCGATACTCTCGCGGCCGCGGCGGCGGCGGCGGTTCGCGCGACGCGTCTCTGATACGTCTTACGTATAAATAGACCGTATAAATAGATAACGCGTGTAGTCGTATGTCGTCGATTATAGTCGGGGTCCACATCCTCCGATCGGACTTCAGATTTCGAGGGAAATATCGCGCCGCGCCGGCGCTTCATCCGTGCGAACGATAAATGCACCGGTGATAAATTGCCGGGGAGACTCGATTTAATCCTTCGTTTTCCCGCGTGATACCAACAATGTGTCATTCATGTATAATTAATATATATATATATATGTATATATAAATTAATAAAATATAAGTAATATTACAAGCTATATAATTGCTACCGTTTCTAGTACTTGGAAAAATGCGGTACATATATATAGTTGGCGATTATAGTTTTTAATATTAATCACGCTTTTCTTAATTCTGGCTTTTCTAAAATTATAAGATAAATTACGATTGTTACTATTGTTAGAGCATATGACTTTGGCTAACTTTTAATCCATAACTCCTCTATACAGATATATTTATGATTGATATTTTTTTTAAGTAAAAAATGCAATGTTATGCTTATATTTTTTAATTTTCGCGGGATACTTTAAGTATGACGCTACGTTCGCGACATGCAATGTTAAAATTGAAACGAAATGTCGAATGTTGATTAAATGTCAATCGATTTGTCGACGATACTTCGCGTTTAAAAGAGTCACTTTCGTTTCGTCGATGTTGCCGATTCTCAGATATACTTATGCGGCTTGCTCTTCCTTTTCGCGTACTTGAATTCGACGGTGAGCGCCAATTTGGCAGACCGCATCGTCGCCGAAGAATTTAAGGCGCCTACGCGGACGACGACGACGGGGTCCGATAACGTGTAATCCGCGTTATGATCGCGGATAAGTGAAAGCCGAGCCGTCGCCGGTCGTGAGCCACCGCGGCGATCGGCGACCGGCGACGGCGACGGTTCCGTTCCGCGTTCGATCGATTTCTTTCCGCACACCGCGGCAGGATCGTTAACCTTTGGGGGACTCGGCCGCGCGCCAAATCTCAAATTGGAACCGGACGGCCAACGCATGCCATATTTTGACTAAGACCATTGTCATGCGATGATATGGATCGAAACGTAACAGAGCAAAAATAAAAGATGTAATGAAACATTGCTGATACACGAGATAATAATAAGACGGGACAATTGCGGGAAAGGCAGGATGTATTCTCGAAGGATATATAGGTACAATGAAGGGCTCCATATTTAATAAAGAATAGAGAGAGAGAGAGAGAGAGAGAGAGAGAGAGAGATATTTATAATCGATTAAAAACAAAATAAATGCGCGCGAGCTACTTGCGATCTCTTGATTCCTCGTACTTATTTACTGTGTGTTCCTTACTTTTACTTTTTTAGTTTTATTAGTGTATTACTTTATTACTATAATTTTCCTTTTATACTCGATTGCATCTTGATTTGATTTGATTTGAATATTGTACCTATTATATACTTGGAATTTCCGGGAGAAACTTCGGAAGTTTCTCTTAACCGCGAATTATTCATTATTAAACACGATCATGCGACGATCATGAATGGAAGATCGGGGATAATCTAACTAAAGATCGAACCTCGATGCAGCTAACAATCGTATAAGAGACTAACGCGAGATTACCAATTTGCCGTTCGAATAACTTGAATAATATATTTCGATAAAATCGGTTCACACTTTACGTTTTAGGAAGAATTCAATATATACGGATTGAATTCTATTCAACCGATTTGCGTATAGATAATATACGCAAATTGGTTTGCAATTGAATAGAAATGATCGCATTTATTCTGTTTTATTCTCTTTATTCTCTTTATTCTCTTCCGAAAGAAATATGCAAGGAATCAAATTCAAATTCTGGCTGGGGCGATATTTTTCGCGATAAATTCTTTATAGATGTATAAGATGCTTTTTGGCATTGGTATCTGTACTTAAATTAATTATCAATTTAATAATATGTGAAATTACATTTCCAACTTTGGCATAAAAAATTACTTTACAAGACTAATAATAATCGTCGTGATATAAAATTTATTATTAGAAGACGCACTTAAGATCTCGCCCGACCGCAAAAATGCCAATATTTGTTTATGCTGCGAAAAAAAATACAGAATCGGCAGGCCTCTCTGATTGTGAAATATCGAGGGAAACGTTGAAAATAGAAATGTTATGCGGTAGAAGAAGATACAGCTCGCGCGAATAAATGCAAAGCAACGCGGACAACGGCGGAAATAATAGAGCGTGGAAAGTCGCGATTATTTTTCTTGGGCGAGGATGGTTCTTCGGCTGCACGCAGCTGCGTGCGCCAAACGCGGATTCATCATGCAGACATTTCGCTTTACACCCACGATTAACTATTTTAGATATTGGCTAGATATTGGCCCCATTCGAAAGGTCGTAGTAATAATTACAGACTGCATCTCCCGCCCACGTGTTCCGCGATTCAAGCTCCCCGTTGAATTTTTCACCCTCGTGCCAAGACGCGTACTCTTATCAATGACCCGTTAGGCACGATAGCGGCAACGATGTATCTTCTCGAGAGAATGGTGATTCGGATCTATCTGCACAAAGCCTATTGGAAAATTGTCAATGACGTTTATCAGTGAATTGACGTTTATTAATGAACGTTGATAATATCTTAGAAATGAGAATTCTCCAAGAACAATGCGTGATGAAGTTGGGAAAGTTATCTATTGTTATAACTTTATGTATAATAAATAAAAAAATTTAATAAACGTCGAATATTTTGATATAAATAGTATATGCCTCGTCGAAGACTTATTGAAGTAATATATTCCTAAGGGCGAATTAATTCGAGACGTACTTGAGACGTCAGCACTTTGAGAAATCCTTTCTGTGCAATCTAAATATAATTTAAATGCAATTTGCATATATGTATATTGTATAATTAACAGAGATTATCAAATTACTCCTCGTTAGATATAAATTAACGGCTCGGAGAAGAGCTTTGAGAAACTCGTTGAGACACGTTGACATTCTCATGAGAAAGATTACATTTGCAGACTGATCCGTAATTAAACTGTTCCGTTGCCAAATTTAATGCAACATGATAGAAGCATACATTCCTGTCTGCAGAAGATAGAAAATAAGCGGCGATAGGACAAACCTAGAACAAACATTTTGCAAATGCAAGCGACGGCGACGTTTTCGCTTTAAACTTAAACCTTAAACGATGTTGCACTTTATCGAAGGTTACACTATATATGTGCACGCGCATATATTTCGATAAGGCACGAAACGATCCGATAAGGATGACAGGAGGGGCACAGACAAACGTAGACTATTGTCAAATTTTCGGAGTAGAAATAGAGTAGCGCGTAAAAAATTATACGCGAAGATTTTGATTACGTGAATTGCGTAGAGAAGGGCGTTTAGGCTATTTTTGTATAATAAATGTATTTACTCATAGTCGACACACACACATACATGTTAATGTGAATAATGATGACAAAGTTGCGCTAATGAGGAAAATAAGTGTTGGAAAATTTAAAAAAAATTATAATTATATTCAATACAGTACGTAACGAAAAGTTTTCTTTTCTTTTTTTCCTTTTTTTTTCTTATCGATGAAAATTCCACGACGAATATATTTGGAGCAGAAATTAAGCAGAAATTACTAACTAGTATATGTTACATGTGGAGGCATATATTAATTACGTCCTTAATAAATATATTTAAATATTATGTATCTAGTTGAATATGTTTGTCGCGCTAAATTTTGCCGATCGAGATAATCCTCGAAAATCGTGCGCCGAAATAACGCGAGACGCGCGTCCAGAATAACGATAGTGTTTATATTATCTTTAATGTACTAGCGTGTGTCATACACATTAAGGTTTGTAGAGAGATGACGATGACTCACGGAGGAACAAAATTTGTAATGGTGCCACCGACACCAACGATGTTATCGTAATATATATATACGGAGATGAGCGCGCCAGAGCTTTTGACGATAGTAAGATAGTATTATCTTGGATAGACGATAATACGAGAAGCAGATAGAAGAGACGGCAACTTAAGTGACTAGATACATCTTATAAAAGTCTTACATGCGCGCACATTAGCGCACAACACTTCTAAAGCGATCGTTTCTCTTCATACTTTACGTATAATATATCAATCGCGTTAATCGGAGTATGACGCTATAGCATGATCGAATCGTTCTGAAAATAATGGGCCCGTCAATGTAACGATAAATGTTACATTTATGAAAAATAATCACGATGAAGCGCAAGCTTCTCAAACGACATGTGGCACTGAATAAAGAGGCGAGAGTTTATCGTTTATAAAGATAATTTTCTTTTGCAATTTTGATTAAAAGAAATTAAACACAATTATTACAAATCCAGTATTGCTTTCCAAACTATTATAATATTGTAATCAGCATCGCACTACAGGATTATGAACGAGAAACTTCAAATGTAAAATAAACAAGCTGGCTTGCGTTTTCAGTCACTTTGCAATTGAATGAAGGAAATAAATGTCGACTCTTTTCTAAAAATAGCTCTTTATTTACAAAGTAATGTACACTTCTTTTTCGTACGCAACGCGACCGGTTGGACGTTGGAAATTTTCTCTCTCGACCAGAATTTCTTTTCGACTCGTAAGATTGCGTGGCGTAAATCTCGGGGGAGGATATTATTTGCCGTCCGTTGTGTAAATCGTCTTCGAAAACGGCCGTGCGCACTCGTCGGCGTAGGCCCACGGAAAACGAGTGGTCGTGTTACCACGTAACGCATAAACGGTCAGAAATAGAAATAATGTGTTATCAGCAAATATATCGGGCTATCGCATTTCTTCATCCTCGAGGACGTCCCTTATCCGTGAGCTGTGCGTCTGGCTGTATTTTCCATCGATACAGCACATCATTCGCGCGTGCACGGAAGACTTTTTTCAGCGACAGAGTATTAAATTACGAATTCGTGCAAATGTATCGCGCGATACATTTTATCGACAGATTAGAGCCTTAATTATTCAACGCTTTGTAGCGCGATATTATTTATTTGCCGAACGAAAGCACGAGAGTGTTTCAATTGCGAATGCCTCGCATAGGCGGATCGTAGACCGCAACCGCAAACATACGTCTTCGTTTTTCTCGCCCGACGACCGACGACGTGCATGAGCGGTGACGTAATGAGAATTACGTCGACAGTTAAATTATTAAATAACGGGGGCGAATTCGGAAATGCCGTCGGAAATGCTTTAATACTCGGGCGCGGGAGGAGTCAATGTTTTACAAATAGATCTTAGAGCGCGCGTGCAGAGAGAGAGACGTTAGGAGGGTGGCTCATGTCCAAAATTGGCCCGTCGTCGGCTTCACGCCGCCCGTATTGAATTTCACGCAATATTTTTCCAACTCGAAAATTTCGATCGTCGGCAACTGGCACCTTTTTTTTATCGATCCCGATCGAATGCCGCGCTTCACTCCGCGATTTTCGAATAAACATCCCGCGAACTCGCGCTCGGCCCCCTCCAGGATTTATCTCCGCTCGCCTCCTTGGACACGCCTCGATCGTAACGTCGACGTAATTTACATCATGCGATTTTTCACATCGCGAAAATCGTCGCGATTTCACCGCGCCGAAAAAGAACGGAGATTATACCACGGAAGCTGACGTTGGAGATCGATTTGTCGCGCGACGATGATTACGGAGATTTTAATCTAACACAATGTAAACAATTAGCTTTTTAATTCGGAAACTGTGCTGCAAGATTTGCCTCCGGGGGCTCCGGGGTTCCTGATCTGCTGTTGCTGTATTTCAAAAAGCAGCAAGAGACATTGCGCGTAAAAACGGCTTTTTAACAAGAGCGTGCACTTGTCTCACAATCGCAGAAAAATATCGAAAGTTTATCCGAAAATCATTGCGGAGAACGATAGAAAGCGTGGCTTAAGAACCAGGACAGAAGATATATATAGCGGGAGGGATCGGGGTCGCTACTAAAATATACACTAAGCAGTATAGCGGAGAAACTCAATCCCCTGTTGTAAATGATTTATTTCTTCATGGCACATTGTTCGTGTAAAAAATTAGGTACACCGTTTCGGTCGAACAGCCCTTCTCTCGATCGTCTCGCTATTATCTATATTATTTCTGTCTGTTAACCCTCGCCACCCACCTGGGATCTTTTTTACCTCACGCGCTTAAAAATGGCGGTATTTTCTGTTTTACCGAGGATAATGATTCCGAGTAGTTATTTTCATAGCAATATTTATACTTTCTGTTATTTTTGATTTCAACAAAAATGTTTATATATTAAAAATCTGTAAAAAATGAGTAATAATAAGGTGGGGTCAAAAACGACCACATGTGAGTTACATGAAATTCTAAAGCAGATAGGCGGCGAGGGTTAATTGTACATCAACCCTCGACTTGCTCAGCACCAATTTATGATTATCGAACGCAAATTAATTGGTTCCTTTTTTTATGTCCTCAGACATTCACAGCTTGGTGCAACTCGCATCTACGCAAAGCAGGCACTGCCATCGAATCGATCGAAGACGATTTCAGGAATGGGTTGAAACTGATGTTGCTGCTTGAGGTGATCTCAGGGGAAACCCTTCCAAGGCCCGACAGAGGCAAGATGAGGTTCCACAAGATTGCCAACGTTAACAAGGCCCTTGATTATATCGCCAGTAAGGGCGTCAAGCTGGTTTCAATTGGCGCGGAAGGTACGTTTTTCTCTCTTGAAATTCTTTACATAATCGTTGCGTAAAAGTGTAGTGTGCTAAATCGTGTAAAATATTTCTTTTTCACGCACTGATAGTATATCTTATAAAAATAAAAGTTTATTAGATTTTTAGTGATCACATCACACTTTTATATTTTAATAATGTAAAAATAATTGCAGAATTAATATAATTTATATTATCTTGTACGCTCCTCAAGTGTCGATAACTTTTTGACAGAAATCGTTGACGGCAATCTAAAGATGACTTTGGGAATGATATGGACCATTATCTTGAGATTCGCGATCCAGGATATCTCCGTGGAGGAGATGACTGCGAAGGAGGGACTATTGCTTTGGTGCCAACGCAAGACGGCACCGTACAAGAACGTCAACGTTCAAAACTTCCACCTGTCCTTCAAGGATGGTCTCGCGTTCTGCGCTCTTATCCATCGTCATCGGCCCGACTTGATCGACTACAACAAACTCAGCAAGGATAACCCGCTGGAGAACTTGAACACTGCCTTTGATGTCGCTGAAAAGTATCTCGACATTCCTCGCATGTTAGATCCCGATGGTAAGTATCAAATTAAACGTTAAATTAAAAACGTTCAGGTACTTGTAATAGAGGGACATACATCTTAGGAATATGGGACACACGTTCGTCACTCTATTTGATAGGATCGAGGAAACGATTGTATCGAATCGCCGAGATTAGATATTTGCCTTTCAATTTTCGCTGTATAGGATGGAACTACGATTGGATTTTTTTGAGTGACAACATGACATGTATAAACACTTAATGTTTATATGTTCCCTTGATATCATATAGATTTGATCAACACTCCCAAGCCGGATGAGCGAGCTATCATGACGTATGTGTCCTGCTACTACCACGCGTTCCAAGGTGCCCAGCAGGTCAGCGTCAAAGAAAAATGCGTGTTGCTCCCTCGTTCCTGCCCCGTCGTAAAAACGACCTGTTCTATCCTTCGTTAACGCGAACTATAATTAAAGGAATTGTATGCTAACCGTTAATGACGTTTGAACCTGCTAATCGATTACCTTGCTGTTGTCTTAATTTAATTACTTCACCAGAGGACCGAAACAAACTACGCACTGTGTTCCGTAATACTTTTTAATTATAATTAAAAGATACGATGACAATGTTATATTATTTTTGCCAGCATAATGTGAGAATTATATTGTGAGAATTACTAATGACATTCCGCTCCTTGCCGGATTTGTTTACTGTTAAAATTAATTACATTTTTAACGGCAAATTCTTACGCTAACAACGCATGGTTTGAGTTTCTTCGAATGTGTTTTTCTAGATATGCGAAATACGGCAATGCCTGATGAGAGGGCCGTGATGACCTATGTTTCCTCATACTACCACTGTTTTAGCGGTGCTCAAAAGGTGTGTGTTTTGCAATTCAAATTAACCTGTAACAAACGCGTTGACTATTTGTATGCGCATTGAAATATGTTATTAACTCGCGGAGCAAAAAGTTCAGACATTTAATATATCTCAAGTTTCTTATTTACATTTCTAGATGGCTATTTTCACGATTGCATGTGTCTTGCTCAATGGAAGTAAACTACATATGTTTCAAATATACAAACACAATCCAAGAATTCTTTGTAAGGGGAGAAATGCGCACTTTCTTATTGTAGGCAGAGACAGCGGCCAACAGAATCTGCAAGGTACTGAAGGTGAACCAAGAGAACGAGCGTCTCATGGAGGAATACGAGCGCTTGGCTTCCGATTTGCTCGAATGGATACGACGAACGCTACCATGGCTCGCGAATCGGCAGACCGACAATTCCCTCGCTGGTTGTCAAAAGAAATTGGAGGAATACAGGACGTATCGGCGCAAGCATAAGCCGCCGCGTGTCGAACAGAAAGCCAAGCTGGAGACGAATTTCAATACTCTTCAGACGAAGCTGAGGCTGAGCAATAGGCCGGCGTACATGCCCACGGAAGGAAAAATGGTGTCCGACATAAATAAAGCGTGGAGAAGTGAGTTTTTTTTTTTTCAAAGTCCCTTTATATATCTTCCTATATATTTTCGGGTAAAATAACAATATGTCAAAAATTATTTTTAGATTTGGAATTAGCCGAGAAGACGTTCGAGGACTGGTTATTGTCTGAGATGATGCGTCTGGAGCGACTGGAACATCTGGCGCAAAAATTCAAGCACAAGGCAGATGCTCACGAAGATTGGACCGCCGGCAAAGAAGAGATGCTCACGTCTCAACACTTCCGACAATGTAAACTAAACGATCTCAAGGCCTTAAAGAAAAAGCACGAGGCCTTTGAGTCAGATCTCGCGGCTCATCAAGATCGCGTAGAACAGATCGCGGCTATCGCTCAAGAACTCAAGTAATTTTATAACTTGAAATCTGTCTCGGACGATTGTCTTAATCGTTGTAACGTTCGTGTTCTATTGTTACAGCACTCTTGAGTATCATGACAGCGCATCTGTGAACGCCAGATGCCAACGCATTTGCGATCAATGGGATCGCTTGGGTACACTCACCCAACGTAGACGTCAAGCTCTCGACGAAGCCGAGAAAATCCTGGAGAAGATAGACGTTTTACATCTGGAGTTTGCCAAGCGCGCTGCTGTGAGCACTTGACTATATTTGCAAAATTGTCGGCTCCTTTTTTTTTACCCAAGTGTAACGTCTGACGTCGCGTGATTTTCAGCCATTCAACAATTGGTTGGATGGAACCAGAGAAGATCTAGTGGACATGTTTATCGTCCACACGATGGAGGAGATCCAAGGTCTGATGGACGCGCACGCTGCGTTCAAGGCTACTCTGGGCGAAGCAGATAAGGAGTACAATTCAATTGTGGGATTGGTGCGCGAAGTCGAATCCATAGTTAAACAATATCAGATTCCTGGCGGCCTAGAGAATCCTTACACCGCTCTCACTGCAATGGTATGTCGAAGGATAAATTGTTGAATATATTTATGATACAGAGATTCACCTTAAATTAATCAATATTATCTTCTTAGGACCTTACTAAGAAATGGAGTGATGTTAGACAATTAGTCCCTCAACGTGACGGTACCCTGGCTGCTGAACTTCGCAAACAACAAAGTATCCTTGCTTTATGATATCGATTATTTAACTTTCTTTTGATATTTACTGACTCATAATGGTAAATTTCATGTTGAATAGAAATTTTTATTACGGACTTAAGGAAAAGTTTTTCAATGGTTAAATGTGCATTTGAAAGATATTTCCTGAATTGTGAAAATAGATAATGAACTGCTTAGACGACAGTTCGCCGAGAAAGCCAATGTTGTCGGACCATGGATAGAACGTCAGTTGGACGCTGTCACTGCGATTGGTCTCGGCCTTCAGGTGAATTAATTTTACATAGAGAGTTATCTATCGTTTATATATTTCACGGAATTTTGAACGTTGCATTTATATTTCAGGGAACTCTCGAGGATCAGTTACATCGTCTGAAGGAATACGAACAGGCAGTATATCAATACAAGGCTCATCTTGAGGAATTGGAGAAGATCCACCAAGCGGTTCAGGAAGGCATGATCTTCGAGAACCGCTACACTCAGTATACTATGGAGACGCTGCGTGTCGGTTGGGAACAGCTTCTGACCTCGATCAATCGCAACGTTAACGAAGTCGAAAATCAAATTCTCACCAGAGATTCCAAGGTATTTCTAAATTACTCAAATAGTCATATCTACGTCATTCCAGAGGAATGTTAAGGCAAGGTAGGCAGTGAGAGGGAATTAACGTTTTTTTTTATACATAGACGGTTATTACCAACCTCATTACCTTAAGTACCGATATATTTGAAAAGAACATTTATATAAATTTTTAAAGAATCAGGAATGTAAAGGATATAATTGCTTGTTTATGCAGAAACGTAAAATATAAACTTATATATTTAACAAAATTTTATCGTTAGTTGAAGAAATAGTTTGGTAACATGAAACAAATGAAAACTATTGATAATTGTGATCGTCGGTTATAAGGCGAAAGCACTTGTATTAGCAAAAAGCAATTGCGGAAAATGTTGAAACAAATGGAAAATGGAAAAAAGCGAAAGAAAGAAGAGGAAGAACCAAAAGAAGAGCAAGAGTCAAAAGAAGAGGAGGCTGATTCCTTATTAAAGGAGCTCGAGGATTCTATAATAGACGATGAGGTTATGTGAAAAAAATATGCGATGCAATATTTATATCTCGATTATTTAGAAGAAGAAGAACGATGTAGTTTTTAGCATCAGTTTTTAATATAAGATATCATGTTTACTGATAAATAAGAATCCGCTAAGCAAAAAACGCAGGCATGAAGACCAGAAACGTCAATATGAAAACTTCAATATGGGAACTTCCTACGTTTACATTGCCAAGTTTCTTTTAGAACTTTCTACAGATATTTTAGATGACGAAAATATTAGTTTTATTCATATTTCTTATTAATATAAAAACTTATTTCTTAAACTGTTAAAAACTGTTTTAAAAGTGGTGAAACTGCTTCAATCTTTGAAGATATTTTCTATATGATATTCTTTATATATTAAACGTAAATTTATCCAGTTCATGATTTAGCCAGTCATTTTTAATAATCTTTTTTATTGAAAATTGATATGTAGCATCAAGTCTTCCATTTAAAGACTTTAAAAAGTCTTTATAAAATTCAAAACTGTTATACATTTTTTAAAAAATTAATCGAGAATACGCTAATATTTAAATAAATAAATGAGCTTATGTTTGAAGTTCTATGTAATTATTAAACATTCTTGATTTCGCTTATGATCCTTTTAAAAACAAACGTAAATGCATTTCTGTTTTAGGGCATTACTCAGGAGCAGCTGAATGAATTCCGCAGCAGTTTCAACCACTTTGACAAGAATAGGACAGGCAGATTGGCACCGGACGAGTTTAAATCCTGTCTCGTGTCTCTGGGATACTCTATCGGAAAGGACAGGCAAGGCGACATCGACTTCCAACGAATCCTGGCCATCGTCGATCCCAACAATTCGGGCTATGTGCACTTTGATGCCTTCCTTGACTTTATGACGCGCGAGTCCACCGATACTGACACGGCAGAACAGGTCATTGACAGTTTCCGCATTCTTGCTGGCGACAAGGTAAAAATATTTGATATTTCGTGATTAATCCGCAACGACGAAAGTCTCGTTGTCGTTCGATCTAAGTCGTAAATTCTTGTCTTTCAGCCTTACATCTTGCCAGACGAATTGAGGAGAGAATTACCACCGGATCAGGCAGAATACTGCATCCAGCGAATGCCTCCGTACAAAGGACCGAGCGCTGTGCCTGGAGCATTGGACTACCGCTCCTTCTCGACGGCTCTATATGGCGAATCTGATCTGTAGATGAACGTAATAATGTAAAAATCGATATTATTCGATACGGAATGATATCGAAAAAAAACATGAAAAAACAAACAGATCAGATATTCGACAATTGACAGGTGAACAATGCCTAAAAATTTCTCCTACTATTTTAGTACGCTAACGCATCAACGTATTTTCATGTGGCGATACGTTTTACGAAATCGGAACACAGTGTGAGAGAGTACAATACGTACAATAATATCGGTCATTACGTTAAATACTAATAATTGTACGTGCGCATATATACTCGAGGTTGTTGGAACTGTCCGGGGCTAGTAAGAAAGCAGGCTATGTCATTTTAACGCAAAGGGATCTAAGTGTGTCAAAATAGGTATTAACTAAGAATATCTCTTCCACACGAATGGAAATTACATATCAAATATACGTACGAAAGAAGATTACGTAGCTTTTATATAAGTCTGTTAACACGACAATAATGAGTATGAAATACGAATATTTGGATACCTTTCGTTAAAAAGATAGGAAACCTAAGTGTAAACGCGAAATTCGAAATTAATGTACTCTTCTAAGAACGTTTTGCTACATGCTTATTCTTCTATTTTTTTCATGTAGCCTAAGCTGGAACGAGACAATTTAAATTTTATTTTTTTCTTTTTGAAAATATAAGTGCCAATGATAGATAAGATCTTCTACAATTCCTCTTTTTGAATGGAAATGTATTGCATCTGAAGCCATATTTAAGTCTGGCAATTATGGTAAAAAGAAGCTCACGTAATTAAATATATGTAGTTAGTGAGTGCATTGATACTAGAGGCTCTCCGAATTATTACTAGAATAGTACTACTAGTACTATTTATATACTATATTTTCTCTACATATATATATCGGGATATTTGTTCTAAAGTTCCATATCCTAGTTTTGTATATGATTATACGGCGAAAGAGATATATGTCGCAGAGATTTCGTGTAATTCGTGTAATTTTTTTTGCAAAATCCCTAGGAAATTTACAAAAAAAAAGGATATTGTGGAATGAATAAAAATTACACAATTTTACTAAGAGATTTTAATGATTTTGCAAAATCGTGGGCTCTGTTAGTGAAATTGTGAATTGAAATTTTTAGTAATTTATATATATATATATATAATTTTATATTTATATTTTATTTATAATTTATATTCATTCCACAATATCACGGTTTTTTGTGGATTCCCTAAGGATTTTACGAAAAAACGAATTACACGAAATTCCTGCGACATATACATATATTTTTAGACTTACGATTTTTGCCATTGTAGTGTGACACGAATTTAATAATGAATTTGGATTGGACAGAATTTATTGTATCTTTATTATATTTTATAATCGTATTATGTTCGTCGATAACATAAACGTGCCTCTTTCAAGATTGCCAAATTCTATATCGCGTATCGGGTGCACACTCTGTAAAGCCATAGATCAATGTTCGCACAAACATCAAAATAAAAGAGAAACCGCCAAGGTACTAAAAACTCAGGAGGGTAATAATAATTAATTTTTGCGAGTCTTAACGATATATAAATCGACCTTCTCGCTAAGTATCCAGAAAACGTATGCTCGAAATCGAATAATGTCTATATTTTTTTTATAAGCGCGGCACTACGAATCCTTAAACAACAAGCCGTCGCCTTATATACTTTGTAAATCGTATATTAAAGATACGCGAAACGCATATGCTGAACGAAGCAAATTATTTATTTATTTGACTTTAATAATTATTTATTATATCGCTCCATATATAGATAAATATATATATATCTATTTTACGGTAGTGAACGGAATACTTTTCTTAAAGTATTTATTTTTATAAATATCCGCGAAGGGCGATAAGGCGCTAATTGTAATATAGAGTCCACCATGTAAATCTCTAAATCGCAGCTACCATTTCTCGTATCACATTTTTTAATACGAGCCTTATCTATCAAAAGTGACGTCAAAGTCATCATTATTGTTCGAATTCTTGTGAAAAGTCAATCTCTCGATAAAAATGCTCGTGTGTGTGAAATGCAATTACTTCTATCGGCGAAAGTATACTGTAAGTTTCTTTCTTTCTTTCTTTTCGTTTCGCTTTTTGCGGCTTTAACGCGCTTTTCCATATCCGTCTTAACGCGTTTTTTTTTCTTTTTTGAGAGTTTACTTAATTTCTCATTTCTTTTTATTTCTTCTTTTTCTCTCAGAGTATACTATATACTATATTGGGCACACGGAGAGACGAGTAATAATACGAGAAAACGCGAAAAGCAGAAAATTAACTGCTGGAACAGTATACACGCAAATAAACGATACACACACGCACTTTTTCACATGTATACGTACACACACACGTGAGGAAAACATACGTAATGCCAAAAAAGCGTATACTTTGGAAAAAAAAATATATATATACACATATCCGACGCATCGCGATATCCGTAAACGAATATTCGAAAGTGACGTCTCCGAATGTTCGAAAAGTTGACGTCTCCGAATACCTCGTTACTGAACAATTGTCAAATATTGTTATGCAAACGAATACATTCTCATTTATATATAGCATACACGTACAATTGTAATTAATTATTATTTCATGAAACAATATTTATGAAATTGCGACAGTTCGACGGAAACCTCGCTGAAACACGATCGTCTCGCGGTGCATTACATTTATCAGCTACTACTGTATACTTGTTTTGCCCATTTCATCTTCCTAAACTAGATTAATAACAAATAACATTGTGAAACGCAAGAATATCGGGGAAAATAAAGAAAAATCTTTGAAAAATAAGTATATACTGTTGCGTCCGAGTATGAAGTTTCGTTTTGTTTGTGCCTCTCCGTATAAGATCAGCTGGACTTGGGAGAAATCGATAGTCTATAGAAGAAGAGAAATCGATTCTTGTCAATAAATCATCCTTTAATAAATAATGGAGAGTCTCGCCGGGGCTGTCATCGTACTCGGTCGTGTGACACTCTCGATTTTCAATTACTTTGTAGAACAAATTAAGTTGACGTTTCGAGTCTTGCTCATTTTGCGGGTGTCCCCGAAAGAGCAAATCCTATTTGGTCTACTCTTCTCTCTTCTACCCTCGATGTGGCAGTATCCATATCGCATCATAGAGTTCCTCTTTTTATTTTTTACTTTTAGTCCAGTCAAATTAGACAAAAAAAAGGCTTTTGCTCGGAAGTGAAGCGGTAGCAGTGAAACCTTTTTAGGGTTGTTGGGGGGATGTAGAAGAACTTATTTCTGAGTTTTCGGGTTAATCGGGCCGATGGGTTTTTAAGGGGGGGAGGGGGAATGAAAAATTTCGTTTTTTCGCAATAACTCGGCGAATTTAATGGTAGGTATTTTCATCCTGTACAAGTTTCATACTGGTCATATTTCGATCGAATTTATCAGAAAAGAGAGATAAGCGAAATACGCGCCGAGTCCCGAGCACTCGACGACTCGACTCGACACGCGCCGCCGCGCGCCGCCGCCGGCGACGATCGGCCACGCGTTAAAAGCGCGACTTCCAGAGGCTTTCCTGGGCTCAATTTTTAACGAATCTGAACGACTGACCCCTCATTTTGTAGGTCTCTTCAAGCCCTACAACTTTGTCAGTGGCGGCATATTTCTATCTATTAATGGAAACGAGATAAACGCAAAAAAACCGCGACAAAATACATTTTTTCCCACTTTCACCGGCTAGAACTCGACAAATCTTGATTTTAAGTTAGGGTCTTCACGAAATGAATTGTAGGGCTTTAAAAGAGCTACAAAATGAGGGGTTAGTCAATCATGTACGGTCAAAATTCGCCGAGTTATTGCGAAAAAACGAAATTTTTCATTCCCCCTCCCCCCCTTAAAAACCCATCGGTCCGATTAACCCGAAAACTCAGAAATAAGTTCTTCTACATCCCCCCAACAAGCCTTTAGGTTTCATTGCTACCGCTTCACTTCCGAGCTCAAATGTCTAATTTGACTGGCCTATTTCGATAAAACGTGTCGTGATATTCGTACTCATCTAAGAATTTTCCTTAATAGGTTGATGCAAAATAGTTCGCTTTATTTAAAATAATGGTGCCTTAATATTATCTTTATTACGACCAATTTTTTTTAAGGAAATGTACAATAGACACGTGCGTGTGTGCGGTTAAATGGCTTTTATTTCAAGTACAAAAATTCTTCGATACATACAAATCCGATGTACTCGACGCACCGATGAGAATCGAGTAAGGTTTACCGTATATTTCTTCATCGGGTGGACGTACTTTACGTAAAGAGGGATAACTTAATCGCGAAAATTTACGCCCGCCAGTATGCCACGCGAAAAGTATACGCTTATCTTACACGCTACTTATAACACTATTAATATTTACATAAAGAGACTTTAACGATAATATCACCGCTCTGCGTTTTCGCTTGATTATATGGCTATTGCACGTTCGTACAATAAGTAGACGAAATACGTTTTCATCGGAATAATTGCCCGAAAATAGCCCGCTTCGTAGTCAACAACTGTAGACTCAGTTTGCCTTTTGAGGAAACTGTAGAGTCAGTTTCCTCAAAGGTCACTAAAGTTTTACAAAGATGGAAAGAAATCTAAGAGAAAATTTTAGACGAAAGTCATTAAAATGAAAGATTCTATTTCATATGTATTATTGCAATACTTCTAGCTGCAAAGGAGGAAAACAATTTTTTTTTAATGAGAAGAAGGAACGGAATTGTGGTCGTCTTATTTAACATCAATTCAAGTCTCGCCGTACGAATAATTCAGTTATTTTACGCTTATTTCCTAGTATTGTCATTATAGTCCTGTATTGCAATATTACAATGATTTTCGTAGAATGCTCTCGTTCATCATCTTACAACAATAGTAAAGTTCGAGCCTAAAGTAAATTACATTTTGGACTGCTGTGCGTGAAAAGAGGGCGAATTAAGATAGAATTTTTATAGAAATTTATTCTGCAAGATCAGGAACTCCTCTCTCTTAATTTTAACCCGAGCAATTCGCCGTATCCGAAAATTCGTCTTCCGAAACGTCGCAATGATAATCTTAACCACTCGACAGCCACATATTTTCTCGAAGATATCCCACATGTGACGGAAATAAATAAAAGAAGTGTGCCATTTAAATGTAATTAACGGAATTATATATTCTATGTAAACGTGGAGTAAATATAAAGTTAGCGCGTTCAACTCTATAGTCTTTATACTGCCTGAACAGGTACAAGAAATAAAGTCGAGGTTCGATCGCACCAACGGATCAAGCTTAATTTAACGACTTGCTGTTTTTTTTTTCCGAATTGTAGTCTCGCGTAATAGAGACAAAAGAAGTACATTTACCGAATCAAAGGAGACATTGGTGCAATCGGGCCTAAGATAGCTTTCTCACATATAGACTGTCGAGTGATTAAAGCGAAGCCTCGATCAGTCCTTACAACCGAGACCGGCGGACCAATTGCAGATACCGCCGACTGGGTCGAAGGACAGTTTGTCGGGACAGGTGTACTCGGTTCCAATCACCTGGCCGTTCACCATACGGGCGCAGCTAATGAATTTCTTGCACGAGTACGGATGCGGGAAATTGCCCTGGTCCAGGCAACGTACAGTACCCTTGCTCGTGAGAAAGAGTTTACTGTTGAGGAGGGACTTGTCGATGATGATCGGCGCCTCGTCCTCGTAATAATCGTAGTCGGTGACCGGCGGTCTTCTGGGCCTCGTGGTCGCGTTCACCGTAGGCCTGTCTTTCGTCCGGGGTTTCTGGCGGCTTCGAAAGTTCGCATCGTACCTCGAGACCGTCCTACCGATCGTAGGATCTGTTCTAGGTGCTATGGTGGTGCTTATCTTGCGCCTATCGGCGTCCCTTAACTGCGTTCGACCTAGTCGTGGAACCTGATTAGTCTTTGTCGCTTGGACATTACTGGGAGGGCAAGCGGGTCACTGATTCCCATAGTGAGAGAGCGCGACGAAATGGAAAGAGCGAGATTCATTAGTAAGACATCAATCAATGATGATGAGAGCCACAGCTGCACAAAGATTGAAAGACGAAGAGACGAATGTCTCGACAACCTTGTCAGGAATATCATGAGCACGTGCGTAAAAAAACCATGCTGCCAAACCTGCCGATTTCGAATAAGTACCGAATTATCACCGATACAGAAAACAGTTATTCCTGAGAAGGTCGACCCTTTAATCAGCCAACCTGGATTTAGAGCCTCTCAAAGTCGACCGAGGGATTCATGCCACGTACTGTCCAGTCCGTCGGTGATGACATGAATTTAAGTTTAAATTAATTAGTGATTAATTGATTCGCTTAGCAAAGCCAAATTGTGAATAAACATGGCCGTAAGAGATAAAGAGACGAGATTGATGGTGCATAGAAGTTACGATTGCATTAGTACACAAACGGCTGACATTGATTAGGACAAACGCGAAAGAGATTCGCGTGTAAATCGCAGAAATGCGTAATCAAAGAAAGAGTAGCGAGAAAAGACAGAAGACAGATATGCTGAAGGAAGCAAAGATAATGAAAAAGATTTGACATAATGAGTGAATTAATTGATTGTGGCTGATGACGTTATCGCGAAGATTCCTTATTTTTTAAGAAGGCGATCTTTTGAGCGATTAGCATCATACGATTTGACGTAACTCGAGGAGCTGGCAATTTCCAGGACATATTATTAGGGTCGTCGTTAAACAGTTATCGTAAAATGGCCCCGTGATGAAGAAGCGGGCCGCGGGCGGTCTTGAAACAAATCGATTGTCGTTAGATGAAAGACGCATATAGCTACCCGATGTAGTCCGTGAAGAGAATGAAGTATATGATGACATGGGCTTCAGATTAAAAGAATTAGATAGTCGGATGGCGTGGTTTCTAACAAATATAATGTACCAATGTCCGACGACGAGGACGGCGGATCCGATAGCGTCGCCGCAAATTCTTGGGCGTGGATGCTTTGATCGGGCACGTCTGCATTCTGATCGTGCAAGGCAACGGCCGGTTTGACATAAGATTCGGTGTCCTCGAACGCGTCTAAAAAAAGAAATGGGCAGAGAAATAAAAATTAAAATATTCTTAAAAAATAAGGACTAGAAATACACGAGGTAAGCGAATGCTTTTTGGGTGAACCTACCGACGAAATCTATCCTTGGCGATAAGGTAGTTTCAACTGGTCTACCTCTTCGATGAACGGTCACTGTATTCGTCAAGGTGTTGGTTAACGGGGCGATCGTTGTGAATGGCGTTGGTTTCCTGTGTCTGTTGGAATATCCACTTCCTGAGTTACGACTAACCGATCCACCGTTCGTCACCTATTCGAGATACAATTGATTTATGTACTACATAAATAAATGCGCAAGCCGGTATGGTTTAAGCAAAGCTTACGCGACAGATTCATCAAGATAAAGAAAATTTAGATAGTCTCGAGATTAATATCTCAGACAACACAAATATCTACAAGATTTTTAAAGCGCTCGAAAAGTCCCTTTTTATGTTTTATCTTTTACATTTAAAGAATATTAGATCTATTAATACTTTATGTATATTTTAAATATCTTTTATGTACTAGATGTACCCTACCCAAAACGCTTCTTAATTTTTTAAGTATTCCTCAGACATCTTTTAGATATAGCATAAAAATTTTTTTAATTTTTTGATCACCCTTTTCATACGTTTAAAAGATCTCTTAATCTTTCAAACGTCTTTTGGATTCTAAATTCTTGTGGATTTTTGTGTTGTTTGGGACGTGTTAAGATATTAATTACTGATCTAAGCATTAACAGTCGTTGAAGATAACATATCAGAAAAAGTAAAATGGACGCTCGCAGAAACGCGCCTTTCGTAAAGAGATTTGTTAATTTGTAATGCCAGGAAGAAGTAGCAATAAATGTGAAGATGTTCCTCGGTCCGTTCGCGTCCCAGAACTTGCTCAGAGAGAAAGATCAAGTTTCCAAATTCATGTTCCGGCTTCTATCATGGAGTAAGTAGCTTTTAATAGTCAGAGAAAAAAGAGCGTCTTCGTAGGCAGGCAATATATCTTAGAATGCGATGATGACGTAGCAGCGTAAAGGATGATAATGTAGCTCCAGTTTTGTTTCACGAAAAGTAGTTAGATCCAGCGAGAGGCGATGATCGAGAGATCTTGCCAAACAGGCATTCAAGAAAAGTCATTAAATTATGATCGATTACAATCAGTTCTTTCCGGATTAGTCGCTCGTTGTCATGTCGTTGATTGATTATATTTTAATTAGGCGTCGAAAAATATGGCGATTATAGCAATCGAGTGAATGGTTATTTTAAGCGGTTGAAAGTAATCTTCATGGCACTGCGGCTTTTTGCATTGATCGTTAAAATCTCTCCAAGAAGTACACCGATCAACCAGAAGCAGATTTAGAAGAGAAGACTATATGTTGAATAAGGGGTATCTTCAGACAGTCAGGCGATTTTTTTGAAGCTTAAGCCGTAGACATTTTTACGATTTCTCTACGTTTGCGAGAGAATCATGCCGATCATGCTTCGAGAGGTCTTTTGGTTAGCGTCAAGAAGAGGCGGTGGTATTCGCAGTAGTAAGTCAGTTCTACTAGGGTCCCTCATTAATCTTTTGCAGCGTTTTGTTCTTTCGTTTCCGTTTTGTTAGGGCAACATGCGATCAAGGAAGTACAACGTGTTATCAAGGCAAAGTGGGTCTTCGACTTAAAGCTGCACTGACCTCGAGCGAGGGTCGATCAGTGTCCTCCTCGACCGGAACAGACGTCCTCGTGGTTTGCGGCTCCGTGTCTTCCGGCCGTTTGGTCACCGCCTCCTTTTCCTCGGACTTAGAATGCTTCTTTTCCTCGTCAGGAAGATTGTCGCCCGCATGAAGATTACTTGAAAAGTGAAACGTACTATACGTGTAAAGTACTTGAGAATCTTTCTTAGCAAAATCGGAATCTACGCTTGTTTCTTCGGCTACTGAGTCTCCTTCCTTGAATTTAGGTTTGATGCTCTTCAATACAACTTCCGTTCTTCCTCGTGCCTCTTCTTTATCGGAAAGATTTTCGTTCACGTGAAGGTTACTTGAAAAACTGCCTTGAAGATCGGTAGAATCAGAATCTACACTCGTCTCTTCGATTGTTGAGTTCCTTTCTTCGGATTTAGGTCTGACGCTTTTCAATATAACTCTCATTCTTCTTTTGGTTTCGACGGGAAGATTTTTACCTCTGCGAGAATTATTTAGAAAAGTATCTTGAAGATTCTTATTGATAGAATCAGGATCTACACTCGTTTCTTCAACTGTTGAATTCCCTTTCTCAGACTTAAGCTTGACGCTCTTCAATACAACTCTCGTTCTTCTTCTGGTTCCATGTTCGACGGAAAGGTTCTTATTCGAAAGAGTACCATGAAGATTTTCATTGGTAGACTCCGAATCTACAGTCGTTTCTTCAGCTGTCGAATTTTTTCCCTCGGCCTTAGGTTTGACGCTCTTTAATACAACTCTCATTCTTCTTCTGGTCTTGTATTCAACGGGAAAATTCTTAGCGCTGTAAAAATTATTTGAAAAAGTGCCTTGGAGACTTTCATTAGCAGAATCATATTCTGTACCGGTTTCTTCCGTCTTTGTTTCCTCTTCCTCGGATTTAGACTTAATTCTTTTCAATACAACTCTCATTCTTCTTCTTGTTTTTTCCTCATTGGAAAAATTCTGACTTAAGTTAACGTTATTTGAAAGATTATTTTTAAGACTTTTATCGGCAGAATCAGATTCCACATTTGTTTCGTCAATTGTGGAATCTTTTTCCTCAGATTTAGGCCTAACACTCTTTAATACAACTCTCATTCTTCTTCCTGTAATCCTTTTATTGGGAAGATTCTTTTCTGCATAAGGACTTTTTGGAAAATTGCCTTGTAGATTTGTATTGATAGAATCAGAATCTGCATTTGCTTTATCGCTTGAATTTTTTTCTTCGGATTGAGACCTAACATCTTTCATTATTTTTCTCGATTTTTCTAGTTCAGAAAGATCCTCGGCCATATGAAGATTACTTTGAGAATTATCTGGAGAGCTGTCATTAATAGAACTAGAATTGGTACTGGTTTCTTTCGTCAAGCTTTCTTGAGAGTGTTTTGTCTTTTTCAGTGTAATATTTTGTTTTTCTTCACTATTTTCATTCTCATGATGAACTTGAAGCATTTCATTCTCAATAGCAGTAGATGACTGAAGAAATACCGTTGTTTCTTTTATGGGTAGAATGGTAGTCGTTTCTTCCTCGACTTTTTCCTTAATTTTTTTCAATACAACTTTCATCCTTCTTACATTTTGCACTTGATCATACGCAACAGTATCTTCAGTAGTATTCTGAACATCAACAATATCCTGATCAGGTCTATTGACAGTGCTATTGAACGCTTCAGAATTAACTCTGATTTTCTTTTGCATGATTCTTCTTCTATGATTATTCTCGGTCATCTTTGAAGAAGAAATATAAGTAGGAGGTCTTCGTGGTCGTCCGCGATACGTAACTCGATGTCGAGGATATTGATTAGTCCTTTGCAATGTTACAGGACTTCCAAGCCAATTGTTCGTTCGATTTAGGACGCGACGTCTGGCCGTTTTCTGACTGAATTGATAATTAGTTGTGTCGAGTTCCGAAGTCGTTTGATTTTGTTTTCGGTTTTCTATAGCCTTTAAAGTAGTTTCCTCAGATACTATCTTCATTTTTGCAGTTGTAGACTCCTCACTCGTTGTTTGTGCAGAATCTGCGTTATAAGCATTCGTAGTGGTTCGAATTGTGGGATTTGTCGTAATCGTCGTAGATCTTTCTAAAGCCACGGTCTCTTTGTCAGCAATTGATGTTGCGACCGAAAGGAGGGTTGAAGGAGTTTGAGTGACCTTTGGTGTAAAGAAACTTTTGTCCCCTTGGGTTGACAATGCAGCTGTTACAATTGACGATGGTTCGAAATTCGTACTATAAAGAGACTTTGGAAATGTGGTCGCTGTCGAGGTAAATATTTCAAATGTCGTGGGAATTTCAGTAGTTTGAGTAGACTCTGCAGTTGCGGTGACGGCTAATACCTCGGAATTGCTACTAATATCAAGATTATTTGGATTTGTGAGATGTATCGTAGAAGATTCGGTTGTTAAAGTTGTGGGAACAGCCGAATTCGTTAAAGTAATGACTGTGCTCGTAATGGGAGCTTTGGACGAAGTCACAGAACTAGACTGAATCATGGTTGGCGAGGTCTCGCTAATTGCAAAAGTAGAAGGAATACTCGCATTTGCGGACGTCGTAGTTACGTTAAGGTCAGTAATCGTTGGAATAATTACACTAAGAGGTGTAGTCGTAGTTATGTCTACAGTTACGGTATTTGCATCTGCGGGATTACTCGTTGTCATAGGTGCAGTAGCATGTATATGTTGCGTGTTCACAGTTGAAGAAATAACCGTTGTTAATGGCGAAGCAGTTGTAGTAACGGGAATTGTAGTAACAGGAATTGTCGTAGTATTCTTAATTGCTGTAGTAGTAAATGTGGAATAATTTCCAATCGTGGAAGTTGTTTCAATTTCAGTATTCGCATCTGTGATCGAGATTGCATCAGTCATAACATCGTGCATATCTATAGTTGTTGGAATTGTGACTGCGGAATAATTTGCAATTGTGGAAGTAGCATCAATATCAGCGTTTGTAATTTGCGTAGTCGTCGCAGACTCAATTGCAATTTCCTGCGCATTAGCAATATCTGGTATCATGAATGTAGAATAATCTGTCATCGTGGATGTAGTTTCGATTCCGGTATTTGCTGTAGATTCGGTTACAGGATCAGTTGCGACTGTTTGCGCAGTCTCTGGAACTATATTTACATTTGTAGAAGTAACCTCAGTTTCAGTGCTTGCTGCAAGCGCAGTCGTAGCTGCTGAATCAGTCAGAATTGCGTTTGTATTCTCGATTGGATTATCAGTTATGGAGTAATTCAGAGAAGTAGTTTCAACTCCAATACTTGTAGTCGCGATTGTAGCGTGAGTTGTAACTGCTGGCGCTTTCGCAACCGCGACCGTCGACGGTGCGGTCGTAATAGACACGTTTGCAACTGCAGAAACCGTCATGGTTGTAGGATCATCTGAGAATATTGAAATGTCAGCAGTGGGATCATTTGTTGTCGAAATGATTTTCAAGATTGAAGGTGTCGCCGTGATTATCGAGTTTGTCAAAGTCATTGCTGCTTCTACAGTTGTATGGCTTTCTGGATCTTCGGTTTTCGTGTTGTTAGAATTTGCAAGATTATTGTGAACGTTTGAAACCTCAGGAGATGCCGTGGAATCGGGCACGATTGAAGGAATCGGCGAAGTCGTGGGAAGTTTACGCCTCCTTAAAATCAAAGTCGAAGCGGACTTAGTAATTAGAGAAGCGTTTCTTACGGTGCTCGTTGTGACACGAATAGAATCGCTCTCAGTTTGTCTTATGGCGTCCTTGATCGGCGAGACAGTGGTTCTGTTTCTTTTCTTTGCCACTATACGTCTGCCTGTCCACAACGGACTAGTGGCTTCATTGTATCTGCTCACAGCGATGGCGATTCTCCGTCTTGTCGGCGTTGTCGAGGATGCGACATAAGAGTTGGAAAGAGGCGTTGTACGATCGAAGTTACGCGATTTTCCTCTTTTGGATACTGGTCTGTCGATAGGAGTTGTAATTAAGTCAGACTTTTCGTGATTCGAAAAATTTTCAGCATTATAATCTTTTGAGAAGATCTCTGAAGAACTGGGCGTGGAATACTTCTCTTCGCGACTGTCGCCTTTGTCATTAACGATATCATTTACATTGTAATCGAGAGCATTAGGTCCCGATTTGATTCGATCATTATAAGCGACAGTGACAGTCTCATCGGTCGCAGAAATATCAGAAATTAAAGTAGTTTCCGGCTGCTGTTCGCCGGAAGTGTCGGTCGTCATGTAAGATGGCGTAGAACTATCCGCCAATATCGATGAGGGTAAATTATTCTCGCTTCTGGTGATATAAAACCCATGTATTACCGGGCTTGGAATCAGACTGGCGAGAGGAATGCCGCGCATTGTCGTCGGCTTCAAATAGATCGAGGTCGTAGACGTCTTTCGTTTATTTTCGTCCCCCTGAATAGTGTTTGTGACTGAAAGTCGCTCATCAAAGTTTGCAATGTCTTCCATTCTTGGAGCGCGAGATCTTGCTTTGTTCTCCGAGGCTTGCTGCAGCCACGAGTCGCCGGTTTCTTCGAACACGCCTCCCGATAACCGGGCGATCTCTTTATCGCCGTCTTGCGACTCGTCTGCTCCTCTCAACGACTCTTCGACGTTCTGCCGGCTAATGTCGTTGTCCACGTCGTTACGCAGCAAGTGCAAGAGTACGGACGACGACGTCGTGGTGGTACGATCGTCATAGTAAGTCGTAGGATAGCCGATCAGTTCCTTTAGGGTCGGCAGCCTGATAGTTTCCGAATCGGCGACCTGAAAATCAGAACAATGCAGCGCGCTTTAATGCGGAGATCCCCAGGGATCTCTCTCTTTCTCCTTTCCCTTTCCCTCCATAGTGTGTTTCTTTGCAGTCTCCTTCTTTCTGTCTTTCTGTCTGTGCGTGAGCTGCGCCAGTCTTGGAGGAGAAAAGAGGGAACGTGAAGAGGGGGAATTCTCTAGTTATCTATTGAA
Organism: Temnothorax nylanderi; assembly: GCF_030848795.1. Classification (NCBI taxonomy): domain Eukaryota; kingdom Metazoa; phylum Arthropoda; class Insecta; order Hymenoptera; family Formicidae; genus Temnothorax; species Temnothorax nylanderi. The sequence goes on along the minus strand of NW_027249103.1, from coordinate 960,370 downwards.
GCGCCGCGAACGTGTCTTGCTTGCTGCGTTAATTTGGATAATAAGGAGTCATCCTGGGTCATCGATAGCGTTTAATGATGATTGTATTTGTGATAAGTAGAAGTACATCATCAAGAGAGTTATCAGAGGTTTCAGTCAAGGGTTCCTCTGAGTAAGCGGGTGAAGAAGGTTCGTTATGATACGTCATTATTGATGATGTGAGGATAATGCGTGAAGACGATTATTCGGTCGTCGGTCGTCGTGAGCTATAGCGAGTCCTTGTCGTTCCTTTTGATTCATGTAGTCGCATTTGTTTAATGTCTCACCTCATTAGAGCAATCTTAAATATAATTAAGCTCGTTATAAGTACTATATTTACATTAGTGACGTTCAGACGTCTACTAACTCTTTAACAATCTCTCCGACAAATCGGCGATCGGAATTGGCTTCTTAATTACTTAATGGCTGAGTCTATGTACATTATCGACGTTGACCACGTCGATGATTAATAACGACATTTGTATACTACTACTTCGCGGAGCTCTTGCCGGCGATCAGGTTGCTGAACACCGACTCGATCTCGATAGTCGAGGACTCGTGAGATTCCGTAGTGAATCGACCATCGTAACGATAATTAAACTCGCTCTCGATCGGCAGAGTGGACCGCTCGACACCCTGACGAATTTCGTTGGCGGACTCGTCGTCGTCGGCTCCAGTCACTGAAACTGACAACGGGGTCGTTGGGGGAAACTGATCCGCTGGTATCCTCGTGGTCGACGTCAGCGACGAGTACTTGGTCTTGATGAGGATCTTCTGCCGCTCCGTAGTGCCGGACTCGGTTACCGAGGTCACCAACCTAGTGACGGACGGCTTCACCGTCGTGGCACGTATGTAATATGGATCAATCAGGTTCTGCGAGTCAAGAGAATCACTGCTTCTCGGCGTCGTTGTTCTCAGCGACTGTTGCTTCCGATAAAAGGCATCCGCGACGTAATCGAATTTCTTCGCCGGTATCAGGGTCTCCGTGACCGTCGCTTCCGTGCTGGTCGACGACGAACGTCTTGGGTACGAGCGCGTTCTGAAATATTGCCAGGTGCTCGTTGATTCCGGACTCGGCAACGTAGTTTCCTCGTCGATTTTGATGTTTTCCCGGTCTAGAAGTTTGTAACGCGTTCGCGGCTGCCGGAGGCCGGATTGCCTGCGCCTCGCCTCTCTCGTTTCCGGTGTCTCTTCAGATTCTTCGGGCGCAGAGTCTAACGGAGGATATCGCCTGGGCGACAAAGCCTCCTCAGGGTCGAATGGCCTTTTCAAAATTACGGGAACCTTGTATCGCGGCCGAACCTCGGGTCCGCGAGTGGCAATCGATGTCAATTGATACGTATTATCTTCTGCGTGCTCCGTTCTCGCGACTTTGTGATCTTCAACATCCTCGACACGGACTGAAGGATAGTTCGTTTGGCCTCTTAACGAAGTTGTAGTATAATATTTCCAGAATTCTGCGGAGTCATCTGAAAAACCATTCGTCGAAATTGACTTGCTCTTCAAGGTCGTATCTTCTGCAACGTCCTGTCTAGCCAAGTCACGGGATCCGCTTTCTATATCCTCTTCTTTTTCTTCTTCTTTCTCTTCCTGATATTTCAGATCATCGCGAAGTGTGTTGGCGGTGCTAGAAGAAACCGGATGACGTCGATTGAACAAGTTGTTCCTGCGTCTTGAGAGAACCTCGAGGCTGCTGTTTTCTGTTGACGATAACGCAGGATATCGATTGGTCGCGTTCCCCGAAGACGATACAGGACTCTTGCGAATAAACTTCTTACGCGCGTATCTCGACTCGAAGCTCGATTTTGCGGCCGATAATGGATCTGATTCGAGAATCCGAATCGTGAACGGCGTGGTAGTTGCTTGTGCGCGAGTAGTGGCTGAATCTGACGTGGGCGATGTGGTGATTATTTGCACGCGAGTAGTGGGCAGGTTTTCGGTAAACGGTAACAACGTATCTTCCAAAAACGTATTGCTCTCAGTGTTATAAACCGTGGCTGTCGCCAGCGTTGATTCCATCGTAGTAGTTTCAGCACCTATTTCAATCGTCGACTGACGACCTTCGTCGGCGTCCGTGTTAATCGTCGATATAGTGGCGGTGCTGAGAATATCTGTAGTTTCCTCGCCTGATATCGTCGTGGTTTCAGTCGCGGGAGTCTCCAAAGTAACCTTCGTGAAACCATCAGCGTTGTTATCGATGGACAAGGTGGTTTCCGTGATAGTTGGAGTTGAATCTTCCATTTCTCTCGTAAATCCGGTTAAACCAGTAGCGATCGTCGATTCTTCGGCATTTTTGCTCATTAGAATAACTGTCTGATTGATAGTAGCTGTCGATTTTTCAACACCTTTATCGCTTCCCATCGGAGTTGTCGTTTCTAGAAGAAACTTCGAAACCTTTTCTTCTTCGAGGGAAACTTCAAGCGATGTCGATGAAGTGTCTTGAGACGGACGTTTACGTTTTATCACTTTTCGTCTGTGAGACACCTGAGGTCTTTCCTCTTCTTCTGTTTCAATAATGTTGGCAGCTGTGCTCGATGATATCGGTCTCCTTCTTAGGAGAACCTTCCGTTTTCTTGGCGCTATCGATGTCTTTTCCGCATCAACGGTACGTCCGGTAGAAACGATTGTCACCAAATTGGGATTAAATTCGTGAGCTTCGATGTGAGCAGTCGTCGTGGCTACAGCATCCTCGGGTCGGTCACTCGTATAGTCCACTTTGTTACTAGATACAGTCGTCACGCCAATTTGTGCGATCGGTTTCACAGTGTAGATCGGTTGGATGGTGTTCGATTCGATGACGGAATCAACCGTAGCGGTTGATTGATCGACGCTGTTCAGCAAGTCGTTTCCCTCGATCTTATCGGTGTGTTTCTGGTTCGATTCATCATTCACTTTTTGCACCGGCTCTTCCACGTTGTTCCTCTTCCTCGTATACTTTGTCCTGTCGTACAACTCGCGATTAACAGTTGGCTTCCTGAAGACCCTGATGTTCGTTATCTTATCGTTCTCCTCGTCACTGCTGTGATCAGATCGCGATCGAAACAACGAGTTTCTTCTAGAACTGCCTGGCGTTATTCTGACTATCGAACTGTCGTCCAATTCGTTGGGTTTGGTGGATTCTACTGTGCTGTTGACTCTGTTAGGTCTTCGATATCTTCTCCTGAGGCCATCGCTGGTGGCTGTGCTGACGGTCGTCGAAGCTGTTGTCCTGCCTCTTTCTCTAGTCTTGGAACCTGGGACGGAATTCGTGGAAACGTCCTGCGTTCTTGATCTCGACGACGGGATGTACCTGCTGGATCCCCTACTGCGCGATCTGCTAAGTTCCCTGCTCCTGGACGTAGAAGCCTCCGCGCGTGGAGTGTTTACTTGATCCACCGACTCCTCCTCGGTAACTCGGTTGGTCGGTCTCGTCCTTGATCGAACTCGCCCCTGAACCGGGCTGGATGGACGCGTATGATTTCGCGACGAAATACTCACCTTGGACCTGCTTAACGGGGTCGTCGCCGTCGCTGTCGTCGTCGCTTCTGATGAACCAGATCTTCGTCTGGTGAAACCGAACGGTCGCGGTTGTGACACCACGGCGATCGTCGGTCTACTCGCCAACGTCGTCGTTGTCGTCGTTGTCGATTGGCTTGAACTGCTGCTAGCTGCTGGTAATGTTGTGAACAGGATCTCCGTTGCCGAATCTTCCACCAGTTTCACCGAGTCAGTGGTGGAGCCGATGTTCGCTTTAGGGGTGACGCTTGATGAGTTTTCCGGCGGCTCGACGCTGATCACGGTGATGATCTCGGTGGAGGTCGAAGTGGTCGCTGCAGGCGTCGTTGGCAACGAAGCGGTCGTACTAGCTGTTGTCCTGGGTACTTCTAGATTCTCTTCTGGTCTCGTCGGTGAAATAGTCTCGCTGGTGACCTCCGATAAAGGTACTGTGCTAGACAAATCCTCCGAAGTTTTCAAAGTAGTACTTCTGAACCTTTGTACGTTGGTGTACCTGAAAAATTAAGTAAGAACGTGAAATGTATAGTAATATAGTAAAATGTTATAAAAACAAATTATGTATAGGAACCTAGATTTGGTTGTTGATGAATCATTATCTTTCTCTGATGATCGATCCGTGCTTTTCGAATCGTCCCTCTTCTCTGATTTCCTGAAATTGTTATAATGAAGAGATAAAAATTAAATCTCGTAAAAGTATAATAAGATAATATACTATGATATAATATATACTTAGATATTATATAATTATATTATGTTATATATTATATTATATTGAATATTTTGCAAACTTATTCTTTTATACCTGAAACCCGAACTACGATTTCGAAAAGGTTTAGACGTTTCAGAACTTGCTTCATTATCTTGTTGTCTAAAAAAACATTATTACGTCATATTAAAAAATTTTTAATAGATTTTTAATAGAACGGAACGCGAATAATAAAAAAATATATTTACTTCGAAGAAACGACCGGTCGTCGTCTGCGAGTCGGTCTTTCCTCCTCGATTTCTATCTCTTTCCCTTCCACGTCGTTCTCGGTTCTGAAAATTTCATGTCGTGAGAGATATGAGATAAAAATTAATTATTCTCTCAATTATCTTACCTAGACGTCGTGGTGGAAAGTCGAGTTCGTCGAATATTTACGTAACTTGGCGTCACTCGCTGCGCAGACGAGCTACCTTCCAACGGATTGCTGACGGTTTTCTCCTCGGAAGAAGCTACGTCAGTGTTGTCACTTTCTCCCCCTTCATCAATATCTTCGTTCTCCGAGGAAGATCCTTTCGTGACCGATCTAATCAATATCAGAATCGTAACCATAAAGGTGCACGAATTAAACGTTTACAATTTATAAAATCGGCTTCATTTGACCTTAATTTAATCTTCTACTTCTCCTCAGATTTAAGATCAGGAGTATATAAATCATGATGGAAATTAATCGATCTTAATAAATACAATTGACAAAGAAAGTGATAATGTTAAATACAGTTAATAAAAGAAAGTATATTTTTTTTGCTAATAAACAAAGAGATGACTAACTTGGACCTCTCGATGGTGACGTATTGAGGTTTCTCCGATCGCCTGAGACTCTTCACTTCGGGAATATCGTCCAAGCCTTCGAACTGTGCTCTTCCCGGCCCGTTCACGTAACTAGTTTCCGAGGACGATAATATGGGCCGATTACCGATTCTGCTCGCTTGGCGACTCAATACACGCTCGTACAAACTACGACTAATCGTAGCTGGCGTAACGCTTTCGCTACTTGACCTGATCGAGTCCGAATTCTTCTCTTGAAGTAGCAATTGCTTTTCCAACTCTTCTATTCCGCCTAAAATCAAAGAATTCAAAAAATTATTTATTATAAAATATATTATAAGAGATTTCTTAGAGACAAAAAAGATTAAAAATATTATATGGAAGTACGTTACATAAGAGATAATATAAAAGAAAGAATATTAAAACTATAAAAGTTATTATGATAATTACAGAGGAGTGTTAACATTATAAAATTATCAGAAACATACTTTGTAGTTACATATATGCTTAGCAAACTTATACTTGCCGGCCTTTTTTATGAGATCGATGAGTTCCTTGATCACCTTCGGATCCTCCTCGTCTTCGCTATCGATGATTCTCTCCGGTTCGCTTGGTTTCGATGTGGTTGTCGTAGTAGTGGTCGTACTTGGTCTATTTCTGGTGAGTGTTTTATACACGAGTGGTTTCGCCGTCGTGGTAGTCTTCGGTTCTTCCTTTATTTTCTCCTCCTCCTCCTCCTCCTCCTCTTCCTCTTCCTCTTCCTCTTCCTCGCTTTCCTCGATCTCGTCATAATCTTCCTCCGAATCGTATTCTTCCGATTCCGCCTTTGCGGTAGTTGTGCTGTGCAAATAAGTTGTTCGGCTTGTTGCGGCCGTAATGGGCGATCTGGTGGTCGAGACAATTGATGCTTTCAACGCTTTGGGACAAATCACGTTGCGTGGATAATCGCAAGAGTCCGCTCCTTTGTTGAATACCAATCCTACGAAAATCCAAAAGATGCTGTTGACGAACGAGTCAAAGATTTCTATTCTAATCGGGGATCTAGCAATAAATGGAGATACTACAACTACGGATGATTAAAAAATCTGATTTCTTTTATTTTTTTAATCTATTTTTATTTATTTAAATTTCTGATTTATATGCCGAAATTTCGTATTAAATATTCCCCTCTTTCCTCATAGAGTTGAATTAGCGTTAAAGATAAAAACGTAATCAAAAAATTACTTATAGTAAAATAAAATTACCTGAAGGACAAGTGAACTGATGCGCAACCACGCCAAGTCCACTGGGACCACTGTCGAGACACCAGAAGTACTTCTTGCAATCTCGAGGATGCGGGAAGAAGCCTTCGTCCTCGCATTTAAAGTCTATAAAGAGCAAACCAGCGGTTCGTAATTTTATGCAGTAAGAGAAAATTTTTTCCTTTGTCATAACTTTATTAAATTTTAAATATTCCAAAACATTTAAGAGCTCTCGATCAATCGATTGTTAAAAATACGTTAAAAGGCGTTTGTCCCGAGATTTTTTTCTCACAGAAACTCACCGGTTCCTGGATCGGGAGTGGTTGGTGGCTCAGGAGTCGTTAGCTTGTTGCTCGGGGATTCCTCATTCTCGCCAGTCTTGCTCTGCCCCTTACGTCTGGATGGCTTTCTACGGGTGCTACGATCGGTAGCACCGCTTCTCGTTTTACTCCTGTTTCGATTCTTCGGTCGTTCGATTTTCTCAGTGACTCTCACGGTATTTCTACCCTCCGTGTCCTCGTCCGATGACGGATCGTACGATCTCCTCGATACCTCTCGATCTTCTTGTTCCTCCTTGCTCGCTTGCGAAATGAAACGGTGTTTTGGTCTCGAAGAGGACACGCGTTTGCTGGTGATCGGAGCTGATGTAGTTGTACTTCTTCGACTGCTCGTGCTCGACTTACGAGTGTTGCTTTGAGTGCGAGTCTTCTTCCGGCTGTCTATTGACTTCGTTTTGTCAATCGTATTCCTGCTACATAATAATAATAATAACAATCAATATCTCTAATTTAATACTACTAAATTACTAATGGAGATAAAATATCAAGATCCAGAAATAATATTCCGAATTACATTAGAGAAATCGGTATTTTATGTTTTATCATTTATTAATTTAATGTCTTTAGATATTAAAGTTGCAACAAAACTAATGATAACGATAATATCGTGTTAACATTAGTAACTAATATATAATGATAATTACAGCTTAGAATGCTATTTCTGACCATTTTTGATATTTGTTATTGATATTTTTTATCATATTACATGCTCAATCGCTCTTCAATTGTTACCTATTATCCGTAAGCAACGCTTCTTTGGCAGCCTCGATTAATGGATAAGGTCGGCCGTGGCACTTGCCGCGGAAATCGTCGTTGTCTATCGACCAGAACATGATGCCTCCCAACTTCTTCTCGTTCACGTAGTGAGCTTTCAGTTTGACTATGTCCTCGTCATCGTACCCTACCCATTGATTGCCTTTGAAGGCATACGGTCCCATGGCTTTGGGATTTGGTTCAACGACTTCCCACTCGTCGGATTCCGCTATACTCTCGCAAATCTTAAAAATCGAATGTTCAAATTTTTAATTCTGTATATATGTATATAAATAATTGGACATACATAATTCCTAATATATGTGTTTTTACAAATTCTATGTATCATGTTAACGTCGCACTGTGTATAATATACATAAAAGATGCTTTGCGCGTATGTATGTGTGTGTGTATGATAAAGTTTACCTCATAATAGGCAAGATAGCCCTTCTCTCGAGTGGCCTCTCCCTCGGTGCCTGGACCATCCGCAGGTGATCCAAGCTCGGTTGCATCTTGGTTGAACAACGTGTACGACCGACCGTACGTTGGTATTCCAAGAACGATCTTATCCGCGGACGCACCTTTCTCCAGGAGATGAGTGATTGTATAATCCTGTTAGACACAAACGAGAGGACGCGTTACTATAATAACTGATCTGTTCAAGCGATAATTATAAGACCTTGACGAGTAAGCTCTCACGATAGTCAATTCCGCATCGTAATTGTACTCATTGTCCTCCTCCAGTGGATACAACGGCGAATGATGATTGACAGCGGGTTCGTACGCCGAGTGATAGTCGTAAGAGAGTAGATTAATGAAGTCCAAGTACTCGTCGAGCCTCGGTACATCGTAACCCTTGTCGATGTATTCGACGCCGGCGGGCATCGCCATCGACAACAACAATCTCGATCTTCCGGTCTTCGAGGACTCTCGCTCGAACTCCTCGCGAAGTTCCTGTCAATTCGCAATTAATTACTTTAATTAGCTTCCTTCAATGATTTCTGTTGATTGAGGCAAAATTACAAGCGTTTTTTTCTTATCGTTCTGCATGTATCCATGTTTCTTATATCTATGAATCTTTATAACGTTCCTTTTTGGTTCGCTGAGAGACTTTTGCAAGAAATTTCATATCCTTTCCGCGCGGCGATAAGAAACGATTGAGACATATCTACCTGCACCAAGTTGGCGTAATTGTCCTTATCTCGCGGCTTTCCGCCGTCTCTAAATGCCGGATACTCCCAGTCGAGATCGAGGCCGTCGAAATGATTTTGCCTGAGGAACTTGACGGCGTTCTTGACGAACTCCCGCCGTCTCGCGGGATCGGCCACCATCGGTGAAAATCTGCTGGATCCCTCGTTCCAGCCGCCGATCGCCAGCATCGTCTTCAAGTTCTTATTGTAGGTCTTCAAACCCGTAAACTTGGCGTATCCGCCTGTCGAGCGAGCGCGTTTGTTGAAGAGTGAAAGTTAAATATCAGGCTAAGTCATCAAAGATGATGTGTTCGGAGTTTGTCAATCTAGTGCAATCTAGTGCAATCTAGTGCAATCTAGTTAGACAACTTGAGACACTAAACAGCCGAGCACTCTAAACTAAATGTAAGAGGCGTAGATCTTATATTTAGATATAACAGATGTACAGTTAGAAGTAGTTTTCGTTGCGATTGAAAATAACATTTTTAATACTTAAGAGGCACTTGATATTTGCTCTTCAATTTCCTGAACAATTGAGTCATAAGTCATTATTTGTAATAAATTTACACATTAATAAAACGAATTTTAATTGACGATTAACAGTTAGTCGTTAAAATCGTTAATTTTAATCGCTATCGATATGAATGTCCTCGATAAACAAGTAATTATTATCGCTAATAAGGCTGCAATGTTGGATTACAATTGCTAAGGCTGCAGTCTCCGATAAATTAATAATGAAGTTCAACGAGTCTTGTAATAGATACCACATATTTTTATGCTACCTTTCTCGATGTCTTGATATTTGTCGAACGGTCTCAGCGCGTTTTCCTTCGTGAAACCTCCGAACGCGTATATCAGGTGAGTGCACAAATATGGATTTATGTTTTGAGGAGAGAATTTCGCCGTGCCGGGCCGGTACACCGACCAATTCGTGTAATAACAAACAATTCTGCGTTCGGCGATTCCTAAAAGATAAAAATACGATAATAAGTACAAAAAATATATTTTTAAGGCAATTTCTAGATGCATTTTGCTTATTTTTTAAATATAAAAAGTTGACTTTTTACATTTCTATGTCACTAAATAATTGTAACAATTTTTTAAAGCGTATACATGAAATAAGTATAAATAAACCAAGTCATTGCTGATCATTAATCATCAGTAATGTACTGCTATCAATTAGCAATGTACTACTAATAGTCAGATTTAAAATTAATTTTAAGTCAGCAATGTATTACTATCAGCAATATACCACTAATAGTTAGATTTAAAAATTACTTAAGTAAATTCACAATAGTTGATTTAATAAATATAATATTGACTCAACAGACTTAAAGATAGTATTTACAAAAATAACAAATTAGACTGTATTACATATGTAAAATTATTCCTTTATAGTTATTAAAGATATTCTTTTATCTCTTATTGTTTAGCGTCTTTCAGTCTTTCTATACTGAAAGAGGGAGAAACGAGGTCGCTTTGTTCATACACGGGCGACTGCTCTTCAGCTTTCAATGGAGATCTATTGAATGAAGAGACAGCTACGGCAGATGCATCCTGGCGCATTCAGTTTCGCGCTGAACCGCGAAAAATCTCGCTCTCCGATTGTCACCTTACAATAGCAGCGCGGCATGTTCGCGCGTGCCGTCACGTTTTCACCGCGACCGCTAAATGCATGTGCGTCTGCGAGATCGTAAATTAAATGCACGCGTGTTCCGGACGCTTCTTTACGTTCGCATTGAAGCGCACACTCGCGAGCCACGAACGCGGGGAGAACGCGTAAACGGCCGCGAGAGAAAACGCTGCCACGGGGAGAAATTGACACGCGATTGGACTTTCGTTTATGCACGCGAAGAAATAGCGTCGCGGCTTCAACTCGCGTAGCCGAGACGTGGCTCTTAAAACGCATGTCTGACACCCGGCTAAACTTTCCGACTGAGAAAAAGATACGGCGGTTATGTATGATTTACGGTAGAAAATGTAACCAATTTTTATTTTGATAAAAATTTAGCACAAGCGCAATATTAAATGTACCCTTCTAGGATTTATCGCGTCTTCTTTAAAAAGCATGAACTTATGTTATAAAAACAGTAATTTTCTTGAAATATGTATGCATTTATGATAACAACATGATGGATTCTAATAAATGATGGAAAATAAATTTAAGATGTAAGTAAAATTATAGTCTAATGTTAAAATCGTGTTGCTTCTGACATTTCAATATTTTTGCATCAATTAATTCTCAAAACATCGTTTTGCACAGAAAGCGAAATTATCTAATTCGCATTACTTGTATTATTGTTTAGATTACTTTCTGTAAAAGCTAATCTCCAGAATTAAGATTTTTCTGATGATAATAATCAATCTTCCGTAACACAAAATAAGGAGTTCCTATAACCCTGCGATTATATGAATTGGATTAGATTATCTAGGATATCATTACAGTTAATACAACTTCCTTCAACGAAACGTTACGATGATCCACACGTAACCCGATCGAAAATGGCAATTGCGAAAGTGAGAGATAGTATTACGAGACGGATATTGTTTCTCCCGCTAGCCGTCCGAGCGGTTAATTAGCCGAATGCGTGTATCTATGCACGGTGAGGTATGCATCTCGTTGCCCTGCTTCGCACGCGCATAATCGCCCACGAAGGCTGACTTTGACGGTGCGCGCCGAGAGTCCGCGTTCGTTCGGTTATATGCAAGGAGATACTTTCGAGTCGTCCGCGAATTATCCGATCGTGCTTTCACCGATCGTGCGTGAAACGAGGCCGAACATCGTGTGGGAACAATGCTACGAGCGGTGCCTGCAAATTAAGTCCTGCTACTTGACCCTGACCAGGAGGACTAGGCGACACTTTGGCGAGGTCGACGAGTATCCTCGGGCGATGAATATCGAGACCTAACCGCGACCGGTGCGATTTCATCGGAGTTTAATCGGAAGATCTACGTCTGCGTGATCAAATTAAAGGATATGTTACATATAATTTGTGAAATTAAAGGAAAGTTAAATTTTATCGTTTTAACTATGATATACATAATGATTAATTATAGATTAATTATGACTGTCAAACCAGTGTGTTATAAACTAGAGAGACTTTCAAAAAATAGGAAAAATGAAAATTTCAGTAAAAATACGTAATATGTACGACCTAGTTGTTTATATTGTACAAATTTATTTTTAGTACAAATAAGTATCCACTTCTAATCTAAAGTAATTATTTTACATATAAAGAATCGAGTTTCTCTGTAGATTGCTCTTTCAAGGTTTTTCCATTTTTTTTCATATTTTATAAATATCTACATGAAATAGATAATGTTACAAAATTTAAAAACTTTAGGAGCAATATCGACAAATCGCATTTTTTTCTTATCTTAATTATGAAATGGATCAAGTAGGGAACAGCAGAAATAGCATTAAATAATCATTTCAATATTTCGGACACAACAACGAAGTCGTGCAAAAATAATATAATAAGATTCGTCAAGAATATATCACTTGCATTAATCGGAGATTCTGAAATGCATGTTCGTGTTAGATACAACACGTCGTATTGAATCTTTAATATGTAAAGCCCATTACCTCCCCCCCGCCCAGCAAAGATCACCGATACTGAAACGCTCGAGATTCTCTTTCACCGCAATAACGCCCACCAAGAGAGTATACTCGTAACAGTCCCACGCTATGCACATATATCGGCATTATACGAACGGCATAATGGTATTAAACCGCGATACATAATAGCGTAGATAATATCGAGCAAGAGACCCGCGATCTCCGCTCTTGCTCGTGATCGCGCGTTTTTCCGGATTTGCCCGTCAAATATGAGAAAAATCCACGTCGTGGCTCTGTACCTTAATCGCGATGTGGAAAGCGCCGTTATTGAAAGCGCATAAACATCGCAAGGTGGAAGTCTCCCCATATTATCGCTCGTTCTCGGGCATTATTGTCCATTGTGAAAAATGTTACAGCTTCTTCGCGCGATTTATGGGAATGTTAACTATATAATTCTTTACGAAGTTTAAATGATCGCGCGAGAGCGTTAACTGCGAGAAACTTTCGAACATAAAAATTATAATATTCAATGATATGTTTCCCGTATATCTTATCAATTGTTTTAAATCTATTTTAAATTGTCTTAAAGTTGTTTTCGAACGAAATCAAGAAAGAAATCAAGCAGTTAGCTACTGTTTTTTGATATTATTAATTTATCTTTATAGCAATACAAAAATTAAAATATAACATATTTATTTTAAATGATTAAAAAATATTAAGCATCCATTAGAAGAGCTATTATCTATACAATAGTTGCACAATAATTTTGGTTTTGCTCCGATAACAGATTCCTCGATCAAATTAGGAGAAAGACTGACATTTTCTTAACAAGAATATATAGGAATGTTCAAAATTTTTTGCAATTTTTCATTAAATATCTAAGTGCGTGAGAGTAAATTTGAATTCGGATCTGGGATTGAGATTTTATATAAGCGAAATTTATTTCGATAATCGAACAATCTCTAAAGAGTGCACACACATAACGTATACAAAAAGTAATTTCTACGCTAATTTTTCTGACTTATATCGGAACATAGTTAACGCCAATGAATTTGCAGATGTTACAAAAAAAAAATCGAACGCTCAATTAGATTTAACTCCTCGTTTCAAGAACATCCGCAAAAGAGTCGAGCCTATAATAACAAGTCTTCGCGGTGAAACTTTCGATCTTTTCCTGGGACTTTTGCGGGAAAGCGAACGGCCGTCCCAGACAGCTGGAAAAACTAGTACTTTACGAGCTATCCGAGAGACCCTTTCGTTTTCTTCGCGTGTCCCATTCCAATTCGCTCGCTCACGGTTGCGGTGCCGATTGCTCTCGTGCAGCGTGGAAACGATTATATTGTTTCGCTTCCAGAATACACCAAGCAGATAAATGCCGGGGATTCGGATAAATGCAGCCTCACAGTTTGTTTCGCAAGATGAAGGTTTACATTGACGGTGCATAAGCGCTCTTCGAAGTTTATTGCAAGCTATAATTTATTTTTAACATCCATATAAGCGTCACTTTTCCGGTACCACGTAAAGCCCGGCTGCCGTTATTTTACGTAATACTTTTATATTTGGCGTAAAGTTTCATTTGCTGTCGCTACTGGCTACTGCGTAATTATACGAGGTGCTCCTCGAAGATCGGAAGGAGTCAGGTAAGCCATATTTTAAAAGAAATTCAATCTGGACAATTGTTGACTTTTAAAAATGTTTTAGCCAGAAAAAAATCGCGAATTATTAAATGTTTGCTAAAAGAAAGTCGACTTGAAATCGAAATCATAGAATCGAATAGTTGAAAGATGTACTCAATTTTCTGTATGTAATTTTAAAAATCCAGATATTAAATTTTAACTGTTTTTTTTTTAATGGAGAATTACTTTTATAGGAAAATTGCGAAAGACTTACCATCTTGTATCATCGCCAACAGAATTCCCAAGCAGAGAATCAGCGACGCCGCTCGCACCTCCTGCAACGGGAAAAATGGTGCGTCTCATTAATAATTCATCGTCGCCGGAGACGTATAATACAATATGTCAAAGTGAGAGTCTCGCGCAAATAATTAATTCATAGCGAGTTCGTCGCAACTTTGGTAGCGTTCGATCTCTCACGTATTTGGCAACGAATCGGTAGTGAGTCAACGGTAATAGCTGGTGACTTCATTAATAAATGCCGAGATGCAGTTAACGCTAGAAAGTTTGCATTATCGATAATGTACTAACATAAGAGTGAAATAAAGACAGTTAATGAACATAAAAATATTCCTAACATTTTATACAACAAATAAAAATTTAAGATAAAAAAATTCTTGACAAAATGACTAAGCTTTCACTCGCATTGCGATAAATTTTAAACTAATCGTAAGAGTTATATATATACATATTTATATATACATATATTAATTACAATCTTTTTGTATCTCTTAAACTATTTTACAAGTTTAAGTAATGTGCGTGTATCCTGGGAATCAAATAAGTGATGCACGTATCCCTGGGAATCGAGATTCCTAATTCATTCACGGTGCGTTCGCGGTGCATTCACGGTGCATTCACAGCCCCCGTGAGATGCGTGAATTAAAGCCAGCAGCCGTATAAAATATATCTATCTATCTCGGTGTTACGCGTTACACCGAATGCCGGTTCCGCTTGTAACCGCTTATGTAACGTAGAAATGTAAAGTGCACGACGCGACGATGCACTTGTTCCCATAGCCCGGCTCGGTTAACGCGAATCGCGCGGGCGGCTCTCCCGATGCCGGGATTAATAAAGATCGATGATATACATCGGGACGGAATGAATGGCGTCCAACGACACATATGGACAAACGCGGACGACCGCTCCTCGTTACGTAATGGGCGTGCAAAGAGAAAGCAAGAAGAAAGAACGCGGCGCGACTTTCTCGCGGCGGCGTTTCGGGCGGCGAGTTTCGCGTTACATTAACGTGTAACGCCACGCCGCGCCGCCCGCTCTGTCGTGATAACAATTAACGCGCCTCCGTGGACCCCGGAAATTCCTAATTCGTTTAATGAGACGGACAGAAATTCCGGGGCCGCGGCGCGCCTCTCGCGGAAAGGCAGCCGCGAGCGCGCGATGACTTATTCTTAATTGGTCCTTTCCTCTGATTGCGGCGAAACTTACAACATCTCGAGACGTTGAATGGAGTCGGTAACTATCGGATATCCTTTCGACATTCGCAGACATTAAACAAGAAATTAACGGCCATTGCGAACGCTTTAACGAGGCATCGAGTAGTTTCGAAGTCACAATCCACAGAAGTTCGACGCGCAAAATCTCGAGGAAATAAATAGACAATAAAAATCTCTTAAATTAATTTTAACTGCGTTTCTCGTCTTAATAGATACTTAATACCAGGATTAATTTACGAAGATATTCCACCACAAATATTCGTCGTTTCTGATAATTTGAACGTAACTTTGCGATTTCTGATGTATATGTATAGAAGTTAAATATATTCGTAGTTTTTAAAAAGGAGAAATGTAATTCGCGGTGTATGCAAATTAAACAAAGTTTAAAATTTAATTTATCTCTTCAAGTGTAAATATTATCAGTGCTTGATGTAATACATAATGAGCCACTGGTGGCTGCAGTCTTCAATTAAGATAATTACAGTACGGCGCGAATATTCTGTCTCCGCCCGTTCATAAGGTGCAGTCACTGCAGTCCAGTGTGTTACATCGCAAGTTACATTTCTGCAACCGCGGGGGACCTGACAATCATCTCGTCCGTCTCGTTGCGAACCGTCCTCGCGAAGCACGTGTGCTACCTCCCCGGAGTAATAGCTCGCGCTCGGCGGCGCGCGGCTGGCATGCACGCGCGGGGTGGGTCAAAAAACTCCCGGGGCCCCTCTAAATGTCAAATAACTTTCTACGATGCCGGGATCCTTGGAAAGCGGGTACGGGCGATTCAAGGGAGAGCCTCGAGCGATTATATACGTTCGCGTTCTCGCGCCGCTGCGTATCAGTACGCACACGCGCGCGCGCGCGCGTACGTCGATCGTCCGGCGACCGGCAAACACGATCGGGGCTGGTCATTGCTGGACTTTCTGGGAGTTTCGTAACCGGAACGGAAGTTCTCGTCGTGCTTTCGACGCACGATTCGCTACCGGCGTCCCACCGCCGGACGCCATTACCATCGTTTGACTCTTAAACGATTTCTCATGTTAAATTTCGCAAAAATTATCTTACGCTTCGGTGAAAGGATCCGAACTCGGGAATCTGATCATTTTTCGTTTCTCGTAATCACAAGCCCGGAGATATACAAGCGGAAACCAATGAGAGAAATTAAATCGTACGAAATTCTGTTGAAAATTTAATTTTCATTACTATTTCAGTTTTATTCATCATATTCGCGACATAAATGTACGTCAACTGTACTATAATACGAATAATATACGTTAAATCTCATTTTATTTATTATACTACGCATTATTATTCCAAACTGGGATAATAATTTCAATTTGGTAAAGAAACTGCAAGCAACTTTTCGCTTTAGCGTGAAGCAATTAATTAACTTTGACCCAGTGCATAAGTACATAAGTACTGGGTCAACGTTAATTTACTTACGTACGATTTAATGCAGCTCGCGGCTCGGCAAGCGTTCATTTAGCTTGTTCGTGTGCGAGCTCACCGAGAATCTCTTGGTGCACATAATCGAGAAGAAAGGTTCTTGCAACGAGTAAGACGTGCAGGTATGCAACTCCGGTCGCGGATATGCTACACGCGTATGCAGCTAAATCCTGCATATATCAGATTTATCTTGTCTACAGAATAAATACCAAATGGGAATCCCGTGCGTCTTGAATATCCAAATTTATTGACCTTTATGAATATCACTATTTTTCTTTACCACGCGAATTTCTTATCTTATAAAAACAAGTCGTTACGAATTAAATCCGCAAGGCAAACGGAAACAGAAAATCGTGTGTAAAAAAAGAAAAATTTAAAAGGCTTCTTACGTCGCGTCATCTTCAGCCTCTCTTTCCTTTTTCTTATCCGTATCGTTTTTATAATATTTTTTATTGGTATCGTTTTATTTACTTAACAACTTTCGTATAATTATTGCATTAATAATATATAATCGCATTTCTTTGCACAGTGATATAAATAACGACAAGAAATATTTAAAAATTTGTATATTTAATATTCAATTGTGAGGAATTTTTATACTCGATTGGAATTTAAGAATATACAATATGGGTACGTGATATACAGATACGGATAACGATTTCACTCGATTAGAATAAACGCGACGGTATTCCTACCACTATAATTATATAATAGCTCCATGAAGAATATTTTTACGTAAACGGTCTTGCCATGCTGCACATAAAAGGAAAGTGATAATAACCGGAACAATAATGTATGCAAATTAATCGTGTGCGCATCGACATCGAGATTACCGAATTATTCCCGTTTGGTTGCCGAGTTTCGGCCAGCAATAGACTAAATATATTTCGTTTAATTATTCGGTACCAGCAGAACCAGTATACTAATCGCGGCTTCCGTGGTGAAACATTATAACTAATCGCCGCGTTCGTTCGATTAAGAAATAACCGAGAATCGAAACATTTTAGGAATGCGAACTATTTTCCGTGCACCGCGGACAGTTTCCTCTTTCTGACTAATATATTCTCCACATCTCGGACAGTTGCATCACCGATAAAATACGACGGCACCGTTCGTTATTCAAATTGACAAATTAAGTCAGCCTATAAAGCATAATCTCAACAAGTTTAAATTGCGACACTGTAAACACGCGAGAGTGATCCGTATATTTATTTATGATAATGAAAAATAGAAGGATTGGCTTGAAATACAATTACTTTCCGAATTTGTAAGGTGCTTGGAGAATATATTAGTCAGAAATCGGAATATATTAGTCAGAAGCGGATGCTCCTTTTTAATAATTACATAAGTGTTCAGCATTAAAATTAGCTTCGGTATTCAAGATTGCGACTCAATACACAAAAGTTGAAGATCGATGCCGTTTCGTTTAGTGAAATGGCTATGACATTTTCATACTTCATCTTCAGCGTGATAATTGCAGTCCATGATTAGGTATATGGTTACAGCCGAGATCATCAAATCGACCTCAACCGCAAAACCTTTCGAGAATCCTTTCGAACGAGGAATTTTATCGCGACCGTCCAGCTTTTACTACGTGCAGTGTTTTACCCGGATGAAAGCAGATTCATTGACTTCACGATTAAATCCGAGCGACGTTTAAAATGATACAGTACACGTCGACATCGTTTCCTTAAATATAGCGAAAGATCGACTGGATCAATTAACTGATGCAGCGTGAGACGAAGAAGAAAATTTCTCTTCGGAAGTGAACAAGTTTTAATTTTTCCCATAACTTTCGAAGAGGAAGCAGCGCTCGAGTTCTTCTCTCCGTTTACACGCCTCGGCGTTGTTATCCTTTTTCGGATCCCGTGAGCGATAATCTTGCCGACGGCAGCGCCGATCAGCACTATAATTTAACGGGTATTTATCGAAATGACGGCTAGTAACTCTTTCAATAATAAACGACATCGAGCTTTATGGCTCGTATCGCTCACTATTGATGGAGATCATAAATATCCAGATTAGAGAACAGTGTTATAGTGCCTTTTCACGTTGACGCTCGATCGGCTCGACGCTCATCTTCAGTGAGCAAAAATCTTTAGAAATAATATTTTTTATTTATATATATATTCGTAAAATATTATTACTTGAAGATATTACTTGAAAATAATTAATATTTTACGTATTTCGAAGCCTATTTTTGATTGTACTGAGACGATCAACGACGATTCAGCGTCAACGCTGGATGTTGAATAAATTCAGCTTTATTTCTTGACGCTAGCGTCAAAGCGAAACCACGTGACCCTAGAAATAATATTTTTTACTTATTTATATTATATAAGTAAATTTATATATGTATATAAATAAAATATATTATATTTGAAGGTTTTTGCTCGCTGAAAATGAGCGTCGAGCGTCAACGTGAAATGGCACCTGTTATAATGCCGTATTTTCCGTGCCTTTCTTGTTTTTTTAACATGCAAGTAAATTTTACATTATCCTTCTTTTCAGCTCTAATATATACTTATCTCTTTTTTTCATCCCTATTACATTTACGATTATAATGCGGTTTTTAGCGCAGACAGTTTTTCTTCTATATCCGAAAATTAAGAATAACATTTTTGGCATACGTTTTTTGATCTGCATTTTTTTTTTAACTGAATTATAATTCACCTGCCTTGATACCTTATGCAAATCGCAAATTTTATGTGTTGTCTCCATTCCTGAGAAGGAATTTCAAGTTAATGGTTTTCCTTATCTTGATTTTTATCGGCATCCACTCAACGGGAATGAACGGAGAACAGAGGCGGGGCGTAAGAATAGAACCCGTTTACCAAGCGGAGTTATCGCTATAATAATGCAGGAGGCACCCCGATTGGCCTTTCGCACTCTCTGCGCATCGCATACTTCCAGAAACCAGATTTCTGAACGTCCAAGGTTGTACTGAAAAACGACCGGCTCTTCTGGACATTTGTCGTTGTTTATGCGCGACACGACGAGAGAAAAACGCAGTCGTCCGTGGCTACTTTTAGCCACGGCCTTTCTTTCGGCCGCGCTATTAATATCGCTCCGTGAATGAGTAACTCAAGAATGCAGCCTAGGCGCCGGACGCGCAGTTTAACGATCTTATCGGCGATTTAATTGCTAAAAATTAATTGCATTGTAAAATGTATTGATTTTTAAACCTTCCACGATATTCAGATATCTAGTTATTTTTATTGCCTGTTTTGATAGTGAAGATGAACCTTATATAAAGACAAACTTTTACAAATTACACAACGAAATTAATATTATAATTTTCTTCGGAGAAGAAAATAATAGGAGACTAATGATGACATAATGCGCATTCTTTTGTATCACATTTATATTTTTTATTTCTCTTTCTCAGACTGACCAATAGTAATTATTTCCGCAAGATGATATTTTACGAGAATTATTGATAATAATCTTGTAAATTGTCTCTTTTTCTATATGATAGTAATATAAATAATACTGGTTAATTAACTTATATCCATTTCTACCAATGCAGATTAACTTTGATTTTGGCTTAAACTTACTTTTTATCTTTCTCTAATTTCATGCAAGAACTAGAAAAAGATGAAAAGTAAGTTAAACCGTGATTAAAGTTAATCTATATTGGTAGAAATGGACATTAGCCAGATAACTGGATATGTGATATGATATAATATTTGAATATCTAGCTACACGGAAAATTGATATGGTCGATTTTATTGAAAGTCAGTGGTCGAATTTATGTAATTAAACAACGTTTAGACGGTGCTATGACCGAGCGTAATGGCTCCCTGTTATGAAAGGTACAGGCGACATTCTTGATCTGAAATCTTTTTATTTCCGTGCTGAGTGCCAGTGGTGCGCGGGCGATTGCGATTTGATCTATCCGTTACCAGTTGGCCGCGTTGCATGCGATTAAATGGACTTAATCTTCATGCACCATTTCCATCATTACGGAGATGAAGTCATCAATTAAAATTCTCTCAAGTCCAGAATTACGTAAATAACAATACCGTAAATGGTAACATTGTTAATGTAATTGCAATTTGTAGTATTTTAATTGCAAATGACTCTATTTGCATTTAATTTGCATTCAAGTGGAACAAGTAGTTTAAATATACAACTACATATCTCGTAATTATTAACACTTATTTGTATGCTACTTATATCTTTCTCCGGAGATAAAACACTATTCATCTTCGTACATATAATGCGTCTCAGCACTAAATTTCTAACATTAAAACTAGCTCTAATTTGCACACATCCGTTAGGCGCTAATTATAAAATAAAAATTACCGCAGACGTCGTCGTAGCGCCGATTAAATGGCACTTCTGAGTTATTTTACTGCTATCTTGAAATTGGATACGTAAAAATCAATTTGAATTGTCGCGTCGTCGAAGACCATACTTCACTCACTTTTACTTTCTACGGAGTTCACCCTGAGGGCACTCGGGCTCTCGCTCTCTTTCGTAGAGAATTAATAGACCGATTATGCCAGCAATTAAGTCTTCTTTGTCGACAAAACGACTCGAGGCAGTCGACGATCCACTAATTCTTCGTTCCATTGAAAACAAGACAGCAGAAAGTTCTAAATTTCAATTTTATTTTTTATCTCGTGTAATATTTACTGAATCATGTAATATTTACTAAAGAATCTTGTAATATTTACTAAAGAAATTTCTATCTTTATTTAAATTTGAAAAAAAAAACAGCTTAATTTCTTCCTAATTAAATATTCTTGAATACAAATTGATCTTGAGTATTTTCTCTTAAATAAGAAATTTTGCATACCAATAAGATTGTGAAGTAACTCATTTTCGATTAAGAAATGCTTTTCACCACATTTTCGGTGAAGATGAATATGGAGATGATGTCAGAGCTTTCGAATATTGATAAATGAATAAGATGATGGTAATATCAGAGCTCTCGCAATTGCGAGAAGATCGTCCCGAAGATACTCGTGTTTATATTTTGAGCCTAAAGCGAAATGTTCTTTCCACTTTCAATTTCGAATGAAAAGCGTGGCAGCAGAATCAAACAAAAATATAATTAGAAAAGCGTATTCCTCCTTCCATGTACGTACTATCTAATTTTTAAAGTTAAAAACTTGATCTAAATTATATTAATCTGTGAGATTTCCTGATAATTATGAACTTGAAGCGTAAATTTCATTAACTTCCATATAAACTCGTCTTCGAATTCAGTCAAAGTATAAAATTATTTTAATAAAAAATAGGATATTGGAATAAAATAAAATATTTTAGATACTATAAATGTAGATGAGTATATAAATATTCAGTTGCAAACGATAATGATCATCGTTCAGCTGAGGCTCGTAGTAGCAGATAATGCAGTCGCATTTAAACATCGACGAAAGATTCCGCCCCGAGCCACGATCGACTTCGCGAAAGGTCGACTGCTGACCGACCTTCCGAATGTCTCTTATTTCTCTGTCTCCGACTCCTTCGCCTTTTTCTCTCGTCTAAAAGTCGAGGAAACTTCTCATTCCGGGAGTCCCGGCACCTTTCACGCATTCCTCCCGCGTCTCGTGAACACGCAAATATAGCCGTTTGGATTGGCCGAAGGTCGTATTGTCATCGCGAACAGATGCGAAGGTCGGTCTTCGCAGGCATTAAAATCGCTCGCGTCTCGACGCTTCTCAGTCGAGTAAAGTGCAAGTTTGCTTTCACTTCGGAAGCTGAACGATGATTCATGGCCCTCGAACCGAAAGATGGGGTGTGTTCTTTCATTTTCGAACCGGTTTAATATAATTACCTTTCTGATAATTAAACTGGTATTCGTATTCACAAATCATCCTAATACAATCGGACGAATTCATCAATTTCTTTTTTTAGAGAAACATACTTCATTGTACTTGAAAAAGAATACGTAGATATAAGATAATAATCAATAAATTTCAGAAATTTTTCAAAGGCAATCACAATCAGAGTTGAACCAAACGCTTCAGAGCGAGATGAAGATCTACTCTACAATTGTTAATTAAGATATTATCTGCAACATCTAATAATTTTTTAAAGAAGAACTTTAGAGAAACAGATGTCATAACAAGACATATGTATGTACTTCCACGGGATAATTTGTGCGGTTGGGACCAAAAGAGCGACGGCTAAGTCCGCCGCCGTCCGCGTCCAATTTTCCGGCGGATAATTTAAGGCGCGATTTTTTTCGCGGCTTCCAAATTACCTCGTCGATCCGTCGAGGAGCGGACGGGAGGACTGTTACGACCTCCCGATCGATTTTGCAATCGAATTGCCACACGCGCTCGCTCTTTCTTTGCGGCGTGCAACGGCTTAAAGCGGGGCGCATTGCGAGTTGCGAGTGCAACGGCCAAGAGGGGGGCCCGGGGCCCGGGGTGGCGGCACGAGGTGGGACCTCTCTTTCCTTCCAGCATCGGGAGGAAGCCGACGGTCGTTCCCAGGTATTCGATATGCGCGATAGATCGTGCCCTCAAATGATCTCTTCCAGCTCTTTGCAGCTCGCGCCCGCTCGCGCCTTGAGATACATTCGATCGCGCGTAGATCCTGAGAAGTTGCACCGCGCCGCTCTGCTGCAACATTAATCTACTATCGCTGCGAGGAATGCAATGTAAGAGGTTCTATTACCAGCACCTTCTAGATTACGATGATATCCTTTCCAGAATTATTACGTCGCAGAAAGTGAGCGAATTAATACCGCAATGCACGATCCATTTTCCGCTCGATAGTTTACGTTCGAACGTAAAAGGGAGGTATATTCGCGCGGAGGAAGAAACACCGGAAGATATATCTTTATTGTGTTTATTTTTTGAAAAAATTTGTAATTTTTCCGTATGGGATACATGAATACACCGTATACATATAATGAAAATCTATAAATTTAATTATAACACAACATAATAATTGAACGAAAAATAACACGATGGAAAATTTAATTTAATCATATAATAAATTAATTGCAATAAGTAAGTAAGTGTAATTAATAAGTAAATTGTAATAAAAAGAACTTTTTCAATGCCATATGCGATGTACGCTGGGATAAAAAATAATCGTTTCGATTAGCGAAGTAATGGATTTGAATATCGCGAAGAAATCAAGAAACGTAGCGTTTCATGTCAAGTAGACCCCCATATAATGGGGGATGCGTTTCGTATTATACGAGTCAAATGTTATTAAAGATGTAACAGCAGAATATTTTTTATTTCACTTTAAACAAACAAATATTAAAATTTTTCTGTCGTGTTATACAAATCCGTGTTATATGGGAGTCTACTGCATATTTTTCGTCAAAGTTTATCCTTTCCGTAAAAATCTTCTAAAAATTCGTTAAAAAATAGAGAACGTGCATAACGTAATCACGCAAGATTCATCGTCCGGTATGTGAAACAGCAAAACGCAACCATATAACTCACGCACACGTTGAAATGAGATTACAAATCTGATTCTACTTTCGCTGTTTAAAATTTGAACGGGAGTTGATTAAAATTACCGGTAGCGCTGCTTTTATCGTTTTATACTCGTAATACTTGATATTCTAACTTGCAGTAATCGTGTAATAATCGCAAGTACAACCACAAGAAAAAGTCGTTAAAAATCAAAATAAATAATTTATAAATCAATAAGTTTATAAAAAAATAATATAGATAAATAATTAAAAATATAGATAAATTAATTAACAACAGTGTAACTTAATTAATATTACGTAACGTTATCTTTCACTTTCCACCTTTACTTTCGAAGAATCGTATTTTTATTATTCCATTCTCAGAATATGTTCCGCGCAATGTCATTTTTAAAAAACTCGAAGCTCTGAGCACTTAAGTCTGTTTTCTTGACTACATAACATTGTTACTTTCTTTTTTAGTCAAACTCTTAAATTATGCCGATTAGAATAAGATTAGGAGTCGCGCTCGCAGAAGATACTCCTTTCTCTCCTCGTCTCCTTTCCACGCATTCCTTCTCACTTTCGTGCTCATTAACGCCGTGGATTCGTTGAAAGCGTGACTAGTATGCAAAGAGCTAAAAAAAAAAAAAAAAAAAAAGAAGAAGGAACGAGTGCCTACGCCTACGGACGTGCCCATATAGATTTGCACTTCTCGTTCGAGTTCTCAAGGTTTCTTTTCCACGCCATTCGCGCGTTTGTAATCGCGTTTTGATACCGCGGGGCGAATATGCAAGTCAAATGTTTCCCTCGCCTGCGCGTTACTCAACGCGAATGTAGATCTTTCCTTCTGGAATTCGATCTCCAGCCTCCGACGCGCAACTTTTACCTCCACCTCATCGAGCCGCGCCAAAACGGATTGCGTTGCGCGCGCGCGGAATCATGTAGGACAAAACCGCGATCGCGACCGCAATCGGCCACGATTTCTCATTAATGTTGATGCAATTTCGATCGTTTGCCCGCACGCTCGGTCGGAAATTGGTCTACGCATCGCACGTTCCAGTAACACACTCCCAGCGAGAGAAGAAGGATTGCGAACCCGCGTGCTGGATATAACGAGCTCGTAATTACGCGGATTCGAGCGAGATCCTCGTGAGTTTCTCGCTCACCGGGACTCGGTGATTTCCAAATAAACATTATTCTTTCGCGCCGGGCTCTTGGAAACGGCTTGGGCGCAGGCATCGCCGTCCGTGTTTGATTCGCAGATAACATACATCTCGCGCAGGAAAGTCCGCACTTCCCGCCTAGGCGTAGTCCTTGTGTTACTTTTCCGAGAGCGCATCCGTCGTCAGCGTCGCGCGTTCGAAGATTCTCTACTTCGTTCTAACAATAAGATTCTTTTCCAGCGAACGCTTTCTAGAAATCACTGATCGAGCGCATCGTCGAAATGTTAGAAATCGAGATCTACGCGAAAAAAATCGATGAATTAATTAAAAATATACAACTCATTTAAATCCGGAGTTTATATTTTCGTGACGAAATCGTGGGACAAGAAATGATTCCTTTTATTATTAAAGATTTTTTTTTCAATTCAAAGATAATTGTAGAGAAGATTAATGAAGTTTTGTGGTCGTAATAATAGATTCGAAAGAGAGAATTGCGTGTTTTTTCTTGATGATTGCTTGGAGAACTATCGAAAGCTGCATATCGTCATCGAAAATGTTACTGTTAATAAAAAATATCGATCGCTAAAGAACAGTTTTAGATAACGACTTATCACTATGAAGGTGAAATTTGTTTCCTCTGCCCAAGTCTAGTTCTTGTTCTAATCACCCAGTGACTCAGTTCCAGTTTGATTAGAGAGTCATTCGAAGAGAAATGATTATCACTTTCGGAGAACAAGCCTTCTCCAGATACATTACGTCAAAGAAAATAAATTGCTATTTCTACTGAGAGTAAAAATTGCTTCTCTACAATCTTAACATTTCCAGCGCCTAACGTGACATTTCGACTGGTATTTAAACAGGTTTCAGAGAAATCACAAAACACTTTCAGAATAAATTTTCTGCAGACGTGTGGAATTAATGAGAAGTGATTTCTAATCTAATAACGTAAAATTGAAAATTGCTTCTTTGTACGATTAATTCAATATATTAGTCTTATTCCGGCTCAATGCATCTAGTGACACTCTAACATCCTGTTGTTTTCAAGAGATCAGCTTCCAATGATCTTTGGGTATCAACCGCAGGTAGATCGCGAAGGAATTGTTTAATGACTCGACTTATCATCGGTTCGGGGATGAGATTCTTACCCAGTCCATGTTTAATCGCTTGGTCTAATCCCTCAGTGATTTAATTGCCTGTCTTCAGTCAGGAGATCCTCAGCTTGCACACATCGCGCGTTAGATACATCCGCTTAAAGTGCACGGGCCCACAGCGGCGAAATGCGAAATCGCCCGTTGCACTCGCGACCTTGTATCTGTACGACGACACTTGAAGGACGACGCGGCGCTATTGGTACCCTGCGGGGACGAGGCGCGAGCACCGTTCTCCAGGACGATGAGCGTACAACTGGCTCGGTCTATCTGGCGTTCGCGCCCGCAAGCCCAGCGAAGGTGGACGGAAGGCGCACTGTTACTTTCATGGGTCGTCTCTCATACTGCCAGCACCTTCGTGGGACATGCCACCAACCGATGATTGGACCCCACCAACCGGAACCGCCAGCGCGTTTCCAGTCCTTCGTGATGCCGGGCCCATGCAAGATACTTGGCGCGATGCAGTGGTGGAGGTGAAAGGAAGACATTTCCTCGCCGGCTGTTTTCGTCAGTACCGGCACGCTTCTGTTCGTTGGGCATGTAACGCTATAGGTGTTAACATTATTGTCGAACAAGTAGGAACTTTAGACACAATTATTTATTTTTTAGTTCCTTGATCTTTGTGTGCGTGTAATCATGATATTTCGAATAAAACGATACATGTACATATATATTGGATCAACAGTTATCTTAGGAAATATTTTCATGTTTTGTATTAAAATGGAAGTTTTAATCGATCCCCTTAGGATTACAATTCTCATCCATCACTACCCTTCTCCTCTCACTTAACCCTTTGGACCAACGGCTTAACGTCTCTGTCCGAAAGACGGAGCCCAGTTTGGTCCGCACAAGAGTCTTTCTTGCACGGAAGGCGCAGCTTTCGGAAAATAAATTCCATGTTTACGTGCTCAAGTGGACTCGAACCTGGTTTCTCAGATTACGAGTCTGGCGCTCTACCACTAGACCACACTGCCGCCATGTTTTGTATTAATAAACATTATAAAATAATATCTAATATAATATTAATAATTATATAATATAAAAAAATGAAACTGTTGATCCAATAAACAGACAAATAATATGAAATGTTTAAAATTTGTATGATGATTCACGTTGACCTTCTTACATATTATAGCTTAGCTTCTAACGAGCAGTTAACTTCTGTTTTTAATTTACTTACGACTTGATACGTCAATCTAAAACCTGACCCATACCATTCTCTTTGTTCAGTAATTTTTGGCAAATGAAAACTGGCTATAATCTCTGCCTTCTTCTTTAGACTTGTATGACTTATTCTTGTTTCCAGGAATGCAGAACATCGCCGAAGTAAATGAAAAAGCGCTTAGATTGAGAAAACTTTTAAGGGAACTTTTGAGTACCGTTTTGTACATATATTACACCACGCATTCTTATTTAAATTAGGCTATTATTTATAATATATACTATCTGTACTCTAGTTTTATATATATTTTACGAAATTGATCATTCAGTTATAAAAAAGTTAACGTAAGTTAACAGGAAATGATCTCATGATCTAAGGCAGTCAAGTAACCTAAATACATCGTATTATATCAATCATTGGAAATCATTCCTTGGAAAAGTAAGAAAAGAAAGAGTCACATTTAAACGTGACGCGAAGAGTAATGTCGCGCAATGAAAATACTTTCGACTTCCAACTGAGAGAGACTAACCTGAATATCTGGCCAACGTGAAGAGAAATGAAAATTGATACGGATCGTGTACGGATTACCAGATATTGATTCCAATAATCATTTGATAATATTGCTAATACTAGTATTTATAAAAAAGAAATTAACTAAAGAATTATTAAGAATGTTAATTAATCCTCTTACGATTTAATGAACGTTTTAGAATTGCGTATTAAGTAATTTGTGAATTATTATTTAAATAATACATATTTACATATAATTTGCAAATAATTTATAAATTATACTTCTTGAGCTGAATTTAATTCGAGACCAACACTTTCGGGATCTAACGTGGATTTTTTAAATCTTTTCGTCGAACTCTCTGAAAATAAATAAAAAAGAACCTTCAGAATCACGTAATTTTCTATTATATTAATCAATACGAATCAACTTATTTTGTTATAGTATAAGATATAAAAAAAATTAATTACCTTGGTAGAAACGTTTCGCAGTGCGTTTTCTAATTTCCTCAACACCTTCCTCCATCTGAGCCCACTCAAGAACTAATCTTCGACCGTACAAGTGAGTGCTTTGACACAGTGCTTTAAATGCTTTCTAAGAAAAGAACGCGAATTAAAATTAGTACAAGAATAACTAAATGTAGTTCTCATTCTTAGTCCTTATACGTTTATACATAATTTAACTTTTTACGTTAGATTTATTAAGTCGAATTAAATTCTTCAGGTGCTAGAAATTATTACCTTTGCATCTGTCGTAGTATAATACTCGATGAAGCCGAATCCTCTGTGCTTCTCAGTACCGACCAGTTTCTTCGGCATTCGTACGGCCTTCAACTCACCATATGACCTGTAAAATTACAATGAATTAATTAATGCATTGCATGTTGTGTAAAAGTATTTCGATAAAAAATATATATGATATGTACGTACTTGAATAATTCCGTCACTTCCTGGACAGTTGCTTGGAAGGGTATGTTTCGTACTAAAATTTTAGTGCCAGTTTGTTCGGTGATCTTGGACTTTTTCCTCGCTGTTTTGACGTCGGACCTAGAAAGTTTCGCAGATAACAAAAATTCTCGGCTTTTCGAAAAGATAGATTAAAAAAATAAACGTACATTAGTGTTCTCTCAGATCGTTTCAACTCCAAGCTCTTCCCATCGAGTACTGACATTTGCAACGTTTTTAATGCACGATCTGCGTCGAGTTTCCTCTTGTATCTTATAAATCCATATCCCATAGACAATTTTCTAGCAGCATTTTCAGGATCCTTTTTAGTTGCTATTGTGACATAATGGAGAGGACCGCATTTACCGAAGTACTGTAAGCGTAAAGTTGTATTATTACAAAAAAAAAACAACAATGATCGCAATTGCGAATGTAACAGTTTTTAACTTACATCTTTCAATTGTTCTTCCGTAGTTGTGAAATTGATATTCTTTACAAAAAGCGTTGTATCTGGTTCGGGCGGCTCGTCGTCTTCCTTTTTACGCGTATTATTCTTATTTTCTTTAGATTCTTTAGGTTCTTTTACCGTTGCTCCACCTTTAACTTCTTCGGAATCTGTTGATTTTTTGGTAGTTGCATTGTTTTTAGTTGCCTTAGTTTTAGAGGCGGGCGTAGTGAAACTGTTATCTGGCGCCCATTCCAGATACAACGGTAGATGCTTATATTTCGTATAAGCTAATGCACGGAAAGCCTTGCGTGCTTCGGATGGCTCCAGAAATTCTACCAGCGCTGTTATGCCCGCTGGTGGCATTACGATACGCGCCAGCTCCCCATGTTTGGCAAACATTTCTCGCAGTTCGTTCGGTTTTGTCTGAGCCGGTAAATTCTTCACTAAGATTATGGTGGTCGATCTCTTCTTTGGTGCTTCATTAAAAGCGTCCAAGCACACGCCGTTTTCCTCCAAAAAACCCTTCGTATCTTCAGCCAGTTGCGTTTCTCCTAATGCCAGTTTGACCGCGGCGCTCATTCCATTCGATCCGTCTTCCAGTAATTTCTCCTTCGTCGTGTTGTAGCGACTCGCGACAGCGTCCGCCACGGCGTTCTGCCCGAGAAACAGTGTATTCCAATTATGTGACGAACCCGCGGTTGTCTTAGTCTGCAGTTCTTTCTTTTGTTTATAAGTTAAATTTTCAGTATCGATATTCTCCAAGGATGCTTTCGCCTTTCCGGGAAGAATGTGTAACATTCTACCATCTAATACAGAACCGTCCAGTTCGCTGTAAGCTTTCACAGCGTGTTCTGGCATCAGGAACGTTACTGTGCCAAATCCTTTTGGTTTCCTAGTGATTTTATCCACAGGTAAATCCACTTCAGACAGAGGACCATACTTCTCAAACAGTTTCCTGATGTCATCCTCCGTAGTTGTATACGTCAGATTTCTGATAAACATTCTTCCAGATTCTGCTATACTCTCTTCGTCTTTCAAGGCCTCCTCTTGTTTCTTCCATTTAATATTGGTCTTACTAGACGAGTCCTTGTTAGATTCAACTGCCTCTTTTTGTTCGTATTTGGATACAAATATTTGTTTCCCATCTACACATAAATAAGGAATACACTTGAAAATGTATGTAAAATATTGTACCTTGCACTTTATATTGCATTCAATAATTGTTTTTACCTAGGAAACTCTTATTTTTCAGAAGAGCCTTCTTCATAGCTTGCTCCGTTTTGAACCCCACATAAGCTATACCTTTAATTTTGGGTGGGATTCGTATAGATTTCGGTTTTATTGGACGGAAGAATTGTTTAATGTGTTTTTTCATGTGTTTGTATGCAAGTCCTCGCATTTTTACAGTATAGAATGTTAATGGACCATACTTTGGCACATCTTTCGTCAATTTTATTCCACTCTGACGTAGCCAGTCAGGTTCGTCTTTTCCACTTGAGTGTGTTACTTTTTCTAAAATAGTATACATATTTTCTCAAGTTATTTTCTTACTTAAGGAAATACAAATTGCAATATTCAAGATAAAGTTTATTTTTTAAAAATAGTACAACATTAATCAGAAGTCTTAGTACATAAATTCTTCTATTAAATAATTTAATTGAAATAAATTTAAATCAATTTTATATGAGGAATTTTAAGTAAAAAATATTATTTTATTGCAAAAGAAAATGTAAATAAAGCCACAGTTGCTTAGTAATGCATACTTTATAGAAAAATAGAAAGAAATAACAAGGAAGAAAATGTTTTTTTTCCTCACCTGTATTTTTTTTAGATTCATCATCTTCCTCGTCTTCAGACTCGTCATCAGATTCCTCGGTAGCTTCTTCTTTCACTGGCACATCAATATCGTTTTTCCAGACTGCTTTTGCATCCTTACCAGTATGTGTTTCAAGAAACTCCATAAATAAAGGATCATCCTTGTGCTAAATCCAACATAATCGAAGACAATTTAATAAACAATTTCCTCTTAATTGACAGAAAGAATACAAGTTAAAATCTATTAATTTAAAAAATTAGAAAAGAATTTTATATACCTTCTTGAGTGCTTTCTTAACTTCATCACTCTCCTTTTTGTCTGCCTTTTTCTTCTTCTTCTTTACATCACTTTTGTTCTTAGTTTCCCCTATATCGTTCTTTCCCGCCGAATCTATCGGTTTCTCTTTTGACTTAGCGTCAGATGTTTCATTAGCTTTGTTGTAAGAACTGTCATTTGCATATTTGCTCCACGATCTTGGCTTTGAGGGATCACCTAAAATATCATACATACAAAATCACGTTCACATATCATTTACAAAACTGTTAGGTTACTATAACACAATAATTTATAGCTGTACGTGCCTAAATTTGCACAGTGCTCAACAGATATTATACAAGTATCGATGCATGTTTGATCAAAGTAGGTTTGCGCCAATTTCGCCTGTTCCTCTGTTTTGTAGCCAATAAATGCAAATCGTCGAAACTTGCCATCTTTGTACTTCAATTGTACATCGGTGACAATACCCTTTTGACTGAAAAATTCTTTCAATTTGGTATCTGTGACCTGTGCAAAATAAAATATACATATAAATATAAATATATATTATATATTATATTAAATAAAAAGATATCAGATGATTTCATCTACGTACACCTTTCGGCAAATTTTTCACTATTAAACGGGACATTCCGTCTTATCGATTATTTCCTATGTCTAGAAATAAGTCTTCTCGCCTGTGCCCGAAAATAAAAATTGTATATTCAGACACATGCAATTTTTAAATGTACAAGAAGATTGAAGTTATCCACGAGCGCACGTGGAAACAGGTTATGTTTTTTTGAACACGTGGGCGCGTCTTCGTTGTGATTGGTGGAAGACGTCCGAAGGGAAAGATTTAAATCCGGGACATTGAATTATACCTATACTGTTAGAAATTCTACAATGAGCAATTTTGCCGATTTGAATTAATTATATAGATTAAATTAATTGTAAATCGTAATTGGAATTACCCCTAATAATAGTACCTTGTACCTTGTCGGTAATATAGATTTTTAGTGCTGAACTTTCTGCACTGGAGCAGAAAGTTTAACTGCAAAGAACAGACCTATATGATTTGACGTTTTCAGGTTTTCACATCGGTCGGGAAGCCACGGGCACGGGAAGCGTAATCGGCGATTCCTGTATTAGCAAACATGGCGCGCGGGAGTAGTGCTGGTTTTGACAGGCATATCACGATCTTTTCGCCGGAAGGCCGGCTTTACCAAGTAGGTAAGGATCAGAAAGTGTATCTCTAAGCACGACACGAACAATTATCGTATTATCGGCGTCCCCGCGCTGGTCTGAATGGTGTGGATCACCTAACCTACAATGTGTACGCCGATGACTCGGCGTGATCTGCATTTTGGAATTTGTTAACGTGTCTCTCTCGTATTTCACGCAGAATACGCCTTCAAAGCCATCAATCAAGGTGGCCTGACGTCCGTAGCCGTCAAAGGGCCCGAGACAGTCGTTTTCGCGACACAGAAGAAAGTGCCCGTAAGTTAACCTCCTAAGGATCTTTTCACCTGAAACTCTGTCAGAAACTTGCTCAATTTAGCATTTTTCACTTTTTCGCGTATCATGTCAACTTAAATTTTTGTTGGAAATGATCGCCCAATACTTAGAAATACATGGCTCAGATAATGTTCATATTTATGTCAAAGTGATATATTGTCTTCCTTTACAGGACAAGTTGCTCGATGCCTGCAGCGTCACCCATGTATTTCAGCTGACCGAGTACATCGGTTGTGTAATGACTGGTATGATAGGTGAGTTTGGACAACTTTTGACCGTGTCGAAACCCTACGCTATCTTTCAACTTCTCTATTCCACAGCCGACAGCAAGTCCCAAGTGCAACGCGCGCGATACGAAGCGGCTCATTTTAAGTATAAGTATGGCTACGAGATACCTGTGGACGCTCTGTGCCAGCGTATCGCCGACATTAGTCAAGTTTACACGCAGAATGCAGAGATGCGACCCCTCGGATGTTCCATGATGCTCATCGCTTACGACAAAGAGAAAGGTCCGTGCATCTACAAGGCCGATCCGGCGGGATATTTTTGCGGTTATAGAGCTATTTCCGTCGGGGCGAAGCAAACGGAAGCTAATTCCTATCTCGAGAAGAAATTGAAGAAGAAACAGAATTACGATTACGACGAGACTATACAGCTAGCCATTACTTGTCTGTCTACAGTTTTGTCCGTAGACTTTAAACCAACGGAAATTGAAGTAGGAGTTGTATCGAAGGACAATCCCAAATTCCGGTAATTGACGACATAATTTTGATTTTAATATTTCACATGCGTATGTCAAATTTTTATTTCCACTGTCGTACTTTTCTTTATTAACAATTTTTTTGTTACAGCATACTGACCGAGCAAGAGATTGATAAACATTTAACCGCAATCGCCGAAAAGGATTGATAATATTGTAACACAATTCATAAGAAATAAACATGTCCTGCTTAACACATTTTTTTTACTTAATATATTTAACGGATTATATATATATATATATATATATATATATATAAGATTAGGAATTTGTGCGGAATAAAATTCATCGCGTTAATAAACGCTGTTGCGTTCATATCAAAAAGTTTTTATTTCCTTTATTATAGCATTAGCCTTAGTAATATTAAAATCATAAAAATTAAAGTTATCCTTAATTACTTTCCTGCCGCAGTTGCCAGTGGATTCCTCAGAACCAAGATGACGGAATCGCCACGTAGAAACATCTTTGGAATAAATCTGTCTTTGTTTACCGGTTTCGCCTGTTTGTAGATATCCCGGTTAGTATAATATAAAAATTATTTATAAAAGATACTTATATTTAATTTTTAATTAATTCTTTGTCAGACTTTTTTTACAAGGAATGGAATATCTTTAATATATCAGAATATTTATTACTTCTTGAAGCATCAATATCTGTTAATCATATTCTCTTCTTTCTAAATTTAAAACTTAATCAGCATGGGCTAATAATTTTTAAATATTAAAAATATATCTGCATATACAGCATAGGTATCAAATAATTGTCACTATCCAAAGTTTAAAATAAAATTATAGTAAATTTAAATTAATACCTTTCGGATTAGTCAATGACAAAATTAGATTTGAATAATTCACTAGAAGTACACGTGATTGTTATACATACCTTTTTCTTGCCTTTCCCCGTGCGTGGTAATTCCGTCCACATCTCCTTTACATTTTCCAAAACCATGTTGCAATGTCTGTCAAAGGCCTTTACTCGGCCCAATAGCTTTTTGTTGTTTCTGCAATTTATCAACACTTGGGTATTATTCTTAACGGATTGTGTCAGAACTGAAAGAGGCCCGGTGTTAAATTCTTCTTCCTCTCTCTTCGCCAATTCCTCTGGCGTCATCTCGGATTTTGGTTTGGTCAGAGAAGACCTGATACCAAATAAAAAGAGATTAGTAATATATATTATATTAGTAATATAATATATAATACCGAAAATTCTTTGTCAACTTTTTACATGTCGTAGATAAGTGCTAATGCAAACAAATATAAGTTCGTGATTACACGAACGATCATATATATCGTTTATAGTTTATATGATCGTGATTATACGCGTAATGTAATTAAGGTTATGTCTATAAATCATGATAAATTAACGTTAAATATCAGAATTTGAATAAAATTGTACAACATGTATATACAAAACAAGTTCTTAACTTACATGTTGTGACGTTTCTGTTAAACAATATCGATTATTATCTATTCTTTCACGATTGAAAGCTCCAGGACGCTCCTTATTTTCCAATGTTTTCCAACGCAACGCAACACGCAACGATTGTATTGTAGTGCTACCACCAGTCTCTACTTTGGGCAAGGCAGGTACTACGTAGCCAAGTTCATTTTTCGACACTGCCGATAAAACATCATTTTGGTGCGCGTCCGTGCTACATATATCTGCAAATGTATGTTATGTATACATATATACATAATATAAATTTATTGCATTTTATATAAATATATGATATAAATGTAATATCTCATATAAATATAACATCATAATAAATGTGCAGAATATCTCATAATAATAAATATGTATATGTAATAAATATATCTCAATTCAAATTTTTTGTATTTTATAATTCTGTACCTATATACTTTCTATATTTTTTACGTTAAATAAATTGAAAAATTATAAATTGTAATATTATACATTGTTATATATTGTACATTGTACGACGAGAAAATAAAAAAAAAATAAAAAAGCACATATCCAAAGAAAAGAGGACCGCCAATAAAAGTTGACGGGTGGAGGGCTAGATTAAGTAAAATTAAATTGTGCATTATCAGATGAAACAGCGCAATTTGCAGATGTAGCACCAAAATGATGTTTTATGTCGGCAGTGTCGGAAAATGAACGTGGCTATACGTAGTATCAATTTCGAAAATGGATATACTGGCGCTAATGTACAGAGGCTTTCGACGGTCCCATGAAAAAGATCGGGATGGCCTCTCTCAGGCTTCTCTCTGATGGGCAAGGGAAGTGAAGCCGCAGGGGGATTATGGTCACGTGGTGCATTAGGTCTGTTTGTGTTCAAATTAAAAATGTTTCATATCAACAGATGTAAGTAAAAAAGACACATATATTTATATATTTATATTAAAATATAGAAAATAGAAATATATTAATAATCGATAAATTACACTCCGATAAATAAATCCCAGGTAGCAAGACTCGTCATTTTGACGTCAATTGACGTCAAAAGTCTGTCATTTTGACGTCTTTTGACGTCATTTGACGTCAAAATGACGAGTGCTTGCTACCTGGGATATATGTATATTTACAAATGCAAGTATTAACTTTGAGTAGTAATATTAATTTTGATAATGTATTATTTTACCTTAAAGAAATAAACAATAATTAAAAATAAATTAGATTTCTTATACAATCCTTACAATGCAGTTACATACATACTTATAATAGTAAAATGTGTATATAAGTACATGTATAATTAGATAACATATTTATATAGTTTACTATATAATTTACATGCATATTTGTAATTATATATAATTTTATAATTATATAATATATAATACATAATTAGTTAGCAATAAACTGCATATATAACATGTAAGAATTAATCAATTTTTACTTGTGTTATAAAAGTATTATTTCTTTTTATTACGTTTTCTTTGTTCTTGGGAATCTCAGTTGATAAATTTTAAAGTATATATATATAAAATACACGTATCCTAATATAAAATTTAATTAAATCTAAATTAAATCTAAATTAAATCTAAATTAAATATATATATTTCTCAGAAAATTAGAACATGCAAGAAAATTCTATTTTTGAAAGAATGATTGTAACATTTTCCATTGGGTTGCTTAATAATAAGAAAATTTTCAAAGTTTTTATGCTCTACTTCCGCATCATCTTTTTTCTTTAACATAAATTCTAATTTTCTGACCTTTCTTTTAGCTTACATTAATTTCTTTCAATGTGACTTTTCCTTAGTAACGCTGTTAATAATGTCAACATTTGAACGTTTATATATTTTTCTTTCTTCTAAATATTGATGTGATTTAATGTATTTTGCAATTATAACATTTTATAAGTAGCAAAACCTATTTCTATAAAATGTATGTAGAAATAATATATATATATTATATATAAACATACTTGAAGTATTATTTATTTCCTTATCTAGTAATTAGTCTCCCAAGGAAATCATAATACTTGTATTTTTATTTGTTGTTGTTTCTGTATTATATTATTTAGTAAATCTATAATATTAAAATAATTATTATGAAATAATGAAAATAATAACTATAAAAATTTAAGAATAATTATTAATATACAGGGTGTTCAAAAAAGTACCAAATTTTAAGAGCATGTAGTATTCGTCAAAACAAACTAAAAAGTCTTAATTTCTCTTGTGATTTCTCCTGGACGGCCTTGTGCACGAAACAGTTCTGGTACGTACTGTGCAATGTCGGGCAAGTAAAATTGTTCTGCAATTCGCGCAATCGTTTTGGCTATTCCCAGATATCCAAATATCTAGCTGTAAGTGCATGGTAGAGGTCCGAGATCATGGTCTGTTGTTCCTTGGGGATGCACTCCTTCCACTGTCCCTTCGCCGGCGTTTCTTTAAAGTCGAAGCTGTGTACATGCTTGTCATGTCAGTCGCCTTTTATCCTGATGTCCAGTACTTCCGGGGATGCAGTCTTCGCGGAGCGTTACATATTGGTATCGTGACCACTTTATAGTTTGGCGTGGGTCCCAGGTTAACGTGACAGGCCATCTTATTAAGAGTGCCCTTCCGGCATTTCAATACGAAATCGTATTGTTGGAGTTTGAAGGACCAACGCCCCAACCACCCAGTCAGGGACTCCAGCATTTGGAGCGTAAGGATTGATTATCGGATGATAATAATGAGATGATATCCTTCTAGGTAGCCACGCATCCGCTTTATGTCCTAGACAGCCAGATACTCCAGTCCAGATAATTACGTTCAGCTTTATTGAGCGTGCGGCTTGCGTATGCGATCATCCGCTCTCCTTGCGGGATGTATTGCGTTAGGACGGCCACAAATCCTGTTGGGCATCTGTCTGTAGAATGAACTGCCGCGTGAAGTCGGGATATATCTGTTCGGTAATTTCCTTGGCCTGTTTACGTACAAGTGCGATAAGCAGGACGGTAATGATGGCGAATCTTTCAATAAATCACCCAAAATACCACTCCCAGGAACTGTGGTATTTGCCATACGCCCTATGGAACAGGCCAGTTGGTGATGGCATTAGTCTTCTCAGGTCGGTCCGGATGTCCTCGCAGTAAATGATAGTTAATGCAATTGATGCATAAGTGGCACTTGTCAGAAATGAGTCGAAAGCGCGCTTTTCGGAGACAGTGGAATACTTCTTCTAACACGCAGAGGTGTTCGTCGAAGGTCCGGCTATAAACGATGATATCGTCTAGGCAGGCAAACACGTTGAGTTCCAGCTCTGGTGTCCAATAATTGGAACGTTACGGGGACAAAGTGCAGTCCGAACGGCCCGTGAATGAACATGTCCCTGAATTGCATCAGGCCTTTGCCTGAGCACGATGAATTTAGTAATCTTTCTGCTTTTCGGAGATAGAGGCACTTATCAATATCCGTTTTTTATGTCCAGCACTGAAAGATACCAAGCTCCCCGCAACTTATCGAGTGTCGCAGAGATCCGTAACAAGGGGATATGAGTCACTTCATTGATATGTCAGAAGTCGATAAAAAATCGGGACTTCCTATCCTTCTTCCCATCCTAACGATAGCTACTTGCATTGACTTTACACAATAATTACTGCTTTATTAAGCATTATAGAAAAAAATGACTCAAGACTTTTCGACTTAATTTTTGATAATAAAAATTGCTGTGCACATAGTGAGCGCAAATTAAGTGACACCCTGTATATTTTATTATGAGTAAAAGTTTTAAACATGTTACTTGCATTTGCATGACATTGTTACAAAAAGTACAAAAATTAAAGTTTATAATAAATCATAATATAATAATTATTAAGATAAAAGTACCAATACTCGCCGGACACTTAAGAGTAGGTAAATGTACCAATAACCGGACACGTGTACCATGTCTGGATACCTTTAAAAACATATAAATTTATGGAAATAATCGTTTGGATATTATAACTAAAGTTTCAAACTACAAGAGAAAATATTTTTATCTCTGATTTTAATTCGCGTTATACTTATAAATAATAAAGTCCAGATGTAGGTACACGTCCGGGTATTTTTACCTTATAGACTACTTGATCTTTAATATGCATCAAAATGCGAGAAAAATTATTTTTTTGCAAGATTAATAAGCTGATCCGCATTACACGATATGTTCCACATTACTCCAAAATCTACCCTCGAAAAAACTGATATAATATTAAACTTACTATAAATAAACGAAATTTGATAGGATACCTTAAGGTATTATTATGATAATTATCACAAAGATTTAACATTACAACCCAGTGAAAAGTAAGTTCAGAAATCTTTAATAGTTTTCAAGTTATCTTAAGCAAGACTTAGGGTATCCCATAATACCTGCACTTCCTCTACAGCGTTTTAACATCAGATGGTGATTTAAGACTGCACAAACGTGAGAGAATCATCAATTCTTTTCATCGTAGTCGCAATCAAATCATGTTTGTAACAGATGTTGCCTCTCGTGGTCCTAATAATATTCCCTACATCCTATATCAATTATAACACCACAATCGCAAGCTGACTATATCCATCGCATAAGCAAGTCTGCACACGCTGGAGCTGAAAGATAGGCATTATCTTTTATTACATCTCAAAATAAGAAAAGACTGCTTGTACTTTTAGACAAAACAAATCAGCCAAATTTTGATTATAACGCGTAATTTAAAAAACGCAAAAGTAAAAAGGTACTTTAAGCGGCTAAATGCACTGAAAACTAAATATGGTAAAAAAAATACCAATACTTTTAAAGAGAGAAAAGCAGAAAGCCACAAAAGGTATATTCTTCTACGTTTTTAGAAATTCAAATATAAAAAGTAAGAAAGAGTGACTTGAAAAGTGGCATTAGACAGAACTTATTAGTCACACAGCAAATGAAGAATTAATAGATTTAATTTCCATTATTCTAAATACAACTATTCCAATTAAGGAAAAGATGTCACTATACCTAAAAATTTTAAATGTTTTGAACATGTTTCGTAGCACCTTTATTAGTTCATATATAAAAAAATTTATTGCATAAATTGGAGTGTTATTAAGGTGTAGGCAGTATGGTGGTACATAGTTTTTATTATATAACTGTCAAAACAATTAAGAGAATTAAAGTAGAATTTATAGCATGACGAAAAGATAGAAATATTTTGTTAACTCTACTCTTCATAGCAAACCACTGAAGCTCAATTTCGTAAAAATCATTAACTTAAGTTACGTAATATTTCAACAGCATTACAGTTTCAAACTTTTAACACCTCTCTCTATATAATATTGACAACTAATTGTTAATTTTCATCTAGCTTTTTTAACAATTAGCATTTCTAGTAATTTACTTGCAACATTCTTGTGTCTATTAACTATAGCAACTTGTAATAACGTATTTCCTTGATTATTACGAGCATTTGTTACAATTACAAACTCATCAGGTTTTATCGCTTTTAATTTGCTGATCATTTCAAGGTTACCATTTTTTGCATCTCTAAACAATTCTTCAACTAGTTTCAGTAAGTCATTAATATTTTGGTCCTTAGAAAGATCAAGAGGTGTTTTACCTTCATTATTTTTAATGTTATAAATTGCACCTCGCTTCAATAAGGACTTGGTAACATCCAAAAAACCATTCTTAGCTGCAACGTGAAGCGATGTAGCACCGCTAGCAGCGGTTTTAGCATTGATAAAATTGTTTAATTTATCATGATTTACATGTTGTAATAAAACTTTAACAATTTCTTTGTAACCTTTAAAAGTAGCAGTGTGTAACGGTGTATTACCTTTATTAGTTACTTGAGTAACATCAGCTCCGTTTTCTAGTAAGATGTTCACAACACTTGCCTGTCCACTGCTAACAGCGTAATGTAACGGTGTTCTTCCATCAATGTCTTTACCATTGGCATCAGCTCCACCTTTTAATAGGCGATGGATAGCTTGTATATCACCATTACTAGCAGCAATGTTAATATCTTCCTGCATATACTGAAAAATTTCCGATGCTTCGCTGCCATTGTACTTTAATATATCATTAATCTTTTCTATCTTATTTAAAATATCCAAAACAGTAGGATGATTTGGTCCAAAAATAGCTTTGATTTGATGAAAACATTCTCTGTAGGCTCTAAGTGCACCAATCCATTTACACTGAGTAAAAAGTACATTTGCAATGCTGTGTTGAGTATACAAAGTTTCGAGGTGATTTACTCCCAAAGCATATTTCTGGATATTTAAAACCTCTTGAAAGGCTTTCAGGGCTTCATGAAATTGTTTTTGATGACAGAGAATTACAGCAATGCTATGTAACGTTCTCAAAGTAATAAAATGATTAATACCTAAAATCTCTTTCTGTTTCTCAAAAACCTCTTTATAAATTTTCAGTGCCTCTTCATACTTACCTTGGTTAGAAAGTACCATCGCTATATTATTTTGAGCATATAAAACTGCTGCGTTATTTGCACCTAGTATTTCTTTTCTTTTTTCAAAAACTGTTCTATTGATATTTAACGCTTCTTCGTATTTTCCTTGTCTATCTAATACTAATGCCATGTAAAAGTAAGAATCTAAAGTATCTGAATCATTTGGCCCTAATATTTCCTCTTGCTTCTTACAAACTTCTTGATAAATATTAAAAACTTCTTCATCCCTTCCCTGTCTATGCAGCACTAAAGCAATTGTACTTCTTGTACGTAAAGTATTCTTATCATTCAAACCCAGCACTTCTTTCTGTTTCTGAAAAATGTCTTCAAATGTATTTAAAGCTTCTTGGTAAGCCCCTTGTGCGTGTGATACTTTACCTATGTATGCCTGAATATCTAAAGTGCCAGGATTATCTGATCCTAGTATTTCTTTTCTTTTTTCATGTGCGTTCTTGAAGAAACTTAAAGCCCTTTGATAATCGCCTTGATTAAAAAGCACTAAACCTGCGTTAAACTGAACGGATACATCACCTTGTGATACCTCTTTCAACTGTTCGATTTTTGAAAAGTTACTATGCACTGCAGCAACTACTAACGTTTTCTTTTCTCTATCGCAAGCATTCATTATTGCTTTTACTGTATCAATATCCTTTATCTTGTTAAGATCATGAATAACTTGAGAATCATCTTTTTTAATATTTTTAAATGAGTCACTCAGTAATTTAAATAA
Organism: Temnothorax nylanderi; assembly: GCF_030848795.1. Classification (NCBI taxonomy): domain Eukaryota; kingdom Metazoa; phylum Arthropoda; class Insecta; order Hymenoptera; family Formicidae; genus Temnothorax; species Temnothorax nylanderi. The sequence goes on along the minus strand of NW_027249103.1, from coordinate 917,972 downwards.
GCTAGTTATACTTTTATCTACAGTAAAATCTGATGGTGTTTTACCACTATCAGAAACAGCATTATATACTGCACCGTTAGATAATAAAAACTTTACAATTTTTAAGTGAGAGAACTTAGCAGCATAATGTAGAGGGGTGAACCCCTTATTACAAACCGCATTAGGATCAGCTTTATTTTGCAATAGAATATTGACAATCCTGTTATAGCCTTTCCACGCAGCATAATGTAATGATGTCCCATTAGCATTTTTGGCGTTAACGATCGCACCTCCTTTAATGTAATTCTCAACTTCTGAAGAACCATTACGTTTCACAGCCTCAAACAATTTTTCAGTTACCGTTAATAGATCGATAACGCTTTCGTCATCCGACATTTCTAACGGTCTTCTAGAAAAATTGTCAACAGCGTTATATACTGCGCCATTTTTTAACAAAACTTTAATAAAGTCTTTATAACCGAAATCAGCAGCAACATGCATAGGAGTTAAGCCATTAACATCTTTAGCATTAACATCAGCGCCTTGTGTTATCAAATACCTTGCAACTTCTAAATCACCTTTCATTGCAGCATAGTGTAATAACGTCTGATTAAATGCACCACGGTCATTAATACTTAACCCCTTACTAAAGAAAAACTCTACAGTATCTTTATAACCTTCTCTAGCTGCAATATGTATAGGTTTTAAGTCAGAGGCATTTTTAGCATTAACATCAGATCCATTATCTACTAGATATTTTACCATCCCTAAATTATTTTGTTGTGAAGCAATATGCAATATCGTAATATCGTTGTTACGTTTAGAAACAATATCTATTTTCTTGTACCGCATTAACAATTTAACTACTTGTAAATGACCACGTGCCACTGCTAATTCGTCAGGTGTTCTATTGTCATTATTCTTAACATTAATATTTGCTTTATTATCCAGTAAAACTTTTACAACATTAGTATGACCATTTACTGCTGCCAGATGTAATGGTGTAACATTTTCTGTAGATTTAACATTGACGTTAGCTCCACCTGCTATTAAAATTTCAACGATTTCCTCATAACCCTCCTGTGCTGCAAAACATAATGGTGTTAGATTATTATTATAAGTTATGGCATCAACATCAGCTCCTCTTGCTATCAGAGCATTTACTACATCCGTATGACCTCTACCAGTAGCCAAATGTAATAGATCAGCAATTTCAGAATCTTTCATATCAACATAGGTTTTTTCTAGCAATATTTCTACAATATCACTGTGTCCAGCAAAAACTGCTAGTGACAAATATATAATATATTCCGCGTTAACATTAATTCCATTCGCTATAAGAACTTCAACGATTTCCTTGTGATTATGTCTTATAGCAGAAAACAATGGTGTCACGTCTTTGCTCGTAACATTAAAATCAGCTCCATTTGCTATCAAAATCTCAACGATTTCTTTATTACCTACTTCCACGGCTGCATATAATGGTGTGATGTCTTCAAAATCTCTTGCATCGACTTGGGCTTTATTTTTTATTAGAAGGTTAACAACATCTTTGTGGCCTTTTACAACAGCAGTATGTAACGGTGTAATACCATTATTATCTCTAGTATTGACTTTAGCTTCATTTTTTATTAGAGAAACAATAGCATCTCCTTGACCGTTTAGAGCAGCTAGATGCAATGGTGTGCTACCGTCATAAGTTATAGCTTCTATCTCAGCCTTATTTTTTATTAGAAGATCAATAATATCTTCGTGACCTTTCTGAGCAGCTGCATGTAACGGTGTGAAATTATTATCAGCTTTGGCATTAATGTCTGCTCCATTTCTTATTAAAAGTTCAGCAACTTTCTCATGACCACCTTCTGCTGCATAGAAAAATGGTGTAGCGTTATTTTGATCTTTAGCACAAATGTCAACACCATGTTTAAGTAGAGCAACAACTATTCCTAGATGACCATTATGGGCAGCAAGATGCAATGGAGTAAAACTTGTAACAGTGGCAATACTAGCGTCGGCTTTATTTTTCAGTAGAGCCTTAACAATTCCCTCGTGCCCAACACTTGCTACATAGTGCAAAGGTGTATAATTACCGGCTTTGACAACAGCATTAACATTAGCTCCATGCTTCAATAGAATATTAACTATCTTCTTATGACCGCTTTCTACTGCACAGTGTAATGGTGTGAAACCATTTATGACTCTAGCGTTAACATCAGCTCCTTTTAGAATTAAAGCATTTATGACTTCCAAATGGCCATATAACGCTGCTACATGTAACGGTGTCCAATCTTTATCATTTCTAACATTAACATCTGCATTATTTTGAAGCAAGAAATTAACTAACTCGAGATGACCACTCACTGCAGCTGCGTGCAACGGGCTAAGGCCACCCACAATTTCATTAATATCAACGTTCACATCTTCTTTCAATAGAATCTTGACCACATCGATATGATTATTATTTATTGCATAGTGTAAAACTGAAAGACCACAATATTCTTGGGCACTAATATTCGCTTTATTTTTTAATAAAATTTTAACAGTATCCTTGTAACCATTTTGAGCAGCAACATGTAGTGGTGTTTTGCCATTCGTATCTAGCTCATCAACATATAAACCTGCTTCTTTTATAAGAAATTCTACAATGTTTTTCCTTCCATGCGCAGCAGCAATATGCAGTGGGGTTCGACCATTACTATCTTTCACATTAACGCTTAAATTTTGATCAAAAATAAATTTTGTAACTTCTAGACTAGGTCCCTTAACAGCAAAATGTAACGTGGTCCATAAATTAACATCTCTAGCATTAATATCTGCTCCTCTTTTTAAACAATCCTTTAAGCTTTCTAGATTTCCTTCTTCCAAAGCAGCAAACATTCTTTCCTGATTAATAATAATATTTAAGTCTTGATCGTATTTCTCTCTCACCTTGAAAGAATTATCGCTCACTAACTTGCCAATTTTCTTCTTGCTTTTTATTATATTTTCTTCAGTAAGTTTTTTAGCGTTCAAAATAACTGCTATTGAAGGATTAGATAACAGTACACCAACTAAGACATTATCATGTGCTAAATGATTCCGTAAACATTTTCCAATTAATAAAGGAGCGTTATCGTCTAAAAAAAGTAAATTATTTTCCAAGTTCTGTTTTGAGCTATCTAAAATCGACATTATATCCAAAACGAGCATTTCTACTAGTGTTTGTAATTTTTTATCATTCTTAAAGAAAGGTAATTTTTCAATTAATTGATCACTCAATGCGTTATTACTTAAAATACTTTTCAGTTCAGATAGCTTCAAAGTAAGCTGGTTATTATATTCTTCTTCTGTTATATCGTAAGTCTTCCTTTGTTTAAATGTAGAAATAAACGAATCTCTTTCATTCAACTTTTCTTTTAATTTCTTAATCCACTTGATATCACTTGTTAAAAATTCAGGAATATAAAAAAAAATTTCGCAAATTAATGTGTTTACTCTAGCAAGGTTGTCATCTCGTATTCTTGACCTTACACTACGAGAAATTTCCATTGACAACTCAACAATTTCGTTAAGATTGTGAGGCTTTATTTTTAGAGGCATATTCTCCAGTGTTCGATTAGCAAAATATTTTATTCTTCTAACAAGAATGCGGTCAAACGCAAGTTTTCCAGTGCTGATTAAGCCCTTTATTAATAAAAATCCATTGACATAATCAGTTCTGGTATTTTCTGATTGAGTTTCTGCAGACTTGATTATGTTATTAATTTTATTAAACAGCTCCTTTTCATAATTCGTCTTGTCAGTTATATTATCACTTAATTCCTTAATAAGTTTTTCAAGCTTCTCGTGTTCCATCATTTTAAAATTTTCCTGTATCATTTCATCCAATTTAACATTACTGAATATTTCAGCAATTTCTTTTATCTCACCTAAGCTTTCACTATCAGGAATTCGTTTTAGAAGCATTCTGAGCGTTTTAATCTTCTTACTGTAAAGAATATCAGTAATTACAATATCGAGTCTTTTAGTATCATTTTGTACACCGGTAAAAAAACTAACATCTGTATTTTTTTCAATTTCTGTTCTCTTAGAAAGTGAATAAGCATGTGATAGTGAATTACGTAAATCTATAATTATTTCTCTTGTGTTTTTTGACAACGATAATAGCAAAAGCTCACTTGTAGTATCAGATAACTTTGGAGATTCTAAAGTGTTTTTTAAATGCTCACCGATAACCTGTAAAACTCTTGTAATAATTAACTGTCCTTCCCTTTTTTTAGGATCAACTGATAACGCCAGCTTAATATAATCACTTATTTTCATTAAAGAATGGATATCCCTAATTTGTTGATAATCGTCGTACAACTTTTCAAATTGAGGATAACTGCTAATAATTTCGGCAACAACTTTCTCGCGTTTTAACTTCGGAAAATCAGCGGATTTACCAATATTCACATTTTCTATACTATCTTTTTCGTCTTCAAGTTTTTTTGCAAAATTTCCCAAGTGATTTAGTATTTTGCTTTTATTCAATGTAGCATTATAAAATAGATTAATTTCTTGCCGTTTTGTGTGAGAGGAAATAAAACTGACTAAGCAAAACTCAATTTCTTCCCAAGGTAATCTATCATAAGTTGATCTCAACTGCCGCTTTAATATATGAATATTTTGTGCGATAAATTTTATTACAAATAAAATCCTTTTATCTACTTTTTCCGTGTTTAAGTAATCTGTCTTTAACAAGTTAATGTTTTGAAGTGTTAATTTAATCCGTTCTCTGATGTTATTAAGACAATTCTTCATATTTTGATTTTTTCGTGAAGTATTAGAGAAGAAACGGAGGTTTACTAACTTATTTTCAACAAAAATTTCCATTTCGTCTGATAATAGTACGTTTTTTAACTTTAATTCTTCATAAGCTCTTGAAAGGATTTGATCCAATTCTCCTAAATAAACAGCAAAATAATTACCTGGCCATTTACTAATGAGTGTATTAAGAAGCTCAGCATTGCATGAACGTATAGCATAATAAAATGCATTATGACACGTTTCATCTTCATCACCTGGTAGTATAGTGTTTCTTCCAATAACAACAGATAGATTATTTAGAATTCTACTATCACTATCAAATAGATACTCTAAAATTTTTACTTTATTATGCTTACAAGATAAGATTACTAAATTAGTGCTTTCAAGAGAATTGCTAGCATTATCAGAATAATCTATCGAAATTTTTTTATTTTCTACGTTACTTATGGAGTCAATTAAATTGCTTAAGTTTTTTAAGCTATCAATAATATTATCCTCTGATACTGCCTTTTCAAGTTCAATTAGAACTTGGGTATAAAGTTCTCTTGCTTGTTTCTTCATATTTTTTGTTTAAATTTAGAAGTAGGTGACAAAAGTTTTAGCAGGCAAAAATTAGTATGTTTTTTGTATATGCGTTTCTCTCTCTATGAACCTCTCTAACAATAAGAGTTATTCCAGCAGTAGGATAAAAAATTTATTTAATATAGCAAGAACAAAGAAACATCGTCGAATATGTCTGAATAAGCTAAAAACATGCTAACAGCATTTTTAGATGATACTGGAAGTGATATAGAGAAGGTGCAATGTGCTGAGAAATATAAATCGGTTTTATATTTTTTCAGAACGGAAGTTTTAGTTAAATTATTTAAGTTCGTGTTTTTTTAAGCTAAAGTTATGACCAAACGCTGTAAATAATGAATATTAATTATAAATAATAAATAATCGTTATTGTTGCTCTTGATTTCACCGCCAAAAAGGAACCCTCTGATTGATAATCTTTTCTCCCTTTGTTACAGGAATACGTTGCGGATTCGATTGCTCGCTCCACCAAGACTGATTTAATCCCGTACGAATATCAATTGTTCTCAGTGACAGGTAAAGTATTCCACACAGTAGACAGTTATTTCACACAATAGAGAACTGTTATCTATTCACTTTCAGATATCAACGACACCCGGAATAGCAGTGCGGTGCGAAAGAAAGAGAAGTTCGAACGACTTCACTTAAAAAAAGTATTATGAGTTATCCGAGGAGTTATCTCTCACTCGCTCGTACAGTGACTACACTCGCACACGCACACTCAAACGTTTCATATGACTCATGTAATACTAATCGGAAGTGTTCCGCAATGTCGCGTAACAACGCAAATGCAACGTACACTCGTAATTAATTCGATGTAGGGTGGGTAATGATGGTTACACATTGTAAAAAATCTCACAACTCGGTATTAAATTGTTTTTCCCGGCAAGTGACCTTGATTTATTCTTAATCACAATCCCCACTTCGTGTTCTTGTAGTGACTCATACGTGTGACGCGCCTACGGATTACGTGCCAGGCCGTTAAAAAAAACGCCTCGCGATATGTCCACTACAACGTTCTCCCGGCAAAAGACCTATATTGAATTTTATTAGAAAGTAAATTCGCATTTCAATTAACGTATTAAGACATAATAGCGTCACTCGGGTTTCAGTGTTACGCGCTGTCGCAGGGCACTGTCTCTATCGATAAGACTTTACGTCCGCTTGCTGTGACTGCTCTTACACAACTTTTATTATTTAACTAGTTATTCACAATTACTTTTACACCTTACTAAATTACGTACGTAATACGCGCGGTTGCGGATAAAGTGCCCGAATAGTTATTCGAACGCCTCACGACTCGTCCGCACGCTACGACGTTGTATCAGCAAGTGATAAGGATTTCGCGATCACGCACGTCAAAGCAAAGATCACATCTATTGTACGCTTGACACAAGCTTTGAGAGGTGGAGAAAAACATATGATTTGCTATCTCCTTCTCTCCCGAGTTGTGATTTCGAATCTCGAGTTGATGGAGTTAACGATGCACGACGTTATTTATTTATTTGTAATTTTACTCTTTCTACCAGATTTTGATATATTTACAAGTATGCTGTTATAAAATTGAAATTTATAAATATAAAAGCTATAAATATAATTAAATATATATTTATAAACATAAAAATTGACATTTAAAAATGTAGTGTATGAAAATCCAGTCTTGGCCAATATGCTTTAAAAAAAATTCTTTTTAAAAATTAAGCGTAAAATTTAAATTTGCATAATAATAATTAAATATTAACTGTTGAGAAAAAATTATACTTTATAGTTTTTTTACTCTTATTTAATTTATATTTTATTTAATTTATAATTGTATAACGTAGTTGTATTATTGCTCAACAGAATTGCAAGAAGGTGGTGATCGATATCGATAATATGCTTCAATCGCTATGTGTTCCCCGCGATATATCGTGTCTTACATTTGATGACTTCAGAGATAAAACGCTGTGAAGAAAGAATACGCTCTCTGTTTGATATTGACACATTTTTAAGTAGGCCGACCGACCAAAGATAGCGGTCTAGCAGTATATACACGTCTGTCATAGGTGTCTTCAATCTTTGGAATAACCATCTGCGTGTTATTAATTGTGCAAGCGCGCTTTATTTAAATTTGAATAATAAAAACTGCTTGATAATTGTTATTGTTCTAATACGTGTGCCGAATGTCTTGACAATGCTTGAATATACTTGTCATTTATAGCTCTACTATAGGTATATATTTTTTATTTCATATCGAATATTACGATACAATGGTATTAACATTATAATAAATAAAATCATAAGAAATATTATATTAATTCAAGCAAATATTCAAAGCAAAAATATTCAATTCAACACATGTAAGTAAAAAACTACAAATTTTATTTATTTTAAAAATATAGAAATATATTGATGTATAATCGATAAAGTACACAGCGATAAAGCAATATATTATACATTTACAAATACAATATTGAATAGTAATATTAATTTCGATAATACTGTACTCGTTAAAAAAAAACAAATAATTAAAAATAAATAAGATTTCTTATACGTACTACCAGTTAACATGTACTAGTTACATGCATATTTATAGTTAAGTATGTAAGTATATACATAATTGGTTAACAAGTTTCATATTATAAGAATTGATAAATTTTTACTTGTATTATAGAACTGATTTTTTTCTCATGTTTTCTTTGTTTTTTGAAATCTCGGTTAATAAATTTTAGAGTATAAAATAAATGGATCCTAATATCAAATTTAATTAAATTTAATTTCTTAGAAAATTAGAGCATAAAAAAATTCAATTTTTGAAAAAATGGTTGCAATACTTTCCACTACATTAAGTGGCTTAATAATAAATAATTTTTCAAAAGATTTGTATGCATTTCTTTAATATAATAGTAGAAATAGAGAACTTAGAATATGCAAATAGCCAAATACATTTTCTGCTAATACAGAAATTATCATATGCTTTTAAAGTGCTTAAATCACTACTTTTTCTTAAAGTAATTTAAACATTTCATATGTATATGCTTTACAAAACAGCGTTTTAATAAATATACACAAATATTATGCATTTAAGCAAATGCATTTTCTTCAGTTATTGGCATATTGCAATATTCGTAATTATCTATTCCCATATTAACGGAAATATTTTTATCAATAGATGAATTTTTCAAGCATATCCGTTTCGTGTTTTAAGTATGATGCATCAAATATATAAAATATTTATTATTATTATTTTTAAAGTACTACATTCTAATATTGATATATAATAATTCAGACAGCTATACAAAATTGAACTTGTATCTAAGGTAACGCATAAACTTTTTAAATCAATATTTCTTAAACCTATTACAGTCTCATGTAAAATATTTAATAAACAAGAACTATCAAAAGTAGAATTTAAAAAAATATGCCAATGGTAGTTTCTAAAATTGGCATATACCTCTAACTAGCATTATAACTACATTTCATGCAAGTATATTTAAACCTTGTTCAATATACATCTTATCTAACCACAAATCTTGAAAATCTAAAACTCTATTTCTTGTTGAATTACAAAATAAATGTGCTTTTAAAGACATTTCGTCTAAACATAAAATATAATACTTATCAATTTCTTTTCATATTTTAGTTTTAATTTTTAATACTTTAAATGCGCTACATTATAAATACCTGGAGTTAGATAAAAGGTATGTGTAATCGTTCTTATGTTACAGGATTAGACAGGCAGAATAATTTAAAAACCGCTAAATCTTTACATGCTTTAGGTCCTAAAGAAATATAAAGATTATGTTGTTTGAAAATAGAACTATTCTACCTTTGGCATTTACTTCAAACAGACATGCTTGCACCTACAAAATAGAACCCCGCATTAAATCAATGGGAAATAGCTTTCTGTCAAATGAGTTAAAATTTTAATATGTCGTAATTTAGGGCATTCTAATTAAAAGTCTCAATAGACAAAATCGAAAATGGACCATTTCAGTGTTATTGACCCTAAGAGCGTATGTATCTAACTGATGATACAGCAAGTTTCCTTACATTTCGGAAGCGTATTAAATGTTTATGTGTGTAATATTTGCAAATTCTTGAACACGCGCACACTCCCACACCCCCACATATACAACACATGTACACATAAAAAATATCTATCGTACATGGGGGGAGGGGGTTGCTCATATGTATAAAATAATGAATGCATAGTATGACATGTAAGTACATACGTATTTGTGCGTTCAAGAATATATGAGTGTAGTTTATAAAGCGTGTGTGCCGAGTAAGCCAATTAATTAAGCCAAAAAGGCCGCAGAAATCTTGCTGACGTGCAAGTAAATATGTTCTGAAAAGAACAGATTAAAGTGCCATTATCGACGTGAAACCGTACGAAAAAGCAACAAAGCGGCCAACTCATGCTTCTATAAAAGCCGGCACTTGCGAATATGTGTGCGAGTAACGCCTGGGAAAACCCGGCCGACGTCACGTCGCGGTGCCCGACAGGCTCGCACGAGAGCGGTTCCTGAAAACGCACAACCCGTGGAACGAGGTCTAGCTCTGTTGCGCGCTGAATCTCGAGCATCTATACATAGATATATTCTTGTATGTGTGTGTGAGGAGATGTGTAGGAGCGTGTGTATTCAAGAATCTTATACACATATATAAACATTTATATACATGCAAATATTATACACATATAAACATTTGATGAACTTCCGAAGTGTAAGGAAATCTTTACTATATTATCAGTCGGATACGCTTTAGGGTCAATAACACCGAAACAGTCCATTTTCGAGGGTTGTGCCCATGGAGACTTTTAATCAAAATAAAAACATAAACATTTTCAGCCTATTTGACCGAAAGCCATTTCCCATTCATTTAGTTGCAAGGTTCTTTGCCGTTGCTTGTGGAAAAAATTTATCTATTGCCATATATAATAAATTCATATCTACTTTCGCATTATCTTTCTTCTTCAACATGAATTTTGTTTTTTCTTACTTTTTTTCAGCTTATTTTAATTTCCTTTGAATTTGACGTTTCCTTGGTGACTTTGTTGATAATGTCAACGATACTTGTACATTTATATCTTTTTTCTTTCTTCTCAATATTGATGTAATTTATCTTGTAATTATAACATTTTATAAGTAGCAAAACTTATTTTTATAATATGAGACAGTTTTATATATAAACATACTTAAAAAATTATCGTTTTCCTTATCCAGTAATTAGTCTCCCAAGGAAATCGTAATATTTGTATTTGTTGATGCTTCTGTATGTATTTTATAGAGGAAAGTCCCCTATTATGAGACAGGATCCTAATAAGAGATATGTTAAGCTAAAAGGCCCTATATAGGCCCCATCTGTTGATCCCACCATGAAAAAACTCCGCCATCTCATATTAGGATCCTATCTCATAATAGGGGACTTTCCTCTATATTGGCTAATAGATCTATAATATTCAAATAACTAATCCAACTAAATTATTTTGTTACAGAAATATGCAATAATGTGCTGTAAAATGTTCATGGAAAGATAACACTGTAAAAATTTAAGAATAATTCATATATATAAATATATATATATATATAAATTATTTTATCTTTACAGTATTATATAATATGTAATATATATAATGTTAAATATATATATACATATATATATATATATATATATATATGTTAATTATAGGCATATATATTTACATATATCAATATTATTGTGAGTGATCTTGGCAGTCGCGATATAGTCAGTCACACTTGTTTCGCTCCGTTGACGGCGTGGGAATACTGGATCATCCCAATTCGCGATTCGCCGTTGGTTTCGGTAGGTTTGCTGGGGTCGGTGCGAATGGTTGTGCCGCCTGATTCCGTTCGGAAGAGCGTGACTCAGTGTTGCTCCAGGGCTGGTTGAACTGAATTCTATTCCGACGGGTTGTCGCGCAACAATTTTTCGATAACCGCTTCTTGAATGTACACGTGGCGATACTACTTGTGCCTGTGCAGTCCCTAGAGAAATAATATATGCAAGATATGTAGAAGGTATACACAATTTATGCACAGCAAAAAAAGAAGTATTAAATCAAGACATATACATAAATTGCGTTAAACGAAGAAAACTTGTTTGAAGGTATTTATATAGTTTAATCAAGAAAAAAAGTTGAAATAAAAAGTTGAAATTCTTATAAGATTATAGATTCTTGCTTATATACAAGTATATAAGTCTTCATTTAACACTTTTTTTTTCTGTGTATGAGTATATAGAGTTCTGTATATGTATATCAAATATGTGTTTCCTATCCAAGGTCTGTGTGTATTTGGATATTCATGAATAATATACCAATTAATATAGTTAAGACTATATTTAATGTAGATTCATCACAAAAAAAGTGGATCAAAATCGGTGAAAAGTCAATCGTGTTCTCTCCTTGCCAGTGAAAACTAAATTCAGTTATATATAAATTTCAAGTTATCTTTAAAAAGGCGTAGAGTATCCCACACTTCCTCTATATATATATTCAATCTGTGTATACACACGATCGAATATACTTAAATTGAATCTCTATATACGGATAGCACAATACTACACAGACTAAATATACAAGATAAACAAATTTCTGTATACCTTTTAAATATCCATTTCCTCTAGGAGTTCCTGAGGTCTAAGATGACCGGGGAGATAATGCGGCGTATTTCTTTCTAGCTCCATATATTTCGGCGTGAATTGTGTGTCGAATCCTGTCTGCTTTCAGACCAGAGATAGCGAGTGCAGGTCTCGTTTCTACACCCATTCCTCGATGTGAGGCTGCCAATCTCGCCAGCAAATTGTAGCGCAGGTTAACTAAATCTTTATAAACTCGTACGTCTCTTCCAATCCATGGCGGTGTGTAGTGGTGTAGCGGTCCCGGTCTTGGTGTTTTCCGCTCGGGCATCTCAATTCATCCCCATTGATTGAAGAAGGCGGGCATGTAGCCGGTGACATCGTGCATCGCAGTGTTATAGACTAACTGCAGCTCGGAAAATCGTTCGTCCCAGGTCTTATAGTTTTTTTCTGTACGTATTGTGATCATGATGTTGCAATTGGTGCATTCGACCGGAATACAACGGGGCGTGTGCTGGTGTAAAGCATTGATGTATCCTGAATCCTTGTAGCAAATCGGCAAATTGTCTGGACCGTAGATGCGTACAATGTGCGACCGTGTGCGTACGCGTGCTGGAACGCGGCAAAAGCGGTACTGCTATTTAATCGGCACGTTCATCTAAACTTGGATGACATGTTGCAACCAGTCCGTAAGCTCTCGGACTTCTTCGAATTTCGTAAACTCTACTCGCAGAACTTGCTGCAGACATTCTTCTTCCGACTAATGTCTTTTTCGACCGAGGTACGACCGCTTTTTCCTTGGCCCAAGTGGCATTTCCTGGCAGCGGATGGTATTCCTTGTTAATATGCCATCTTTGCCGCATTGGGAGCAAAACCAACGCGGGATTCGCTGGCAATCGAAGCGCGTATACTGACTTGCATCATAGGCGGCTACGGCAACCGGTGATTTCTGTGTTGTTGTTTGTCGGGATTTGGTACGTGCTTCTATGTACTCGAACTCTTCGGTGCGACGAAATATGTTTCCCGCTCGCCTTATGATCTCCTGTTGAATGTATTTTATATCTCGGATGCATGTTGTTGTATGTTGACTTTCTTCCTCCAAGAATCCGGTAGCCGACGCTACATAGCGATAATATCGATGGCAAATTTGTGATAAGATTTGTCCAGCAGCTGTAACCTGGCCTGACCTGGATCCCATCTTTATCCTGCTTATAATATTTATCGTGATCCATTGTAGTGGTTACGGTTAATTATTCTTCCTCCAAATATGTCTTCTATGATTCTTATTATAAAAAACAGTACGACCAAATATCACGTCAAATAAGATACCAGATTAGGTTCAACCAAGTTCTCAGGTCTTTTAATACAGCTGCACGTAGTCTTTTCACCTGATAATTACAAAAAATTGCTTAATTTGTCAACAATTTCTCGCAACGAATGCTTCTGGCCGACACGCCGGTCGGGCAAAAACTATCCTGTGCTAAACGTTACTCGAATGCACAAGCTTCATTGTCGGGAATAATCTTGATTGGTCTATTATATAGTATTTGATCAAGTCTCTCCTGTTGTGCATTTCACATACTCAGAATAAAATTAGCCAATACTCAGCAAAACCCACGTTAACGGCATCAACCCACGTAAAAGCCCGTTCCGGAAATCAAGCATCAAGCGAGAAATTATTCATGCATCAAAATAAAAAAATATGGCAAATTTATTCCACCGTCAAATTATATTGGCGTGAACGATCTATTACTATTTTTGTCAAAACAAAGCAAGAAGAAAAGTAACTGGCTAACAAATTGTACAAAGATAACTCAAGCGTTTTGGCACTGTGATTTAAAACAGCACAAACGTGAAAGATTAATTCTTTTCATCGTAATTAAATCATGGTTGCAAAAGGTGTTGCCTGTCGTAGTCCTGACATTCCTACACGTTATCAATTATGATACACCACAATCGCAAGCTAACTATACCCATCGTACAGACATGACTGCACACGCTGAAAGATATGCATCATTTTTTATCAAACTTCAAAATAAAAGAAAACTGCTTGCAATTTGTCAAAACAGGAAAGCCAAAATTATAATGCACAATTTAAAGAAAGCAGCAATTGAAAGACCTTTAAATGGCCAACAGCACTGGAAACTAAATATGGTAAGAAAAAATATACTTTTAAAGAAAAAAAAAGCAAAGTGATACAAAAGGTACACCCTTCTATTATTTTAGAAATTCAATTATGAAAAATAAAAAAATAACCTGAAAAGTGGATGAACTAGACAAAACTTAATTTGATAGTAAATAAAGAATTAATAGGTTTTCATTCACCCAGTTCCAACTATTCCAAATAAAGATGTTATTATACCAAAAAATATTAAATTTTTGGAACGCGTATCATAGCACATTCATTACTCCTTATATCTAAAAAAAAAAATTCTTACATGACTTAGAGCATAAAGTTACTATTAAGGTAGGCAGTATGGTATAAAGTCCTTCTCATAACAGAGAAAACAATTAAAGAATAACAGTATCAACCGCATCTCCAAAGGATAAGGATATTTTACATACTCTATTTTTGATAGCAAATTGATGCCGAATTTCTTTAAAATCATTAACTTAGGTTACGTAATATTTCAACAGCATTCATTAAAGTTTTAAGCTGTTAACTCCTCTCTCTATATTGACAACTTGTTGATTTTTATCTGGCTTTTTAAGCATTTCTAATAATTTACTCGCAACATTCTTGTGTCTATTAACTATAGCAACTTGTAATAACGTATTTCCTTGATTATTACGAGCATTTGTTACAACTACAAACTCATCAGGTTTTATCGCTTTTAATTTGCTAATCATTTCAAGGTTACCATCCTTCGCATCTTTAAACAATTCTTCAACTAGTTTCAGTAAGTCATTAACATTTTGGTCCTTAGAAAGATCAAGCGGTGCTTTACCTTCATTATTTTTATGTTATAAATCGCACCTCGCATTAATAAGAACTTAGTAACATCCAAAAAACCATTCTTGGCTGCAACATGAAGCGATGTCGCACCGCTAGCAGCGGTTTTAGCATTGATGAAATCGTTTAATTTATCATGACTTACATGTTGTAATAAAACTTCAACAATTTCTTTGTAACCTTTAGAAGTAGCAGTGTGTAATGGTGTATTACCTTTATTAGTAACTCGAGTAACATCAGCTCCGTTTTCTAGTAAGATGTTCACAACACTTGCCTGGCCACTGCTAACAGCGTAATGTAACGGTGTTCTTCCATCAACGTCTTTATCATTGGCATCAACTCCATCTTCTAATAGACGCTTAACGACTTGTATATCACCATTACTAGCAGCAATGTTAATGTCTTTCTGCAGATACTCGAGAATTTCCAATCGTTCGTCACCTTTAAACTTAAGTACAAAATTAATATGTTCTATATTTTTAAAATATCTGAAACAATGGGATGACTTGGTCCAAAAACAGCTTTGATTGGATTAAAACATTCTTTGTAGGCTTTAAGTGCATCAATGGATTTACCTTGACAATAAAGTGCATTTGCCATGCTGTATTGAGTTTGCAGGGTATTAGGATTATTTGGTCCTAAAACACGTTTCTGGATATCAAAAACTTCTTGAAAAGCTTTCAAGGCTTTCTGATATTTTTTTTGATTGAGAAACATTGCAGCAATGTTATATAACGTTCCCAAAGTACTCGAATGATTAATACCAAAAACTACTTTCTTCTTCTCGTAAACCTCTTTATAAACTTTCAATGCCTCTTCAAACTTACCTTGGTCAACCAGAATCTTTGCTACATTATTTTCAATACACACAACTGTTGAGTGATTTGCACCTAATATATTTTTTTTTCTTTCAAGAGCTGTTCTATTGATATTTAACGCTTCTTCGTGTTTGCCTTGTTCCTCTAATACGATTGCCATGTGACAGTAAGTTTCTAATGTATCTGAATGATTTGGTCCTAATAATTCTTCTTGTTTTGGACAAACTTCTTGATAAATATTAAAAGCTTCTTCATTCCTTCCAAGCCTATACAGCACTAAAGCAATTGTACTCCTTGTACTTAAAGTATTCTTGTCATTCAAACCCAATATTTCCTTCTGTTTCTGGAAAATTTCTTCAAATGTATTTAAAGCTTCTTGATAAGCCCCTTGTGTGTATGATACTTTACCAATGAACATCTGAATATCTAAAGTGCCAGGATTATCTGACCCTAGTATTTCTTTTCTTTTTTCATATGAGCTTTTAAACAAACTTAAAGCACTCTGATTATCACCTTGATTGAGAAGCAATTCACCCATTTTAAACTGAATGGATGCATCATTTTGTGATACCTCTTTTAACTGTTCGACTTTTGAGAAGTTACTATGCACTGCAGCAACTACTAACGTTTTGTTTTCTCTATCGCAAGCATTCATTATTGCTCTTACTGTATCAATATCCTTTATCTTGTTAAGATCATTAATAACTTGAGAATTATCATTTTTAACATGTTTAAATGAGTCACTCAGTAATTTAAATAAACTAGTTATACATTTGTCTACAGCAAAATCTGATGGTGTTTTACCATCATCAGAAACTGCATTATACACTGCACGATTAGATAATAGGAGCTTTACAATTTTTAAGTGAGAGAACTTAGCAGCATAATGTAGAGGCGTAAACCCATCATTATTAACTGCATTAGGATCAGCTTTGTTTTGTAATAGAATATTGACAATCCTATCATAACCTTTCCACGCAGCATAATGTAATGATGTTCCATTAATATTTTTGGCGTTAACGATCGCACCTCTTTTAATGTAATTCTCAACTTCTGAAGAACCATTACGTTTTACAGCCTCAAACAATTTTTCAGTTACCGTTAATAGATCGATAACGCTTTCGTCATCCGACATTTCTAAAGGACTTGTAGAAGAATTGTCAACAGCGTTATAAACTGCTCCATTTTTTAATAAAACTTCAATAAAGTCTCTATAACCGAAATTAGCAGCAACATGCATAGGAGTTAAACCATTAGCATCTTTAGCATTAACGTCAGCGCCTTGTGATATCAAGTACTTCGTAACTTCTAAATGACCTTTTATTGCAGCATAGTGTAGTAATGTCTGATTAGCTATACCAGGATCATTAATACTTAATCCCTTACTAAGGAAAAATTCTACAGTATCTTTATAACCTTCTCTGGCTGCAATATGTATAGGTTTTGAGCCAAAAATATTTTTAGCATTTACATCAGATCCCTTATCTACCAAATATTTTATCGTCTCTAAGTTACTTTCTTCTGAAGCAACATGCAATATCGTATAATCATCGTTACGTTTAGAAACAATATCTATTTTCTTGTATTGCATTAACAATTTAACTACTTGTAAATGACCACGTGCCACTGCTAATTCGTCAGGTGTTCTATCGTCATTATTCTTAACATTAATATTTGCTTTATTATCCAGCAAAACTTTTACAACATTATCATGACCATTTACTGCTGCCAGATGTAATGGTGTAACATTTTCTGTAGATTTAACGTTGACGTTAGCTCCACCTGCTATTAAAATCTCAACGATTTCCTCATAACCCTCCTGCGCTGCAAAACATAATGGTGTTAGATTATCAGAAGTTATGGCATCAACATCAGCTCCTCTTGCTATCAGAGCATTCACTACATCCGTATGACCTCTACCAGCAGCCCAATGTAATAAATCAGCATTTGCAGAATCTTTCATATCAACATAGGTTTTTTCTAGCAAAATTTCTACAATATCACTGTATCCAGCAAGAACTGCTAGTGACAAACATTTAATGCCTTCTGCGTTAACATTAGCCCCACTTGCTATAAGAACTTCCACGATTTGCCTGTAATTACATTTTATAGCAGAAAGCAATGGTGTCATGTTACCGCTCTTAACATTAACACTGGCTCCATTTGCTGCCAGAATCTCAACGATTTCTTTATTACCTGCTTGCACGGCTATATGTAATGGAGTATTATCTGCAAAATCTCTTGCATCAATTTGGGCTTTATTTCTTATTAAAAGGTTAACAATACCTTTGTGGCCTTCTACAACAGCAGTGTGTAATGGAGTAAAACCATTAATAGCTCTAGTGTTTACATTAGCTTTGTGTTTTATTAGAAAACCGATAGTATCTTCACGGCCGCTAAGAGTAGCAAAATGCAATGGTGTCATACCACTATGAAATTTAGCATTAACCTTAGGTGTATCTTTTATTAAAAGATCAATACCGTCTTGAGCTTTAGCCTCAATCTCAGCTTCACTTTTTATTAAAAGATCAATAATGTCTGTGTGGCCGTTCAGAGCAGCTGCATGCAATGGTGTCATACCACCATGAGATTTAACATTAACATTAGCTTTATTTTTTATTAGAAGATTAATAATGTCTCTGTGGCCTCCCATTGCAGCTGCATGTAATGGCGTTAAATTAGTAGTGGTTTTGGCATTAATTTTTGCTCCATTTTTTATTAAAACTTCAGCAACTTCTTTATGACCACCATCTGCCGAGCAGTATAACGGTGTAGAATTATCTTGAGCCCTAGCACAAATGTCCACACCATGTTTAAGTAAAGCAACAACCATTCCTAGATGACCAAACGCGGCAGCAAGATGCAACGGAGTATAACTTGTAACAGTGGCAATACTAGCGTCGGCTTTATTCTTCAGTAGAGCTTTAACAATTCCCTCATGCCCATCTTTTGCCGCAAACAGCAAAGGTGTATTATTGTAGAATTCGTTGACAGCATTAACATTAGCTCCATGCTTCAATAGAATATTCACTATCGACTCATGACCGTTTTCTACTGCATAGTGTAATGGTGTACAGCCAGTTATGATTCTAGCGTTAATATCAGCTCCTTTTAAAATTAAAGCATTTACTATTTCCAAATGGCCATATAACGCTGCTACATGTAACGGTGTCCAATCTTTATCATTTCTAACGTTAACGTCTGCCTTATTTTGAAGCAAGAAATTAACTAACTCTAGATGACCTCTCTCTATAGCAGCGTGCAACGGGGCATCACCACCAGTAGTTTCATTGATATCAACGTTCCTATCTTTTTTCAGTAAAATCTTAATCACATTGATATGATTATTATCTATTGCGTAGTGTAAAGGTGAAAAACCATCTTTATCTTGGGCACTAATATTCGCTTTATTTTTTAATAAAAATTCTATAGTATCCTTGTGACCATATTGAGCAGCAACATGTAACGGAGTTCTGTTTCTCTTATCCAGCTCATTAACACATAAACCTGCTTTTACAAAAAATTCTACAATATTTTTCCTTCCATGGGCAGCAGCAATATGCAATGGGCTTTGACCATTAATATCTTTCACATTAACGTTTAAATTTTTATCAAGAATGAATTTTATAACTTCAAGACTGGGTCCCTTAGCAGCAAGATGTAACGTGGTCCAAGAATTAACACTTCTAGCATTAATATCTGCTCCTCTTTTTAGAACATCCTTTAAGCTTTCTAAATTTCCTTCTTCCAAAGCAGTAAACATTCTTTCCTGATTAGTAATAGTATCTAAGTCTTGATTGTATTTCTCTCTCAACTTGAAAGAATTATCGCTTACCAACTTGCCAATCCTTTTCTTGCTTTTTATTATATTTCCTTCAGTAAGTTTTTTAGCGTTCAAAACAACTGCTATTGAAGGATCAGATAACAAAACGTCAACTAAAGCATTATCATGCGCTAAATGATTACGTAAACATTTTCCAGTTAATAAAGGAGTGTTATCGTCTAAAAAAAGTAGATTATTTTCCAAGTAATGCTCTGAGGTATCTAAAATTGACATGATATCTAGTACAAGCATTTCTACTAGTGTTTGTAATTTTTTATCATTCTTAAAGAAAGGTAATTTTTCAATTAATTGATCACTCAATGCGTTATTACTTAAAATACTTTTCAGTTCAGATAGCTTCAAAGTAAGCTGGTTATTATATTCTTCTTCTGTTATATCGTAAGTCTTCCTTTGTTTATATGTAGAACTAAACGAACCGTTCTCATTCAACATTCCTCTTAATTTCTTAATCCATCTGATATCACTTGTTCCAAATTGAGGAATATAAAAAAAAATTTCGCAAATTAATGTGTTTACTCTAGCAAAATTGTCATCTCGTATTCTTGATTTAACACTACGAAAAATTTTCATTACCAACTCAGAAATTTCGTTAAGACTATGAGGCTTTATTTTCGAAGTCATATTCTCTAATGTTCGTTTAGCAAAAAATTTCGTTCCTTCAATAACGTTGTAGTCAAACTTAAGATTTTCACTCAAACTGATTAAGCCCTTTAATAATTTATATCCTGTAATATAATCAGTTTTGATATTTTCTGACCGAGTTTCTGCATAACTGATTATGTTATTAATTTTATTAAACAACTCATTTTCATAATTCGTCTTTTCAGTTATACAATCGTTTAATTTTTTTATGAGTTTTTCAAGTTTTTCGTATTCCATCATTTTAAAATTTTCCGATATCATTTCATCCAATTTAACATTACTAAATATTTCAGCAATTTCTTTTATCTCGCCTAAGCTCTCACTATCAGCAATTTTTTTTAGCAGCATTCTGATCGTTCTAATTTTTTTACTGTAAAGAATAGCAGTAATTACAATATCGATTCTTTTAGTATCATTTTGTACACCGGTAAAAAAACTAACATCTGTATTTTCCTCAATTTCTGTTCTCTTGGAGAGTGAATAAGCATGTGATAGCGAATTACGTAAATCTATAATTATTTCTCTTGTGTTTTTCGGTAACGATAATAGCAAAAGCTCACTTGTAGTATTAGATAACTTTGGAGATTCTAGAGTGTTTTTTAAATGCTCACCGATAATCTGTAAAACTCTTGTAATAATTAACTGTCCTTCCCTTTTTTTAGGATCAGCCGATAACGCCAACTTTATATAATCACTTATTTTCATTAAAGAATGGATATCCCTAATTTGTTGATAATCGTCATACAACTCTTCAAATTGAGGATAACTGCTAATAATCTCGGCAACAACTTTCTCGCGTTTTAACTTTGGAAAATCAGCAAATTTACCAATGTTCACACTTCCTATATTATCTTTTATATCTTCAAGTTTCTTTGCAAAATTTTCTAAGTGATTTAGTATTTTGCTTTTATTCAGCGTAGCATTATAAAATAGATTAATTTCTTGTCGTTTTGTGTGAGAGGAAACAAAACTGACTAAACAAAACTCCATTTCTTCCCACGGTAATCTATCATAGGTTGAGTTCAACTGCCGCTTTAATATATAAATATTTTGGGCGATAAATTTTGCTACAAATAAAGCCCTTTTATCTATTTTTTCCGCGTTTGAGTAATCTGTCTTTAACAAGTTAATGTTTTGAAGTGTTAATTCAATCCGTTCTCTGATATTATTAAGATAATTCTTCACATTTTTATCTTTTCGAGAACCATTAGAGAAGAAACGGAGGTTTACTAACTTATTTTCAACAAAAATTTCCATTTCGGCTGATAATGGTACGTCCTTTAATTTTAATTCTTCATAAGCTCTTGAAAGTATTGTATCCAATTCCCCTAAATAAACAGCAAAATATTTACCTGGCCATTTACTAATGAGTGTATCAAGAAGCTCAACATTGCATGAACGTATAGCATAATAAAAGGCATTATGGCACGTTTCATCTTCATCATCTGGCAGTATAGTGTTTCTTCCAGTAACAATAGACAGATTATTTAGAATTTTACCGTCACTATCAAATAGATACTCTAAAATTTTTACTTTATTATGTTTGCAAGCTAAGATAACTAAATTAGTGCTTCTAACAGGGTTGCTGGCATTATAATAGTCTCTCAAAGTTATTTCATCTTCTGCGTTACTTATGTTGTCAATTAAATTACATAATTTTTTTAAGCTATCAATATTATCCTCTGATACTGCCTTTTCAAGTTGAGTTAGAACTTGGGGATAAAGTTCTCTTGCTTGTTTCTCCATTTTTTGTATTCTGTTATAAATTCCTCTTTAAATTTAGAAGCGATAAAAGCTATAGCTGTCAAAAATCAGTTTGTTTTTGTGTGTCCTTCTCTCTATAAACTTCTCTAACAATAAGATCCAATTATTCCAGCAGTAGGATGACAAAATTTATTTAAAATGGCACGAATAAAGAAATACTTCTTGACACATGTCTAAGTAAGCTAAAAGCTATGCTAATATGTTTTTAGATAATATTGGAAGTGACACAGAGAAGAATCAACCACAGGTCAAAAGCATAAAAACAGGCCAGTAACGTTCTATTGGTCTGCAATACGCTAAAGGATGTAAATTTGTCTTGTATTTTTCGCAATGTAAATTTCAAATTAGTTAAGTCTGTGTTTTTTAAACTAAAGTTATGACTGAACGGACGTTATAAAAAATAAACAAAATTGATTCAGTCCTTATGGTTACTTGATTTCACCATCAAGAAGAATTCCTCTGATTGATAATCTTTTCTTCCTTTGTTACAGGTGCCGACGTCTCAGACTCAGCTGCTCACTCCATTAGGATCGACTTATATCTCGTATAGATTGTTCTCAGCAACAGGTAAGTATTCCTCACAGTAGACAGTTATTCTACGCAACAGAGAACCGTTATTAATTTAGTTTCAGATATCAACGACACCCGGAATAGCAGCGAGGTGCAAAAGGAAAAAAAGGTTCAAACAACTCGTACCATATTCACTTACAATAGAACGTTTTATATGAATCATCTCTGGCTCGCTCGTACAGACACCACACTCGCACTCGCCGGGCCATGCACACTCAAATGTTTCGTATATGACTCGCGGTGTACTCGGAAGTTATTCGCAATTTCGCGTATCAACACGCAATTGTAACAAATACCTGTAAGTAATTCGACGTAAGTCGGCTGGTAACACGTTGCAACAAGTCTCTCGCAATTCGGTACAAATTGTTTTTCCCGGCAAGTGGCTTTTCTTTGTTCTTAATCGCAATCACTATTTCGAGTCCTTGCAGTAGCCCCGACACACACACGTGTCACAGGCCTATTAAGACGTAATAGCGTCGCTCGGTGTTCGGGGCGCCTTCGATATTACACGTTGTCGCGCGACACCGTCTCTGTCGGCGAGATTCACGTCCGCTCGCTGCGATTCCCGGGCAATAACCTTTATTCTTCAATTGCTTATTCACAATTACGTTTAACTGACTACTAACGCACATACGTTCTGCCGGCAAACAACCAAGATCCAAGATCTCGCGTGCACGTAACGCACATCAAAAGGAAAGACTACGTGAAACCCGGCTCGAAGTCTATTGATCTATTGGCTCCTGCACTCCTGCGTACAGGACGTGGAATCGCGGAAACGCTTGTCTCGCGGGAAGAGACGACGCGACAGCCAATAAACTTCTTCGTCTTACGAAAAACGGCACGTTGATTGGCTACCGCGTCCCTTCTCGCTGCGCGGCAAACGTTTCCGCGTCCTGTGCGCAGGAACCATATGCGCTCGTCACTTCGGTGACTTTGACGAACTTTGAGCGGTGGATTTCGATGATTTCGAATCTTGAATCTCGAATCTCGGATTGACGAGTTGACGATGCGCGACGTTATTTATTGTTGATTTATTAATTCTCTTCTACCAGATTTTGATATACTGACAATTATGCTGTTATAAATATGAAATTTATAAATATAAAAATATTAAAAACTATAAATGTAATGAAATAAATATTTGTAAGCATAAAATTTGAAATTTAAAAATGTAATGCATAAAAATCCTCTCTTAATCAATACGCTTTAAAGAAAACTTCTTGCATTTAAAAAATTAGTACATTTTTTAAAGCATACTTAAATTTACATAACAATAATAAAATATAATATTTAGAAAAAATTATAATTTGTTTTACTTTTATTTAAATTTATTTTATATTTATGTGTAACGTATACATACATGCATTATATGTGTTGCGCAAAGGCACTCACGATAAGGCGGTGGGTAGTGAACGATATCGATAACATGCTCCAATCGCTACGTTCTCCCCACGATATATCGTCTTACATTTGACTTCAGATAAGCATGAAGAATACGCTCTTTTATTCGGCGGATATTATTATAAACGTTCGTCACGATGATCCTTACGTGACGAGCGAGCCTTCCCTATAATATCAAGTGACGATAATATTGTAACAGCTAATCATTTTGTTAATACGGATAGAGAAATATATGTATATATTTAGAAATTTTATATTAATCTTTTGAAAATGAAGATGGTACCGATATAATGTTCTGTATTATAATTAAATATTTCATATTTAGACTTAAATGTTGTGCGGAGAGAGAGGATTATGTAATGAAATACCTAAAGTAATAAAAAGAGAATTTAATCTGTTGTATGATATTGCAGTTTTAGCACAAACTGATATATAAATGCATGTTTCCCAACTTTCTTTGACAATATCAGAAGTATTTTAAAGAATAGATCGTCTACTTAATTCCAAATTTGTGGTAGGTGATAGATCACGGGGACACACAACACACATGGAACAGAAGATGTACCAGAAGATAACGCCACATCGTCGGCACTTAATCCAATCAGTTAGATACATAACAGTATTTTCCATAATATGTGTCTAATAACAGTTTTCTTAATGAGATTTAATTGTCTTGCAGAACATCAATATGTAAGATATAATCCATTAAAAGCAGAATGGGTGCTACTATCGCCCCATCATATGAAGCGATCTCGGGAAGGTCAAATAGAACCCACTACACACGGAGCTTCCAGATTACGATCCCAGAAATCTCCTTTGACCAGGGAATGTTAGAGCTAGTGGAGAGGTCAGTTGGTTACTTTTATTCTATTATACAAATCACTATTTTCGTTCCCATAACTGAAACATCAAAATTTTTTATTTTATTTGATAAAAGGACACTTTGCTATATTTGTTTTAATATTACGTTCTGTCGCCTACATTTCTACTTAGTATTTATATCGGTATCTTACTCTTCATTTACGGGAAATTTTTGTAACAGAATAAAATTTTATATAATATATATTTCTCTCTCTTTCTCTATTTGTTAACATGTATCAGTTATATGTATACTTCTAGTTAAGTATGTAGGTACATGCATAATTGGTTAACATACATATTTTTAGTTAATTATGTAATTTACTTGCATATTTGTAATTAAATTTCCGAGCATACGCATCCCCGAGCGATTAAATACCCGGGCATAATACGTAATTAGTTAACAAAGTTTTATCTTATAAAAATTAATAAATTTTTACTTGTGTTACAGAAATGACTTTTTTTATATTATGTTTCTTTGCTCTTTAAAGTTTAAAAGCGAGATTTCAAAGAACAAATATATACGGATCCTAATATTATATAAAATTAAATAAACTCTTAGCTCTACGAAAATTAGAACATGCATAAGAAAATTCGAAGAATGTTTGTAAAATTTTACACTACGTTAGATTGCATAATAATAAAAAATTTTAAATTTTTTGAACGAATTTCTCTAACATACTGTAGAAATAGACAACTTGGAATATGCAAATGGCCAAATGTATTTTTATTATTGTTATATGCTCTGAAATAGCTGAATAATTTTAAAGTGTTTAAATTACTATTTTTTCTAAAAGTAATTTACACGTTTGATATGTATGTTTTACAAAATAACGTTAATATTCACAAATATACGTAAATGCATTTTCTTCAGTTATTGACAATATTGCAATATTCATGTAATTATCTATTTCCATATTAACACACAGAAATATTGTTATCAATAGCTGTCTAAATTTTGTATTTTTTTATTATTTTCGAAGTACTGTTTTTAAATATCGATACGTAATAATTAAGACAGCTTTACAAAACTGGAACTCATATGAGATAACACATAAACTTTCAAACCAATATTTCTTAAACCCATTATACCTTCGTGTAATATATTCAATAAATAAGAATTATCAATAATAGAACTTGAAAAAAATGTGCCAATGTTTATTTCTAAAATTGGCATATACCTCTAACTAGCATTATAATCACATTTCATCCAAGTACATACAGTGTTAAGTACACACGTTATCTAACCCCATATCTTGAAAGTCTACAACTCTATCTCTTGTTAAATTACAAAATAAATGTGCTTTTAAAGACATTTCGTTTAAACATAAAATATAATTTCTTTCAATGTTTTTTAGTTTTAATTTTTAATACTTTAAATGCTACATTTTAAATACCTGGAGTTAGATAAAAGGTATGTGTAAGACTTTCTTATGTTACAGGATTAGGCAGACAAAATAATTTAATAACCGCTAAATCTTTATATGCTTTAGGACTAGAGAAATATAAAGATCATGTTGTTCGAAAATAGAACTATTCTACCTTTGGCATTTACTTCAAACAGACATGCTTACAAAATAGAACCCCGCATTAAATCGGTGGAAAATAGCTTTCTGTCAAATGAGTTGAAATTTTGATATGTGTATTTTAGTCTCAAAATGGACACAACTGTCGAAAATGGACCATTTGGGTGTTATTGAACTTAAAGCGTACGTAACCAACTGATGATACAGTAAAAGTTTCCTTACATTTCGGAAGTGTATTAAATGTTTATATGTGTAATATTTGCATGTTCTTGAACATACACACTCCCACACCCCTCACATATACAAAATATATACACATACAAAAATACACCTATACATGGACGGAGGCAAATATGTATGTATGAAATAATGGATGCACAGTATGACATGTAAGTACATACGTATTTGTGCGTTCAAGAACCTGTGAGCGTAGTTTATAAAGCGTGTGTGCCGAGTAAGCCGAATAATTAAGCCAAGGCCGCAAAAATCTTGCTGACGTGCAAGTAAACGTGTTCTGAAAAGAACAGACTAAAGTGCCACTATCGACGTTGGACCGTGCGAAAAAGCAACAAAGCAACCAACTCATGCTTCTATAAAATCGGCACGGCATTTGCAAATGTGTGCGCGAGTAGCACCTAGGGAAACTCGGCGGACGTCGTGTCGCCGCGCCCAAGAGGCTCGCACAAGAGTGACGTCTGAAAACGCACAACCCGTGCACGACGTCTGGCTCTGCCGCACGCTGAATCCCGAATATCTCTATAGATATTTATACAGATATATATAGATATATTCTTGTGTGTGTGTGAGAGGGTGTGTGAAAGCGTGTATGTCCAAGAATCTGCAAATATTACACACTTATAAACATTTAATATACTTTCGAAGAGTAAAAAAACCTTTGCTGAATCATCAATCACGCGATAGGTACGCTCTGAAGTCAATAACACTGAAACACTGAAACAGTCCATTTTTTAGGGTTGTGCCCTTTGAGACTTTTAATCAAAAAGCCCTAAACTGCAAACATAAAAAATTTCAGCCCATTCGACCAAAAGTCATTTCCCATTAATTTAGTTGTGGGTAATTTAGTTCTTTGCTGTTACTCGGCGAAAAAATTGATCTACTGCCATGTATACTAAATGCATATCTACTTCCGCATTGTCTTTTTTCATCAACATGATATAATTTTCTTACTTATCTACTTATCTTACAGCTTGCTTTAATTTCTGTCGAATTTGACGTTTCCTTGGTGACTTTGTTGATAAAGTCAACGATATTTGTACATTTATATCTTTTTTCTTTCTTCTAAATTGATGTAATTTAATGTATTTTGCAATTGTATCATTTTATAAGTAGCCAAATTTTTTTTTATAACATAAGACGTTTTTATGTATAAACATACTTAAAAAATTATCGTTTCCCTTATCTAGTAATTAGTCTTTCAAGGAAATCATAATATTTGTATTTGATGCTTCTGTACGTATTATATATTGTTTAGTAAATCTATAATATTTGAATAACTACTTCAAATAAATTATCTCCTTAAAGAAATATACAAAAATATGCTGTAAAATGTTCATGTAAAGATAATACCATGGTAAAATTTAAGAATAATTATATATACATGTACATATATACATATATATATATACATATATAATATAAAAAATATACATATAGATATTAATTATGAAAACATATATATCCACATATACTAATATTACTATCAGTGGCTTCGGCAGTGGCGGCGTGGTCAGCTTGTTTCGCCCAGTTGGCGGCGTCCGACTGCTGAATCATCTCAATTCGCAATTTGTCTCGTTCTGCTGCAATCAAGGCGAATGGTTGTGTCCAGTGTCGCTTCTAATTCCGCACATAAGAACGTGTCTCAGCATTCCTCCATGGCCGGTTGAACTGAATCGTATTCCGACGGGTTGTCGCACAATTTTTCGAAGTTCGTTTCAAATCTTGAACGTACACGTGATACTACTTGTCTGTGCAGACTGCAGTCCCTAGAGAAATAGTACATACAAGATATGTAAAAGGTATGCACAATTTATGTATGGGTATATAGAGCTCTGTATATCAAATGTGTGTATTCTATTCGTGGCCTGTGTATTTAGATAATAAAAGAAACAAATTTTTTGCAAGATTAATAAGATGTTCGCATTACCAGACATATCCTACATTACCATTCCAAAAAAATCTATCTTCGAAAAATTGATGTAACATAACACTTACTGAAATTTGTTAGGAACACGTTATAACAAACATTTGACACAACTCAGAAAAACTTAATTTATTTATCTATAATAGTTCTCAAAATTATCTTTAAAAAAGTTTAGAGTATCCCGCACTTCCCCTATATGTATATTCAATCTGTGCATATGAAATACACACGACTGAATATACCTATATTGAATCTCTATGTACGAATAAAATCAAAATACTGTACAGAATTCTAAATATACGAGATAAACAAATTTCTATATACCTTTTAAATATCCATGTCCTCTAGGAGCTCCTGAGGTCTAAGATGACCGAAGAGATAATGTGGCGTATTTCTAGTGGTTCCATGTACTTCGGCGCGAGCATTGAATCCTGCCTGCTTGTCAGACAGCAAGTGGTCTCGTTTACACACCCAATCCTCGTTGTGAGGGAGCCAGTCTCGCAAATTGTAGCGCAGGTTAACTGAATCTTTATTAACTCGTACGCCTCTTCCAATCGACAGCAAACGGTGTGCAGCGGTCCTGGGTTTGGTGTTTTCCCTTGGGCATCTCAATTCATGACCGTGATTGAGGAAGGCGGACATCCCAGTTATAAGTAAACCTGCAGCTTGGACAATCGTTCATCCCAGGTCTTATAAATTGTTCTGGACATATTGTGACCATGGTATTGATTGGTGCGATTGGTGAGTCCGACCGAAACGCACAATGTGAGACGTGTGCTGGTGTGAAACGTTGACGTATCCTGAATCCCTGTAGTAGATCCGATAATTGTCGAAACCGTAGTTGCCGTTATCCGATAGGATCTCTTCGAGGTATCAATGAGGTACTACAATCACCTCGAAAATATTCTTTACGATGTTTATCACGGTAGCTTGGCGGAGTGCCAGTATTTCGGTCCACTTCGTGAAACCGATCGTGTACATTTTGGAACCAGGCGTGTTCCGTGCTGGAACGCGGCAATAGCGGTATCGCTGATTAGTGGCACGCCCGTCTTAATCCGGATGACACGTTGGAACCAGTCCGTGGGCCCTCGGACTTCTTCGAATTTCGGCAACTCTATCCGCAAAAATTCCTGCAGACTTTCTTCTTCCAGTGGTCTTTTTCGGGCTTGGAGAACTGAGGTAGGACCGCTTTTTTCTTGGCCCCAGTGGCATTTTCCGGCGGCGGGTGACATTTCTTTGTTAATATGCTATCCTTGCCGCATTAGAAGCAAAACCAACGTGAGATTCGTAGAGCGAATGCTCTGGCTGCTTACATCATAGGCGGTTGCGACAACCGGTGCTTTCTGCGTTGTCGTTTGGCGGCTCTTGGTTTGTGCTTCTATGATCTGTACTCGATTTCTTCAATACGGCAGAGTATGTCTCCCGTTCGCCTCACGGTCTCCCGTTGAATGTATAATTACTCGTATCTCAGATACACGTTGTTGTACAGCATGTCGACTCTCTTCCTCCAAGAATCCGGTAGACGACGATACATGGCGATAATATCAATGGCGAATTTGTGATAAGGCTTGTCCGGCAGCTGTAACTTGACTCGATATGGATCTCACATATGAATTGGAAGCGGAAAATTATTGCAGCAAGTAGTGTTCGAGAAAATAGTGGCAAAATCCTCCGATTCTTGTCAGTTGTGCCGGTTACTGCCATAGGAGTCCTTCTCCGCAAAGCAACTCGAAAAGTCCCATTAGTGATTGCGACTCAGTATATTAATACCCGGATTTCAATTCCTTAAGTCTCTCCAGGGACGGCAGTAGAATTTTCCCGTCGAAATGGGAAATTTTATTCCTGTATCTGATTCATAAATTTTGCCAACGAATCCGTGTATGGCAGGTTTTCTGGCGGATGCATCGGAACGGAAAGTGTTCGTGTCCATGTTTTCCAGGCGATTTGTGCGAAATATTTTTGAGTAAACGCTAACAAATTGGTTCATGCGTTATAAAAAACAGAGTAGTATAAAATTGGATTTTAGATCTATACTCGACTAAAAAGTTAAATTTAGAAAGAACTGGAAACGCAACTTGTGCAAGTAATGCTGCAATTGTTCCTGTAGGTAGTAACCTCTATATCAAAAATGGCAATATATTATTAAACGAATAAATTGAGAAAATGTGAAAGAGAGGGGAGATATAACTCTATTACTTAGTTTTGATGTTAATCTAATCAATGGTTATTCCTACAGTCAAGGTAAATCAGAATTTTTTATAGAAATTGGAAAAATAATGTATCCAATACACTATACTAATGTATCACAATACTAAAATAATGTATCACAATACAACGTTATAGAAGCTTGGAGGAAATTTTACGAACCGATGATTTAATCGAAAAACTTCTTTTCTTTTCCTTCTTTTTTTTAAGATTTCTTTAGCATTACCCAGAATGCAACACAGGGAAGTAAAGTCTGTAGCATCCCGTGTGTTTGTGTGTGTGTGTGTGTCACAGCAGAGATAAGGACCCCACGGTTCGTCACTCCCGTAGCATTTTCTGACTCCAAACCCTCTCTGCTGCTACTGTTGCGAGTGCGTGCGTGTGTGCGCGTGTGTAAGAGAGGAAAGGGTCACAGGTGTTCGAAAAAAGGAACACCATGTATAGATAATATTTAACATAAAACTTTGCTCACAATAAATATCAAACTCTCGCGTTTGATGAAATAAATACTATATTCAACATAAACTTTGGAATTCAAATAGAAATTATTATAAAATACATTCTTAGAAACTTAATCTAAACATTCATGTTATCTGTGACCCTTCCTGATGATATAGTTAAACTTGCTGAAAAGTCTTAACCAGCCAGAAAGTGTTTCTATTGAATATAATAGTTATTTGTGTAACAAGTGCGGGAAGTTGAAAATTGGACACGGGTGCGGAGTGGACGCACGAGCCGAAGGCGAGTGCAATCACCCGCACGCGTGTCCAATTTTCAACCCGCACGTGTTACACACACTATTTTATATCACACGTGCGTGGAAAGTGGCCCATTACGCGCGTGTTTTCGTAATGGGCCACTTTCCACGCACGTGTGATATAAAGTTACTATACAAAAATCAAGCAAGAAATTATTTATGCATTATAGTCAGAAAAGTATAGCAAACTTATTACATTAGCTGAATTATATCAGTATAAAGGATCACAATCACTATTTTTGTCAAAACAAAACAAGGAGCAAAGCAACTAGCTAACAAATTGTGCAATGATCATTCTATCGTCATGACAGTGACGATTTATGACAGCACAAACGTTAAAGTCAATCCTTTTCATCGTGTTCGCAATCAAATTATAAATTGCAGATGTTGTCTCTCGTGATAATATTCCTACACGTTAATAATTATGATGCACTATAATCGCAAGTTAACTATAGTTAACTAATAATGTTTATAGTTAACTGATAATTTTAATGTTTTGTCAATTCAAAGTGAAGTTTTATTCAATATCAATATAAATGTTATTGAATATAACTTTTTTCCATATACCTGCAGTGATCAACAATTATGATATATTAAAATAAGTTTTGCATTTGCGGTAAAATAATCATTACGATATAAGTACGATCAAAAGTACGATTTTTGCAGACATCGTGTTTCAAATCGTACTTTTGATCGTACTTTTTCGACTCGGAGTCAGGTCGAGTCAGCAAATCGAATATGCTATATAAGACGGTCTTAAATATAAGATCCGACTATGAATACCGGCCTTGAAGAACCACACGAGCCACCACACAAGTTATTAAGTCACCACACCAATTACCACACAATTTTTATTGAAGAACAATCTTCATCAAGCTTTTATAAAAGCTCATTTCGCGAATTTTTATAAAAACACGAAGAATGTTCAGATTCGAGATGTCACAGCGTTTTTCTTCCTCCACTTATGTACTCAAAAACGCGTGGGTTTATTCGTGTCGGCTTGTCAGCTGTCGTTACCCGAATAAGCGTTTTTCATTTGTTACATAGGTGGAAGAAGAAAAACGCCGTGACTCGCGTTTGGATGACATTTCTGCTCCAAAGGTTGAAGAGCCTTAAAATATCGAGGGACAAAATGTCAAGTAAGTACTATACATTTTTTATCACTAACTAACTCACTATAACTAACTCACGATAATTCACTCATTTACGCGGAGTATATTATCGTAAGTGACTACATAAGTAACGCTCGCGTAAACGTGTATAAAAAATTAGTAACTACTTTTTTTTTAATTGCTTTATTTTGTTATTTTAAATAACATATTAAAAATCGAGAACGATATCGGCAGGGCTAAAAAAGTTATTCAAGATCAAAGGTCACAAAAATCAGTTTTTTGCGAAAATCTCGTTTTGTATGGCTCGAAGGTCAATTAAGGTGGTTACAAAAAAGAAAGATCATGAAATTCTCTACAAAAATTCTATTCATTTTTCACCTACGATAAACCGTTTGCGAAATACAAAGTGACGAATGTGTACGTCGAGCGTTGTATCCATTTCCGCATCACCTTTGAGGTAAGATACAAGGCGCGTAAAGCTAACTTTACACTTGTATTTCGCCACTTTGTATTTCGCAAACGGTTCATCGTACGTGAAAAATGAATAGAACCATTTTTGTAGAGAATTTCATGATCTTTCTTTTTTGTAACCACCTTAATTGACCTCCGAGTCATACAAAACGAGATTTTCGCAAAAAACTGATTTTCGTGACCTTTGATCTTGAATAACTTTATTAGCCCTGCCGATATCGTTCTCGATTTTTAATATGTTATTTAAAACAACGAAATAAAGCGATTAAAAAAAAGTAGTTTCTAATTTTTTGCACAGAAAACCTAAAATGACTGGACTAGTGTAGTATCACTCACTCACTCACTTTATATAACTCTTACACCTTGCGAATTATCTCTCTTTCTTTTTGACTGAACGCGTTATTCCTATGATGGTCACAAATGATTCTCACACACAATAAGAAAATTACACCACACGCACGCCAATATAGTTAACCCTTAAAGTGTATACGCTTTTTTCGGTACTTTTTAAGTATACGTGGGTCTGTCACATTCAACGCTATATTAAAGTATTTTAAAAAATCTAAAAAAATTCATGAAATATCTGTCTACATTGTAACTGACGATTTGATAGTTATTTTGATAAACATCGTTTATTTAATATCTTCTAACAGGTTTGCAAGTTTTACATATATAATACGAGCATATATAATTACGAGCAAATATCACTTGGCTTGGACGCCGTAGACCCACGTATACATGTTAAGGGTTAATTTAAATTAATTATATTAGATTTTATTATTATTTTCTTTCAGATGAAAATGAGCCTAATAAAGAAGATGATGAGAGGGATATGTTCCTCAGTGATGAGGAAAATGGAGGTGATCAGCCTCCATGCAAGCAGCTGCAGCAGCTGCAGAAAATGATGCAGCAATTGCTGAAACAGCAGCATCTGCAGCAGCAGCAGCGAGAAAATCAAGCGCTGTCGCTGCAAATTAAGAAGTTGCAATTGCAATTGCAGCGGCAGCAGGAGCAGCTGCAGCTACAGCAACCGCAACAAGCGCAGCAACCGCAGCCGCAACCGGAACAGCCGGAGCAGCAGCGGCAACAGCCGCAGCAAGAGAGAAATAGTATGTATTTCTTTCTATATTAATAGTATCATTTTTATCTATTATTTTTTATTATTAATTACATACACATTTTCCGTTTATAATATTCCTTTATTTCTTTTAGGACTCCGACGAGGAATGGAACGCGGGCGAGCGCGCGCGCGCTGGTATTCCCAGCGGGGCCGCCCCTGGGGACGAGGCCGTTACTTTGTAATAAAAAATTACTATACATGAATAATTAAAAATTACTACATGAAAAATTACTACCTGATTGATTATTAAAGATGTATGTATGTATATTGCTTAGTTGTTTAATTATAAATATACCCTACTAATACCCTATTATTAGATTAATAAGACTTTTTATATATTTTTATAATAGCATAAGCGTGTAATAAATATATGAATATTGCGTAATAATTATTGCGATTATATATGTACTATCGGCAATATATGCAATATTGCCAATGTTGGACCAGTTAAACAACATCGGCAATTTCTACGTGGGTATATCCATCCCATAGGCATGCACACACTAAAAATAAAAAATAAGAATAATTTTTTATCACACCTCAAAATAAGAGAAGACTGCTTACATTTTCAGTCAAATTAGAAAAGCAAAATATTGATTATAATTCGAAATTTAAAAAACGCAGCAGTAAAATTATATTAAAACAGCCAAATGAAAACTAAATATGGTAAGAAAAAACATACTTTTACAAAAAGAGATAAGCAAAGAGACGCAAAAAATACACCCTTATATTATTTTAAAAATTCAAATATAAAAAATAAAAAAGTGATCTGAAAAGTGGCTGTAATAGACGGAACTTAATCTGATAGCAAATGAAGAATCAATGATGCTGAAACTAGCAGCCGAGCGCTGGCGGCCAAAGTAGAAACGTAGAAAAAAGTAGAAAAAAATAAAAAAATTGTCCGTGCATTTGGCAATGTATTAACGGGGCGCGCGGTCTCCAGCAGCAGTCACGACACCTGAAGAAAATATAAAAATATATTTCTCTGCATCGCCGCTCGTTTCTATTACTTGTTGATCGCCATCTGAAATATTTTACATAAAGCAAAATTTATTTTAAATTGCCACGACGTTTGACTGCTGCTGGAGACCGCGCGCCCCGTTAATACATTGCCAAATGCACGGACAATTTTTTTATTTTTTTTATTTTTTATTTACAGCATTCTAGACATCTTCAGCAACAAATTAAGTCATGTAGGAAGTGGGAGCAATGTGTCTTTCTATTTTTTTACGCGTTTCTACTTTGGCCGCCAGCGCTCGGCTGCTAGTTTCAGCATCATGAAGAATCAATACGTTTCATTCACCTAGTTTCAACTATTCCAAATAGAGATATTATAACTAAATATTTTTAAATTTTTTAACGTGTTTCACAGAACCTTTATTAGTTTAAATATAAAAAAAATCTAGCATAACTTAGAGCGTAATGCTACAACTAAGATGTGGGCGGTATGGTAGTAGCCTTTCTCATAATAGTCCAAACCATTAAAGAAAAGCCGAATCAACAGCATGACAAAATAAAGGAGATACTTTGCTTAACTCCATTTCTGATAGCAAACTACCAATGCTCAAATTTCTTTAAAATTATTAACTTGAGTTACGTAATATTTCAAGAGCATTAATTAAAATGTTAAGCTTTTAATTCCCCTCTTTGTATTGACAACTTGTTATTTTTCATCTAGTTTTCTCAGCATTTCTAACAATTTAATCGCAACATTCTTGTGTCTATTAGCTATAGCAACTTGCAATAACGTATTTCCTTGATTATTACGAGCATTTGTTACAACTATAAACTGATCAGGTTTTATAACTTTTAATTTGCTGATCATTTTAAGATTACCATTTTTTGCATCTTTAAACATTTCTTCAACTAGTTTCAGTAAGTCATTAACGTTTTGGTCCTTAGAAAGATCAAGAGGTGTTTTACCTTCATTATTTTTAATGTTATAAATTGCACCTCGCTTCAATAGGGACTTGGTAACATCGAAAAAACCATTCTTAGCTGCAACATGAAGCGATGTAGCACCGCTAGCAGCGGTTTTAGCATTGATAAAATTGTACAATTTATCTTGACTTACTTGTTGTAATAAAACGTCAACAATTTCTTTGTAACCTTTAAAAGTAGCAGTGTGTAACGGTGTATTACCTTTATTAGTAACTTGAGTAACATCAGCTCCGTTTTCTAGTAAGATGTTCACAACACTTGCCTGTCCACTGCTAACAGCGTAATGTAACGGTGTTCTTCCATCAATGTCTTTATCATTTGCATCAACTCCATCTTCTAATAGGCGCTTAACAACTTGTACATCACCATTACTAGCAGCAATGTTAATGTCTTTCTGCAGATACTGAACAATTTCCGATGGTTCGCTCCCTTTAAGCTTACATACCAAATTAATACATTCTATCTTTTTTAAAATATCCAAAACAGTAGGATGACTTGGTCCAAAAATAGCTTTGAGTTGACCAAAACATTCTTTGAAGGCTTTAAGTGCACTAATAAATTTACTTTGAGAAAATAGTACATTTGCCATGTTGTATTGAGTATGCAGGGTCTGAGGATTATTTGGTCCTAAAACATTTTTTTGGATGTTAAAAACTTCTTGAAATGCTTTCAAGGCTTTCTGATATTTTTTTTGAATGAGAAACATTGCAGCAATGTTATGTAACGTCCCCAAAGTACTAAAATGATTAATACCTAAAACCGCTTTCTTTTTTTCAAAAACCTCTTCATAAATTTTCAATGCCTCTTCATGCTTACCCTGGTTAGTTAGTACCTTTGCTATATTATTTTCAACACATATAACTATTGGGTGATTTGCACCTACTATTTCCTTACTTTTTTCCAAAACTTTTCTATTAATATTTAACGCTTCTTCATATTTGCCTTGTTCCTCTAATACGAGTGCCATGTGAAGGTAAGTATCTAAAGTATCTGTATGATTTGGTCCTAACATTTCTTCTTGCTTTGGACAAACATCTTTACAAATATTAAAAGCTTCTTCGTTTCTCCCCAGCCTATACAACACTTCAGCAATTGTACTCCTTGTACTTAAAGTATTCTGGTGATTCAAACCCAGTACTTCTTTCTGTTTCTGAAAAATTTCTTCAAATGTATTTAAAGCTTCTTGGTAAGCCCCTTGTGCGTATGATACTTTACCTATGTATGTCTGAATATCTAAAGTGCCAGGATTATCTGATCCTAGTATTTCTTTTCTTTTTTCATGTGCGTTCTTGAAGAAACTTAAAGCCCTTTGATAATCGCCTTGATTAAAAAGCACTAAACCTGCGTTAAACTGAACGGATACATCACCTTGTGATACCTCTTTCAACTGTTCGATTTTTGAAAAGTTACTATGCACTGCAGCAACTACTAACGTTTTCTTTTCTCTATCGCAAGCATTCATTATTGCTTTTACTGTATCAATATCCTTTATCTTGTTAAGATCATTAATAACTTGAGAATTATCTTTTTTAATATTTTTAAATAAGTCACTCAGTAATTTAAATAAGCTAGTTATACTTTTATCTACAATAAAATCTGATGGTGTTTTACCACTATCAGAAACAGCATTATATACTGCACCGTTAGATAATAAAAACTTTACAATTTTTAAGTGAGAGAACTTAGCAGCATAATGTAGAGGGGTGAACCCCTTATTACAAACCGCATTAGGATCAGCTTTATTTTGCAATAGAATATTGACAATCCTGTTATAGCCTTTCCACGCAGCATAATGTAATGATGTCCCATTAGCATTTTTGGCGTTAACGATCGCCCCTGCTTTAACGTAATTTTCAACTTCTGAAGAACCATTACGTTTTACAGCCGCAAACAAATTCTCAGTTAATGTTAATAGATTAATAACGTTTTCGTCATGAGACATTTCTAATGGTCTTCTAGAAGAATCGTCAACAGCGTTATAAACTGCTCCATTTTTTAATAAAATTTCAATAAAGTCTCTATAACCAAAATTAGCAGCAAAATGCATAGGAGTGAAGCCATTAACATCTTTAGCATTAACATCACCGCCTTGTGTTATCAGATACCTTGCAACTTCTAAATGACCTTTCATTGCAGCATAATGTAGTAATGTCTGATTAAATGCACCACGATCATTAATACTTAACCCCTTACTAAGAAAAAACTCTACAGTACCTTTGTGACCTTCTCTAGTTGCAATATGTATAGGTTTTGAACCAGAGGCATTTTTAGCATTAACATCAGATCCCTTATCTACTATATATTTTACCACTTCTAACTTACCTTCTTGTGAAGCAATATGCAATATCGTATAATCATCATTACCTTTCGCATTCATATCTATTTTCTCGTACTGCAGTAACATTTTAACTATTTGTAAATGACCATGTGTCACCGCTAATTCCACAGGTGTTTTATTGTAATTATCCTTAACATTAATATTTGCCTTATTATGTAGTAAAACTTTTACAATCTTACCATGACCATTTACTGCTGCCAGATGTAATGGTGTAACATTTTCTGTAGATTTAACATTGACGTTAGCTCCACCTGCTATTAAAATCTTAACAATTTCCTCATAACCCTCACGTGCTGCAAAACATAATGGTGTTAGATTATTAACAGTTATGGCATCAACATCAGCTCCTCTTGTCATCAGAACCTTTACTACATCCTTACGATCTTTACTAGCAGCTAAATACAATAGTTCAGCAATTTCAGGACCTTCCATATTAACATAGGTTTTTTCTATCAAAATTTCTACAATATCACGGTAACCAGCAAAAACTGCTAGTGACAAAGGTACAATGCCCTCTGCATCAACATTAACTCCATTTGATATAAGAACTTCAACGATTTCTCTGTGATTATACATTATAGCAGAAAACAATGGTGTCACATTGTTACCTCTGACATTAACATTGGCTCCGTTTGCTGCCAGAATCTCAACGATTTCTTTATGACCTGCTTCCACGGCTGAATGTAATGGTGTATAACCTGCAAAATCTCTTACATTAACTTGGGCTTTATTTTTTATTAGAAGGTTAACAATATTTTTGTGGCCTTCTACAACAGCGACGCGTAACGGTGTAGACCAATCATTAGCTTTAGTATTGACTTTTGCTCCATTTCTTATTAGTGAAATAACAGCATCTTCACAGCCGTTCCGAGCAGCTAGAAACAATGGTGTAATACCGTCAAAAGTTTTAGCATTAACCTCAGCTTTATTTTTTATTAGGAGATCAACAATGCCTTTGTGGCCTTTCAGAGCAGCTAGGTGCAATGGTGTACGACCGTCATCAGTTGTTGCATTAAGCTTAGCTTTATTTTTTATTAAAAGATCAACAACGTTTTCGTGGCCTTTCAGAGCAGCTATATGTAGTGGTGTTAAATTATTATTGTCTTTGGCATCAATTTCTGCTCCATTTTTTATTAAAAGATCAGCAACTTCCTTATGACCACCTTCTGCTGAGCAGTACAATGGTGTAACGTTATTTTGAGCTTTAGCATGAATGTTAACACCATGATTAAGCAAAGCAGCTACTATTCCTAGATGACCATTCTCGGCAGCAAGATGCAATGGAGTAAAACTTGTAACAGTGGCAATACTAGCATCGGCTTTATTTTTCAGTAAAGCTTTAACAATTCCCTCATGCCCATCTTTCGCTGCACAAAGCAAAGGTGTATTATTGTAGAATTTGTTGACAGCATTAACATTAGCTCCATGCTTCAATAGAATATTCGCTATCGACTCTTGACCGGTTTCTACTGCATAGTGTAATGGCGTACAACCACTTAAGACTCTAGCGTTAATATCAGCTCCTTTAAAAATTAAAGCACTTACTACTTCCAGATGGCCGTTTAACACCGCTACATGTAACGGTGTCCAATCTTCATCATTTCTAGCGTTAACATCTGCTTTATTTTG
This sequence comes from Temnothorax nylanderi, assembly GCF_030848795.1. Taxonomy (NCBI): domain Eukaryota; kingdom Metazoa; phylum Arthropoda; class Insecta; order Hymenoptera; family Formicidae; genus Temnothorax; species Temnothorax nylanderi. Next base: position 877,934 of record NW_027249103.1, on the reverse strand, counting down.
AAGCAAGAAATTAACTAACTCTAGATGAGCACTCTCTGCAGCTGCGTGCAACGCGGTAAGGCCACCCATAGTTTCATTAAAATCAATGTTTGTATCGTTTTTCAATAAAATCTTGACTACATCGATATGATTATTACATATTGCATAGTGTAAAGGTAACAAACGATTTTTATCTTGGGCAATAGTATTTGCTTCATATTTTAATAAAACTTCGACAGTATTCTTGTGACCATTTTGAGCAGCAACATGTAGTGGAGTTCTACCATTCTTATCTAGCTCATCAACATATAAACCTGCTTCTTGTATAAAAAATTCTACAATATTTCTCCTTCCATGCGCAGCAGCAATATGCAATGGGCTTTGATCTATAATATTTTTCACATTAACACTCAAATTTTGATCAAGAATAAATTTTATAACTTCTAGACTGGGTTTCTTAGCAGCAAGATGTAACGTGGTACATAAATTAACATTTCTAGCATTAATATCTGCTCCTTTCTTTAGACAATCCTTTAAACTTTCTAGATTTCCTTCTTCCAAAGCAGCAAACATTCTTTCCTGATTAGTAATGGTATATAAGTCTTGATCGTATTTCTCCCTCAACTTGAAAGAATTATCGCTTACTGACCTGCCAATTTTCTTCTTGCTTTTTATTATATTTCCTTCAGTAAGTTTTTTAGCGTTTAAAACAACTGCTATTGAAGGATCAGATAACAAAACGTCAACTAAGGCATTATCATGCGCTAAATGATTACGTAAACATTTTCCAGTTAACAAAGGAGTGTTATCGTCTAAAGAAAGTAAATTATTTTCCAAGTAATGCTCTGAGCTACCTAAAATTGACATTATATCTAGAACAAGCATTTCTACTAATGTTTGCAATTTTTTGTTATTCTTATAGAAAGGTAATTTTTCAATTAATTGGCCACTCAATACGTTATTACTTAAAATACTTTTCAGTTCGGACAGCTTCACGGTAAGCTGGTTATTACATTCTTCTTCTGTTATATCGTAAGTCTTCCCTTGTTTATATGTAGAAATAAACGAATCTTTTTCATTCAACTTTTCTTTTAATTTCTTAATCCATTTGATATCACTTGTTAAACATTCAGGAATATAAAAAAAAATTTCGCAAATTAATTTGTTTAGTTTATCAATGTTTTCATGTTGTATTCTTGACTTAAGGGGATCCTGGAGTGACAGCGACAAGGCATAATCGGTCTAAGCAATATCTTTGAATTGGCTGAACAGAATGGAAAATCCTTTTACACGATTAAAGTACGCACAAAAATGTAGAGGGCTGTACATGATTTTTTCTGATAAACTAAAAAAAATTTTATTTTTATAAATATTGTCTTCACCTGACGACAATATTTGCTTTATACAAAAATTCTGCAGTTTTTCTATAGAAAATAGTGATGCAGCCCTCTACAAAAAACTGTCAGGAATAATATCGTGCAATTAGAAGTAAGATTTGAAGCCTAAAAAAAAAGATATTACTTAGACCAGTGGAAGATGCAAGGTTAGGTGCTATCCTTGTCTATATCCTTGTCTATACAAGGACAGATATAGTCGGTGAGCACTTCTTTATCGACGCTGATCGAGTTCGCCTGCGGCTCCAGCATCCCCTTAACACTACGAGAAATTTTCATTGAAAACTCAACAATTTATTTAAGACTATGAGATTCTATTTTTGAAGTCATAATCTCTAATATTCGATTAGCTAAATATTTTATTCCTCTAATAACATTGTGGTCAAACGTAAATTTTTCAGTCAACAAGGTGATTAAACCCTTCATTAATGAATATCCAGTGACATAATCAGTTCTGATATTTTCTGATTGAGTTTCCGCACAATTGATAATGTTATTAATTTCTTTAAACTGCTCCTTTTCATAATTGGTCTTGTCACTTATATTATCACTTAATTCTTTAATAAGTTTTTCAAGCTTCTCGTGTTCCATCTTTTTAAAATTTTTCTGTATCATTTCATCCAATTTAACATTACTAAATATTTCAGCAATTTCTTTTATCACACCTAAGCTTTCACTATTAGCAATTCTTTTTAGCAGTATTCTGATCGTTTTAACTTTTTTATTGTAAAGGATATCAGTAATTACAATATCGATTCTTTTAGTATCATTTTGAGCACCGATAAAAAAACTAACATCTGTATTTTCCTCAATTTCTGTTCTCTTAGAGAGTGAATAAGCATGTGATAGTGAATTACGTAGATCTATAATTATTTCTCTTGTGTTTTTTGGTAACGATAATATCAAAAGCTCACTTGTATTATTAGATAACTTAGGTGATTCTAATGTGTTTTTTAAATGCTCACCGATAACCTGTAAAACCCTTGTAATAATTAACTGTCCTTCCCTTTCTTTAGAATCAGCCGATAACGCTAACTTTATATAATCACTTATTTTCATTAAAGAATGGATATCCCTAATTTGTTGATAATCGTCATACAACTCTACAAATTGAGGACAGCTGCTAATAATCTCTGCAACAACTTTCTCGCGTTTTAAGTTTGGAAAATCAGTGAATTTACCAATATTTACATTTCCTATACTATCTCTTTCATTTTCAAGTTTCTTTGCAAAATTTTCTAAGTGATTTAGTATTTTGCTTTTACTCAGCGTAGCATTATAAAATAGATTAATTTCTTGGCGTTTTGTGTGAGAAAAAATAAAACTGACTAAGCAAAACTCCATTTCTTCCCAAGGTAATCTATCATAAGTTGATCTTAACTGTCTCTTTAATATATGAATATTTTGTGCGATAGATTTTGCTACAAATAAAATCCTTTTATCAATTTTTTCCATGTGTGAGTAATCTGTCTTTAGCAAGTTAATGTTTTGAAGTGTTAATTCAATCCGTTCTTTGATGTTATTAAGGTTCTTCACATTATGATCTTTTCGAGAAGTATCAGAGAAGAAACGGAGGTTTATTAACTTATTTTCAACAAAAATTTCCATTTCATCTGATAACGGCACGTCCTTTAATTTTAATTCTTCATAAGCCCTTGAAAGTATTGTATCCAATTCTCCTAAATGAACAGCAAAATAATTACCTGGCCATTTATTAATAAGTGTATTAAGAAACTCAACATTGCACGAACGTATAGCATAATAAAATGCATTATGGCAAGTTTCATCTTCATCATCTGGCAGTATAGTGTTTCTTCCAATAGCAATAGACAGATTATATAGAATTGTACTATCACTATCAAATAGATACTCTAAAATTTTTATTTTATTATATTTACAAGCTAAAATAACTAAATTAGTGCTTCTAACAGGGTTGCTGACATTATCGTAATAATCTCTCAAAGTTATTTGATCTTCTGCATTACTTATGTCATCAATTAAATTGCTTAATTTTTTTAAGCTATTAATATTATCCTCTGATACTGCCTTTTCAAGTTGAGTTAGAACTTGGGGATACAGTTCTCTTGCTTTTTTCTTCATTTTTGTATTTTGTTATAAATTCCTCTTTATATTTAGAAGTAGATGATAAAAGTTTTGGCTGGTAAAAATCGGTTTGTTTTTGTGTATGACCTTCTCTGTATGAACTTCTCTAACAAGATATAGTTCCAGGAGTAGGATGGCAATGTTTACTTAATATGACACAAATAAAGAAATATCTTCTTGGAACATATCTGAATAAGCTAAAAAAGCTATGCTAATATGTTTTTAAATAACATTGGAAGTGACATAGAGAAAGGTCAAACATAGGTAGATAAAAAGCATAAAAACAAGCCAGTTCTGTTGGACTAAAATATGCTGAGGGATGTAAATTAATCTTGTATTTTTCGAAACGTAAATTTTAAATTAGTTAAGTCTGAGTTTTTGAACTAAAGTTATGACCGAACGAAGGAGAGAAATGTTATAAAAAACAAACAGACTTGATTCACTCCTTATGGTTGCCACTTGATTTCACTGTCAAGAAGGATCCCTCTGATTGATAACCTTTTCTTCCTTTGTTACAGACACCGACGTTTCAGACTCAGCTGCTCGCTCCACCAGAATTGGCTTAATCCCGTATGAGTATCGATTGTTCTCAGTAACAGGTAACAGGTAAGGTATTCCTCCGGTAGTTATTCTGCATAACAGAGAATTGTTATTAATTCACTGTCAGATATCAACGACACCCGGAATAGCAGTGCGGTGCAAAAGGAGGAAATATTTAAACGACTTATACCGTATTCACTTACAATAGAATAACGTATTATGAATTATCTCTCTCACTCGTCCCTACAGTTACCATATTCGCACTCGTACACTCAAACGTTTCGTATAACGACTCGCGGAATACTCGGAAAGTTATTCGCAATGTCGAGTATCAACACGCAATTGTAACGAGTACCTGTATGTGATTCAACATAAGTCGACTGGTAACACACGTTGTAAGATATCTCGCGATTCGGTACTAATTGTTTTTCCCGGCAAGTGACTTTTCTTTGTCCTTAATCACAATCGCTATTTCGAGTCCTTATAGTAGCTCACAAACGTATCACACGAATTAAGTGTCAGGACGTTAGAAAAACCGCCTCGCGATATGTCCGCTACGACGTTCTCCCGGCAAAAGATCTATACTGAATTTAATTGCGAAGCAAATTCGCGTTAACGTACTAAGACGTAATAGTCACTCAGGGCGCCTTCGGTGTTACACCGGTCAAGCGCTGTCGCGCGACACTGCCTCTATCGGCGATATTCACGTCCGCTCGTTGTGATTCCCGGGCAATAACCTTTATTCTTTAATTGCTTATTCACAATTACGTTTACTGACTCACTGACGAACATACGTTCTGCCGGCAAATGACCGAGATCTCGCGAGCACGCAACGACGCAACGCTCATCAAAACGAAAGACCACGTGAAACCCGGCTGAACCCGGCTCGAAGACTATTGGTCTATTGGCTCCTGCGCACAGAACGCTGAAAGGCTGAAACGCTTGTCGCGCGGGAAGAAAGGACGCGGCAGCCAATAAACTTCTTCTTCTAATGAAAATCGGCACGTTGATTGGCTACCGCGTTCCTTCTTGCTGCGCGGCAAACGTTTCCGCGTCATGTGCGCAGAAGCCATATGCGCTCGTCACTTCGGTGTCTTCGGCAAACTTCGAGCGGTGGATTCGGTTGATTTCGAATCTCGAATCTCGGGTTGGCGAGTTTAAAATGCGCGACGTTATTTATTTATTGTTAACTTATTAATATTAATTTTCTCCTACCAGATTTTGATATATTTACAAGCATACTGTTATAAAAATGAAATTTACAAATATAAAAATATTAAAAACTATAAATGTATTGAAATAAATATTTATGAACATAAAATTTAAAATTTAAAAATGTAATGTGTAAAAATCCTCGCTTGACCAATACGCTTCAAAAAAAAATCTTTCTACATTAAAAACTTAGTATATTTTTAAAAGCATATTTAAAATTGCATAGTAATAATAATTAAATATTAATTATAATATTTAGGAAAAATTATAATTTGTAGTGTTTTTTTACTTTTATTTAAGTTAATTTTATATTTAAGTGTAACGTATACATACATTATTGTTGCGCAACGACAATAGCGAGAAGGTGGTGGGTGTAGCGATCGATATCGATAATATGCTCCAATTGCTGGGTGTCCCCACGATATATCGTCTTACATTTGACTTCAGATAAGCATGAAGAAAGAATACGCTCTTTCATTCGGCGGATATTATTAAAACGTTCGTCAAGATGATCCTTACGTGACGAGCGAACCTTCCCTATAATATCAAATAACGATAATATTGTAACAGCTAACCATTTTGTTAATATGGATAGAGAAGTATATGTGTATAGTTAGAAATTTTATATTAATCTTTTGAAAATAAAGATAGTACCAATAATATTCTGTATTATAATTAAATATTTCATATTTAGTCTAAAACGTTATGCAGAGATCGAATTATGTAATGAAATATGTAAAATAATAAAAAAAATCTAATCTATTATACAATTTAGCAGCTTTAGCGTAAACTGATATATAAGTACAGCATATTTCCCCTAACTTTCTTTGACAATATCAGAAATATCCTAAAGAATAGATCGTCCAATTCCAAATTTGTGATAGGTGATGGATCACAGGAGACACACATGGAACAAAAGATCTATCAAAGATAATGCCACATCATTAGCGTTTGATTCAGTTGGTTAGATATATATCATACTATAATATATACATATAGTATTTTCCACAATATATGTCTAATAATAGTTTTCTTAACGTAAAACTTTGCTCACAATATCAACACTCTTGTGTTTGATGAAACAGATCGTATGTTCCACATGGACTTTGAAATTCAAGTTAAAAAGATTATAAAATACCTTCTTAAAATACGATACGATAATCCTTCATGTTGTCTGTGACTCTTCCTGGTGATTTAGTTAAACTTGCTAAAAAGTGCCTTAACCAGCCAAAACGTGTTTCTATTAAGTATAAAGTTACTATAAAAATATCAAGCAAAAAATTATTTTTGCATCAAAACCAGAAAAATATGGCAAACATATTACATCAGCCGAATTATATCAGCGTGAACGATTAATTACTATTTTTGTCAAAACGAAGCAATAAGGAGAGCAAAGCAGCTGGCTAATAAATTGAGCAAAGATAACTCTATAAACTCGCGTTTTGGCACTGTGATTTAAAACAGCACAAACGTGACAGGGTTATCAATTCTTTTCATCGTGATCGCAATCAAATCATGGTTGTAACGGATGTTGCCTCTCGTGGTCCTGATATTCCTATACACGTTATCAATTATGACGCAGTACAATCAAAAGTTAATTATATCCATCGCATAGACATGCACACGCTGGAAAAGAAAGTATGCATTATTTTTTATCACACATCGCAAAATAAAAGACGGCTTGAAACTTTCAGTCAAAACGGGAAGCCAAATTTTGATTATAATACGCAATTAAAACACACATTTAAAAAACGCAGCAGAAAAAAACTTTAAACAGCTAACTGCACTAAAAACTAAAAATGGAAAAAATATTTTTTTAAAGAGAAAAAAACAAAGCGCTATAAAAGGTACAATTCTTTTTTTAAGAAATTAAAATATAAGAAATAAGAAAACGTGATCTGAAAAGTAGGTGTACTAGACAGATTGTAATCTAATAGCAAATAAAAAATTAATAGGTTTTTATTCATCTATTTCAGTTTCAACTATTCCAAATAAAGATGTTATCACACATAAAAATTTTAATTTTTTGAACGCGTATCACAGCACATGCACAACTACTTATTTTATCTAAAAAAAAATTCTTATATGACTTATGGCTTAAAGTTACTATTAAAATGTACTATTATGGTGTTATATAGCCTTTCTTATAATATTCAAAATAATTAAAGAACAACAGAATTAACAGCATGACGAAAAGATAGAGATAATATATCTACTATATTTTTAACAGCAAACTACCGATATTCAATTTCTTTAATTATTAACTTGAGTTACATAATATTTCACCAGCATTAATTAAAGTTTTAAGCTTTTAACTCCTCTCTATGTATTGACAACTTAATTTTCATCTGGCTTTTTTAGCATTTCTAACAATTTACTCGCAACATTCTTGTGTCTATTAGCTACAGTAACTTGCAATAATGTATTCCCTTGATTATTACGAGCATTTGTTACAACTACAAACTCATCAGGTTTTACGGCCTTTAATTTGTTGATCATTTCAACATTACCATTTTTTGCATCTTTAAATATTTCTTCAACTAGTTTCAGTAAGTCGTTAACATTTTGGTCCTTAGAAAGATCAAAAGGTGTTTTATCTTCATTATTTTTAATGTTATAAATTGCACCTCGCTTCAATAAGGACTTGGTAACATCCAAAAAACCATTCTCGGCTGCAACGTGAAGCGATGTAGCACCGGTAGCACCGGTTTTAGCATTGATAAAATTATTTAATTTATCATGACTTACATGTTGTAATAAAACTTCAACAATTTCTTTGTAACCTTTAGAAGTAGCAGTGTGTAATGGTGTATTGCCTTTATTAGTAACTTGAGTAACATCAGCTCTATTTTTTAGTAAGATGTCCACAACACTTGCCTGTCCACTGCTAACAGCGTAATGTAACGGTGTTCTTCCATCAATGTCTTTGTCACTGGCATCAGCTCCACCTTTTAATAGGCGATGGATAGCTTGTATATCACCATTACTAGCAGCAATGTTAATATCTTTCTGCAGATACTGTAGAATTTCTGACGGATCGTTGCCTTTAAATTTAAATATAGAGTTAATATTCTCTATCTTGTTTAAAATATCCAAAACAGTGGGATGACCTGGCCCAAAAATAGCTTTTAGTTGATCAAAACATTCTCTGAAGGCTTTAAGAGCACCAATCCATTTACCTTGAGCAAAAAGTACATTTGCCAAGCTGTACTGAGTATTCAAGGTTTCAGGGTGATTTGCTCCCAAAGCATTTTTCTGAATATTTAAAACCTCTTGATAAGATTTTAAGGCTTCATGATATTTTTTTCGACAGACATGTATTCCAGCAATGCTATGTAATGTTCTCAAAGTAGTTAAATGATTAATACCTAAAACCGCTTTCTTCCTCTCAAAAACCTCTTTATAAATTTTCAGTGCCTCTTCATACTTACCCTGGTTAGCCAGTACCATCGCTATATTATTTTGAGCACATACAACTGCTGCGTTATTTGCACCTAGTATTTCTTTTCTTTTTTCAAAAACTGTTCTATTGATATTTAACGCTTCTTCGTATTTTCCTTGTCTATCTAATACTAGTGCCATGTGAAAGTAAGTATCTAAAGTATCCATATGATTTAGCCCCAATATTTCCTCTTGCTTCTGATAAACTTCTTGATAAATATTAAAAGCTTCTTCATCCCTTCCCTGTCTATGCAGCACTAAAGCAATTGTACTTCTTGTACTTAAAGTATTCTTATCATTCAAACCCAGCATTTCTTTCTGTTTCTGAAAAATGTCTTCAAATGTATTTAAAGCTTCTCGGTAAGCCCCTTGTACATACGATACTTTACCAATGAATATCTGAATATCTAAAGTTCCAGGATTATCTGACCCTAGTATTTCTTTTCTTTTTTCATATGCGTTTTTGAAGAAATTTAAAGCCCTTTGATAATCGCCTTGATTAAAAAGTACTAAACCTGCGTTAAACTGAGCGGATACATCACCTTGTGATACCTCTTTCAACTGTTCGATTTTTGAAAAGTTACTATGCACTGCAGCAACTACTAACGTTTTGTTTTCTCTATCGCAAGCATTCATTATTGCTTTTACTGTATCAATATCCTTTATCTTGTTAAGATCATGAATAACTTGAGAATCATCTTTTTTAATATTTTTAAATGAGTCACTCAGTAATTTAAATAAGCTTGTTATACTTTTATCTACAGTAAAATCTGATGGTGTTTTACCACTATCAGAAACAGCATTATATACCGCACCATTAGATAATAGGAGCTTTACAACTTTTAAATGAGAGAATTTAGCAGCATAATGTAGAGGCGTAAACCCTTTATTATTAACTGCATTAGGATCAGCTTTGTTTTGTAATAGAATATTGACAATCTTATCATAGCCTTTCCACGCAGCATAGTGTAATGATGTTCCATTAGCATTTTTAGCGTTAACGACCGCCCCAGTTTTAATGTAATTCTCAACATCTAAAAAGCGATTACGTTTTACAGCCTCAAACAATTCCTCAGTTGATGTTAATAGATTAATAACGTTTTCGTCATTAGACATATCTAATGGTCTTTTACAATATTTGTAGTCAACAGCGTTATAAACTGCGCCATTTTTTAATAGAACTTCAATAAAGTCATTATAACCGAAATTAGCAGCAACATGCATAGGAGTTAAGCCATTAACATCTTTAGCATTAACGTCAGCGCCTTGTAATATCAAATACTTTGCAACTTCTAAATGACCTTTCATTGCAGCAAAGTGTAATAATGTCTGATTAAATTCACCACGGTCATTAATACTCAACCCCTTACTAAGAAAAAACTCTACAGTATCTTTATAACCTTCTCTAGCTGCAATATGTATAGGTTTTGAACCAGAGGCATTTTTAGCATTAACATCAAATCCCTTATCTACTAGATATTTTATCATCTCTAAGTTACTTTCTTGTAAAGCAATATGCAATATCGTAAAATCATCGTTACATTTAGCATCCATATTTATTTTCTTGCACTGCAGTAATATTTTAACTACTTGTAAATGACCATTTGCCACTGCTAATTCCAAAGGTTTTCTATTTTTATAATCCTTAATATCAATATTTGCTTTATTATCTAGTAAAACTTTTACAACTTTATCATGACCATTTTCTGCTGCCAGATGTAATGGTGTACCATCGTAAGATTTAATATTAACGTTAGCTCTACTTGCTATCAAGATCTCAACAACTTCCTCATAACCCCCATGTGCTGCAAAACATAATGGTGTTAGATCACAAATAGTTATGGCATCAATATATGCTCCTCGTGCAATCAGAGCGTTTACTATATCTTTATGACCTCTTTTAGCAGCCAAATGTAATAGTGTAAATTTCATATCAGTAATTCTCATATTAACAAGAGCTTTGTCTTTTAGCAAAATTTCTACAATATCACTGTATCCAGCAAGAACTGCTAGTGACAAAGATTTAATACATTCCGCATCAACATTAACTCCATTCTCTAAAAGAACTTCAACGATTTCCTTGTGATTATGTTCTATGGCAGAAAATAATGGTGTCATGTTGTTACTCTTGACATTGACATTGGCTCCATTTGCTGCCAAAATCTCAACGATTTCTTTATTACCTACTTTTACGGCTGCATGTAATGGTGTGATGTCTGCAAAATCTTTTGCATCGACTTGGGCTTTATTTTTTATTAGAAGATTAACAATATCTTTGTGGCCTTCTACAACAGCTGCATGTAACGGTGTAATACCATTATTACCTCTAATATTGACTTTAGCTTCATTTTTTATTAGAGAAACAATAGCATCTCCTTGACCGTTTCGAGCAGCTAGATGCAATGGTGTAATACCATTATAAGTTTTAGCATTAACTTCAGCATTATTTTTTATTAGAATATCAATAATATCTTTGTGGCCTTTCAAAGCAGCTATATGTAGTGGTGTCCTACCGTCATGAGTTTTTGTATCAACTTCAGCTCTATTTTTTATTAGAAGATTAATAATGTCTTCGTGACCTTCCTGAGCAGCTACATGTAGTGGTGTGATATTATTGTTAGCTTTGACATTAATTTGTGCTCTATTTTTAATCAAAACTTCAGCAACTTCCTTATGACCACTTTCTGCTGCATAGTGTAATGGTGTAGCGTTATTCTGATCTTTAGCACAAATGTCAACACCATGTTTAAGTAAAGCAACAACTATTCCTAGATGACTATTATGGGCAGCATAATGCAATGGAGTCCTACCTGTAAGAGTGGCAATATTAGCGTTGGCTTTATTTTTCAGTAGAGTCTTAACAATTTCCTCGTGTCCATCTTTTGCTGCATAGTGCAAAGGTGCATTATTGTAGGATTTATCAACAGCGTTAACATTAGCTCCATGCTTCAATAGTATATTAGCTATCTTCTCATGACCGTTTTCTACTGCATAGTGTAAAGATGTACAACCATCTATGACTCTAGCGTTAACATCAGCTCCTTTTGGAATTAAAGCATTTATGACTTCCAGATGGCCGCTTAATGCTGCTGCATGTAACGGTGTCCAATCTGCATCACTTCTAGCGTTGACATCTGCATTATTTTGAAGCAAGAAATTAACTAACTCTAGATGACCTCTCTCTGCAGCTACGTGCAACGGGGTAAAGCCACCCATAGTTTCATTAATATCAACGTTCACATCTTTTTTCAATAGAATCTTGACCACATCGATATGATTATTATTTATTGCATAGTGTAAAGCTGAAAGACCACATTCATCTTGGGCAATAGTATTAACTTCATTTTTTAATAAAATTTCAACAGTATCTTTGTGACCATTTTGAGCAGCAACATGTAACGGAGTTCTGCCAATCTTATCTTGCTCATCAACATATAAACCTGCTTCTTTTATAAGAAATTCTACAATGTTTTTCCTTCCATGTGCAGCAGCAACATGCAATGGGCTTCGACCATTAATATCCTTCACATCAACGCTTAAATTTTGATCAAGAATAAATTTTGTAACTTCTAGACTGGGTCCCTTAGCAGCAAAATGTAACGTGGTCCATGAATTAACATTTTTAGCATTAATATCTGCTCCTTTTTTTAAACAATCCTTTAAGCTTTCTAGATTTCCTTCTTCCAAAGCAGCAAACATTCTTTCCTGATTAGTAATAGTATTTAAGTCTTGATCGTATTTCTCTCTCAACTTGAAAGAATTATCGATTACAAACTTGCCAATTCTTTTCTTGCTTTTCATTATATTTTCTTCAGTAAGTTTTTTAGCGTTCAAAACAATTGCTATTGAAGGATCAGATAACAACACATCAACTAAGGCATTATCATGCGCTAAATGATTACGTAAACATTTTCCAGTTAATAAAGGAGTGTTATCGTCTAAAAAAAGTAGATTATTTTCCAAGTTATGTTTTGAGCTGTCTAAAATTGACATTATATCCAGAACAAGCATTTCTACTACTGTTTGCAATTTTTTATCACTTTTATAAAAAGGTAATTTTTCAATAAATTGACCACTCAATGCGTTATTGCTTAAAATATTTTTCAGTTCAGATATCTTTAGTGCAAGCTGGTTATTATATTTTTCTTTCGTTATATTGTAAATTTTCCTTGGTTTATGTGTAGAAATAAACGAACCTTTTTCATTCAACTTTTCTCTTAATTTCTTAATCCATTTGATGTCACTTGTTCCAAATTCAGCGACATAAAAATAAATTTCATAAATTAATCTGTTTACTTCATCAAGGTTGTCATGTTGTATCGGTTTATCAAGGTTATCATATTGTGAAAGTTGTATTCTTGACCTAACACTATCAGAAATTATCATTGACAACTCAACAATTTTTTGAAGGCTTTGAGGGTTAATTTTTACAGTCATATTCTTTAATGTTAGATTAGCATAGAATTTTATTCCTCTAATAACGTTGTGGTCGATCTTAAATGTGTCACTCATGATAATTAAGCCCTGCAATGATGCAAATCCTTTAATATAATCAGTTCTGATATTTTCTGATTGAGTTTCCGCACAGTTGATCATGTTATTAATTTTACTAAACAGCTCTTTTTCATAATTTGTCTTGTCAGTTATATTATCGCTAAATTCTTTAATGAGTTTTTCAAGCTTCTCGTGTTCCATCATTTTAAAGTTTTCCGATATTATTTCATCCAATTCAACATTACTAAATATTTGAGTAATTTCTTGTATCTCACCTAAGCTCTCACTATCAGCAATTCTTTTTAGAAGCATTTTAATTGTTTTGATTTTGTTATTGTAAAGAATATCAGTAATTACATTCTCGATTCTTTTAGTATCATTTTGAACGCCAATAAAGAAACTAACATCTGTATTTTCCTCAATTTCTGTTCTCTTGGAGAGTGAATAAGCATGTGATAGCGAATTACGTAAATCTATAATTATTTCTCTTGTGTTTTTCGGTAACGATAATAGCAAGAGCTCACTTGTAGTATTAGATAACTTTGGAGATTCTAGAGTGTTTTTTAAATGCTCACCGATAACCTGTAAAACTCTTGTAATAATTAACTGTCCTTCCCTTTTTTTAGGATCAGCCGATAACGCTAACTTTATATAATCACTTATTTTCATTAAAGAATGGATATCCCTAATTTGTTGATAATCGTCATACAACTCTTCAAATTGAGGATAACTGCTAATAATCTCGGCAACAATTTTCTCGCGTTTTAACTTTGGGAAATCAGCGAGTTTATTCACACCTTTTAAAATATTTTTTTCGTCTTCAAGTTTCTTTGCAAAATTTCCTAAGTAGGTTAATATTTTACTTTTATTCAACGTAGCATTATAAAATAAATTAATTTCTTGTCGTTCTGTGTGAGAGGAAACAAAACTGACTAAACAAAACTCCATTTCTTCCCAAGGTAATCTATCATAGGTTGATTTCAATTGTCGTTTTAATATATGAATATTTTGTGCGATAGATTTTGCTACAAATAAAGCCCTTTTATCTACTTTTTCCGCGTTTGAGTAATCTGTCTTTAACAAGTTAATGTTTTGAAGTGTTAATTCAATCCGTTCTCTGATGTTATTAAGACACTTCTTTGCATTCTGACGTTGTTGAGAAGTATTAGAGAAGAAGCGGAGGTTTACTAACTTATTTTCAACAAAAATTTCCATTTCGTCTGACACTGGTACGTCTTTTAACTTTAATTCTTCATAGGCCCTTGAAAGTATTGTATCCAATTCTCCCAAATGAACAGCAAAATAATTACCTGGCCATTTTTTAATAAGTGTATCAAGAAGCTCAACATTGCATGAACGTATAGCATAGTAAAAGGCATTATGGCAAGTTTCATCTTCATTCTCTGGTAGTATAGTGTTTCTACCAATAACAATAGACAGATTATTTAGAATTCTACTATCACTATCAAATAGATACTCTAAAATTCTTACTTTATTATATTTGCAAGCTAAGATAACTAAATTAGTACTTCTAACAGGGTTGCTGGCATTATCATAATAATCTCTCAAAGTTATTTGATCTTCTGCATTACTTATGTTGTCAATTAAATTGCTTAATTTTTTTAAGCTATCAATATTATCCTCTGATATTACCTTTTCAAGCTCAGTTAGAACTTGGAGATAATGTTCTCTTGATTGTTTCGTCATATTTTTTGAATTCTCTAAATTCCTAAACTAAAGTTATGACTAAACGAACGCTATATATAAAGATTAAAAAAAATGCACTCCTTACGATTACGGATTACCACTCGATTTCACCGCCAAGAAGGATCCCTCTGATTGATGATCTTTTCTTCCTTTGTTACAGGTACCGACGTCTCTGGCTCGGTTGCTCGCTGATCGCTCCACCAGGATCTAATCACGACTGAGTCTTGACTGTTCTCAGTAACAGGTCAGTATTCCCCACAGTAGGTAATTATTCCCACAATAGAGAACCGTTATTAATTTAGTTTCAGATCAGATATCAACGACACCCGTAATAGCAGTGCGGTGCGAAAGGAAGAGAGGTTCGAACAACTTGTACACCGTATCCACTTAAAAAAGTATTATAATTTACCTCTCACTCGCTCGTACAATCATCACATTCGCACACGCGCACTCAAACGTTTCGTATAACGGACTCGCGGAATACTCGAAAGTTATTCGCAATGTCGCGTATGAACATGCAATTGTAACAAACCCCCGTAAGTAATTCGACGTAAACCAGCTGGTAACACACGTTGTAAGTTATAGCTCGCAACTCGGTACTAATTGTTTTCCCCGGCAAGTAACTTTTCTTTGTTCTTAATCTTAATCACAATCACCATTTCGAGTCCTTATATAGTAACTCACAAACGTATCACACGGGTTAAGTGCCAGGACGTTAGTAAAAACGTCTCGCGATATGTTCGCTACAGGGTTTTCCTGGCAAAATATCTGTATTGAATTTAATTGCGAAGTAAAATCGCGTTAACGTATCAAGACGTAATAGAATCACTCGGGATTCCTTCGATGTTCACATCGGTTACTCACTGTCACGCGACACTGCCTCTATCGGCGAGATTCACGTCCGCTCGCTGCGATTTCCGGGCGAATGGTTTTATTCGAACCTATTGAAGGGTATAATAATTATTATTTAATTGCTTATTCAAAATCACGTGTATTAACTCACCTACTAACTCACGTACGTTCTATCGACAAATGACGAAGACTTCGCGAGCACGCTGCATTATATGCACTATGCACATAAACGGCAGCCAATAAACTTCCTATTCTTAAAAGCGGCACGTTGATTGGCTACTAAAATTCACGCGTCCGTTTTTGCCGCGCGGTAAACGTTTCCGCTCAAAGGTTTCCGCATCCTGACTCCTGACCCCTGATGTGCGCAGGACTCGAGTTGACGATCAGGCTCGATCGTGTTCGGACGTGTTCCGAAGGAAAATTTTTTTAAAGTATTGCGACTGTTACTGTCTGCATTGTATCGGCGCCTTTCGAGGCCTATAACGTTTTTTTACGACGCCGCTTGCGGCTTTTACGACTAGTGGTTCATAGAGGAAGAAGTGCTGAGCCGACATATCACAGAATGGAATAATGGCCGTTACTATCCGATCGGAACTTAAGTGCCATTAAACGGAAGAAGAAGAAGTGCGCAGGACTCAGGAGCCATATGCACTCGACACCACTCGACACTAATCGGACTTCGGCAAACTTCGAGCGGTGGAGAAGGACGATATACGATCTGCTGTCTCCTTCTCTTTTATTTAATTTATTTTATATTTATACATAACATATATACATATATACATATATTATTGCTATATGGCAACCGCGAGAATTAAGGTGGTGGGTGGTGATCGATATATCGATCGTACATAATACACTCTAATCGCTCTACGTCACTATACGCGCTGCCCGCGATATATCGTCTTACATTTGACTTCAGATAAACGTGAAGAAAGAATTCTCTTTAATCAGCGGATGTTTATCATCATCCGCTGTCCGTCACGATTATTGTTAGGTGGCGAGCGAGTCTTCCCTATAATATCAAGTGACGATAATATTAAGTAACAGCTTTTACCATCTTTTGTTAATTTGGATAGAATTTTATATGTATATTTTTAGAATGTTTATATTAAAATTTTTTGTTGTTCGACAACGTAAAGAGATTAAGAGCAGAGAATTATATATTTAGTCAAAAATTTAGACAATTCTGTCGGTTGAATTAACCGCTGCTTTCATTTCAATATCAAAATTTGTTGATTTAACCGAGAGAACTGCTCAGCAAAATTTCTACCTATATATAATTTACCCTCCTTAATCTAATCCTTTTTCCCCAACTTGTCAAGTGGGAAACTTCCTCACAATAAAAAATTAATAATTACGTATCCCCTCTCCTTTCGTAAACTTCGACTCGAGTTTTATCTGGCTCCGCTGACGTAAGGTTAGATGCGCTCATTTGCGTGTTATAGCCGTAAAAATGTAGTTCACGTAAACACGAGGGAAGAGCAGTATCGACATACATTCATTAATCGCCAATCATAGCGGCAGAATTTGTGGAGCAGTCGTTCAACGAGCTTTTATCCACAAATGTCGGCGAAAGGTAAAGTGACCGCAACGTTAAGTTGTAAATATTTAACATTATCGTTATCATTTTAAATGTGAATTCTAACAGCAGTATCATATGCTATGTCGAGAATTTTTATCTTTTTTTAAGAAACAAGCACATTTTTTTCTGTTAATAACGAAATTTTTTAATTAAATAAATAATATAAAATAAAGATGGTATTACGATAATATTCTGTATTATAATTAAATATTGCATATTTAGTGTAAAACGTTATGCAGAGAAAGAATTATGTAATGAAATACCTAGAGTGATAAAATGAATCTAATCTGTTGTATGATATTGCGCAGCTTTAGCGTGAATTGATATACATATAAGTACATCATATTTCTCGCAACTGTCTTCTTTTTTACAATATCAGAAATATCTTAAAGAATGATTCGTCTAATTCCATGAATTTATGATAGGTGATGGGTCATGGGACATACAAATGGGTACAAAAGATGTACCAAAAGATAACGCTACATCATCGGCGTTTGATCCAGTCGGTTAGATATATAATAGTATTTTCCAATATATTTCTAACAACAGTTTTCTTAATGGGATTTAATTGTCTTGCAGAACATCAACATATAAGATATAATCCATTAAGAGGAGAATGGGTGCTGGTATCGCCACATCGTATGAAGCGACCTTGGGGAGGTCAAATAGAACCCAGTACGGATGAGGAGCTGCCAGATTACGACCCCAAAAATCCTCTTTGTCCAGGAAATGTTAGAGCTAGTGGAGAAGTCAGTCGATTATTTATATTTTGTCTGACATACAAATAACGTTTCACTATTTCGATTCCTGTAATTGGAAATATCAAAATTCTTGACTTTATATGGCAAAGGATATTTTGCCGTGTTTATTTTAGTATTACGCTGTCGCCTACATTTCTATTTATATTATATCATTTTTCATTTTTACAAGAAATGTTTGTAACAGAACAAAATAATTTTGTATATTTGATAATATACTAAAGATTTCTAGTCTTTTTGATAAAATCCACTCTCTTATATAATTGCATGAATTAACAGCTTTCTGAAAATGTAAACTAAAGTTTATCATTTTATTTTATTGTTATTAGATCATTCAAGATTGCTGTTTTACATTATAGGTAACTCCAGTGTACCAAAATACGTTCTCGTTCGTAAATGACTTTCCCGCTTTATTAGAATCTGTGCCAGATCCACCGAAACCAGATGATGAATTGTTTCAAATGGGATCCGCTAAAGGTACCTGCAAAGTGATGTGCTTTCATCCAAAGTCGAATGTAACAATAGCGTTGATGAAGATTCACGAGATCAAGGAAGTGATTAAACAGTGAGTAACATTTAATAAGTATATATCGGATACTTGTCACTTTTGAAAGATAAACATTGTAAAACATAATAGGTGGATCTTTGAGATATTGGAGTTGGGTGAGAAGTGGACCTGGGTCCAGATATTTGAAAACAGAGGCGCTCTGATGGGCTGTAGCAATGCACATCCGCACTGTCAAATATGGTCTAGTTCGTTTTTACCGAATGAAATCAGAATAAAGGACGGATATCTCAGTGATTACTATAAGCGTAACAAGAAACCTCTTCTCATTGATTACATGCAGAAAGAAGTTATAAAAAAAGTTAGTATTTTATAAAAAGTGTTATAAATAATACATATTTTGATGCATATAAAAAAGTTCAAAGGGGATAACGATTTATCTTTAGCATGCAGAATTTTTTGATGCGGTTTTAACTAAGCTATTATATGAATTTACAGGATCGGATTGTAATAGAGAATCGCGATTGGATTGTTGTAGTACCGTTCTGGGCAGTTTGGCCATATGAAACTATGGTATTACCAAAAAAACAAGTGACCAGAATGCAAGATTTGTCCGATAGCCAACAAGAATCTCTAGCTGTTATCATGAAGAGATTATGTACAAAATATGATAATCTTTTTCAATGCTCTTTTCCATATTCGATGGGATGGCACGGTAAAGAATAATGATTATCAGATATTCTATTTGTTGTCTCCACATACCATTTCAATCTAGTTTATAATTACTGATTTATTGACATGATTAAAGGTGCTCCAATGGGTCCATATCAGCACCATGACTATCCATACTGGACTTTTCATGGGATATACTTACCACCTTTATTACGATCAGCTATCATAAAGAAGCACATGGTTGGCTATGAGCTTCTAGCTCAAGCACAGAGGGACCTAACACCAGAACAAGCAGCAGAAAAATTGAGAAATTTACCAGATTCTCATTATAAGCATCCGGAAACTAGTCTAACTGTGGAGGAAATAGAAAAATACTCGAATTAAGTGTATATATGTAAATAAGATATATAAGATATATATTTTCGATAGTCATATATATATAAATTTATGAATTTAATATAAATTTTTATATTACATTATCTTGATGGTGATTTTATTCAATAAAAGGTATGATACTAAACAAATGTATCACATCAATACATGATCTTCATTAAATATATTAATATTTAGGAAATTTTGGATCAATCTTGTTGCTCCAAGCATGGATACCTCCAATTATGTCTCTTATTTTTAAAGTATCTTCGGTAAACATTTTTTTCAGATACTGAGCTGCCTTTTGCGAATCATTACCACGTCTGCATAGAAGATACACTGAAAGAATAAATACAGTTTAAGATGAATTCTATTAATCGCAAAAAATAATCTAAAGATTAGTAATGTAGATATAAATATATCGTACAATCTACTGAATGATGTTCTTCTTGCGCTTTTTTTATATTGTCGTTTATTAGCTGTAAATTATTATCCTTGCTAAGTTGCGGGAGAGGAATATTAATGGAATTCTGTAAGTGGCAGATTTGATATTCTTCGGGGGAACGTACATCGATCAATATGTGAGGTTTTGAATCGATTTTCACGATCTGATTATATTCCTCAACTGATATTCTTTCTTCTTTCCTCAATAAATTTAAATTAGGATCTTTGTCATTAGCCTTTGCACCACAAAATTTTTCATAGTCTATTAATTCATGTATAACTCGATGTTCCCCGCAAATCGCACAATCTGTCATCTTTGGGCGTAAGCGTACATTGTGGAATTTAGTTTCCATTCCATCAAACAACAAAAGTCGTCCCGAAATTACATCGGGCATATCAAGTATAATTTTCAACGTTTCCAGTGCTTGCAGCACGCCAATTGTACCCACGGCTGGTATCCGACAATGAGACAAACCGAGAAAAATAATATTATAATATATATTTGACTATAAATTGAAATACATACAGAAATTGGTGAAAGAGCTTTACCTGCACCAAGAACACCTCCATCTCCACAATTTGTTACAGTTTCCGGTGGTGGTGGTTTAGGAAATATACATCTGTAGCAAGGGCCATTCTTGTAATTAAATACTGATAAATGCCCTTCAAACCTTAGTGCTGATCCGGAAACCAGTGGTTTGCCACTCAAAACACATGCGTCATTCAACAAATAACGAGTAGCTACATTATCCGTAGCATCTATTACAATATCATAATTCCTTATGATATCCAAAGCATTTTTACTATCTAGTTGAATTTTATATGGAGTAACTTTTACAAAACTATTTAACCTGCAAGAATAAGAGTATAAAAAAATAAGATTATTACGTGTATGAAAAAACTTAGTTATGTCCGCAAAACAGTACCATTTTCGTCTAATTTTAATCAATATACTATTAATTTATAATGCTGTTATACCGATTAAGACTTTCCGCTGCTGCAATCACTTTCGCGGTGCCGATGCTTGTTTCCGGGTACAAAAATTGTCTATGAAGATTGTTTATTTCAACATCGTCATAGTCTACTATGCCTATGTGGCCGACGCCAGCGCACGTCAAATATAACGCTGAGGGACAACCAAGACCACCAGCTCCCACAATAAGTACAGAACTGTCCTTTATCTTCTTTTGACCTAAAAAAAATCAGAACCCATCAGGAAAAGGATTATATATTACCTTCTTCCATAATGTATGTATAAAAGTGTTATCAATATTTTTATATATACCAGGTTTCATGATTTATTACAAGATTGGTACGATAGTGGATTTTATCAAGTAGCTCAGATTATGCAACTTTTCTTTTTATACGTGTTATAAGGAAAATCTTATACACACAAATCTTATCATATACCTTTTACGCCAACTTCTGTCAAAAAGAGCTGCCGGCTGTATCTACAAATTTCGTCATTGCTCAAACCGTGTTCTTGCACGACCTGCTTCTTGCGTCGCAAACAAGCTAGTTCAGCCTCTTTCGTGTGCAGCAATTCACGCAACTTCGTAATTTCTGCTACTAATTCATCCTCACGCGTGTCCGTCAATATGTTGTCCATTGTATAATCACAGAAGATTCAGATCTTATTCCTTTTTTTAGATAAACTTTTCGAACTTTATTTCTATAAAAATCGAAGATAATAATTATTAACGATGTAAAATTAATCAAAAATAATAGTAATAATTCTAGGAAAATATTTAAAATAAAAGTTTTGGAGCAAAGTGCACTCATTCCTATATTATTCGATTAAAATAAAATATGAAAAGTTAAAATCGTAATTTGATATTATAAACAGAGCAATACAAAAGGAATAAGTTTTTGATTATATCAGTAAAATTAAACCTCCAACTTACTAATAATCTTTCGATCCAATTCATCTAGATTTAGTTGTAAAAAAATAATTCTTTGAATTCTTTCTGTAAAGTTTTGATTGTTAAAAGCGACGTGTTTTGAGGTTAAAAAATCTGTTTTATCTATCAGCTGTTTCAACACGTGAGAGAATCTCGCACACGCGCGGTAACGCGAGTTTTTGCCGCCAGAATTTAAAGATGGCAGATTATTACTTGAATGCGATACATTATGCAGCAATCGCTGAATTATAGTGTTGTTAGAGAATTCACATATAATTATGATAGTTTATTATTATTTTATGTATAGCACTTTACAGATATTTTATGTATAATACTTTTAGGATGTCTCAGGTAGTATATCTTAAAAGTAAGTATTTTATTTAAGAACTGTAAAAATTATAGTTAAAAAAAATAAAAAGAAAAAAGAATATACATATATAAAATATCAAATTAATAATATCATCTGTTATTAATTTAGAAAAATTAGTTATTGTACTAAACATTATTAGTTTATTAATAAATAGTATTGGAATTTATTCCAAAGTGCTGTGTCAATTTTCTTTTATAGCCAGAATTAGGCAATTTTCCGACCTTTATTATATGTATATGTATATTAAGTAAAAAACTTCATCGAAATATAGCTAGGATAGAAATACATATATCTAGTGGTTTTCTTGTAAAAAAAACGGTTGATAAAAAAAATAGAAAATAAAAATCGACAAAAATTTATTCTGTAAACTTCCTGAAATTCAAAATCAGGCATCAGTTTGAAAATAATTAAATTCTTTTCTATTCTTCTTTCGATTGTTCTATGAACGAATTTGTAAACAACTTTTTAATAAAAACTAAAATGTTATAGTAAATTTAGTTACTATATATGTTTCATTAATGTATTTAATTCTGTTACTTCATACAGCAAAGAAGGAATTAAAGAAGATTATTTCGAATTAATTGTTTATGAAGAATGCGAAATGATAGGTACTATAGTAAAGAGTAATAACAGAAAGAAACGAGTAGCAGAAAATCCAAATAATTTTACAAATTGCTGATTTCTGAAGATCAAGAATTCGAATTTGCAGCATAAATTTGCGTCAAATTTTTTTAATTTGTTTACTTTTTCGCAGGAATAATAATAAATGCAGTTTTAACCGAAGCTTTTCGATTCTCGATCACATGATGCTTTTTCCTTTCCTGATAATTAAACGTAAAACCGTTGCATACAAAGCTTTATTTTTGTATGCAAATTACATCTTTCAGAAATATGTTATATTAGATTAAATAATTAATTAAATAGTAACTTAATTCGAGGGATTAAACGAATTAATTACAACAATAATTTACTAAACAATAATAATAAATAACAGAAATAAATTATGCTTTAAAGCTATTATAATAACAGTTTTTAACTGTGTAACAGACAATCAAAGGGGAATTTAAGAATTTGTTTGGAGGCGATAGTCACAGGGAATTATATAAACCTTAAATAAATCATTTATCATTGCAATAAGAACTAAATTTCTATTGGCGAATATTAACAAATACTAAGAAATACTTGGAATATTGTATCAATTATAAAAATTAAAATTTAAGTAAAAATTGAAAAAAGAATTCTTACGTTTTAATTATAAGTGTGCGTTATCTTTATGAAATAGAAATATAATAAAAATAACGCAAATTGCAAAAATATTAAAAATTTTGCTATAAGTATCTGATCACATATAAGTTTACTATCTTGTGACAGAGAGAGACAAGTCAATCATTTTATAGTTTGATGTTAGATAAAGTTTATTCAGTTCGACTATGTTATTTGAAAAATTGGATGATAAGAATATTTATCATCCCCGATCATTTCTCGTAAATCAATAAAAGCGGAATTCTCTAAAATTACGGTGAATGATATTTGTATAAAAAGCATATTACTTCTCTTTTTTCTTTATAGGACCAAGAAAGTTTATATACACGTGTTGCGGGAATGCTTCCCTTCCAAGTTATTCTATGCTGACAATTATTAATTATTAATAACATTATATACAAGCTGTTCCAAATTCACTGCGCATCTCTTTTTCTCTTTTCTTTTTTTATAAAAAGCACGTAAATATAAGTATGTATAAAATCAGTTCTTTTAAACTGATTTCCTTTGTTACTAGTGACACTATTTGAAAAATTCAAACTTTTCTCCTTGATCAGTAAAGATGTCACAAGGCATAAGATTGAAGATGAAAAGATTAAGAAGGTAGGGTGGTGTTTTTATTAAATTTTCGTTTGAAGAAAAATTAAACCGAAATCTTTCAAGAGATTACATTACTTATTGAATGTCGTTAAAGGAAAAAACAGTGAACTTGGGACTGTCTGTACAACATATATTTGTAAACAATATATAAATCAATTCGGGTACATCTCACAAATAATTTGTTTATGGAAGGGACTAAGATACTTTTCCGATCTGATCGGAAGATCGATCGCGTTTTAATTGACGCCCTTTACCATTCACGTCTTCAATTACATATTCGTATCTACTTCAATTTCTTATATATTGCTTAATGTTGATCAGTTCTCCCTCCCTTATGTTGACTAAAATATGCGAAATTATTCTCGACAGAAAACTGACTTAACTCTTTACACTCGAATGATAAATACAAGATAAATACAAATTGACGAAATATACCACGAGATTGGATAAAATTTATACACATACAATAAAATTATATATAATTATCATACAAATTCTTTTCACGAAACATTTAATTAGTTACAGAAGAGCAGAAAGTAACTTATTTTTTATTGACTAAATTTTTATTTTTCTCTCAAATTTCTTTTTACAAGATCTTCCTTCAATTGGGAAGGACAATGATGTGTAAAACAGGATTGCCGTGTGCAAAGAGTTAAACCTACAATATTAACAGTATCTTCCAACCTGCGATTGTTTTTTTTTTCTCTCGGAATCGTTCGCTGTATTATTCAATCGATGTTTAACGGTAAAGAGTGTCCGTACGATTGTTATCACACCAGAAAAACGTTCTAGTTGTTGCGCTCGAGACTATAAGCCGTGTCATTCTTGCGTATCTTTTTTTTCTTCTTCTCTTTACGACTACGGCCCTCCCTGGGGGTATTCTTAATTACGTGTGTAGAAAATGCGAGAGGTGTTCGAGAAATAATACGACGCTTCTCGCGGGTTTCGGAAAACGATCGCGCTTGGGAGTGTCGGAAGAAAAGTAACAGGACAGAAGAGATCACTACGGAGATCACTTCGTAGCTCTCCAGGAACAATCGCACTCCACTCTCGCGAGCAGCATATGACCTGCAGCCGACAATTTGACATTTCTCGGCTTCTTCGAGTTATATAATATATATAATATACTGAACTCAAGGCACGTTAATCTCTTCGCATATATCAAAAGAGAATAAAAACATCGTCCCGATCTGCCGATCACAGTATACGCGGAATGTCGCAGCATCAGTCGACAGAATTGACCAGTCGCGCAATGTTTCTCTTAATTCAAAATCTTTTTATCTAAATCGCAACCGCGACGACTCTGATATCTTTCTCGTCTCGTTTCCCACCTCACCTCTTTCGGGAAGCATTTTTCCTCAATTTCCCGGGAATTATAATATAAACACAAATATTAAATGTCGATTCCACAACGTTGCGTCGTGCCAAAAATTAGAAACATCGCCTAAAATTTCTTGACCGAAAGGTTTAAGTAATCAGTACATTTGCGGTAATTATATATCCGCGATGAAAGCTACTTCTCGAACACTCCTCGTAATTCGATGCATCCAGCCCAATAGGACTCACGTCGGCGCCACTTCGATAGCTCGGTTCAAAAAGTAGGCAATTTGAAAAATCCCATATTATTCCCTATTTATTCTCTTGCACCTCGAAAAATGTGTCTATTTGTAACTTTACCTTAGAAAGTACTTATGATAATACTGTCTGCGCTCCTTTACAGTAGTTGAATACAGAAAGTCGAGAAGAAATCGTTATATTTAATTCGTAAAATCAAGCTTTTTTTAAATCAGGAACTCATCAAGAAAATGGATTAAATTTTGATTAGTTCTTATTATCTTTATTCTCAAAATCAGTATCTTAGTATTATACCGTGTTTCTTGCAAGTAATAGAAAAATAATCCTTTTTTTCCTTTTTCTGAAATAAATTGTTGCTATAGAATCTAGTATTATATACAAATATTTACTAAAAATTTATTTTAATGCTTGATAGAAATGTATTGACCGTGTACGCCTTAATTCTTATTAAAGTATTAAATTATTTAATTCCATTAGAAGAAATATAAAGAAATAAAAAAAAATACTAAGAAATCGTTGAATTTTAATATACCACAAGAGTTTTTAAATTTTCATTAAACTTTCTTTGGATTACCTATTTTCTGCAGTCAACAATCGTGCAAGGTTGCAGGTAAAATAATACTACAATAGATAAAAAAATACAATAAAATAGTCGATTAAAGTCTTAATTAGGACAATAAAATAAGATTTATAGTGCAATTTACTGGCATGTAATAATGTGACTAGCCGAGGACTGAAATCTCGCAAGTTGTCATCTTCTCGAGCCGGTCTATCGATTTGCAGTTACCGCGAACGAGCCGTCCTGCCCCGAAAACAACGGGACGTGCGCTCCAATTCCAGTGCAATATCGGTACGAGATCTATCGGTAAGTTTTCAAATACGAAGTAAACTATCAGTACGTAATTTCGACTCTACGCCACCGAGGACGTTCATTCCTCGCGCATCGCTGCGCTCACACCCGACATTCACCCTCGGACGTCGATCTCCGACAGTCGAGGATCCACCTCTCGGACGCGACGTTACGGGATGAAACGATGCCGATGAGAGAGATAGAGACGTCGGATAAAAACTTCGTGGGAAATATCGAGCGTAGAGCTCAGCTTTGGGAACAACGATACTCCACCGTTAAGAGGAAGCTCGTGCTCAAATCGCGACTATATCTCCGTAATACGTACCCCCGCGATACTATTTATAGAATAAATACACAAAACTTTATAGAGAGAGTCTTCTTTCGCAAAGGACGATTGCGCTCACTAGCACGAGTAACACCACCGTCAACGTATCTCCCTCGTCCACCCTGTCACCTTGACGTTCTCCTAAAGGAAAGACACTATTATTAGATTCCTATTTGTTCCTAACTGTTTCACAATTCTATTGATCGTCATTCCTTCGGTAACCCGAAGGCGATCTGTCGCTTCAACATCTTCTTCAAGCACCATCTGAAGAATTAACTTCACGTTCTATTAACTTGTGTGTTGTGTTCTCTCATAGTTCCCTCGTCCCTTCATCATCCCGTCAGTTTGGAGCTACAAAGCGACTAGTTACTTTAACTCCCTCAAACCCTCTAGGCTTTGATAGCTATTTATCTGCTCGCCATTTTGTCATCCCTAGTTTTCTATCATCTTAATACTGCTGTCGAACGTACAACGGTGAGACGATTGGTTGGCTATCCCTCCATCGCTTTACGTTTTCTTCATTCTTGTTTTAACAGTCTAGAATTTAACTTAGTCTTTTTTTTTAACACAACACAACTGTTTCTTCATTGTTCTATAATTTCCTAATTGCTTTTTCAATACTTTGGAACAATTAAATGATTCTTCGTCTCGTCATCTTAAATGCTACGATTCTTCGATAATTGTTCCTTGTTGTTCATCATATTCCTTCTCGATTAATCATTTCTTCATCAAGCTCCCGAACGGCTTGTCACCTTGATGCAACACGTCAACTAAAGCTAACAAGATTATCCACTCAACTCCTCTTTTCCCATCATTCTACCTGATCGTTTCTTCATTGTCCCTCCAAGGATTTGAAGGCACAAGATGATGTGTCTCTTTGCTATTCCTTTGTAATACAACACTAGAATCGTTAGATATAACTGTTATCTTCACTGCTCCGTTATCTGCGACGTCTTGTAACAAGATGATACGTTTCATTATATTGTCATTGGCGCAATCACATAATTTGTTAGCGAAAACAATGGAAATTGCTTCACAAATTCCGGAAACCAAGCAATTAAAAACATCTGTCATATTTTGAGTACATTTTTTCCGCAGATTAACAGTCCTTCCGCGCACACTGATCGCGAGTCTATCACCGATTATCACGTAACGACGGTACAACGTCATTCCAGGGAAATGCCCTAATGCGAGAATTTGAGGAACACCTGTTCCAGGGTAGTTTGACTAAAGCTGTACTCTTCTATATCCAGTTCGAGCTTGGCTGCAAACAGAAATTTTCAAAAAGTTACGAAAACTTTCTTTTACAAAGTTAAAGTTTAAAATTCCTAAGTCGGAGATTTTGAAATTCTAATCTTGAGTCATTAAGTATATCTCAGTCAAAGAGGTCTATATAAACTCTAGTTTTATTTTTCTTTTATTTATTTTATCGTTAATCGAATGGTTTTCAAGTTAAAAATCTTGGAAATTAAAAATTGTCCATTTACTACTAAATATTAAGACGCGACATTTGAAATTGCTGCAACTGAAAAATTTCATATTAAAGATATCCAAATTGAAACGTCCTAGACATAGAAACCAACAAAAATAATAAAACTACTTTTTTTACATTTCTTATCTTTTGGTTCTAATGTTCTCTAATGTTTCTCCTTTTTATTAGATAAATATCTTTAGATTTTTGTGTTTTTTAGAACTATGACAGATCGATTATTGAATACTCTGAAGAAATTCTTTAATCTCTTTAAGCCATCTTCTCACCTTTCTCCAATTGCGTGAAGCAATCAGCTAGCGAAGTCACCGCGTGTTGGGGCACGGCAAAAACTAACCGGTCAGCGAAGCTCTCTTCCAGAGTGGCGTCGGAGAAGAGGCCGGCAACGAATTCCTTTAAACCGGCGATCCTGTCGCCGGAGGGTGTCGTCGGTGTGCAGTCGCCGCCCAGCAGCTTCATTTCTAGGGTGTAGCCAGCACCGTAGAGATTCTTTAAGTGCTGAGTCGAACCGATGCATCTCAGTTCACCCTTCACCATTATGCCGACTCTTGAACACAGCGCGTCGGCTTCCTCCATGGAGTGGGTAGTTAATATAACTCCCCTGCCGCCCTATTAATTAAAGTATTAAAGAGATCTTTAGAAAAGAAGTCTTTAATATGTATTTTATACTCGAATGTAAAATTTTTAATCTTTTAATATAAATTATTACTGATTGTATATTGATCTATTTTGATAATTATCTTGTTATCATTTTATTATCCATCCTTCTCTCTATTTACTGTTTATTTGCGCTGGTTTTATATTATATATTTTCATCTAGTTTATAGGAATCTTGTAAAAAATATATAATCGTTTGAAAAATGTATTGGATAAGACTAATTGTAAGGAGAATAGCTTTTTAACATATAGCGTGTGGTGCTCTCACCTGAAAACTAGCGAGAATCGTGTCCCATAGGAATCTCTTCGACCTGGGGTCCATGCCCGTACTCGGTTCGTCCATAAGAATCACCTTGGGTCCTCCGACCATTGCCATCGCAAAACTAAGTTTTCTTCTAGTTCCGCCGGAACATTCTTGACTCTGCTTGTCGGCGTGTTCATGAATCTGTAGCTCGGACAAATATAGATCCACGATTCTGAAACAATCAATAAAATGAACTAAATAGTTATATCTATGAAATACGAAGAAAAACATGTATAGCAATTAAAACCGAATGATATTCTATCAACTATGTTAGAAAAGCTGGTATTGATTTATAAATCGAGAAACCAATTGCCACATAAAAAAGCAAGTATATCTTAAGATTAATTAGTAGTGTTACAGTAATTTTTGACGTCATAATAGAACTTTGATACAAGTTAATTATTAATTTCTTGAAGAATTAATTACATGTTATCTTAGATAGATTAGAATTTAGATATAAATATTGAAAAATCGCACCTATCGACTTCACTCCATGGAACCCCGCGAATCGCGGCGTAACATTCCAGATGCTCTCTTACGGTGATGTTTTTCCATTGAGCGTCGTGTTGGGGACAATAACCCATCTGCCGGAAAGCATCCGACATGTGGGTGTTGATGTTGTGGCCGCTGATCTGCACCTTGCCCTTCGTTGGTACCTCCTCGGCGATGATGATCTTCATCGTCGTAGTCTTGCCGGCGCCGTTGTGGCCCAGCAGGCCCAGCACTTCGCCCGGTTCCACCGCCAACGAGAGATTTCGCACGGCGATCTTCCGCTCCTCCTCGCGCTTCGAGCAGCAGGACGATCCTGACTCCTTTGGTCGATACTCCTTTCGCAGATTCTATAATCGTGCGTTTCATGACGCGTGAATAGAATAAGATTGCACTGACAAAAATAACTTTGCATCGCGGTGAAAAAAAAGATTGAATCAATTGCTTGTTAATTAAAACGAACTGTGTGACTAATTTTATTATATGCATTAAGATATTTAAATACAGGGATATACATCTCTGGCTAATACTTTTGTACATAGATGCAGATTTAATTAGGATCAATATTGACATAATTTCGATCGAATAAAAGCTTGCAAAGTATCTAGATATTTTAGCAGAATTTCTCATTGACAAACTTGGCTATCTGCTTTACTATTCATATTATATGTACCTATAATGGATAATAATTTAATTTATACTAACTTACCTGAAGCAATACTAACGGCGGTTCTTGACCGAGGGCTGGCGAAACGACAAAATTGAAAACCTTTTGCCGCTCATTTTTCACATCCGTGTCCTCGTGTTCGCCAATATCTGAATTTTCCATAATTTCCTCACGAACAGTATCGCCATCACGCTACAAGGATAAAAAAGATGAGACATCTTGTATTACAAACAAAACTTCAGAGATATTTTTAGTAGGTTTTAATAGATTTAAAATTGACTATATTCGCTCATAAACGAACGGCTAGAATGTACACCTTAAATTATATGAAAAATTTGCAATATTTATTTATTAAATAAGCAATTAAATAAGCAAATAATTATACAACTTTAATTAAATAACAAAAAATTATAAAACATAAATGTATAATTATATATTTTACGCAAGATACTATATATTAAGTAATCTCATAAATCATTTTTAGATTATAATCAAATGAAGAAATCAACGAGTAAATTAGGAAAACAAAGAAAATTAAGAAATATACCTTTTTTTCTATAAGACACTCGAATAATTTAAATCGCAATGCAAAATATAAGTATGAATACCGTGCTTAACAATAGCCAACTTTATATGTTTTGTACATGAAGTTTTGTACATAAAAAATAGGTATACGGTTAGCAGTAAAAATTTTAAATGATAACTTAAATTTGTGCTAACCAGGAAACGTTTAAACATATCGCTGACATTGCCGCCGCTCTTGTTGATGTCCAACAGGACTAGCACGAAAAACCAAATCGGGCATTGCAGCAGCGCACCAAAAGCCAACAATATGATTTCCATGGTGAGGTAATCAGACATAACGAGATAGTGGCAGGCGGCGTTGATGGAGCACATCAAATGAACGCGATCCACGTAGTACACCGCCGCATATGGCACGTACATGCTGTTCAATAGGGAAAAGGCCACGTGCAACGCGAACGAAGCTGTCCCACCTTGAGCAACAGATCGTAACATGACAGATAATTTTGTAATTTTGGTGTTATCAATCTTGGTAAATGTATCAAGTCTCAAGAAAAACAATTATAAAGCTTGTAATCCCGAAATTTCAAATAAAGATAAAGGGGAAAAACATAAACAGTTCCATGAATCGACAACGTCACAAGTTAGAAATTGTCATTCGAAATCAAAGGCTTTTGTAGCTTCCTAGTAAGCAAACTGCCCGCAATATAACAATAGATTGACAGTAGATTTGTTCAGATCCGGCATCATCTGTGTCTGCATTAAACTCATGTGTTGCTAGCAAAGTCTGCCGATATAATCTGGCAGCAAATTGTTGGCAGAAACCGAACAAAATCTGTTATTTCGTTAATATTTCAATGGAATATATCATTTAAATGGTTACGAAACAGCAGATTCTGCTTAATTTTTGCAGTTAATTTGCAATTTATATTCTGTTACCAAATTCTGTTATATTTCTACTGATTTTATAAATAAATAAATTTTATAAATAAAATTTGTAGCAGACGCTTCCAAAATCAAATTTGGCTATTCCCGGATTGGAAACAATATTAGTAAAATACCAAGAATAAAAAAGAAAAGATATGAATGGTCTCATTCCATGATTAACATCGCGAATTAGACTTTGAAATCAAAAGCTTGCGAGAAAGGTGCCTTTCAATCGCAGTTTCACTGAAAGAAAATAAGATAATCTCAGTACATTGATTACTATATTTACCGAGTCCTTGCATATCGAGGATCATGACGAGTATGAACGGTAGCATCCCGAAGAAGGTCGCGATGTTCGGCAACATGCTTTGCGCGGAGTCCAACTTGTCGAAGATGTAACTGAGACATGTACAGAAGACGATGGACGATGGGCAGTAGAGCATGATGAGAATGCCGAGGGTGATGACGGCCGGTATTTCCCGTAGCGAAGGCACGTCGAAAAGGAATATGATCCCGAGGATGCACAGGCAGATGAAAATCATCAGGCCGGCTAGTACAATGAAGTAGCTAAGAAAGTACATGGAGAACGACAGGCCATTCACGCGAAGTTGATTCTTCGCTTTGATCTGAAAAAGTATTTATATGTAAATTTGTATGTAGAATCTCCCTGAAAAAAAGTTTCTCCATACATTACATTTTAACTTTATGTTTGCTAACTGTAAGTTTTACAATCGATTTTAGATCAGAAAAGTTTATTTAAACAAATATAAAATATCAAGAATTAGCTTGAAACCGACAAAAAAACTCAATTTCTGTTTCAAATAAAAATCACATTATTTTGTTTAACTTTTAATATTATTAGTATTGTTAAGATGCTTAATGCTAAATATTACAGTATAAAAATTCTAATTAAACAAAAAATTTTTGCGAGAAAATAGAAGCTGAAACATGACCTGTGTAATCTATAATTAGGATTTGAAAGCAAAATTCTTACCTCGCGATCATAAACCATGTCCACCGCTAAAGTAATCGGCAATAATATGAAAACCATGCCGAGAAGTATAGCACAGCTAGCCGCGCCGACATTAAACTGTTGGGGTTGCGACGTTTGTTGGAAGGGGTGTGTTTTGACTTCGATTGGCGTAGCTTCGTTCTTTCCCGAAATCAATCTAAATAAAAATTTAAAATTTATAATAATGTTACTCAATTTGAGGCAGATTTATATCCAATTAAATTGCAATCTATTTTGTTTCATACAAATTAAAAATGTTTAAAGAAATAAATTTGTGTGGTTCTTAATATCAAGTATGTTAATATTTACAATATTAATATTTTTGTGATTTTATATTTTTCAAAATGTTTTACAACAAAATGTAACACTTTGAACAACTTGTATCTTTAAAAAACTCTTGTACTTTAAATATTTCAAAACCACTCAACCTTCTTTATTTTTTTCCACAGCCACAGATAAACTCACCTATAATAAGCGTTCGAAAGAATGTTTATCAATATTGGAAGAGAATGTTGCATCGTATCGTTGTATGTGACGGTCAGATTGAGTTGCGGCAAATTATAATCGTTAATGTTGAAGGCGGCTATATGCGGTGCGATATTCATTAAATTCGCGAAATTGCCATCGTATTCCTCGATGTGCTTGGCGTCTTGAGCTATGCTATCTATCAACTTGGTAATGTCGTGATCGGTATTATTTAGATAGACGATCTCGGTTTCGTTGTATGTACCTAAGAGAAAAAAAGCATTCCATAATTGATTTGATTTTCCAAAAATAGTCACAACATTATCAAACTTTAAAAATATAATTTGTTCTATAAAATAAATTTTTACATACTCTTGCCAATAAATTCATGAATCTGATTGATTTGTGGCAACAATCTTTAATTCAGTGATATCAAGATATATTATATGTTATATTACATATATTAACTAAATAATTTAAAAAAATCAAATCTAGATAAATAATTTTAGTCGTCCATATTCATAAATTCATAAACACATACTTAAATATGTAATAATCCTATCTTTTTACAAAAATGTATTTATAAAACAACAATCTTCTAAATTAAGACGATTAATTTGGGAACGTCGCTCTTTAAAGAACTGATTTACAATACTTGTTGAAAGTAAACTGAATGCGAATAAAAAAAAAATCGAGCAACTATCTCTTATTTTGTATAAGTTGCAATCACTTACGGCTATCAAGTTTTAGCGATTCCATCTTGAAATCGACCGTCCGGATGCTGTTCAGGTAGAGACCGAGCGCTATCAGAGCCAGCGGCATGATGATCGTGAAATACAGCAGTTGGAGGTTTCTAAAAAGTCTGAGCACTCTTATACGTAGCATGGCGTAGAGAATTTGAAAGAAGTTAGGCCGAATCTTGATGGGATCTAGGCCGAGACCGAGCACAGGTGGATTTCGATCATTATGGACGCCGTCCGGCAAATCGTTCGCTAAATAATTCCATATAATATTACTACACTAGTAACTAATAGTTAAACAACATATTACGGTAATACTGATATTTAATATTAATTAATAATTAGATAACTAACAAAATCATGCGTTTATTTATTTGAGGAAAAAATCGCTTTCTTCGAAATTGCAAAAGCTTTGGGGACGGAACGTATGAGAAGAGATGATCCACACACCTTTTCCTTGGCTGTCGGCCTGTACAGTTACCCCCTCGTTCTGTAAGCTCTGATACGATGTGCTCTTGGACTGTAACGAAAGCGATCGGCTAAGCGCGCGATTGCGCACCATCTTCTTCGACAGGTTGTCCATTGTGCACTCGGTTTCCTCGTCTTTTTCCAGATGTAAGAATACCTCCTCCAGGGTAGTCATCGACACGCCATAGCTGCTGATGCCGAGCCTGTTCGAACGAGTCTTGATCTCGTGCTCGATAGCGGAGAAAAGGGGTGCGAAGTTTTCTACGGAGTTATGAGGTAGAATGAAGCTCAATTCCCGACCGTGACGTCTCGCCTTCTCCGCTTTGCCCACATGTGTCATTACTAATCGGTTGATAGCATGTTCCCTGGCATTACCCTCTAGGACTAATCTATAATTGTAAAATAATATTCATTAAATGTTTAAAATTATTTTATTTTTGACGGAAAATTATATACGCTTTGTAATTAAGCGAGATGGAATATTAGTTGTTGTGCGTTGTTGTAGGAAGGTATGTGTGTGTGTATAGGTGAATAATGTCCGTTTCTTGGCCTATGCTGAAGCGGACTAGGTTCAAATGAGTTTAGGTTGTGAGTTTAACGTGCAATTAATAGGTGCGCAAGGTAAGGATGGATGAGTGTGGATAAGATGAATTGTAAACCAAGTCCCTTCCTGGCATGCTGAAGTAATAAATATCTATCTATCTATATGCTTTGTAATTCTTTGTAATAATAAGCTCCAATGAAGTGTGACGTCGAATTTTTTGTACTGTTCCATGTGCTTTTCTATACTATAAAGAATTAAATTATTTTTACATCAAACTATTTAAAATAAATAAACGCTAAACAAGAAAATATTTCTTTTCCGTAAGTTTTTTTCAAATCGAGAATTTAAAATATCAAAATTTTAATTTCATAAACTCAGTTTTTTTATCAATGTAATACAAAGATAAATACTAGTAGCATCCTTACGTTAAATGGTATCCAATGCCGAATTTGTTCTTTAAAAATAGGGAGCTGCCGCAACACCTGAGCTTTCCCTTGCTGATTACTGCTTTCCTGTCGGCGAGTATATCCGCTTCGTCCATGAAGTGAGTTGTCAACAAAATCACTTTTCCGTGCCGCCTCGATTGCAGAAGGGACCACAACTGTCTCCTCGAGTAAGGGTCCACCCCAGCGGTAGGCTCGTCGAGGATAATAATTTTGGGATCGCCGATGATAGCGATTCCCACAGATAGCTTTCTCTTCTGTCCACCGCTTAGGTATCGCGCGAAGGTGTCCGCTTTCTCAACTAGATCGATGTCTTTCAGGGTTTTCTTCACCTGGAGATCAAACACGTAATCTTTATCGATTTTTATTCTGTCTAACAAATAAAAATGCTGACTTTCATTAATTAATACACACTACTATGCAAAGTAATATATATAAATCAATATAATAAATATGAAATCTATAGATGTTTTTGTTGACTACATAAGTACATACCTCATGTCGTATCATCGAGCGTGAAATGCCACGCACTGTGGCAAAGAACTCGAGGTGTTCGCGCGGCGTCAGCAGATCGAAGAGGATGTCGTGTTGCGGACAAACCCCGGTCATGCTGCGTATCGCCCGCATGTCATTGGAATCGCGCACATCGTAGCCGAATATGAGGGCGGTGCCGGATGTAGGTGCGGTCAAGCCCGTGAGAATGTTGAAGAGGGTGGTCTTGCCAGCGCCGTTGTGGCCGAGGATGGCGGTGATCTGTCCCTCGTAGATAGTTAAATTGATGCCGTTTACCGCCTTGATCTCCGGACGCCTGCACTTGTGGAACGATTTGTAGAGGTCGGCTATCCTGATCGCTTCGCGGCCCTTCATCTCGCGCACCACCGGCTCCACGTCGCGATTTGCCTCCTCGCCCGGAATGAACGAGTTCGACTCGCCGTTTGATGACGGTACCTGCAAGTATCACCCAGAACTTATCAACAACTAATGTCTTATTGTTAAAAGGACAAAAGAGTGAGTCGATTAATAAGAAAACCTTTTAGATACTTTAGAATATCTCCCACATGTTTTTATAAAGTTTCTTGGACGTTTTTATATTATTTTAAAATATTTTAAATAGTTCGTACATCAATAAAATGGTATATCTCAGTAAAAAAAATTTATAATAATTCTATTTAAAAAAAAAAGAATAAAGTTATCCAATGTGTATATGTATAAATATATTATAATGAGAGATTTATGGTTTTATTTAATATTTTTGTTATATACTCTTAAAAACTCACCCTTTGAACCTTCTTTGAACACCAATATCCAGGTAAAAAACAAAACCAAGGTGGCCTCTTAGTTCCATGTTCACCTAGAAATTGATCTTTACATTAAGTTCTATCCACGCAAATAAATTGTTTCCAAGAATTATTTGAATGTAAGAATATTCTTGTACTTAGCAAAAAATTAGAATATTTTCGTGTGAAACAATATAATAGCATTGCGGTAAATTGCGAAAAAAATTAAAACAAACGTACTTGGTATCACGGAATCGAGATAATAGGCCAGATAGCCATACAGAAAGATATCCAGAGTCATCATGATGAGGCTGCCACCGAAAGGTATCCCTGGGCCGGACCAGAGATTGTCGAAATTGACTCCCTCACCTTGCAGATCCAGCACTAGAGCCTAGGTAACACAGTGCCAAGCTTCTTAAAATACATGATATACATCAGAAATCCACATTGTCGCAATTATAAAAACACTTGTAAGTCTCTCCTTGTTAAATCGTTTATAAATATTAAGTAAAACATTTATTTAATAATAGAAAATGTGTAAATTGTTTAATGTTCTTCAAAAAAATTATAAAAATTACATATTTTATAGTCTTTTGTGGAAAATTAAACAAACCATTACTATTATTGTCAATTTGTTTCAAAATTATGTCAGAGATTAAATCATTAAATCTAAATCCCGATGGGATAAATTGTCATCACAGAGTACTTCGAGACTTACCTTATCCATTGCCAAGGCGACGGCGGCTGGGCTGATCAAAGAAACGAACCAGTATGTGACTGAGCTGGAATCACGCACGAATACTTGGATGAAGTACATCAAGCTCAGTATCGTGACAGCAAAATTTCCCAAGACACCAGCCGTCTGAAACAAGTAAAAAGATATTTTTATTATGCTCGTATTAATAATATAATCTTTATTGATTAAAGTATCAGAAAAATAGATCAATTGATCCATATCTGTAAATTTGTTCAATTAATGTTGAGATATTAAAAAGATCCCTTAGGAAACTCACCATTCGGTCTGAAAAACGTGGAATACAGAGCCATGTACATAATGAATACTCTCTGCGAGAAGACTTGACGATCTTGTCGACACGACACACAATGATATGAAAGGTCTTGCAAGAAGAGGCATGTCGTAGGTCAACACACCGGCGAGGATTATAACAAAGCACGATTTGACACCGTCACAAATTACATGTACCAATAGTAAAACCCCGATTTGCCAACGACCAAAGTTCATGAGCATGGATTACAATTTGCTCAAAACCGTGACATATGCATGATGCAAAAATCCGTGTCAGTTTGAGACGGTGTCAAATCGTGGCTTTGTTATAATCCTCGCCGGTGTGTTGACCTACGACATGCCTCTTCTTGCAAGACCTTTCATATCATTGCTGTGCATGTGTCGTGTCGATAAGATCGTCAAGTCTTCTCGCAGAGAGTAGTTATTATGTACATGGCTCTGTATTCCACGTTTTTCAGACCGAATGGTGAGTTTCCTAAGGGATCTTTTTAATATCTCAACATTAATTGAACAAATTTACAGATATGGATCAATTGGTCTATTTTTCTGATACTTTGAATCATATACTCACCATACGGTACGGAGAACGTGTAACTTAATTTCTGTAACTACCGCTGAAGATGGCTCAAAACTGAGCGAAACGTACGGATCGATGTAATGTATCAAAACGACGAATAATCAGTTATTTCTGATATTACGCACTGTGATCTGCGTCTGACCCTCATAGCCTTGACTTCTCCTATTTTAATCTCGAGGGTCCTCATATTACTTTATTTATTATTTTGACTTTTCTTTGATAAAATTTTATTATGTTCTTTGAAGGAGTATAAAATTCTTCTTTCGAGTACATGATAAAGACTCTTTCTAAAATTTGTACATTTTAAGACTATCATCAAGAAAATATTCTTCTTAAAGACAACCGTTACTTATAAAAGAAAAAAAGTAAATTGAGTAATCGCTTTTTTAAGCAGTACAATTGATATGTTCCTGTGTGTATGCATGTACACACGTATGTACATACGTACGCACAAAAAATTTTTCTATGTTGTTAGAAAATTTTATTTCTATTTAAAAAAGGCGAGAAACTATCATCGCTCAGTACGGGTTCCCGGCGTTACGCCCGTTCGTGCGTAATCATCGCCCGCTAAGTAGAAACAACTGCCCGCGCTCCGACCGCGGGGCGGCCGCATCTCGCGCTCGCTTGGATTTGGCGGTGGGCCGGGCTAATACGGCGATTTTTAATCATTAATAACTCATCAACTATTGCGAAAATTGCAAAATGGTACATGACTTTTCGACTCAGTTTGGCTCGCTCTATCTAAATATGAGAAAAGTACCAAACATTCAGTGACACCCTGTATGTATAAATATATTATAATGAGAGATTTATGGTTTTATTTAATATTTTTGTTATATACTCTTAAAAACTCACCCTTTGAACCTTCTTTGAACACCAATATCCAGGTAAAAAACAAAACCAAGGTGGCCTCTTAGTTCCATGTTCACCTAGAAATTGATCTTTACATTAAGTTCTATCCACGCAAATAAATTGTTTCCAAGAATTATTTGAATGTAAGAATATTCTTGTACTTAGCAAAAAATTAGAATATTTTCGTGTGAAACAATATAATAGCATTGCGGTAAATTGCGAAAAAAATTAAAACAAACGTACTTGGTATCACGGAATCGAGATAATAGGCCAGATAGCCATACAGAAAGATATCCAGAGTCATCATGATGAGGCTGCCACCGAAAGGTATCCCTGGGCCGGACCAGAGATTGTCGAAATTGACTCCCTCACCTTGCAGATCCAGCACTAGAGCCTAGGTAACACAGTGCCAAGCTTCTTAAAATACATGATATACATCAGAAATCCACATTGTCGCAATTATAAAAACACTTGTAAGTCTCTCCTTGTTAAATCGTTTATAAATATTAAGTAAAACATTTATTTAATAATAGAAAATGTGTAAATTGTTTAATGTTCTTCAAAAAAATTATAAAAATTACATATTTTATAGTCTTTTGTGGAAAATTAAACAAACCATTACTATTATTGTCAATTTGTTTCAAAATTATGTCAGAGATTAAATCATTAAATCTAAATCCCGATGGGATAAATTGTCATCACAGAGTACTTCGAGACTTACCTTATCCATTGCCAAGGCGACGGCGGCTGGGCTGATCAAAGAAACGAACCAGTATGTGACTGAGCTGGAATCACGCACGAATACTTGGAT
Organism: Temnothorax nylanderi; assembly: GCF_030848795.1. Classification (NCBI taxonomy): domain Eukaryota; kingdom Metazoa; phylum Arthropoda; class Insecta; order Hymenoptera; family Formicidae; genus Temnothorax; species Temnothorax nylanderi. The sequence continues at coordinate 837,724 of NW_027249103.1, read as the reverse complement.
GAAGTACATCAAGCTCAGTATCGTGACAGCAAAATTTCCCAAGACACCAGCCGTCTGAAACAAGTAAAAAGATATTTTTATTATGCTCGTATTAATAATATAATCTTTATTGATTAAGAAAGTAATAGACAAATAATTTATACTGTTTTTTGTTAATCTAAGAATATTTAGATACATATACAATTGTAGAATTTGTCACAAAAATTGCATTTCAGAACAAAATTAAAAAAAAATTTTAGGTATAAAAATTTCATTAAAAGTAAATATATGAAGAAGAATCCTGTCAAGAATTACTTACGCGCGACTTGTCGAAGAATGGCGTGATCATAAAGGCAAACATAATTACGGAGAAACTGTATAGAACAACCAAAAGGAATATCGGCAGGAAGTGCGTGTGTTGAAACATTTGGAGTGTGAAGAGTAACACCACTCCGACGGCAGAGAGCAAAAAGACGAAAATGCTGTAGATGATGAACCAAGACAACCTACGAGAGGAAGAAAAGAAATACATAACGCTTTGAGAGAATATTATTAAGAACACTTGACATAAATTAAAGAAGTTAATTTAGGAGAAGTTATATCGTCGGGGCTGAAAATCGATATTCGACAGTTATTTATAAATTTATGATCTTACCAAAACACGGAATCGTTTAAGCCCATCATCTTCATTCCCTCTTTAATCTTATTTTCCTTCTCGCCGACTATTAAGATCAGAAGATAGGTGACAAATTGCGAGAGCGCTAAGACCATGTAAAGCGGAATAACAACTCTGAAGGCCAACATCCAGTCTAAGGACATAATATAATCGTTAACACAGTAAACGTGGCGTGTATTGCAGAAATAAGTAAATCTAAAAATTTCTGGTAAGACTACTCACCAGCGGTATACGCTTCCTTGGGAAACATTATGAGTTTGATATCCGGTATTGTCACGTCGGAATTTCCCATATCTAACTGCAAAAAGTAACATCAGGCTCAATCCCTAAATTTAATTACCAGATCAGACTTATGTTCTTATCAAGCAAAAAACGTGACTCACAAATAAAATTAGTAGACATTTACTAATCTTCAAAGTAAAAGAAAGAGAACTCACTCTTATCTTTGTGATATCCATTATCATCTGCAAGGCCAAGAAGCCGGAATGCAAGTAATTGTTGACGGGACAGGATTCCCCGGTTTTTATTGATAAAATGTCGCCCATCCAGTGCCCGGTCTTATTCTTTCGACAACTGATCGGAGCAGAATACAATTCGGTCGGCGATACGGGCAAGGTATACGAAGGATTCGTCCTAATTTCATATCTAAACAATAAAAAAGGTTCCATGTATTAATAAAAAAAAACTAATAACTGAGCTAAGCTTGTAAAAATTAATTATCTTACATAAGACGCTGTGATATTGGCTGGGGGTCCTCGAAGATAACTGCTAAGGGTACGCTGTAAGGATCTCTCCAGTACGCTGCTTGCAGATCATCCTTCGTGTCGAACACCATGAAGTTTAAGGGAAGCTTATCGGGATAATCCAACATAGAACGCCAGAGGCTATTCATGGAGTTTAAGAAGCTCTAGAAAATACATCATTAATTTTATATTACGTGAAATCTCACAATATCCGGCAGAGAGGCCATTTCTTCAAGCAATTTATGGCGAAATAAGATTACATACGATATTGTAAAAGATATATACACAGTAAAAAAATTTGTGTCAATGAGAATGTTATAACATTTCTAAATGTCAAAAATAACACAATGAATGAGTTATTTTAACACAAAATTGAGAGTGGACTTCCATTGACACAAAATTTTTTACTGTGTATGTGGCGAAAAGAAATGTAATTTTTAATTGAATTTAAAATTAATTATTTCTAGATAAAATATTGTTTCAAAAGATTTTCAAAAAAACGGAGTTAAGATTTTATATTCTTATTGATAAACATGAAAATTGGATTTTTTTTCGAACGTCAACTTTTGCAGAATTATACTTGAAACAGCAAGGGAGCTTATTTAAACAGACAAATCAATTCGCAATAAAAAATATTTTTAACAAAAAATAAAACGGGACAATATAATAATTTTATTCATACATATGTTAATTATAATTGTATTATACAAATTGTATTTTATAACACTTAAAAGCAAAAGTACTTGTACTTGATTCAACGCATTGAGTCGGCGGTGATCTTTAGAGACTAGTACTCACGAGGGTTTCCGTAGAATTGGGTACCACGGCGATCGTATTGTTTTTGTAGCCTTTGAATAATTTGAATATATCTCCTTCATGCCTCTGCGTCGTCATCGCGGGAAAGTTTGGGTTGGGTATCATGGCCTTCACCACGATCAAGGCTCCAAGGATATAGAGGGGTAGAACGACCTCCTGTGAGCAATCAAGTGGTACTGATTTCGGATCAAATAAATACGCATCGTTAGAAGTTAATTCTCCGTTCGTAACACTTACAGTAATAACTGAGTATCATTTTGGTAAAAGAAATCAAATAGCAACTTCAAAGAAATAAACTTCTAAACTCGTCTCTCTGGAGAGACAGATGATAATTAATAAATTAACAATAATTATATATATGTATAGATTAATATTATTAATCTATTAACTATCATGTATATATATATATATATATCATCTTTCCCTTCTTCCTTATCCCTTTTTTATTTACTAAATAATTAAAAATACATATATATAAGAAAATATACATACTTTACTATTTATAATTCTAAAATTAATTGGTAATGAGAAAAATAAAGCTTCCGGAAAGAATATAAAAAAAAATCAAAGAGAATTTCTCGTCATCTTTTAAAAAATACATTTTGTAAATATAGCTACTCCATAATTACATGGTTTACACTGAATGAATAAAATATTTCTCATATTTTTTTGCAGTTAATACTTGCAGTACGCTGCAAGATAGAGTAGTTACCCTTCGTTTTATATTGCATCTCTGAAAACGTAACACATAAATTCTATGCGTGGTAAGAACCCGCGTATCTCGTAATTATTCCGTGTTCCATACGCGCACCTGCTGTCCCATTTCACTATTCGCAACGCGATACTAAACAATACTTCAAATCGTTTCAACTGCGTGTTCTTCCCTTTTGATAAATTGACAATTTTCTTTCAAGAATTTTTCACAAAGCTCTACTCAGAGATAGTAGAAAGAACTTTATATTGATAATTTAAACATGAGGGTGCATGATAACTTATTAATAATTATAATTTGTAAATTATTATAGTTGTAATCTTTTTTTTAATGATATTGAGATATAAATGTTTGTTTTATAAATAATTAAAATAATAGATATATTATACTTAGTAACGTTAATTTATACAAAAAAATTAAATGAGTCATAGTTGTTTTTTGAAGTAAATTTCATTTCAATGGGATAAATCTTGCTTTTACAGGCTCGATTGTCATGACATTAAATATATTTAAATAGATTATGTAAAAAGCTGAGACACACACACACACACAACCTAAATCTTTCTTAAGAAAAAATCGAAAAGCTTCAATAAAATTTTTTAAATTAATTATGGATGTACGTACAAAGAGACAATAATTGTGAGACACTCTGTGCATTGTTTGGGGGTATTGATAGCTTCGAAAGTTCCGTCGTCATGGCAATCAACAAAGAACCGACGCATACTCTTCGCGATGATTGCTAGACCGTCGAAAGGTAGACCTTCACAGTCTTCACACTGTTCACAGAGATCTTTTTGACATTGTCACGAGCGAATCGTAATGTGTCGTAATGCGATCGTAGTGCAAAAATTTGTACCATTTCGGCGTTGGTATCATTGGTATCAATACAATTACGTAACCCAGATCGACGTAACGTCGATTACAAAAACGTCATAATGTTCGAATGCGAGTGAATGAGATCCTTATATTTCTTCTTCGTAGGAAATGAGCAGAATAAGTGAGCCGAATAGCATAAACATACAAATGGTAATTGCTTCCATCTGTGACTTAATGCACCATTCATTTACTCGTCACGTCTTTTAACTTTTATCTGCTGCAAGGAGCGGGCATTATATAAGAGAGGTATAGTAAGAAACAGAGAATGATAAGAGGTAGAACAAAAAAAAACGAGAATAAATTTGAATTGCATAATGGTCTGAGGGGAATGTACATGGAAAAAAATATAATATATTAAAATATTAATTATTTATACAAATATAAAGTATAGCTTTGATTATTTTCTCGTTCTTTGACATAATTGTAAACACTTTGGATATAGTTGTGTGTCTATATAAAATGCTGCTAACAATATTGTAATTCTTGCCTCGATTATCCTTTACGATTTCTTTACGATTCCTCTTTCGCTCTTTTTTAATGTAAAAGTACCAATAGCTTACAAAATAGTTGGAGATTGAGAAAGATCAATAGAAATATATTTTGCAATGTTAAATCTTGAAAAGAGCAGATCAATATAAAAACGAATAAATTTGCAAAAGACGGAGGGTAAGAATTCCGAGACGATGTCGTTCTGTGTGGACATTGTCACCGAGGATTCCTTCTACGAGAATCTGACCCTCGGCGTGGTCAAGATCCTCGAGGGCTCGCCGTGCGTGAGAAATGTGCGAGTCGAGAGGCGAAACGGCTGCGAATCCGGCGCCATCACCACCTGGGAGCAACGCCATTGCTGCGCGCTTCCCGAGGACATCCGGAATTTTTACGCCTCCATCGACGGTTTCCTGCTACAGTGGAATCTTGATATAGCAGGTATTCTCGATGAATATTTTAATTTCCAGCTCAATGTAATCCTCCCGTAATCCTTTCGCTCTCATCGATTGTATTTTTTCCATTTTAATATTCATATATGCCCCGTAAAATTATATTCTATTTTTATTTTATTTTATTTTATTTATTACGTGTAATTTTATCCATTAGAAAAATTTTTCTTATATTATTAAAATAATATTCCATATAATTTTGTAAATTATAAACTTTATAAATTATCATCATCATATTACAGGTTTATTGTAAATTTGTAGATATTTATTATTCCAAGTCAGCAACATTTTAAGATATAATTTCATTTAATTAACATAATTTGTGATTTTTAAGTAAAACTGCGAATAAAAGAGTAATCCCTTTTTGTGCAAAAATGGTTATCGCCTTCGGGATTTAGGGTTCATCTGAAAACTTCCCAAGATATACATTTTACCTTTGAATGTTGGATTTCATGTTGTGATAATGTGATAAAAATCATTAATTCCTAATCACTGAAACCATTAGTTGCTGATTTCTCCTAAAGCTTGCGTGTCACGGACTCTTTTACCGCGTTCAGCATTTTGCTATCAACAATCCTAGATCTATCAAAGAATCTTTCATTCGGCAAAGTAAACAGTACACTGAGATACATTAATCAGTGTAGTCATAATTCAGTTGTCCAAATAATGAGAGATGATAATCAAAGCGGCACCGTCGAAAACACATCACGTAATCGTTTAAAAAGGCTTTTGATGTTCCAAAAGTACTTTATACTTTTCCCGGATTTTTACTCGTAGCAGTGTAGAAGACTTATTGATCTCAAACTGATGGCTTTAATTCACCGACGCTAATTCGAAAATTTCATGTCGATACAGGCGAGGAATTCTCAATAGGTCGTATGGAAATCGGCGGTCTTTCGTCGTTGAAGAGATACGTCGGCAAGGATCGGCAGGCGGGACCGTCGACGCAAGAATCGGGGGTCCAAGGGGGAAACGTCACCGCGGAGCCGCAGGATGCCATGTTTTCCGGGGACTCGCGCGACTGCAAACTCTTCGAGATCGGCCAGTGCTTTCCGGGGCCCGAAAACAGTAGGATCTATTTGGCATATCGTTCTAAACAGGAACAGAATTCGCCGAGTATTTGGCTCCATCGAGGCAGCGGCTGGTACCATCTGGCTGACAATTTTACCACGTACTTCCGCATAATGCTGGTTCATTTGGGCCTGCCACTGTGGCAGTGTTGCGTCGCCGGGTTGCCTCTGCCTACCTGGGTCGAGCAAGCGTATTTTCTGATCGGGCCCCATCTGTTGCCGTCCACCGTCGAGCCTACCGAATCTGTGTCTGTTTCATTGTGGAATAACGGACCCGTTAACGTTCTTGATCCAGCTATCTTCAAGGCCAAGGATAATAAGCAGAGAAACGCTCGCAAAAAGTGAGCTTATTTCAGTAATGATACTTGACATTTTTGACGAAAGCAGAGTTCCGCTCAAGATCAAGCTGATAATAAAGGAAATTTGTAATCTTTGCAGATTCCCAGTAGATCCTACCACAACATAGTGAAATATTCTTTCTACTACTTTGTCACTGATTGAGTATAGATTACTATAGATGAATACGTGTAATATGTGATTACGAGTATCAAACAGTGAAAAATGGGTTTTCTCGCCATGTATCTAGATATATACAATATAATAAATAACCAAACATTCTAGCAAATTGTAGATATTGGAATAGAGATTCAGAAGATGAGTGATTATTTGAGAATTGGATGCAGCTCTGCAATGCGGAACCAATTCCAAAACCTTATTTTTCTGCTAGAACGCGAAATATTAGAAATAAAATTCTGCGCCAACGTTATCACATACAATGACCGAACTATAATCTTCCTCAAATACAATTCCAATTTGTGTTATTTACTTTTTTAAAACGCATATTACAAACTTTTACGATCACTTTGCAATACAGAACTAAAAATCACGAAAATGCGCTTGGTTCCTTATTGCATAACTGCATCCAATTAAGATATAAGGAGCATTTGGAGTTTCTAGATAATTCATTAATCTATAAAAAGAAAAAATATTTAATATATTTATATATACTAAATATATCTTAGGTTCTCGGAAAATGTGTAAATATTTAATCTCAAATTTAAAAAATCGGTAATTATTTAACAACCAAGATAAAAGTCTATTCTCTCTTCTAAATAATTTATCAATTTATGACACATATGTGAAATATATATTTCAGCGATATAGATTAGCGAGTGTCCTAGACTTGACAAAAACTATTAAAAATTTTAAATTATGAAAGATAATTTTATCTAAGAATTAATATCAGACTATTATATAATATATAATAGATTAAAAATTAATATATCTTGACGAATCAAATTTCAGAGAGATTTCAGTAGATACAAAATAACTTACTTCGTGTTTGAAATCAAATATATTTATCTATGGAAAGAATCATGTTCCTATAATATGAAACTGTAATTAGCGAAATTATGCTTGAGCTATCGAATTACTTATGATTTTTAGAACTCTTCATTATTTTAATTAAGTATAATATTGATATTTGTATACATGATCATATTAATATTATATGTAATTTAATTAAATTTCCAAATTTAATTCAAGTATTTAATTTAAGTAAATTTCCGAATATGATTTATCAAATTATAATTATAACTTTTTCTTATTACGGAACGTATCTAATTTCTAATTATACTTATTAATGCAACATCTTCATATGCTCGGCGACAATAATGTAAAAAAAGCGCGAGAAATTCAACGAGATAGAGAAGCCTTTTCCCTTCTTCATCTAACCCTTGGCCCAGTTGGCACCGCGATTACGCAAAAACGCCCGATTGGCAACGTAGTTGGCGAACGCAGTCTGCGACAAGACGCAGTCGTGTCGTCGCCATTCCCGCAAACGTCCGCGTCAATCTCTTCTTTTTCGTCGTTTTACTTTCGTCGTACTCTTATATTTATACAGTTCTACGGATTACCTAATGAATGTGAAGTTAGCTATTCTCGGCGAAAATTCGACGGAGGCTCTAAATGTAAAGTTATATAACTCTTATACTGTATTGATCTTATACTATCTTATTTTTCCATATATATCTATCGTGTATTGTTAATCAAACTCAATCGAAAAAAACTCAAGATAGATTTTTTTAGCTGAGGTTTAAAAGCATCGAAAATTCAAAGAGTCAAGGAGTCAAGAAGTGAAGATAGAAATTTCATATATCATAGAAATCTTTATATATCTCAGCTATTTTTAAACAAATTCTGTTATAGACCCGTTTAGTTGGGCTAAACTATATAGATAGTTTCCCGTTGTACAATTCTCCCAGTAAACAGTGTCGGTATGTTTGGCACATTCCATGCTTCAAATGTAGAAGATAATATAAGTTGATCGAATATCAAGGTGTTTCTCACGGCGTGACAACGAGCTTTTAAGTTCGTCACTTCGATTCGATTGATTTAAATAAGCAGCTATTGCCTCCTTTCAAGAAAACCTTCAAGAATGATTTTGGCAACACATTTCTGCTCGTGATGGCACGAATATCCACTTGGCACATGTCCCAGGACTTGTTCCCCGAGACAGGTGTCGATTTTTAATTTAACCACATTTCTCCGAGGATTATCAGGTAAATGAAAATTACACCGAGTGACTAAGAGTGTTCACAGGTCTCCATTTTAAAGTTGAATTCCGAAAATAATCGATCGTGGCCCAAGAGATAATCAAGCGCCAATTGTTACCACGATGGAAACTTTTAATTGCAGTATACCAATCGGTATATCAAAATTAGATTGGACATACCATAAACGTCTTCCGCGTATCGCGTTTCTTCAGCAGGAGATTCCTCACGAGCATCGCCCGCAGTTGGGCGAAGTAAAGCGCGCACGAATTCATCCTGCGTGATGCATTCACTCTCTCGTCTGCAACAGAAACATCGACAAACTAAACGACGGCGAAATTTCAATGTTTGACGAGTAACAGGAATAAAAGCTCAAATTTTGTTGCAAATATTGTTAGCAATCCATTTTGATCTAATTCTAATTTGATTTTAAAGCATAGAAAAAGATGTTATTGCATAATACTTGCCAAGAATAAAAATGGACAAAAATGAATCGATCTTATATAATTTTAAGTGAGCATTTATTTCGAATTAAAATTTATATAATTTCAAGCTTAATTATTAATTTTTACATATCAAGTTAAGCAATTTAGATAGCATGTCATCTTGTATATGACATGATATTGTATACTAACAATAAGTATTTATTCAATATTATATGTGTGTGTTACAATCATATTGTTTTCCATTACATTATCATTATGCAACAAAATATTGAGCTTATTTACAACTCTTAATAAAGATATGAGTATAATATAATAACAGTAAAGGCCCTTGCACGATCCCAGGCAACAGGCGATAGGAAGAGGGAATAATAACAAGATTTCTGACGCGTTGGATTTCTGTTCTCTATTGTCTGTACCTGACCAATCACAGTGATTTGATTTTATATAACGCTTTTAGTGATTGATCAGGTACAGGCAATAGAGAATAGATTCCAACGCGTCGAAAATTCTGTTCCTATTCCCTGTTCCTATTGCCTGTTGCCTGGCATTGTGCAAGGGCCAAGGGCTTTAATAATCTTGTTTCCCATATGTTTTCAGTAAATTTCAATTAATTCCATTAATTTGCATTTAAAAGCTCGTTGAAAAATTAATGCATTTATGTATTAAAATTAATGTAAAGCAAATTAAACGCATATATTATTGTTCATTTTCTCTCGCGCGTGTGAGTAAACTATAAATGCGAACGACAGTTAAAAATAGAAAGCAATAAGATATATATAATCTGTCGTCTATGACGGAACGTAAACTTGCCACTTAATTAATGTTTCCACGGAGGAGCAGAATATCTCGCTCTTTCTCGCTCTAACGAGTAACGCACGGAAAACGACGAAGAGGAGAAACTAAACTCCAGATGTAGGCGTCCAACTGTAGAACAGTCGCGCTCTTCTCGATTAATTAGCTGAATTTGTTTGCACAACTGCGGGACACGTTCTCCCTCTTACATCTTCTCTGTTCGCTCTCCTCACTCGTTTGCTCTGCAGTAGATTCGCGTGGTAACAATGTAGTTGTGCCAAGCGTTCGACATTTACGTTAATTAATCGTTTGCGACAATCACATTTAAAGGCTCAATCGGATTGTGTACAAAATAATCCTTCATAGAACTTATTCTCGGTGTCTTAACACCGTTCAAGCTATGCCTGACTAAGCATAATTTTTATCGCCCTCTTGAGGGGATTTCCTTTCTCCTTTTCTTATAATTTCTTTTAATACTGCTTCTTTAAATGGCGTAGTGCAAAATAGATCAATCCACCCATTTAATCGTTCAGTGGATAAAACGAGTAGATTAATCCGAACAATCGGTAAAATGTTAATATTGTAATATACAAAACAACGTATAGAATTTTCAAATAATATGCACGCACATTTCAAATTATAGTTTTTTTTAATACATTACAATTATATGTTTTCTTTGATCAACTAACTGACTTTATTATCTCTTTTATTATTTCAGTATATATGTAATGTATAATATAATAAACATTTTGAAAAAGATAATTATAAAATATGGAATAATTATAAAGAATAAAATAATATTTGCAAATTGAGAAATAATTACTTTTTAGCTTATACCTTATATTTACTTTGTATATAACCGTTCTTACACAAGAAAAAGAGAAATAATTTACTCTTCTTAGAATCACAAATCATTTGAAAACGAGCTTTAATTTCTGGAGGAAGCGTGCGGTTGAAAGAGCAAAATTTTCTAAAGTATTTGATCTCTTGAGAGGCGGAAGGGAAAAGCCTTTCTCTCGTATAAACCCTGTTTAAATAAAACCCGCAAATACACAAAGCAGTGTAGATATCTTCTATATTAATCCTTGCAATACTGACGATTTCGATAAACGCACGGGCTACGATGCTTGGAGTCAGTTCGGACCCCGTTCTTTACCTGTTTGAGATCTTCATTTATTTCAAACAAATTTTGAATTGTTGAAAAGGTTCTATCGCACTATTAACAAATACATTTTTTTCGACATGCCTGTCATTATCGCTTCAACATAAATGAATGACACAATCGTCAAGTGCTGAGGTAGTTTTCTAGGTCTGAATAAGACTCGGCGAGAATTAAAATTTATCCTTTTAAATTTTCTTGTTTTGCGATCCATTCAATTATACAAAAATTTCTTAAAATTTATGAAAAAGAAACGGTTGATATAAATGCGAGAGTATACTCACATTAATTCTGAAGTACACCGAGTCTACGTCCAAGAAAATGACTCTACTCTGCCGTACCCTCTATTTGACTATGATTGCTGGCGTTGCTGCTGTCGGTGATTCCGGTGACGGTGCCGTTGTTGTTCCCGGTGCTGTCGTCGTTGTTACGTTGCTGGACGCTGCCTCCGTTAACGACGACAATCGATTCGCGCTGCTGGGACGTTGCCTTACCACGTGACACGACGGCGGCATCGCAGCGACGAACGGTGTGCTTGGAACCGCGTCCGCAACCATTATTGTTGCTCCTCGCCATGCTTGGCGCCGCTAACAACTGCACCGAAAACGAAGGCCAAGTCGTTACTCCTTCAATCCTATCATTTCGTAAGAAGATAATATATATAATTATTAATTTTAATATTTCTAATCCCCCTTAAAACATATAAGGAGAACCACTTCAAGATCTTATAATAATACTGTTCTTTGTGTGATATTATCTTCAATAAAAGCCTTTCGGTTTTTCTAGATTATTTTTAGGGAAACCTTAAGCTCTCTAATTTTTGAAAATACTTAATATTTAAATTATTTTTGCATTATATTAATTATATTTTATTAATTAATTATAATTATACAAATTTTTATTAAAAGATCAAGCATTCTAGGATTAAATTTCGTAACTTTATCAATATTCCATCTTTAAATAGTCATTTGTATATGAAACTAGATATATCTTATTAAAATCATATTGTAACATGTAGCCAACTGTAAATTTAATAAAACTCACAAAAATATAGATTTTAATAAAGCACGCAATAATCTATAAGAGAATGCAATAAACGAATTTGGAGATTTTCCAGCTGTTGCCAAAGAGCTTTATAGACGATAAAACCACCCGTGACAAACAATTCCTCTGATAGAATTCGTAAAACGTTGAAAGTATAGCAAAATACTTTATACCAAAAAAATTTTACCTTGTAAAATCATCTTCAATTTGTTGAGCTAACTTGTCGAAAATGTCAAAATGTCAAAATGTTGAAAAAACAAACAATGAAAATCAAAAAATGACGAATTCTGTCGCGGATTTTCATTACTAATACTATATACATACTCCGGGCACCGTTCGCAAACAATAGACCAATCTAACAGCATAATTTAATGTATTGTAAATTAATATAAAAAAAAGAGAGAGATATAAAAAGGGGAGAGAAAGAGCGAAACCTACCTCCGACCGCAACCAGGTCAAACTACCCTGCGGTCGATGAACGTGATTTAGGAACGTGCCTAGACGAAGACCAAGGGAATAAGCAGTCTGAAGTTCTTTCTCTTGATTTTCCTACGTTTTCCCATCCGATCATGTCCGCAAGAAGATCATCGCTTAGCTGCAATACGTCCTTTTACCTGCGGAGCAAGAAAAATTGTCCGATAATTGCATGAATTTTCCGATTGGTTTACGTATTGTGTAAAAAGTTTAAACATTAAATGGCATTTAAGACTGATTAACCATTCAATGTAGTAACTTGTTCGATCATATATATATATATATATATATATATATATATATACATATGTCTGTTAAAACAGAGATTTATTATGTCAGAAAAATCCTTTATTTATATTGTAGAGATTCTTAATTGACTGTACGTTGCCGTTTCTAGATATGGAAGATCGATAACATAATAAAGCGATTCCATTAGTATTCCTGTTCAAAAATTCATAAAACAGCATTCTGCTTGTTATGTTATTAGTACCAAAAGTTAATATTCGAATTTTCCAATATAAATTTTTTATAATATGCAAATTCTCTGTGTGCGCTTCATATATTTTTTTTTATATAAAATTAATTCTCGATATTATTCGAATAATTGGATTTATTTGAAATTATTCTCACCAATTTTTATGAATATTATTTTAATTAATACCTTCTACTGATAAACTATACCTAACTACCTTGTGACAGACCAGATAAAATTCGTAAATAATTTTACTAATTTTAGAAGTATATCTTTCTTTGTAAAAATTCAATATATTCAAACGTTTTTTATGTATAACATATAAGATTAATTGCCTTATATATTTAATATAATGTAATAAGATTGTCTTGCTAGTACAATCTTGTTGCACTTTATGGCGCTGCTGCTTTGATCAAATGTAACATTATTATACATATAGATCCTTAATTCCTTGCTCACCTCTTGCGGTTCTAAATACGGAAGATCAATAACATTATTAAGTGGTTCCACGTGTTCGTGACACAAATGACATCCTTACTCATTGACGCAAGAAAAATTCGTCTACATTTGATCTAGGCTTTACTAATCTTTGCTTGTGTACGTACCTATCAAAAGAATAATCCACCTATAATTCTATTTATTATTAATCGCCATTTCTTAGTACTCAATTATAATATTATTTGTAGTGCATTTTTTCTGCTTTGGATTTTATTTACAAAAAATCTCGATTTTTATAAGTATACATATATTTAGAATGTTTAATTTTCTCGGAAATAATTTAAAGTCATGAAAGTTTCGTATCTTTATCTTATACAGTATTTTTATGATAAAATAATGTAATATTGAATATCACTAATATAATAAGAGAAGAAGTAAAATTTTCTTTCGACCAACCACGCGCTTCTTTACCGCGTTTGACATGTACTCTCTCGTCACCATCTAATAAATAATAAATCTGAAATGCAAGAGGGAAACGCGAACGGACACGGAGAGTCGTCACCCCACGACGCGAGGGTTACTGCGGTAAAGATTACAGACAGGATGTCGCCAATGCGATCGCAATTGAGAGGGTGTACGCCCGTACAAAAGGGGTCCTGTGAAGTTCGATTACGTTACTTGTCCCTAGAAGCGGGAGATTTTCAGCACATAAAATATTATACGCTGAAATATAAATTGCAATTACGACAATAAATTCATTAAGATAAGCATCATAATTAAGAATATGATGAATTACGACGAGCTTAATTAAATTGAGCGTGTACGTGCGTTTCACTAAATATAAATTATACATTAATACTTAATCATGCGATTATCCTCTGTCATAGTGAATTATAACGCACTAGACTTAATTACGTTCGCTTTCACAATTTTGCTTTTTATTTATACATATGTAACGCGTATGATATAGTTGTAGTTATATTTACAAATAGAGTTAAGTGCATTATCATCATTCGAAGTCATCTCACGAATGTCTTTTATCGAATAAAATTTAGCACAACATTTCACGAAATGTTATATCTTAGCCGAGTAACGACCTCACTCGAAACGACATCCGGTAATATGTGTGTGAAATATAGACATCCCGTAGAAGGGCATGCTAATACTTTCTCACCCAAAAAAACTTTTCTCCGAATTCTTCTTCTCTTTCCGGGCGATGCCGGACACGGAACACTGTGTAGAGAATGTTCCATTTGTAACTATCGCTCCACTTAGAGAAAAAAAAGTAGTATTGAGACAACCGGAGAATGGAAGAGAATTAAATAGTACTACAATTATATATTATAAAGTTGCAGTAAGAAAAATGAATACGTAGTATGGAATTAAGGAAATATAGTAGTGTTAATTACTTGTAGCAATTGATATAGGAATTATGGTAGAGCATAAGCAAATAGTAATATAAAATGGTCTTATTACTGGAAAGTATATTAGTGATACAAAAAATACCTATATTATATTGTACAATAATGACATAATAACTGATTTCAGGGAAATGTCTAATTATAAGTCGAAAAAATATTAATTGCCATTATATGAAGCTTGTTACATAAAGATACAAGTGTAATATTACATTTATTCAGCTATTTCATCGTTAATAGTTACATACAACTAATGAAATAATTTTAACATCCAACGTCACATTTGTTGCCGCATTTGTTGACTGCATTCTGATAGTTCTCAGTACCCACTTTTGTGTCCCCCTGACTTTATAAAATTAATTGAGGGGTACTTAAATTTCAGAGTCGTCATACTACAGTTGCCGGAAGTACTTTGTTCTCTCTATACGTTATTCCTGAAGCAAACTGGCGTGAATTTCACTTCGTAAAGTAAAATACGAGGGAGAGAGAACGCGGCAGACATAGAGCGACTGAAGTGTGGGTTCTACGATTTCGCGATCAATCGCGTTCCGCGGATTTTCTGCTGGCGACAGGATCACTCGCTTATCTCACTTTGATCCCATGCTTTAATCCTTTCCGCGAATGTCCGCTATCATCATCGAGACTCCTTCTAACCAACGGCACTACGGTTATATACCTGCCCGTGCCCTTCCACCGCCTCTTTTGACATCAAATGCTTCGGCATTTAATGCGTCCCGCCGCGTTTGAAGAGCGCTACTTGGCCGTCGATTCGTCTAGACAACGAACTCTCGTCCTTTTGACAGATCAAAAGAATATCGGTGGAGATGATGACGTTGGTTCCGCCGTTACGCCACGCGACCTCGAAGAACGGATCGTTTAATCGCACCCTTGAGCCCCTTAATCTCCCTTATTCTCCCTACGTCGATATCCAACGAGCTGCCTCGTGTACCTACTTAATAGTTTCGGCATCGGGTGTTAACTTATTTTAATAGAGGAGAAAACTGTCTTTCAATTAACATCTTTATATTACTAAATATTTTACGAACTAATTGTTTGAGGATTTTTTAATAAAACAGTTTCAAAAGCTAATTTTTATGCTAATATTGTTTCTCGTATATATTTTCTTCTTCATATATTGCTTCTCATATATTGCTTCGTATATTGCTTCTCATATTTATATTTATATTTTAATCTAAATGTTAAATAGCTCGTAATATTAGAATATATTGCTTCTTTCATATGTTTCTTCATAAATTGCTTTTCACACATTTTAAAATAAATGTTAAATAAATAGACAGCAAAAAATATTTCGTGAATAAATAAATTTTACTTTCTCTCTTTGTTGAACTTTACCGTCTATTTGTAATTTTCTTAAAAAACATTCTTCAAGAACGATGGAAAATATTATATATTTCACGAAATAATGTCTTTTCGAGCTAAAATCAAATCTGACCTAGTTTTTGCTTAAGTTGTCAGGATGCCATAATTCGATTGTTAAATGACAACGACCCATCTTTTTGTCGCAACAAATTAAAAGTAAAGTAGTAAGTAAAAAACCGTGTCACTTCAATTTATATTTATAAGCGCGGCAGAGCAGGATAACTGCCTCCTTTATCTTTTAAATTAAAAGAGATATGTCATATTCAATATAACTTAAATATATTTTTTGTTCAAATTGATGCGTACAGTAATTCGCGAAAGTTAATTCGCTTGAAAAATAGAAAGTGTAATAATTTTTGGATGAAATGACTCGCTCCACCAATTTGTCTCTGATTAACATAAATGACACGAGTAATTATGTCTTATAGTTATGAAAAAGTCAGAACAATAATGTGATAAGTGAAGTCTCGACGTTAAAATTTCGCGAACCTACAGACGTTTTTCCAATTAGTAATTAAGGTTAAATGCAACTTTTACGAAACTCATTTAAACGATAAAAATACATTATATCAAGAGTGTTATGATAATATATGTAGTAGCAGTTTTTAAAACAAAATAATGTTGCATTCTTCAATTTCTTAAAAAAATATATAGTAACACGTGTTTATTTTACAATAATAATTTTACGATATATAAAAAGCATTAATGTTGTTAGTATATCATTATTAATGGCAATGCCGTTATAAAGCATAAAATTGCAAAATCAATCATCTCCGGATGTACGTCGCCGAGCAAATCTGGCATCTAGATATTGTAAATGATCCCGAAATGTCAAAAGATATGCTAATAGATTATTAAATACAGCGTAGCACGATATACGTAACAGTGTCCCGCGTGATATTCACATCCCAGATATTATCTATACGTATACTCTTATCCACGAAATGACGAATGGTTATTGTATTATACACTTCGCTGGCAAGCAGGCGACCTGATTCCAGCCAGCAACTTGGGGAAACTCAACCAAATCCGTTTTCCCGTTTGTCCGCCCAAGTTGGAGAACAACATGGCGAGTTTCGATTCGCCTCGTATCCTACCCGAAGATTCGCGTTCGTCCACGTATATATCACCCATTATCTACCATCACTCCATTTGATCTGCGCTATGGAGGATCCTGTCAAAGACTCCTGAACGCTTATCGACAAGTCATCGTAGGACCCTTAATCGAAGCATTGAATTATCCCAAGACGATTCGGCTAATCTTGAAAATAGCCAAACTTTGTACAAAATAATTAATTAAGAAATCACGGAGGATTAATTTATATTTTGGTATTAAATGTCGGAGTAATAGGACACAATTTAACTAACGTCGCGAAAAAGATCGAAACAATACGAAAGAAATAATTCCATTTCAAACGAAATATGGAAAAGTTTGAAGGTAATGTGAAAGAAATACTAGGAAAAGTGATCAATCAATACATTTCATATCCTTATTTGTTACGTCATTTATCGATATTTACTCGTATATATACCATTGAATTAATGTGGCTTAATTAACTTAAGGACAAAGGCGAATTCATCATTTCAGTAATGTCAAACCCCTTTATCGAATTACGATGACTCATCATTAATAACAGCCCTCACAAAGTGACATGAACTTGTAAATATTTAAACAGTCTCAAATTATGAATATTTTATTAGTGATCATTTAATTTCACTGATCACGTCTTGTACGATAATTCATTATGTACTACCTATTCGTATGACGGCAGCGTACTTTACGAAGAAATGATAAACAGAGAGAAAAGTAAAGAAGGAGAGAGAGAGAGAGGAGGATAGAGCAACTACGAACAACCGCAGCAGTCGGGGTCTATCGACCGGCGAGGATCAGAGAACGGAAAAGGGTCAGAGGCGTGTAGGAGAAAGGACGGCGAGGAGTTTCGTACCCAAATACCACGGTGATAGTGGATGTACCGATGCGCGATCGATTTTTTCCGACCTCGTGATCGCGGTTCGTTAGGCCCGATTCATAGTGGATGCCTCTCGCGATGAATAACGAGAAACAAGAAGGAAGGAGAACGAAGGATGACAGCGAGAAAAACAAAAATAGAGAGAGGGAAGAGCGGCGTGGTTTTCACGGAAATCCCCAATAGTTTGGAACATTTTATATAAATGCTTCGTATGTTCACGTTAATAGCAAACTGAAAAAGAAAATTAAGATATAGGTAGAAAGTACAATAAAAAAATGTACACGCGAAAAATTTAAACATGAAAACTGCGTGTATAAAATTATTCAGATGTATAAAATTACCCAATTATCCCCCAAGATGCAATGACAGTTGAAATAAATATAAAATATTAATAAAATATAGAAACTACTTGCCCATAAAATTGATCAGTTACCAACGCAATATTCAATTTAATTTCGTAATGCTTGTGTGGAGGAGTTTCGACAAAAGTCATTTGTTGATGCCGATGTATGTTGTGCTATTGAACATTTCACAAAAGCGTTATTTTCTTTTCTATTATTTACCTATCATTATAAAATTGCTTTACCCGGTTCCTTTATTGCTTTAATATCAAGACATGTGTCTCGCAACATATTCTATAATAAAATAAGATGTTAGATAAAAATTTAATAAAACATTGGATGGAAAATTGTTTCTATTACCCTCTCTAAGAAATTACTTTTATTTGCTTTCCACATTGCTGCGGGCATCCAAACATATCGTGCAATTGCTGAACATTTGCGGTACAATCTAATGCCATAAAAAAACTTCAAATTCTTAATGATCAGTTTATTCGTACGACGTAATCTTTGCAGAGATTAAAATAATCTCTCACTGTTTTAAATAAACTTAGAAATCCGAAGGAAGATTCGATTCAAAGGATTAAAAGCAAACTAATCGCGTAATCACGTCGAGCGGACTTGAAATCGGGCTGTGAGAAGTTGAGTTGACGGCGGCGGCGACTATTTTTGTTCGCGAACGAAAGCGACATTCCTATTATACATTTCCGCGAGTCTCAATGATTACTCAGTCATAGGTACCGCAGAATGCTCGAATGGTGCAACAACCGAGACATGTGCGCGCGAAAGATGAGTCGACGAGATATTCCCGTGTCAGTTCGCTTCTTTCAACTCACGGCCGTTTGATAGTTGTTTCGCAGAAAGTGGTATTGATCTCCTAAGATCAAATTTCTTTCTTTTTTTTTTAGATTGGAACTACGTCGTACAAATTGTTCACAGCCTCGGTGAATTGTGAGTAACTGAAGTGAAAAAATTAATTGTGAGTAATTGATATGAGAAAAATGAGAAATACGATCCAAATCTGCATAAATAGTATGGATTTAATTAATCTCGTTCGGGGAAATAAACTCTTGGTGGAATTGACTCGACACTTCCAAAATCGGCCTATATTTGAGTTATGCGTAAATTCCAATAGTGATACAACGTGAGCTGAGTAATAAAGACAAACAGGACATTATCGAGAAATGTGAAATAAAGATTACTGGAATACAGTCGGTATTAGTGGAATACAGTTAGTTTTTCACAATTTTTTAGTCTATTCGCAATTTTCCGAAACTACTGATCATCCTATTATGCAATCAGGGAATTTTATATGGTTTGCATCACATCTATGTGTATCAGAGTTCTGTATGTGGGAGTCAATCTTTATTTGCTTTTCTCAGTGAGATGATTTCATATCATCAAGCAAGTGTAATCAAAAACATCAAATAAATTGCAATTCTCGAAAAATCCTCTTCCGGTTAATTTCGAGTGTGTGGACACTATGTAAACACTATGTTATCACTGATAAATCACTCTCGGATAAGGCTTCTAGCATCACCTGAATGATGAATCCTTCTTTCTCAAATAGGTAGTATATCAATTTAACGATACGTATGAGTAAGCATAGCAATAGATACGTGACAGATAAGAGCTAAAAAAAAGTTCAAGTGTCGCGGTCACCACTTTTAGAACTATCGAATATTTTTATATTTTTAAGAACATATCATTTTTATTTCGAAAAACAGAACTAATTTTAACTCTCATTCGTGACAATTATTTATGAATTTATGTCATAACTCAAAGGCAGTTTTTGTGTGGAGAGATTGCGAAATCATAGAATAAAGCTACCTATCTTTATGTTTTTTTTCTCATCACTGGAAACAAATATATTCAAATTACCTTTTTTTATTCCTTTTCTCATATAATTAGTTACACTTTGATCGATACTCTTCTTTAAATAAGCTTTTTTTGAATTATAATTTTAAAAAAGTTTCATTGCCACTCTGATTGCTTATAATTTTCATAAAATTATAATTTTTTCAAACCATCACTGATCAATTTATTTCATTGTTTATTCATTATTTTTAGAAAATAACGTTTATAAGCTTTTATATCCTTTTCAATTTGTTTCCTCCTTCACTCAATACTTAATACCCAATAAAAAAGTCTTCAGGAAGGATCCTTTGCGTGAATTGATGTCACACTCCGATATCACCTTCCCACCTTCACACAGATAACAGTATAAATGTACATATACGAATCCATCGTGTGTTTTCGCGAAAATGACACGGAAAAGCTCGATGTCGCTTGTGACGATCCCGTTGGGAAATATACCAATTTAGGATAGGTTTATGACGGCGTGAGCGGCTTATTCAATGTAAAAATCATTCCGGATAAATTTCCATCAAACTTTAAATATATGAAATAAGTTAATTCTACCTAGCTGCAATGGTGTTGCAGTTCCATCAATAACAAATGTTAAATCAAACGTGATAAATAAAGCAACTGTTAAGACTTGGGGAATGATTGACTTGTGTTTATTTTGACATGTGCAGGATTTCAGCCGTTATTCTTCAGCTTCTGCGCTACGAAACCGAACTTACCCGCGACGATCGTGTCCGACTTTAGTTTACCGCAAACATAGTTTGCGAGGCGCGGTTGTGGAGTTGGTCGAAGTGATTGTAGCGCAATAGTGGATGGCGCATGGTGCATCATAACTACTTGCACTCGCCCTCCCCGAGGAATATACAATTTCAGTTTTGGGACGCTTGACGCCGACTCCGTCGGAGAGTCGGACGTCAGCGGGATGGTGCGACATTTCATCATGCACTCTCTACACACCCCCGCTGTAATCAGTCGACTCCCGGGGGGGAGGGATGAGGGATGGCGGAGAACGAATAAGAGTCCAACGTCTCTCTCTCTCACCCCGCGACTTATTCGCTCTCCCTGCGGGTGCATGGGAAGATTCGACAGCCGAAAGTCGCCGGAGTCTTCAATTCCGGAACAGGAATCATCTCGAGGCGGAGAGCGAGGGATCCATCTCCTCCCCGATTCACCTTGCCCGCGAGTCACTCTCAACCCGCTCGACCCGTTCTCGAAGTCACCCCCGAACTCACACACCCACATACAGACACAAACGTATACTTATATAAATATATATATATGTATACACACATACACACGGTCATGCATACATGCACACATCGTTATACCCACGCATACGATGCGCCCCTGCCCCCGTTACCGCTCGCCCCTCGGCTCTCCTCGCCCCCTCGCCCCTCGCGAAAATCGATCCGCTACCGGCCTGGACAGCGGCAGTCCACGTCGGACGGCTCGGAACCTGCACCCTCTCCTCGACGAGCGTGAACGGGGGGCAGGCTAGCTGCAGAGACACCCTCGACACATGCAATCGATCCCCAATCAACGGCCATTACGTGACGGAGAACCGGGGGCGGCTGGTCACCGGCGCGGCGCGGAGCGGAGCGGCGACCCGTGATCTCGCCGTGCCCGCGATGTAGCCACGAGGTGTGGTGTGTGCACGCCCGGAGTAATCCTCTCCTGCTTACCTGGCCATCCGGCGCGCGCGCGACTGCCCGGCCGTCGTCGCTCGTCCTCGCGATCGCGCTCCATTGCGGTTCACCACCGCGGTTCACGGCGCCAGGGCGGCATCGAGGCGACGATCACCCACTTCTCCTGAGTCCTAGGTCCCCCCCTCCCCCGCTCTTCTGGCTTTCTTCAACAAGGATCGTCACTCACTCGATTCGTCAGAGTCGCGCGACACCGCGGATCGGTCTTACGGTTTCCCTGGCGCTCGATCCCTCGCAAGTCTGGCAACCCCCCGTCGACTCCGACTCCGGTCGCGCCTTCGCTCGAGATTCGCGCGGCTCGGTCGCGCTTTCGTGGAGCCCAGCGGATCTGTGCCGCACCACCACCACCGCTCTATCGCGTTTCCGCTCGATCTCCGTTCCGACGGTTCCGACCTCCCGAACGAATTTTTCCGCTGACTCGGGATCCGATCTCGCGTCGCGACTCGCGGCTACTCTCCTCTGCTCTTCGCCGCCCTTTCGAGAGAGAGTCGTGTCGCGAACTACTCTCCGGAATATAGGATCCGGACTGACGGGTGCGCGCGTGAGCCCGTTGCGACCGGCGGCATCAGACTGCGCGACTTGCGTGAGAGAGCGCCGGACGGCGGACGCCGCGGCGCGGCGCGGATAAGTTCACGGCTCTCCTCGCCGCGCACCGTCAACCCCCGTCGCCCCTACCCTCTACAGTCTCTACGCTACTCTACAGCACCGCGCCGGCCGCCGCGGTTTCTCTCGCTCGCTCGCTCTTTCCCGCCTCCAGCCCCTCGCCGGTGACCACGTCCACGTCCTCGCACTCGCCCTCTACCACCACCGTCCTTGGCTCGCACAAGCGCACTGCTTGATGACACGCCACGATTGCGCGCGCCACCGCCGCCGCCAGGGGATAATCATGCTCACGATAGTATCGGGGTATAACCGGGATTTGATACTAAAAAAAGATAGCGATGTGTGAGAGTATATAAATGTGTATATATGTAATACTTAATAATGAGTCATAAATTCGTCGTTTTGACCTGTCTCGAAATCGGAATAACTCATGAAATTGAGTGTTTCCAAGTAGAGGCTGATATATACACCTGTTCCTGTGAGAGATTTACGCGCAAAAGTTACGTGGAACATGGCGCATTTGAAAGTTTTATATCTTTCTGAAATCTTTTTCTGGAAATTGCCGTCGTATATTTTGTATCTGTATTCCAATTTGTATATTCTTCTTTAAACATACGGCATATGCAGTGTGGCATTATTCTATGTTGATATTTCACAATTTTATTTTATTTTTTATATTATATAGCTGGATATCGAATTTGAAGACGAAGATTCAAGAATATAAATGCACACATAAAAGTAACAAGAGAAACGTAAAATTATTTATAATTTATTTGTACTTACATATAAGTAAAATTGTATGTATCTATAATATATATATATATAAATTTTTATTTACAAATTAAAAAATTTGTAAATCTCTCTCTCTCTCTTTCTCTCTCTCTCTCTCACTCAATCACATCTCACTCTTCCTCTTTTCAAACAAAATATTCTTCTACACATTATTATGACAAAACAAATAAAACAGGAATAAACATAACAGTATTTCACATAAACAGTAGTCAATGTTTATTACAATAATTCTAGTATAATTTTACTGAAAAGTCAATATTTGTCAACGTTAATTAAATGTGTTAATCACGCTTAATCACCGATGATGACTATCGGTTTTGCAATGTAGAGAACGCAGTTGAAAAACATTACGTTCGAATCCTGTGTTCGGTCATAATTATATCCTAATTGATCTCGCGTGATAAAATCTTTGCACGTACGTCATTGATGGTTGCTTTCGCGGATAAGTTCCACTGCGACGTATCGTTGACGTAGCGTTTCCATCCCCCATGCCGCCACCCCCGAATCGGACGTCAGGAGGGTGGCAGCACGTGTTTATCTCATCGGGCTGCTATTCACGTCGCGAACAACGCAGACGCCCTGTCCACTGTCCTTTATGCGGTATCGTTGCTGCATTCTAGGATTAAACAGAATTTAAAAAGAAGGTATGTTTAATCATTAATCCTATGATTAAAACCGATTGTTAACCCGGGCACGATCACCCGGAGTAATTTTTACATTCCCACGTCGAAAAAAATTGAAGCTCACGTCACAGTAATTTTAATGCGCTTTTTTCGTTTTTGAAGTAATTGTTGGTTTCTCTTTATTTTTTTCATAAAAATCTATATACATACTGTCCTCAAAAATTAATACATTACAGAACAATAAAGAATATATAATATATAATTATATGACAATGACTTGTAATTGGGATGTAAAAATCACTCCAGGTGACCATTTATGCAAAGAAAACCCAAGTTGATCCTATAATCAACTCTTCTACTTTTTTACAATTTTTTCGTAAAACACTTGAATTTATAAACAATTCAGCAAAAGTTTTTATGATATGCTATAGTGATAAATATAATATGATACTCTAATCTAATCTAAAAAAACATAAAACGACTATAATGTATGTACTTCCGCGTTCTGAAATAATTTTACTATCTTTCTAATGTAGAAAAATTAATAGAATATATAGTAAAGTTGACTCGTTTCTTTACGAGTTTTATATATGGAAAATTTTATTAATTTTTAGAAAAATACAATAAATTGGTTAAGTAATAAATTATTGTGTTAACTATAATAGAATAAAAATTAAAAGTTAGTGAAGTAACTTGCGTAACGAGATGCGTTCGCAAACGACTTGCATCGACTTTATAACTCTCACGGCACTTGAGACTAGGTTAAACTTATGCGAGAATGAATTTAAAAGTCTCGTCAATTTACACGAGACACCAACAATATTTAGGCGCGGTCTCACGTTGGAGCTAATTCACTTCTCTGATTAGACAAAAAGGGGCGGCGCGCCCTCGCAGGGTTTCGATTCCCGAAATAGATAAATGGAAAAGCATCATCAAATGTATATGACGCAGAATCAATAGCACGCCAAATAATACGACGAGAAAATCAGAGAGGCTTGATTTATTTATAGAAAACAAACTATTATATCGAGATAAGTGGTAGATTTTTTTCCTTCATTTCTTTCCACTTTCTTTAGTTCAATAAAAAAGATAAGTGATAAGTGAAGATAAGTTCTATATTTTCTGTATTGACAAGTCGTCAGTACCAGATGATAATTTAATTCTGTTCTTACTATCTATATTTTCTAGATTCTTTTTAGATGTAGAAAGTATATAAATAAATAATATATTAAATAATAAGAAATTAATATGAAATAACAAGATAAGAAATTAAATTTAATGTGATCTATATATAAATACATATAGAACACAGTAGAACCCGTGTAATAAATAAAAAATATTATTATAAATTATTTAATAAAGATAAATTAAAATTAATTAAAAAATATTGTATAATTCATTTACAATACATTATGATCCATCTCGATGGTTATAAAAATCCATACAACAGCATAAATGTACTCTCTTTTATAGAAATTATAATATGTGACACACCACTTCGTAAATAATATTTCAATAATTTTTGAAAATAAAGGGAAATACTTAAATTGTATTTTAAGAAAAATTATCTTAATAAAGTCTATTTTAATAATAACAATTAAAAAAAAGTATTAAAAAAATCTCCTTCGAGCCGGATTTGAACCAGCGACCTATGGATATCTGCGAATAATCATTCCAACTACAGTCCACCGCTCTACCAACTGAGCTATCGAAGGTTCTTGTTGAGTCTCGCCAACAAATTGGTCATATCGTAGAGCTTAAACGACATTGCTAACCCAAAATGTTTTAGCAGTAAAATATTTTTGCCCAAGACAAAGAGCAACTTATCAAATAATTGTATTACAATACCGGATCTCATATTCATTATTCTGTCATAAATATGTTAGTAAATATCTCAAAAACAATTATTTTTTAACAAATATTTTTAAATCGTTGCTAAGATATTTAAATTTGCATAAATTATTTTATAAAAATTTATATAAATGTTTAGTTATACATTTTTATGAAGAGAAAATAATTGTAAAGAATATTAGTTCTTCCTCTGTCAAGAAATAATAAATTATTGTTCCAGAAATTATGTTACCGTTATTCTCAATAAGAGGATTAAAAGTTATTTGCCATTGGTGGCGATCAAATGCCGCCCACACATTTTACAGTCAATAAATCGTCAATGTATAATATCGATAATTTTATGTAATAAATGAATCGTGACGACATTTTACTGTAAAGAATTCGGTTAGAATGGTTTAAGGGCTATTAAGTAACTTATAATTATGTTTCGGGAACCCTCGACCTTTCTTGATAATGTCATAGCATTCGACAATGCCCTTCCTTTGAACCTTCATCATCACTTATTCATTTTGCTTCCTATATACCATTATTCGAGAAAATGTCTCGAGGTCGTTCACTTCATTACAATACGTGAAGCTTGTATTAGGAAGTTCAAGTAAAACATAAAAATGTAATATAGCACAATATACCAATAAGCAAAATATATACAATGTAATAACAATAAAAAAGTCCCGATAAAATATAATCTATTTCATTCTATTTTTCCAAAGCTTGCATAAATTGAACTTACAGTACAAAGATTAAATTTACATTCATTTAATTTTAAATTAATATGTTAATAAATTATGCAGTTAATATAAATTTAAAAAAAAGTGGCGAAGTATATTCTCGTACCTTTGATTTTTGACGCGTCTCCATTATTAATAGGAATAAAAGAATGAATTATGGAGTTGACATAGAACACGCAAAAAAATGTGTTTCACGCAAAAAAATTACTTGCTTGCGACCGTGACAGGACTCGAACCTGCAATCTTCGGATCCGAAGTCCGACGCCTTATCCATTAGGCCACACGGTCAGTTGCTAGCTTTGACTTCAACTAAGTATATCAGGGATCTCCTTGTCGTATATTAAGCTTAAAATGTTAAAGCCAGTAATAATTTCATATATAAATGTGGATGAGAAGATCGCGCAGCATGTTTTATAGACTTGTAATTAAAATTTTATCTTTATTGATATTTGTTACATATATATTTAGTGTTTAATGCCTCGACGTCAAAACTAAACGATCGATTATATCACGTCACAAATGGTAATATTTACCGTCGAAAGCAACGTCATTCGAATTTTACAGCGGAATATTTTGTAACGAGCATTTATATGGAAGACTTTATGATATCTATATTGCACTACTGACGAGACTTACTAAAAAATCATTAGCACTGGATACATTTTCGTCACCTCCTAGGGACGCGGATGATAGAAGAATGTTGACATTATCGACCATTTCGATCATTCCTCATATCTTTTTATATAAAAAATGATTAAAAATGCAATTTCGTGATATATGACAACATTATTGCGGCAAATAAAATTATCAATGTTAATTTATGAAGCATCTGTATAAAAATGAATCATAATATTTGTATATCAACGCAATTGAGAAATTTATATCGCCAGTTGATAATATCAATTATTTTGAACCTTATATCGGTGACATTGTTTCCTTTAGTTTTTGATTATTCGATAGATGGCAATATGTTCAATTTCTGCATTCTGCAATGGACATTAGAAGCTTTTGGTTAAGTTATCGATTAAAGTTTGTCAAAGTTACTCGAACGTCAATGTAATAAGGATGACAACTCCTCTTCAAACGCAACTGTCGAGTGCTTTAGGGAGTAAAACGAAATATCTTGCGGAATTAAAGAAAACATTTGCGCGTCCATTAATACAACGTGAGTTTAGTTTTTTCTTAAATAGGAATTGATATCTTGTATAAATGTAATTGAATTAAACAGAACAAGTTGAAATAGTAAATTAAATACCGCGTGGAATTTCTGTGACACAACAAAAACAGCATATATATGTAATTATGTAAATAATAATTTCCATAAAAAATTATAGTTGCAGTGAAAGCGATAGAACTGGAACATATAGAAGAAGGTATACTAGAACGGATAAGTAAGAAATATAGTATACCTGAGGAACATGTAGACGAATATTATGCTGCTATTCTTACAATTCTGAAGATACATCTACGTTCGCAATGTCATAATATCAAACCTGCCGAGTTCAAACAATGCTTGGAGGAATTGAAGTAAGTTTGTGTGTACGTACGTTAGATTTTATAGCATCTATATCTTGTGACAACATTCATATTTTTATATAACGGAAATAAATGAGTTTGCAACAATAATTATTTTAAATAAGAAATGTCCTTTTTCTTATATAACAGTACTTAAAGGGTTGTACGACATTTTTCTGAATGAAAAGTATACTATTCTTCTTACCTTTTTTTTTAATGCATATTACAGACTGAATCCAGACTGTGCAGAA
Source organism: Temnothorax nylanderi (assembly GCF_030848795.1). Classification (NCBI taxonomy): domain Eukaryota; kingdom Metazoa; phylum Arthropoda; class Insecta; order Hymenoptera; family Formicidae; genus Temnothorax; species Temnothorax nylanderi. The sequence continues at coordinate 809,499 of NW_027249103.1, read as the reverse complement.
GATTTATCCTCTGTGATCTATGGTCCAAAGCAAGCAGACCTATTGTCGGGTTTAATTCAGAGAACAAAGTTCAATCCGCAACTTGTATCCTGCAAATGGCGTGTAGATATCACTATCTCGTCCAAGTATGTTTGGATTTTGAGCAATTGTCACAGAAATGATATTTTAATGAGTATTCTCCCTAACATATATTTTCGTGAATGTTACAGTATACTGAACAGAGTACTGGAACCAAATATCGTGATGGAATGGATCTTCAATACGGGTGAATGTGTGACGTTCGAATTATCTTTGGCAAAGTTCCACCAATTGAGGCATACCGTAGCTACCATTCTCGTTGAGTTACAAGCGCTGGAGCGGCACAGTATTTTTAAAACTATTCTGTCCAGCTGACAGTAACAACCGCTCATTTGAGAGCAGCTCTGCAACAACAGAGTTTTGCTCTGTGATGATTTATTAATTCTAAGCTCTGTAAGAATATAAGTATTTACGTTTCTATTTGCTTGATTGATACATCACAGTTTATTGTATCGCAGATATAAGTAAAAATTATTTACATTTTTATTATAATGCTATCAGAAAAAACTGCTTTTTATAAATATGTTATTTAAGTAATTTCGAATACAAATGTATTTTCGAATGAATAATATAAAGGATTAATATCTGGTTATTATATTAACGTTTTTTTTTAATCGAACATTTACATTCGTATCCACTGTTTTTAAACCGAACTGCCATTGTCAAGCCTTGTGTACACGATACTAGAAATCGGTCCGAGTTTCGGTTTAAGCCAATGAAACTGCTGCTTTTCTGTAAGAGCTGCATGTTGATTGGCTTAAACCGAAACTCGGACCGATTTCTAGTATCGTGTACACAAGGCTTAAGATAGGTGGTGTTAGGTACACCTATATAGATGGGGCTTGACTCTGCTTGATAATTTGTCAAATTTTATTTTAACATCTCATAAGATCGATGAATGTTAATTGCCATAATGTCCATTTCTATCAATGTAGGTTAACTTTAATCACGGTTTCATTTACTTTTATCTTTTTTTAATTCTGAAAATTAATAAAGTTAATCTACATTGGTAGAAATGGACATAAAAATTAAACAAAGATAAAAAGTAAAGGCCATTGCACGCAACAAAGTTTTAGTCGTAATCGTAAGGCCATTAGAAAATAGACCAATCACACTCGATTATTATTCGAGCACGAGAAGAATAATCGACTGTGATTGGTTTAAATCGGGAACGGCCGTACGTTCCCGATTCAAGCAACGCGTTTGGTCGAAACTTTACTGTTACTGACCGCTGACCGCTGTTACATGGCGCCGTTAATCGGGTTTAATAACATCGGTGGTTCTTATGCTGGGTCTACAATGCGAGTCGCAAAGTCGTGAGTCGCAAGAATTGACCAATCACAGTCGATTATTCTCCTCAAATTCGACTGTGATTGGTCAACTCTTGCGACTCACGACTTTGCGACTCGCATTGTAGACCCAGCATAACAGCGGCCACTGTTACGAAAAAGTGTGTGTCCGGGCCCTAAAATAGAAATTGGCTGCGTTCAATTGTTAAATTGTCGATCGTCTTATCAAAATTCTACGTTGATTCGTTGGTTCTAAAAGTAAGAGCCAATCACGTTCGATTGTTACTAAGCGGTCTGATTTGTGAACGCGCCTGTATTGATAAGATTTCAAATATTTTTAGCTAGTTGGCAGTATTGAATTTGAAAATGAGTCATTATGTCCGCCGTTGGTTAGGATGTTGACGTTTTGGTTAAACTCGATCCTTATACAGTCGGAAATTCATTAAAAAGAAGGAAGAGAGAGAAAATAATTTGATTTTGATTGATCTGTTTAAGCAGCAACATGACGAATTATCAGCTTTAGATTAGATGTTTATTGCGAAAATGATATAGCGCAATAGAAGGAATCTCACTGACGGTGCTAACATTTTTAATGATAGCTGACTTCAAAACTACGTTAAAATGGCTAAAATAGTGAAGAATTTTGTGATTCCATTGGTGAAAGACGATCTTTTAACGTCGCATGCCGGGCAGTATTTCGTTAAGGAGATTCTCCCTCTACGGACGATATCACACGCTATCGATGGTGATAAATCTTATTTCAAATTGTTTACAATTAATAAGTTATTGTGTATATATTTCGTGGATATATATATATATATATATATATATATATCGTTAATGCTTATAAGTGATTAGAATAATAGTCAGTAAAACAGTTTATAATTATACTACTTCTATAATTATTATGTATTATACTCATTATAATCATACCGTAACTATACTATATTAGACTATTTTGTAATTATATTATATTATATTATTTCTATTGCAGCTACACGGCCAGCATTACAAGAGAATGGTGCGCATTTTATTCTGGATCATTACGATACATTTTTCTCCATTGTTATTCATGGCAATAAAGTAGATCTCGACATATGTCTACGGTCATTCACTAGAATTCACAAGGGTAATATTCTTTGCGAATAATTTCAATTATATATTATAAATGGTGATATAACGTCTGGAAAGAGATGTGAATCATATAATTGACTGAAACAGATAAACTTTATATGGATTCGTAAATGTGTGACTTTCAGCTGTGGCAATACTTGTGGACGACCTGGAAAAAATATTTGATCATGGCAAGGATATTACAGAGGAAGAGGACAGGAAAACGTATCTATGTATTAACAATATGTTGGCGTATTTATTTTCGTGGTTCATCTGTCATATAGAAGACCATGTAAAGAATGCAAACGAGATTAATATTGGAAAGGTATGAAACTTATCTATATTGTTATATGTTATGAAGTTATATGGATAAATATGTGAGTGTTCCTTTACAGCGTAAAAGAAGCATAAGATCGGATATTGAAGAAGAATGGGAGCAGTCTAGGCAGAAAGCTTTGGAAATTCTGTATCGATGGCTACAGTTGCCACTGTATAAAATTTGGAGACCACCTATTGTTGACAATTCATTTGTCATGTAAGTTATACAGCAGTAATTAACTAAGTCAAAGTTAATTCTAAAGTAATGTCTTATAATTGTAATACCTGCAGGACTTTGACGCAGATATGTTATAAGATATTAGAACAGAGTAAGGATGCCAAACAAAAACATATGAGACAAACTATATTTGAGGTATAGTCGTTTACATTCGCATATATTTGCATGTGAGTTCTGTTATATTAATTTTCAACTGCCATACTTTTTGTTACAAACAGATCCTAGGAACTTTCATTAAAAAATACAATCATGGAATAACTTGCGTTGTGAGGATTGTCCAGGTATGTTTGTCTGAATAAATTATTTGTAGTACTTATTTTTAAACTTTATAAAATACATTTGCGATGTTGCAGTTGGTGAAATTGTACGATGCGCTAGCGATACCCATAGCGACTGGAGTGGTATATATGGTCACCGAATGCGGCTGCAACGGTTTGATAAAAGAGGTGATGAATGAGATCGGGCAGAGCGATGTTACGGAAACAGATAGTCGAAACACATCCACCTTTCTCGAAAATATCGCGATTTCAAAGCCCGATCTGATAATTCCCATCCTCGACGAAATCACAGACTACCTGTCAAATGAGGTATGTTCTCATCATAATTTTTATGCTATTGGCTGAACAATTGGTTGTACAAGAAAATACAAAATTACATTTACTTGGAGAACTTACAGATACCTTAAGTAATTAGAAATTAATTCAAATTTTTTGGAAATTTTCTTAATAGTTCTATACAATGAGAAATTGTGTGATTGGAATCTTGGGTGCTGTGGTGCAAAAAGCACTGACCGGCGAAGATCTCACAGACGAACAGAAGGAGCAACGCGACGAATGTCTGGACAATTTGGAAGAGCACATGTTGGATTGCAATGCTTATGTGAGATCGAAAGTGCTTCAGGTTTGGCAGCACTTGTGTCGCGAAGGCGCTGTGCCATTAGCGAGACACGGAAAGCTTTTAGCTTCCACCGCGTTGCGACTAGAAGATAAGAGTGCGAATGTCCGCAAACAGGCTCTTCAATTGCTGCGTACTCTGTTGCAAAGTAATCCTTTTGCCGGCAAGGTATGTAAAACCCAAAGACTAAACGTTTCTTTTTTTCATGACTAAACTGATTTTTGGCTTATGTATCTTTGCAGTTAAATTGTGTCGAACTTTCTAATTCGCTGGAAAAGGAGACGGCAAAATTGCAAGAGTTGCAAGCTCACATCGTGAGTGCTAGTGAACGTGGTCACGAGGAAAGATTTGAACTTTGGACTGTTTTACAGTACGATATAAAAGCAGCGATAAAGGAGATTCTAACAAATGACGAAGCAGAATATATAAATAGTTCGTATTGCAAATAGAATTTATTGTTTGATTTATTGTCAATGAATTATTCGCTGGCTTCTTTATTATTTCGCTTGCAAAATATATCACGATATTGATTGCACGTTAATTTTTCTGTAGATGTGGAACAAGATGAAAATGTCGATCCAAATCATGCGTTCGAACACGTGAGACAATTATTATTAAGCCGAAAAGTTACTGAAGCAGTGACATACCTATGGAAGACGTGTACGAAATTGGAGGGAGCTCCCGAGATGGAAAATCTTTCCGCTACAGCGAAGGAGGAATGTTTATTTGCCTTTTTGCTGAAGATTTTCATAGAATCAGAGACTAAATCGACAGATAGAGACGACAATGCGAACAACGCGTGCAAATCGGAACAAGACGACAACAAGAGAGAGGAGATAAGATTGCGAAAACGCGTTATGAATTACTTAAAAGTACGTGGCTTACAAATAAGCGTTGCGATTCTTTTGAACTATTCGCTGTTATTACAATACATTGTGTTTCTGCAGAATTGTCTGGAATTCGCGACCGAATTGGAGAAGGCGATACCGATGGCAGAAAAATTGCTGTTCTCCACGTGCGCTGGAGACGCCGTCGAGGCGTGCACGTTTTTAGGAGTTGCTTTCCAATTTGGAGTAACTGGAGCGGCCGACTCCATGCGCGAGGCTCTGTTTCAAGTGTTTCATCGCGATCAATCTGTGCGCAATAACGTGGCCGTGGTGTACAAGGAAATCTATCTCGAAACAAATAACGACAAACGATCGACCCGTCAAATAGCCGTTGCCCGTGCGAATCGTCTGATCGAGTTGCTGAAGGAATTGAAGCCTGGACAGAGCCAGGCTTTGACTTTGTTGATTGTGACGTGGTACGAGAACAAAGAATTAAACAGTGAATTGCTGCAGGTAAGTTAGGTAAATGTACCAATGCCTGGAGAGTTAGTGGATACGTACCTATGTCTGGACACCTTTATCATTTTAGTCCTTAAATAAGTATAACGCGAATAAAAAAAAGATAAAAATATTTTTCTTGTATTTTGAAATTTTAGTTATAGTATCCAAACGTTAATTTACGTTATACTTATTTAAGGACTAAAATGATAAAGGTGTCCAGACATAGGTATGTGTCTAGGCATTTACCTTAGATTAAGTAGTTGAAATATGGGTTTTTGAAATGGAAAACCCATTTATATATACTTCACACTCCTTTAGTCATACTCTTCAAACTCTCCAATTAACTTTGCATTAAATCAAGGCATATATGAGGTGAAGGTCGAGATTTAAGATGGAATACGGATGGACCGCTCTCTCACACATTACTAAATGTATTTAATATTGATTTCGTTCGACGATAAATTATAAATATTTTGATTGTTTTAAAAATAAATTGAGAATATATTCTAATGAATGCTGTATGTGTAGGTCTTATGGGAAAAGTTCTCCATGAAATATCCGGACACATCGCCAATTGATAGCAGAACCGCGTTAATGATAATAACGATGATAGCTCAGGCGAAATCTAACATAGCATCTGATAATCTGGACGTGTTAATGAAGATAGGTTTTGGTCCGCGCGCGAAGGACGATCTTCTTTTAGCGCGAGATGCTTGCAGAATGTTGCTAAAAATAAAACAAAGTAACAAAGATGTTGAAAACTCACCTGTAAGGTAAGCCTCCATAGCGGTGAAAATAATTCAAAGCTTTTTGGAAAATTGTTAATTAAAAACACATTTTCTCATACAGGTATCCTAACGATCATGATCTGTTCAAAGAGATCATGACATTATTAATAGATTTTTTTACCAGTACGGAAACGAACGCTTATATTTCCTTCGCGACGGATGCGCTTAATGCTATATATCACGTAAGTGAGATTGTCGCGCGTTAATTAAATACATTTGAAATGTCATACTGAGAGTTTTACTTTAATTACAGTTAGCGAATCAACCCGACAAGTTGATAAAGGAATTGCTATTGGACATCACCGAGAAGGGTCAGTTAATGACTAAAGATACGGATCAAGTGTCAGATGTATCGAGCACGGTACTCTCCAGATTGCTTTACATAGTCGGACACGTTGCCATCAAACAGTTAGTTCACTTGGACGTGTCTATTTACAAAGAACTGAAGCGTAGGAATATGCTACGAGAGATGCAGGGTAAGAAAAAGAAACGATTACCGAGAAGCGCGCTTCCGACGCCAGATAGTAAAGGTAGATCGGCGAATACATCGACCTCGTCAAACATGCGACGAGCCTCTCGACGAGAAAATTCGACGTTCACTGAGGATAACGGAGAAGAAGCCTTAGAAGGTGCGATGGACGACGCCGAGGCGGAGTTCGTGAGCGGCGCACTGGAACACGAAATCGTTACTGGGAATGGCTTGCTCGTGAAATTTGTGTACGTATTTGGATATATTGAGAATTGAAAATTAATAGTGCATGTAATTAATTATATGCAATTATTTATAGTCCGCTGGTATTGGATGTATGCCAGTATCCCGACAAGTATAACAACGAGGACGTGCAAGCCGCAGGTTCACTCGCGCTCAGCAAAATGATGACGGTGAGCTCCGAGTTTTGCGAACAATCTTTGCAACTTTTAATCACCATATTGGAGCGATCGCCATATCCCGGGATTCGATCGAATATGCTGATCGGATTAAGCGATCTCGCTACTAGATTCCCCAATGAAGTTGAACCGTGGTCCAAACACATCTATGGCAGGTAAATTGGCTTTTGACGTCAGTTTTCAGCATTTAAAATTAAAATACTAGTTACATTAATTGATAATTATATATTTCATGATATTTCTTAAAATACTTTAAAATTATAAATTTTTTCCAGTTTTTGTTCACATAATATCTTGTCTTATTTCTTACAAAAAAAACTAGAAATTGGAGAAATTACGGTATAACATCATAATATTTAATATTTATCTTTATAGACTTCGAGATAAAGATGTGAACGTGCGTAGGACATGCGTTCGTATGTTGTCGAGTCTGATAATGAGGGAAATGATACGCGTGAAGGGACAGGTTTCGGAATTAGCTCTTTGCGTCATCGATGAAGACGAACAGATACGACGGCACACGAAAGAATTCTTTGTTCAGCTCGCTCAAAAAGGCAACGCTCTATATAATATAGTGCCTGATATATTATCGCGTTTAGCGGATCCTCAGTTAAATCTCGATGAGAAAGATTTCCAGGAAACCATTAAGTAGGTATTGCTAATACTATTAACTATGTTCAGCAGCAGGAAATATGAATGCTTCATAAACGTTGTTATAATTTGCAGATACATTCTCGGTTTAATGCAGAAAGAGAAGCAAATCGATACCATAATCGATAAGATTTGCGCTAGATTTAAGTTGGCCGCCACAGAGAGGCAGTGGCGTGATCTTTCCTACTGCCTTTCGCTCTTGCAATTCAGCGGAAAGAGTAAGTAAAATACTTTATGTTTAATAAGATAATGTATTTAAAAAATAATCTTATTTTATCGTTCTTAAAGGTATACAACGTCTCCTCGAAAGTTTACCACTGTTGAAGGAAAAAATTCATTATAAACCAGTATTAACAGCCTTGCAAAATATAATCGAACAGACGAAGAAAAAAGCGGATGCAAAGGCCATTTGTATAGAATTGGAAGAGAAGATACAGGAACTTTTAGACGCCAAAGAAGATAACGAGATAGATAGGCATCTAATGCCACCACCGTCTACCGCGCCGAGGAACAAGAGAAATGTCCGTCGAAGCAGACGTAAGAGCACGAGCGATGAAGACGAAGATAGCTCTGAGGAAGACGACTCTGAGGAAGAGGCAGATAACGTACCCGTTGTAAAATGTAAGTTTGAATCAATCTCTCGTTAATGTTTTTTTCGTACCTTGTGTGTATAATTAAACATACAATATTACATCATATAATTATACACAATAGAGATAATTTAAATCGTTGTCGTAAAATTAAACGCCTCAATAAATGCTTGTACAATAATTATAAGTGTGCACTTATTTTTTAAAATGGGATAGAATATAAACCCTTAAATATTCGAATAGCTCTTATCAAGCCTGATAACATTTATCCGAAATATTTTTTCTTATTACATTATAGTTAACGAGTCTCACACAGACAAGTTAGAAGGTACGATAAATTCAATTTATTGACAACATTAGTCCTATCCTGGTCTCATGTTTATCTCCTCTACCTATGTTATATAATTTTTGTTTGTTTACAAACAAAATGGGCCGATATCACAGTCTCCGATTAACGTGATCCTCCGATTAAACTCACTCTGCATCTCTTTCTAACTGTCCCCCTAGAAAGAGACGAAGAGTGAGTTTAATCGGAGGATGTGATATCGGCCCATATTATTATCTCGCAACAGCGACGTTCTCCCACCTGTTTTTTTTTTCTTCAAAGAACTACCTGAACTGGTGCACACTAGTGCAATAAGTTAGAGTGAGACAAGTACATTATGTTTCACTCTAATTTATCGCACCGATGTGCACCGGTTCAGGAAGTTCTTCGAAAACGAACAGACGATGTGCTGCTTCGCGACAGGATTCGTTTCATGTCAGTTATGAGTTATGAGCAAATTTTCGGATTAGTTAAGTAGAGTCAGATGTTCGCGATGGCAAACTTTGAAGAAAGTGTCAATATGTTGATCGTATTAGGTGAATGCGAAAAAAATTATCGGAAAGCTGCTCAAGTATTCGCTGAACGTTACCATGTACGAAAATCCCACATGGCATTTTCACGATTAGAACAGCGACTTCGGAATACTGGTAGTTTGTGTAAGCAACATCGAAACGATCGAAACAGAACGGCGTAGTGTGACAAACGATGATAATGTTGCCAATGTTTTGGCTGTAATTAACGTAGATCCGCAAATAAGTACACGTCAATTGGCAAGGGATAGTGGAATTAGCCGCACTTCAATATATTCGTCGCATTATTGAAACAAATTAAATTTCACTCGTATCCTAACTCAAAACTCGTTACATCAAGATGGTAACTTCGGCAACAATTTCCAAAATCGTGTTCGTTTTTTGTATTTAATCAGTTTAAGATTATTTCTATCAATGATCCCTTTTTTTCTGATAAAGCAACGTTTACCAATACTGGTTAAGTTAATAAGCAGTCACAATTTGTATTACTGGGCATGTGAAAATCCTCATTAGCTTCATGTATGTGTGTGTGCGTGTGCGTGTGTGTGTGTATGCAACTTTATTTATTTATAATGTATAATTATACAAATAAAATAATTTTACAATTTTACAGTAAAAAATAAAAAAGAAAAGTTAACCGATAATGAAAAGAATTCTCACGCAAAATCATCTATGAAAAATGGAAATAGTACCGATGTCAGTGGAGCAGGTATTCCGGGTACTTCAAAACACGGTATTTGTTTCTTAATCTCTCTTAATTCTAAACATTGGCAGAACTATTAACTTTCAGTATTTACAGTCGATTTTTGGTGATCAACAATTTCATATTTATATAAATACTCATATACACATATACAAAGAGAAATTCTTATTTGCTAAAAACAGTAAGAACCAACTACGAAAACTGTCTTTCAAGTTTTGAATCTAAATTTTATTTACTTATGTAATTTAATTTTTTTTAATAACGTTATAGTTTAAAATTATCCAAATACATTCTAGAAAGCAGAAAAAAAATATAATTAATAAGTCATATACATATTATATGTATATGTGCATATACACACATGACTTATTTGTTACACTTGTATATATTGTGTACATGTATATATGAAATAAATAAATATCAAATAAATATCAAGTAATAATAATTTTTGAATCATATATAATAAATTAATAGCAAAAATATCAAACATTCTCAAAACTACTATATATGTTTATTATAATATTACAACTAAGTTCGTAGTCCTCAGTTTCTGGATTGTTTTTTGCGAATATATATAATTTTCATAAACACTCTGTGTGAGCTGATCTAAGATAGTGATAAGTGAACATTTGATATTTGCAAAATAACAGAAGTGATAGAATAATGAACAACCCACATTTATTTTGTTTTCTTGTAGGCAAAAGAAGAGAACGTGTAAAGGCGGCGCCTAGCACCCCGTCACCAACTCCAAAACGAACTAAAATCAATAAATCGTTGCGGGAAACTCCGACAAGGAGTTCAGGTCGATTACGTAAATAATTGTTTACTTGTAAGGTTAAAATGTGAGGTTAATAAAAAATACGACTTTTATATGAATTAATTTGTTCTACTTAGTAACTGTAGTGCAGTAATAGTAGTAATAATTACAATGTAGTAACTGTAGTATAGTAATAGTTACAAAGTGAGTATTATTAAGCGTGTTGTACACATTCATTAATTATAAGTGATGTTCAAAATGTGTGCCTTTTATACATGTTCTATTGTATTACTAAAATCTCGACTAACAAGAATAAATAAGTTTAATCCAAATTGATATTACTGAATGATATGATTCTTATAAATGATTCCTATTAAAAATATACAAGAAAACATAATAGAACAAAGAATAAAAATATTAAAAAGAGCTAAAATGTAATTTTACACAAAATAGTTATTATACATGTTTATAAGCTATCAGCTTTATTTTAACTGTTGAGAGACTAAGCTCCGATTAATTTAATTCAATCAGTAAAATTGCTTACGACAAAATTTTTATATGTACAACCTGTTCATGTTTTTTTATCTAATCTTTGTTTCTACGTATTAAACAACAAAAAATAAATGATTCTATCCACGTTAACAAAATGGTAGCGAGGTTGATAAGTTAATCACTGATTAAGTATTAAGTCGATCGGATTCAAAAATCAAAGAAAAATTTCTAATAATCCGTTGTTCCTGATCTAATGTTTTTTTCTACTATATGTTAACATTAATAATTTTATTCACATTAGCAAGATATGGTACAACTTGACGAGATAATCCACCGATTAAATTAATCGGAGTTTGATTACCCTGAAGTAAACTGTTATCAGGCGGTGAACGTTAGATGGCCACAGTATCACCGTTGGATACCTATTGATGTAAAATTGTAAATGTCGGTATTCTCGGTCAAGTTGCAGATGGTCGCCATCGCCAAAGTTGCAGGATATGTTCCGCTAACTCTGTGTTTGTAAGCGCATTTAAAATATATTCTTTAGGAAAATGACGTCGATATTAAGAAACTGTTGGAGACTGTCGCGAAGTTTACCAGCCGCTAAGCCGAAATGTAAGGAAATGTCGATCACGGCAGGGACGTTTCCATCGAATTATGTAATAACGTATGCGTTTGTTTGACAGGTTATGCTGTCGCTTCTCCGTCAACAGTAAGGTACAACACCACGACTACCGACGAGAAAACCGAGAAAACCGAGACTCGTCGTACGTACAACTTATTTATTTATGACTGTCCTGTGTATATGTGTGTGTGCAAAGTATTTGATAAAATCATATTATCTAATACAAATGTTTTTGCAGCCACGGTACGGAAACCCAGTCACGTTGACGTTGATCGTCTGATACACTTTGGCCGTTACATCAACGATTGTCTACCCAAATACATACAACAAGTACAGCTGGCCGCTGGCGACGAGCTGGAATTGTTAATTGTCCCTGATGGCATCATCCCTACGTTTACATTTTTAAAGGATCATCATAATACACAGTTTGTCAATCTGTCAGACATTACTGCTGTAGATGTGCCCAGTAGACAGTACAGATTTGAGGTAAATTTTATTCTATACCCAGAAATATGTACGGATATTTTATACAAATGTAATGTAGACAATGAGATTTCACATAAAAAACGGAATATTATGCTGTCATATTTATCATTACAGCTTGTTTACAATCTACTATCGTTGCGATACAATTCGCGTATCAGAATTAAAACGTATACCGACGAGTTGACGCCGGTTGACTCCATCTACAGTGTTTTCAAAGCTGCTGATTGGTACGAGCGAGAGATATGGGATATGTTCGGTGTATTTTTCTTGAATCATCCCGATCTTCGTAGGATCCTTACGGACTATGGCTTTGAAGGGCATCCACTAAGGAAAGATTTTCCACTCAGCGGATACGTTGAGGTAGTTCAGTAAAAATTTGTATGTTATTAATTTTAATATAGCATCAAGTCAACTCGTTAACAAAATTATTTGTATGTTAAAGAATCTACTTACAATCATTTCTGTCCTACCAAAATTATGGCTGTTAAAATCTTATTGAAAGAACAATAATGTCTTCAAGTGTCTAAAAATAATTACAAAATATTTTGTGTTGTTTTCATGTTTACTATGTTGTCCTAATAATCAATGATTTTCATATTTCAGGTGCGCTATGACGACGAATATAAAAGAATAGTGATTGAACCATTAGAATTGACTCAGGAATTCCGTAAATTTGAATTAGCTGCCCCGTGGGAGCAGTTTCCTAATTTCCGGGACGCGCCGTCATCAACTGCTGAACCTGCTTCGAAGGAAAAGTAACTGCTCTCACTTAGATCATAGTCATTGCCCGAGTAAGCAAGTATAAATATATCGATAAAGTGTAATATACATTGATAGATATTCTTTTCTCTTGTTAACCATTTCTGGATGCCCGATTCATGGGCATTTTAGAAATATAGAGAATAATGTTACAACTGTATTTATTTCGAAGCATATTCTATATTACAAAATTCCATTTATTTAGATCTATGGCTCCTACCATTCATTATTAGTATCGTTTTCTGAAAAATTTCTAACTTTATGCTGTTTTATATTAATTAATTTCGACCTGATTCAATCTCTCTTTTATTTATAATATAAATAAAAATATAACATACATAGATTATAATGCGCGTAAATAAAGGACAAAAATTTTAATAATAAATTTTCATGAGTGACGAATTAATAGGAAAAATGTCAATGAACTATCCTGAAATATTTTTTTTTTAATTTTGTGTATTTGTATAGAGTTATATAAACATAATATATTTTTCCTATATTACACACTTACGAACTACTTATGACCTACTCATAAGGCATTATTTCCGGCGGATTTTGAAAGAGCCTGGAGTACGAGTCGAACCTCTTTCGAGGGCCGAAAGACGACATTAATGCTATAGAAAGGCGTGAAACCTACATTTCGCCGGACATGTCTTGCTTATACGGTCACAAGTCTTGTACTTCTTGCGGATCTTTTCAGTTATCTTATTCTCGATTTAGAAAAAAAGAGGCAGCCTCTATTCGAAAGCGATTCTTACCTCTAGTGATTAAGACGATAGTTCGTCTTACAAGCAGAACTCACTTCCGATCATTCTAACACTAAAATAACGTTTTATATACGATCGAGTCTTTATGAGACACTATGTCTACAACGCGTGACGGTTTACTTTTATCATAGGCCTATTAGAAACGACATTGGTACACGCGCTAAATTATGCCATCGCATTTTCGTTCCGATGCAACTAGCACCAGTCACGACCGCTGTTTCTCCGATTAAGTACTCGAATAAAACTAGATTATAGTCTTCGTGCCGGTGAGAAAATGTTACTTTCAGAGAGAGGGCAATTTCTTTTTTCCAGGTGTAAGGCAAGAGATTTTTCTTTACGCTTTCAAGGAAGAACGCGTTCCCGTGTTTCTAAAAAATTCTTATCTCGAAATGTCTATCTAAATAATCCGCTTTATAAAGACTACGACGGGTAAGATTGCATTGTGCGATATCCCATCGCCAGTATAATGGCGTATGTTTGGCGGTAAATGTGATCACTCGTTATTGAGATCTCAAAATCTCGGGTACTCGCAACTCGTGCGTTCGCGTAAATGAGTCACGGTGCGTCTCGCTCCGCGCGTACTTGGCGCGAGACACTACCGTGTCTCTTGATCAAATTGGAGTCTAATTACTCACACAGAGTGAAGTCAATTCCGTTCGATGGAATAATTTTTGCTGTATCTTAAAACGAATCGATATTTGGTCTTTTATATGGTTTTCAAAGACCATACAGTACAATAGATATTTTTTTTATCACTTTCACCCTTGAATGTGCAAAATAACTTTTATTATTCATATTTTTTTGCATTTCTATCGTATTAAGTATCATTCACTTTAAGTACTTGCACTTCACTATCATAAGTACTTGTCTTAAATGCATTTCGTTAATTTTTGTGCGCAATTCTCAATTTTTCGTTTTAATATCACAACAATATTGGACTTCACCTAAACCGCTTGTGAAAAGATGAAACGATAAATTTATTGATCGAGTCTATGCTGTAGTTCTCTTCAGATTATAAAACTGCACGTGCAGCATTCCATTTTACATCACAAGAAAAATATTCTAAAAATGATAGAACATACTTCACTCTGTACACACTAATCAAAATTGCAGATAAATGTGATAAGTATTTAAAGTGAATCTTTCTTCCAAAGAAAGATTACTTTCTAAATTTGAACTGTCATCGTTCAAATCGTTAATGAGAAATGTAACGACAGTATAGAATGAAACGTTTTTCGTTCCCGAGATGAACGTTTTGTACAAATTAATCACTTACGTACAAACATCAGTAATTACTCAAGATAATAGACAAAGAAGTGCTTGATATACAATAAGATTTTCTCACATTTACCGCACTTTGACGTTCAATTATATGTTTAGTTATTACAGTTAATAATTATTCGGCAATTAGTCCTCGTAGACAGTTCGTGGACTGTAAAGCCGCCGGACTAAGCGAAAACTTCGATGCTTCCTTTCGCTGTAACTCGCTCGGTCCGAAGACTTCGTCAATGTAGCTTCAATACACGACACTCGTGCTAACATCACAGTTTAATATTATATATTATATAATTATATAATTTTAATATTATATAATTATAATATTCGGCCACACACTTTCTCACTCTTTCTCTCTCTCTTTTTCTCTTACGCACTTAAATATACGCTGCTCGCACGGCT
Organism: Temnothorax nylanderi; assembly: GCF_030848795.1. Classification (NCBI taxonomy): domain Eukaryota; kingdom Metazoa; phylum Arthropoda; class Insecta; order Hymenoptera; family Formicidae; genus Temnothorax; species Temnothorax nylanderi. Next base: position 794,203 of record NW_027249103.1, on the reverse strand, counting down.
GCTTTTTTTGGCGACCGCGTAATTAAGCTCATGTGTGCCCCCCCGCAAAATGTCGAGTCGCATGCGACTCGATGGTCTTCTTTTTCATAATTTTACATTTTAAAATTCGAAAACTTGAGATAGTGTTTTCTCGCTCGCTCGTGTATATGTCTACGATACACGATTATCCCAAAAACTCAAATTCGAAAATGTAAAACGAAAATCTACGATTTCGAGATACTAACGATGAAAACAGACGTCTATACTTTACTTTGTTTATTTGGTCTATTATACTTTGTCTATACTGGCGGGCTTCTCTAACGCTGCCTGCCTCCTCCGGATGAACGGCACTATGCTCCAAAGAGACGAGCCGAACACCAGAATGATGCCTAGTATACTGAAGATTGGTCCGTAGCTGCCGATCTGCTCGAACACTATGCCGCAAATCGGCGGACCCACCAATTGAATGACACCGTTGACGAACAACGAGATGCCGTAGGACGAGGTGAGCTTCTCCGTGCCCAGCATATCAGCCATGATGACGGCGGTGATGCCGACGTAGATGCCGGACGCGAGACCGAAGAAAGAGCAATAAATGGACAGCATGACATACGTGTCAGAAGTGGGTAGGATGGCCAAGGAGATCCCGGAGGCGAGCAAACCGCCGACGAAGTACCAATGCTTGGGCATGATCTTGATGTCGGAGAGAGCGGAGCCGCCGATACGGCCTACCAGATCGAGCATGGAGACGATCGATAGCAACAGCGACGCGTCCCAATTGTCGAAGCCTAGGGAGATGGCGTAGGCCGGCAGCAGAATGATGAAGTTGGTGTAGCTGATGGCGTTGGTGGAGTTGGAGATGAGGATGACGAGGTAGATGGGATCTTTGAGCAGACTGAAGTCGAAGAATTTGTTCTGTTGATCCTTCTCATCGTGCTCGTGCTGCTTCTGCTCCGTCGTCGTCGACTTCCTGAACGTGCTGGAAATGGCGTTCAGCGTCAACGTGGACGCGCGTTCCGGGTGCAGAACTGACAGCGTGCTACCGTGGTACGGCGTACTGACGTAGTTGAAAGACGACGCGCTGGGCGAGTGCAGCGGTGACCTCGCCGTTCTGGCGTACTTGCCGGAATCGACCATGGCACCGCCGCGCTCCGGTACGGCGTGCAACGCCGGCGTGCTGTGCATCTGCCCGCTGATCTCGCGCCCGGTGGGCATGCTAATTTTTCGCGTGCGGCCTTGCACCGGCGTGTTCTTGTAATACTCCAGGGCGACGCTCGATGCGCTCTTCGGTACGATCGGTGCAGCCTTCTCGTTTTCCGAGTTGCTCAGTAACGCCAGCTGGTTGTTGGCCTTCTCCGTCGTTTGCTCGGGGCTGCTGTTGACGGTCACCGACATGGTCTCTCCATCCTTATCGTGCGCATCGCTGTCGTTTGGAGGCCGAGCTGGTACCAGGTGCCACTCCACCGGATGGTACAGAAGCGCGCTCGCCCAGACGTTTAGCGTGACAGCACCCATTATTAACACTGCGCCTCTGTAAACGAACAAGCAGACATATCGATCAATTTTATGAATTGTTATTATTAATTGCTAAAGAGATTGACGGTCAACGATAGAACGACAATTACTGTGTACTTATGTATTACGTGCGTAGTAACCGATCGAAAAATTATAAATAAGGTCTTGTTTTCAACGTAATTTTATTTGTTTATTACAGCGTTTATCAGTTTTCGATAAATGTGAGATTAACTATATTTATCCTCTCTTCTCTCTCCTCTTTTATTCTTTATTATTGCATATAAGAAGCCGTACATTATTACAATTTAACGTCTGATTAAATTTATTAAATTAAATTAAATTCGAAACTAAACAATGGTTTATCTGCTATAACGTTCCACGTATAAACCGCTGTTTTTCTAATCTACATTTTTTTCAAAATTTTTTTACGAGATACGCGCAACGTACTTATTTTTAAAAAGCGAAAATTATTTAAGAACCGTTTATCCCACTCAGATCGCAGAAACTTATTTTGTTCTTGAACAGTGCAATCGTAGGCTCACCTGTAACCGTACTCGCGTAGAAGAAAGCCCAGAACGGGCGGAAGAAATATTGAACCTAATGCACTGCCGGATATGCAGAGCCCGTTGGCGAGTCCTCGTAGCCGTACAAAATAAGATGTCACGATATATACAGTCGGAGGAAACGCTAATCCAGCACCCGTACCTACGAATACACCATAACTGGAAACAGAGAGAATTGCGTAAGAAATATTTGCGTGCGCGCTTTAGAATAATAATAATAATAATAATAATAATAATACGTTGCGCAACGAATATTCTGAATAAATTCGAGAGAGTACATAAACTCTAAAAAGCCAATATGTTGAACTTTGCACTTTTTGTATATTTCATACGCTTTCTTTTTTTCATATTGTCGCTCATCTTTATTAATGCCGAATGGATTTATCTGAACATTTGCATTTTGCCTTTGTAATTCTGCTATTTTTCTGTCATTTCTTTGAAAAAAACTTTTACAGTGATTCTACCTTATTACACAGGATGAAACTGAATACAACGAGCCAGGAGATCATTTATTTTAACAAATCTTGTTTTTACCGAAGACGATTTTTTTTTTTTTTTTTAAGCAAAGATATGATACCGACTGCTTTTATGAAGATATTCGTTGCGCAAATAAACGATCAATCAATTGATCTCTATTTTGTATTAAAAGAGAAAAATATGTTACCTAACGTATAGAAAGGCCACAGAATTCGCGAAATAACTCAGCATCATCCCCGCCGCGGCAAATGTCCCTCCTATTAAAGTTACCGTACGATAGGAATACTTAACCGAAAGTACACTAGAGAGTGGGCCTGGAACGATAAAATATCAATTAAAAATACAAGTAGTGTAACAACAACGGAGAATACACCTTTATAAGTAGTTTGTTTAGAAACCATTTATAAAGGTGTATTCTCCGTTCTTCGAATTTTGATGAAATCACGTATTATATGATTATAGGTATCGTTCTTGCGAGAGAAGGCATGCGCAGTCTGGTGTGATCCAGATTCTCGTCAAACATAACACGCGTGAAGATAAAACAAATTAATTCCTATGTTTGCTTGAATTCATCAACGTGATTCATAATAATAATAACGTCTACCCGAGGAAAAACGGGTAAACATCGCACAGACAATACGCAATTAAGTATACGCAAGCATTTCTCGGAATCTTCTATCTATCGCGAATTGACCTTTTTCCCTTTACAAGAACGTAATGTACGTACAAGCCCGCGTATGCATCATGACGTAACGTGAAAGTTAATGTTTGCCAATAACTCTAAGAGTTCCTTTCATAAAAATATCGCGAAACTGTAATCGAACTGATGTAAACACGGCCTGGAGGTTTTGACGTTTCAATAAGGCGCGGTAAACAGAGTGAGACACGCCTAAATATTTAATCGCGAATTACGTAAGCGCGAAACTGGGACAAGTCGCGGGGAAAAAAAAACGGAACCCTTGACGGAACCCGACCTGGGAGAGATGTCTAAAAAAAAAAACCGTGGACCCGCGACCTCGAGATACTCTCGAGGCACTCTCGAGGCGGCGGCGGTTTTCTTACCCAGCGAGCTGTACAGGAAGTAACAAAGCGACGGTATCCATGCAGCTGCCGCCGGTGACGCGTCGAATACGTCGAGGAATTCGACGAACAACACCCCGAAGGACTTGATGGTGCCGGGGATAAGAAGGTTGACCATGACGGCGGCCAGGAGCACGAGCCATCCCCAGCCTCCATCCGGTGGGACTAACTCCTCCTCCGCCTTCTCGTCTTTCGCTGCAATAAAGATAGAGAATCTCTTAATCTTTCAGAATCTCTTGGATCTAGAGATCCGGCCAGCCAAGAAATTTTAGCGTTATAACGTGAAAGAATTTTAAAATGAAATTATTTTTTTTATGTGATTTTTTTAAAATACTTAATCCGGGCTCTCGATTATTACAAATATTTTAATATGGCTCTCTTGGTAAAAAAAAATTGGGAATCTCTTATTTTAAACGATTCTTTCAAAAATTTTCACGTCGCTTATAATAATACAGAACGTTATTCCTCACAATACTTTTTCCCTCATTAATCTTAGATTTAAAATTTGTTTTCTTCTTTTTTTTGTCAACAAGGCGATAATCCAAAGTTCATTCGGTTGGCATAGCCAATAGTTCATAGCTTCTGGACTTTGTAGTTTCTCAGACCTCCTTTATACGGAGATAAGTAAACGCAAAAAAAAAATGGATAATCTTTCTTTGGAAAAATTTCAATTGCTTCATGTTCGTTAAATGCCACGCTCTACTTGTTTTACATAAAGTAAGATCGTTATTTTTATGACTCTTTAAAAAGAAAACGATGAAAAAGAACGGTGGGAATTGCTTCTACTTCCGACAGTCTATCGCACCGACGGTGCGGCTCGGCAAACAATAGGCGGAACAGAATTTATAACACGGTTTCGTACATTGTTAATCTTGTGTAATCGATTCGCGGGAAGGCTGAGCAAACGACGGCAATCAGGCCGTCAGACAATAAGTAGATAATGACAGATGTTCTCCGCGGTGTGTGTATTCTGCGGGTGGAACCGCGATAACGAGATGGAAATGGATGGAAATTGTGGTATATGCTAATGAACGGTGCGCTAACTTCCTCATATTTCGATTTCGCGACGCGAAACCGGCCAGACTTGTTCGGAACGTTCGACTTAATGCTGACATAAGCCGACATAAGGGTGAGCACCTGTGCGAGCGTCAACATCGCGGTCGTACAGTCGTATATATAAAAGTCACGCCGATTCATTCTGAGGGGAGGGAAGGACGATGTAAGCAATCCCATACAATCATATCCTATTGTGCGTGGACAAAGGAAAGTTGTATAATTTCGCCGACAAAAGAGCAAACATTCATCGGTATGCAACACCGTGATACCTGCCACTTTACACGCGGAAGTCATTTCCGTTTCTGACGTGCAATCTCACTTATTCGCTTTTTATACGCGGACAATAGATGAATTAAAAACGACTCGCGCGACAGGAATTCAATTAGCGTAAACGAGTTTCTTCCAATTTAGGATCTTCCTATTTTCGACGTGATTCCCTTCTCTTTCTGGATAAAAAAAGATTTCTCATTAATTCTCTTATTAAAACGTCTTAAAAAATCGGGAGGTTTTATTTTTTAATGGAGAAAGACTTTCTTCCCTAATAAAAAAAAAATAATTCTTTATCTACCAGATTTTTGAGAAATCGGTATGTCGGGGGAACAGAATAAAACGATAAAAAATTTCAAGCTCTTAGAATGAATTTAATATTGCGGTAAATTTACTCCTGCATGAATTTTCTCTCTAAGGTTTATTCATACATTTATTTTAGTATCGAATATTACTACGAAAGGAATTGTGCTTGTAAAAATGTAGAGCTTAGTGTTGTACTTATACGAACCAGACGAAAGCTGTGATTAATAAAGCTGGAAGATTTTACTACGACATCGATGTTTTGGCAGGTACCTACGATACGTTTTGATCATTACATCAGTTTTACACTCACCGATCTTACTTCTTGGCTCTTGGGCCAATTTTTTATCCAACCCTTCTATTTATAAAAGTTCTATCTATAACAGGCGATTCCAAACGTCGTATGATCCCAAAGATGGAGTAACGCGGAAATGGAGAAGGCGAATAAGAGAGCGAGCATCCAAAAGCTATCCTCATTAGTGGAAAAAGTTGTGGATGCGGACATGCGGCGAGAAATTAAGAGATAATGATAGTAACGTTGAGATAATTCGGTGATACGGTCATATCGTGATAAGAGTGGCAACAAAGGTGTGAACCGTGTCGGGCATCATTCTACGTTATTTCTGGTACGTATTTCAAATTTAATAAAATATTTCTGACTCGGTTTCGTTTGCCGATTTAAAAAGAGAAAAACGCGATTTGTTTTTATATGTACCTACGACTTATTCGCGAATTATTAAATTTATTATACAGACAAGTTACGTTATAATTAAATTACGCAACGTTTTGTATATTATTATTTTATATAAGTTACATTAGAATTAAATTATAACGTAACTTAAAATAATATACCTTAATACAAAATGTTGCGTACGCACTTTATGAAATGAAACGCGATATACAAACGGAAGTCATGTGATGCTTAGATCGAATTAAAAAAAAATATATAAACTTTGCTTAGAAGAATAACGAAAAACGCGCAGATGTCCAAGCGAAACAATAACATGCCTCTTGAACCGCGCTGAGGTTATCAGTAACACCAGCTGGCGTTAGCAAAAATCGTTACGTATCCGAAAGATAAAAGAGGATATCTCGAAACGGCGTGAACAAACGTCCCCGACAAGCTTCCTCGTGATTCCCATAATTCATCCTGTAATTGTCATTCCGTGACGTTTGCAATAACGTCAGCAGATACAGCTTTCTCCTCCTATGAGTTTCGATTATACTTATTTATGTACATACATTGAGATCATATAATAGAATATTAATGTCTCGATTAATCTAAAAAGTATAGTCGAAACTCCTCCCGTGAGTTTCGACTATATTTATTTATATACATTGAGATCATAATATTGATTAATTAAAATATTCCTTTCGTAATATCAAATACTAAAATAAATGTACATATAAATGAACCTTGGAGAAAATTCTCGCCACGACCCATTTAATTTTGAATAACGCCTCGCGACTCGCAATCTCACGCGGAAAACCGCGATGGGTCGCGTAAAAATATCGCGAGGCCGGATGCTGTCCGGGGATTGAAAGACACACGATTTCCTGGATTTCCCTGAAAAAATCAGCCTACCAAGGTGCGGAAAGAGCGAGCGGAGTCGCTTCTTCCGGGCTTTAATCGTCGACAATCGGCTGACTCACCTGCAGGCCTGGTTCTCTAACTTCCTAACGACAATGTTATCGTTAACTAGCGATTGTCGCTCGCGCTAACGATACTGTAAGGACAAAGCTGTTCCGTAAACTCGGGCTAACGATATCATATCGATACAAAATGCGGTACCTGGCTTATTGATCCCATTTTGACGGTCTTTGTTGTCATCGGGGCTCTGCGACACCGGCCTGTAGTCGCCCTTCCGGGGCTTGCCCGGGCCGAACTTGATGTTGATCCCATTGTCCTGATCTTGAACCCGTTGCATCGTCATCGACCTTTAATCGCGGCTCTCGCGCCCGCGCACGTACCGTACACACTAAATGACACACGCGGGCTGTCTGCATACGCGGCTGGGGGAGATAAAAAAAACGCGATTGCCGCCACGGGGAGCGAACCTAAACGTGTGCGTGCGTGTACGCGTATAATATACAAGACGAAACACAGGAGCGCGAAACGACAACAGATAAATGCAAAAAAAAGAGAGAGAGAGACACGCGGGGAAAATTAGAGCTGACGAAACAGAGTGAAGAGAGAGAGTGAGAAAGAGAGAATACAAGGGCAATAGCCGTCCCGCTTTCCTCTTTCCTTCCTTCGGCTATCTGTCTGCCCCTTCTCCAGGACAACGCGCTCTTTATCACTCGTCGCACGCGCGCGCGCGCGCGCGTGTATGTGTATTCACGGTGGCGTAGGTGGATAAGAGACACCCCGCGCTCTGACCGCGACACGACGATGACGTCGGGGAGGCGCGCGTCAATGCTCCGCGCGGAAACGGCGCTGCGCGTCGCGCTGCGAGTCCTCCTCGCTGGGCCGTGTCATGAACCCGTGCCCGTGCCCGTGCCCGTGCGTGCCAGCGACGGCGTCGTCGTCGTCGTCCTCCGTCCTCGTGCTCCGCTTCCACCGCCTACCTTCGTCTCCGCGATCATCCGCCGCCTCCGTTCCAGTCATAGACCCCGTCGGCCGCTGACCGTCGATACCGCCACCCACGTCCGTCGGCTACCTCCCCGTCCGCTTCCTCCTCCTCCTCGTCGTTGTCGTCGTCGTTGTCGTCTAGGCGCATAGAGAACGCGGAGCGACAGCAGGGTACGCACATGAACCTCGCCTCGTCGACTCGCTCTTCAGACCGTCGCGGTCATCCTTCCGCCGCGTGCGGTGCGGTGCGGTATATCAACGCGCGGGGCCTTTTAACCACGCACTCTCCACGCTCGCGCGACACGCGTTTCGATGACGTGCGTCACGAGCCGACTGATCAGCGATCAGCTGTGTGTCACGACGCAACCAGGGGCGGCCGAGGATCCGCTCCGCGTACCTTCCCCCACCTCCGTGCGCGCGCGCCCCACGTACCTCGGTATCTCTGGTCTCTCTCCTTCCCTCGGCGACAGAGGAGTGCAGATCAGGGCAGATTGTGCAGGAAGGTTCCCCTTCCCCTCTTATTGACGGAGCGCACTCCTCGCAGTCCCCACTACGCGCTCCGCGGAATAGACCGCCACGGATTCATTTGGCATTTTCTCTCTTTCTTTCTTTCTTTCTCTCTTCCTCTGTCTCTCTCTCTCTCCTTCTTTCGTCGCGAACAGCTATCTCGGTCTTTCTTTTTCTTATTTCCAGATGGTACGCGAGCAATAAGGGCGCGATTTATGCTCTCCCGGGTGCGGTAAACGTTGACGTGGTCAGGACTGCCTATAGAGACCTTTTTGTTCGAGACTTAAGGGAAATCAAAGTGGGACGTAAAGTTGCATCGTGACGCAATTTCGCGACGATTTAAGTGGAACGGTATTTCGCATTTATTTTACATTACTTTATATCCTATCTTATCTCGCAGGTAAACGCCCATTGATATAATTACAGTTGCTGATAAACATTAATCGTGTGGATGTAACTGGGATAATGCGCAAGGTGATACTTTGAGACGAGGAAAACGCATGAGAGAGAAATGGTAAATTAAGATAGCGACTGATGACGGGAAAAGCGAGCTTCATTGATGTTCGGAGTCTCTCGCGTGGGATTCGCGAAATTTGAATTAAACCCTGAGAGAATGTTATACATATAGTTCTGCCATTTCAATGCCAAAAGGAGGGCAATGGTACACAGGAGAGAGTGTTATATATGCAGTAGAATACTGAAGTGGTCAAAAGATGAGGTAAAAAGAGGTTTATAAAAGATAATTGTACCAAAAAAATGCAGTTTTCTCTAAAACATTTAAAGTCATATCTTTCATACAATTATCCCTTTTTTATTGAAATATAAAAATATAAATCCTTTCCGGCGTTTCGCAATATATTGAATATTAATATTTTTATTGATAATGCCAAAGTTCCTTCAGTGCTAAAAATGAAGCTTTTTAAATAAATAGATAAACAGGGCCATTTAGAAATTCTTACGTATTGTAAGTCATTAATTTTTGAATAAAAATAGAGTCGTTAAAAAATTTCTGCCTTTAAAAGTTTACGACCGGTTAAAAACTGCTTCTTTTGAATGTTAATTGCCTCTTGTTTTTCAAAGATTGCTGTAAAAAGATCTTTAACGTTCTGAAGTGGCGAGCCTCAATAACATACACATGTACGGACTGTGGATTCCAAGAATCCACTTCCCATTTCTGAGGAACCACGAACGGGACACAAAGGAGCGAGCCGCCGCGGTAAATTTCCATGGAGCGCAGCCTCCTTCTATGAATCTTTTCCATAAGTATTATTAGCTAACCGCGCAATTAAATCAGTTCCTCATCTCGTTTCGAACACAACAAAACTATAAAGAAGGAATGAAGGATTGACAAGATTGCAAGTTGTCTTTAACTGAATTTTGTAAGACAGCTCTGCAAGAAATGAGTGAAGGAAAAGAAAGCTGCGCACATGAAAGCAAAAAGAGTTGAGAGATCCAAGAATAACGTATTTCGTGGTTTCTTTAAGGAAATTATCTTAAGAAAGTTATGGAATTGATGTCTTTATGAAATAATTTATGGAATTCTTTATGAAATTGATATTTCTTTATAGATTTTGGACGTTTGAACAAACTCGTCCTCTCTCGTGTCGTCTCTGCCTTTTGTGACGCGGTATAGACGAGCATCCGCGAGCGAACGAGTGCCAAAAATTGCGTCTCGTAACCTTCGCCTTCGGTGTCACACCACGTGCGCCGGCCGATCGCAAAGCTCGATTTCGTCGCTTCTCTGTCCACGTCGACGTTCGACCTTGTGAGGTCCATAGGCGCGAAGAGGAGAGCGATAGGAGAGAGCGAACGTATCGGATACCGGCGAATGGAAAATTTACGGTGGAAGCACAAGCAGTAGGCGTGAGGCGTAGGATTTCGCGTGCTGCAGCATTAGTCATCCTTACCACTCGTGAATTTAATATTTATCGCCCAGATCGCGCATGCCGCTGACCGTCCCATTTCGCGAACTACTAAACGGATGACACATGAGATATTAGCGATTACACAATTCTTTATCCAGTTGTAGCATTATTTAAAAAAAAAAAAGCTTTATGTGAATTATAAGTTATTAGAATTATATGGAATTTATTTTTGAATAAGAAAATATTTTCTTCTTTTATAAGTAATTTATTCTAAAAATGCTTATTAGTATCGGTATTGTTAAATTGATTATCAATTTAATTACGTGATTGTACTGTTTTGACTTTAGCTTGAGATTGCGTTTAGAGACCGACAGTAATCGGCGCGTAGTTTGCTAAGCGGAGAATGTACATTACGCGAAAAATATGTTATTAGGCACAAAAGATCTAGACAGACCATATATTGGCACCATTTCTGTTTAGTTAGATTGTTATAACGGTCAAGTCTCACTTATTATAAAGTATTCTTTTATTATTTTAGCTTGAAAAAAAGTATATAATAAGCGTGCGTGCGGGATGTCCCATTTTAATCAATATGCTTGATTATCTTCGATAGATATTAAGTTATTTTTGGAGATTGAATGATAGATAGGTGCATTTCTTCTGTTAAGAAATCTGGTTTTGTGCCAAGGATTTAAAATCATTTCAAGATCAACTTAATCTTTTTTATAGAAAGCCGTAATTTTTTTGAAATTCTACAGTTATAATTCTTTTCATAACGAATTCGTTGAACTGTAGGTACGTTCCAGGTCACGCGAACTTGACAGAGACTCGATGCTTGGCCCTATTTACAGGACTTGTATTATTTAATCTGCATAACTAATCGATATTCAGTACGTAACATAGTAAATATTCAAATTGATGTCCTCGCACGTAACCCGATTTCTGAAGGATTGTAACACATTTACTAGCATAACGAGATATTTCAGCGGGTTAATTGTAATTCTGCGTTGCATTTCCATCGGGATAGTAAGCGATGGATTGTATTTTTATCATGACGGATTGTATCTCTTAAATATCCCCAAGGAAAGGAATTCAGATGTATGAGATCTGATGATCTTGACGGTCACACAGGATATGGTATACCTGTACATCACGATTATAGGATGCAAGAAACATTAAATAAGATGTTTTTTGCGCGATTGATAGAGTAAGTCTATATACAGAGTCTTCACAAAAAGACACGTGACACTTTTGAATTACTATTATGCTACTGCATTACACACATTCACGATGTTGGTGCTGAACATTTTCTGACAGATAGGAGTTTGATGCTATGTAAAAACACATTCAATATAGAGTAATCTCTAATCCGTATCTAAAAAAAATTTCATAGACTTTTCTTCCCTATTCATCGAATTAAAATCCCTGTGATTTTCATTCATGGGGATATCTGAAGGATCATGTATTTAATTATTTAAAAAAAATAAAAATAAAAGATATATATCTATTTACTTTTGTTTTTTTGTATGAATAAAGTTTACTGAAACTGCAAAATACTTTGTGATAGATTTCATTCTATTTCTCTGTAATTTAACAGTTCTTCTCGACAAGGCGCGTTCCATTACTGTATTATAAACGTCTAATCCGTCAAATACATTATGGAGTACGTAATCTACATAGGTCACACGTAAGAAAAGCAGTGCACGTAATCTGCATCACTATGTATAGATAAGCGATTATACTGCTGCTCACGTATATTTACGCTTATAAAACGACGTAGATAATTCGTGATTATCGCATAGCGTGTTAAATGTGAATAACCGCCGAGTTCTTATCTGCCGATTTTAAGAAATTTGATAGCTTATTTACGCGCCTCTTAAAATGTTGTATTATTCCACGACTCGAGTGTTTCCCGTGTCGTCCGACTGTAAAAATCTCTGGAATGCCAAATGGTGCGCGTCTATAATGAAATAATTCTATTATGAATTAGTGAGATTCAATGCGGCGCGTCAATAAATCAATAATTGTAAATTGTAATAAGAAACATTCTTAGAGATAAAAGATCTTCGTATAAATCAATAAATTAATTGATCGGATAAAGAAATATGTTTGTCGGTCGTTTAGTTCCCGGTTGTCGAATTGATAGAATATCATTAGCTGTTAATTTTAGATAAACGTTAACGTATTTTTATTCAAGGTTTAAAGAACGATATTCTAAGAAAGAATTCTTAGGAGGGTATCAAACTCATATGTTATCGATTAAACGAATATTTAACGAAATGACGAAGTTAATTAACTGATAAACGTTATGTTATATCACGTTACTCGCACTAGGCTCACGTGATAAAATCATCTGAAAGATAGATGATCGAAAATAAATTCGCATGCCAATTATTGTATAACAATAATTATATAATTATACGAGACTTGCGTATGAGTCTTGTCATACGACACATAGGCTGCGGCTCCACTTGACGCTACAAATGCTTCGAAGCATTCCTTTTCTCCTTTCTTTCAATGAAGAAAGAAGGAGAAGAAGAACGCTTCAAATGGACCGCAGCCACAATCGATTTGTCAAGTAAAGATTAAGATATCAATATATAAAGAGAGAAGATTGATTAAAGTAATTTGCGATTTATTACCTTACACGCTACATCTTTATAATTCTTTTATCTGCAAAAAAATAATTAAGTAAATACAGCGTTCTGTGCATTACGTCAACGTTCCACGAGTGGAGATATCTCTTTTACTCCTTCCCTTCACCCTGTGATACGTTGAAGTTTCCGCATAAATGTTTATGGAAAGTTTTGCCATTCGCCATAAAGTCTTTCGATAAGCGCAAGTTCGATAAACAATTTAGTGCCATAACGCCGTCGTATCGCGCGGAATAAAATAGAAGTCTCGTGACTCTACGACTTAGTTAATTAGCCGTGGACCAAGTGGAAGCGCACAAACAACAGACACGGGACAACGCGTGGTTACAACACAAATTCATTCTTATTAAGCATCAATTGGTGTTGTGAAGACAAAGAACGCCGGAGTCAGTGAGCGCCCTTGCGCCCACGATGCGCTCTCGACGGTGCATATATTGTTTTCCGAGCTGGAGTTAAACTGAGAGAATAGCAACATGAAGAATATTGTAACGTAGGATGCTACTTTCATTTTTTATTTACTAGCTGTTCTCCTTTGACGTTCCAATTTTTTATATTAAACAGCTTAGTAATAATAAACGAAAACAGAAAGTAAAGTGCTGTTAAACAAATTTTAATCTAAATTGATTGAAGAAAATAAGAAATAATACTAATTGTAAGTTATAACTTAGTCACAGAAAATTGGATCATTCCATGTGTATACAATCACATAATCAAAATATCTCTTAAACTAATGATTTTTTCTAAAAACGCTGGTACTCTTTATTGCAGAGTAAAAATTCGCATCGAATGATGTTTTAAGAAACATACAGTTTTATTTATAAAAAAACGATATAATTACATTTTGCAGCTACATGCACGCGCACAAATGCTATAATAGTAACAAAGTTAGAGCAGCTATAGAGAGACTATATATTTTGCTTTTCCATATCTCAAGTTGTTATGGCAACTCAATCCGTCAGATTAGATTGCCGTAATACCCTATATATATAAAATTCATCCATATACACGTAATATAATTGATCTGTTTTGAAATTTGTTTAAATTTTACAATTTTTGAAGAAGGAAATAAATTGAGTCAACGAATTACGTCTCGATATTAAATAAAATTGCTTGTTCATTCAAACACATAGCATTTCGGCAATCCGGAAAAAGTATACGATCGTTTCTTGCGACACTCCGTTTATTGCAACTAAAGCTATGCGCTAGGAAGGGATGAAGAATTAATTAGCGGAGATCGTCCATGAAATTCCTCGCAAGTGCGCTTTAACAAACGTTTTCTTTTTTTTTGCAACGTTCTAATTGCGTTGTTCTTAGAAATAATCTGCAGTAAGTGCACGTTTTCTCGTCGAGAGGACCGTTATCAAAACAGATTATCTATATATTGCGAAATGTGCGAAGTCTCGTTGTATCGCCTCAAGGAATCATTAAGTACATTATTTATGATTGGATTGACGACGACGTTGCGTTGATTCGAATCTACGAAGCTTTCGGTTATCAGCATAATTTGTCGAACAAACGACCTCGATTAATTCACACAAATTAAGCCGTTAATTCGAAGAAGGAAACGAGCGTGTTTTCTGCATAAATGTGTGAGTCCGATGCAAGTACAGCATCGTGGAAAAGAATAACTACTGTTGTGATTTCTTTACAAAATCAATATTTTCTGAATGAATAGCATTAAAGCACCATTAAAACTTGATTAAATTAAACAATATTCCTCAATTAATTCTCCAATGTACTTTGAATTTCAAAATTTGCATTTGAAGAATAAGAGGATAAGTTGAAAATAGCAAAAATACAGTGACTTTCCGTATTTTTATATGAGAAAGAGTCGGTAAATTTCAAGGTAATAAACAGTAGGAAAATAACAAGACGAAGAGTCTGTATGAGTATGACGTCTGTATGACGGGTTCGAAACAAAAATTTGGCTCGACACCGACGGAGCGAGATGAAAGAAAGGTTTACTATATGCGGCAAGAAGGTGAAACACTTATTTGAAGCATGCCGGGAGGATTGCGCCACTATGAAGAAAAGCCGTAGAAAAATACACGCAAGTGTCCACAAAGTGCGTGTTTTACGAGTTACTCAGGCCACCGTTGCGACTGTGGGAGCATTCTCCATTGATAGCGGCCAACGTCAATGCACGCTATTTATTGCGTCAATCGCTGCTGTTTACATGATGTTTAATTTAGCTCACTGTTTCTTAATCTTCTTCACTATACGACGAGTGACGAAGTCAACATGAGCAAAAAGAATGAATTTATCAATCATCGGACAATTTATTTTTATATCTTTAAAGGTAATTTAAGACGTTGAGATATGTTGTCCACAAAAGAATTTAGTTAAATAAATTTATTTCACCTAGTATAGGGAATACAGGTACGATTTATGTTGCCACACTAGTAAACACGTATATATATGTATACACATATATAGGCTAAGGAATGTACAATTCCAACAGCTCTAAGTAATTGTGATTACAATAGCATAATTCCCTTAGAATATTTATAAACTATATCTATTTTTTTGCTGCTATCACATTGCATAATTAAAGCACTTCCATTAGTGCTTCAGTTTAGTTGGTTGCCTCGTCTTTCTCTTTAGTTTTTGACTGTTGTTTGATGCGATAATCTGACAGAGCAGCTTTAATCGCGTCCTCGGCAAGCACTGCAATTTGCAAAAAAAAATTGTAGCAAGATTACAAAATCCTGATACTCCATCTGATACTTTATCAGATTTTTACATTTTCTAACGTAGTGCATAACGTTTGTCTTATTCTAGAAATACAATATTGCTGTGATGCTTTAATTCAAAATTAGTAAAACGAAAATTTTAGTAAGTGTACTCACTCGAACAGTGCAGCTTGACAGGCGGGAGGCAAAGTTCTTTCGCAATGTCAGTATTTTTCAATGTCAGTGCTTCATCTACCTAAAAAAAACAATTTTAACAGCAAGTTAAATCCCTATACTTCCAACGCATTTCATATGTAGGTGAACACGAAAAACTTGGAAAAAATTTGTTAAAGATTTATAGGAAAATCATGAAGATAACAGCATTTGCATGTATTTGTAAATTATAGCCATATAAAATGGCATATGTACCAAAACTTTACGCGTCGAAAGAAGCATTATAAATTCTAGATTTAAAAAATCTCACCGTTTTTCCCTTAACCCATTCCGTTGCTAAGGAACTCGAGGCAATAGCAGAACCACAACCAAAAGTCTTGAATTTTGCATCGATTATTTTGCCACTTCCATCGACTCTGATCTGAAGTTTCATCACATCGCCGCAAGCAGGTGCTCCTACTAGACCTGTCCCAACATGCTCGTCATTCTTATCCAAGGAACCAACATTTCTGGGATTCTCATAGTGGTCCAGTACCTGTTTAATCATAAAACTAATTAGAACGTTCTCTTTCAATTTAGAGACATTATAATGTATATAAACAATATGTATTGTGTAACTAGTAATAATTTATATGACACAATTAACATATATATAAATACTATATAAATTAATTATTTAACTCATTTTATGCAATTATTATATCAAAGTTTTATGTAAATACTTGTGTAATAAAACAATAACATGACTGTATAAATATTTTAGATAAAGAATAATAAATTATTTTTTCTTTAGTAAATAGAAGTTATTATATAGCAATAATTTTATTTTAAGATACAATTTTAACAAATCGAACTTTAACATCGTAATCGACTGTGACGTATACATATAATTTATGAATATCGTGATAAAACAAAAATATTAAAACGACAGTAGCAACGCGAATGCGATATATGGTTTTTACCCCTCCATATGTATATCGCACATAGTACACACACATATATAGTAACAAAATATTACGCCATATTACACCACAAAAATAACCAGTCATGTAGCTCAATATGGTAATTGCGGAATATCTATTATAATAAAAAAAAACAATTTTTTATAAAATACGCACACAGCTTTCTATATAAATAAGACTCTAATGTAAATATCATGCTTACGCCGGGGGTACTCGACACCAAATAAATCACGAAACGTGATCGCATAAAACACGACACATCGAACACACAATCGCTTGACATTTACGTTTATGTCGCGATCGTTTAACGCCGAGCGCAACAAATCGGATTATCAGTAAAGACTTGTTAAATATCAACAATAATAAAAGAACAACGTGCAGGACTGATGCGATTAGAGGTTAGGATCGGCGATGACAAGCAAGAGGACAAAAATGACGGTAATTACGTTTGCGTGATAATACACGGCTGGGACACTCCGTGAGACAATCTTGGACGTCGCGCCGATTCCGCCGGGCAATGCCCGGAACAATGCCATCTCGCTTTACGCGCACTTTATCATGAATCGCACCGTTCAACTTCGATACACACACAGAAATAAAGGGACGAAACGGAGTCAACGGAGAGCCGCTGCGGGGGGAGGGGAAGCCACTTCGATCACGTGAAGGTGCGATTTCACGATGACGCTCGACGCTGGATTCGAGCGTCAAATCTGGTCACGTGATAGATTTCAGCCAATCCAGTGGTTAGGTTATATTTCGCATCCCTCTGAATCTAATCACGTGACCAAATTTGACGCTCGAATCCAGCGTCGAGCGTCATCGTGAAATCGCACCTTAACACCATGGGTGCAAAGAAAAGCGCGACCGGTGTAATGGCTGATTGGTTCCGCCATCTTCTCTATAAACAGTGGCGGGATCTCTTCCTCTGTTTTGAATGAAGATTAAATATAACTCACAGAACGCTGTATATAATGATACTTCTTTTAGTCTTTAAACACTCTCTTCCCCTTCATCGGGGAAAACTTCTTCTTGGTGAAATCGGGCATTAATCTCTCAAATTGCCAATATTTTTAACATTCTTATATCAACTCAAACTCTATGTGCTCTCTGATTCATAAAGTAATCCTTCAATGCGATTTTCACAATGTCTCTTCAACGGTTAATTTCTTGGTATCTGATTATTAAATTAAATCGTGTGTTACTGCGAACGGAACCAGGTTAAATAAAAGTTACAAGATAAATAAATAAAGCTACAAAATATAATTAAATGCGAAATGTAATTTATTATATTATTTTAATTTTCACAGCGCTCAAAGTAGGCTAAAAGAACACATAACATGCAAATACATATTTGCAAGTATAAACTTATGATATATCATACAACATATATCGTGCATTAAATCTCCATTTAATACTTATAAAAAATATTTATAATCTTTTGACCATATAGAACGAAACATCTTTTTGATTCTTACTGGAACATTGTAATCTACATAGTAAAAATAACAATTTGTAACACGACTAAAAGAACAAATAGTATACAAGTACATATTTGTAAATATAAACTTATGATATATTATATAACATATATCGTGCATTTCATCTTTTTGATTCTTATTAAAATATCGTAATTTATATAGCAAAAATAACGATTTGTAACACGGATAAAAGAACAAATGCATATTTGTAAGTATAAACTTATGATATATCATATAACATATATCGTGCATTAGATCTTTATCCATTTCATTAAAACGTTAAAAGTTTTAACATAAGGTATTAAAACTATTAAATAATAATAATTTGATGTACTTATAAAAAATATATAAATAATTTATGATAATCTAACATATATATATATATATATATGGGTGTGTGTGTGTGTGTGTGTGTGTGTGTGTATATATATATAATAAATTAATTCTGGTATTTGGAAATCCATAAAGTGTCACAACAGTCAGTCAGTTGCAAAACGAGTTTCTGTTGTGCATATAAGTCTATGAACGAGAATAATGCATTAGAAAAACGGGTAACGAACCTATGTGAAGTTAATCCCTTATCATTAAAAAAAAAAACTTTCTATAGCTCATTCGATGACTCATCGTTTACATATTCACATACATTTCAATTGAATCGAATTGTATGTGAATGTGCAAACAAAAGTTATTAAGACTATTTCAAACCGATTTTCTCGTAGGTGAAGGGCTAAGCTGATGTAAGATTGCTCTCATTCAAATTCTTTTGTTAATACCGTTTGAATTAGAGTGTGCAAACAAAAATTCGAATTGTGCATACATGTGCAAATAATTATTTTTTAAATGTTAGGAAGCTAACTTCACACGGGTGAAAAACGAGTCGTATAATATTAGGTTGATAGAATAAGAAAAAGTAAGGTAAAATTTACCCTTTTTTTGCGAATGTAGTAACACTTACCACGAAGTATTTCAAAAACAGTAGTAGCCTCCTCTCTCGTGAACGTGTCCGCTCGAATAAGTTCACTGAATTTGACATACATCTTGTCAACCCATAAAACTTCTAATAGAGCCAAAATCACTTCGCTTAGCAGTGTAGGTTGCGAGGGTCTGCTTGGGCTGCTTAGATTAGTAAAAACAATATTTTTATCATATATCAAATAATTCTTTGATAAATGGTAGACTTGATATAACAAAACATGCTAAGTTTCGTAGGAAAGAACTATGCAAAATTGTTAGGTTACAACAAAGGAATAAAAGTTTTGTTTTTTCCTCAAGCTTTCGATCAATGAATCCTATGTTTTGTCAACATTCGTTTTATAGAAACTCAAATATACACTTAGAACATTATTGTTATATGTCCAACTCTTTACTTAACAATAAAAGAAAAATTCAAAATACCTGGTAGAAGGTACTGGAATGTGTTTTGTTTTCGGAGACTGTCGCAGTCTTTCGAATAAAATGACTATATCTTCAAAGCTTTCATCATTACTTATATTTATCCTTTCCTGATCCGGCCTCTGTTCAACGATGCTGAAATAATATCATTTAATGATATTGAGAAATTGAGGAAATATCGCAACAGTTGAAAGACTGAGCATAAAACTGAATAAACCTTAATAATTAAATTTTTAGTTAAATAACTTCTTGAATGTAAATATCATAAGTTCTTCATGATAAAATAGACTTACGTAGTGCCTTCTTCTAAGACAATCGCTTCCGGTACCTCTTCCGGTAATGGTACCATTGATACGTCCATAGTTTCGTGAATTATATTTGTCACTGTTAGGACGTTTGCAACACTATCTCCGGGTTCATCAGTCGCCGATGCAGTCTCAAAGAATAACTGAAAAATAATATATAGAAAGAATTAGAAGTGTAAAAATAAAATATAAATTAAATATAAATAAAAAGCGCAAAATAATTTTTCTAAAGAAAAAAAGAGGAAAATAGATTTTAATTTTTTCAAAACTTCTTGGTCATTATGGCTCGTATTCATAGTCCATTCTTATATCAAAACAACCTTAAGTAATGTCTTAAGATGCTAATACGGTTCTCAGATTGATTTATAACACTTTAAAATTGTACTTAAGACTATCTCAAATATAAAAACAAATTATGAATCAAACAAAGGGAAAAACGCCGTAATCAGGACTGGTCAGATCTTGCATGTCCGAATAATTGAGTGACTTTTCATGTACAATTCTTTGCCCTATGAAAAACTATAAATATCGGCCTATGTATTCTCATTTGTCTTCCACTTTATGAAGTTAAAATATTCACATTATATCCAAACGACAATCATTATCAGTTATAGACAAACGTACACGTCTTCTCTTCGTAGGCGTTTCCACCTGCATTTGATGTGACTGTCGTTTTTGTGGAGTTAATAACAGTCCCTCTTTGGATTTCTTTCTTTCCGATATATCCACAAGTACTGGGCCACGGGTTTCCTGAGATAACTGTTTTTCTTGGATCTCTATTCATTAAATGATTTTATTAATAATTTTATTAATAAATTTAATTTAAACATAATATGATAATTGTCTATGTATCATATATTTAAAATACCCCGTTGATCCACTTACCTTCTATTGTTATACCAGCCGTCTTCTTTGGGAATGCTGATCTTTCCTCGCTGATCTGTAGCTCATGCATCCGGTCACTAAAACCATTAATAGCAAAATATATTATTCTTTGTTAAAAACGTCATGAATTTATTTTGAGCTAATGATATAAAAACGAAAAAAATCAAATAATTGCATAAACCATTGTCATTTTGTGAACTTTTGTTGAATTACAATTAGAAAGTTATCACGCTACAAAAAAAAATATAAAAATCGGGAACTTACACTGAGAGATTGAAATCATGTTTAAGCATAAAGTCCAACTCCTTGTCATTTAAACCACCAAAATTACAACATGCTGCATCTTTCATCTGTGAATGAAAAAAATTTCAATATTTAAAAATAAAGTTTACAATCAAAGAATTAAAAGTTCGGAAACTCAAGGATGTTATATATCATATTACAGGGTTTAACATTTGAGAATAAGAGTTTAAAAATACAAAATTTATTGATAAGCTTGCATTAAACCGTACGAGATCTTCACTCACAATCATCTGTAGTCTGTTATCAAGATCTTCGTCAGGAAGTAAGTGTAAGTCTATTTCTAATTCAGCGTTAGGAAAGTTTTGACTGGAAATAATAGGCACATCTATTGCAGGCAATTCAAGATCCTGAACTGCGTCATACTCATCCCTCAACCCTCTGCCGCCGCCGCCGCGACCGCCTCCGCCTCCGCCGCCGCCGCCAGAGTCAAATTTTTGTTGCATTTCAAAAACTTCCTCTGAGAAGTAATGAGATTACAAAAATCGCGGAGCAAATCAAAATCAACTTCAATCCGCTTGAACGCGGAAAAACTTTAAATTTAATTTAAACATAATATGATAATTGTCTATGTATCATATTTAAAATACCCCGTTGATCCACTTACCTTCTATTGTTATATCAGCCGTCTTCTTTGGGAATGCTGATCTTTCCTCGCTGATCTGTAGCTCATGCATCCGGTCACTAAAACCATTAATAGCAAAATATAATATATTCTTTGTTAAAAACGTCATGAATTTATTTTGAGCTAATGATATAAAAACGAAAAAAATCAAATAATTGCATAAACCATTGTCATTTTGTGAACTTTTGTTGAATTACAATTAGAAAGTTATCACGCTACAAAAAAAAATATAAAAATCGGGAACTTACAGTGAGAGATTGAAATCATGTTTAAGCATAAAGTCCAACTCCTTGTCATTTAAACCACCAAAATTACAACATGCTGCATCTTTCATCTGTGAATGAAAAAAATTTCAATATTTAAAAATAAAGTTTACAATCAAAGAATCAAAAGTTCGGAAACTCAAGGATGTTATATATCATATTACAGGGTTTAACATTTGAGAATAAGAGTTTAAAAATACAAAATTTATTGATAAGCTTGCATTAAACCGTACGAGATCTTCACTCACAATCATCTGTAGTCTGTTATCAAGATCTTCGTCAGGAAGTAAGTCTATTTCTAATTCAGCGTTAGGAAAGTTTTGACTGGAAATAGGCACATCTATTGCAGGCAATTCAAGATCCTGAACTGCGTCATACTCATCCCTCAACCCAAAAAATGTCATTATAAATATTCA
This sequence comes from Temnothorax nylanderi, assembly GCF_030848795.1. Lineage (NCBI taxonomy): Eukaryota > Metazoa > Arthropoda > Insecta > Hymenoptera > Formicidae > Temnothorax > Temnothorax nylanderi. The sequence goes on along the minus strand of NW_027249103.1, from coordinate 771,893 downwards.
ATATTAAAAGCACATAAACAAAATAATTTACCAAGTTTCTACAGTGTTTATCTTCTTTATAGCACCAGATGGATAGTGTCTTGTAAATAATTTCTTGCCGATCATTGTAGCGAGCCAACAAGGAGCTAATTTGGCCCTTCGTCGATGGGAAAGCAGTTCAACTGGATAGAACATCTGATGAAGAATAAGTCTCATTAATAAGAGCAAATTCGTAAATAGCAGATGAAAGATGCATGTTGAAAGAATAAAAATGAAAATCATACTCAAATAGCACAGATGTCAGGTCATCCTCAATACATCCAGGCACATTCTGGGTGTATCGAGGCCGGGACTTATTGTGCTTATTGTTCCGGATAACAGATAAATAACAGAAAATAACGATGGAAATTACCTTAATCTATGTTTAATATTGACCGATTATCCTAGTCTTCAGTCGTAAGGATATTCTTGTCGAATGTAACAATTAAATTCTTTTTCGATCAAAGAATCTCTCAACTTTTTCAATTTATTAGATCAATTTCCTTCGAACGCGCTTTCCTTGAACGCGCTTACCCTTCTTCTCTTTCGTGAGTTATCTCATTTTTCAAGGAGAGACTCGTCAAACCTTTGCCGTCAAACGTACTCCTCTTCGCATTACGATTTTCAAATTGACAGATTGCGCGCCGAAGGCATCGACGGGTTTGTTCGCAATGCGCGACGAAATGACGATAATTGCGGGCATCTCTCGACGCTGAAGGTGCGATTTCACGTTGGCGCTGGCGTGTCACGTTTTAAGTCCGCCTTAAGATTTTCGTTGCTGCGCATGCGCAAGAGTTTTTCCGCGTTCAAGCGGATTGAAGTGGATTTTGATTTGCTCCGCGATTTTCGTGCCGTGTATACATACATACAGTTAGGCTGAGTTTCCACTGAGCGCGTCACGCGTCGCGTCATCCGTCGCGACCAATCAAAACATCCCATTTTATTACATTACTTGTGACGGGACAAAATGGGATGTTTTGATTGGTTTAACTCGGATGACGCGACGCGTGACGCGCTCAGTGGAAACTCAGCCTAAGGTGCGTTTTCACGATGACGCTCGACGCTGGATTCGAGCGTCAAATTTGGTCACGTGATTAGATTCAGAGGGATGCGAAATATAACCTAACCACTGGATTGGCTGAAATGAGCGTCGAATCCAGCGTCGAGCGTCTTCGTGAAATCGCACCTTGATACTTTTTAATGCCACGTCACGTGGCCGCGTTCGCGATTGGCTGAGCTTGCGCAAGCGCAATAGCGCGGTCATGCGCGAAAGCCAGGATGCCCATTGCCCGTTCTTCGAAAACGCCTGTGCTTCGTGCCTGTCACTGCACGCTGTTTACGGAGAGCGTATGCGGGAGTGACGGCTAACGGTTTTCAGCCCAAAAACTTTAGACGCCGACGAAACGAGAGCGCACGTATACGCCGTCTGTCCTCCGGCTCTCTCGCGAGAGAGATGCTCGACGAGCACCTTCGCGGTGAGACCGTGTTGTGAGTTGTGACTGTTGTAAGCGCGCGATGCCTCGAGCGACCGACGCCGCCGGATCGTTGTTGTACGCGTCACGGTGATCCAGTTCTGGGACATGTGCCTCGCGGACGGCACGCTCCGTGAGGTGGTCGGTATTCGTCGATAACGGACGTATTTCACTCGCGTGCGGCGTGCCACGAACGAAGGATGGCCAGCCGGGATCCGTCGGTCTCCTCCAAGATCGCGGACGACCACAGCGTCGAGGTTAGCGTCCAGGTCGGCTGTAACGGGATCCGTTTTTCGTTCTGGCTGCGTCCTTATTCCGTTTTTCGAATCGCAAAAAGCGCGAGAAGGTCGTAGCCAGAAGAAACGGATCCGCGTGAAGCGTGACCACGGAGCTCTTAATGTCTTTCCTTACTCCGGAAATTTACGATAATATTTTTGCTGTAGAATCTTGCATTGGAGCGCTTAATTCGGATATCTTCGACTATTTTAGATTAGGTTCTTTGTATTGAAATGTCTCGACGTTAAATTAATTTTTAATTAATTTTAATCAACTGCTGTTAATAATTAGGTTTGTTTGTTATTAATATCTAAATAGAACATCAGCATTTTACCTTATAAATAATAATAGAAGTTAGATAATAAAATTCTAAAGTGTACATTAATAATACATTAATAATACATTAATAATACATTAATAATAAATAATATGTTACAAAAGAAGTGCATCATTGCATGTGTATTGATCAAGTTAATTACTGTTTAAGGATCACAATATTATAATATCGCATTTTGTAACATATCGTTAGAGTGGTAATTAAATGGCCCACTATTCTTTTTATTGTAGACATTGGCAGAGGTTTTCCGATGTTTCATTTGCATGGAAAAGCTGAGAGATGCGCATCTCTGTCCTCACTGCAGCAAATTGTGTTGTTATACCTGTATTAGAAGGTGGCTCACGGAGCAGCGTTCTCAGTGCCCTCATTGCCGGGCTTCCCTCCACTTACACGAACTAGTAAATTGTCGTTGGGTCGAGGAAGTGACCCAGCAGCTTGATACGTTGCAAGCTGTTTGTATATCTAACTTTCGACATGATGATTCTAGCAGAGACAGGTGTGAAATTGCATATTTTGAATATTTTGAGACATATGTGCTTCTGTTATAAATTTAGAAACTCGAATATTTGTTGATAATGCCTCTTGATTTTTTATTCTATTAATTTCTTTGTTAACAACGTGCGTCTTTTTGCGATATCTTTATGCAATGTTTGTATATTTATTTATTATTGTTACAGATGCGCAGCGCATCAGGAGAAATTATCTGTGTACTGCTGGACCTGTCGCAAATGCATTTGTCATCAGTGCGCCCTTTGGGGAGGCACCCACTCGGGACACACCTTTAAACCTTTGGAAGATGTTTACGAGCAACATGTTACTCAGATAAAAGCAGAAGTAGGTCAGTTAAATAGACGGCTCATGGAATTGATCAGTCTTGTGCAGGAAGTGGTAAGTTATGTTTGACAAAAACTTTAAATTCTTGAAAAATTTAAAATATGGCGAAATACAGACATGAAATTTACTTTTCTACATTGTGTAATTTTATTATGCTCGTCTGTTACTAGGAGAGAAACGTTGAATCAGTGAGAGCCGCAAAGGACGAGAGGGTCAGAGAGATAAGAAACGCGATAGAATTAATGATAGCTCGTCTGGATTCTCAGTTGAAAGCCAAACTGCTGACCCTGATGGGTCAGAAGAATTCGTTGACTTTAGAAACCGAGCAATTAGAGGCTTTATTACAAGAGGTGGAATATCAGTTGCATACGTGTACGCGCTCCGAATTGATTGTTAAAAGTGCCGAGCTTTCTCGCAAGATACATCAAGTTCGCAAAAAACCAATGACGAGTTTCGTTACTGCACCAGTACCTGCAGATTTTCATAGGTAAGATTTCTAAATAAATAATATAATCATTAATTATACATATATCAGAGATTTTTACATCTTAATTAAAATAATTAAAGATTTTTTATTAAGTATTAAATATAAAACTTTTTTTCCAGTGAAATCGTGCCGGGCTACGACAGCGCGACATTTGCTATGCAAAACTTTACTCAACTTCAACTGAAAGCCGATCCGGTATATTCCGCGCCGTTGCATGTGAATGGGCTGTGCTGGCGATTGAAAGTATATCCGGATGGCAATGGAGTTGTACGCGGAAATTATTTATCAGTATTTTTAGAGCTCAGCGCTGGATTGCCAGAGACTTCAAAGTATGTGAATTCATAAATGATATGACTTGTACATTCTTTGTAATGTAAATTGTACTGAAAATGACAGATTATGCGTTTAAAAATATGGTACACGATAAATGCTTGTTCTATTTTTATAGATACGAATACAGAGTTGAAATGATCCATCAAGGCTCTCGTGATACGAGTAAAAATATCGTTCGTGAATTTGCATCCGATTTCGAGATTGGCGAATGTTGGGGATATAACAGATTCTTTCGATTAGACTTACTCGCAACAGAAGGTTACTTAAATACAGAATTGGATACCCTTATATTGAGGTAGGTTCTTACTTTTTAGAACAGTACGGTTTAATCAATGTAATAAAGCCGAATTTAATCTGAATTTTTTCGTTTTTTTAAATCTTTTTAAATATTTATACTTACATGAGAAACTTTATCTTTGTATCTTTTGTACAGATTGAAATTACAATCATTAGGAACACAATATTTAATTATAAGGCACTAAATTATTTAATACTTAATATAAAATTATATATAATTATTTAGTATCGTATTGACAGATTTCAAGTACGACCACCGACATTTTATCAACGCTGTAGAGACCAGCAGTGGTACATTAGCCAGTTATTGACAGTCCAAAATCAATATGTCACTCAGATCAACGAATTAAAGGAGGTAAATTGTTTAAAATAAAACCTGTATTACAATTATAAGATAAATTTATCACAAATATATATGTATAACTAAGAAGACGTATGACCTAATTCTGATATCTTGTACGTACATTTATAATATCAATAATTATCGATCTTAGAAAAAAAATTTTAGAACATTATTTACACATAGAAATATTTTATGTTAAATAAATACTTTATTTATATACAGAGACTAGCGATAGAAATTTCTCGTAATGCCATGGCGGCTACCAGAGCTACTAGTGGAACTACGATGTGCGGAGCAACTGTAAATGCATCTCCATTATCTATGCAACAACAGCAGCAGCAACAACAGGATGTAGGCGAGCCAATGACCAATTCAAGTACGACACGAACAATTGATGCGTATCCCACTACGAATGGGACACCAGTGAGGTATCAATGCTGCAAAATTTATTTAAGCAAATTACATCGGATTAGTTGAAGCTTCATAAAAGTATTTTTAGGCATTCTATAATAATAAAGCGTACTTTTTGTGATAGATCGATACCGAGTACGCTTCCTAGTAGTAATGGCAACTCGACGATCTATGTACTAGACGATGAATTGATATCGATGCCCAATCTGGGCGAACGCATACCCTCGGGTACGCATACCCTCGGCTCGACGTTATCGAAGACGCCGTTGAAGACACACCGTGCCAACAGCAATCTGAACATTATCGAGGCTGAGAATACTTCATCGCCACGCCGCGCCAACGACATGTCGTTCGGGGACTGTCAAGCCACGGGGATTCACCTAGTGAATCTTTCTTCGTCGTCGCCTTATTCATCGCCCAATGTACTCAGTCAGCAGCCGCTGAATCTACTATCCAAAAATAGCGCCAGTGATCCTCTGCTGTCTGCATCGGCATTATCGTCGATGACAAGTAACGCGCATCGAGTCAACGGTTCAAGCGTCGCGGAGAGCGAAGCCGCGCAACGTTGCGCCAATAATGCGTCGCCAGGAGAGTGCCAGGCCGCCAACACTGGCGTCCACTCCTCGTCATCATTTTACTTGTCCCCGACGTTGAATCTCTCGTCCAGTAGTAGCAGCAGCAGCAGCGACAGTGGCGTGAGTATAGTCTTTCTACTTTTTCTATTGTCAGTTCTTTGACTTATCGAGAATAATCCATTGTCGTTATGCTCCTAGGAATTAAGCGAACATGATATTTTTATGGACGAATGCGAACACAATGAACCCAACCTCACGCTTTTGGATATGGCGAATGACGAAAATGATGTAGATGACGAGACGATGTCAGGTATGCAAGTTATATACACATGACATGTATATATATGTTATACATACATATGTATGTAAGATATATTCTACAGATAGAAAATAACGTTATATCTTAATATAAGTATATTTATATTGAAAAATAAAGGCATTGAATAACGAAGATTTTAAGATTCAAAGATTGTTAACTAAAGTAATATGCGATTGTATAAGTCTCAATAATTAATGAAAGATGTAGAAAGATGTATGTTCGGGAAGTTAAGCGATGTATTGCAAAATTAGGTACTAGCTCGAATAGAGATTCATCCAGAGATGAGCAAGGACGACAAATGTGCACAGTCGATAGAGATATTGAAAGCGACAAGCCCACGAGTCAAAGACAAGATGAAGAATGTGTGAAAGAAATACCTGCGTCCATCATTCCTAATAGCTTTTATGCAACCTCGTAGGATCCTATCTTTATCTCAATATCCAAATCCGATTTACTTCACGCAATTTAAATCACTCGTATCTAACTGTTTCCTATGTATGTACGTATATCCTATATGTAATTAACACAAATATTATAAATTTTTAAAATTTCTCTGTTTTGTCATTAGTAAAGTTATCTTCATTCCAATTTTATAGATATTCTGATGTCATGTACGTTTCTGATGTGTACTTACATGAAAGAACACTTTTATTTATGAAAACTACTTAATTACTCGGATGTAATAGAGACTTCTTATTTATCGAATATTAAATTGTAACTGTGTTTAACATTATTATATGTTTCTAATAAATATAGCAATTTAATATTAATGCATTATAAACATTCGTTAAAACGATTCTGTATTATAAATGAAAAGGTATATGTTAAATATGGTTGATTAATGTAACTCTACTTACAATAGTAATAAATCAGAATATTTTTAGGGGAGAACGATGTTGAAGTTGCGGAATCTCTTGCATCATGGGTTCAAAACAAGCAGCGTACAAAGCAACAAAACAATAGGGATACCGTTACAGATACATGCAGGTATATTTATTAAAATTATAATATTAAAACAGGGAAAAAGGATATATGAATCATAATGCAAATATTATAGAAATAATTATTTAAATGGAATTACAATTTATAAGAAGTAGATGATTGATTTTATATAAATTTATATTTTTAATTTATCACACAAGAATAAATTGGTAGAAATCTAATCTTACACTGATGTAAAAGTTAAAAAAAAGTGTTGAATATTATAGAGATAGGTGACTATGATTTTTATGTGAAATATTTATCTTTTATTATCATATCAAATTTAATTCAATTATGGGGATAAGAGAAAAAAAAATTCTTACATTAAGTTAAAAAAATTCGTAATTAAAACAAAGTATGATCATAAAATGACTCAATAATAATAGAATGTGTTGTGATTTAGATTGAGGGAAATAATGCTGCTGCACTTGTTCGAGATGCAGGATAGAAATTCTGTATGGAACTCTTTATGTCTTGGTCAACAAGCGGACGAGAGTTGCGATTCCAGGAGCTCGCTCACGAGTCTACGGCGTCACAGTTCCAGTCCGTTGCACTGCAACGCTCCAATGCAATCTACCGCGACGGCGGTGTATTCGCACAAGCACCCTGAACTCGACACTGCCGCTTGCAATGATTTAAATTTAAGTACTGACAACAAGCAGGCGATTTGCAGCACTTTGTCCAAATTGGTTCGACTGCCGTACATCTGCCAATCGGAGTTAGCTGCGACAATGGCTTCTGGCAGTCAAATAACCAGGTCCGAACCAGCGACGCGTTCCAATTCAATAGACTGCGAAAACGATATCCCGAAGCTGCCAATAGCTAATAAAATCAGTCACGACGTGGAGTCGTCTAGATTGCGTTTAGATCTAATAGTCCCAAACGGTGAGTAAAAATATATTAGAGGAAATAATATTGAATCGTAGTAATTCTCGCAGCAAATGTGAGAACAAAATAATTGGTGTAAAAGATCATTGTGTAAGTGTACTGTTTTTTTAAGTAGACTTCAGAAAACTTAAATCTGATAATAGCTTCTGCAGCAAATAATTTAATTTTGGATATAAAAATAGCGGAGAGTCTATATTGCTATAGTTTTATACTGTTATGAATCTACGCTATTTGATTTATGAACAAGATTATGAAAGAAATAATAATAACATGTTGTTTCAGTACTCCTAGACAGTAATAAAATCATGTCAAAGCATTTATTGTCTCGGCGCCAATCGTCTCCGAGCTCATCCACTAATATGAATTTAATAAATGACAATAGCAAGATATTCGAGTTTGACCAATTATTCGAAGCCATTCAATTGTCGCCGGATTCACAAAAAGATGTGACTGCTTGTGGCGCAAAATCAAGGTAAGATTTGGATATTAATTAGCCGTAAGAAGATTAGAATAAAGACAAAGTACCAAATAAAAGAATATGTATTTATGGTCTAATAGTTTTAACCGATTTGATTATATTTCATTGATTCATCATATTTGACGTATAGGAAGAATGCTTCGTCCGATACAAAGAATAACACTTGCACTGCCAGTGGAAGTTCCGTTGCACTCGCTTTGGCGCAAGAGAGTACATCATCATCTACAAACACTACGATAACAGAGAACACTATACCTAGTCCTAACAGTTACAGCTGGTCACCGGCATTATATCAGCACACACATAGTAACTATTACAAATTAAAAATTATATATTTTGTAGAAAATTGTATATTTAACATATTTAAAGCCATGGTTTTAAAAGAAAGATAGCATTTCATTATATTTAAGTATATAAATACAAAATTATATATATGTTATATGTTTAAGTATATTAAAATTCTATCTTTATTCTTTTAAAACCATGCCTTTAATTCCACATTGAAGAACGTTTGTTTCATCTTACAGGACAAAAAGCTGTTTTAGATATAGCTGTACAAGGTTCTTCGAATAATACTCCTAAGACTATCGATAAGTAAGTAAAGTGCTCGCTAAGTATTGTAATTTTAACAGTCTTTCACATACATTTTATTGTATAATGTAAATTATAAAATTACGTTCTTTTCGTTTTTTATCCGTTTGTGCAGGTCCCCGGAGGAAGCCGCCAGTTTGCCGTAATAATTTATAACTTAACTATAACATAGCAGATGTTCTGTGATTTCGATTTCGTAAAATGCTAATCATAATCACGAAGTTAAAAAAGAAAGGAATATTTATTCCGTCAAACAGGATTATGGGATGCATATACATTTGTGTATTATACATTTGACTCTTCTTGTTTCCTGAAAATCAACAAGATATCTCTCAGATCTGTCACGCATTACGTAGTACAAAATATAACAGCACACACTCTTGCTCTATTTTCAGCTGCTGGTTATAATTGCGTATGCGAAATTTATTATCTTTAAAGTTGCATTCCAAGAAGTGTTGTAGGCTAGATGTTTCATTAGAATATATTATTTAATATTATTTATTTCCCATATGTGTGAGTTACACGTCCGGAGAGAACGATAAATAAAGATTAGTAATAAATTATAGTCAGACGCGTATTTATATTCTACACCTATATATCCCAGATATTTTAACAAAACTTAATTCGTTTTTTAATTCGAGTGAAAATAAAGATGTTTTATTTGTTGAATGTTTTTTATAATTAAAAACTGAAAAGATTTAAAAAAATCAAATCAATGTAGCGTATAGTAATTATCAAATTAATCTTTCAATACAGTCCATCTGTTTCCCTCTTTTGAAAGAGAAGAGGTAGGAGAAAGTGTACAGCTGCACAGGTGGTGCAAAGTGCAGCGTGCAGTTCGGATCAACAGAATCAAAATGGCGGCGTACTGCGATGGTATTTAATTATTAGATTAATTGTTGCTAGTTTTAAGCAATTTGGACTGCTGACATCGCCGAATAATAACGCAGTTCGTAAAATAGTGCTCACGGCTGATTAAGGATGACAAAATCACAAATATGGTATGCTGTTTCGCGTCTTTTATTCACCTGCGACGAGATTCAAAATACGAGCGTGACACCTGTCAATGACTAAATGTTAGTGTTAATAATGTTGCGGGATCACACGGCTGTTATTTAATTCATAATCCGAGGAAGAAAATTGCGTTGTTTGAAATTCACTCAAAAATGTTACATTCCCCTTATATTTGACACAAAGAACTGCGAATACCTCGACGAACGAACCTCAGGGGTTAAGCCAAGCTTTCGTCGATTAATTTCACTGTATTTTCGGAATCTATTGAGAAAAGGGACGATTGACGTTTTATCGCGAGAGAATTACATTTCTGTTTCCTTGCAGAACCGCAGCTCCGAAATTATCTATCATTTTCTCGTTATTTATTATTTCTCTCTTGGGTTCTCATCAGGCCTGTTCGTTTTAGCCGAATTTTTTTGCACAGTTTATTTCTTTCTTCTTTTTCTTTTCACGTTGGAGAGCTAGGAAAAGAGAAAAGATGAACTGGGCGAGAAGTTTCAGTTAAAACAAACAGGCCTGTGGTTTTCAAGAAAAGAGATGACGTGAACGGATATAGCAGAAGTTGCAGAAAAATTATTTCACGTGTTAACGGAACATTACCGTGACAATTAAAGCCTCGTCACTCCAAGCGCACATATTATATACCGTTACTAGTCAGTGATTATTATTAATACCAATTATCATGCCCATTCAGGTGATCACCTCTAACTGACTACGCAATATGGACGCAGCAATAATTTACGACTAGACATTGATCGCCGGCGTCAAATCGACACGATGGACAATCTGTCGGATTCATTCCGAGGGGAGTTGGATTCGGTGACCTCGACGGACTCGCTCCAATTGATCACCGATGAATTCCATCTGCGACACCTGTCCACGCCCGATGTCTCCAACATCGAGCTGTCGAAGCGCGCGGCTCTGCTGGAACTGGAGAACGAGCGGCTGCGCGTCGACTTGGAAAACGCGCGGATCGATCTAAACGCCCGGATCGCCGTGAATCAGGGTCTCAAGGGCAAGGTAACCGAGCTGTTCGTCGAGATGCAAACGGTGCTGCAGGACAAGCAGAAGCTACAAAATACGCTGACCGATACCAATAATCGACTGTCCGCCGCGGAGGCATCCGCGAAGTGGTACCAATCGCAGGTGCACATCCTGATGGCCAGCAAGAAGAGCCTGCAGGTGGAGATAGACACGTACCAGGGTATACTGAAGCAACGGCAACGCGCGATAGCGGACGTAAATGCCAGTTACAAGAAGCTGAGCGCCGAGTACACCGAACTCGCGCAGCAGTATCAGAGGGAGAAGCAAGAAATGCGGAATGCGATGAAAGACTTGCAGTCGCACATCCGGTCTATCAATACGGCGCAAGACGCGTTGGACGGAAACTCGACGGGCAGTCCGACAGACATGTCCATGATGTTGGAGGCGACCGAGGACGAATTGCGAAACACCAAAGCTGAACTGAAGACGCTGGAGCAACGCCTGATGGGCAACGAAATGGCCAGAATGTCGATGGAGAACACGCTGAGCAAGCAGCGCGTCCTGATCTCGTCCATGGAGGAGAACATGCAGAAGTCCGAGACGGAGAAAAACGAGACCGCCGATCTGTTGCGGAAAACCCAGTTCGAGATACAGAAGCTGAGCTCCGAGAACGAGACGCTGCAGACGTCGTTGTTGGCGTCCAAACGAGAGCAAAGTCAAGTGGAGGACGCGATATCTCATCTGCGACTGCAGCTGACCAAAATGATAGCGCATTACAAGCTGTTGAAATCTAAGAACGCGGAATCCGAGGAGAAACTGAGTACCATGCAGGACCTCGCGAACGAAAATAAACGCTTGAAGACTTTATCGTATAAAGCGAACAGTGCTCTGTTTAAGAAACTCAGAGAAGAGAAGGCTAAGATGAGGAATCTGGAGCAGAAATTCTACTGCAAGCAGACGAACGGCCAACTTGGCATTATGGTATATTAATATCCTTATATAATATATAGATATTCACCCAATAAAAGCATCATCTTCTTTTTACAACTTGTGTAATAGCGATATGTAACGTAAAATCATAAGTATCAAAATTTTGCCTTGTGATATGGAGTCGCTTATGTATATCGGATTCTTTTCTATTTTTTTTTTCAGAAGAATAAAACGGAACATTCTGTGCGAGAATACCTGAAACAAGTTCTGTCGAAAAACAAGGTAATTTCTGATACTATACAATTATTGTAGTAAATGATTCTGTGCTTATTTAATTAAAAACAGTATTGTAAATAGGATTCAAAGTTTAAGTTTTGTTATGCACTTTACAGGATTTACAGGACCAACTAAAATCGATAACTAGAGTAGCCGACGAAAGTATTGACGAAGGATACGGTGACAGCAATAGTATTAATACTTCCTCGAACTCGCTCGACATACCGTCGCCGTCTCCTGTAAATTCAGTATTATTGAACAACGCTGTCGACGTTCTCGCGCGAAGCAAAGACTTTGGTTCGTCGATGCAAAAAGAGCTAAACGCGCTTCGATCGAAGATGGAGATACTGCGAAACCAATGCGACATGTTGAACGAGCAAAAAGATCATTCCGGTGTCAATGACATAACTCGTCCAAGAGATTCTACGTAGTTCGAGACTTATTTCTTGTACGTGAATATCCGAATAGAATATACCCTTAGTAAGTAATTACACCTTCATTTTATACGATATATTTACATATATCGTATTTAATTGAATTTAATTTTAGGATCATATATATGTGGCAAATTATACACTGAATATAGGTATTACTATATACAGATGTTTAGATAATAGTATAAACGGCAGTATTCGTTGAATCGTTGAAGTGTGTAAAAGAAGGTTGTAAAATGACATTAATATTTATTTGTTATTTTTGGACATATTATATAACTGTTATTTATCATATATTATATATTTATTCCCACTTTTGTATTCGACACTCGGTTTATAATATTGAAATTGGTTAAAAAATGCGACTAGGTAATGGAAGAAATCTATCAACATTATTTTGCAAATAAGTATAAATATAAACAGTAATACTTATCACAATCACAAAACTGCGTAAAGTGCCGCGCGCGCAATAGTTGTGTATTATATAACACTTATTCTAACGTATGAAACATGGCTGTAATACAAGTGTCAATATTACAAAATATAACATGGGGTATTTATGTTATCGTTATCGAAGAGAAATTTTAAAGACATACGCTAATTTCGAAAAAAAAAACTTCTACAAAAATGTACGCGACCTGTACGAATATTTTTTTATTGAAAATCAAATGTGCAGAATAAGAACGCGTGCGACATATACGTCGTCTTACCTATGTACTTATAGCTACTGGAACAAATGAAGAGAAGAACACTGTATTCTTTTGCATTTCGTAATATAGCATTTGAAGGAGCGCAATAAAGTTGCTGATCTTCCACTCGTAAGCTTAAGAATTCATTCGACATTTTAACTTATTACGAAAACACACCATAAAAATGTGAATTACATCGATCCCGTTTAACAATAGATATATAATTACATATATAATATGTATGTATTATAACAGTGTTGGGACATTACCGTGAAATAATTAATCTTGACTTTGTATCATATTGTTTTCATATATATATAATTCGGTGCGATTAAACGCACTGAAAATATGTCGACAGAGATTTAAATATATGTATATATGTTATTAGAAGAGATTCATATATATGTTATTTCTCAGTGATCTCATCTCATAAGTTTGGATAATTTTCTATCATTTGTTCTTTTTTTTATAATGCTAAGCCACGTAAGAAGGGCGGCTCCATTCGATGTTAATTAAACGCCTGGACACTAATAAAATCCTACATATTGATAATATCACACCTTTCTTAGTTACACAAATTTTCTGGAATTAAATTTTCTAATAAAAATGATAATATAATATAAAGCTCAAGAAAATGCTTCTATTAATAAAAAGCTGCAAAAGCTGAAAAGCTGAAAAAGCTTCATCTTTTGGCGATCTCAAATGTAGAAGGAAATCTCAATGAATCTTAATCATATTAAAATATAAAGAGAAAACGCTACATGTAAGTTATATAAGCTGCTCTGCCAATTACACAAGAAAATAAAAAAACTTTGCTAAGCGGTGTGTATTGTATCTAGAGATATCGAGTTAAAGTTTAGAAAAACATTGACATAATAGGTACAGATGATAGGGCCTATATATAATAGATCAGCTCAGCTTCACACTAATTCCGTGCTGGATAATAATATAGTTGTATGTAACAAAAATAAACGTAAGATTTTCAACTAAAAATTTAATTTTATGTTATACATCTGTCTTTTTTAATCAAAGGAATTATGCAATAACGCATCGCATTATACAGAAGCTCCGTATAATTCGGCAAGCTCTTGAGGCATGTCAAGGATTGCTCGCAAACAGTTTTACATATACGTAAAAAAGTGATGTAATAAAAAACTAAATAAAAACCATCGCTCTCTAAAATATCACAGACATACGTAAAACGCGTAAGAAAGGAGTAAATAGGTACTCCCTATATATATTATATAAAGTCAATCCCTGTGTGATTTTCCGTCTCTTTTTTTCTCTTTTAATAATCCGACATTCTTTGGTATACTTACAAATAGAAATAGATAGTAAGAGTAACTTAATTATCCTAACCATAGAGACAATGATATTGCCACATTTAAAACGTACAAGAATCTTTAAAATTAAATCGTTTCGAGTGTTCACTTATTTCCGCATCATATATAATTTTAAAATCAGACATACATGTGTTTTAAACGAATACATAAAGATATCTTTGAAATACCTAAATATAATAAAAATTTCGTATAATTTTGGAAGGGGACAAAATATCAGATATAAATGTCTAAAAACTTTCCTGCATTCTGAATATAGGAAAGTTTTCAGAATTAAATATCGGTTACTTATACATACGATCCGTTTTTATATGTTATTTATAATTTAGAAGATATATCTCGAATAAATTTAGAGACGTTTTGTAAAATATAGAAACAACAAAAGCTTTTTGATGGTTGTACAATTCATTTTCGAGTATCTTTTCACAGTGGCATCATTACAATGACTAAAACAATTATATTTTAAACAGTCTGCGCTTTAATTTTGTTTTTTTAAAATTTGAATCGTTGCAAAAGTATCATAAATAATAAAATTAATTATGAAATCGTAACACATTCAATCCGAGTAGGATCGATATTGTTTTTTATACGTATGAAATATACTAGGCTTCAGCCTCAGATTTTTTAAATCTCGCAAATTTTTTTTACAGACAATTCAATAAATAATTTAATTATAAAAAATAAAACAGCTGGCGGATTATGTTCTGAAATTATAAGCAGATATAAACGGTTAACTTAAATAAATTAAATAAAAAATGATGAAATTTTGCGGGCGAATTCCGAACAATCCAAAATCATTCGAATTCTCATACGTCTAAAATTTCCTTACTTTAGCCTATTACCCTTTTGTAAGTATCACATTCATGTGGAAGAGTTTATACACAAGAGGAGTTGCTAACAATTTTTTCCTCGAGATAATATTTAATAGATATATATATGTATATATATGTATATACACATATATAGAGTGAGGGAGTATCTACACAATAGACGATGCCTTCGTCTCCTTAAACTTAGAGTTGAGTTTTACGCAAAGAAAAAGTAAATTAAACTATATATATATATATATATATATATATATATATATAATATATAATACGGTGAGAATGCGAGGAACTTTGCGAAAGAGGAATATAACTTAAAGTAACAGACTTAGTTCTTAGCTGTATTTAATATGAAACTTGTTCTGCTCTCAAATTTGAAATGCGATGAATGCATTTCTTGCATTTTCTTTTTTTTTATCACAATTATCTATGCTTATCGATCGCAAGCATTTCGATTATAAACTCGAATTGCGAGCGACGTAAAAAGACGGATCTAAAAATTTACGTTACTTTAAAGTGTATCAATTTGCAAAAACGTCTGCAGGAAATTTTCATATATGCCATGTACTTTCTTCGTGAGCGAACGATCATTAAATGGCACAATTCGTATATACAGCGTGTTCTAAAGGTCGCTCTGACGTAAATATTCTTCGAAGTTGCCTTCTGAGATGTCATGTGTGATAAAAACTCTCAAGTTTATTAGCTGTCTCTTTTTT
This sequence comes from Temnothorax nylanderi, assembly GCF_030848795.1. NCBI lineage: Eukaryota > Metazoa > Arthropoda > Insecta > Hymenoptera > Formicidae > Temnothorax > Temnothorax nylanderi. Next base: position 756,046 of record NW_027249103.1, on the reverse strand, counting down.
AGAAATTTGCATATATAAAAAAAAACGGATTTTGTTAGTAATAATCTTCTTAACAATGATGATCTATGTACAGCTCAATCAAACTTAACATCTTTCCCATAAAAAAAGTAAATGCGTATCAATATAAAAATTAAAATTCTTAGTTAACGTAATTAAATTAAAAAGTAAATTTCAATTTTAGAATATGTTATACAAGGTATGCCTGAAAAAAATTTGGTTTTCTTATGTTCTATCCCTTTGGCAGGCGAATACAATAATGTGCTATTAACAGATGATACACAAGAAACCCCTTAGCTATAAAACTTGCTCCGTATTTAGAACACGTATATAATTCTTCCGTTTCCTCGCTTGTTTTTTAGGTTCCTGCCGAAGGAGTTTGTTCTATTTCTTGGGAATTTTTCCCAAGAAGGGCTTGTAATACGGCGATCAGAAGAGGGTTTTGTGCTGGGGAGATCGGAGATTGAGAGGTTCCTGCCGAAGGAGTTTGTTCTTGGGAAGAACTTCCCGAATATCTTGGGGAGAATTTTTCTTGAATTTTTTTTTTTTCATCCGGCCAGGGTGATCTGAGATGATCGAATGGAAGAAAAATCATATAATGCCGAAAATACGTATGTAAATATAAAAAACGAATATTATTAAAAGAGTTGTTAAAGACAATACGTACCTAGTTTTTGTAACAGTGTTTATCTTAGTAAATATTTTCAGCACTATATCTACTTTTTCCATTTGACCATTCAACTAATCTCCCTTAGGGAGATCATCTTTCTCAGGAACTACCTTATTCATATAAAGAATCTTTCTGATTAACGTAAGTTTAGCAAAGCGACTTTTGGAACACCCTATATACACATACATTTCGACAATTGTAACTAAATATTCCAAGTGCGATAAATAGGAGTTGAAATTGGCGTAATTTCGTTAAGCTTTTAATTCAATCTAAACTTACCGAAATTATACTAATTACAATATACCTGGCAATATCGTACGCTAAGCGTAATAAGTGGTGTCTGTTAATTTTGATTATTTCAATTTTATACCAAATGTATAAAATACCTGTTTTCATGGGAGGGGGGGGGGGATTTTTGATTGCTTAATTTCTCTCGTAACTTTCGTTCTCTGTTGTACAAGAGTCCGAGTTCCGAAATATTCGCATTGTTACGTTTCTTCAATGTTGTCGTCTGATTTTGTTAAGAAATTGAGAAATCGGATATAAACATTTACACAGGTCGTATTGCGTCGAGCAACAAATATTTTAGTTGCAAATTGTTTGACAAATGTTTGACAAACAGATATTCTCTTTTTAAAAAGATTTTTAAAAAACCATGGAAAATAAAATTATCGATTGATAAGTGAATTTATGTTCGCGAAACTTATTTTGTGCGAGCGGTCAACGCCTTTATCTTCAATATTTAACATTATCACTTCGAGCTTCTCTTCGAAATAATTGATTTCGAAATAATTTGAGTTTCGAAATAATTAATTGATATTTCTGAAAATTAGTATCATGAAAAGATAAATCTGTTGAAGAAAATTTGTTCCTAAAATATTTCTTTGCTAGATCTGGAACTCTCTATATAAAAGTGGTCACCTCTCGCAAGCATTCTCATTTAGCGTTACACGTGATTATTTTATTTTAAATTCCGTTTTCTTAATACAAAGAATGCATTATCTTAATCTTCTGTTAACACAATAGAAGATCAAGACAATCATATGTAACGTTTAATACGCGATGAGAAGCGTTCATTTATACGCGTAATTAGAGACGACAAAATCAAAAAAGAGATAATCGTCAAAGATGAATTTGACCTTTTCGTACTCGCGGCAGTGGATATCAAGGTAATATAATTATTGCGTGAATCATCGGTTCTCTCTGTCTTTCAAAGTTCGCTTTGAAATATATATGTAAACAGCGTGTGTGTAAAATTTTTGTGTATAATATTTATTTTATATAAAAATCCGCACTGCTGACATGCTAAATTACTTTAAGAATATTCTCCTCTTTTATTCGTTTAGTAACTCTAGATCTGATCCAATTATAACGAAACAATAGTTTTATATATCAAATGTAAGTTTATTTTTTACTATATATGTCACTGATTTATTCGTTTCTCTTTTTCATTTCAACTGCAAATATTATTATACACTGTTCTATTATTATATATAATCTTAGTAATTCAGATAGATTCCTATGACAAATCTAAATAGCTATCCTTTCTGTTTTTTCTTCTCTAAAAGCAATAGTGATAAAGCAAAGAAATAATAATTTTCCTATTAAGCTAAGAAATTGTTAAAGGTATGCATTCTTCGATAAAAATTAGCTAATTTTTATTATTTAAAAATTCAATACTATTTCTATCTATTTTCCATATACAATATATAATATTTTAATTTATATTTAAGATTTAAACATTTTTATATTTATATTGATCCGTACTATGTGTAAATAAAATGTAATGATTTCTTTCTCTTCATCTTAAATAAGATTTTTTTTAATGTCGAGAAAAAGATTGCTATTTTTGCGATTTCCTTCAGAATTTGGAACATCATTAAATTTCTATTTTGCGAAAGACAAAGAGAACCAATGAATTAAACGTCACGAGATTCCGCGTGAATTAAAGAATAAAAAAAAGGAAGGAAAAGGAACTAAAACGAAACGATATCAACTACTTTGTACGATTACGAATTGTTCGAAGAAAGAGCACCATGGCTTCGATCTACGTAGACAGTTCAGACGGGAGGTCGCGACGCATCTCATCGCCATCGTGATGATGGGGATGCTGTCGTCGAACAACGACACCTATAAGTTTATTATCGCAATGAGACTATTTGAGGAGAACAAACAGCCATCATATATTACACTGACGATTATGCTACTAATGCTAAATAGAATATTGTATACACTTAGCGAAAGAGCGAAGAGGAGACCAGACCAGACTTGGGCGGTGAACTTATCACGAGCCCATTGTCATCTGGGAGTAGATTCCGTCTGCCTGACTTTGTCAAAGTGGCGCCGGTAATGGGCCCGACCGCGACCCCGATGCCGATGGCCGTGATTATGATTGTTGTGGCCGTGATTGTGCTGCATTTGATTGCGCGATTGGTACTGTGAGTGATGGTGGTTCTGCGACTGATGCGTCGATTGCTTGGAGTTCTACCGCGACAAAAAATCGAGAATGCTCGCTTAATAAAAGTTGAAGATTTGAAAACCCAAGACTTAGATGGCAAAAAAAGACCGCAACTTCTGGCTTTTATTTCAAGATTTCAACTATAGAGAAGAGAGTTTATTAAAGGCGTATATCCCAATAAAACGATATATTTCGCGTACAACGCATTGTATCGCGATCATCGAGGTGACTAATTACTTACCACTTGAACCGATTGCATAGTGGTGGTATTTGAATACGCATTCAAACTTGTGCCAGGTGGGCTAACCTCCTCTGCAGCAGCAGCGGGATCGTCCTCCGTTCTTACCAACATTTTGACGCCTTCGGCCTCCAAATCAATTATACCGCCCCGCTGTTGCTGCCGCAGGTACAGAGCGGCCATGTGCTTCTGCAATTCCCTCAACTCGGCGGTGACAGAGAAATCGGTAGCAGCCTCGACGTCGATCGGCGGCGGCGCCGACCACAAGCTCTCAACGTCGCAGTTGATAGATTCTCGGCAAACGGGGCATATAGCCTAAAGAAATTAACATTCATAAATAAATATAAATACTGACACAGAATAAAAAAACCAACATTACAACAATGGATAAAAAGAAATCTATGCTAGCACTTCCTAGCAACATTTTATTTGTGACACTCACTTGGAACTTGTTCGTAGTGTCCTGTTGCCACTGCGGTAACTTCTCCTGCTCTTCCCTGTAGTATCTCTCGGCAGCGGCGACGTGTGCCGCCAAGCAGTGCGAATGAAAATAGTGATAGCATTCCGTCTTCGTAAATTCGTCCCCCTCTCGAAAGCCGTACAAGCAGACGGCACACTGATCGGTGGGAAGATTGCTTCTCGTCAGGTGTTCTCGTATTAACTGGATTATTACAATTGTCTTTATATATATTATTATTATCATAATTATACTAATTAAAATTGCTATTATTATCACCATTTATATTATCATTATATCTTATATTCTTTAAAAATGATTATTAGGATCTAACTATAAATTACAATTTTTAATTTAAAAAATCAAATTAGAAATTGTGTGTATGTGTATTCATCATATTTTATCTTAAATTAAGATTAAAACATATTGTGCTTTATTTGATTTAAAAATAACAATTTATTTATTTATTTTACGAGAAAATTTATCGACATTTAGTAACGCAATTGTAAAAGTTGTAAAAAAAGAATCAAATTCAAACTGTTCAATATAATTTATTTTTAAATACCTTTTATGTAATTGCAGGCTTAATTGAAAAATTGTAACTAAAAAAATTAATGACTACATATCCCTACATATCGTTTCAGTTTTGATAATTTTTATTCGAGAAATAATATCCGGATATTAACATGCATAAGATTGCATATTATTTCAATATTCTAATTGTATAAACAAATTTATATATATATATATAAATGTTTATAATATGCATATATAAAGATATATAGATATATATAATACATAAGAAAGAATAGCTCATAAGAATATGAGCTTATTGTAGTTTGACAATGTTATCCGTTTCAGGAATAATAAATTAATACATATGTATATACAAGGATAACATAACATAAATTATGTGAATTCTAGACACTAACAGATGAATCCATTATCATTTTTCTACAAAGTGGTTATAAAAAGAGCAAAATCATTTTAAAAAAGAAATTGAAGAACAAGTCCTTACCTCAATTAATTCGAACATGACTGGCTGACCTATGAAATCCTTGCATTTGGCCTCAGCATCGGATTGCATCAGCTTTACCGTATCCTCGTCCAATCCTCTTGGGTTTTTCAGATTGATAGTCGGCGAGACGTCGGGATAACCCGAGGGTAATCGTACAATCAATGTGACACAAACATATTGTGATTGCGAATCCTCGCCGGTTGATGGAAACAGTATCGTCTCGATACATTCTGGCTCTCCTCTAGATAGACAGAATTAAAAACAAGTCAGAAAAAAGTTGGATAAAATTGTATATTATCTAGCTAACCGTGTGAGTTTGAAACAAGCCGGATATTTATTGTAGCAAAATTATAATTAACATATTGTATGCTGACACCGCCATACAACAGGATTAATAGTGCGTTTGAGACAGGATGCCTAACTAAATTAATTTTTGCTTCCAATTCCACGCACAGAATGCGATAATATAGACAGGCTTTCAATAAATATGAAAAAACAGAAATCAACAAAAATTTCTGGCTTTGTAAAAAAATTTGAGTACGCCTTACGAAGTTGGCTCAGCTAGTAAGGAAACAAAGCTCGATTTATAACTCAAAAAATATTATATACATAACAAAAATATTAATTATCCAAGTTTTTATCTTGTATGTTTAGTATTGTTAAACCTTTAACTATTAGCTAATAAATATATGTTATATATTTAATAAGAAATTTTCTATCAAATTTTTACCAAATTTTTATTCTTCGTAAGCAAAAGAAAAAATCTTTGACACTCGAGTTAAATTAATCTGTGCTGCATACAATGCATTAATTTAAATATATCAAATGCTGTATTTTTCTATTCTAATTTGAATTATTTTAGATGTATTAATTACATTAAACAAATTAAATGTTGTAAGCTATAAAACATTAATATTCTTATATTAAAATATATGTGAGTAGAAAGTAACAAATACATAATAATAAAATACAAGAGTTGTCCAATTAAAATATATAAAAATTTATATGTATGTTTCTCTCTCCGTATAAAATAATGGTTATTTAGAAAAGTAAGATGATTAAAAAGATATCTAATATTAATGGATAGAAATTCCTTACAATCTTATAACAAATATAAACAATATACTATAACAACAATTGCACTAGTTTTCAGTTCTTACATATACACTAATATTTTAGCAAGATTATCAGGAATAAAAATATACTCTCCGATATACAAACTCGGAATTCACCTATGTAGAAAGGTGTGATTCTCTCTGTCAGAAAGAGTAACTTCTTTTTCTGGCAAAATTGCATTTGAACGATACTTTCTTACTTCTTTTGACATAGAGAATCATATTATGCGTTCCATGTACGTGAAAATTCTGGGGTATCCTGTAAATATATATACCTATCATTTTCCTTGATGTTGAGCTCGTTATCCAATAGAATTGCTTTCAATGCCTCGATCTCATCAGTCACCCTGCAAAAATCATTGTAAATATTAAAACAACCACACTTGAATACAGCCTTACTAACTTAGAATAACTAAACCGATTGATTAAACTCTATTCTTACAATTAGATATATTGAAGTTCTAGAAAAAATAAAACATGTCACTTTAGATTTGTAAAAAACATACGTTCAATAACATGCATCTTTAGAGTCTTTAGACCAATAAAAAATTAACAGTTGTTTCCATCTTTTTCTTTCTTACGTACAATATTTCAATTTGCGTTTCGCAGTATCGTTCAAATAAAATAAACGTTATCGGGACAATTCTGACAAAAGGATGGCAATAAATATAGAATAATTATGTTAATGGTGATGAGTTGACGAAAACATATGTCGCAAATCGACAAAGCGAGACGTGTAAACGAAATCGTCAGGTGATACATATTGCACGTAGACGGAAGAAAAAGAAAGAAATCGATAGGACACTCGGAGGGCCCCGAGAATAATATTTCAGGGGGGCCCGAAAGCGACTTTACTCGATCGAAGTAACGTCGCGAATTCCGAGGGGGGACTGGGGAGCCGATGTCAGGCTCGCATTAATTATCGACGACCGTCAACGATAGTTACCGTTCGTCCACCATCGCGTCCGACATCGTGATTCCTCGTCGGTCGAACGTCGCCGAGAAGCCGCGTCTGCCTAGCCCCGTGGAGGGTGATTTCTCACGCGAATAAACGCCGCTTTTTGCTCTCGCTATGCGACGACCGCGAAAGCGTCTAGTGCGCGTCGATATTGAAATCTTTCTGCTAGCACAGCCGAGCGCGAGCGGATCCGATTGGCACCATTGGCTGCCATTGGCTCGCACGTCCGCCAATCGTCGCTCACCGACGGTGGGCAGCGGCGCAGCGGCGGGGCGCGTTCATTGGTTCAGCGCCGCGCTTGTCCACGACGAGCGACGATTAGGAAATTGTCTAAAGTCTAAACTCAAGCCGGCTCTACAATACGTTGCAAACGATGGCAACTGCTATGCTAGTTGAAAATTGAAAAGTGTTATTTCTGATTGCTGATTACTTACCAGTTATCTGTCGCCAAAAAAGTTAAAAGTTCGCCAACTGACAATTCTCTTTTGACAACCGCAATTGACAAAGCGTAACGTGGAAAACGTATAAATTGCCAGACCTGCGTTTTAAAACTCTACTCCGTTACAGAGTGTTCAGAGTAGTGAAGGAGAGAGTAAAGTCGGAGTAAGTTTACGAGGCATCAAATTTTTATTCTCTATTAAACAATACAAATTTCTTTCTCTTTTAGGTTAAATTATACAAATTGAAACTTCTAAAATGTTAAAATTCTATAACATAAAAATTTCAAGAAGCTATAAAATTAAAAAAAGGAAAATTAAAAATAAAAACTCCTAGGATTTGGATTAATCAATGAGATGCTCAATAAACCGCCAAATGAGATATTACACAGATATAAAATGTATGTATAATCATGCGGAAGCATAAATTATACCGTCCTGTTCTAATATAGCGAAGTTAAATTACACATGCATTGAGTTTTCCCTTTTTTTCTAGTGGCCGACCACTCGCTAAGAGAAAAAGGATCTCCCTCTCTATTATACTTGTAGAGAGGAAAAATGTTCGGTGCGGATGTAAGTAATTATTTTATTCACTCGAACTGGAATTTTTGCTCTCAAACAAAACTTTGCAAGAAATCGATACACACATATACTGCAATGATTATTGAAGAATTTTTATTATAAACAAAAAATTTAGACATATAACTTAAACCATTTTATTTTAAAATTGATTTGGATAATATATATTATTTATCTATTTTATTTTTCTTTTTACTATTTTTATTATTTATCTATTTTATACGCAAGATATGTTTTAAGTGCATTACAGTACATCAATCGTTATAATTCCAATTAGGTAATAATATAGGAAATCAAATTTATGTCTCAATTGATAAATTAATAATATTGAACACTGTGACATGACAAATATTTATGTGCCAACATTTAACCCCTTTCCATGCATATGGCCCATGCACCACTGACCGACGTACATGCGATTGTTTTCTCTGTTTACCAGGATACCTTTGCCATGTCGAAGACCGTCCACAAAGTCACCTTCATACCAACAATTATCGTTCCACTTCAAGATACCTTTCCCTTGAATTTTATTATGCTCGAATTGACCCTGCATAATTTTTCTCATTCATTCCTATACTAATTTAGACGTAATATTTTAGAGAGTAAAAAAATTATATCGATTTAATTTAAAAATTTTGAAGTTTGCTGTTACATTTAAAAAAATTAAAATATTTCTTAAATAATATTTGTGTGTTAGTATACTTACTAATTATGCATATTTTTTTTACTTACATTACATATATTAATTATGATCTATATATTTCGATTAATACCTTATATTGAACGCCATTATGCCATACATACGTTCCATCGCCTTCCATCATTTTCCTACTGATGCGACCGCAATAAGAATTATTATTGTAAAACTTTATGTCGGCAAATTCATCCGGCAATGAAAGCTTCCACGATGGAACGGATATTGATTTATCCTTTTCTTTCTCTTCATCTTCGATAAACGAATTATCATTTTTGTTATGATGACCTATTTCGTTATTTTCCTCTATAGTTTCAGCATCGTCCTGATCATATTTCTTTGTAAACCGTTCCCGACGCAAGAAATATCCATCCCATCTATATTGATCAAATTAAATTGATAATATAATAACAATAATTTAATAAGAAATTAATAATATAATAATAATTTTTAAAATATAGTTAGTTTACTTAGCTACAAAAGCTGGAAGTATATTGTTGTATAATGAGTAGATGAATTCTTCTTTAGCCGTATATTTGCGGCGTTTCTCAGCCAATATATCCTCAAATGGTAATTCCTCGTCTGTAGTTTTCTCAGTTTCTATCGAGACTACATCTTCCTCATGTACATCTTCTTTATACTCATCATCTTCCGTTTCGTCAGAAAGAGCTAAAGGTTCTGTCTTTTTTCTACACTTACGTAAAATTTCTTCCTGCAGCGCTTGCATATCTAATTCTCTTATTTTATATTCCATGTTATTATTTATATGTCTATGCAATTAATGATTATATTTGATATTTATTGTATATATATGTGTGTGTCTGTGAGAGAGTATGTATGTATGTACTATTATAACTATATAATTATGTTTATCTTTATCTAATAATAGCATAAATTTGATCTTATTGCTTTTTGTATTAAAAAATTGGAAAACAAAAGAGAAATACATGGAAAATATCTGTGTAATTTGTTAACGTAAAACGTAAATGATATATAATACTATATTCACGTGATAGTATAAAATGACGTAATAGAAAGTAGGTTGTGCTATTACGCTTTTATAGATATTTAATGAGTATCGATTAATAAACTCTTTCTACTTTTGTACTTCTATAGTCAAAAGCTTTCTACATTTAATTTACGAGAAGGAAATACACCTAAAATACAAAATGCTGAAGAAAAGAAAAATAAACGTAAGGCTATATCGATTTACACACATATGTTTTAGATCTAAATTATATTTCTTTTGTAAAATATAACGTAATGTTTAAAGAAAGTGTCAATTATCTTATAATTTTATTATGCCACATATATTTTTAAAAAATATCTGATTTATAATATATTATTATTGTAAACTTTTGATTTATAGAAACAAGAACAAGATGGAAAAATATTTTACTTTTAAACTGTAAATACACGTATATAGCAGTTATCAGAAATTGGATAACTGGTGATTTATTTTAGATAGAGTTTTCCTAAATATTTTCCTAAATAATTCTTTTTTATTACAGACTATTGCATCTTATAATGATGAAGACGAAAATATTGGACCTATCGTATTTCATGTTCCAGCAGTGTATAGCGATAAAGTCAAAATCCACGATTGGTTGGTACTGCAATCTACGTTTATTTAATAGAATAAATCGAAAATGCAATAAATATTCAATAATTAAAACATTTATTGATACTTCAAAGACGTTATATGTGCAAAGTATTTTGTGCTTTATTATTTACTTAACAATATTTTATTTAGTTGAAATATTTAAGATTTAATTCTTAACAATATTGAACATTAAACCATGTAAATATTAATATAAATAGTTACATTATCTAATGTTTATTGTAGAAAGATTTTGACTTTTTTTATACATTTCTTTTCTATATAATTTTCTTAACTCTTAACTATCTGTTTATTCTGTAACAAAAAACTTTCACGTACGAGAATCTGTTTTCTCGTTCAAATCTTTTACTGTACATATATTCATTTTATAAATAATGATGTATGTGCTGCTGATTTGCATAGATAAATCATGAAAGAATTGTATACACGCAAGCATATCACACACATTTATATAAGGAAATGTGGGGGAGTAGTTACCGTGGAGAAAACTGTTGTTAATCTTAGCAACGTAGCATCGTGCTTTATTTCACTTTGTTGCACCTTACAAGAATATTCACGTTTTTGTATCACATATCATTCTTTGACATAGAGTGCAAGCAATCGTGTAATATTTTATTAATTAGTGTGATGTTAATTATTACTTAAAAGATATAACTTTGCATCAAGATAAATCTTTACTGTTGTCGTTGAAAGAAATAGAAAAAGTGAGTAATATACTTATATTTCTTTTTTACTCCCGTTATTTAATTAAAAATGAAGTGATAATTGTTTCTAAGGATAAAAGTAAAGTAAATTCTATTAGTACTAAATACTATTAGTAAGTTGAATTCAGGTCGATAATATAAAACTGGTACATTTAAATGAAATTCAAGATTTATTTCTGAACGATTTCGCTTGATCTAATTAACAGGCAAATGAAAATCTTATCGGAGCCTAGAGACAATGCGGACATATTTCCACCGATCGGGAATCTACACAAGTCCTCGTATCGGAGACTCGGTCCGGAGGACGAAGTCACTGGAATTTCGGAGACACGTGCCATGCTGTCGCAAATTAAACTAAAAGACGAGTACAAACCAGTTACTTATCCACGACGTAGTTTACTCACGATGCAGTCGCTCGCTTCGGCGGAGTACGTATTTCTCACACTTATATCCCAAAAATATCTTAAGCCTTGTGTACACGATACTAGAAATCGGTCCGAGTTTCGGTTTAAGCCAATCAACTTGCAGCTCTTACAGAAAAGCAGCAGTTTTATTGGCTTAAACCGAAACTCGGACCGATTTCTAGTATCGTGTACACAAGGCTTTAGGCAAACTGTACCTATAAAAAAAAATTTTGTAAAAATAATAAAATAAAATTTTCATCTTCGGAATCAAGAAAAGTTAATATAATAAATTAGAATTTTTCAATTTGTCTTTTTATCTTTTCGATATAAAGAAACCGCGAAATCTCCCTGTTCTTAATATCATTTTTTATTTTTATTTTATTATTTAATATTAAATTATTAGTTATTGTATATTATTAATATTAATTATAAGATTATATTGTTATTATACCAATATTAGAATATAAGAATTTGTTAAAAAATTTTGTATACCTACACTTAATATGAAACATATGTTGTATATTTTGAAAGAGGTATAAGATTATATTTTTAAATAATTAACACAAATTTTTCGATCAAGTTTTGATGTACCTCCAAGGTGATAATTCAATGTTTTTTAGAAAAGATTACGAGGAAAAGGTATTAAAATTGACGGACATCCTTCTGGATCCCATGGTCATTTGTCAGATGAATTATCGCACCACCACGAACAGCGATTATCGGTCACCTTATCCTCCGAAACCGAGACCAGCACCATCACCACCACTACCGGAGCCGTGGTTGCTAAATCGACGCACCATTGGCTACAATCTTCAAGATTTGGAAAATCGTTGCGGGTACCATACGTTTTTAGATGATAATATGGATCTTCATCAAAGAATAGCAGAGCTGAAAATGCAAAGGGGGAAACTGTATGAGATTTTATTAAATAATAAACACCAGCAAAATCCTATTAACGATTGAAAAGTTATACACATATATATAATTTTTGCTTTATAAAATAGATTATTTATGCGAGCACTAAAGTAAAAGGAGAAATTATTTATTACAAAATTATTTGGAGTGTTAGATAAATCTAAGTTGGAATATTTTAAATAAATTGGGGATAATAAGAACAATATGTAAAATTATCCTTTTATTCATAAAAATAAGATATGTAAGAACTATATAACAGAACATTTCTTTGGCGAGTAGGAGTTGATTTTATTTGCACTTCATTTTGTTTCAGTTTCAATATATTTTAATACATAAAAGATGTTACAATTTGTCAGATTTTTTCATAATGTTCGTTTAATTCTTTCCAAGGCATTTTTATAAAGTTGATCTATTTTTACAGTAAATAAAAACGTTGTGTTGTAATATCCTAAGGAAATATAATGGCAAAGCTACAAAATTAAATCCGAGGATAATATTAGATTGCCAGCGCACTTTTGAAAAGCGCAGATTAATTTGCGCGGCATAAAGACCGATGATGGAGAAGGTAGAGGAGAACTTCCAAGAATAACGAGACATGATCGTAATAGCTGCAATGTAAAATATATTCTATCTACATCTAGCACGAGTGAACGATCACGATCTACGATGTAGAGAAATCCGGAATGATGGCGTTTTACTCGATATTTCTGCCGAATCGCGGAAGCCCGTATCGCCCGTACTCTTCGTCGTCGCCGTTGGACCGCTTGCCGAATCTCAGGTGACCGTAATCGTCCAGCTGCTGGCGCTTGCTGAGTCGCAAATTGTCCTCGTCTTCACCGACGAGATCCTCCACGACGTCCTTCATGAGGCCTTTCACGGCGTCCGTCATGAGGCCTTCCACGCCGTATCTGCGGCAAAGCCACGCCAGAATATCACTGTTAATTTCTCAATAATAGTGTGGAATTACATCGACGCGCGATATCTCATTTTATCATCCATTTTTTCTAGCTTTATTTTGTACATATATACTTGCTTATACATAGCATGGCAATTACCCGCGGATATGTGGATGCTTTCCTAAATTGCGATGGACAGTGATTAATCCAGGAGCTGCTTTACATCTTCCGCAGAACAACATGATCGCGATCATGCAGGACAGCGCAAGAGTTAGATTCATATCTGTAATCATAAATTCATCAATTTTTCGTCTTATAGCAAATCTTTGTTAAACGTGCAGACACATAGATCGTTGCTGAATGTAGGATATCTATTTTTTCTTGTAACAGCAGTAATGATAGTTGCATAATGATGTGTTCTTCATTTATTATGAAATTCATCGAATTAAATTCATGAAACTGAAGCACAAGTACTTTCAATAAACGTTACAAGTCAAACTATTTGATTTCTATATCCTAAAATATATTAGTTTTAATTAGTTCATTTCATTATAATTGTCGAGTTAAAAATATTACTAATGCACAGCAGAAATTATTGAAATTAAAGATAATAAAGTGTACTTAGATATACAAACGCAGTTACTTGCACAATGATTAAAGATATTCGTGACGTGTTGTATACAGATACAAATGATGATTACAGATAATAAATAAAACTAATATTTTTATACTTTGATATTAAATATCTTGACTAAAGTTTTTCTTGTCTATCAGAAAGTACTCGAGAAGTTTAAATCTCATTCGGGCATTTAAAATAAATATGCAATTCATAAATAAATAATAATATTTTTGATAAAGAAAAATGATTTCTAAATTAGAAGCTAAGATTAGTGGGCTATTTATTTTGTATTTTAGAACATTATATATTTTAAAACCTTATCACATTTAATACTATATACACAGTTCACCTTGCTGTTTGATTTGACACGACCGTATCTCTCGATAACAGAAAATTGATTAAAAATAAGTAAACACGAAGAAAGAAAGATTCGATAATGTTGTTAACTTTTTAAAAATATAGATAATACGTGTTAACGATCGAACGAACTATAACGAAGCTTATACGAGCGATATAACAGCAAATGGCTTGATGAACTTATCCGCGAAAATAATCTACGAGAAGTTGCGGATATATGATAAAACGTTTAGTGAGATATTTAGTGTTTCCGAAACATCCGCTTACCTGCGTGTACCGGATGTCGGGGAAATCGGCCGATGGAGTGTACGATAAGCGGAGCGGTGGCTTTTTATAGCCGCGGCCGACTCCGTTCATCCTTCCCCTTCCTAGGGGCTGGAAAAATCGCGCGGGGGTGAAAAACACGCGGGGGATGGCGTTGAATTTTAATTCACGTAACGCCGCGCGAGTACTGATAAAAAATTTTCTCCCGTCTCTCTGCGAGCCACTTCCGCCACCGACCACTCAATATTCCGCGATGTTACGCGTCGATGATTGGCAGGGCACCGGGTAAACGCATTACCGAATGTCACGTCTTGGCTTTTCTATTTCCTTTCTGCGGCGCTCGTAAGAAAAATCAGACGTTAAAATCCTCTTCAGCGAGAGGAAGTGTGGGCAGCACCCGCTGATAAATAACGACGCGAACAAGCGTACCCTTCTGTCGGCCGCGAGTTATTTTTATTTAGCTGCTTCTCTCGATTGTCTGATTAAAAAAAAGTAAATACTGACGAGAAGAGTGAGTGCAATTGTCCAAGATATTACGTAAGACAAAACGTTTCAATACAAAAGTTTTAATTATCGTTGCACGCAATAAACAATTTTAAAAATATAATTTAACAAATTAGAATTAAAATAATTAATTACAAAAAAGGAACTGTTTTGTTTCTATCTCTGTCATTACTTTCTAATTACAGATTTACTGATATATTTTCCTGGATATATCTTTTCTTGAAAAAATATAGCGTAGCTGAGAGCTTGAAATTAAAATTCTATGAAAGTAAAGTGCAAAATAAATTGAGGAACATGGGTGTCTTCATTATTTATTCGCTCTTTTAAAGGTTTACTTACAAAAAATCTTTGTAATCTTTTTCCTTAACAGGATTTATCTTTAATTGTCTAGAACAAATAAAGAATGTATAAAAAGCTTTTAACAAAATAACTTTCTAAATAAATCATAAAACCTTTTTCTTATTTTTTACTTTCCAACTGACTTTAATCCTATTTTATCGCATTCTCAGTTGTGATTAATTTTTATATTTTATTTTTATCCTTACAAACTGAAATATTGCTATAATATAATTGCTTACCAAAACTATAATAAAACATAAATATAAGTTTATTTTATCAAATTTGTGTCAAGATGGTGTACTAATTTTCGCGATGTGTTTCCAAGCGATGTGATTAGCGCGGTGAAAACGTTGCACGATCATGCGAGGTCACGGCCACTATCATCAACGGCTTCCGCGTTTGAGGTGCTTCCTGCGAGTCTTATAAATTGATCCCCGGTTTACCCATCGCACCGAATGACTTTTACAGTTGTAGAACTACTGACCGTCTGTTCGGGCATCAACTAGCAACTCCTACACGAATAATTGTGTAGCTCTTCCAATTCTCATTCTCGTTTACATCAGAATGACTACCATGGCGGAGAACAGGGAGACGATGGTTCAAAAAGGTCTGTCGGAGTGGTGGAGCGAGGAAACGGAGTACGTTTTCCAGAGGATTGAGAGATGGGCGGCCTTTGCACGTGGTTACAATCGTCTTCGGTCGCAGAGGTGAGACAGAGAGACCAGACAGGGAGAAAGAGAGGGAAACAAGAGAGAAACATTCATTATTAATGCCCATTATTGAGAAAATCTTCTAAGGATTAGTAGTATATTTAAGGGGAGACAGGCGTTTATGATCAAATTGAAGACAAAATTTGTGAATTTATTTTACTAAAAGAAATACATTCATACAAATACAGACACAATTCTCTGTTTAGGTGTCAACTACTTGGGATGTAAAAAATTAATTTGTAATACAAAACTGGTTAAAAATATAGGAATTTTTTTGTTATTAAAGACAAGACCGAAAATTTCGAATGCATCGCGTTTAGAAAGCCATTTCGTAACTTCTAAACTTGTTTTGTCTTCAATAACAGAAGACTCTTATATTTTTAATAAGTTTTGTATTACAAAGTAATTTTCAACATTTCAAATATAGTATTAGATAACATCTAAACGGAAAACTGTGTCCATTTATTTCTCTGAAACAAATATGCAAATTTTGTCTTTAATTTGACTACACCTCCTGTCCTTCCTTAATAATGCATGAACAACTATATACAAACAATACGTACAAAAAAGAGACGTTTTTAATTTAAACAAAAATAAATCAGGTGGTTCAAGAATCGGCAGACGATGCAAGAATCCTGGGGCGTGTCTTCCGACGAAACCCCGCCGCGATTTCACAGTCTCAAACGATCGAAATGGAAATCGGGTCCGGAGGAGATCAAAATTAATTGCTGCGGCACCTTCAATTACCAGTCAAACGGTAAGCTGGATAGCAATTGCCTAGAAACATACCGGTACGACCATAGCATCTACTTCAAGACTATCGGTGATATCAGAAATGACAAGAGGGACCAAAATGAGAAGCAGGACAGTGCGTCCATCAGCAGCGAGGAGCAGGTTGAGTGGGACGCCAGCTCGCTCAACGATTCGATTTCTAATAAATTATTCTCCGAAGAGACTAACAATATCTCAGATACTGTTGCTGAACGGGAAGACAACAGAAGGACGCAAAATGCCTGGCCAATCGTGGATCTATCTAAACTTGACTTGAATCTAATAGATAACCGAGGAAGAGGCGAGTGGCTTTCTCGTCCTACTGATGAAGATAATCGTGGAAAAGATGGGAGACAGACGGAGAACAACAACGTGATATTTTTGGATAATTTAAAAGATAAGGTGAATAAGGAGGATCAGGAGGACGGGTCAAAGGGTCAGGAGAGACCGAACAGGTTTCGCTCGTTCCGAAAAACTAAACGATCATCCAAGAACCTGCGGCAATCGTCAATCATCGGCGAAAACAATGTCATTTGGCCGGGAGTTCTTTTGAATTACACCAACAACTTCGACGTTGCCAGCAACCCTCCAAAGGATCAATAAAATTCGTTGAGCGGAAAAATTTGTGCATAAATGCGTAAGCGTTTTGATCAATGAATCGCCTAATTTTATCAAATATAATGGCAACTTATGTTGATGTGCTTTATCGATTAAAATAGATATGTGTTTATTTTCTAATACCAAAGTAAAATATGTACGTGTTTTCTTTATGTTCTTTCTATTAATTTTATCTGCACAAAATTTTTTTCTTCAATATTCTTCTATATCCGATATTTTTTGTGAAAGGAGGAACATAATACATATTAAGTATAATTATTATATATATAATATTAGGTTGTTGCAAATAAAATAGCGATTTTTCATTTTTCATTTAAAACGTTTATATTACAAACTTAATACATACTTTCTTGATCAAAATATGATGCTAAATAGATGCAGTGTGTTATTGTTTCACGACAATGCTCGACCACACAATACATTATAAAACAGACTGTAAAAAAATTAGCAAATATTACGTATGAAATTCTTCCGTATTCTCCTTATTCTCTTGATTTGTCACCCACAGATTATTATCATTTATTCAAGCATCTAGACGACTTTTTGAAAGGAAAAATGTTTGAAAGTGATGACGATGTAAAAACTGCTTTCGGAGAAATTCATTTGTCTCTTGTTCTCCAGATTTCTATCAGAAAAGCATTGAAGGAGTTGGAAGAAGTGCATTGAAGTAGATGGAGACTACTTTAAAAAATCAAAAGTCGCTATTTTATTTACAACAGCCTAATATTATATATAATTATTATATAATATTAAATCTTAATAACTCAAAATAGTAGATGCAAAAAATCAAATATTTTTGAATTCTAATAAAATTGTGTAGATATTGCAAGTTTTCTGGAGCTATAAATATTGAAATTAATGTCCAAATATGAAAAATCTAACATGAATCGCCAATATTGCAAAGTAAAAAGTAAAACATCATCAAATTATAACAAAAAATTGTATTAAAGCGTTTGCGGGATTGTAAAATGTAGATTCAACTTATAATAATATCCTCTTTTAATAAAATAAAAAATATAACAAAATATATTGATAGAATAGAAACATTAGACAATTAAACTACATAGTAAGATCTAAAAGTTCTTGCTTTGATTATATTGCGTATCTGCAAGTACTAATCAATAGTACCTACCGCTATACCTCTACTATTAAGGTACAAGAGATTCGTGTATAACTTTCTATATAATAAATATCATCAGAAATTTGTATCATCAAAGACTTTGAATAATCGCCATGCGAAAGTAATGCCCCTCTGATGTGTGTTATATATTATCACAATTTTAATTTTTTGTAAAAAAAAACAATGCAAAAGATGTTTTTCTAATTATTTTCCAATTATTATTCTTAGTTTTCTTGTATATACAAACAGAGATTACGAACAGAGATTACAAGAGAAAGAAAACATATGGACAGATTTTATATATAATTATATATGAAAAATTCCGTCCCGGGTATACTTTTTTATATTATTTACTACAAATACTTTTTATATTATTTTGTATTAAGTAAAACCTTTCTAGGCTATTTATACGGATATTTTATCGGATATTCATGTCATCAGTGATGTACTCGCTGGTTCATCAGCGGTTATTCCAATAAAGGAGATTCAATATTTCAATCCGACGGAAACGCCTGACGAACGTCTCTCAGGAAGAGAGACTTTAAGAATGACATTTATTTTGACGTTTGCGGTGCACTTGCCGCCGTTACATGGAGAATTGTTCCGATAAAGGGGAGTTCCCACCATCGCCATCGTGTCCTCTCGGGGTAGCGCGCATGCACCGGTTGAGAGAGGGGCAGGAGCCACGCACGCAACACGTATGTGTATTCGCAAATCCTCTCGCAAATCGATCGCGCGAACTCCGCTCGTTGCCCGAGTTGAGACCTGGTGGTAGTGCGTAATAACCCGTACCCCGTATCGAGGAGGGTTTTTTTCGCAAGCGAGTCAGAGAAAAGGAGGCAACACACCTCAAGATGAGCAAGCGACTGGAGACCGTTGCTACGATGACCTGCATGAAGACCCTATTGATGCTCTTCAATTTCATCTTCTGGGTAAGCCAGGATCACCGAAGTCCCAACATCGTCTGCGTAATGATCACGGAACTCCTTATCCACCGCATCCTGGTCCTACCCATCTGTTGCGCAATTGATTAGATTACATTATAATATCGGACACTATGATATAGTTAAATCTATTCGGGGAAATATGCATAATAATGATGTGTTGACGACGTCTTTAAGCGTCTCGATTCGAAATAGGGTCAAGTAACTGGGGAATGAGTGCGAAGCGGTAAATGCGATGGATGAATGTGCGATGGATGAACGTGACCTTGAACATGATATCCAGATAACATGGAACTCTAATAAAAAACTCATTAATATTATTATAATGTTAAAAATTCAGAATATTTGGAGATCTAAGATGTATTTAAGAATATATGGAATTTTAAAAAATTGCAGGGCGTCACAAAAGTGTGTGTATATTAATAAAAAAAATATATAATATATATATTTCTATTTAATTATATATAAATATAATCAAATAAAAATATTTTATTATGTAATATGTAATTTTTTTATTTGATTCGCGGTGAGAACTATGTGTGTGTGTGTGTGACGTTGCGACAATCTGTACATTTCCACCATTCGTATTTATCCTTGAACCTTCAAATCAGTTCAGAATTTTCATGCGCGTTAATTACATGGCTTATCAAACCGCACGTTCATAAGTATGTGAGTACATACGCGACTGTTATCGCTTCTAATATTAGTGACCGTTACTTCTGTCAGTTTAAAAGTGCGACCGTTGTCACGAAACCGATGTTTACTAGATAACAGTTTTTCGATACGATCTTACTCTTTAAACTAACGTCCTCCTAAGTTATTGCATTTTCGAACATTGCGTTTATACGTTATTTTGCACGATATTATGCTCCAATAAAGGAGATATACCACGAAGAAAATTTATCTTTAATTTATTAGAAACCTATACTCGCCAAAGATATATAAATTTTTATTAAAACCAATGGCACAATCGTAGTCGTTTGTTTATATATTTTATACATAATATATTATAATTTTTTTTTATATTATATACATATAACAATATATAATATATAGCGACACAGTTCTGTTCAATACTATCCTCTTTAAACTAAACTAATGTTCTCCTAAATTATTGCACCTTCAAACATTATGTTTATGCAGTATTTTGCATAGTATTATACTCCAATAAAGGAGATATACCACGAAGAAAACTTATCTTAATTTTATTAGGAACTTATACGCGTCAAAGACATAAATTATTATTAAGACCAGTGGCGCACTCGTAGTTGTTTGTTTATATATACAAGCTGCTCTCACAATTTTAAAAAACCCGAATTCGACCGAATTACTTCGCGATTAATAATGCCATTCGACGAGTGACCTTAATGTCGTGTGCTTGTGTGTTTTACAGGCGTCTGGGGTGTTGATGCTGTGCATCGGCATATGGATGCGCATCCAGCTGCGGGATTACATGAACATGAGCGCGCAGGGCAGCGGGGCCGCTCTGCTAGCAATCGCGAGCCTAGGAGCGGTGTTGGCGGTCGCGGCGGTCCTCGCCTGTTGCTGCACCGCGCGCGGTCATCCTGCTCTACTGTATTTGGTAAACATTCGATTCTATTTTAGAGCTTATTCGCAACGAGAATTGACAAAATTCCGTGTACGATTTCGTGATACGGGTGGATGGCGCGCGGAGGATCAGGATATACAGAATACACGGAAAAAAAGAAGTGTCAAGTTAAAACTTATATATACTCGATACTACATATACGAATATGCGCAACAATCTATAATATAATCTTATAAGAATTTCAACTTTTCATTTCAACTTTTTTTTCTTGAACTATATAAATGACCATTCAAGCAAGTTTTCTTCGTTTGACGCAATGCATTCTCATAAGTCTCGATTTGCCACTTCTTTTTTTTCTGCGTATACATATCAGAATAAATGCGTATGTCTTTGTATGCACCACACGCGCGCTCTATGTAAGATTATAAATAGAATATCCACATCGTGAATCATAGATCGTGAATAAGTGGGCTTCAGGTCCCTCGGGGAACGGTCGGATGAAGTTACAAGCCGATATTCGATACGATATCGTTACGTAAGGGGAGAGTAGCTTCTCAACTGAGAGAAATGGTGCTCGCTGCACGATCATTCATAACACGTATTATATATTAACAAAATATTATATATCCTAAATATGTGTAAAATCACAATTCTTGCGATACTTGGAATCGTCCAAGACTTTTACGACGGAAGCGCTGGGTATTGCTGAATGGAAATTCGGTTTAGCGAATAAATAAGACGCGTCGCAAAAGTTTGTGCGAGCAGCCTTCTGGCTATATAGTTTGTACAGTAATTTTGTAGATACCTTGAAATAGAGATTCCCCGTAGATTACAATAAATAATTCTTGTCATTCTTTTTCCATGAAGTACGGCGCGTTCCTGGCCGTCGTGGCATTGCTGGAACTCGCCGCGGGCGCGTCGGTTTACGCTTATCGCACGAACCTGAACGAGGGATTCGATCAAGGTCTGAACGAAAGCATGGCAGCCTACGGACAGGACCAATCTAAGACCAGTAACATCGATAGTATGCAAACGACGGTGAGTATCCCTACAATGTTCAAATTCACATTATCCCAATTGTTCTGTCATCAATTGAACGTCGATTATCCGAATTAATTGGAGATCAGATAATCGAATCGCAATATTCAATATACGGGAGGACGGAGTAAGAGACAGGAAAAACTTGCCTATTTTTTTCACTCCCCGTGACACGCAGTTGCGTTACGTTGCGTATTTGAAAAGCTTAATTGATTGATTGCAGCTGCACTGCTGCGGCAATCGCGGGTATGCCGATTGGCTCAATCTGGATCCACCGAAGGACATTCCCTTGTCCTGCTGCAAGGTAGCCCAGGATAAATGCGTTCCACAGGACCCAGATGAAATTTATACCGAGGTATACGGCGATACATTTTCTATTTCTTATCTGCCTAAATTCCTGCAAGCTTCTTAATATCAGAATACATAAGTAAAATACAAAATAGCAAACCATTAACATGTTGACTGTCACAGTGGTCATTCGTGATCGACGCCTCACTTTTTAATAGCGCCTTGATGGTCACCGGTGACCGACGAAATTTTTTCAAATCTTTGTGAAAAATAATTACCATCTAATATAAAACTATTTTGAATAACGTGAGTAGCTAGATAATAATGTAAAATAAAAGTGTGCGATTCAACACACTACCTGAGGATGTAGTTTTATTTAATCATCATGCAATATTTTATCATTATATACTTAATGAAAATTCTATTGTGGCGTACATGACAAGACGTATAAAACTCGCTGGGCAGACAACGTGTTAAGCAAGGTTTTCAAGACTTGATTGACTATCTTAATTACGACAATTGTGTGATAATTATAATCCGCGATAGAAGCTAAAAGAGGGATAATGAATGCAATAAAAGTTAAAATAGGAGGTAATAGGTAAAAAAGATAGAAAAAAAAACTGATATAGGAAATAGGAGTTAAATCTACCTTGTTTTCCGACTCTTCGCGATTTCTGTTCTTCCGGTTTCTACAATTCTTTACACTCTTCCTTTCCTCAGGGATGCTACAATCGCGTGCTGGACTTCATAAATAGCAACATCGGTCTGGTGGCCGGTACGGCGATCGGCGTAGCCTTTTTCCCATTAGTCGGTATCTTCTTAGCGTGCTGCCTAGCCAGCAATATCAATAAGGCCGAGTACGAGCAGGTTGCTTAGGCATGGCACTTGCGCAGGCAGCAACGACGGTCCTACCAGAAAACAAAACCTGCAACGCTAGCGACAACGGCGAACATGTATGATTTAATGGGAACATTTTCTCGGAAATGATCTCGATCGGGGCAAGCGCGTATCTTACCACTTCGGTTTTAATTGATGAGTACAAAAATGAGAGATAAAAATTCACAGGATAAGGTCCACTTGTAATATGAAGTTACATCTAAATTGGACCTTATACCAAATTATCTATTCACGTTGTTCTTGCACTAAGCCCTTTAATTCTTATTTAAGTGCTCGGTTAATCAAAATTCGCACTCTCATGTTCTAACTATGAATCATTCTAGTCAAAATTAGTAGAAATCGATGTTATATCGAGTTATGTTCACTTGATACTGTCACAAGATATAATCTTTTCATACATTTGGAAGTT
Organism: Temnothorax nylanderi; assembly: GCF_030848795.1. Taxonomy (NCBI): domain Eukaryota; kingdom Metazoa; phylum Arthropoda; class Insecta; order Hymenoptera; family Formicidae; genus Temnothorax; species Temnothorax nylanderi. The sequence goes on along the minus strand of NW_027249103.1, from coordinate 732,458 downwards.
AAATGAAGACTCACCTCCAAAGTACTTCAAATAACTTCAAACAAAAGTACTTCACACATAACAAATAAAAGCAACATATACATATACAAATCTTAATATATTACTTAAGATCTTCTAAGAGAAGCGTCTTACAAGGTAGAGCAGACAGAAGAATAAGAAAGCAAAACATACTGGTTTGGTACTAATCGTCTCTTTAGACTTTTTACTTCGAGATATGGTAATGAAGAAAATATGTAATATGATTTATGAAGCTTTTTTTAAAGTTAAAGAGTGTATGATATTTAAATCATTGAATAAATGACGATGATATATTCCTTTACATGAGAGAGTTAAGTAATGTTATAGAATACGAACGCATGATTTGATTAGCATTTTTATATGGATGGGCAGTAAAAATATAACTTGATTATCGTTCTATCTTTAAAAATATCTAATCGCGTTCACTATTATACTCCGTACTGAATAAAACTTTGATCTAAATAAATCGAATTCTAAAATTCGGTGAAAGTCAGTGATATATTGACTGTTATTTTTTTATCAATAGAATCACAACGCGAATAGTTTGCGATAGAGTTTATTTCACGAATGCCTGCTTATGACAACGATGGTGCGAAAGGTAAAACAGACTTCTACATTTTTTAATATTGTCCTATGAATCCTTAGATGTACCAACGGACTTTTTCTTCTCGGATCTTAATCTCTTACGAATCTTATATTCTGTAAATCTTTATAAATCCATTAAATCCTTCATTCTTAAATCTTCCATGCATTTTTTGATCCACTAAGATTCTCAAAACCTAAGATTCTCAAAACCTCTATATATATTCCATATATTATATAAAACTACATGTACTATCTTATGCGATGTCCGCCTTTAAATACTTAATCATGATGCATTTAAAATCGCGGCTGTTCTTATTTTACATAAATTGGTTTCGATTTTATATTGATCAAGTAAAACTTAAAATCAGACAATCAGTATAATCAGTGCTAAATATAAAATGGAAATCAAATTCGATTTCGAGTTATTGTTGAACGAAAATAGTGAAGTAAGCAAACATTACCTTATAATATAGTAAAATGTTGCTTTATGTTTTATTAAATAGAATCTCAGAATTAATTTAATTTAATTAGTGTCATTCATTAATTTAATTTTAGTTCCAACTTCTTCGCTGCGAAATTAAAAAAGAAATGTATATAATGAAAAAAATAATAATGAATGAAAAGATAAATGTAACAGAACGTAATTTATGTGTATTTATGGTATCTTCTCAAATAAATGGCAAGACATAAATACACACTCGTTTATTGAGAGCATAAATATTATATGCGCTTCGCGCAAGTGCAATCACATATATTGACTATATATTGACATTATAGATAAATTCCCTCTATAGCGAAATTATATAACTCAATTAATCTTTTATATTTATACAACTAAATTTTTTTCTGATTAAAATCAATATATTTTTATTGGAAAAAAAGGTCAACTTACTAATTCGAGCAGAAATTATGACGGCAAATATTTATCCAATTTATTCGCACGAATAATTGAAAAAAAAAACGTTCCAAATAATATAACATTTAATTTTTGGAGGGAAGATTAAGGTGTAACGTCCTACTGCAAGAGAAAAGTATTCGATTATCTATATACCGTTATATATGATCTTTATCAAAGTTAGGATTGACATGACAGTCACTGTGTTACATTGTGGAGAGAGGTATATATTATATACCAATAAAAGTTTCTTATGTAAAATACAAAAAAAAATATCTTATCGACTATATATACATAATATGTATATACATATACCTATATGTATGTATAAACATATACATTCACTTATTTATTATATATAGAAATATAAATTATACTCATATATACAAAGTGAGACACTTAACTTGGTTATTTTTGTAAACTTTTATAATTTTATCAAAAAGAAGTTAGAACTCATGTTAAAATTACTCCACTTTGAAAAAAAACTTGTTTTTTGTTATATCTGTAATATCTAGTTATATAAGGCATTGTTACGTCCTATATAACTAGATATTAAAATTATATAATCAGTGAAGTTTTTTTATATAATTAATATTTAACATCAAATATCAAATAAGATTGAACAAAGATAAACAAGTTAATGGTCTAACTTTTGTACTATATAAACAATGTTATAACAGGTATATTACAAGATAAAAATACTTTATTATTTTATAGATTGATCTATATTTACAGTTAAAAAAAGAGGTCTAAGGTATATGAGCCTTATTTACAAATATTTTCAAACTATTATCTATATGCGATGTCGAGAGTGCATCGAGAATGTGTTGCGCCTTGCGTAAATTAGTGCCCGAATCGATACTTAATTGTTTACAGTTTACAATGTTACGGCTTTTATGTACGTTTATTGTATATCGCAGAACATGCGCATCTTGCATAAGTTCTGAGCCTTAAATAAAAGTCAATGAAATATTGTTCTCCCACTAATTGCTTAATAAAAGCAAGTGAATCTTCATGTTTAAATAATCAATATCTTTTAAAATATTTTTTGTATCTTTATTTGAATATATTTTTTTTATTTTTAAAGATGAGAAATTAAACAAGAAAAGTATCTAATATAATTTAAGATCTCAATTGTTGACATTTTCCATTTTATTTTATCCATTTTACTTTTTCAATTTTATCAAATTCAACAGAACAAATTTGGAAAAAAAAACGTAATCGTTTGGTAAGTAAAACAAAGAAAATTTAGCAAATGTGGCAAAAAAAGAAAATAATAAAAAATTTGTCGAGATACTAACACAGACAAAAATTTAGAAAAAGACAGTTTCTTATTAGTAATTCCTTTCTAAAAAATATTTACGAAATGTAGAAAAAATTGAAAGATATAATTAAATAAAATTAAAAAATATCAGAACTATACTTTTCTACCTCTTTTAGATCTTACAATTAATGTTTTAGTTTCTTCTGTATTCGACTCAATGCCAATATCAGCTAAGGTCTTGGTGATTGTTGGTCTGTGTAAATCATGATCCTTGACAAATAATTTATAAAAACCTTGTTGTATTAATTGCCACACATGCTTACTTTCAGCGGGATAATCGGTGTGAAGTGCGTGAAATAATTTAAAACACAATTCCATCGCGCCAATTATAGTTTGGCACGTATATAAAACTTGGTCTACAATTATATGCACGTGACTAATACGCTCCCAAGTTGGGCCTACCGCCAAAACATACGGTTGCACAGAACAATATGAGATCTTATTTGATGTTTTTATTTTGGACAGTGACTTACGTCGACGCTCGATATAATCCTTAATGTCCGCTTCGCTGCAAACTCTAGCGATGAAGGAGTCCATTACATCTAATCGTGTTGGTTTCCACGTTTTCTCCACAAAAAAAGTACAGGGAAATATGAAAGGGAGGAGGAGTAGAGCTCCAGTCACTCTAACTTGGAAATTCGATTCCCCTGAAAAAAACAAAATCATTTGTTTCATTATTTAAAAGTATATGTTTCATCTATTTCTTATAGTAATTTTCTGTTGATATTCTGCAATATTCTGTTGATAAGTTTTACAGTTTTTTTTTACTTTTAATGTTTTTTTTTATTTTTATTATTTATTTCGTTATTATCTAATTTCTATTTTTGTATATTACATAGCATTAGTAAAACTTGAAAATATTATAGATGGCTACAATCAATCATCATTAATAATATATTTATTAATTAATATATTATACATTTTAACACTATAATGTAAATTTCACATACTACACTCTTACATCTGCGATATGGCTAGGCTTAAGATTGTTGCATTAATTAAAAATAAAGTTTCAATAAAATATATTAATCATGTTATGTACCAAAAGAGGTAACAATAATAAAAGAGTTAAAGTTACAAAGTAGAAAAGAAATAATAGTCCACAAATAATTCGTTTTCAAGAATAATTCGTCACACAAGAATATAAAATAAAGTATAGAAGCTATCAAATTATGACGATATGAGAGTAATCACGTAATATGTATTAAATTTATATCTCAATTGTATTAAAGAAGCTATTTTTTTATAATAGAAGCATAATATTATTTAATAAGATTGTAGCGTTTATCTTTTAGGTTTTGATGGTTTCACAATACAAATATAAATCTTTATAAGAGAAAAAAGAGACTTACGTTCAGCTAACTTGAGAAATGAAGTAGCTATGTCTATGTGCTTTTGTCGGCTTGCTGTTTTAAGAATAACTTTTGTTGCTTTAATAATTGCGAGCCTGCGGTCATCTAGAAATGCAGCCAGCTTCCCTGATTTTGCAATGGGACTTATGTCGGGATACAATTGATCAAAATCCTTACAGATCTACATATAAAAACATTTACTTATTATTAATTGATTAAAATATATTCTTATAAACAAAAACAACACATTATTCAACTCTGTACATTATCTCTCATCCAAATAATGTAAAATAAAAAATAAACAAGAATTTTATAATTTAAAATTAAATTATAATGACAAAGTAATAAAAACAACAATTTATAATCTCAAAAAATTCAATATACATAGTTGGCTAATAAAATATTTTGTAAAAACTTTATGAAAAGACAAATTTGAAATAAAATACGACATAAAATACGATAAAAGTAATATTTAAAGATAAATAATATACAAAGATTTTGATAAAATATTGCTTCGAATAAAAGGTATTTAATAATAAGTCAAAATTTAAAAAAAAGCATTACAAGAATAGATCATAAATAATGAAAAAACTTACAAAATCTTTTCCAATATCGTTAATTTTCAAGAATGGAAAATCATTTAAGTAGTCCCAAACGGTTCCCGATTGATTGACAAGTAGTTTCCGTCTGTAGTTGAAAGTTGCTTTCCAGGAGACTGCTAATTCTGGAGTAAATGTTTTGTGTAATTGATTGCACAAAATATGTAAATAGCGTTGTAATTCTGGATGACATTCTGAAAAAAAGTAAAAACTAATTACTTTATATAACAATAATGCAAGGTATGTTTATTAATGTATTTTTTTCTCTGAGTAACTTATGTCAACTTTATACTTCATATGTTAACATAATTCAGACAATTTTTTCTTAATAATTGCAATTTTTCTTTAATAATATACATTTATTATTTTATAGGTTTTACATGAAGAAATATTCAAAACTGTTATTATAAGAAATTGTCTCAACTCTTTTGATAATACATATATGTATGTATGTATATTGCAAAAGATTGTAATACAAAGGCAAAAAAAAATAATATGACAAATACAATTTCGTAATATTAATTTTATAATGAGAAAAACAGATAAGAGAAAAGTTACCTGTTGTTGAGATTTCGCCACAACGCTGCACTTTTTCTCCTTGTTGACCAACAGGTCTCCAAGTACTTCTAATGATAGGTACGTTCGAAGGACTTGAACCTCTGTCACCACCAACAGAATCTCCACTTGGACGCCTCAGCAGAACAGTTGGATCTTCTTTAATCAATTTTCTTCTTTCTTGGAAGAGTTGAACTTGCAGTGCTCCCTCTGCTCTTCTCTTTTGAATTAAAACGCCGTTCCGTTTATATGGCTCATACTTAAAGGAGTAGAAACAGGATAACGGCGTCTTCGGAAAAAGTCGCTTAAAATATTGCGCCCATCTTGCGAGAGTTGACGACAATACTTTACGTTTTGGAGGAATAGCTAATTTAAGAAGGTGCTTAGCAATAACTTTTGCAATCAAGTTGATGTCGCGCCCTTCCGGTACGAAATCGTTGCGGTGAGGCTTGTCAATGAGTTCTCGGCAAAGGAGTCCATTTTTTCGTAATAAGATGAACAACGGGTTTTTGGACTGAGGATCTTCTGTTTTAACTTGAGAAACTGCTCGCTGTGTTTGCAACTGCTGAGCACTATTTTTATTTGATTTTTTAAGCGGAATGGCTTCTGCTGCTTCAGCTTCGATCAAATCTTTGATTTCATCGTCTAGCTCTGAGGTTTTTTCTGTTTTTTCGAATTCTGTTTCAAATTGTGCAACACGTTCATGAAGAAAGTCTTCAACATCCACTCCTAAAGAAACTTTAAGATCTTCAGTTTCTATACTATTATTCTCCTCGTTGTTTACATCTATGGATGAATGTAGCGAAAATTGAAACGGGAGGTCCCTCTTTGAAGGAGACGTACTGCTACTGCTAGCGTGGAAAGATGTGGATGCCAATGGCTCAGAAAAACTAGACACTGAGATTTCCTCGGAGCTCTTCCCTACAGAAGACTGCTGACTGTTTCCTTCAAAAATTATTTGTGCGGAATGCACGTTACCAAACTCCTAGAATAAAGAAAAGACATTAGCTTTCCTATGTTCCAACACTACTAAAAATATGCAACTTAACACTTTTGCCACCACTTATACAGAATTATGTACAGCGCAGTCTTTAAAAAAATTAGTAATTACATAAACAGACTATAACTGTACTGGAAACAAATGGAATTACTAAAAAGTATAAGAATAGCAACAAATATTTCACTTAAAATACATCTGATATAGATTAAGCTCATGCATTTGTAGCCATACTGATTCTAGCAATTTTTGTTGAAGTGTATTAGTAATTCCTATCTAATAATGTAATAAAAATAAATAAATCACTTAATTTATATTTTATGTTATTTATTAGAAATATAAGAAACTTTGAGAAATTGTAGTATACAATACTAAAATATCTACTGTGTTTGTGAAGCTAATAATATTATAACTCTGTCTATTTTTCAAGATTACTCTATGTTTGCTTATACAATATTTCGATCTGTACTGTTTGAGTCATACTGTAAAACTGATTTCCAATAACGAGACATTTAGTTCGCTCATTAAATAAGATGACAAAAAAGCACATTCAGGCAAACAGCTTTATAAAGAAAGTTCGAGAAATCCCTCATGAGAAATGAAAACAAATATAGAAATACTTAGTAAAGAACTTCGCCCATTTTCACGAGGATTTTAGGCTATCCAGGCCCAGAGATGAAACATATTTCAAATTATAGGGCATCACGAGAGGATTGAAAATTTATAGGTGCTAATATCCAAAACACACCCGCCGGTCAATGTTAGGACTCCATCAATATTGGTGCATAAGATGTATTCTTTTTGTTGCTTATACATGATGTTTTCACGCTTGAAATCAATTAATGATTTTTTATTTTTTAATTGAACATGACTCCCAATTCTTGTTTTTGTTTTCATCATCTCTTCTAAAGATTTCTTTTCGCGTCAAAGGAATTAGTATCTAGGATATGCTAAATACTTTTCTGATAATATACAGATACCTTCTGAGTATAGTAATGACATATTTGTCATCTTGGACAGCTCTGATGATGAGTCAGAATGTATAAAATGACATCGTTAGGTCAGAACTGCTTCCGGCGGGGGTTTGAAGATCTAAAACTATTTCTTCTTTAATGCTAACATCATTATCTACAAAATTATATATAACTGATGACTGGGCCCAGATTAGCTCAAAATGGATAAAGTTCTTTTTATGAAATATTCGAGAATGTTTGACACAAATGTGAAAATAAATATATAAATACTTAGTGAATTTTACGTTTACAATGTATTTGATTTATGTGTTAATACACGTAATGATTTTTGCAATTATTGTAATAAATACATATAAAAATAAAGAAGTCCTAATAGTAAAAATAGTGAGGTCAGAATGTTGCATCAAATAAAAATGTAAAATTGTATTATCCAAAAATATGTTTTAACTTTACAAGAATAACTTAAAAAGTACTTCAAAGCAAAGATTACTATAAACAATAAAAAAATTAAACAATAAATTAAAGATGTGAAAAGTATATGATTATATTTTTTATCTATATTATATTTTACCTTCTCAACAGTACTGTCCGTTTTTTGTTCTTTTTCGCTATTCAGGTCCCGTGAATCTCTCGATGAATAAAATAATGGCTCTTCCTTATATTTAGCTACTTCATTTTTCTCATTCTCCTCATCCGCCATAGAATACAATATAATCATGATTTTACGATAGATTTTTTTTCCTAGGCACTGGGAACGCCTGGAGATGGTCCCATGGCTATTTTGTAAATCTGAAATGACCCGAGCAGCTTTCAACAGGTCTATGCAGTACCTCAGCGCATCGGTCAACTCTTGCTTTCTCTCCTCCATTTCGAATGGGTCGAAGGGCAAGCAGTTATTCTCGACTCTGAGATTGTCGAGATTGTCAGAACAAATATCATTGTTCTGTACAGCAATAAATTCCATTGGTTCCATCTTCACTCGTGCGATCAAGGAGACTTGAATTTAAAGCGTAGTCCTTCCCTCTAAATTTTATCCTGCTTTTTTTATTCCTCTTGTATCTGATATCTCTAATCTGGGGCTGGCAGTTGCTTGTAAATGTAGTGTAATCAGATACTTTCTTTACTGTATAAAATATGGTCGTTTTTACTATAGAACAAAGCTGTCCTTTTCTTCAGTCACTTGTTTTTCTCTTCCTAAACTTCGCATCGTATTTACCAATCTCGTCGATCTGTTTTTAAAAGAGTTTTCTATAGTGAAATATGAGGTAACACGTATATTATTAAAAAACAAGGATACATAGTTACCGTAACGTGAAGAAATGCGATCGAGCGTTACGTATTATAAGTTGACATTTACGAGCGCAACAGTCAATTGTTTTTCTTCTTTTTTCTATTGCGGATTTCCAATTTCCATCATTCCATCCCTACCGGAACGATCAAGTATACGTCAGTTTGTCGGTCTTATTTTTTTTTTTATGAAGGTATCTAACGTGCCGTGAACCGAGTTCTTTCTCGGTCTTAATTTTAACATTGGGTTAGGTTTTAAATTCCAGCGAGTCGACACATGCGCCGATTTCGTTCCTGCGCTATAAAGACTAGCATACATGAAGATATCTAAATACGAAAAGGCAAATGTATTTAAATTGCAAAAATCGACCTGCATCTACAAACAAATTATTACTTACAAACCTCTAAAGAGATGAAAAAATAACGCGGAGAAAAATGTGCCCGGTAAGACGCGTGGGAGAATTCACACTTTCGTTCGTGTTTTGCACTGCGCACAGCCGTGTGGGGATGTGGCAAACATGTGGTAGCGGAGAAAACCTCCAGTTTATAGAGATCCGAAGATTCCGAAGTGCAGAGGCATTGAAATCATCCCACGAGTAATTGAAGGGAGGAAGTGGAGGAACGGGATGATAAACGGAGTATATACGAGACGAGAACACAGTGGTGCAACGAGTGTCGTTCGTGCTCCGTGAAAAAAGTGCAATAACTGGAAACAGCTGTGGTCAGCTGCGATCTTGTGATAGTTTCAGCGATGGCACGCGGCGGTGGTGTTACGACCGCCTGGTTATGATAAATAATCGCGGAAAATGGAGGATGACGTCGATATTTATGCGGATTTACCGAGTCTCGATTTGAATCCCGTGAAAAATGTGAGAGTCACCGACGAAAATTCTATTTCTGGTTAGCGTGACTTTGTCGTTGCGCGACTCATGTTGCACTTGCGTACGAAGATAAATAGCCTTTGATTTTAGAAGAATATAGAATATATAAAGGATACGAAGTAGTATAGGCTAGTTCGTGCTTGTATTACTTGTTAAAGAATGCAATTGTGCTCCCAATTCTAGTTCGATAAGTGACATAACCTGCACGCATGCCGATATAACCTATAAAGCGTTTCCCGCGCGCGCTATGAAATTGTATTCGCGTGTTCTGTCACTTTGGAATTATATTTCTCGATTGTGCGAATTGTTCTTGATATTCGTGTTAAAATCTATCGTATTTGTTAAATGCATTGTTTAATTACGTGAGAGAATTTTTCATCATTTTGTTGGTTTGTTTGCTATCATTGTTTTGTGGAATATGCATTTTTAAATAGTTTTTTTATTTGTTATTTGTTTACAAACTGCGTAAAATACGAAAGTTTAAGCACAATAAGATATACTTAAGAATTCCTTTAAACTCGTAGAATATTATTTTATATCAAATTTAAGATTATCTTTAATGTACGTAAATATTATATACGTAACTGTGCGCTCTACAAATTATTTCGTTCAAATGAATAAAGATTAGATACTTCAATTTAATCTAGTCAGTTGTGTATGCAATAATAATTTATAAGAAAGAAGTTTTTACTTACTGACAAGTTACGTATGCCACTGATGTAAAATCTATGAAATAATAAGTTGATGCTTTTAAATTGTTATCAAGGACCAAGATTGTAACTGCAAGGAATTGAAGAAAGAGCTTAGTTTACTCGTGAGCAAATTCGAAAATATTCAGAAAATTAAGGCAAATTTGGAGAAGAATCTGTCTTCCTTACTCAAAACTGCAAAAGCTGAAATTTCACGGAAGGATAAGATGATAAATGACCTCAGGAAACAGTATGAATTTTATAAATTGTAATATTGACAAACGTTTCTGTTTCTAATGTTATCAAAATGTTTACAGGTTGGACGATGTAACCTTTAGAAGGAGCAACAGGAGTGAAGCTTCAGGTTCTTCTACTCATAGATTACCGCGTCAACATACTGCAAAGTATGAGAATGTTCCCTCGACGCATTCACAGGAAAGTGAAACTGAATCGCATGAAATTCAATTCCATCACGACGACTATAAAAGTAGGAAGCCACAGACTGATGTTAACCGGATACCCACATTGTTTGGGGAAAGATTACAAAAAAGACTTATGGAGAATGAAGAGGAGGAGAAAAAGCAAAAGGCAATATTAAAGCTTGGTGTGGAAGTTAAATCAGCAGATATTCCTGAAAACAACGTTGTGGAAAACGATAAGGAGATTGGATCTCAATTCGGTACAAACGACAACAATGAATCTAATATCGAACGATGTTCTAATTCAGGTAGCGTAAACTTTACTTTTTATGCGATTGTATACATGTATCGTGTAAGCTTGTATAGAATTATAAAACAGTTTTTTAATTGTTATATAACTTTTTATCTAACATTAAAAAATTCTGTATACCTTCATATTAAAATATATATCATACTTGTTAAGTATCTTGAAGAAAGTATGCAAATTTTAGAATTCATACTTAGACATTAAGTAAAACACGAGTAATATACTCGTTAGTTTGAAAATATAGTAATTTATTACAAAATAATCTTGTTGCAGAACCCCCCGACAGAGAATCGTACAAAAAGAAAAGGACGAATGAAGAGGATGATACACGCAGACGTAAGCGTTTAAAAATTGAAAATAATGAAGATAAAACTACGACCGAAGAAACCGATTACAATTACCTTACACGGTATGCTGTAACAGACAATTCTGCGCAATACGAGAACAAAGATGGTCCCGTAAAATTCGAAAATCGGCCGAATGCAGGACATTCTTTTAAAAAAGAAGTTCCATTTTGTACTGGACGTAGAGCCTCTTCCGAGTATCGAGACACGAAACAGGATCGAAGTTGTACAAATGGATGGAGAAGTGATTCGAAAAATAATTCAACAAAGGATCACGACAGTTCCAATGTCAAGAACGATCTTGTTGATAGTTTAAGAAATTCTCGGACGTCAAATTATGTTTCAGAAAGATTTAATAATAGTTATAAGAAGAATGAGTATGGTCACAGACATAGTCCGCCTAGAAGAAGAAGCTACTCTAGAAGCAGGAGCGATTATGAGAGTTCGAGTAGTCATCGTTTACGTGAAAGATCCAGTAGGACATATAGAGAAAAGAAGTATGATGATTATATATACGATAGCCGATACAAAAACGAGAGATTAAAGAAAAACTACGAGAGCGAGGAAAGTGACGGGAAAACGAGATATAGGCGTGGAGAACGTGACGTTCTACGGGACAGATCCAGATACTCGAGTGACGTTGAAGACAGAGAAAGCAGTAGCTCGTATAAGAATAAGAAGTACGAAAATCACAGAATAAAAAAGGAAAAAGAAAATGTTTTAAATGATAAAAAATTACACGAAAGTAATAAAGCTGCAGCAGAAACTAATTCCCGAAAGTCTTCTAGTCGAACAAATAGTGCTGGGAAAATTATTGAACACAAAGAGAAAAACGAATCAAAGATCAAATCTAAAAATTCGATAGAAAACACATCCGTATGTGTCGCAATGAAAGATTTGGAAGAAGGCGAAATTTTAGACAGTCCTGAGAATAAAAATAATTCTATAAAAATATCTAAAGATAATAAAATGGAAGAAAATAATGTAAAGAGCGTTTCAGTTGAAGATAAAAATGAAGATATTTCTGTAAGTGTATTCATAGATGATAAATCGATACGATTTAAAAATGATGTAAATAGTACAAACCAACTGGAAGTGGCGGATATTAGTACAAAAGAAATTGAAGTAGCGCCATATCTGCAACAAAATTTGAAAGATTGCGGAGAAGTAATTCAATTAAGTTCTAGCAAAAATGATGAAATATATAATTGTAGAAAAAATGAAGACACATGCAAATCTCATATTAATAAAGATTTAATGGATTCTGTTGCTCAGAATATTGGAGCAATTGAACAAGTGCACGACAGTGATATTGACGGTAATGATAAAAATGACGCTGATAAAACATCAAAGGATTTTATTATTGACACTATTACTGAAACTGTTGTTACTGAAACTGCCGTTACTGAAACTGCTGTTACTGAAACTGCCGTTATCGAAACTGCTGTTACTGAAATTGCTATTACAGAAACTGCTGAATCTGCTAAAATCAAAGAGATGACTGCTGATATTGAAAGTGTCACTAAAATCAAAGAGTTAGATGATTCTAGTAATCAATTCGAAAGTGCTACTAAAAAGGAGGAAATAGACAATCCCAATATTGAAAGTGTCGTTGAAATCACAGAGGTGAATAATTTTAATATTGATAACAGTATCCATAAAATTGATGGCGATGAATTAAAAACTTCTACCGCTAAAGTTGTTGCAAAAGTGGAGGCTGTGCTTAATTGTGATATTGAGGATAGAGATAAAAGTCAAGCACCAATCGAAAGCGAAACTTTTCATCAAATGTCAAGTAAGAGCAACGTCGAAACGTGCCTCAACGATCATAATTATGTTCAGAGTCCTTCTATCGATGTCTCGGATCTCGGTGCAACGAAAAAGTCGCCTTTGAAGTCGGAATGTGGTGAAGCTGTTCCGGAAACAACAACAACAACAACGTCAAAGGAAACGAAAGCGGAAAAAACAATCAATGTTCAATCGGTTAATAGTGTTAACAGGACAGTGTCGTCTACAGTGAAGAATAAAAAAGACCAGCAGAGCAAAGGGATATTAATTTCGCATCGTCGAAAAGCCGTGACACTGAGCGACAGTAACGCGTCTATGACCGTCCTGATGAACACGAACACAGCGAAAACGTCTTCTGTCATTAAAAATTGTAACGACAACGATTCTACTTTGAAGCCGCGTGCCTGCAAGACATCGCGAGTGACTGCAAAAACAACATGTAAATAATCATTGTACAGTTCTTACGCTTATAAGAGGTGTATTAATAAAGCTGGATTCATAAGAGCGAGAAGTTGAGAACACAGAAACAGTTGGAAAATGTCGTCGTGCAAAATGGTATGATATTTTTCAGTTAAGTTTCTTGTCTTAAGCTTTAATCTTTCGTTCACTTTTCTTCAGACGAGACGATGCGTAAGTGAATTTAATTTAGTTAGAGATAAAACAATGACTCGAGTGGATAAAAGTAAAGGAAATATATTTGGAGCCGAAGACAGGAGTAAAATGTACCGTTATATTCCCTACGGGAAATCATAATTTGTTTTTATCATAAAGTATCTTTTTCTATTTGTTTGCGCTTATCCGAAAATTCGGTACATCACACTCTGCTGGGTCGTCACGTAATAAAATGACTTCGACCAAGCTCCGATTAACTCAGATTAATTTTATCCATGTTGATAGAATGAATTCTAGCTTGTCTTTGCACATGCCGCAATAAAATACTTTAATTTATTATCTATTCATATTTGCGCTTCTCCTCTGTATCTATTTTCAGATCAGTCACTTCTCACTATATTGCTTCTCGCTTTTGATTCAGTAACGGTACCTGTCTTACTCTTTGCATTTTCTACATTCTTGGCACAAGCATGGTATCCTCATAAACTTTTTACTGATATTTCTTAATATTTTCTTCAATTGCTAATTAGGTATTATTTATTCTACGACTCCATACATCTCTGTATATGTATGTATATATTTATATATTGGCGCTTATGATCATCTTTGCATATTATTAATACAAAATCATCTATTTATACATACAATTTGTCATTATTAATATTATTTTATTGTTACATTAATTACATTAAAGATATAGGTTTAATAAAGTTTGAAGCAGCATCATTGCTAATGCCTCATCTTGGTGCTACTTTTTACTATTTACTATATTCACTTTCATGTACAACATTTCATCTCTTCTACACTTCTCTTCTCCTACAATAAAGTTATTAAGCTATTATTATTAATGATACGAGCGTTACCCGACAAATTAATCTGTGATTAACACATTGACCGCCGGATAACTCGTAGTTGTGGTGATCTACGGATGGATCTACGGACCAGCTACTCACCGAATCGATTTTTTGGAGGAGAAGATAAAATTTTATTCAGTTTGAGATGAGGAATAAATATAGTTAAGTAACTATTATTAAACGATATAAAATGTTGATATTAAATTGGTGTCGGTAGCAAAGTTACCTAATTTACAGTGATGGTAGTCAACATGTCGGGTTAATCGGAGCTCGGTCGAAATCGGCCTAGGGGTCGATCATGTATCTTGAAAAAAAGGTGAAAATAAAAATTACAAAAGTAAACAGATTTACTAGATCGTAATTTTCATTTCTCTTCAAGATTCATGATCGACCCCCCCGAGCGAGGGGGAGCATCCAACATCGATTGGCGCGGAAGAGAAGAGAAGCGAAGCGGCCGCGGCGTCGCCGTTATCGATCAGAAAATAGCCGGCGCGACGACGCCGACGACGCCGATACGCGCGCGTCCGCCGCGACGTCACCTCGGGGCTCGGGGGGGGGGGGGGGGGGGAGAGGGACGTCGTCCGTGCGCCGCGCTCCGGCCTCAGAGCCCAGAGGACATCGGGATGATCCGCGCCATGGACGTCGTCGCCGTCGCTGTCGCCGTCGTCGCCGCGGCCGCTTAAACTCGCCGACGCTCGACGCCGAGCATGTGCCCCTAGACGCGCCCTCGCCGCCGTCGCTGCCGCCGCCGCGCCGGTCCTCCGCCGCGCCGAGGCCGCCGAGAGCGTGATCCGCGCTCAGTCGCGGCCGTCCGCGCCGCGCTCGCTTCCGGCGAACTCCGATCGATCGGCGGCGTTTTCGCAGTTTCCCACGCGAATACGCGATATACCGATATACCTAGGCTGTCAAGATGGGCTCGATAGTGCTCAAGTCGCTCTCGGTGCTCCTCGGCATATTCTTCGTCTTCGTCG
This sequence comes from Temnothorax nylanderi, assembly GCF_030848795.1. NCBI lineage: Eukaryota > Metazoa > Arthropoda > Insecta > Hymenoptera > Formicidae > Temnothorax > Temnothorax nylanderi. The sequence goes on along the minus strand of NW_027249103.1, from coordinate 717,007 downwards.
GCACGATGAAGCTGACGTCGCACATCAGCAAGGACCTGCACAAGGACCTGGTAAGTTCGCTTCCTCGCGACCGACGAATCGATCGCTCCTTTTTGCCTGTGCGATTAAATTACATTTAAACGAGATAATATATCCAGCGACTATACACGCAGGAACGATAAACCGGCGATTTCAGCGACTCGATAAATGGATCGAATTTATAGTCAAAATTGACTGTTTATATAGTCATGGTTGAAATTACCATTAGGTTTAGCAATGGCGAACTGACAGGTTCCAACGAGACGCGAAGCTGATGAAGTTACCGTCCGCTGCGGTTCAATATCCGTCGGAATTAGCAACTGATTCAATTTAATGTCGTTACGTTTAACAGGATTAATATCGTTATGCGTCGTTACGTTTAACAGCGTTGAGGTCGACGGACGAGAAACGATTTAGTCGCTGAAATTAGTACTGCTTTTATCGCGTCAAGTAGTCCCAATTGTAGTCTTATAATTGCTAAATTAATTCAAAATTAATAATTGGCAGCGAGCGTCGCGCGCAAACTTTCGCCCGGGGATCAACAGTTAATCCGATCGATCGAGATTTCTCTTTACACAATTAGATCTCAATGGTCGTTCGTCGATTTATCCACAAACGAGTGCTGCAAAACATAACTCGATTAGCAAATTATTAACATTGATGCTGTTAAATAATTTATCTGATTAATGTCCATTTCTATCAACGCAGATTAACTTTAATCTCGGTTCAATTTACCTTTCATCTTTTTCTAATTTTAAGCGTTAGATAAAGATAGAAAGTAAGTTAAACCGAGATTAAAGTTAATCTACGTACATTGGTAGAAATGGACATAATATATAATTAATAATAAGCGAAACTGGACCAATATGAATCTTACAATTGTCAATTAGAGAAGATGCGATTTCCGATCGGGCTGGGGATCTTGGTAATAATATTTTATATTTCTGTGTGAATTTTGTATACCTTTTTCAACTCAGCAAACTCTGCGCGCCGATTATTTCTGTAAGGCAATTTATTGGCGAAAAATATCGCCAAGTCAGAGTTCGAGAATCTGGACCTTCCTACAATCCCTACAACCCCAATGATTAATAATTAATTAAATCATAAAAAGAAATTATTTGACCGCCTCTAGCAGACTGACAGGCTGGACGCCATTCATTGTCACGTCCGTCATCTCCTTGTCTTATGTAATTTTGCGGACGTCGGTGTCGACGTCGGTGCCAAAGTGGCTAACGCCGCGAGTGCAGGTCCCCCCCGCGTATCACGTCCGGTCTGTCACGACCCGGCTTTGTTATGTAATGTAACATTTACGTGGGCTCGGAGCTTACCGCCGCTACCCTTGGTTCCGCCGATATAACGCGCGCGCGCGCGCGCGCTTACGGCGTTTCCCCCTTGTCGGCCGAAGCTCCCGGCGCCCCCCGTTCCCACGGTGCTCGTTTCCGGATTGTTAACGCTCCAGAGATGAAAAAAAAAAAGAACTCGACGGCAAATACGAATGACACGGTTCGCTACGTTTATCGGGTTAACGTTTGGGCGCACAGCCTCTTCCTCGGAAAAGCGCGATGAAAGGCCGCGATTGATCCAACGAACTTTATTAACCGAATTTTTTCTTTTTCAAAACGAACGACGTAATTTTACAAAGGGATGAACCACGTTAAAGTCGATCTTAAAGGTGCTGTATAAAGTGATTTTTGGATATATGTCTAGGATTGTCTAAGAAAAAGCGGTTGAACTTGGTCTCGCGTGAATCAGAATAAGTAAAATGTATCGGCAATCGCGCATGTGTCAGACGATACATGAATATTGCAATTAATTTTCTAATTAATTTATTATTAAATTATATTATTTATCCTTTTTATTCTTCCCTGATCTTATCCAGACGTCTACGAAAGTTTACATAAAAGATAAAAGAACGCTGAAGCTCTACATTTTATAAGTACAAACTACGCACCGTAAAATGTTAATAAAAATGAAAAAAAAAGTTCGTACAAATTATGAAAACCAGCTCACGAGTCTATCACAATGAGGTCAAGGGCATCGAGGAGGAAAAAAATACAATTTTTTGAAACCTGGTCGATTGTAAGGTGCGACACATACCGTGTCACCCAGCTCGTTATAGACGGTATAAAAATACACGTACGCTCGATAACGTATAGTAGTATACCGAGTCGTATTAGAATATGTGCTCTGCAGGTGTTAAAGATTGAACACTGATACGGCCACGTGGAAACGCACAATGGTCATTAGCATACTTTTTGTCAAATCTGAAATATTTATCGATAAAAAATTATTATTTGTAGCAAATATAAAGTGTTCTTTCATTGTTAGCCTTTTGTCTTTTTATCAAAAGCTGATCTTCCTTTTTTTGTACCATTCCGTAAGAAAATGTAGATCTTGTTTTACAAAAAGGCATGTATTTGTTCTATATTTGTATCTTGATTTAATGAAATGATGCTACGTACCTCGCGTACTGTTACGTACTTAGTGTTACGGCTTGATATGACATTTTAATTCCGTAAAGCACGGACCGTCGGTGTGTGTCATTCCGCTATTTCAGTATCTCCGACATTGCCCAACGAAAGTGATATTAAGGTAAACATCGGTGCAGATTGCTTGGTCAACCGCCAATAAGCTCGCTAACTCGCTGGCGAATGATATTTATATACTTCGCGTATTAGAACAAGTCAGGCTTTCTTCAAGTCCTCGAATTGTCTGGGGCTGCCAAAACGGGCTCCCGATTATTTCGCCACTATGTAAATTACTGTGCAGTAAAAACAGAGTTCAGTAACAGTCACTTTAGAGATGAATAATGAGACGTATTTTTCATCAAAATTTGAAATAATTCTTTTCTCTATCGACATTTAATTGTATGCTACACATTCGAGTAATTTTTAAAACGTCAAACATCTTTTAGCGTCAAACATCTTAATTCTCGAATCTGTGCTTCAAATGAGAACCCGGGAAAACATTTTTCCTGTATAAATATATAAAAAATATGTCCATATACCTATGTTTTCTTTTTCTCGAATTATACTAAAGGTTCACCTAAAATCAAACGAAGAATATACGATTTGTTATTTATTCACTTCCCTTGTTTGCCAGCGCGATTCGTCAAAAAGCTTACTTTTTAACCAACTGCAATTCAAAAGATTACTTTTGATATTTTTCTTAAAGGAACAATTATTTAAATTTTTGACAAGAGATATCGCGACATATGTTAAATTCATCTATCAGCGAATATTATATATTCTTTATGCATTTAATTCTAGACGTATAATTAAGTAAATAAATAAATAAATATAATGAAGTAGTCTCATTTTTTTTATTTTCTATTATTTTCACTGAAGAAGGCTATTAGGATTTTTATGTTTTTTTTTTGTTTCAGAGAAAGGAATATGTCAAGTATGCAAAAGTATTCCCGCTCTCGGGAACGCTTGACTTCAAGGTACCCAGCAAGTGGTACCGAAGAGTCGTCGGCTCGCTCGAGATCATCTGCGGCCTCGCCATGGCGATTATTCCAAGTCGTAGGTGCAAAAGACCAACCACCTTCTTTGATCGTAATAGCCTCCTTTCGCAACAACTTGTTCTGCTGAATTATCAGTTTTGCAAATTCTCAGTTTTGTAATGCCGTTAATACCGTATCGCCAATCCCATCAATTCTTGACGCCAGAGATTGTCTTATCATAGACATTTACTATCACAAACGTTTTGCGGTCTTTGATTGCCCACCTAAGTCCTTAAATAGGTATTAAATGCCAATTTTTATAGAGACTCGTATTCGATGAATTTCTATTTCCGCAGATTCCGCAGTCCGCACACTGACTCTTCTCCGCACTTATTATCCCGCACAAATTCTTAGCTTCAATCGCCGCACCATAGAAATTGCCGTATTCGATAAACGGAGCTGGTCCATTGTAGTAATCATCTGTAAATTGTTTTCAGACAAAGTTAAAAACTTATCGAACACAGTACTGCTTCTCTTGATGCTGATGGCCGTGTATTCTCACTACATGGTAAACGACAAATTCGAGAGGATCGCCCCAGCACTGGTGAGTGATTAATCAACGTTATCGTCGCTGTATGCGTTTCGCTGTAACTGTAAATTGGAAAATTGGTTTCAGGTATTCTTCTTCATGCTCACGGGGCGACTGGTGATCGACTGGCAGCTCAGGCGAGAAGACGCGCAATCGGTGACGGCGAACGGTGTCGACGATAAAGCTAAGAAGCAAGACTGAGCGGGATTACGGTTGGAAAACGCGTTGTCTGTTTTCACTTCAAACCACTTGATTCCGCGATTTCATTTCTGGAACACTGATTCTGAGGAATATTAGTTTATTTATTTCAAACGTAGACTCTCTCGTTCTCATTCTTTCAAAAATGAAATTTTTATCTCAAAGCACCGCCGTTATTCAATATATCTTTCTGGATTCTTTTTATATATAAAGATTCGATATGCAATACAAAAACTTTGTAATATGTAGGAAGAAAGAAAACGATGATTTGGGATTCTCTGGATTAAATTTGTAATAGTTCGTCCCACAATATCAGTCCATTGCATCAATGTCGATTGTCGCTGGTCATGATCAAAGAAATTATCTCTCTCTATTTATATAACAGTTAAGACAATGATGCAAAAAGAGACTAAATATCGCTAATAAATAAACTATATCAGTGAAATTAATTTTAAAAATAAATCAGTTTGGTCGATTTATTCTAGTTGATAGTTTTCTTTGGCCGTTTTCTGAACGCACTTTTATCGATAAATGCGCGCATTTATTTCTGAGATGCTATAGTATATGTAACGTGAACTATAGCATCTCAAAAGTAAATATGTGCATTTATCGATAAATGTGCGTTCAGAATATGGGCCTTTGTCTCTTTTAGTACTTTTTAAAACCGTAACATAATGGCTATCACACGCGACAGCTATATAATTAATAATATAAGACATACAGTTGTAATATAAGCAGCTATATAATATAAATATATATAGGAAATTATAATATAATTAGTTAAATTAGAGATACTCTTATTAAACAGCTACAATATAAATAAATGTATAATATATGAAGAACTATGATATATAATCATAAGAGGCTATAATATAAACTAGCTGTAATGTAAACAGAGAAAGAAATTTAATCTGCTACGCGTAATATTAATCGACATTGATGCGACCAATCCTCAATGACACTAGCTTAAGCACGAGGTACTAACTGCCACTTGAATGAATGTGCTCTTATATGTACCGTGCGAGTGTGCGTGTATGGAACATATAGAAAATGTTTCTTAGTAATTGATACATATGTGCGCACTAGCTTTAATTTATTTCTTAAAATCTCCACGTGCGAATAACGAGTGTGATCGGACAATTTGATAAATAAACCAAAATTGTGAAACTCAGAGACTTTTCTCTAATTATTATTTGATACCCAATTTGATGGTTGTTTTCATGTCAAATAATATTCAGATTTTGAGCCACGGCAACAATTTATGGAATTTACGTGTTTTAAAAATATTTGAATCGATATTTTGTTATATATAACAGTCATAATATAATTTTTATAAATTGAAACATTTGTCTCTTGAAAAGATTTCAGTTATTTTTATTAAAAACATAATCATATTGGTCTCCTTTCATTTATATGTAATACTGACATAAAAACATGTACATCGTTTAAATGTATCAGAAATATATTCATTTAAACTTTTTTTTATATAAACTGTTTCAATATAAACGGTTTATATCTATTGGTTAATAAAAATCCAATGGAAATGTTTAAGGTTTTTTTGTCAGAAAAAGATTAATACGCACACATTTTTGTGTATTATCTCATTTAGTATTGTTTATATTGTTTATATAAAAAAATATGTATGAGACGTTAGATGTTCATATCATATGAAATAAAATACAACTAGTTTTGTTACAAGTTTGTTTATAAACGCCATGATTATTAAATCCTAAAGCTTGTAAAAGCAATTATATGCTATTTAAAAAAAATTACATAAGCCATTTATCTTAAAACAATCTAATTCAAGATTTTTCAATTTCAAAATAATTAATTTGTACCATTTAAATGTTCATTTTTCATTATTTATTTAGTAAAATAACAATAATTTCTCGCAAAAATGTCTCATTAATAATAATCTAAAAAATTATTTGGAAAACAAAATAGCGATGCTAAAGCTTTTATTAAAATGAATATTAATACTCTTAAAGTAGTTTCAATAAATATAATGAAACTCTAACTATACATCTTTCATCTTGGACAGCAATAGTTACAATCTGGAAAACACTGCAACAATTTCTATTTTTATTTAAGTGCACCATATGCAGAGGTTGATTTGACTAGCTAATTGTAACCATGCCTCTTATTCATCTTCTATTATTCGTACCCAAAAGTTGTGAAATATTAATAAAATATCTTTTACTGGGCATTACGCGCGATACAGGCATCAAATTCAACATAATTAATTATAAGTAAAGACATTACTGAACGCATTTTCTATCCATTTCATCTATGCGGATTCCTGACCAGTAGTTAAAAGATGCAGAGCTTTCCGAAGATTCATTACAGAAGTAGCTACATCATCATAATCCAATGCACTGCTTGCCCATTTGATCATTTTTTGAACCTTGCTAATTTGTTCAACCGTCAACTTGGCACCACCTACAAAATTGTATTGTGTTCGAGATAAAATGATTTCACATTATTGTGTTCCCAGACTTATTCATTTTATCTCATTTGTGAATATCAATTTACATTACAGTACTTACTTTCTGTTTTATACTTCTCCACATCTTTTGAGTCAAACAACTGCATTCTTGTAGTTGGCGGATTTGCAGGAACAGACGGTATGTCTAGCGAAGTATTATCCTTAGGACTTCCAGGATTTACACTTGATTCGGGCTCATCTGATGATCATAAAACGTTCATTAGAATTTGACAAATTTGTGAGGCTAAACGCCCAATATTTACCATCGTTGTCATTCGACGCATTAATAGAAGTACTATCATCATCTGCTTCTTTCATTGGCCCTGGCACCGGAGTTTCTCCATTTGTGAAACAATTGTTGAGATAAGCTGCTTTCCATTGAGCGTACTTCCGATTTTGTCCCGCTTCCACGCTCAATTCTCCAAACAGCGTCAACACGTCGTACAATATCTGAGCGGTATAAAAGCTCTGTAGTACATTCTTGGAAAAATTTGCAGCCCTATCGTTCTTATCGGCATATAAAAAGAGCTTCATGGCCCAATTTTCTAAATGCGCTTGAGCGGCCACGTCGTTAGTAATAGCTTCATTGTCGTGCAGTTCTTTCTTCCTTGCTTCCAACCAGTCCATCAACTTCAACAGAAAATTAGTCTCCGCCGATGTCTTGGTGGACAACTTCAATCCAGTTTGAAGAGCATACAGGCGGCCTGTTTTTTGTACGTAAATTTTAATTAACTCTTTGTCTCTCTTAGAAATAAAAGACAAGGCATGTTAAACTTTTAATTAGAAAATACATTTGTTTTTTTTTCACCGTGTCATTACCCAGATATTTCTACAATTTTTAGAATCATGATTTAGATCGTATATTATGTACTTACACCAATAACTGACAACGTCATCTCGCTGGTCGTGCTTCGACGCGACTGTTAAATATTTCTGTATTGATTTCAGAGGATTCGGAACTTGCGGCAAATCGGGTCCTGCCAGTGCCATTGGAATAAGAAATATCAAAGATTACACCGGGTTAAGAAATTATCTTCTCTCGATAGACCGCTTCTCGGATATATCCACACTAATATTATCTCGATGCACGAAGAATAAATTATTGGCCTGTATATCAGTCGACTTCTTAACAACACTCAACGGCAAGACGATTTCTTATCGTCAAAGTAATCAATCTGTACGTCGATTGCGGTACTACACTTGTCCTTCGAAATACATTGCAGTATTTTCATATGTTTTCATATCAACGGCGCAGTTGTATTTTACCAGAGACTCTAGAGAGAAAGGCCTGTACACTACCGCCAGTACATCCATTTTTGAAATCGGTACTACGTAGCCACGTTCATTTTCCGACACTGCCGATAAAACATAATATACATTAATTTGCAGATGTAGCATGGACGCGCACCAAAATGATGTTTTATCAGCAGTGTCGGAAAGAGAAAAAGTGAGAGAGGGAGAGAGAACTATTAGATATATTTAACATATAAATATATAAATATGTAAAATAAGTTAATATTTATCGATATAAGAAAATGCAAAGTCCAAAATGCATTTAATAGCAATGACGTTCGGTACAAGCAGGACAACCTTTAAAAATATTGCTTATATATATATCTTTTTCTTGATAATAGTTCCAGTAGATTAAATAAGATTAAGGCCCAGTTCAACAGTGGCCAGTTAGCTTAACTAGTAGTTAACTCTCACTCTCCTTCTCTTTCTAACCTTTGAGGTTAGAAAGAGACAGAGTGAGAGTTAACTACTAGTTAAGCTAACTGGCCACTGTTGAACTGGGCCTAAATTGTGCATTATCAGGGGCTCGATTCTTGATTTCATTCGCAAGAGAAACGTATGCGAAAATTCTGCTCTTACAGAAACGTTGCAAGTTGATTGGTTAAAAGCTATGCGACAGCCAATCGACTTGCAACTTTTCTGTAAGAACATCATTTGCGCATACGCTTCTCTTGCGAATGATTTCAAGAATCGAGCCCCAGATATGAAACCGCGCAATTTGCAGATGTAGCACGGACGCGCGCCAAAATGATGTTTTATCGGCAGTGTCGGAAAATGAACGTGGCTACGTAGTACCAATTTCGAAAATGGATGTACTGGCGCTAGTGTTTCGACGTCCCATGAAAAAGACCGACCGGGATCCCAGGAATCCCGAATCCCGGGATTGGCCGGGATGGCCGGGATATGGCCTCTTTCAGGCTTCTCTCTGACGGGACTGTGACGAGATGGCAGCACAATAAGCTCTCGAAGAGAAGAAAAAAGGATCATGGCGATGTCCCCTCCCTAGTGCGCTGCCTGTCAGCTGTGTCATATCGCATCCTGAATCATCTGATTCGAAATTGTCAGCGGAACTTATCGATGATTTTCATCTTCGTTCTGCACCTGATGTTGCGCATCGCGAATCATTCCGATAAATAATGTAATGGGCAAGACCTGATTCTAGAACGATGTCAAAATTGAAAGGATTACTCTTTCTTTGCTCTTTATCGGCTATTATCACTTCGGCTGTACGTAGTGCATAGTTAATTGTGTTTACCTTTTTAAGTATATTAGCCTCGCGTTATCGTTGCATATTTATTACGTATTTTGACGCAAGTAGGCAATTTGTCCAGAAATAATGATCCCCAAGCTTTGTTATTTACATTTGCTCAACTAGCCACCTTATTTTTCTTGATGAAATAGTTAACTTTAGGTTGTTGATCCGCAAAGTTATTAATTTTTGTTAATCTGAAAAGTTATATATTTCGTTCTTATTGTAGGTTTTAACTGTCACACCTTCAACTTATTGTGAAGTACCTGACCATAGGTTAAACCTTATATATAATTTAACAAAGTTGTCATCTGATAAAGAAGACATTATCATCGAGCACGACAATGAAATGATACGTATGCAACTGTGTTCTCCGTTAATTAAAAAATGCAATAACCAAGATGGTTATGCCATATGTCTGATAAAAAACAACACGGAGAAAGGAATAGGTAATATTCTATGGTCCAAACAATATTTTATCTATCAAGGTACTGTGAGTTTGACATTATTTTACAATTAATTTTGTTGGTACATGCAGGAAGGTTTCCTCCGGATGTAGATAACAAAAATGGAAGAATTTTATTTAACTTTACTGGTGACAGTTGTCCACGTGGAACCAATTATACGATGAAGATTATTATGCTTTGTGATTATGACGTGGAGAGTAATTCGTATCCTGAATTTTTTTCGCATGTAAGTAGTTTCTCTTAGATACGTTTAGATCGGATGATATATATAATAGAAATATTTTGAAAATATTATAGGGTGACCAACAGTGTAACTTACACATAGTATGGAAGACAGCATTAGCTTGCGTAACTAGAACCCAAACAAATTGTACAGTTGCCAACGCTGGACGTCATTACGATCTAAGTCTTTTAACAAGAGCTTCAGAAAACTATGTGATTCGTATGAGAAATGAAACAAAGTCACCCAAGATAATCTTAAATGTCTGCCAAAATGTAATACATCACGGTACTACGTGTCCAGTTAAATCTGGAGTTTGTTTGGACGATCCTGAGAATCCTAATAAGTAAGTGTAATAGATCGGCGAGAATAAATCTTTTATTAAAATTGAATGCAATACAAATATATAATTTAGTTTTGTTATATATACAAATGTATAATTTTTCTATAACAGTAATTTTATAAACCTCTTTTTTTTTAAGATACATTTTTTTCTGTTTTACCTTGTTGTAGAGATTCAAGTTTAGGAGAGGTACAAAAACCTCCTTTCTTTAGGAACGGAAGTTTACAAATAGAATACCAGGATGGTGCGTTATGCGTGCAAAATATTTCAACTCCACACGTTAAAACGACTATTACATTTATATGTAATTTGGAAGCTACGGTATAGCATCAGATAATAACAAAATATATTATGCATGTATGTATAAAAGAAATATGTTTCGTGAATATCATAATGTTGTTACCAGAGACCCCCAGAATACATTGGAGGAAGAGAAGTGTGTCATTATCAATTGATATGGTATACTGCTGCAGCGTGCGATGTTGAGACCCTGCGTAATCATAGTGCTAAAACAGCAGGAAAATGTATCGTTACGAATCCAGTTACTAATTTCACGTAAGAATAGTTCCTTAGTATTATATGATCAATACTGATAAATATATGAATATATTTTATAATTTGACTGATACATTTTTAATACACAGATATAACTTGCAAACACTAATGAACAAAGACTTTACTGTCACAAATTCAAGCGGTGTAAAATACAAATTCAGAGTTTGCGGTGCGCTCACAGATAATACATGTGGAACCAATACAGGTGCTATACTTTATCATGAAACTGTATCACACATATTATGATTATGTGACGGATCTAAGTCTTACCTATCAATTATCATTTCTTCATGCAGGAGTATGTAATTCAAAACGTGGTACATCGTTAGGAAAAGCTAACACAAACCTGATATGGCAGCAAGGTGGCCCCTACTTGAATTATACCGATGGGGATTTATGCGAAAATGGAATGCGTCACTATACACTTATCGGATTTTTGTGTGAGCCACAAGGGTCGCCCAACCAGCCATTGCTCATGAAAGAATATCCTTGTCAGACTATCATACACTGGAATACAGATTTAGTTTGTGAGAAAAAAGTAGGCACGATTTATGTGCATGCCACTGATTTTTCTCTTCTTGACAGAATACATAAAGGATTATTCTTTTGTCTAGATTAAATGTGCTACCGACAATGACGATGAAATCAACTTAACTCCGCTTATACAATCTACAAATAATTACATCATAAAAGCCAACGGCACAGAATTTCACATAAATATATGCCGACCGTTAGTTCCAACTCAAGGTATTACATGTGCACATGGTAGTGCTGCTTGTAAAGTTTCGGTAAATTCAAAGAATGAATATACCAATGAAATCGTGAGTACAGAGTTATTTAAATAGTTACCGACATAATAATTGGAAGCGTATAGCAACTTGCAATATGTGCATATTTTCATTAAAATAATTTAACAGAGTTTAGGATTTCCTGAGGACAATCCAACATTAAATAAAGATCTACGAACAGTGTTACGTTATATCAATGGATCACAATGTCCCGAGAATCCAGCTAAAACGATATCTTCAAATTTTACATTTATTTGCGATAATAATAATCAGGTAACAGAAACTTTCTAAGAGTTTTAATCTGAATTTTAATGATAAATTTATTCTTTAACTCGAGATCGAATTTTACAGTTGAAAGAATTTGTAAGAAAGTCATTATTTTGTTGTAGCTTTATTCATCATTAAAGAATTAACGTCTTTAGTAATAAGCTTAAAATTCTACTTAAATTTATATACTGTCTAGTTTATTTTATAAAGTTTAATACATTTTCATGTTTTTTATATTTCAGGGACTTCCAGTATATAAACATTATGCTAACTGTACTTATGTATTTGAGTGGAATACAAGTATAGCATGTGGAGCAGTGATGGGAGGTTGGACAGCGCCATGTACTATAAAGGATAGTTTCCTTTCATATGAATATGATCTTTCTTTATTATACAAGAAGCAACAGATACATTATGTGAGTTTAAAATGTGGATGACAGCTTTGTAGCTATCGCTAACAGATCTCTTTGCATACAATACATGATGCACATATACATATAATGTCTGCTGACAATATCAACACTTTGAAAAAGCTAATCAGAAGTAAAACTAAAACTAGGTGAAAAGCAGACAAGGCAAGGAGTATGCTTTAAATATTTGCGGCGGAGAGAAATATTGCAACGGTTCTGCTGTATGTCGCGAAGGCAACGGTTATGGATCGCGGGGAAGTGTGATTTTTGATTACAGCCGTGACGACGTAAAACTTAAATATTCAAATGGCAGTAAATGTAACAACAGTAAGTTAAACATTTCTTGTTTTATTAATGTATTCGTGATTAATTCTCCATTGTGTCTTAAAATTACATTTTTCTTGTAACAGATTCTTACACGTCCGAAGTAAGATTTATATGTAACGAATCCATGGGCATCGGTGCACCGAAACTATTATTGGTAAGTCAAAAATATATAAAATTTGATTGAATATTTTTCTACAAACTACGAAGGAAATTTTTCAAAAATAAGAAATAAAAATTTATACTTTAAGTAATATATATTTTCATTTATATATACAGATATATAAATATTTTTATTTATATATACAAGCATATAAATAAAACATAAATTAATAAATTTGTATACATTTAATTTAAGCTTATTTTTGAATTTTTCCTTCTATATTAATAATTATGCGTGACATTTCGAAGTTTTCTTCTAGACAATTTAGATATAATTCCCTAACACGAATGTCTAGCAAAAACATTATTTCTTACAAATTCGAAGATTTAATATATACAATTAAGTCTTGTTTTATAAATCTATGTATATATACACATATACACGCATCACATATATAATGTACATATCTATGATTCACTCTGCATATTTTGTTTTAAAATTTTTATGTGTAATATGTGCTTATAATACGGCACGTTTTAGATTTTTTTATATACAAGTATAATATCAAACTATACAAAGATGATTATAATTGCAATATTTATATGTTGATTATTATAACACGAATTCTGCATATCTTCGTATCATAACGTAAATCTTTTAAGTTCTTATAAAATAATTGGAAAAAAATTATACACATGCTTTGAGTTTTCGTAAGAACAAACATCTGTCAAATTGGTCCAAAAATGGCGGTATGAAAAAATATACACTAAAAATCAAGGCACTTTGTATTAAATGCATTTGCATATCAATGCATGAAAATACTTTCCAAAGTGAAATTAATTGTTTATCAGGTACTGTTTTAATAACTTTAACTTATACAGGATGTATCCCATTCCTATTATATCAATATTTAATAAAAATTGATAAAATAATGCGTTTTTAAACGTTGATGCTAATAAAGTTATAGGAAACACCTTATATAAATTATTATATAAAAATATATATCTATATTACGTATAAACCTATATATATCATATAAACTATTTTTTCATTATAATATTATTGCATTATATACACAGGTATATTTTATGACTTAAGTGCATCACAATACATAAAATAACCCTTGAGTATTTTCTTATAAAAGTTATTAAACTGTACCTTACAATAAAGCTTACAATATTGCACGAAAAACTACACCATTAAAGATGCATTTCAAAATGACATATTTACGAGAGGACTAAACATTTGATAATATTATGTAGTATTCACATAATCAAAGCTATAATTTGTAACAAGTTACAAAAATTTTATTCTGGAATCTCATATGACCCGCAGGAAGTACTTGAATTCAAGTACGTATTTCTTATGATTAAGCGAAATATTCTTAGATATTCCCCGAAAACTTAAATATCGATAGCAATATAGTAAATGTTCAAAATATATATAAAGTAATATTTTATCTAAGTTACTTAAATGAGTTATTCCTGAAAATTATTTAATTTTATAGGAATCGATAAAAAGTCGATAAATTATAATAATAGTTACATATCTATAGTGAGTTTAATCTAACATCAGTCAGTTGCTCATCACTCATTTTTCCTGCTTGTTTTTTTTTGTTTTCTTAAGTTTGTATCCTTAATTGTTTTCATTGAAGATTCTAAATTAAGATCAAGCCTTCTTAAAAAAAAATAAAAAAAAATATCAAAATGTTCTTGCGTGGCTCTTGATATTGCACATATCAAAGACGGACCTATAAATGATTACTAGTTACTATTTTTCATGGATACATCTACCTTCGTGCTATCAGACAAGACATTCTTCATTGTCGCGTTTCATTAAATGTTCGGGTGAGAGAATGATCGCTATGTTTCCATTCAACTTACACGACTCCCGCGGGTACCCATTCGAAATCAATTGTACCTCCGACTCTTTATCACACGTGAACTTTTTAAGCGCGTCGGCCGGCGGCGTAGTGATCGGTGGAGTCTCAGGAAGTCCAATCGGATAGAGCTCCTTCTTTTCCCCGTTCGTTTGAATGTACAGTTGGTGATTCTCGAAGATTTTCTTCCCGGCGATGCTGTTTCTCGCGGGTTTAGGCTGATGCGGCAGCGCGTATCTCAATTTGTCCCAAAACCAGGGATCTCCCCATTCGACATACGTGTTCATGCTTAAGTACGCCTTCAGTTCTGGGTCCAGGTCGTCGGTAGGGCCGATGTCGCCGCACAAGATTAATATCACTCGCGCTCGACCTTCGCTCAACGCTTGACTGTGGGCGGCACGAAATTCCATCCTTCCCCAGACGCTCTTCAGGAAGTTCGGCGACAGCACTACTATCGTCCGTCTGGAATTTTCTACGGCGCTGGCGATATTCGCCGGGATCCATTCGCCCGGTAGAAAATCCCGATAGTGAAGGCAGAGCTTGAACGGCGTCGGACCGTTTTCCAACTTGGTCACCAGTTCGTCCACGACGAAGTCGTGGTCCTTGTGCGAGAAGCTCACGAATGCGTCGTACAATTTTTCCTTATCTAACTCCTCTTCCGTTACGAACCATAAGCACCACTGATGCGCGAAAAGCCACACCTTAATTTGCTGTTGGTATTTGTAATAGAGTAGCCCAAAGATGCCGATAAGAAATCCCGCTAGAGATATTACTATACAAATGCCGATAATCACTGTCGTGTACGACGGGCAAAAATCATCCATGGTCATTTCCGATACGGAAATGTTCCTTCCCGGACACCTCACTTTATGCAGATCGGTCAGATTCACTAATTTCGCTTGAATGAAACTTAGAAAATCCTTAGCTTCGCAATCGCATTCCCACGGGTTTTCGTGTAACGTTAATCGAGTTAAATTCATAGATTGTTTCAGGAATTTTAGCACGTCAGGATGTATTCTTGACAAGTTGTTGTTATGTAGCTCCAAGACCTGTGAAATAGAATTCGATGTTAAATTTTAACTGAAGTGCAACTCAATCCTATCTTTTTTCCCCTTTATTTCCTTTATTTTATGTGTATCACTTTACAAGACAATCTGAAAAAATTAAGATTGACCCGCGCATTTTATTAATTTTTTAAATCTATTCTTATGAATACCTTTACTAGATTTTTTAATTCTTTCTTATCAATCAAATATTCTATATAAAAGATAAATTTACGCACCTGTATTGTGTTGGATAATCTGTCCAGAGGAATTTCAGAAATGGCGTTGTGAGATAAAATAAGTTTCCTCACCGATTCAAATCCCATTGCTTTCAAATCTGGCATGCGAGTTAACCGATTGCCGGAGAAATTCAAATCGAATTGGAAGGAACCATTGACAGGCTTTTTCATATCGCTTGGCACACTAGTCAAGTTTTTGTGAGAGCAATCGAATATGAACGCTCTGTCCTCGGGTCTTACAAAACAGTCGCACTTTTCGGGACACACTTTGGGTTCCTTCAGCACACACGTGAATGTTTTAGAATTCAAGTCCGTAACGCGCACATTCTTCAACTCGTCCGGGCTTTGGCAAGTTAAATTTCCTGGTATTATGTGGAAATAATTTTGGACTTTAGGATGCATTCTGCCCTCGATATAACGCAGAAAGTCGTACAATCGACAATCGCATTCTAATGGATTATCATCTACTAATATTATCGCGTCTTGAGAAGCCTGTGTATCAATTACTGTGAATTCGGCATCGCGTAAGAAGATATGCTTTATTTTATTGTGAGTCAAATCCACTTTGATATTACTCGATATAAACTGCATATCTGTAGTCTGAAATTAGAAAAGAAAAAGTACCGTCAAGTATTATCGTCTATAAATATCTTATAAATCTATCTGTCGCATTTATGTCAGTTTTAGAGGTGCTTTTTTTCCAGATAATTTTACTTACTTGAATAGAGGATATATTGTTATATTTGAGATCCAATTTTCGGAGTCGTACATCGCTTACAATCCAGTCACTAAATATTTCCGAAATACTGTTATTGGCTAAATATAATTCCTCTAAATCCGAGCAATCGTGAAAAGGCGACTTATCAATAATAGGCGATTTATCAATAATAGAATTTCTTTGTAAAGTAAGATTATTGTAGGACAAATTTGCAATCTTCAAGTGTATTAAGGAACTGAAACCTTGGTTGGAAATAGTCATCAGCTGATTTTCTTGTATATTTAGTTCCTCCAAAGCGCGCAATCCACTGAATAGGTCACTGCAAAGAATTATCTATTGATAAAAGTATGAAAAACACAAGCAATTGTTATCGTTCGTATAATAACAGTCATTTAAACGTACTTGGAAATGGAAGTAATTCGATTTTTTGATAAATCTAATTTTACTAAATGCTCGGTATTCAAGAAGATATAATCAGGCAAATTTTCAAGATCGTTAAAATGCAATTCCAAAATTTTGAGTTTCTTCAAATCCCGGAATATGTATTTAGGTAAGGTTTGAAGATAGTTTCGTTCCAAAGTGATATTAATTAGCGAAGTACATCCCCGGAAAAGATCTTCCGGTAGCGTGACAAATCCGTTCCTTTTCAGTTTCAACGCCTCCAGTTTCGTTAAATTAGCAAAAAATGCATCTGGCAAGGTTGTCATATTTCGCTTGTTGTCAAACAGAGTGAAAGTGCGTAGTTTCGTGTTATTTTGTAACAGATTCTTCGGTAAATTTGTGAAATTGTTTCGAGACAAGTTGAGAACCTCGAGGTTTTCGAGCTTCGCGAAGATGTCTTCCGGTAACTTGACCATGTAATTCATATTGAGATCGAGGCTCTTGAGAGCGATGAGCTCGTCGAAAATTCCCGATCGAGGCTCGGTTAAATGATTTTTCCATAAATTGAGAAACGTCAGATTTTTCAGATTGTCGAATGTGCCTGGTTCTATCGATTGCAGAGCATTGTCGCCCAATTCGAGCAACTGCAATCCGGGGGTGTAGTTGAAAAATCCTGTGACTTGGTGTAAATTGTTGTCGCGCAAGTTGAGGTTCGTTAAGTTGATTAGACCAGCTAATAGATCTTTATCTGCGTAGGACACATTGTTGCTCGTTAAGGATAGAGACTTCAAATTTTCGAAGTCATCCAAATGATGCTTGACCAGGGCGAAGCTCAAATTCTTGTACGATTGAAAGACCAATTTTTCCACGCCGGTGATTCCTAGCGTTTGCGTGATTTTGCCTAAACTGTTGTTAGTCGGTAAATCACACCTGGAGAAGAACATCGTTTTGATAGTCTTAAATTCCGGCAAGGACGACACGTCCAAGTGGAAATCTGACCATTCCGGAGAGTTAATGCATACGATCTGTGTAAAAAAGAAAACACCCACTGATGCAAATTTGATTCATTAAAAAAAAGAGTATAAAAAATTTATGAAAATATCTTAGGATAACGTAGAGATTTTCTATGTTTTTTTAAAATTTTAAAACGGTATTATAGTTCCAAATATTTTTCTGAAAAAATTCAAAACCGAGGACAGAATAGAAAATATAAGTATCAGATAATCAGATGACGAATATTCCTAAATTTATATGTTCTTTCTCAAATTTTACATTTATGTTTCTGTGGAATGATTGATTAAAGGAAAGATTAAAGAATGAGAGATTCCATCAAATATTAAAAAGAATGATGAGCTACAAAGAATTTATAATATTGCTGGCTAAGAATCAATTTGTGGTCTATTCTAAATTCTTGAGTACACCGGGTAATTCAGAACACTCGTGCCAGTCGTTTTTGAATGTCGTCAAAATTACAGGGCAGCCAAACCAACTGCCAAACTGAACCGAACGATTACTTTAGGTGCCCATTAGTAATGCAAATTTTTTTCCTATAACTTCCTGTCACGTCATATAAAGAAAAGGCTGACATGGGTGCTCTGAATCACCCGGTCTTTGAATATAAAGGTCTTGGAATGGTTGGGGACGAATAATTTAATTTTTCGCATAGATCTCTGTAACTGTGTCTTAATAAATGCAAAACGCTCGTGACTAGTAGAGACGTACTTTTATAAATTGGCCTTGTTGAATGTTCACGAGGAACGAGGAGTCATTCTTCGTTATACAGTTTATCTCGATTCCTCCATCGGCACTCGGAGCACAGATGCACGACTGATTTGTTGGGCAATGTAAAGTGGAAACGCTGCCCAGAGCAATAGCCAATATTGCAAATGCTTCACGAGTGATCATCTTGTATTTAGTCTGATCCTCAGTCTGATATCTGTTTAAACAAACATAAACACACTTTTTTATTGTTGTACATTATTTTATTACAATTATTTTATTACAGTGAAGGGTACAGGGGAAAATCGATCAATGTCCATCCGAAGTAATTTCGAGAAAAACGCATTTTTAAGTTTCAAGACATCAGATATCTTAGGAAACTATTGAAAAAAAAAAAAATACTGGCAGTGAATATCGGAATGCATAGTGTTTTTACTTACAAGGAGAACTTACGGGCTGCGAAACGCAGATATGAATCATACGTTAACAGTTTGTAAGGGATTCTCTGAGTGTGTACCCAAAATATTATTGGCTATTCGCCAGCCATTCAAGAATTACTAACAAAAAAATATTTTAGCCTCGTATATACCATTGTTGTAAGACCGAATTCCGCAGCCCCCAAGTTCTCCTTGTTAGTGTTTACGTCTGACTCTGATGGTTCTTCCTTCACAAGCGCGTGAATTATGATCGTTTTTCCCTAGCGTGGTACATCTTTCGGACTTATTTCGAATGACTTGTAACTGTTCTTGATCAAAACATATAAGAATTTTAAAAGTTCTTTGAAAATGCCACGAGATAGCATTAGATCAATTTCGATAAAAAGTGGACTTTGATCGTTTTTCCTCTGTACCCTTCAATTATTTTATTACAATTATTAATATTATTTTCTTTCAATATTAATTTATTCTCTTGCAAATATCAAGCAGAACAATGAAAATCGGAAGTATCGTGGCTTAGATATGTGTAACACTTCCTTTTTTCGAGATAAGCTCGTTGCTATACTTTTTTATAGTTGCAATACTTTCATATATTACACATTTTTTTCTTATATATTCATTCATATTGTATAAAATTTTTTTTAAATCTATATTTATAATTAAAATATGAATTCATATGCAGGCATACATAAATTTCTCTTGTACATAAGAAAACGTATATTTTGTTTTATATCAAATTTTATTTATGGATATACTTTTTATTTTATTTGATATTGTGATACGTAAAAAAATATATAGCAAAGTATAGCAACGAAAAAAACCTGTATTTTTATTTAATTATGAAAATTTAATCGCTTGTAGTTCATGAGGTATTGCAGCTCGATCTTCGATTTAAATTCTACAATTATAATATTATATTGTGATAGTTACTCGACGACTCGTATAAAAACTATAAATTTCAAAAGGATCGATCCACCGAATGATTAAAAACACGATCGTTGGGGCTTCGTTTTCATGTACTCCAAATAATGAAGTTTTAAAGCTTTTAATAAAAATAAAATTTACATTGTGACAGTAGATAGAAGATCCTATTAGTAAGATTCGTGGAAGCCTTAATGTGTTACAAACGAGATAATTGCAAACGGAAACTATTACAGTAAAAGACTAGATCATGATTCTTGGTATTTCCCTAATCCGGGATCTCAATGAAGATATATTTATTTTTCAACGAAATACTTATACATATTTATCGGATTCTACCGTATGGCGAACCAAACAACAAATTGCATATTTTTCCATTTTTTTTTGTAAAAAATGTGGCATTTTATCTGAATCAGAAGCTGATAGAAAAACGGGGAAACTTCTGGCACGAAGCTGTTATTATTTGTAGTATATAATTTATCTTCAATTGGCAGCAATCGTTTTGTATCTCTCTTGTGGACGGTAAAAAAAAAACAGCATCATTATAAACCTGTTTCTTAGAAATTTACCGCAAATTATTTGCAATTCGTAATTCGCTGTTACTTTTTTTTTATTTATACCTCTCGTAAAAAAAAACATTAGCGTTACAAGGTGTATGGTATTAGGTAAATCCACACTCACGTAAATCGTTATCCATCTATGCAAATAATCTATTCGCAGTATTATAGTTAAAGAATAGTTTTACAACGAGGAAAAACCTATCGTTTAATTCATTAAATTATCGATGGAAATTAATCCGAACCGAAATGAGAGAATCAATTATTTTGAGGCTTATAAAGGTCGAAAAGTATACAGATATAACAGAGATATAAACAGAGATATATACAGGATGTTCCAAAATCTCCAATTGTTTAAAAACAGATTCTCCTTTAAATTGAGTATTTTATAATTATAGCCGCATTTGCAATTTTCGTATATTATATAAAATAAGATTGATTTTAATGAAATTTGATTTTAATTCTTACGAAATTCAGGTTCGAAATAAAACTGAACAACAAAAACTTCATTCATTGTATTAAATTCAAGTATACGTGAATTTTACTTTTCAAGATTAAAAAATTTGAGATTTAAGAATTTTTTCAATTATAATGACGATCTATATCTCACAAGATTTTTCCAAAAGAGAGAAAGAAAGGAAGATCTATTATTTTATGTTCAAAATATTAATGTAAATTGAATAGATAATTTTGATTTATTTAATGTTTTGTAACGAGGTATGCATAATTGGTACAAATGTTTAACTAATGTCGTAAATATGAAATAGTTTTTGGGTCGAAGATAATTTTGAAAAATCACTGAAAGTTTTTAACATATCTCCGGATGTACTCTTTCTTTTCCATGTATACGTATTGCGCCACATTATTGTTCGGCTATATCTTAAAGTAATCGTATGAAAATAGCATTAAGAACATGCGAAAATGATACGCTATCGGCGTGATTGATTACTATTATCTTTCATTCAAAAACTATTGAGTTTTTTCTTCGATCGTGTTCGTTGTTACACCGTTCGAGAGCACCCTGTTAAACTTGAAAAATCTAATTTGCCTGTATCGCTGATAAACACGATAACCGGTAAGATATTAATACTCGTTAAACCGCATGCATTTAAACGCAAACAAATAACACGCTCGAGATTTTATCCAAATTCCGTGATTCTGACGGGTCTTTCTGACATTTGCGACGACATTTCTTAAGAATGTTAAGACCGAGGCGACGATTGCAGAGGTACATAAAAAAGACGACTAATATTCATTTCTACATTAATGCAGATTAACTAAAATCTCGATTTAATTTGCTTTTTATCTTTTTCTATTTCTTAGAATCCATTAAATTCCGTAATTCTGACGACTGACGGATCTTTCTGACATTTACGACGACATTTCTTAAGAATGTTAAAGGCTGAAGCGATGATTGCAGAGGTACAAAAAAGACGGCTAATGTCCATCTCTATATATTAATACAGATTAACTTAAATATCTCGATTTAATTTACCTTTTATCTTTTTCTACTCCTTAGAATTCATTAAATATCGTAACTCTGATGGATCTTTCTGATATTTGCGACATTTCTTAAAAATGTTAAAGGCTGATGCGATGATTGCAGAGGTACACAAAAAAGACGATTAAAACTTAAATTTCGGTTTAATTTACTTTTCATCTTTTTCTAATTTTTAGAACTTGAAAAAGATGCAAAGTAAGTTATAAAACGAGATTTAAATTAATCTACATTGGTAGAAATAAACACAAAATCGGCAAGACTTAATCGCAGATTTTACTGATTAATTTTCTTTATCAATTACACATGCAAGTGTTGGACCAAAGATTCATCGTGCTGGCTCGAGTAAAGTTGGAAATAAAGCCTACGTAGTTTCTCGAGATATTTATTAATCAAATGCTTATTGGTTTCAACTTTTACCTAGAAAGAAAGAGAAAGAGAGGAAAGTTTCGAATCTTTTATTTTATCTAATTGCGTAAAAGGATGTTTCGCAATTTGTTGCTTAAAAAATATTTAAAGTGACTTTCCCTGAGACTTAAGAAAGAAATTATCGATGTTTTCGCAGCAAATGAACCAATCCGATAAATTCTCGTGAATTGTCATTTATATCGAATATGTCCCCGCAAACTGCGTTCGCGGCGGGCAGTTTCTGCGTAAAAAGTGCTATCATATTAATGATAACACGTGATCTTTGCACGCTCCGCGATATTTTTTCACTTCCTCTCTTTCTATTTTCCATTCTCCGTGCATACATATATATATACATTCGTTTTCACATAAGCATACGAAATTACATAAAACATCCCACCCTTTCTTTTTACAAACATGACGTATATAATTTCGCTTTTTCCTCTTATCGCAGATCCTTATTGGAGCACACGCTCTCACACATTCGACAGTTTACTTACTGTCCAACATTTCAATTTGACATTAGTTATCAACATAGAGGAAAAAGAAAAATAGACACGCGGATCCAAAGTTCATTAGGCTACAATTATATCTCGATTCCCGCGATACGACGCGACTCCTTTGGTCCTCTCGCTTTCTTGGTCGCGTATCTTTCTTGGATATGTTTCAATTATGTCCCGCGTAATATAAACACCGGACGTGTAAACGCGCTGTAAAACCACAACGGCGTCGTCGGGGCTCCGGGCTCCCCAACTTTGGGACATTCCCAAAGAGCACGTTATTACCCAGTGGTGACGACCGAGCTTGTGGGATTTGGTGGGATTGTGGGGAGAACGGGTCTTACGGGCCTTGTTGATTTACTTTAGATAGACGAACATATCATGACGGTAGGAAAAAAAAGAGGAAAAGAAAGCGGTATATCCTGATCCTTGGTAATACCAAACGGCTCGATTAGATAGACGAACGTCGCGTGACGGTAGGAAAAAAAAAGAGGAAAAGAAAGCGGTGTATCCTGATCCTTGGGAATACCAAATGGCTTGGCTACGATTCGATCAACGAAACGCCAGTTATGTGTGGATCGTCCTTGGCGCGTGCATGCCTACACGAACGAACGTTGTTTACGTCATGCCAGGGCCTGACTTACCCACCATATTCAGGCGTTGTACGTCAGTACGCTTGATCTGTCTGAAAAGACGGGACGATGTTTACACATTTACTATTAGTCGGGTTTAATAACATCCGTAGTTATAATTACTGGCGTAAGATGTCGTACAAATGTTTAGTTAAATCCGGCTTTATAATAATTGTTATTACTCTGCACTTTGACGAAGAAAGGTAAACTTACAAGTCCGGTTTTAAGGAAACGTGAAAACGCTAATTTCTATTTTCACCAACGTAGATTAATTTTGATCTTGGTTTACCTTACTTTTATCTTTTTTTTAATTCTTAAAATTAAAAAAAAAAGATGTAAAAGGTAAATCTTACCCAACGAGATTAAAGTTAGTCTCCATTGGTGACTATGAACATAAATAAGTTGTTATAATTGTGCAACTCAAAATAACATTATGAAAAGTATATCTTCTGTATTTCTCTGACAAAATCAAGATTTTAAGATTTCAAGATTTCTTTGAATGAGAATAAAATAACTACCGATGTTACTAAACCCTCCCGGAAGTGATGCAAATGTTGGTTCCCGGGGTACCCTTACCAATGCACCCGAAAAAGGTCCGGGGAGGTTTTAAAGGTAGGAATCCGATATACCCCCTGGTCCTTTCCCGAGGATGCTCTCATGTACATAAGGTTTCCCCCTCGTTAAAAAAAAGATGTTGCTAAACCCGATTAATAGCGACGTGTAAATATATATTTTTATTTATGAAGTCTATCAATTGTACAGGTGTAAAATTGATAGAATTTATAAATAAAAATATTGAACCTGTGTAATATAAAATTTCCTATTTAAATTATTCTATTTCCATTTCCCAGACAATTAGGACATAAAACGTCTTAGAGACGTCTTAATAACGTCTTATGTCTAAAACTTTTATTTTCGCAAAAGATACAAATAAAACTAAATCTGCCTCAATGTAATTAATTTACGCGGTTCAGAATATAGAAGATCTTTCTTCTTTGCATTTTCAAATTTCTATATATGTCAGCCTATCAAGCGCGCGGGAGGAGGAGGAGAGAAGAGCAAGCGCAAACATGTTCCCTTTGCGATAAGGAATTCAGGCGATGCGACGTTGTTGAATTTCGATCGTTATTGACCACTTAGTTCTTGGAAAACGAATTTCGATTGGCGAATCCGCAAGCAATATGGCGGCAATATATTGTTAGTCAGCGGTTGCGGAACACCCGCGCCTTTTTTTTTCTTTTTCCGAACGAGATCGCTCCCAGGCGAGACACGATGTCCAAAATCGGGACGTCTTGAAGACGTCTTACGTCCCGATTTTGGACATTGTGCTGTCTGGAGTGTCTGAGCTGGAGATCTATCGGCTACGAGCAAAATTGACTGGATCCGATCCTGCATGCGGATCTCCGGGATGGTCGGTCAGGCGCGAGGCGGTGCCTGAACCGGTTACGCGGAAACGATACGTCCGTCCGTCCGCAGGCGCGCGTCGTTTACTCACCAATCGCAATATGGTGGGCTACGTTACGACCATTTGCGGGGGGGCCCCTTTCCGCCGCCTTTTCCGTTTTTTCCTCTGTTGGGCAACAATAGATCGTTACCCAGTAACGAATATCACAAACGCGCGTACGTGTATCTACACCTCTCGTATTATACGCGTACGCGCGCGACACGTGATCTTCCGCACAATCTTTCTGTATTATATAAAAAAAAAAAAGGAAGAGAATTTGTTCTGACGGCACTCTGTCTCTTCGAATTCGCCAGCGGCAAAATTCTAAATGCCGAAAGTAGAGGAGGATCGCCGCGGCTGCTGGCGAACGGTCCCAACGTAGAGAATCCCGATTTGACTCATCGGAGCTGTCACTGAGACACTACCAATTCGACCGTACGACCGCGCACTCTGGCATGCTCTGGCTGGCACCGGACTGACTCCAGCTCATTGTGAACAACCTGTCCCCCTGTCCCCCTGTGTCCCCTATTTCCGCCCAACCCCACCCCCTCTTATTCTCTCTTTGTCCCACTTGTACTCCTCCCGTTCCTCCTCTCGCTCGGTCTCGTTCGCGCTCGCCGTCTCTCTTTATCTACTATCAGCAATAGATGTAGAACAGATGTACACCCGGGGCCATAAATGTCTGAATCATGTGTGTGGAGTCGCACTCGCATCACGTCAGTCGTTGAAATTACAAGCGCTGGACGATAGAAACTTGTGTAACAATTTTTTTGTCTCTGTATAATATATGTATCTGTGTTATACATCTCTGTGTGTAATGAGGATCTTTTTTTACTTTTTTAATGTAATATACGTTTATCATGCTACTTTGCATCTTTTTCTTCTAAATAATCTTTTTTAGCCTGTGGACTTTTCTAGATTGGCACTCTTTTATTCGGTTACCACTTATCTATTCGATGAAATGCGAAATGTATTCGGCATTTTGATAATATTAATACGCGAGCTTGATAAGAATAGCGACAATAGAAGAGGGGCCAGGTGCTAATGATATTTTTATTATCATTCCTATCATTGAAATCTTTTGTATATTATATAACATCGATGAAATTGTTACATACATATGTATATTTGTATAAGATGATCAGGCTTTAAATATTAAAAAGTCTTATTACTTTTTAAAAAATGCAAAAATCATCAAGAAGTCTTTACTCTTTGGCAAACTTACAGAATTTAGGGTTCCATTAGAAAATATGAAGTTGACCTTTATTTCACCTGTATTTCTCACGTTATATTGATTGATATCAAGTTCAGCTTTTCTTATATCATCTTAAATTGTCCAATTTGAAATCGTGCAAGAAAATTTTAAAATATATGACGACTTATTTTATTTTTAGTTTACACTGAATGTGAGGATCCTAAAAAATATTGAGAACCACAAGTTTCGTTCCTCACAATTCTTCATATCTTGAAATAAAAATTTTAACGTCCCGCTTTCTCGGCGTTTCGCTCGATGTACCGTTTTTTTTCTCCGTAATTACGCTTTTGAATATCGTCGGTCGTATAAAATATACATATATAACATTTATTTATAACTGAGATGGATAAGATTGTCATATCGGTCACGCGTTTAAGTCTCTGGACAGTTATCAGATGCAGTCACCGAGTAAATTAATTTAATGTAAAATTTACATTAAGCAAACGCTGCCAATTCATATCCGACTTGGTGTCACTCTTTTCTTTTTTTTCTTTCTCATGATACCCAGGAGTCGCAATGCAGCGCGGAATTCGAGTGGCACACCGAAGTGATCTGCGTGAAACATGCCAATTCTCGGGATGTGTCTCGGGAAGATGCATCGTCCTCCAGGATTCTCTTGGAACAATTTTCTCCTAGTCACGGTAAACAGCCACATCTTTCTTTATAATTAGATTTCGAATGCGACGTTACTGTTGAATTTAGTGGGACAGGCCGAGGCAAGTGATAAGAGTATTTCTATTATATAACTGAGGAAAACAACAAAATAAAATTGTTAATTTCTCTTTATCTTCAAACATTTGTCGAATTATTTTACGTTGAAAAATATTAAAGAATAACATTATTTTACACTTTAATAATGAATTTGTCAAATTCTTCTTTTTGCACTGATTCATTTCTTTCTATTTGTCTCGGTTTATTTCGCCATAATGATTATTAATATTATGATGATTAATATTTATGCTTACAGCTGGAGCGGTAGCTGGCGTAGTATTAACTGTGATCGCGGTGTTAGCCGCTTTAATTTATTTCCGAAATCCAGTAGAAAGGGCGTGCTGTCATTCCTGGACAAACCTGTTTAGTTTCAGAAGAGGCTCAGGTCGTGTCCAATATTGTAGAGTACGTTTGCTCCGTTCTTCTTACTTTAAAACGTTTATAATGTTACATAATTTTTCTTTATTAAAATACCGTATGTATGCTACATGTACACCTTGCTTTTTCATCATAGGTCGATACCACTGAGGAAGCTAGACTTTTGCTCGACGCTTCCGATCCTACGCAGTGTCAATCGGACAGCGATGACGATCTTCTACATGCATAGCGATGTGGTTGTTATTATTTCTGTTTTAGATTGTAGGTACGTAATTACTGAGCAGTACGTTATTTTCAATATTTCTATAAATTGTCGAATAAAGCGTCTTGAAAACCCCATATAAAATTATCTAAATATATTACATTAATAAGTTGTGTTTCATAAATTCCTATCACTTTACATCTACTTCTCCATTATTCCCTTTCTTCTTTTTCAATATAATAAAATAAATGCAAATGAAGCACTTCGTACAAATACTTGTGTATCGGAAGGACTTTTATAGTATAAGAAAAATAATATCTGCTAATTAATAACAAGAAACATTATTAAGTTTTATTATATAGACTTAGTATTATCATTAAATAATTAAATCTTATGTTAGTTTGATTTGGACATTCCATAAAAAGATTATAATATCTTATATTCTGTATAACAAGTATATATACTTTGGTCGCAACTTATACAGCTTCTTTACGTTACTTTGTTAGAATTAAAGTTTATAGTATAATGAAATAATTATCCTCGATAACAATATAATTACAAGTACTTATAAAGCGAATAGTAAAACGCGAAGAATGTAAATGGTAAATATACACAAGTGTAAACGTGGGATGCAGCGGACGCTGTAGCATTGTCCTTTCGTTTACCAGGTTTGGAAACGCATATATCTTCGCAATCTTCATCCTCACACAGATCACACAAAGTTGTCTTTCTAGGCTCGTAAAATGCTCTTGCTCTTCTTGCTGTGCATGTGAAAACAGCAAAAAAGTAATTTTTAAAAATCTTATAAGATATATTACATATTATTATTTATCTTAGAATATCTTTTACATTTTTGTTTAGATTAATTTATCAATAAAACATTTACGTTATACTTACACGAATCATAATAGTCGTATACAGAAACGGGAACTGGTTTTTGCTTAGCTACTTTATGCGTCCTGAACGCGGACACGGTTGGACAATATTCTTCCTTCACCATCTATGATAATAAATGATTTTCTTTATTTCTTATTTATCAATTATACCTCTTATCAGATTTTTATGGGAAAATCTATTCAAATAATTTGTTAATTGATAATTATTTATAATCTGTGATATATACCTTGTCGAAATATAAAACCACCATTGTGTCACCATTTCTAGTTTCCACACGTTTTACATGGGATGATATTTCTAAACTCGGTAGCGAATCTCTGTCTACTGTGAAGCCAGAAGGTAGGCTCACTTCCATAACAGCCATGTTGCTCTCGTTTGCTTCCTCGGTTGGAACAAATCTGACAAATAATGGCTTGATTATATAATCTTCGATCAGCAAAGTCGTATAATTGCTGTCTAATGTCCATTTCTATTAATACAGATTACAGATTAACTTTAATCTACTTTTTATCTTTTTCTAATTTTTAGAACTAGAAAAAGATGAAAAATAATAAGTAAACTAAGATTAAAGTTAATCTTTATTGGTAGAAATGGACATAAGAAGCAGATCACTCTCTTCATTTTTCTATTTTTGAGAAAAATTAAACTTAAGTATATATTTCATACACATATATAAGTATCCCTCTTTGCTAGGATCAAAAAATAAATTGAAAAATTGTTTCTCTTTCATGACAAATCATTACTGCATAACAATATCAGAATTAAAAAAAAAGTATTCATACTTTTCTTGCTCACCGATATGATTTAAGATTATTCGACTTAGATATAATAGATAATAATAAGAACATACCCTGAGCATATAGAAAGTTGTAAATGATTAGCGTTGGAATTTTTATCCACTTGAGGATCCAAGGTAAACAACGGGAATGCACCAGTCACGTTTAGATTATATTGATACGAAACTTGCACCAGTACAAAACCTCTACCAGACGCTGTTATATTGACAGATCGTGTTTTCGAAGGTAGCTGCGAGAAATGCAAAAGTATTAATATCTCGCTGTAATAACGCGTAATGTACGCGCAACAATTCGTTTAAACTTACTATCTGCTTTTGGAGTATCATGGAATTCCCACTATTTATGTTTATGTAATTTTGACCTTCTTTGTCGTATTTAAACGCTATTCGAACCGAACTCGTGTCCTTTGACAGTTTTTCAGCAAGCTTCGCCAATGCTTGAAGTCCAATCACGGTATCCTAAATTATTTTACATATAATTTTTAATTAAACTTCAGTTCATCCTTACTTGCATGCTTGAAATAATAATTTTGTACTTGAAATAATCGCTTACTTGCGTCGACGCAAAGCCGCCTTCTGTATTTCTTTGCTTGACGAGCCACTTCATTACAGGAATTGCATCTGCGACTAAATTGCGTCTAAGATACAAGAGTAAAGCGTACGATGTCATTTCGACGTCAACAGAACGCGGTAAAGAGTAGTGTGGATTTTTATTGTCTTTCGGAATGGGTTTGCTCCACCATTTGAGGTCCTGTTTCGTCATAGCTTTCGATTCCAGGAAGTTAAATGCCGATGTCTCATAAGGGTGCTTCGCCAAATGTAAGGCGTAGGCACATAGGCTCAATGCATAGGTATCGTTTAATCCTTCCATATTACGAACAATGTAGTCAACAGCCTTGTTTATAGTATTACGATATTTTCCCAAAGATTCCTACAATAATATGTTCGGTTTCAATAATTGTGTAACATAGAAAACGCAGTCTTTATTTTGCGCATTGCTTTTAAACGACATATTTCTAGCAAACAGTTATATCTCTTTAAGTGCTATTAAATAAAAAGATATTGCGCTAATAATTGTATTTACCTCATTTTCCAGGAAAGCAATAAGCGTGTATGCCGTTAGAGCGAGTCCCTTGGCAGCTCCACCCTGCATATCGCGATGGCTAACTTTTCCCACTTCGGGAAAAGAACCGTTTGCTGCTTGATTGTTGGACAACCACTGCAATGCCTCGTTTATGATCCTATCCTCAACCGCTATGTAATCCGCCGCTTGCTTGAAAGACTTCGCTACGAATGCTGTAAGCCTGATGAACGTAATAACTTTAGATCTTATGACTTAAATGACAAACATCTTGGACCTTGTGGATGAAATAATTGTTAGATAATCTTGTTGCGCGTACCATGTACTCCCGCTAGGATCCGACATGCCAAACGCGCTAAACGAGCCATCGTTATGTCTGTAAGTCAATTCCTGCTGGTAGCCGATGTCCAGATATTTTAACGCTTTGCTTTGCACGGCTTGCGTTAATTGATTCGTATTCTGAAAAGTAGTTTTTTTTTAAATATAAATTATATTGTGCGCCATATAGCAAAAAAGATAATTATCGGTACCTTCAGATAATTTAGAATGACAATATTTGGTACAAAGTTGAGCATGTTCTGCTCGCCGCAACCAAACGGCATTCTTATTAAATTTGCCAAGTTCGGGATACTTGGACCCAAGATGTCACCTGTGTAATACACAATCAATAAAAGAGTGGGATATTTTTCAAGGTTTTACGTGGAATAAATTTGCACACGTATTACATACGTAGTATAAATTATCGACACGATATGTAATTATTTATAGCTTATTATTAAATTGATACTCAATGTGGATTATAAAAAATTTAGAAGAGATTAGCTTGGGGAATAGAAAATCGACAAGATTTTATTAAATTGGAAGCAATATTATTACCAACTGCAGAAATTTGTATGTTCTCGGATCCTGGAACTGCATTATTAGGTATGTTGATGGTGACATTTGCACCCGCCTGGTCAGCATTTCTCAAATCCAGAAATACCGCTTCGTTTTTATATTGCGTTTCTCCCTCAGCCTTAAAGTAGAACAACATATTTATGGTTGTCGGACAGTTGCGCGAGCAAAAAATAGAAATAAAAGATCATTACGTTGACAAGTAATTTGTGTTCAACACTGTCGCCAGCTAAAACGCTGTTAGCGGTCACTTTTATAGTGATGTACCCCAATTCTCTTGGAATAATCATGAATGACACACTCGAGCCGGAATTGGCTTTCACATCGACTTTTTTCTTGCGATATAACTCCAATTCTGAAAAATTAAACAACAGCAATTTAATCCTGTAAACTTTTCTTAATTGGATTCTCATAATTATATAGTCATAATTATAAACAACAAGTCTATTATTGTCATTCTCTTTTTTTCTCGACTTAAATAACATTACATCACTTACTCGGTACATCGTGAACTTCATTAGAAACCTCCGCGAAGTCAAATTGTCCCTCGTTTGTTAGCAGAACTTCAGCTGTCACGTCCTTATTCATATAATTGAACACCACAATCTGTATCCCCACGATTTCTCCCCGTATTACCGAGTACGGCAAATCCACGGATATGAAGAAGGGTTTGAACACTTTCAACTAATAAACAGATAATAAATAGTATATAATACAATAGTTCGGTGATTAAAGCGATCATCTTTTTCATACTTCTATAAAACAGTTTTCTGTTTTGCTACAATGTCGCACAAATTTTTATCACGTTTACGCATATACCTTACGTATATACAAAGATAGTCGTCATACATGTAATCCAACGTTGCGCCATTTATTGCAGATTAAAAGAAGAGATTGGTAAAAAAAATCAATAAAAACAGAGAATAGTGAACCGCGCGAGCAAAGAGAATCGGAGAATTAATGAAACTTACGCCATTTACTTTGTTATAGCAAATTAAATTATTAAATTTACTCCCCAAGGAAATTTATTAAATAAATTGGTTTTTCCTTTATCTCGGGATTTCCGCGCGCGTATATAGATCATATAAATGTGTATGTATGTATACATATCTGTAACAACCTTTCTGGGTTCCTCTATGAGGCCTAATCCGTGCGCGTCGTTGACGGAAAATGCAGTCAGTATCCAAGATGTGATGGAATCTGGTACAGCGCGTCGTAATTCTGTTTTTCCATTATACCTGCAAGAGCACATGTACATACTTAATATTATCATAATCGCGCAACAAAGGTAAAGTATTTAGAGGGTATCCTACATCTCGTGTACTGTTATCATTTAAATAATAAATAAATTGAAATATACGACGAACTGAACTGATCTACCTCCGAAAAGTATAATGCTTCGGATAGCGATAAAAGAGATTATATTGCAGCTTTCTAATGAAGCGACAATACAGGTGTACACGATACAAGCAAGTTGATGTAATATGAAATATTCTTACGTATCCTTCACCTTCACAAATGCGGAGACACACGTTTTAACATAAATGATGTATAAATAGCGAACGGTGTTATACGCGGATAAAAATCGATCGTTCCTTTGTGAATGACATGATGCAAGACAGTTCATTTTTTTCGAGAACTGAGATATGCATGATACGCAGAACAAGCCTTTGTAACGCAACTTACATTTACATTCTTGAGAAACATGAGATCGCACCTTTTACCTTGATCAACTTTCACGTAACTGTACAATACGGTATGCACGTTATTTACAGGTATACAGGGTGTCACTGAAAAACTCGCGAGAGGCAAATTTCAGGCCGATGTATCGAGCGGAAGCGATATTTTACTTTATAACTTCGAAACGGCAGATTTTCTCTCTTTTTTTTTTTTCAATACACGTACACCCTGCATATATACCGTATTTATACAGACGTGCGTAACACGCTAAAAGTATACAAGATACGAAATAAATACCCTGAAGAGAAGTTTGTGAAAAGCCAGGTGTTTAAGATGTCATGCATTAGGAATACACGGGGCTTATTCCAGACAGGGGGTGGGATGCGAGAGAATGCGTAAGGACCTGCCAGCGGTGGTCTTGTCGCTAATCTGTGCGTGACAGGTGGACCAAGGTCTGGTCGAAGCGTGGACAACCCGTGAGGCGAGCCCGTTATTCTACCCTCCAAAATTTGTGGTCCTGCAATCCAATTCTGCATGTTGTATTACACCAGCCCCGATCATGAATCGAAATAAGGTATAAATCTCTATCGCTATACTCAAATACTATCGATATAGCCTAATGAATATTTCTTTAATTTTTGACACGACATGATTATCTTCACAGAATATTCAATGCATAAGAAATTATAACAATTAGAGATAATTGTAAATCTGTATAAGAGAGGCTTAATTTCATAATAAATAATTGATATATTTTATTTCACCAGCTCTGCACCTACTGTATCGTATGAGATTTCTTAGATTCGCATCTATCTCTGAAAGTTTTTTTACCAATCTCAAATAATAAATTTATAGTCTCTAATATATTTATATAAATATTATTGCCACGTTTAAGAGTGACGCGTAAGCTACAAGACCGCGGAATCATATTCTGAAAATTAAAAAATTTTATTTACGTAAAAGAAATTATCAGAAATAGATGTCTGTCTAACATATTAAAGATTATAGACAAGTAGACAAGATATTAAATTCAATTTCGGATTGTATCCGAAGTAAATATATTATATACATATATGTATATTAGAGATAATATGATACCTAAATCCACATGTTAAATAATATTCAAATTATATACAGAGTACAGCGCGTGTATGTACAGAGCGTTTCCAAATCGACGGAAATGCAAAATAAGGATCCTGAAAAATTGAAGATTTTTTTCCATCACCATAAGTTACCCAGCGCCATTTTCCACCGCAACAACTTTAATGCGAAGCATTCTAGTTTGCGTTATTTCTTGTACAGATTTTATTACATGTTAATATTTTAATGGAATATATGAGTGTAGATTTTGGATATCGAATTTTCCACCAAAATTCTTAGTCCAAAAAAAGATTATATCATGTATATGTATAAAATAAAATAGTAGCTTGAAGATGTATTAAAGAGATGCTACGAAACAGTAAGGAACGATTTCTATTATGCAATTAAATGTCTATCTAAAGTGAATAATTACGTGTTCAAAAAATTAACGAGTGGATGTGTAAAATGATAGTGTATGCATGATAATTTATTATGTCAATGGCATTACCCAGCGTCAAGCGTTTGCCAAAGCCAAGTTTCAGGGAAATTCTTGCGAACTTTGACCTTCTCGGGCGGTAATGCAGCAGCCGGGCCTGAGAGTCCCGACATTCCCGCAGCGGACGCATACATCACGTCCTCGATACTAGATCTGTAGTATACTACACACATACAAGCTCGGTTAAAAAATATATATCTAATCTGACCGAGATCGGCTCAACGGTCGATACTGATTAAAAAGAATAAATCGAGAACAAGGATGTTATTCTCATGCTATATTATAAATAAGTTGGAATATAGTTATTCGATGTGTCGCATATTCCACAAAATACTTTAATTTATAAATACTTTATATTTAACGAATGTGCGCGTTATGTTTTTAAGTGCGCGTTAGTCCTTTTACTAAATATAATAAGTATATCTTAAATTTTGCATTTCGACACTTACGTATAGGGAAATTCTCGTGGACGTATCCGTTTGTGAGGATTACCACGCCAGTTTTCTGTTAAAGACATTCGTCATTTTAATCTGATTATCGGATAACAAGCGAGAGGATAATATGATGAAATATATCCTAGCATGTTTTACTTGAAAGACGTCGTCCGCTGTTCCTGAGCCGGGCCTCCAGAGGTGACGGCCGAAGAACGCATCTGCGTGTGGCGACGCTTCTGCCTTATCGTACGACTGCAGCTCCTTATACACTTGATCCTGCGCGCAATTAATGAATGCAATCGGAATCAATTAAATGAAATCGCTCGAACAGAAATTTACAGATATTTATAATATACTACGTACATAAGAGATATCATTTCCAGATTTCAGCAACATGGATCTCTGGTCAATACCTAACAATCCAACGAAAGAATTTGGTTTCGCAGATATGATAATATTAACGTTAGCTCCGGGCTCAACTTCGTCTGGTGTTACTTTAAGATCGATCTATAAGTATGCAGATTATAATGTTAGAATATTATTTACATTCACGCTCTACATTAATTTTTTTCTAATGTAAATCTTTAATGTGAAACTTAGCGCGTTTCACAAGCGCTATAATAACTTGCGATGACTTACATGATTTTGAAGTACTCCCGTGAGTTCAACGTCTAACGAGTCCGCTATTACTTCTCCATCCGTCCGTACGTAGTATACAATCACATGTGCAGTGGGTGCCATGACGTATGTTGCTAAAAACCTGAAACGTATTTTTATTATGTAAAATATCAATTTTAATCTAAAACTCGGTCAAAAGTTTCGGTCGAAAAGTTTCGCTTGTACGATCGGGGTGTCAAAGAGTGATATTCATAGTTTAATCTTATATTTAAGATCGTTAAGTCTGATCAAAGGCAGTCTTAAGACTCCATTCAGCCAATGAAAAGACCATATAGCGTCTCAAGGTAGTACTTATTATGACGATCTTAAATATGAGATTAGGCTATGAATACCGGCAAAAGTTCGAATCTCAGAATTGTTTTTTTAATGACCCGAAGGATTCGAAAGACTTAAAATTCGACTAGGTATCAGAAAAGTCCGAACACTCTTCTTTAATATTTAACTACTTACCTGAATGAGGTCGTGTACTTGTCTTGCACGTAGATCGAGTCTGCATGCAAGATATCACCGCGACCAAGTACCTCATAACTTATGTATTTCAACGGTGCGGTAGAATTCACTTCGATGTCGACATAATTGTTCACCTTGCGAATTAAAAGATTGTGAGAATATTATTAGCCGAAAGATTTCTAATGATAACAGATGCAAAACGTACTGTTGGTTTTTCTGTTTTCAGAATCGCTTGGATGTATTCGTTGCTTACGGACATGGCTTGATTAGTTGAGGGGAACCATTCATGGAGGTTTAGGTACTGTGCCTGCGTATATACACAAACAATTAGGTATCACAATTAGGTATTTCTAAGTAACACACACGGAGGCTTGATTAATAATGTTACCTCAACATTTAGAGGAAAGGAGATGTTATCCTTTGCCTTAGGCGGATAAAAGTCTAATTGCACCATGCCATGCTCATCTAATTTTCTTGTGATATTTGAATACGCCGATTGATTATATGTGTACCCGTATGCTATCAAGACGTCGTTTTTGGTGTCCTGTACTGGCGATCCGTCGTGATATGTTAATTTTAACTGCAAAAGATATAATATATTACACAATAGTTGCAACTTGAGTATTCAAGTTTATTTGTTGAGTATTATAATAAGATATTCGACTTACGAAAGCAGTATATTTCAGTCCCGGTTTGAAATATTCCGATGTCCTTATTAATTCCATCGTGTACGGGTGTTTGTGTAGCGTTATTTGTGCCGAAGCGTTTTGCCTTCGGGTAGTTAATTCTTCTTCCACCACCACGTCGATCATAATGGGCCTTTCATATTCGTCAGTTAATCTATTAAATATAATGTATTAGTACGTGTATGATGCAATATATATACAATGTTTCATAATTTAAAACTTGTCGAGTGTCAAAAAAGTAATATAAGTTTCGACAATTTTTTATTCCTTAAGCAGAAATTTTTTTAAACGCTACAATACTTCAAAAAGTAAGAGGAAAATCGGAAATACGCAGTATATATAACGCCATATATCTGTAACCAATGCAATATTATATCGGATTTACCTTAATTCAGACAATATATCGAAATCGATTGTAACTTTTCCGTTAATCGGTACCACTTTCCTCACAGGTTGTTGGAATATGGGTTGGATCACGCCAGAGAAAATGTCTGGATAAGCTGTTATCGTAGCTTCACCTTTTACTGGTTTTCCATAGGTGTACCTAAATTATGTCCACTTACAAATGAATACTTTCGGTCAAATGTGGCTTAAGTAGAGTCAAATAGTTCAAATCATTATCAATTCTTTAAGTGATTATAAATTAACGTTTCCTGAGATAGCTGAAAAACCATCTCCAATAACGTAAGATTCACGCGGACGGGACTGACGGGAATTTTCCGCAAATCCATAAAACTTATCTCCCTCGTAAATTGTTGTTGGAACAGTCGCTTACTTTGCGTGGACAGTTGCTGTGACTTTCGATTCTTTGAACTGTACGTGCTTCGGCGAGTCGATCGTCACCTCGAAGTTCGGTAGAACGTACTCCGCGACATCAAATTCCTTTTCAAACGTCTGATCGCCGACGTTGGCAACAAGCTTCCACTTTCCTAATACTGGTGAATGCGACAACTCCAATTCACTGCCGAAAATACCATGAGTCACTGGTGGCCGAATCCATTGCTTGATACGATTACCATCGCCATCCTGTAGTAAATTTTTTTCTTAAGTATTTGAAGTATAATACTGAATAGTACTTTACAATAATAATTGTATATTCTGAAGAAGAGTTAGTACTATTTTATTGTTATGAGCATCAAAGTTTACATGACATGCACACATAAGTTTTATGTAACAGTGAAAGATATACATATACTTGTATATATACATATATATGTATGCACTTACGACGATATATACGTCCGTCGGTCCCACAATGCTCGGTCTCAGCCTCGAATCCAATATTATACAACGAAACATAACTTTGTGACCGGGTTTATAAATCGCCCGGTCGGTCTGGATGAAGACGGAGTAACTTTTATGTACATACTCGATATCCTTCGATTTAGAAAAATCAATACCGGACAGACCGCGTGCTGTGAGTTTGTATTTTCCCGGCGTGGTCTCGCCAATCTACACATTGTAAGCAAAATTCATTATATGAATGTTAAATTACGACATAAAGTAGTAGATAGTTCTCACTTTTAAGTAAGAAAATTCATACAGGCTACCACAATATTAGACTACGACCGCAAATTCATACGTACGTCTAATCGCAAGATCTGAGTGGAATAAGGCTCGACGGTTGCGGTCCGTGAAATGTTGAATGTTTTTCCCGAATCCAGTTCGCCAGTCAATTCAACGTATATCACTGACGGCGTCGACACGCCGGTGGTACTCGCCGCTACATGATATTCCGAATCAGGACGTACCACTTTCGGCGCAATAATAGTGTAATACCTTAAAGGAGAACATGAATCTTCCTCATTCCAGCTTTTCCATTCTATTCTCTCTTCGGACTTATTAAAAAAACAAAACTATCTACCGTTAGTATTGTTAACATTGAGGAATTATCCCACGTTACAATACAATCAAATACGGTGGGCTTTCATAGATCGCAATGCAAACACAGTTTGTTATTACGAGGCGTCATGAGATAAATCATTTTGAATGAAAATATATCTGATAATAATATATCTGATTGATATATTTATACTTACGGTTCTGCGACTACATTTGAGATTATTCCCGATAGCAATAGAATGCCTAGCCATTCCATGTTCCAAGAGGAAAGTCCTATTCAATTAAAACAAAAAGGCGTTTAAACATCTATAAAAAATAAACACATTTTTTTATACTTGTGGAATAATATAAATTCAAAATCTATAATTTGAACGTAATTTATCCCAACTTTATTTTCGACGATTAAGGCCGATATTCATAGTCAGATCTTATATATAAGATCGTCTTAAGTTTATCTTTAGATACTCCGTAGTCAATGAAACGAGTCGTTCAGCATCCAAATATAAAACTTAAGATGATCTTAAATATAAGATCTGACTATATATGAATACCGGCCTAAGTGTTTTTCAAAATTTTTATTTAAAAAAAATTATTTAATTAAAACAAAAAGACGTTTAAACATCTTTGAAAAATTAATGTTTTTTTTAAATACTTTGTGGATGTATGTCAATTCAAAATCTATAATTTGAACGTAATTTATCCCAACTTTATTTTCGACGATTCAAAATCTATAATTTGAACGTAATTTATCCCAATTTTATTTTCGACGATTAAATGTGCATTTTAAAAAATATCTTTATGTCACTTAATACGACATCAAAATTACATTGCAAAATAATGAACGATTTGCGCTTTCCACAGAATTATCTTCCAAGATTTTGCAATATAACAACGGTAATCAATTGTGATTTTTTTTTCTACGAACGCGTTACGAGGTGAAAACTCGGAAGGCAGTGATAGATACAAATGAACGCATAAAAGTCAAGAATGTTAAACATCGTGAGTAATTAGACGTCATTATGTACGTAAATGACACAATGTGCACCGTGCGCACAGATGCCCATATAATTATGTCGCCGTGCAGTTTCCCTTCTTTGCGAAAGCTCAGCTCGTCACAATACCGGTTTTTCCGGGAGTCCATTATCTATATCCGTCATCGTTAATTTCGAAGTTACGATCCGAATGAAGTAATTATATACTAGCTGTGAGAGGAGGGAAAAAAGACACGACGGATAAATACCGTGACCGATTATTCCTCGAATAAAAGTCTCGATATAGCCGTGTCGGATCGTGATGTCAGAGCGACAGAGAGAAAGAGAGAAATAAAAGCCGGGGAATTCCGACAAAACATACGGAAATATTTTTTGCGTACGTTACATCCGCGTGTTATATAATGACCCGCGTGTCAGCGAAATCGTTTCTATTCTCAGGGAGATCTTTGAAATATTATATTCGTAAAAAGTATCAGCTTTGCAGATATCCCATATTACGCAGTTACATTTCGCAGAAATGTGAAGTAATTGAGCGTCACGGTAGCAATTTGGATGCAAAATTCTTAACGATATTTCAGAAGCTTGCCTCATCGTGCAGCAAGTACAGAGCATTGCATGCTGCCAAGCAGCATGGTAATAAATGCTCTGTTTAAACTTTAAGCAAACATTGTAAAGATAGAGATAAACTTGCTATCATATGTATCCCGATGACGCAAAAATGCAGCGTTTCCTTTGAAATGGAAAACACTTCTTATCTATATCTACTTTCTGTTAACTTAATAGCTATCAGGATGTTTGATATACATAACATATTTAAATACTACTTTTTGTGTGTTCAGAAGTATCTGTTGACAATACGACATTTATTTAACTCTAATTACTCGCATTATCTAAGCGTAAACTTGACGCATTATCTCTTAAGCGATAATAAGTTTAATTTACACTTGTTGTTAGAAGAAGACAGGAAGAATTTAACAGATCAAGACAGAATTTTAATTAATTAAAACTATTTTAATTTCAACTTCGATTTATTAAATTTTTTAAATTAAAACCTGAATTACGTTTCTGTTAAGAAAATCCTTGCCCATCACACTTTTGCTATCACCTGATCAGTATTACTTCAATCTTCGAGACCTCATAAAGTTTATTAAGATTAAATACAACTAAAAATTCAAAAAAGTTTAATTTTTTGAAATCGTTTCTTCCTTTTTTTGTGAAAGAATAGCTAATACGTGATGGTAAATGCTGCGTGCGACAAATATAGGATCGAATTACGAGTTTCTTAGTGCTGAAAGTCTCGTAACATAAGCAGGATTTAATTGCATTTGACACTTTTGCAATGCTCCGCTTCTTTTGCGAAGAAACAAGATATCGCCGTATTGTAAATTCTAACTCCGCGAGACATTCCTCGTATTCATCAATCATATTTATCGTATCGAGGATGTGGAAAATACTATGCACGATTTTTTTTATATTCAATATTCAAAGCAATTTTTTTATTAATATTAAATTTTTCATTAACAGTAACATAAAGAAATTTAAATAATAACTTTCAAGTTGCGAACGATTGAAAAAAAGTTGAAAGTTGCTAGAGATTACAATTTCTCTCGACATATTCTCGCTGAGGAAAAATCGACCCGAAATTAATCAAGGAATCTGTCCTTAAGACAATACGCGGGAAGTGGGACACTCCGTATATGATAATAGAGCGAAATTTCTCAGCATGAAAGTATTCATATTAGGCTTACTCCACTTTCCATTGGTTTACTCCATAAATTGGGAAACCGTAATTGGGAGGTTGATGTCAAATTCAACGACCTGTCGTTCCCCGTCGATTAAATTCCACCTGCCATCAGCTCCGTGTAGTTTAGGTCCGTGTAGATTGCTGGCCGCAATGAAAGTACCGCCAGACGATTCGTCGCTACGACTTTGGAACTTTCACCGACACGGGGAGATTCAGGGCAATCGTGGAGGAAAGAAAAAAAAAGGAAAGAAGACAATGGGACCTGAGGGCCCATTGAACAGTCGGACCTGTTCGGTATGGGCCCTCGGATATGCGTCCCGAAGAAAAGCAAAGGGAAGGATACCTGCTGCGAGAGGACAGGTATAAAGAAGGTCGCGTCATCGCGCAAAATAATTCGTCTCGGTGACTCACCTCTGGCCAGAGACGGAAGCGGGCCCCAACTTCCTCGGCTGCACCGAGAAAAATGCACAGGCGAAACCGGAGACGGGGATCGTCAGCCGGGGAATCGCCGTAGACGGTGCGGTTCCGTCGGCGTTCCGCGATCTTCCGCTGCGAAACGCGCGGGAGGTGGACGCGGGAGGAGCTGACGCCGAAGTGAGTCGGGAGAGTCGGAGCGGAGAGCTCCGGGAGAGTATATTCGCGCTCCTGCTAACGGCCCAACGGTTAAGCAAGCACTGACGGCCACTACCAATCATGGCAGCAAGAAACCGGGCAGTGCAGGTTTCCCTTCCGCCTCCACCGCGTCTCCGTCGCGCCGGGCCACACGGGACGATCTTTACCGTTAGATAAAAATAGCGCGATAATGCATCGGCTAGATACGCCGCGAGCTCTCGTCCCGCGAAAATCCTGCCTAGAAATAGATATGCAGTTCGACTTACTTTTTTTTTTTTTTTAAATTATGTTTATAACGTCCGGTCTCAAAAGACGCTGCGTAAAATAAGAGTTTTGTACCGAGAGAGATTCGCGTGCGAATCATATTCAATTGTCTCACGGGAAGACATCCCGTGGAATCTCAGTTTCTGGATGTTCATCCCTGAATCTCTTTCTTTTTCTTGAACGGAATAAATTGTGTAGGATTATACAATTCAAGTATAAGCTCGTTTTGCTGACTTGAATTAATTAAGCGGAACTGTTTGCAAATAACAAGTTTAACACTGCAAAATGCATCTCGGCAAGATAACACGGTTGCATACTATTGACACGCTTTAAGATTCAATTTAACGTTAATTGCTTCTATTTTGCGTCACGCTGCTTACGCTTTGAGGATATAAAAGGCTTTCGGTTCTATTGACGTATGGCTTAAAATTCGAATGGTAGAATTCCAGTGAATAAACGGATATGAACACGATTAAATCTGACGCATCCTGACGCGCGCGGCGTAATCTTAATATCCTTGCGTAGGCAACATCTGCGGCGCGCGCGGTGACTTTAACGCGTGTCCCGGTTAGCGAGAGTAGACGAGGCCATCGTGTATGTAGGTCTGCTGAGGCATTTTGTATTCTTTTTGGCGTTGTTTGTCGGCATATATGCCGCTGAAAAGATACTATTTAACATCGTTATGACATATATTTCGAAAAAAAAACGCAGTTTCTTAACATCTGAACTCTATACTGAACTTTGTTACTACAATTTTTTCCTCGCGATGTTTTTCAATAAGATAAGATACAAATCGTAAATATTGTTAGAGAAATATGAAGCATCGCGATACTAAGAAAAGATGTTTTCTGTAAGAGAGACCTGCGAAATGTAACATTTTCTTACAGCGTTTTGTAATTGATGAAATGTTTTACGAGGAACACAATATGACAAAATTTGCAGAAGGAAATCGTGATATCGATAACGAATAATAGAAGTAAAGTCTCGTTGAATCGATATAATATAACCATCGGATCATGTAAGTATATATTTTTTAATTTTTCTTATTATTTTTCCTGCAATATATAGAAACAGAAATTATAATAAGAAAAAAATATATATGGACATATTTTATATATAATTTTATATATTTATACGTTTTTATGACAAATTTACCGGTAGGTATATTTTCTGCAAACGACAGATGAGAAAAATTTTCATATTTCAAAACATAGGGATCTATAAACATAGTAATTTCAGTCTGTTTTGGTCTATTAGATATTATTTTGTCTTTCCACTGTAGCCTTTCTACCTGAGTTAGCTTTTATTATGAGACGGGTTTTGTTGAAATACTAGTACAGCGTACTCTAATACTGAATGATTTATGACCCTAAAACTCTTCGTACGTCACTTACTATTGTGACAAAAACCATTTATTATACTTTCTCTGAAAAAATTTATGAGGGTGAAATTGTTGAAAACGGGATTCTTTCTAGTCAAAATTATAACTCAAAGTAACAAAATTCTAGCTGTTAGTTATTATTTAACACACTCACCGCCTTATTGACCGTCATCATAGGGCAGTCAAATAAATAAATGTCACGTACCTACTATATTTTTATGCGATTCAATACTATAAATTTTTACTACTATATCAATTAAATTTTTTATTGTTTTTTTTTTAATATTGGATGATTCAATTGGCATGAACGAAAAGTCACATAAAATACGCTTGGCGGTGAATATGTAAAATAGTAACAAAAGGAGTTTGGGAAATATAACAGTTTATATCAATGCTAAAGGACGTACTTTG
The DNA here is from genome assembly GCF_030848795.1 of Temnothorax nylanderi. Lineage (NCBI taxonomy): Eukaryota > Metazoa > Arthropoda > Insecta > Hymenoptera > Formicidae > Temnothorax > Temnothorax nylanderi. The sequence continues at coordinate 672,913 of NW_027249103.1, read as the reverse complement.
TTCATGTATAGATACACACACACATATGGGCAGGGGAGAAGCGAAACCTTTTCTGCAGCCCCTTGTTAAAGAAATCGAGAGGGTTCAACGGAATAGCGCACATCATATCATATATACACACATGCATCGTGCATCTATGCACACGCATATATTATACATATATAGGTATATAATATATACCTATATGTATGTATGATGTGCGCTATCGGGATGCACACTAACGGGATTCTCTCGGTTGTTGGATTAGGTCAGGTTTTTTCGATGAGATAGGAATGCAAGGGAAAGGATGAAACCTTTCTCCGCCCATACACATATGTATACTACTACTACTTTTACGTACATTTGAGTAAGGGCCGGTTGTTCCAACCTGTTGGTAAACTAACTAATAGTTAAATCATATATATGTGTCTGTTTTTCTTTACAAATTAAAGAAGGATAGACATTATGCTTTAATTATTAGTTAGTTTACCAACAGGTTGGGAACAACCGGCCCTAAATGAATAATATATAACTAGTACATTTGCCTCTCGATAAAAGTTTATCCAATCGATAATAACGTCATCATTTAACTTTAACTCATTTATTGAAGATCTGTATCGTGATGACTGTATCATTAAAAAATAGGCAACGGAATCGATAAATTTTAGGAAGATCCATGTGTGCTCGTTCAAACCATGTTTCGTGAAATGCACTCACTTCAAAATTGCATTACTTTTTTGTCGCTTTCAACTCCCCTTCTCTTAATAATTTTATAATATTTTTTGTACAATGAAATATTAATTTGATTGTCGGCAACATTTACTATAGTCTTAGTCAATTCTGACACAGCTTGGACACATATATTACTTCATCGCGAACGACTTTCTTCACGTAAGAAATTCCACAAGTAATCAAAATTGCGAGCCTTTAATAAATTCATATAAATACATAGAGAAAATTCAAAATTATCCAACTAATTGATCAAGGCAGTATTCTAACACACTGACCAAGAATAACGATACTGTACACGCACTAAACAAGAATGTTTAATATACAATATATTAGACTGAAGAAATCAAAACAGTAGAGTAAGATTTGATGTATGATCGACATTTACATACAACATGTATTTTAAGTGTTTATTTCTTAAATATATACGGTATCGGAAAATTACGTTGTATTTATTAAATTTTTTATTAATTTTTAAATAAATAATGGCATTTTAATAAACAATGACCGACGCTAAAATCTTTGGAATGTTTATTTAACGCTGTGACCGTAACAATATATGCGTCAATATAAAGCAAAGCAATATATATACGTCAAAAGCAAAGCCGATGGAGAGAATTAATTAAGTATATTTTTCAAGTAAGAAAAAAAAGGCTCTGGTGGAAAGCCAAATTTCTTGGGGAAAACCGGCTAAATAAGAACTATGTGCTGTTGTTGGTGCGTCGAGGTATAATTCCTTTGTTTAAAAAAAAAAAAACTTTTTTTAATTATTCCTCCGTTTTATTTTCGCTGAAGATGGTCCAAACTGTCGGACCGAAACGTACGTAAACATTTTTTTCAAATAAAAGAGTATACCTCGACGCACCGAAACAGCGCTTTTGGCTTTTTATACTTAGCCCATTTTTCTCAATTTAGGATTCAGGTAGTTTTAAAATCATAAAAGATTGTAAAGACACAAAGATAAAGGTTTATACAGAGTATAACTTGATAATTACCGTGCTCTCGTGGGCAGGTAGTCGAGCGCATTAAACTGAATAGAAAAGTCCTTTACCATTGTGCGTCATATGCGACTACTGTCTCTTCTCGCCGAATCGCGCGGACGCACGCGGATTTTTATTAATTAATTTTTCATTATTTATTGCAGTAATAGCAAAACGGTAAAAGACTTTTCAAACCGTTCAAACTGTTCTACCTGTCTGCCTACGACAGGTGGCATGATAATTACCAAACATCCTTGTATAATTGTGTAATATTGCGTTAAGCATTGTTTGTTGAGGAAATTGTTTTTGAGAAAGAGACTATCAAAAAGTTTCAATATAGATATAAATCATGAGTCAAAAAGAACAGCTAAATAATTTGGTCAGAATTTAACGGTGTTTTTCCAATGTAAAATATTGCGTTTTTAATATAAAATCATCAATCAGTTCGAGAAACATATAACATACATCTTACCAAAATTTTGTTTCTTGTTAAGTTTATGCAATCTTCACGCATAGAATAACAAAACTAACGTAAGTCTTTACAGTTTTTCAATAAAAAATTTTCCAATTTTTACGTTCAATTACCGTTCAATAAGTGTTGACATTGTAATTATTTTGATACATTTATTACACAAAATATTTAAAAAAGCCCATATGGCGGCATATAAATTACTCGTTAAATTAGACAAAAGGTTTACTTATTATTGTTATTACAGATCTGAAAATTATCAGAATTATACAATTTTTTATTTTAATATAATACCAGTCACTTGTTTCTCTCTCTCTCTCTCATTTAAGTTTTCGAATGTGTCTAATTTCATAATACATAAATACATACGTAACACCTATCGGCCGGTATTTACAGTCCATTCTTATTTAGACCGTCTTAAATTATAATTTATAATGTTTTAAAGACGCTAACACAGTCATTTTATTAAAATAATGCGATGGAATCTTATTAAGACTGCTTTTGACCAGGGAGTATGTATGTATGTATGTATGTACATGTATCTTGAAACGAGGTAAAAATGGTCGGGTTTAGCAGTCCAAGCCGCTCAGTAGCAGTCGAAGGTGATTGGCTCTTACTTTTAGAACTAACCAATCAACGCAGAGTGTTAATAAGACGAACTCAACAGTTGTGCAACAGTTGTGTCTGCTGAACGCGCCCAATTACAAAAGTGAGGAAATTCACTAGAGTATCTACAATTTTATTGGTTGAAATCTAGTAAATTTGTTCACTTTTGCCCTATAAAAGCATAGCAAAGATGAGCTATTTAGCGCGAAGAAATGCAAGCATAAGTGAAAGGAAAGTGAAACATGTTTAGTCTAATAAAAAATTCGACAAAATGACCTTCCTTGTAATTTATTGCGGTTTCCAAAATGCCAAGACTGATTTGTTTGGGAGCGTCCCGTTCTGTTTGACCACGTTGCGATTGACTACAGTCTCCGGGTGCCTGGAGTTTTTCCACTGGACTAGCCAATCAGACATTTTTATTTTAAATCAGCCAATTGGCGACGTGGTCAGTTGAGTTCCACTCGTCTTGCGGAGTCATGTCAGCAAGAGAGACAAAATAGGCCTCCTATATATAGTCCCTCTCACTCTACAGCGAGCGCGTATTTTTCGACAAGAAACGCTCAGTTCATTCTATTAGCGTTTTCGACTGGAGTGGGTTTGATTCAACCCGAGTTGGGTTAATTACACATGCTGGAATTGTCCAATTTTAGAACCTAGAAGTAGAGCATGTGACGTCATTAACCCAGCATCTCGGGTTGGGTCAAGCCCACTGCAGTCGAAAACGCTATCTATACTATATCTATAGAACACACTTAAAATGTATAGAGAAAATGGCCGCGTTCAGCAGACACAACTGTTGAGTTCGTCTTATCAACACTCCGCGTTGATTGGTTGGTTCTAAAAATAAGAGCCAATCACGTTCGACTGCTACTCAGCAGCTTGGTCTGCTGAACGCGCCCAATGACAAAGCCAATCAGCAGCCGTTAATACCGATCACGGGGTTTTTTTTCTATAGAACTCTACTACGGAGCTAATTATAAAAGTGCTCGAAGTCGTCGTTAAACGCATCAGTCGTATTGGAGACTTCGACTAGTACGTTGTAATTGAGTGTGCTTTGGATAGCAAAGTGAAACGACGGTAAAATGACGGATTATGACTGGGACCCGGACGATTTTTTACAGTTTTTAAACAGAACTGACATGCAGTCTAACACGTGCGACAACAAAACGAATAACGATTCGAAAAACGAAATAAACCATAACATGTACGACAACGAAATGAATTACAAAGATGATTCTATAATAAATGTGTACGACGACAAAGTGAATTATGAGCGCAAGCTCAAAGAGAACTATAATGTGTATAAGAATGATACAAATTATGATTGCAATAGCAAAATAAATCATAATACGAACTACAATAACGTGACTAATTATTGTAGTAGCGGTACGAATTATAATATCACAAGTTATAATATCACGAATTCTAATACCATCATGAACCACGCCAATGAAAATTTTCATTTGGTGAGTAGAATTTAAATATTTCCCATATTTAACTTTTATAAATTATTTTTTATATATTTATTTTTTATGCGCTGTTTATCAAATAAATTGCTGTTTGATTCTTTATCAAATTTTTGGGATAGTGTTATTCTTTTATTTTAATATATTTTTAATATTTTATTTTACCAACATGCAAATAAAAATATTACGAATATAAATATTGAAATTATTACGAATTTTATCTTTCATTTGTTTCTTCAATTTTACGCAATTCTACGCCGGCTAACTTTTAACCTTAGGTTAATTCACTCTCTTTTTGTAAGGTTAAAAATTAACCGACGTTTGTGGAACTCGGCCTAATGCTCATTTCTACTATTGTAGATTAACTTTAATCTCGGTTTAACTTACATTCTATCTTTTTCTAATTCTTAAAATTAAAGTGAGTTAACCTAAGGTTAAAAGTTAATCGACGTTTGTGGAACTGCTGGGCCACTTCGATCAAACTCCGATTAACACAGGCTGCGTTCGGGGAGCGCGCTATTAGCCCTATTTGCTTATTCTATCCTTGTTCTACACTTGATGAGCGATAAAGATGGAATGATGCAATAGCGCTAATAGCGCGCTCCCCGAACGCAGCCTTAATCGTTGATCAAGTCCATTGGAAATGACCAATCGCATTTGTCAATCTGCTTAATGAGCAAATGCGATTGGTCATTTCCAATGAACTAATCAACGATTAAATTAATCGGAGTTTGGTCGAATACAGTGAACTGCAGCACTGAATTTCACTGCAATGTCTGCAATAAAGAACAAATTTGGGTTATGTTGCACCGCAATAAAGAACGTACCGGTGCCACTAGTGTACACTAGTGCAAGAAGTTGAGCATTGAAGAACAAACCTCCTATAGGCTGCGTTCGCTTTGGGCTCTTTCGTAGAACATAACAGTAAGGTTTCGACCAATCGCGTTGTTCAATTCTTATTTCTACGGTTACAGACGGCCGAATCGAGCAACGCGATTGGTCGAAACCTTACTGTTACGTTCTACGAAAAGTGTGTGTGCCCTGCTTCAGTCTATCTTTATTGCTCATATGCTCATTACATGTTGAAAAAAGATGGGAGTGATGCTTTCAGCACGAAAGCGTCCAAAGCGAACGCAGCCATAGGAGAGATTACAGAGCTCTACCCCCAGGAAGTTGTTCGAAAAAGAACAAACCTCTCGTATCGCATCACCTTTCGAGATTTCACCCCCGTGGTTAGCTATCTTTGCATCGCAAGTGGCCCCGCGGTCGACGGTCGTCAGTTGGCCGCTTGGGTCGCCAGTAGTCGCCAGTCTAGCGAATATGGCTGAGAACAATGGCAATGGTTGTTATTGAGCTAACTTTGCGTTCCGCTGGTACTTGTCAACAAAGACGTTACCCTTGATCTGCGCGCGACGGATCTCGCCGTCGCCTGGCGTAGAGTAACCTGTAAGTTGCCGGCGTTCTCGGGATTTCCGTCCCCCGTACCGGCGGGCGAATACTCGGCGAGTGTCTCCGCTCGCGGAACGTTCTCGGAGGATGCCGCGCCGCGAAGCGGTCGTGCCTCTCGTCCCCGGTGCCGCTCGTCGATTCCCCATTGCTTTTCAACGCGACCCTCGTCTGTCCCTGTCGTCGGCGCCTCGACGTCGACGGTGCCGTAACCTCGTGTCCCCGTCTTGTGACGCGCGAACGGCCCTTCCCCCCACGTGCGGATGTAGCGCGAGCGGCGAGCATCGCAGTATCGCACGTCTCCAGCATCCGCTCGGTCTTCTCCCTCGCGGTTCGCGCGATCCTGTCTCGTCGAGGACCGGTCGGACGTACGATCGCACGCCTGACTCGTTGACCTGTCGGGAGCGACCACCGAATGCCGACCGGTATCTCGAGGGGTACGATAATTCGGCCGATTTGAACCGACCGTTCACACCGCGTGCCGTTACTCGCCAGTCGAGTTTCTCCGCACGAAGGGGATCGTAAATGAACGTTATTTCCGTGACGATTAATGTCAAACAGTCCATTTTAGCCCGGGATATAATTTACTACAATTTGCGTACACCTTAATAAAAGCTTTTTTTTATAAATTAGATCATTTATCTTTGGCATCATCTTCGTTGGCAAACCATCGTTTAATGTTGGCTTTATTACTGTATCATTTCTTCTCTGGGCATCATTTGAATTTTATTTCCCACATTTACAAAATAGAAATCTATTTTGTGATAAAAGTGCTTACAGTTAAAAGTTGTTAGAAACGGCTAAGGATAGCCACTTCTCTCCTACAATTATGCATTCTCTCTCAATGTATATTCTCTATGTAATTTATGTGTAATCACACTACAGAATATTCTGTGTAAGAAATATTGCAGTTTTTATGTAAACTATATGAATTTTTAAGCAATCGAATGTTTCACGAACTGTGCGATATTAAAAATAGATGTTTCATAAATCAGCATAAATTTGTTACTTAATTTTTAACAGATAGAAGCAGGATGTACACTTTGATAATAATAACCGAAAATTTAAAGATAGTAATGAAGAATATTTATATCCAAGATTAAAATTAGAGTTACGAAGTATAACTTTTTAATATTCAAAATTTTCTTTATGTTAATTGCAAATATGTTGGATTTTTAATCAGTTTAAAAAAATGCAAAATTACATCACTGTATTAATTACACCACCATACTTGTAATTTATTACATTTTATGTCAATTGTAAAAAAGTTTTTCTTTTTTTAAATATGTTAAATGATAACTGAGGCATTACATCAAAATGTATTTTAAGTGTTAAAATCTGAGACAATTTAAACAAATATAAAGAATATCAAAATTTTAAAGGTTGATTTTGTTATATGTTGCAGGACCACAAGATTATGGCAACTGCTATTCAGGAGAATGGCATGAAACCGTTAACAAATAAATCACTGAATCGTGTAAAGGACGTTAATAATTTGGAAAATGCAAACTCCTGTACAGAAAATAAGGACAATAGATTGTTTGATGGTCAACTTCAATCGTACGTGGGTCATGCCGAAGAGCGTCATGAGGCGATCCAGGAAGAACCTCAGGAAGAGCCCCACGAAGAGCCTCCTGAGCTTGATATTGTTATTAACAATGTAGTTTGCAGCTTTAGCGTAAGATGTCATTTGAACCTGCGAGAAATAGCGCTCAAGGGATCCAATGTTGAATACAGAAGAGAAAATGGGGTATGTGCTGATAATTTTTATATATTTGCACTCTCTACAAGAAATGATTATTCTCTCTTCTTTCGTTGCGTCGTAGTTCTTCGATGAACCAAAACTTCCAAGATGAAAGTGCTAGCCCTATATAAATCTTGGCTTTCTCACTAGTTTCATTACATTTGCAATTTTTATCAGAATGTGTTGTAAGCCTCTTGCCCAATCTCCACTATAGAGGACTAGACTTGTTTTCAAATTTATTTATTGTTTGAATTATTTATTATTTGTTTTATTAAGGTTTCTATTCTCACAAGAAGGCAAGGCAGTATTGCGACTTGTCGCAATCATCTTGGGATTAAATTCATGTTTCGAGTAGTTTGTTTTTACCATAGTGAAATATTTTTCTCTTCAAAATTCTAGTATCATATATGTGAAATTTTGAGAATTGAATCAGTATCTTTTGCTTGATAAGTGACTGCTCTAGCAATGAATTATCCAGTATATTAAGAAATGATTATTATTGTTATATAATTACAAGCTAATGTCTAAGAAGAAAAATTGAATTTTGAAAAACATGGTTGAAATAGTTAATAGATTTTAAATGGGTCCTCTAATTTATACAGAGTTTATCTTCATTTTGAGTCATATATTTCATTACATCAAGAAAAAATTGGTTTCTAATTAAAAAGATAATATCATCACAATATCTTTTTTCAAAAACTATTATGATGACTGGAGACTTGTAGTTCTTGGAAATCTACAATTGTAACTTGAAACATCTTTTTTCTTGACTCAGCACTTTATACATATTAGATTACAGCAGTTGTAATAAAATACTCTTGATACTGATTATTACGTGTAAAGGGTTTCTCATTTATCTTCTAATCGAAGGTATTAAAAAAAAAAATCGTGAAAAATAAAAAATTGTTGGAGCAATAATTTTTTTCAAGTTTAAAATAAGGTTAATTTTGAACTGTAATTAGAAAATTCATTTTGCTGAGTCTAAGTTTATTGATGTCTGTAACACTTAAAATTTTAGTTTGTAAATAAAAATTTTTAATTGTATGATAGTACCTACATAAAGAGAGCATCTTGATTTTTTATAATCATTAAATATATATTTTTAATTTATTATTTAATATATTCTGTTTATAAACACAATATATTCAGAATAAAAAGGCTATATTTAAAATACATATTAAAGTATATCTTAAAGTGTATACGTAAAGCGTATATATTGATTTCTATTTGTGATACTTTTAGATGATAACAATGAAATTAAGGAGACCATATACTACAGCATCCATCTGGTCATCTGGTAAAGTAACTTGCACTGGCTCAACTAGTGAGGTTCAAGCAAAAATCGCGGCACGCAGATTTGCTCGTTGCCTTCAAAAACTTGGATTCGAAGTGAGATTTAATAATTATAGGGTGGTCAATGTATTAGGCACTTGTTGTATGCCATTTGCCATCAAGATAACATCATTTTCGATACATCACAAAGCAAATGCTGAGTAAGTATAAAAGAATGGACAATTAATAATAAAATTATAGCACACTATGAGTATTGTTTCAATTTGTTTGAAGAATTATTCAATTATTTTACCGATATTCTCAATCAATCAATGATAAAGAATCTAAAGTATTCAAATTATTATCAATACATTAGTTAATAATTATACAATAGAAATACATGAATGCACGATAGTTATATAAATATTTTCATGTGATATACAGTTATGAACCGGAATTACACCCTGGTGTTACATATAAGTTAAAAGAACCAAAAGCTACTCTGAAGATATTTTCTACAGGAAGTGTTACTGTAACAGGTCGGTATTTATATGTTTTGTTACTGTACAGAGAGACTTGTTAACTTTTGATATATTATTTTTATTATCAAGAGTTTGAATCTCTATATATTCCTGACCATGTAAAATTATATCAGAAATATACAAGAAATTAAACTATATTGTATCGAAATAAATCAATACTTTTGAACTAATCAATATTTTTACATTTGATATCTTTTTTTTTACAATGCAATACTGCTTAAAAGTTTTAATTGAATAAAAAAAACTGAATATATCATGAAAAGTTAAATATTAAATTTACATGTTTAAATCATAAATATCAAATTATATTTTAATGTTCATATTTGATGAGTAAATTAACTGACATAAAGCCACTTTATAATATATATTTGTGTGTTATGTTACAGCACCTAACGTTGCTTCAGTCCAAGCGGCAATTGAACATATTTATCCACTAGTCTACGAGTTCCGGAAGGAGCGATCAGCAGAGGACGAGCTTGCGTTGTTAGCGAAGAAACGCAAGTTAAACTCGAACAAAAGAAAACTGGATGAGTTCCTAGATGATGAGCCAGATATCTCGTATGAAAGTATGATCTCTGATGCAGAAGACGCACTTGACGAAGTAGGAAGTGAGGGCAGTTGGGACTGATCTGTTTTATTTTATTGCTCTACTGTTAAATGTGAAACTGTTGTCTATCTCGTTCTTTCGATATAATAGATACATACTGCTCGATGTACAAAAGTGTTATTGCTAAAAGTGAAGTGAAGCGTAAAGTCGTTTCTATATAGTGCATGGACAAATGTGTGAGTGTTAGGGATAAAAATAGAGATACACATATGCACTTATGTGTACGGATATACACAGGGGCATAATTATCAAGTACACATCAACTGAACTGATCATCATCTTAAAAATGATATCCTAAATAGTTACTTTTGTTAGCAATATCACGTTATAAATATAAATATAGATATATATGTAATGTGTAATACATACATGGTGTATTATACATGTAAATATGAATATATATATATATATATATGGTATTTATTAAATATATATATATATATATATATTATATTTACAAATGTAAATATAAATATATATATTTATATTTGTATTTATATACGTATAAATATATAAAACTTTGCATATGGATGTATCTTCGCCATCTACATACATATATACATACGCTATGTATGTATGTATGTATGTATATTTAAATGTGCGTAGAACACGTTTTTAATTATAGAATTCATTAATTTTTTTGGAGTTTATTTATCATTAGGCAAAATTCATATATATGCTTCTTTGGACAAGTGATGAGTATAGGTTTAAAAAGAAGTGCACATTGTTTATGCGTACATGCATACGTATTATGCATATGTGCATGTGAATTATGGCCTGTACATTTATGTTTCCATTTATTTCATGTTTAATTATAACTAGTTTCGCTTAATTAACATATTGTGCCAAAGATAGATATTCAAAATTTAAGACAAAGTAATCAGGATGAAACACACGACTTTATGTACTAACTTCCACAGTGTTTACAATAGATTGGAATATGACCGAAAATATTTTAGTTTTCCAATCAATATTTTCTAGAATGTATTCCACTGATCAAAAAATCATTTATTTTATGATTTGGATTCTGTATTCTGCAAAATGCATACCAATCAATATAATTCCGTACTGCCAACAGCTCGTTCTCGCTCAAATAACTTCTATTACTCAAGAGGATATTTATGTATCTTGTAGTTTATTATTATTATATTCCTACTTTAATATCTCTTAGTATGTCTTTTAAATGTACAAATTTTGTTTTATATCTTTATATCCACAAAATTTTCTATACGAGATATTGGTAGGAATCGTTTAAATATTATAAGCACATGTAAATACGCCTGCACATTTGTTAAAATATCTTAAACTATAGTAAACCTACGTAAAAAATTATATTGATGATAGCATAAGAATACGATGAGTAAGAAAAATTAAATCTTAATAAAAACATGTCATTTTTATATAATTAACCAAAAACTTGTATGAACTCCTTTCGTTTCAAGATTTTGTTATACGTATTATGATAAATTTTTGTGTATTTTTCTATTTTTAGAACACATCATTAAGTATCAAAATTCTACGTTAACAAATAGATAAGATCATTTTGCATTGTTTGGGCGAATACGGGCTGTTTTTGTGGGTGTAAACGATGTAATGGTTAAATTTGGTTTTAAAATGTCTATTACATCAAAAGATGTCGTCTGGTTTGCAGTATTCATGAATTAAGATTCACGTATTACAATAGTGTTTATCTTATTTGCGTAAATATAAGAAAATGAAAGAAATCGTGACATTAATTTAGAACTGTGACAAACTATTCTTTAGAGAAATTATAGAAGTTCATTGTGTTAGTGTTTTGTGAAAGGTACTTCTTAAAATCGCAAGTTTAAACATACGAAACGAATGTATTGTGTTCAATGAGATATTTATTTTCGACTTATATATACATATATAATGACTGGAATTGCATATTCTAGAATCTGCAACAAAGACATAAATAATGCGATAGGACCTGTTATAGCGTTAGTTACTGTTTTTTTTTGTATTAGTCATCTCTACATACACATTAATACATACACATCATAAGTATTTATTTGTCATTTACAGTATCCTTATGATATTATGATAAGCGCATTTGAATCATGTCATTTTCATAAATATTAATTTCCTGAAAAATCTAAAGTGTCACCTGAACAGCCTACGACGATGTTTATTTTGCCCATTCATAAAATATTTTCATGAAAAGAAATATTTTTACACACGACTTTGCAAATCTAATTAATTGTATTTTTAGAACTCAGTTTTTATTATAAAGATGTATATCGGATATTGTGCAAAACGTTACACTGAGGGTATAATATAAAATGCGTTGTCTTATGCTTCGCGATTATTCACATGTACACAAAGTTTAACCTTTTGTTTGCATTTAGCTGAAGAAAAGCAATATATTGGTAAAAATATATAGAAAGATTATTAAAGACTTGCGTAATTCGTTAATAGGAAAAATTAATTATGTGAATATCATATAAATATCTTATCACACATTAAGTACAAGAGAATACGATAAGGAAGGTATGGCCGATATTTTATTAAATGATTAATCTGTTCGTGCCATATGACATTATATATTCGTTAAAATTAGTTAAAACAGAGTTTCATAATTTTCATAATGTATATATTGTTTTTACACTGAGCAAATTTTTTACGATTTAAGCTAAAGTCACTGCCCTTAGTGTATTCAATTAGAAAATGTAAGACTAGATCCACTAATGAGTATGTGACACAAACTAGACACATTTTGTTTACATTATTGGAAATAAATGCTATTTGCGTTATTAATCATAGGAATTAAAGTTTAAGCGAATAAAGAAGTTGAACGACAAGACATTGTCGAAGAGTGTAATGACAAAAATAAATTCTATCATATATTTAATTTCCGTGATTAGTGTAGAAACGTTTCCTTTTGATTGCATTTAATTTTTATATTAATATCTAATAAAATATAGCATATCGGTGTATGTGGCCTTATCTATATGTAATATTTGTGAATTTTGAAAAAAGTAAAATTTCTCGAATCTCAGTTTTAAAAAATCAAAAATTTCTTTGTGATATTTATGAAAAACGCTTTCTTTTTTAAATTATATTTTTTATTTTCTTTATACTTATATATAATCAATGCTTCGGTATTTTATACATATGTGTGATATGCAATTAATACAATTTATGTTCATTTATTTCAATTCTTTTTATAAAATTTTTACATTCAGTCATATATTATCTTTTTATGTATTACAATAGACTCTGGATATATATCTTATGTAGTGCACTGCTGGACCGTTAATGCTAAACGTCACTGAATGCTGAATGAGACAGCAATAGAGAGTAAGATGATCTCTATTGTCATTAATAATTCGGACCCCACTCTCAATATGTTGCCATATATTGGAAATAAAAACGACCGTAATTAGATCGTTATGCATAATGGGAAAAGTACGTATTTATCGAACTTTTGTGAACTGATACGATATTAAGTAAAACCAAAATATTAGTTTCCGATAAAAATATTATAGTGCATTTTCATCAAGCAAAAAATAGTAACTAATTTAAATTGTGTTACGGCTATTGAATGTTATAACATATTAATAATATTAACCATTTGTAAATGTTTTTTTAAATGTGATTATTCATTAGTCAAATATTTACAAGAATTATTAAAAGATATTTCATAAATAGTTTCTATTAAAATATTATAAACTAAGTATAGGTATCCACAATTGATTCAAGTAATAATGTACATTATCATTTCTCTCGTAGTAATGCATATTAATAAATATAACTATCCTAACAAGTGTTGACAGTATGCTAACACTTTGACAGCAGATTTAATCGATACTTTGCAACGAATTGACATTTTTAAAAATATATAAAACCTTAATAACTGACTCTTTAATTATCTTTACATTTATTTGCTCCGCTAGTTAATTTGCTGTTGATGCACATTATAAAAAATATGATCCGTTTTTTTTCTCCTAAGTACATCATTCATGAAACGCAGCGAGAAATTCGTTTACTGCAGGATAGTAGTAACAAGCCAAGGTCTTAGCATCCTAGAAAAGGAATAAAAGACATCTCTAAAAGACGTTAAGAGTAAATGTACGCACGAAAAAGTCAAATCAAAATATTTGTTTTAAAAATTAAATAGTAATATATGCAATTTTTTAAATAAATCAATTTTTTTTGTTAAAAATTTTTTTAATAAATTGAAAAATCGTAGTTTAAAATTTCCTATGACATATTAGCTCACAATAAATTACAAGTCGTTTAAATTTGAAATAAAAAATTTATAATAGATATTTTGGCACTTACTTCTTTTGTATTTATATTTAGGCCTTTTTTATTCATTGTGCATCTGTAGGATAATATAGCACAATGATTGCTAATATTCAATAACGTATCTAGATCACAGTCTCCTAAATCATCAATCACTTTTTTTGAAAGACTTTTCAGAAGGTTACCATTCTTTCGGTCACTAAAAGGCTGTTTAAACAATTCTTTGAGTTTTGTTTATTTATACATATCTGTACGAGTTTAGCATTTATTATTTCTTCTTCGTACATACCTCATCATACCATAATGCTTTATGAATATCATTTGCATAAATAGATATAATGCGAACTTTTTCTTGATACACGTCTGATGGCATAATCTGGCATAAATGTGAACTCATTTTGCGATATCTGTAATCCAAGTATCAATAATATAGAATAAAATTAACTTGAAAGTCAATAAAATATTAAATAAAATCAATACCTTAGTAATAATCTACAAACTCTCGATAAAATAGCACAACTCTTCGTAATAAATGCTCCATTGATGACTGCTGGTGGCGGCAATGTCCAAGATGATACATAACTACGGCTTTCTAATGTACAGATCTTTGAAACAAAACAAATAAATAATTAAAAATCAACCAATTAAACATTTCAGCTACATTATTTGTAATTTGATTTTTGTATATACCTCTTCATAAAATGCCAAAATTTCTGATAACAATATAATATTGTAATTGTGTATGTTTAATCCACAAACAATCAGATTTTCTGATATCGTTGTAAGCACAGGTACAATTTCTGCTAAATCTTCCAATGGACCTTGTCGCAAAAAGGACGATGCATATTGACCTTGTTCTTCAAGACCTTGTCTTACAAACTGTAATGAATTGTCACATTAATGTAACAATAATATATATGTAAAGAAAATAAACACTATAAACGTAAATGTATTCCGCAAAACTAGTTTTGCATACTTCTGTCAAAATAATATCCAATCCTTACCAAGTTTGTCATTAGTTTCTGCAGAGATCTAATTATTTCACATTTTACATTTAAACTTGACTCATAAAATATGTTTTGCACATGTATCAGAATGTTTTCTCGTAACTCTGAAAATATAATATTTTAATTTAACATTTTAACATTTGAAAGTTTCAACACTTTAAAGGCTAGAATATCTTCGTAGTTACCAGTTACTGATATAGAAGTCATCCATGGCAGCAAATCGAGTAACTTTAGCAGATGCTCTCCTGAATTGTAATATAAATATTCATCAAAAAACAGTTTAACTATAAGTATCCCTTCTTGCATGTATCGAGAAAATTCGACTGTCATAGTTAAAAATTTATCCATTTCTTCCTCAGAAAACTTTCCATTTTCCAGTATAAATGCTAAAACATTAACATACTGACTATGTAGTACATAAAGCTTATATTATAGTTTTTTGTAGTAGCAGTAAAATAATCAAAATATAGATACATACCTCTTGTAAGCGTATTATAAAGATTATACGAAAATCTACTTTGGTATTGAAAATCTGCATATGTAAGAAGATGGTAACCAACCATATTTGCCAAAAGTGAAACGGCATTACAAGGAAATTCAACAGTCTGATGATACTTTCCTAACTCTTCTATACTGGTACATATAATACATATTATGTTAATATGTATTAATATTATATATTAATATTAATATGTGACATATGTTATTTCAGGTATATTATACTCACCTGCTTATATCAAAAATTGACTTTGCATATTTATCTTTAAAAATACTTGAACCAATGTGAAAATAACCAACAGATGGTAGAAGCATCTTTTTCCTTTTTTGAGCTCTCGTGTTCTATATGCATGACAATATTTATAATCTATCTTAAACTCATACTATTATACATATTACGATACATCTGCATATTTCTTTGTACCTGCATCACGTTCCAATTAAAATGAGCTCGAGTGTGACGTGACTGTTGAATTTCCGCACGATCTCTGGCATCTTCCAATGCTAATCGTATGAATTCGGGTATAGGTTTCCACACACTTTCTATATTCACCGATTGTATTTTCTCGGGAACCAATTCTGGTTTATACGACTTAAATAAGCTACAAACACGTGTTCAATAATTAATTATTAAAAAGAGAATAATTTCTTTACTAATAAAGCAAATTTACAATTATACTTACGAAAGTAATGCAATAATATGTGTTGGAGGTTTGGAATAATTTTTTTGAAGCGCTAATAATCTCGTGACATCTCTGCGAGAAACATCTTCTGGTTTTGTCAGCACGTAGATAAGACGTGCTATATAACGTTCCTGAAATTCACATTTATACATAATACAGAATACTCTATTAAACTGACTTAAAGCTTAATTTAAGCAATATATTTCAATCATTACATTTTGATACATACACATTAAAATACATATTATAAGACAAACTTTTATTGTTTTCAAAATAATTAAAAAATTTCTTAATAACATAATGCTAAGGAAATCAAGTCACATTTTAACACTTCTCTTGTTAAATATTCATGTAAAAAAGGATATATATATTACCAGTTTCTGTTTCTTGAGCATAGTATAGAAGAAGACGTCATAATATATGTTGATTACTTTTCTATCTATTAATTCGTAATCCCATACACCTAAACATTAACAATATTTTCAATATATTGTTGTACGTGTAAATATATGCATTTGTAGTTTATCATAAATGATGTATACAAAATATTTTTATAATCAATATAAGATCATAGAATATGAATTAAATTACCTATGATCCATTGTATAACAATTACACAAACGGTAAACGGTAGATTATTCAACGAAGATAGACACCAGGTGATCATAGACTTGGCTATTTCCTCAGACAGTTTATACCTTGGAATCAGACATTTTATCAGCGATACCCGTTTGACGGCACCTGATATATAAATTTGGAGCTCAGTTAATTTACGAACTTGTACATAAAGATCACATAGTCTTTCAAATTTATGAAAGACTATAACGTTAATATGTATTATTGACGAGATACCAACCTAAATCTGTATGTACAATAACATCTATGAGCTTCGTGAGAATATCGTCATCTAACCCTCTTGCGGCAGCTTCCTCTTGTAACATGGTAAGACATGTGACAAACTCTGAACCTTTCCACGCTGCGCCTTTTGCTAAAAGAAGAAAAGAAGGAACGACTCTTATAGCCGTATTCATAGTCCTTCCTTGAGGTATAAGGATTCCTTGTTCCTCATTCTACACTTCATAAATTTTAAGGTTCCTTGATCGATCAAGGAACCTTAAAATTTATGAAGTGTAGAATGAAGAACAAGGAATCCTTATACCTCAAGGAAGGACTATGAATACGGCTATTAATCCCTTAATCTGATTATTAATCATTAATCCAGATGTAATAACCATTAGTTATAATTTGAGCTTTGTACGACATATGCATATTATATAAAAAGATATGTATACTCAAAACATATTATGTAAAATGTAGATATATACATATACATTGAAATTTATATCAAAACATATGTTGAAAACATGCTCCATTTAAAGGAAGTGAGGAGAGTACATGCACGTATAAATAAACGAGTAGATCTGAAGTCATGAACGTTTGCAACTTACATTTGAGAGCCTTTATGTATTTCAAGCATGTTTTCCTCGTCTCACTTTCCAGGAGGGTTTTTTTCTTTCCCTCGGCCCTGAGGGATGTACGGTGCCTTATACCCGGGGGTGATTGAGAGGGTGACATAGATGTCTCACTTTCCAGGGGGGTTTTTAGATTTTCCCTCGGATGAGGGAGGAGTAAGGTGTCTTCCATCCTGCTAGGTTCGCTAAGTAAAATCACACGAAATTGTACCAAATCATCTGGAGTGTGAGTAAACTGGAAAATCGTGACAGAAAACCGCGCAATCTCCCCCCCCCCCCCGGCCCCTTCTGAATTCATATCAAAACATATGCGCAAACGCATCATTTTAAGGCCGTATTACATTACGAGTTGCGAACTAGGTTGCCGATTGGGGTTGATATTTGCGAATTGACCAATCAGCCGGCAAGCTGCTTTGTTCTGATTGGTCAATCCGCACCGTTAACCGTAACCCCAACCAACAACCGAGCCCGCAAGCTGTAAATAATTTTAATACGGCCTTTAAAGAAAAAAAGAAAAAGTAAGGTAAACCGAGTCTGTTATCTATTGCTGAACCACGCTAAACTGGCTGCTTTTTCCTTCTAATGTGGAGTAAAAGATAAACTCTGAACTAGTGCAGAGCCAGTTCAGCAATAGAAAACAGAGATTTATTAATCTGCGGCTGATAGAAATTGATATTATATTGTAGACCGAGCTTAAAGTGGACCTTAAATAATGATAAATAAATTGACCAATCGCAATCGAGAGTGCTCGAGAACATATGGGCCGCCATTTTGAAACTCTTCGCTGTGGATTGGTCGATTCTCCAAGTCGATCGTCAAGTCTCGCTGCTTGCGTTTTTTGTGTGCACTGTGCCGTGATTTCTAACCGCGCACCCTCGCGAAAGTTATGACAGTCAAGATTTCTAATCCGGTTCGGTGATTTCGTGCGTTTATACGTGCGCAATTTTTGTGGTGGTGCCGTCGGTCGTTATCTAATTACGCGTAGTGCTAATTGTGAGAGATAGATAATTGTGCGAGACGAGAGATAGCAGCGGCAATATGGTAAATCTTTGCGCCATGTCCCAAATCAATAAGGAACGTAACAGGAGTGTGGTATTCGACGTTGACTATCGCCGTTTTTTTTTTTGCAGATGCAATTTATGTTACTGTTTAGCCGCCAAGGGAAGCTTCGCCTACAGAAGTGGTACGTCGCGCATCCGGATAAGCTGAAAAAGAAAATCACGCGCGAACTGATCACCACGATACTCGCACGAAAGCCGAAAATGTCGAGTTTCCTAGAATGGAAGGACGTTAAGGTTGTTTACAAAAGGTATATGATTCGTCAAGAAAGTACTCGGCTAATGTCTCTCCACTTCTATCAGCAGATAACTTTAATCTTAGTTTCTAGTTTTTAGAGCTAGAAAAAGATAAAAAGGAAATTAAACTCGAGAGTCAAGTTGATCTATATTGGTAGAAATATAAGGGTGATTTTGGCTGCGGTCCACTTGACCCTACAAATGCTTTGAAGCATTCCTCTTCTCCTTTCTTCATTGAATAAAAGGAGAAGAGGAATGCTTTGAAGCATTTGTAACGTCAAGTGGACCGCAGCCTTCGACCAGACTCGGATAAATTTAATTGATGATTAATTTAGCGAGTACCTGCGTTATTTTGTTAATATGGATAGAATTACATCTTTGTTTTTTAATGTATGGAAGTATAGATTAAATAATTTATATAATTAGAAATTTTGTTTACATGGATGAAATAATTAATAATTAGTATAAATAATTAACATGAATAGAGTTATTTTGTTAACATATGGAAAGATTTGATCAGGAACAAGAAGTTATATGGCTAGATATTTTGTTTCTGCCAAATTAATTGCCGATTTATCAGAATTTTATCCAGTTCTAATCTATAATATCATATTTTGAAAGGAGGTCGTAGAAAATCTTACCTTATGACCTTAAAAAGAAAGCTTTGGGTTTATGCTTACAGATACGCAAGCTTATACTTTTGCTGCGCAATTGAACAGAACGACAATGAATTGCTGACATTGGAGATTATACATCGATATGTTGAATTATTGGATAAGTATTTTGGCAGTGTAAGTATTATATTATTGAGATTTATTTAAAGTGTATTTTACCAAGTTTTGTAATTTGTTTAATTGTATATTATAATTATAATTGATTATTAATGATAATATATTATTAGGTATGCGAGTTGGATATAATTTTCAATTTCGAAAAGGCATACTTTATCTTAGACGAGTTGCTTGTCGGTGGGGAGATTCAAGAAACTAGCAAAAAAAATGTATTGAAAGCCATTGCTGCCCAGGACCTGTTACAGGAGGTTAGTTACGGGGATGTACCCCTTGAATTGTAACATGCCTTAATTTATTAATAGCACACAAAGGTTGTACACATATCGTTTCCTTTTATAGCCAGTTTTTTTTTGGCTATAAAAGAAGTACTTTTTTTAGATCGTTTTATCTAGCTGTTTATACTTAATACATATTTAAGGAGCCATCCAACAAAACTATATCCATAGATAGAAAGTACAAATGAAAATGTTATACTTGCATTTGCATAATATTTAATCAACGTTTGCCAATACGTTAAAACGATCTATACGCCATTGCTCCTTCTTGCCAGTCGTGCATCGTTTTGATTAAACGATCGTGATGTTGCAGGAGTCAAGCATGTATAAAATCTATTTAAACTAGGTGAGATTAAAATGTTTTTTATTTTCCTGGTTTAATTCTTTGCAATATTAGTTTATTATTTTCTTCTTATAGAAATAAACCTGCGAAACATACAATGTTTAAGCAATCCATTCCGACGTAATCGGTCTTAACTATTGTTCACTTTTTAAAAATTCATTTAACACCTAGTTAACAATAGATTTATGCAGATACAGAAACGAGTACTTACAAAACACGTGCATGAGAAGGCATTTAAATATATTAATGATTGCCTTTTTATATGAAGCAATTCGAATTTCCTAGCTTTAGTATTGCCTGTCTTGCATAATCGTAATAATGTACATATTATATCTATCTACAGACAAATGAGCTTTTTTTTGTTGACAATTCTGTGTTGTTGTTATATTTGACGTTGCACGATGTGATCGAACGATATCTAGCTTTTGCATTCCCGTTGATATTATTCCGTATATATAAGAACTTTACCGCTTGTACGATATGTATATTCACATTACAGCATTATGTTTGCAAGTTACTTCACACATGCTGTCTTGTATAACATACAGAATATGACAGGACCAGATAATTTTTAATATTTCATAATATTGTTTTTTTTATATCAGTTATAAATGTTACTATGGACTGGGAGACATTTTCAAAATTAATAACTCTTTTATATCAAGCCTTCGATCTCTCTTCCTTTGTCAAGTGTTTCTACTAATAAATATAACACCCAACTTTTCGATATATTCCAACTGTCCTACTTTTTTTAAGCATGATCAACATATCGTCTGCATTGTAATGTCGTATATCGATGATAGAAAATTGTAAGATAACAAGCTTAAATGTTAGACAAGCTTGAATGCTGTTATAGGCAATCCTGCGTACGTAAATGCTTATGTACGCTTCTCGTTTAATCTTTATAAATGAGCTTGTATAGTACTTTATTGTTAACATTTTAATTATTGACAACATTATAATCTGTGCAACAGCATTTATATAGGTAATACTATTTGATAATATTGTTGCGTAATTTATATAACAGAAAAAAATATTTTTTGAAGTTTATATTATTTCTTCTAAATATATAAGAAACGTTGGTCGCCTTTAGGTTTTTGATAATTGTAATTTTGATAACTGTAATTTAAAACAGGGTAGTACAAAAGAAAGTATTTTTAATACCTGCTGAAAGATAAAAGATTTTTTTATCGAACTCGAGGTATTTTACATAATATATATATATACAATGCAGAAAGTAGTTTGCAGTTAATTTTATTTATTTAAAAGAGAGATCATACTAAATTTTTTCAACCTACGTGCTATGAAAATATTCTGTATGTATTTTTGTGCTCAGGTGTGCACTAATGAGTTTAAAGTCTCATACAGAGATTTTATGTAAAGTACACTACTGCAAAAGAAAATTGCTAGATTGGAATTAAAACCAAATGTTCTAAATTGATGATACAAGCAAATGTATAAAATAAAAATTGAAGCGAAGATAATTTAAATTTTATTTAAGATGTGAACATTAGTCGAAATTTTTAAACTGCAGTAATGAGTGAGAGATACCTCTCACTGTTATTTCATTCATTCTGCCATCTGAATAGTTCAATTAATTAAATTGTGTATTAATAACATATATGTATATTGTTTTCAGTACACATGCCATTTAAATGATTTGATAAGAGTAATTGTTGAGTATCATTATTCATTCTAGTCTGTTACTAGCTTTTTTAAAATAAAAACTTATTTTACGAAAAATAGACATGATAAATATAATGCTATACATACATAAACTTTTCTAATTTAAAAAAATATAAAATTATATTTGTTCAGTTTACGAAATAAATTATAGAGAAAAATTATTTTTGTCTTTATTTATGAATTATATTATTCTATATGTATATACTACATTCGAGCTTAAATATTAATATTTCAAAAATTTGATACATTGCTAAGATATTCTTTTGCTTTGTATTTAAAAACCTATCACATTTTTATTAATGATTAATAAGTTATAATGAAAAGCATTGTTACTTTTAAAGTGTAAAACTTAAGTAACTGGAAAATTTTAATTAAACTAAAGTACTATATTTATGAATAATACATATTTACAAATGTTATCAATACATGTTTACAAATTTATTAAGAAAACCGAGCATAATGTGTCGAGCACAAATATATAATCGTATATCGATATAATTATTTCATATTATTCTTTGTAACATACTTTCTGTAGATGAAATTTGTAGATGTAATAGAAATTTCTAGGAAACCTATAAAAACCTGTAAAATATTTCATTGTATTGCATAACTTATTTTCAAAATTGCGTTTGAGTTGATTGATTTATGTATGTATTGGTTTAAAATAAACCATGTGCATGTGATGTTGACAGAATGATGAAATATTCTAAAACCGAATAAAAAAATGTTACTAATAATTAGATTGCGGATTTGCTTAAGCAACTCGTTCAGGTATCAGATGACAGTCATTGTGCCCGGCGGAAACGTGGAAGTAGGAAGTATAAAAAATGTGGATGCGTTAAAGGGAAAGATATTGCTGGGCATATCGACTATTATCAGAAACTAAGCGGTTAAAATCAGACGAGCTAATCCGCAACCTGCTATTAATTGCCATACGAGTATATGTTTATCAGATCCGTACGAAAGCATGGCATCAATGCAATGATTTATGCACCTGTATCGTTTTTAATAAAGGTAAAGAAACGTGTTGACGTATTATTGCCATATTAATATCTTATAAACTTAGTACTCAGATCTAGATTAATCAGTTATTTCATAGATTATGATAGTGAAGCAGCACTAGAACTAGGATAAATGAGAAGTGTATTATTACGTATATATGTTGCTATTTATAAATAGAATGTTGATATGTGTATATGTATGCCTTCAAAGTAATAAATATTTTTCAACAATTGTATTCATTTTGTAACATTTGTCTCGTATATTTTGTTTTCTAAGTAATGTCTCACTTAGTTTTACTTTTCACGAAATAACGAATTTCAAGAATTTTACGCAATTTTATTAATAATATTATCAACTATCTTACACAGGATAAGGCATTTGAAGTATGGCACATTAATTAATTAAAGTATTTTTCAAAATATTTGATTTCTGGGAAAAATGTTACAAGTAGAAATTTGTAAAATTTGATTGTTATCGTAATTGAATGAATTTTATTATAATGATAATTAGCGACTTATTGTATCTGTCCAGAAAAATTATTTTATATATGTAATTTTCTCTAAACAAAATAAGACAAAAATGATGATGGATCATTATTAACGGAATATTATTTTTATTACATTTACGATAACACTCTTGAAGTTTGAGAAAATATTGTAAAATAATTTTTATGTGGCTTAGAAAGAATATTATGGGACTTTTGTACGTAGAGAACTAATATTATAATGTCTTAAATGTTGATAATATATTACACAGTATAATATCATGTGTGTAAAAATTGGTAGATATAGGGACGAAGTAGAAGTTTAGCGAAGACTAGTTAGTTTTTCTTTGTTTGTTGTGGAAGGACGAAGCTGTGGAAGGTGCTCTGCGGGATGTAGGGCTTTTATAGGTACCCTATTGTTTGCATGAGCTTCATGGACAGAGTATCGACCCACACGATCGACCGAAAAACAAGAAAAGGCTTACCCGCTGCATGATGCCATTACGACTCTACTATATAAAAACATAAATTTTCGAGTCAACTTTACTAGTCATATACAAGATGTTTGAGGCGTCGTGTGTTTTCTTTCTTCGGTGACGAAAACTCGATGGAATATGAATAGATAAAAATATTGAAAAATCAATTTTTTCTTTTTTTTTTAATTTTGGATTGAATATATCATGGCAATTGAAAATTTTGTCAAGAGGTACTGTTTATTTAAATTAAAGAAAATGAAATTTTTTAAATATTAAATTTTTTCATATATAAAAACTTGAAAAATATCTACGAAAAATCAGAATAAATGTAAAAATATTCTTTTTAGTGTCTTAACAACTACCGACGAAAAGTTGACAGAAAGTGCACGATGCCTGGAGCACTCTCTGTATATGTTAATATATTTTTATATATCGAGAAAAATTCTCTCTTGCACATATAGAACAAATTGTTATGTTACTAACCAAAGGCTGAACTACGGTTCTCAAATCTTAATTATCACTTTTAACATACGTATTAACGAGTGATATATATAGTTACCCTACGTACTTTAATCTTCAACTATGGCAATAAAATTATCTGTACTCGTAAGTTATTTTTATGAAAGCGTTGTATATGTACTACTGAAAAGCGTCAGTATTAATGTGATTACTGCATAGAACGTATACCTCTTACGCATCTATGTATCTACTTAAAAGAACAAAAAGGAACCTACTTTAATTATATAAATAATTGGAAACTTATATATTTCTTTATACTCTTTATATAATATATATGTGCATATGCATACTATATAAGCGTCAATATAAGCGTCAATTTTTAATGTCATACATTAAGTGTACTAGTAATAAATATATCATACGAAATCTTTTTATATTGTAATTGAAAATTAAGTCGCACATAATACCTTAGTCTACGTTAGATCGATCATTTACGTTAGTCCTCAGGTGTTTGTTGAAAATTAGTTTATTAGTAAATAATACAAGAGATTCGCATAGGCAACGAAATAATGTGTTAGCTGGATATTTTCTATTATAAGCTGTCGCGCGGTGTGAGCATATTGAGCCGAATCGCTTTCACTCTGATCCCATCTGGTGGATGGGATCTCCACAATTCGACATGTTGCATGTAAAAACAAGCAATTTTTATTGGCGCTTAAGATTTCAATCGAGGCAATACACATGAACATGCGCTTTGTGTAGCCAGACAAGTAAAAGTTACTCGGTTATATGAAAAGGGTTCAGTTCACCATTTGAAGCTGCATCAAGAAGGGAATTTTATTATGAAGTAGGTACGTGTACGCTTATATATATATATACATATATATCTTCATTCTATTTTTCGTAATGTGTTTATAAAGTGCAGCGTCAAAGTAATTGATCCCTGTTCATATTATTGTAAGGCATTTTGAATACGGTATTGATAGACTTGTTCTCTTGTGTGTGTTGCAGGAGGAGACTCCCCAGGGATTCTTCGAAGATCACGGATTGGGATAATATTCTTTAAAACAATATGCGTGCTTTTTTTGTAAGTTTACATTCCATACACGACTATGTTTTACCATTTCCATTAACGCAAATCCCCATGTCATTATTTGAACTTTAAAAATTATTAAAAAAAAGATATATGAATATTTTTTGGCGTGCAGACATATTTCCACAATTATCGCATTTATTTATTTTAATGATACGGTCAAAAGTATAAATCAGAAGTTCCAACTTTTTTCATTCCAACTTTTTTAGGACGTTCTTTAGCTTTAAATAAAATATATTGCATGTTTTGCCAGTATATATTTATACAATTCTGTTGAATTGACAAAAGACAGAATGACAAATGGTAATCAGGTGTGTTTTAATATATATAAACACGCCGTTTATTTAACATATATTTTATCTCGTTTAAAGCAAAGCCATGCAATAAAAACATTTCTTGACTTTGTGATCTGTTTATTGAATGAAGAAGTGACAGAATATTAAAAAATTACGAATGAGAGCGATAGCAAAAAAATTTTTTACATATTGCGAAAAATCGAGAAATATGATTTCTTAGATTAATTAAAAACTTTTTTCTTTTTTTTAACGGAAATTCTATGAAGTGAGTACCTACAGAGTAAAATATAGCGTTTACACATCAAGTTTGAGAAACACAAGTTATTTATATACAATCATTCAGTCTGACAATGAGATGTGATGTATTGTTAATTAAATATCATATTCTGTATTATATAATATATCATCAATGACATTCTCGGATCTTTCTCTGATCCTGAATATGGATATACAATAATAAGTGTCTGCACGTTTTCAATTGTTAGCAAGAAAATTATAATCTATATAATAATAAGGATGTTCTCTGATTGGAATGTTAAGTATACAGACTGAGTCTAAGAGGAAGATTGGTAGTAAATATGTATTCTTTGACGCGAAATTTGCCAAGGTCCTTTATTATTGAATGTTCCATTTGGTCAAGATTAATTAGTAATTATAATTAGTAACTAAAAAGATAATATTAAAATGCCATGTTGATGTACGTTTATGTCCTGTAGAAACGAATCATGTAGTAGAAAAACTTAAAAATACAAAGTTTTCTGTTTTTATTGATGAAATATCAGATATTTCGAATGAAAAAATGGGTTTCATGTTCGATATGTTAATCCCGAGACATTAGAAGTTCATTCACTATTAGCACAACTAATTGATGTGGATACGGGCAGATTCTAGTGCAGAGAAATTATTTAATGCATTTCCTTTCTAAAAAAAGGCATGTTAAGTCGATAGTCGAATTTATTGTTGCCGCTTTTCCGCGATGCTGATTGGTTTTCTCGCTGCGCTTACTTCATTTGCAGCTGTCATCGTATATTTTGACAGTTGTGTGTATCAAGAAATTAATAGTGTAATAGTAATAGCATAATGTTAAAGCTAAATAGCGCGCGCGAAGCGCGCGTCTGTGGTGCTAGTTAAAATAAAATGTACAAGCTCGAAATACCTTTTTGGATTATTATCGTTTGTCATGCAACAATGTGTCTTATGACATTTATTCTTTAAGAAAAAATTGAAAGAGATGTGCAAAAATGTTTTGACGCCATCATGTCCATGTCATTCTGCCGCATTAGCAAATTGTTAAATTCGAAGTTTATGAAATCAGTAGTTAGACTGCTACTTGAAGTTCCGTTAAAAAAAAAAAATTGAACATATCAAAGACTAAATCTTTACTACCGACTTTTCTTCAAATAGATCCAGACTAGAGACTCTATAATAAGAGACTGGCCATAAGACAGCCAGTTTCGATTGGTCCGCCAGTTTTGTCAAAAGCAAGAGAAACAGAAAGAGAAAGAGATATAAGAGAGAAAGAGAAAGCGATATGAATGTATATCCTTCTCTCTCGCAGGATTTTGACGAAACTGTCCTTGTGGCCAATCTCTTATTATAGGGTCTCTAATCCAGACTAGTTAGGCAGTATTAGTATCTTTTTAGAATAATTATAATAATATAGTTATCTTTAACTCTTAACTGACATTTGTTCTTAAAATTCGTATTTTAAGAGACTATCTTTGTTTGTAATTTTTTCACTCTCATCAATGTTTTAGTCTCTATCATTAAACAGGCGGTTATGAATAAAATGGAAAGTAGCGCAGTTCGAATACAAAACGTGCTAGATCCATTTGAGCATGAATTTTAATTTATTTGATCCTGAATCCATTACATATTTTTGTTTCACACGTCTCATTCTGCCATTACTTATAAATGTTATTATATTAATATTTTATTTTATTTGCTCTATTATCGCGTTTCATGTAATATATTAATCTACACTTTAATAACTATAGATTTTTTAAATAAAAATATCTAATATCTCAAAAATTTACATGTTAGGCCGATGATGCGGCCGATGACTGAAATACATCCTATTTTGTTTATTTTACGTACATGTTACTTTCCTGATTGAGTAGTAAATATTCTCGCGTCACAGCACAGTTAAGAGTTAAAGAATATTTTAATATTATTTTAGGATTTTTATCTCCTACCATGATGATCGCATTTAGGCGACAAAAATTGAATTTAAATTTAGTTTCTTGGCAGTAGGATTAGGAACGTTTAGTGCGACTAATACATATATACATGCCTCTGCATCTTTGTTAAAGAGTTACATCGCGTACCGTGTATTTTTATGAAGCTTAAAGTGTGCGTACGTAGTGTAGCGAAATGTAAAAGTTATCGATTTTCGTGTCCAATGCAGTTGTTGAAATGTATCGAGATATTTTGTTACATAAGTGTACACCGTTGAAACGTGCAATCGAAGTATACCGACGTGTATTAGAAATCTCGATTTGTACTTCCATATTAAAGATCAGACAATAAGTTAAGTACATTCCTAAATGTTCGCTTGTAACATTTATACGTTACGATATGATATATACACGCGCGTTTTACACACATATCTAAATAATAATGGATGTAATCGAATCCGATTCGCATTCCGAGAAGGTATTCGTGTCCAATAAACAGCGTGCTCGTTTCAAGTGTTCAACGCACGCAGTTACTTCTCTTTAAAGATTTAGAAGAGTATAAAAAAAAATATATATATACACGCTCTTTGTTCGATTTTCCATATCTAAACAGCCTTTTTGTTACATATAAACATCGCTTGAAAAATTATAAAGCTTTAAAAGCGGGATGATATTGTTACGCGATATACTATAAAAGAAAGAGAGAGAGAGAGAGAGGGGGGGAGAGAGAGCGGGAGATTTATACATTATATCTCCGTCTGTTACAACTCGACTAAACGTTATATTTCGCGTACCTGCGTAATGTCATTTCTTCCACTTTATTTTAGTCGTCCAAGTATTCTTATGCGTACTTTATTAAGCAAAGGATCTTAATATACGTTTAGATCGACTAACAAGGCACGTAACATTTTTATCCTTGCACCTTGCAACGACACGATCGGTCCGCGACACGCAGACGCGGTCGTAAACGTCGCGTTTTACATTACGTTAAATTTTCGAGTTATAGAAAGCAGCGTAGTGTACATACTTTGTCGCAAACGAATCAAAATAGTTGATAAGTTTATCTCTTTGTTGCTACCGCTCTGGTACTGATGTTTGACGGAAACGATCGGACTGTAGGATAAGACTCTATCAATGTTAAGAATGAAATATGTATTACGTTAAGAGACCAAATGTTGCATTGACAAAAGACGATGCTTTGTGCTCCGTCCAAAAATAAAGCACATAAAAACAGACGATTTATCTACATTATTACTGCACCGAATAATTTCGTAGCTATCTCAAGTAAGAGAATCTTCGGAAAAGCAACGATCTTTGGCAGCAAAAAGAGAAGAGAAGATTGCGATTAGGATTTACGAACATTTTTCGCATTTGATTCGCAACGATTGATCCATTAATTGCATATGAATGTTAGACGGTTAGCAAATTAATTAGACGAGTCGGAGTCCCTAATTTTATGCTTAATATTTATTTATTTTATGTTAAAGAACACTGAAAAAAAAATACTTAGATCCAAGAAAATATTTTTTCACATAGTACCAATGGCTTATTTACTGAATATAATCACATATTTATTTAGAATTATAAATAAATATGTGATTATATTAAGTAAATAAGCCCTAATTGGTACTATGTGAAAAATTGTTTTCTTGGATCTAAGTATTTTTTTTTTTTTTAGTGGATAATGCAATTGCATTGTATTGTGCTTTATCGCAGCTTTGTGTCGTACGAAAGAAATCCATTTCCCCGCGAAATTCTCGTATATAGACGCGGCGAAGTTAAAAGGCGAAAAATGGAAAACCCGCTACCGATCATGGCTTTCTTAAACTTGACGCTTTAACGCTGAAACTGTCATCGAATTCAACGATATATTCCTAACGCACCATTTAGAAACGTGCATATGATTATAACAGTAGTTTTGTAATAACGGCAGCTGATGCATTTAGCGTGCTTCTCTCTGCCGTATTGAAATTTAAACCTGTTTCATTCACGTTTGATCACACAATAGAGAAAAGGAGAAAGAGAGAGAGAGAGAGAGGGTGCGAGAAAGATACGGGGGAGGAAGGGAGAGAGGGAGAAAGCGCGGAGAGATATAACTTTATAATGTCCGTCAATGTAGGCATGTGCAGCAGACGGTTTAATGAATACAACGGACGTGACAGGGATGTGAAAATGCGTGCCACCCCCTCGTGCTTCCGTTATTGAAAAATCCCGCGCGAGGCGTCCGCAACTACTCCGATTCACGCGGCTCATTGTGGCCGTGTGCGTGTGCGAGTATGAGTGTGCGATCGTGTATATCCCGTGTATATCGCAAACGCGCGCGCGCGACGTACAATGCGACGACGGGCGTCGCGACGATAATAGGCAGCATTCATTATCGAGAGGCGACGATTAAATGGAACGCGCTGCCGCTTTCTGTTCCGCCGTCTTTTGCCGTCCTTATTCACGGCTGCATGCGCGTGCGCGCACACGCGCGCGCGAACGCGCTCCCAAGATCGGATCGCGCGCTCAGGAAGAGTCGGCGGAGGGTGGGAGGGGGTGGGGGAGGGCATCCGGTACCGCGCGCGCGGGCTCGTTCGCGAGTAACGAACGCGGCCGCAAATCGGCAGCGAGGTGGACGGTGGATTTCGCGAGGGAGGCGAAGAGGTAGGCGAGGGGGAAGAAGATCTCGGCGCTATTACTCGCGGAGTCGCGACGCGATGGAGTCCACAATCGCACACAATCGGGCGCGCGGCGGCGGATTGCGTGACACGAGGCGCGTGAGGCGCGTCGCGTCGCGTCGCGCGCGTGGTAGAGGAAGTCCGGCGGAGAGCCGCGTCGGCGCGCCGCGGTAAACGACGTCGACGCCGCACCGTCGCGCGTCGGCCTCCGTCACTGACGTCGACGCCATCAGCGTCGTCGTACTGTCGTCGACGTCGGCCCGTCATCCCGATCCATCGTCGCGATCGCTGGACCCCCGTGCTTGGCCCGTTTGTCCGCGCGCGTTGTCGCGATCGGCGTGTTAACGGCGATCGGTCGTCGTTGCTGCATCGCTGGTTCGCGTACGGTGGCGTACGTTTTTTTTCCGATGGAAAAGAGAGGGTTGCTTGTTGAAGATTAATCGGAGCGACCGATCGCGCGGACCGACGTTCGATCGAATCGAAAGTTTCGGAGCGAGAATCGGTAAGAGGGTGGTGTACGATCTTAGATCCGCGGACCGCGCGTGGAGAGAGGCGAGCTCGTGCTCGTCGCGTGAGCGACGTATCGGCGCCGTCGTCGTTGTTCGAGGCGACGTAGAGCGTCGCGAACGCTCGGCTCTCGGTTCAAGATGATATTATTGAAACACAAGTCTCGGGCGAGAGAGAGGGAGGGAGAGACCGATCGGAAATAGACGGCGAGAGAGCCAGAGGCGCGCTTGCGAAGGGACGTGCTGCGAGAGCTTGCATTTGCGAGGGACCGAGAAACGACGGGGAGAGATACGCGCTCCACTTCCGTCGCCATCGACAGTGCTGGAGAACGAGGCCTCCGTCCCCGTTCGAAAATTTCATTTCGGACCCGCGCTCCGTTCTCCACTGCTCCGGATCTCTCGAGTCGGAGCATTCGCTCCCCACGTGGAGTAAATCCGTCGATCGCGACTCGGAATCCGCGGAATTCGCGGGAAGGGAGAAATCGCTCGCGAACATGGAAACGATCCGTCGAGGGTAAATCGGAAAAACGGGGGTGAGAGAGAGAGAGAGAGAGAGTGGAGCGCGCCCTCGAGGCTACGGGCTCGGAAGAGGGCGGTTCGCATCTCGCTCGGATCCCGTACGCTCGCTCGCTCGGCTCGGCCCCCATATGACGCCCCACTTAGGCCGCTAGGGCAGCGCATCCGCCACTGGCCGGTGGCGGTGACGAAAAGGGGCTGATGTCAGTGCGGCCACACGGCGGCGTACGCTCGGATCAGCAGCAGCAGCAGCAACAGCGGCGGCGGCAGCAGCAGCAACAGCAACGGCAACAGCAGCGGCAGCGACAGCAGCAGTGGCAGCAGCGGCAGAGGCGACTCGTCGGATGCGCGTACGCGACATCGCACGCATCGTATCGCGAGCGAGGCGAGCGAGACTGCCGAGACTGCCGAGACTCCCGGCGACGACGAGTACGAGGGCAGCGTCAGTGGCAGCAGCGACGACGACGGTGATGCACGGCGGCGGCCGCGAGATCGGAGTAGTGGCGATCGGTGGTGGATTGGTGGCGATTTACGGCGACGACGACGACGCATCTGGCGCGCGCGATCGTGGCTGCCGACGCGTCGGTCGTTCCGTGGCGCGGCTCGTGGAATAATGCGTGTTAGGCGCGACGACGTTACGACGAGGCGCCGTACGAGACGACGACGGTACGACGGTGCGTGTGGGCCAGCGTGCGGCCAGCGACGACGATTACTACTACTACTCCTACCATCACCGCAGCAACGCAGTTATGTACGCGTACGGTTCCGAGATCACGTAGTGTCGGGCGTGTAATTATGTTGTCATCGTCGCGCGGCGCGCCCTGCGTAGCTTCACGGTGAAAATCTGGCGTGAACGGTTCCGCGGTGGAACGGGGAATATGGCGTCGGTCTCGGCCGAGACTCCAGCCAGCCATGGGCACAGCTTCAGTAAGAAAACGTTTCACAAGCCGACGTACTGCCATAGCTGCACGGACATGCTCTGGGGCCTCATACAGCAGGGGTACATCTGCGAAGGTAAGATGACACGGTACTGTCTCGCACGCCAAATTATGCCTTGTGTTTATGCGTTGAATCGACGCTCTTGCCTCCTGTCAATCAGAAGCGTTGATAGATCGCCGAGAAAGAGGGAAGCGCTCGTTATGTTCTCCGGGAGACGAAAGAGCGCTTCCCTCTTTCCCCCGAGCGCCACGAACAATTGCAATTTACGAAACGATATGTATATATTCTCATGTACGTAAATGACAAAAATGTATGGTAAGAAAAGGAAAAGGGAGAGAATGACGAGATGAGCTCCTCCAGATATATCCCCACGGGGAGAGTATACGTATCTTCTGATCTTGCCCACGCCGGAGGATGCGCACGAGCTTTCCGAGGAGCGAGCGTACGAAGTCGCGCCTCGAGTTAATACTTGCGCAATCCCGGAGACTCTCTGTCTTTCCATATCTGTCTCTACGGGATTAGAGATGAGGCTTCACGTCCTCACGATTCGTCCGGTCGATCAGTCGCGAGTGTCGCGACCCGGCCTGTCGGAAGAAAAAACAAAAGAAAGCAAACAGTCCTCTCGCGAGGTTGTCGGGTTCTTTAAAATTTCAAGCGGGCGCTCTCGACGAGACCGCGAAGTCGATCGATAGTCGACCGCGCGCTCGGTAACGGCTCGGTAACTCATTCCTAGGATTCTCCCCGCGAGGTGTGGGTCGCGATTCCGACTGATCCTGATCGACCGATACCAATATACCGGATGAACGGAAGGTGGTTGGGTCTGTCGGTTCAATCGGGTCAGGGTGTCGCGTTCCGAGTGCCCCGTCGAGTCTCGGGCATTTTAGCGCCAGCCAGCCGCGCGCGAATCGGTGCAACAGCACGAGGGAGACGGAGAGAAACGGAGTGATCCGTCAAGAAAAACAGAGAGAGAGAGAGAGAGAGAGAGAGAGAGAGAGAGAGAGAGGAAAAAAGTGGGAGGGAGAGGGGGAGAGAGAGAGAGAGAGAGAGAGGAGAGAGAGAGGGGAGAGAGAGAGAGAGAGAGAGAGAGAGAGAGAGAGAGAGAGAGAGAGAGAGAGAGAGAGAGAGAGAGAGAGAGAGAGAGAGAGAGAGAGAGAGAGAGAGAGAGAGAGAGAGAGAGAGAGAGAGAGAGAGAGAGAGAGAGAGAGAGAGAGAGAGAGAGAGAGAGAGAGAGAGAGAGAGAGAGAGAGAGAGAGAGAGAGAGAGAGAAGGAAATACAGGGAGGGTGGGAGGCGGCGGCATACGCAGAGGGCGCGAGCGCGAGCGCGCGCCCACCTTTTCACGAGCATTGATCGCGAGGGGTGGGGTAGTATGGCTGAAAGACCATGGATAAGGTTGCCGAAGTGGAAGGGGTTGGAAGGGGCGCGCGGGCGCTCGGTGGCGGCGGTGGCGGCGGCGGCGGCGGCAAAGAGGGTTGTCTCGAGGTGGGGGAGGGGGGCAAGCGTGAGAGCTCGCTGACGGGTAAAGAGGCGTAAAGGACCTTCGTTGTAACGCGAGCGGAACGAGCCGTGTGCCCGTGCTCTCGCACTCTTTCAAATACGTCGGAATGTTCGATCAGGAGAGCCCGCCTCACTCCTCAGAGCGCCACGCGCGTTTGGCAGCGGATCCCCCGATTGTTTTCGAGCTCCTTTCATCGAGAAGTAAACTCGATGGCGGGGACGTGTATAGATATTGGCGCTTGGTATATGTTTAACATCTGAAAGGAAAGACGTTGTAGGCAGTAAAAACGTTCGTTAGGGACCTATGGTCATTAAACAGGTCGTTAAAGACGCAAAGCAAGCCATTAGGGAGCCACTGTAAAGATAGGCAACTTTAAGCCGTTGGACGTGGTTCGAACAAAAAGGTTCCCGAAGTTGTCGCTGTTTTATTCAGAAAAGATTACATTGGACCATTATAATGTCCGGAAGCGAATATGTTGTTTCTATTTATGATATTGTACGTTTTTTTAAATTAAATTACGCGAACGAAACTTTAGATTTCATTATTAATCGTTTCAAAAAGTTTTTGGATGTAAAAAATAAGGGTGCGAAGATATGAGATGTCAACTTCACGGTTTCGTAATACGAAAATTGATGATAACTTTTCTATTTTAATCAGGATTCTAAGGAAATCAGATTTCTGAAAAGAAGCTTCTTGATTAATGAAAAGTTTTAAAATTTATTAAAAGAGAGATACTATAGTCATTTATTTCATATAATGTATTATATACTTGGAAAAGTGTGAAGTTGGCATATCTTCAGGCTACTACTTTTTGCATTCAATCGTCCGAAGTTTTTTTGAGACATATCGGGAGTTCCAGAATTGTTTGGTGAGAGAACTCTATCAATTATATAGAATTCCTAGAAATGGGATGCTAACTTCACAAAGGGTGAAGATAAAGCGTTATATTTCTAAAGCCATTGTTAAACCTTGCTACACAATGTATTGATCGCTTTACCGTCGGCTGCTTTAAATAAAGTTGTTTTTATGTCTGCAAATTATACTTAGCATTGTCAGTTTAAATCCAATCCGTGATATAAAATCCTAATAGCTGTTTACAAACTCGTTTGAGACAATCCGATTTTTCGTGCTTATTTTTTTCTTGAAATTTATTATTTTTTGGGTGTTAACTGCGTATTATTGCACGATATATTTATTTCTATTTAACAATTATAATATATAAGGTACATTTTTGATGAAAAATGCTAGTTTTTTTATTTCTCACAATCTATGCATGATTAATACACATTAATGATCACGATAATTAGAACAGTAACAATCATCTTGTAATTAAATCGATCGGTCTTAAAGATCAATTTTTCAATATTTTGCTTTTGTAAAATAAAATTGCACAAAAATGTATAAATAATCTAAAACCACACCATTTATAAAATTTAGATAATAATTATTTATGGTTGCAATGCATCCATTTACAATGCTACCGTATGTAAAAAGGTTCCAGTTTTCATACGCAGAACGAGAGATAAAGGTCTCGGTTGACACATCCGTTAGCGTACGCGTCACATATGCATGACATCCCGATTCGCGTAACAAATCATTTGTAACAATGTTATATAACGGCAGTGAACATTAAAACCTGTGCAGTATGATATTAAAAATGAGAATAGCGCATAACAATAACTTTTTATGTCGATTTAAAAACAAATTGTAATGTATATAAGGTGAAGTAACTTTTGTTTATGACCATCTTTTTTGAAATAACGCGTGACATAATAATGATAAAGTAATACAATTGTAATTCGAAAAAGACGTTTATCTTCCTAAATCTTCTAATCTCGATGCAACAATTGCACATACGATGCGATATTAATTTCTTCAGTATCTCGATTGTGTATTAGTTAATCTTCAACTATTACGTTTGGAATGTTTGGATAGCAACTACAGTAGGAATGAATTATACAAATATTTGATTTCAATAATAAGTAATATTGTGTTTCACATTAACGAATTAAAATGCTGCAATTATATTCCTCGTGAATCTTTCTTTTTAAGACACATATCGGGAACTGTAAACATGCACATATGAGATAATGTAAAAAACTTGGAAAGCAAGATTAAAGAGAGGACGTATATTATACTACTGACGCGAAATAAACATTAAAAGAAATATGAATGTCTTTTAATAACTGAATAACAGTATCACAAGCATGATTCTTTAAATATATTCTGAAAATAACACATATATTGAGTTTATCACACACATTATATCTGACATGATGAGCAAATAGCAGCAATTTTTATTTAGTTCATTCATTCTTGTTTTCCCAGCAATTTGTATATTTTCCACAGCATCTTGGCTCATAAATGGAGCCCTAAGTGACACATGAATTTATTTTATTATATTTATTTTATCTGCGTAATTGTTAATAAGATACAATATCAAGCTCAAAAGATTATTAAAGCAGAAAACTAGCATTCGAATCATTCATAATTTATTCGAAATTGAGAAAAAAAATGAAATAAGTCATATATTTATTATTTATATACTTAAATATATATTGAATGACGAATAATCTTCTTGAATTATTGTGTAAACGACATTTTCTTATGAAAAATTAGAGATATTAATTTCACTTTGCGTACACTTTGTCCAAGGAAACAAAAGAGAATAGAATAAGCTGCTCGAAAAACTGATTGAATTTAGGTGTACAAGAAGTAAGTTTGCGAGAGAGATGCACTGATCATCAACTTATAATCAATCAATCTAGAAGACGATGCTACACACTTAAGAAGCCACAATCTTAGCTAATATTGATATCATTCAGCTTCCCCCGCAAGATCTTCCAACAGTTTAACTGCTTGATGTTCTTGGTTAATAATGCGTATAGATATTGCGTTTACCAGATAGATTAACAGCATATTCTGTCATACGCTTTCTTATGTGTCCGTACAAGAGAGCAGCGTACCGTTTATATTTTACTCTCTTCGGGTAATGTTTCTCTAAACAATGATAATTGATTGCGCGGCGAGTAAAAGCGCTGTTTGTAAAATCGTCCATTAAAGATATCATATGTATCGTGGTATCACAACGATATCACATATATCGAATGCATGAAAATCTGAAGTGTCGCATTACATTGCAGTTTCATCGCATCGCTTTAGATGTATGTGTTTATTCTGCGGAAATATCTCGTACGGGAGAAACGTTCTGCGATACATATTAATTAACGCGCTACATACATTTTCTGTCAATCGGGTTTTATATGTTCTTTACTCCGTATAAGTAGAAGAACTGAGTATAGAAGGGAACGCAGTCGCGTAGACGATCAATATTATAATAGATAAGACTGCTATATAGGAATACAGTCGGAGACCCGATCGCCGACATTGATACAGAAAACGTTCAGATTCGAGGGACAATCGCGACGGCATTCTCTCGCGCAGCATCGAAAGCAGATTCTTCAAAAGCACGACAATCTTAGGCCAAGGCAATTTTGGTTAACTTATCACGCTGTTACTGATCGATCGGGATCGTTATAAATAGGACGACCACCTGCTCCGAAAGCTAATCGAGTAATAAAAGCATGCAGAGAGTCCCAAAGTGATCACCTAATACTGTATATTGAAAACCGATACCCGCCGTACTCGAGATTATTATATGATTACCGAGGAATTAATGGAATGTAAGGGGATTTCTTTTTTCTCTCTTTTTTTTCCAGGAACACACGATTTAACGCATGTGTCCGCATTTGTGCTGTTTTTGAGTCTAATTTTTCAGCAATTCTCGAACTCGATGTAGACGAGATCAACATCGATAGAGACTTCCGAGAAGTAGGTTTTTCTTTTCCTCTTCTCGCGTTCAGAGTAAAAGCTTGTTCCTGGGGAAAAAGAAAAAGGTCTCGAAATATAGCTAAGGAAACAAATAGATTCCAGATCTGGAAACTCGAACACAGCAATCTTTCGGAGAGTCTCAGAAAGATCTTTCTAAATCACGATATATATCGCATTTTGATTTCCTTTCTTTTCTCTATTATCTCCAAAGAATTATTTCTCATCTTATTTATTCTTTAAACACTTCAGCTTTGTCGCTCATGATTATATATTCGAGTAGCCGCATGGTGGCTTGCATTGGTTGATGAACGATGATATAAACATAGTAAAATTCACGGTTGAGTATGCATGTATACATACATTAAAGGCCTATCAGGATAGATTTGCATAACTGCTCGCACAGCGGAATCGACCATGTCACGTGTATAACTGCAAGCGCGTCAAAGAATGCCGGAATCCGGATAAAGATTTAAAACGTTGCAAATGCCTGGAACAGATCTTAAACGTTGCAAGTGCCTGGAACAGATCTTAAGAAGTTACCTGAAGTTACAGGACCCTAACAGAAGTAAAGCCTTGAACACAATATAAAGGTACGGGCAATAGGAACAGGGAATAAGCCAGGCAACAGAAATAACTCCATTTCAACTTATAATAAAACTGAAAAACTGTGATTAATCAGATACAGGCAATAGAGAACAAAAATCCAATGCGTCGGAAATTCTGTTTCTATTCCATTGCCTATTTTATATTCCACATTGCGTTGATACACAGTTTTTGGTAAGTTAGTAGTAACGCATCTTTTCGCGCCAGTTTACAACGACGCGACGCCGCTAATCGGCGCATGACGGTAAGACTCGTAAGTAAATCTCAGTTAGGGACAAATTTAAGCGAGCTCCCCTGTAAGGCAAGGATTGTCTCAAATCACTAAGTTGAATTTCATCACTAAGCTGTTTTGAAAGGGCCGATCGATTTGGGACATTATTTGTAAATGTCATCGTTTTTACCTTCTCCCTTCCTTTTTAACTTCTCTCTGGTCTATGCGCGTTGAGATGGATGACAACCAGTTACGTTACCAGTATTATTACCTTTGCTCTTTACTTGTAGCACGTTACATTTTAATAATGCCGTTATTGTTTCGTCTGTGATTGCCTGCAAACACCTATTCTATTTTGTTGATTACTAAATAAAGTTACAGTCAATTTATACAATTCAGTTCTTGATTTATGAAATTCACTGAAATTCAGTTTCAACTTATTGTTAGTGATTTGAGACAAGCTGCATTGAAAGGGCCGATCGATTTAAAAACCGCATATGATATATTAAGTTGTTCCAAAAGTTCTTTTCGTTTTTTTTTTACTAGAAATTAATGCAAAATTTTTAATTTATAGAATAAAATGGATTGAAGTATATATGGACCATTCTACTCTACCTATTTTTAAAAAATGTTTTTAGTTTTTAATTTACTGAAAAAATATTGATCGAGATAAATGTTAATGTCATTTAAAGAGCCACATTTTTTATGACAAAAGAATTTTTTAAAGAAAGGAGCAAGTATTAGTCAAAATGGGCGAAGTCCGGAGAGTAAGGAGGATGAAATAGAACATCCCAATCAAACGCCAGCAGCTTGTTCGGAACGGCCAAAGAGAATCAAATCTCTCTTCTGGTTCTTCATCTTTCAGAACACAAAAAGAGATCGAGACACTTTTTTCAGCCAACAAACGTAACTGTTGGAAAGTTAAAAGGTAGACGAACATCAAAATATCAATAAAGAGCCGACCGAGCTACATGTCTGCTCTCCCGTTGCTAACAAAGTCGGACGCATAAAACAGGAAATGAACTTTGGGACAACCTAATACATTGTTGAGGATTTAAAAATGGCTCAGAAGCATTTAATCGTAATTGAGACTTACTTACGAGTTGGTCTTGCCGTCATGCGTCGTCTGGCGCAAAAAGATGTGCTACTGCGTCTTGTGGTGGCATAGGCCGGCACAGTAAAAATTAGGAAAAATTTGGGGAGTTGTAAAAGGTTGTAAATTAATAGGGGCACGAACTTTTTGTTATGTGCGTCTACTTGTTATGTATGTTGACTACATTTAACGATATATCTTTGTATAAAACAATTAGATTTTATGATGCGTATTAATATCACTGTGTTCATTTCAATTCTGTTCTGCAAAAGAATTATACTTCACCAACTTAGCCTCAACAGGAGTAATCTAAAATCAGTATAATTAATTTTTTTTATTTATTAGGGTCATAGTTATTGGTTCACGAATAGGATTTTGAAGAAAAATAATAATTTGGAAAATAGGAGTTACGTAAAGTCAAATTTAATCTTTTTACTGAAAAATTCGAGCTTGTAAAATAAGTAAGTAAAGAAATGGTTATGAAATTTGCGAAATTTGCCTCCGTGAACCGATACGGACAATTATGATAAACATTTGTGTCAAATATGAAGTTAATCGAATAAACTGTTCTCAGATTATCGTGGTTACAGTTTTAAAAAATGCAATTCTAATAAATGGGCACAGTGATGTTAATACTCACTCTAAAATCTAGTTTTTTATACTGATACTGTTCAATATACTTAATAGACATACGTAACAAAAAAATTTTACTCCTATTAATTCACAACTTTCCAAACTTTTCCTAATTTTTACTTCTATTAAAGTACTGTAACCCCTTAAGCGTTGCAAAATCTCGGAACAGACCTTAAATATTGTAAATGCCTGAAACATATCTTAATCATTGCAAATATCTGGAATAGACCTTTGCAAATGCCTGAAACAAATCTTAAGCATTGCAAAATCCCGGAATAGACTTTAAACGTTGCAAATGTCTACTCAGTCTAATAGACCTTAATCATGATAAATGTCCGGAATGGATCTTAAACGTTGCAAATGTCTCAAACAGATCTTAAACATTGCAAATGCCTGGAACGGATTTTAAATGTTGCCTGGAACGTACGTTCGTTAAACGTGAACGTTCCTCGAGTTCTAGCGCGTCGTATCTTTTACGATTCGCTAACGGAAAGCCCGTTGAAAAGACACAAGCAAAGGAGGCACAAGTAAACGGACGCGGATCCTCTTTTTCTACGGCGATGACGAGTACCTCTTCTTTTCGATTTGAGCTGCCCACTCGGCGAGTTAAAGTTAACTCGGCATTCGTGGAACGACGGTCGATCGTCGATGGCGGCTGATGGCGCCTTCTTAACGAAGCGGATGCACAGTACTATTTCGGGCCGCACCTGCGCGCCGATGCGACAAATTTCCCGCACATCTTGCCTGATTAGCGTCGGCAAGAGCGCGATAGAACGCGATCATTACCGCTCGCGCGCGCGACAGGGGAACGTGCGACACCCGTCACCTTGTATCGAGTGGATGACGGATACGCGGATGACGCGCTGTCTCCGACTCCGTCACCTCGGCCGACCCTGAAATATATCAATTCACCGGAGAAATTGCCGAAGCGATTCTTCACTTTCCGCGCGCGTCTC
Organism: Temnothorax nylanderi; assembly: GCF_030848795.1. Lineage (NCBI taxonomy): Eukaryota > Metazoa > Arthropoda > Insecta > Hymenoptera > Formicidae > Temnothorax > Temnothorax nylanderi. Next base: position 631,322 of record NW_027249103.1, on the reverse strand, counting down.
GACTCCGGAGTCCGGGGGCCACTCCGCCGGAATAACACGGCGCTCACGATATTGACCCTAAATTTGCAATCGATAATATTAACAGACTCGTATCAACTTCACTGAATCTATGCTATATTTTAGAAGCGCGTGTTATCTTCAGTTAGTATCAACTTCACGGAATCTATGTTATATTTTAGAAGCGCGTGTTATCTTCTTCTAGAAAACATTTAGGAGAACAAAGAGAACGCCGCGAGGCGTTAACAGACCTGATGATCTTTTAAACAAGTATATGTATATACATTTTTTTTTTAGTTTCTGCAGAAGTTTGGTAGACCGCCGCTCACATATTTGCCGTTCGGTAGAGGCGTTAAATAACGCCAGTCGCGTATGATTCTCGATGTTTTTTACTTACACCGCGAAAGGTCAGAAGATCTTGTTATAAATTACGACATGAGCGGCTCGTATTGATTTATGCTAAAGTGTACACCGCTTAGCCGGTAACGCTCTTCGATTTAACGCAATTAATCTTTCCAAAAAAAAAGTTCTCTCTTTCTCATTTTTTCTTCCTCTCGTTGCAGTGTGTAACTTCGTGGTGCACGACCGCTGTCTCAAGGCCGTCGTCTCTCCCTGCTCCAGCATCGCGGCAAGCCTGATTAAGGTAAGACAACGGGAGCTCCGTCTCCACGCCGCGCGAGGATTAACCGCCTGTGCATAAATATAACGCCTATACTTAGAATATAGGAAAGCAACCTTCCCAGGTACATCGTAAAATAAACTGAACGTTGCGATAAAATAATTTACGTGGATTATAGTTGTGAGAAAAGAAGACTGAACGGGAACGTCGAGAAGTTACTCGCTTGTTGCCGCGCGTTTACGTGTCCGAACTTCTTGGGACCCTCCCTTGGGACCCTTCACTATTAAATATTAAAGGATGTTTCGACCAATACCTTTGAGTTAAACAACATTTTGTTACTATTAACTACTATGCGTGTCAAAATTTATTATTTTAACACCATTAGTTTTTAGTTAGATTGACATTGTTTTAATGAAATTAACGACATATTGGAGTAGGAGCGATGGCGACCTGTAGGAATGGTTAAAAATGATTGAAATTGAGTGTAATTTGACGCTATGAATTTAACAGTGTTAATACAAGATGTAAGATTAACAGCGTTTCTTTATTGTATGTGTTGCAGAACCCGGTTGCACACTGTTGGTCCGAACAAGTACATCGCAAAAGGAAATTCTGCAACGTCTGTCGGAAACGATTGGATGATAATCTATGCATACACTGTGAAAGTAAGCCGGAGCTTCTATCCATAGATAAGAGATATACGAGATATCTCGATATAGGGCGTTTAGCATATTTGGGTCTCTGCGAAATGTTAATCGCGCTCTACGTTTCCCGTAGTATGCGAGTACTTCGTGCACGTAGAATGCCAAGACTTCGCGGTGGCAGACTGCAAGGAGAATGCCACATACATACCTGGGAAGGATCTGTCAGCAGTGAGGCACACTCATCATTGGCGGGAAGGCAATCTTCCGAGCAGCTCGAAATGTGCCGTATGCAAGAAGAGTTGTTTTACTGCCGAGTGCCTTGCCGGGTTTCGTTGCGAGTGGTGTGGCATGACGGTAAAAGAAAGATTCATTATTATCGCCGTTAGATCGCCTTTAACTTTTTTTTTGCGATTATTTATTCTGTTCCGTCAGCGGAATTAGAATTAGAATTAGAATTAGAATTAAATATTATATTGCATTGCTGATACTTAGTCATTTCAAGTCAAATGTGATACATAATGCTCTTACGAATAGAGAAAGAAAGCATATTTTTCGTTAGCATGATTAAAGCTTCCCTTCCCCTTGTCTCCTCGTTAAAATAGTGTTTAATGACAAATTTGATTTCGTCTCTCAGTCGCACGCGTATTGTTACAAGAATATTCCCCAAGAATGCACCTTTGGTAACTTGGAACCAATTTACCTGCCGCCACACGCAGTTAGTGTTCCGCGTACCGAAGTTCCCATGGAAGCCATCATTGGAGTAGAAGTGCGTCGTAAAGAAGTGCTGGCGCGTGAGTATTCTTGCCGTAAGTGTCTGCCGTGTTAATTACAATGTGCGTGTTAACAGGTAATTAGAATAATAGAATGAGGAATTGCGCTTTGTCACGTGCCGCAAAGCACTTTAATATTTTTTTAATCAATCCCGCCGGGAATAAAATTTGAATGTTAAAGCAATTCTCTTATAACGGAAAAAGGAGAGTGAGATTAAGGCGAGATACAGAGATTTCAATAAAATTGAATAATTTAGCCATTTAGAGGATGTCAACGCTGTAAATTAAACTGTATCTGTAATCGATAAAACACATACCCGCTTTGATAATTTACTAATGCACATGGTTATCTATAAATATATAGCATAACTATAATTTTGTGTGTATATGTAATCGCGGTAGACATATCACTTTTGGATTACGAGATCCTACGTGTCTCTAAACAAGTGATATCGATATATTAAGCTCAGATAACAAATAATGGCAAAAATATGACGTTGAGAGTTTTTGCTTGAGCTGCTCCGTTTATATAATTGAACATTGTATAAATTATCGCGTTTTCCATTGTGTGCACTGTGAATTTCATTGTTGATTAGCGCTTTATGAAGTTTTTTCAATCCATCATTCAGCATTTCCGTATTACCTATTGACACAATTAATTATTTTCACACTGTGTCTCTCATATATGTATGAGATTTTCTATTTTTACTATGCATAGCACATGTACATGTATGCAAATATGCACTGATGATTGGTAGCAAAAGATATCGTATACTATGTCAAGTTTGAAAAAAAAGAATGTATAATATATCTTAAAAAGTATTCCTTATACATTAGTAGAGAGGTAATTGTAAAAAATATAAGTAATTTTTTGGAACATAAATTTTTTGCATGACATTATTTTAGCATTCACTCACGCGTGTATAAAACCGTCGGTTTTGTAAACATATACATGTTCTTCCTTCTTTTCAGAGCATGCAACGTTGACTTTCTTCGATATGAAACGAGAAAGACCCTACCTATATTTTAAAAGATTATTATCGCCTTAAATTTTCATTGTTCCGTTGTATCATAAATTGAAAAACTACGCCTGTGTCGAATATTATCAGTAGTCAGATTTTTGTAGTCAATTTGATATTTTTAATATGTCATATAAATATATATATGTATCTATATATTTGCTACTTGCAGTTTCTTACACTCTCAGCTTTCCATACATTTCTGCAATACGATTTTTTTAAAAAGAAGTTATTAAATTATAAACATTGATTTCTTTTTATAGAGAGAAAGGGAATTGAGTTAATAATGTGGAAAAATATTACGAGATAATTTTATGGTTTACAGCAATCTTTACATAGCAGGGATTAGAAATGAATTTATGAATTATAGAAAGTGTGACTGCTGTATAATCATCATAATACATTCATGATTCAATCATTTATCATCAAATATGCCACCTGAGAATTTGTCGTGAGTCTCGTATCGTCAATTGCGACAGTAGGTGAAGATTACCAAAATGTTTGTTTCTTATCGTGCAGGGGTTTAGGATCATGACGAACGCACTATGTGAAAATTAAACTATACAAATAAAATTTTTTGTGATTTATAATCACACAAACCTTCTTAAGCAACGTTAAAGCTACGTCTGTTATATATATTTTAATTAGATATTTTGTTTACAATATATTTGTAAACTATGGCTTTTGTGGCTGGTTGCTCTTATTATAATTGCTACTTTTAATGTGCTTTTAAATAGGCATAATATATTTTAATAGATACAGCACCTATTTCATAGAGCTTCGTAATTAGATAGTATAATTAGAATTGGCGTTTACAAAATAAAAGCTAAAAGTAATGACATTTTATTTTTATAATCATAAGCCTTAGGTGTCATTAATTGTTCGATGTCAAGGAAAACAAGTCTTTGTATATAATTAAGCAAACTTACAATTAACGGACAGAGAAAAAAAGAAAGAGAGGGAGAGTAAACACAAGTCACAATAGAGTATTACGAAATACTTAAACAGAGATAAAATCTATAGATTTGAAATTGTGATAACCGTTAAAATATTCGGTCTATCTTTGCTTCTATGTGAAGATAACATCGGAGAGCAATTCGATTTCGCTGAGAGTGAACAAAACGGGGCTGCAGGCCGCCTAGCCGAAGCTTTGAGGCGCCTTTCGCTAGTTTTGCCACGTAGCTGCCATGGAAATTGTCATGCTTCCCCTCCTTATGTTCGAGGTATCTAGAATATTATCATCGTCAGACATTCATCTGTGTGAATGTACTCAATTCTAAGATGTACTTATCGTACACGAGACTGAGAGTAACTTGAAATACGCTGTAGTGATCGTTATTGTTATTATCTCTACATGTAACTACTTATTCGACATTTGCAGCTAGAATTGAGAAAGCGCTGTATTAAAAGACAATCATATTTATTTATATATATATTTTTTATTTTGCATAACAGCGATGCGAATATTTAGCTTGCTTCTGTCATACTTTTCGACATTACCGAGTGACACTTTACTTCCACATTAATATGTGTGTATATATACACACATACAAACACACTTCATATATAAACACAATAAGAAAAATAAAATATAACACACGAATCACATTTACTACGTCTATATTTAAATCATTATGCAGAGAAATAAATACATTTTATTAAAGTACAGTTGAGCTAATTTTCTGATAGACAATTTCTCATAAAATTATTTTTCTCTCTTATATGAATTTCTTTGACTCAAACAAATAAAATGTGAATATTAGCAAAGTGATACTATTCACGTGAAATTAATTTAAAAAATAGGAACGATGATATATTTGTCAAAATAGTTTTGTTTAAATTGCATATTATCTATAATATCTGTAATAAACTGTCACACGACATGCATTTACATAAATATCATAGTGCACCAACCTTTTTTTTTATAGATGTTATTTTGTTACTGTTTACGTTTTAGCATGTATGTATGTCTCGCTTCAGTGCATGCACTGTCATTCAGCCCACTGGATGCTATGAGATTCCATGACGCTTATCACTCTACTATGCAGTGAAATGAAGTTCAAGAATACTACTGACTAATTCTTCCTATCGTGTCTGTGTTCTACAAACCCATCGTAAATAATCGATGGTAAGAGATGTAATTTATTCTTGAATGATAAACAGAGTCGTTACAACGCTCTTTGTGTTTATAAAATGTTCTGAAATTTATTCATTATACTTTCCTTAGAGTACTTTCCTAAAGTATCTGTTTCATGCAAATCTCTCTTTCTCGAATATTTGTATATAATGGTGGTTATACGCCACTGCTTCCACAATTAATTTCCACAATTAATAGAAAATTAATAAATTATAAATAAATTATATGGTAATTTAATGATGAAAGTGTTGCTTACAGGATAATGTTTTAAGATTGCATTAAATTTTATTGCTTTATGATATAAAATATTTTATAACGCTTTCCAAGAGAGACACCATTAATGTTATCTGAGTAAAAAAATGAAACATTTTCTCAATTTGAATGCGGAAGAAGATGTATTATACATACATATACAGATATTTTATGTTTCATTTAGGTATTTATTGTATTCCATATTAATAATATTCTATTACATTTAGGTATTTTTGTATTTTATTAATAATATTCTAACATTCGAAGTGTGATCTTTCTTTGTGTTAATAGCGCGGAGCATATCAGAAGAATTTGGTAGCGATCCAAGGTATCGTGACAATGGAGAACCGACACAGGGTGCAGCGCATGGCCGTGATCCGCGTTCTCCTAAAGAGAAAGAAGACAAAGAAAGAGGTGACGAAGGTATTTCAATATAACTTCCGATTAATAGTTTCCAGATTTTCTCTATTTTAATCTGTGACTTTGATATTATTCTCATACAGAGATGATTAAGGTGTACGATGGCAACAATTCCTTGAGGCGGAGAATATTTCGGGTAATTTCGGTACCTAGGCAGGCTACGATAGAGCAGTTTCTCACATCGGCACTGCGCGCATTTCACATCACGAAAGATCCTAGTACGTGCATACGGACTATTTTATTTAACATAATAAATATGGATCTTGTTCGATAAATTGACTAATTGAACTAATGAACTCTTTTTCGGGAAAATTCAGGCAACTTTTACTTAACTGACCTGTATGCCGAGGAGGAAACTGAGTTATGTGACTCAACGCCTGTTTTAAATTTAAATCGCAAAGAAGGCAAACGTCCGGCTGTGTTCTTGCGATTTAAGTAAGTTTACACTAACACTTATCTAATACAAGAAAATATGTAGAATATTTTATTTCTGTATAATTTTTGATATAACAAAATGCGGTGAAAGACGAATATTATATTAGAAGTTGTACGATATCTGTATTAAAAGTAAATTAAAAAAAAATTTTTGATACAACGTGTAATTACAATATGATTTCAGAGATAATGACAGCGGAGAAGTACGAGTTTATCCTGGCAGATTGCAGGTATCAGAGTCATTCTGTATAGTACCTGTCACCGAAGCAACAACCGTCGCAGACTTAATAAACGAGGCACTGGAAAAGTTTGGCTTACAAAATTTTAACTGTGATGACTTTAGGTGCAGTGAAATTCTTTTAGACCGTGGTGGTACGTTTCGAGTTTTTGTTCAACTTATTGACGTTTGCAATTTAATCGAATATTCTTTAAAATTCCGTTTTGTGCGTTGCACGAAAAATATAAAAGTTTTATTTCTATTAGTAACGGAAAGAGTTTGTTCCTGGGATGAAAGACCCTGGGATATCGTTAAAAAGCTGGGAAAAGATTCTATTAGACAAATGGAACTGATGCGGTTTTACTTACAACTAAAGCAAGATCCCCATGGACCTAATTTGGCTTTATTCGTGGGCAACCTACCACTAAATCTTTCTGAAAGAAGTTACGAAAACATGTTAACAGAATATTTAGGAAAAGGTTGGTGATTCAATGAAAAAATGAACTATTATTTACAGAATTATAAAAATATCTTTATATATATATAATTTTTTGGATTTTGTAGAAAATAGGTTTTCATCAATTGGCCCAATTTATTACGAATATGGTTCAGTGGTTATCATATATGAAGATCTGGATACAGCGGTTAGAGCATTATACACGTTGCGAGAGACAAAATGTGAAGACAAACTTCTTTTAGGTATTTTTATTATGTATATACATATATATATTTTTTTAAATATATATTTTTATGTATCTGAGACACGAGAAAGTATAATATCGATCAATATCAAAATAGAGATTCATTGATATGGTACAGTTACATGCATACTTTTTAGCTTTTTAGTTGTAATAAGATATGTATTGAAATATTCTCTCATCTTCTTTTTTTACAAGTAATGATTTTACCGAGTATCGAGCCAAGTATGGTACCAACGGGCGTTCAACCGCTGCTCGTGTTTGTAAATGTAAAATCTGGTGGTTGCCAAGGACTCCAGCTAATTACTAGTTTTCGTAAACTATTAAATCCTTATCAAGTGTTCGATCTTGATAATGGCGGACCCCTCCCCGGGTAAGTAGATCAAAGCATTATTGCTTTAAATAATATCATATTTATTACAGTCCGAAGCACATATGATATAATTTTACGCAAGTTAGTAAGTAAGTGCTTTCTTTGTGTTGCAGACTTTACGTTTTCCGTCACATAAAGGACTACAAAATATTAGTTTGTGGTGGTGATGGAACGATAGGTTGGGTATTACAGTGTTTAGATAATGTTGGTCAGGATAGCCAATGTTCTTCTCCCGCTTGCGCTATTGTACCTTTGGGAACGGGAAACGACCTTGCTCGCGTACTATGTTGGGGTTCAGGCTACACGGGTGACGAAGATCCACTAAACTTGTTGCGAGACATTATCGATGCGGAAGAAATAATATTGGATAGGTGGACCGTAGTTTTTCATCCAGATGAGAAGGAAACAACTCAAGTAGTTTGTAACGCTGCAGGTAAGAGAGGCGCAGGTAATAAGTTTCTTAGTAACTCCGCAAACCAGTAATTTAAATAGGAGAATTCTAATGGCGAAAATGTTACAGCCTCTCAGCAAGTAGCATCGCGCCATTTGCATATTACAGGCTCTGGTACAACTAGCGAAGACAATACGCAAATATACGTAATGAATAATTATTTTGGCATTGGCGTCGATGCAGATTTGTGTCTGGACTTTCATAACGCGAGAGAGGAAAATCCTAACAAGTTCAAAAGCAGATTACGAAATAAAGGCGTGTATGTAACGATGGGTTTGCGTAAAATGGTCAGGCGTAAACCGTGCAAAGATTTACATAAAGAAATTCGATTAGAAGTAGACGGCAAATTGGTCGAGTTACCACAAGTGGAAGGAATAATAATTCTGAACATTTTAAGGTAACTATAGACTATAGAGAATGCATGTCGTTATAAAATAGGAAGAATGTTTTATACGCTATTTTAAAACGGTGCTTTTCTTTCTCGTCTAGTTGGGGTTCTGGTGCTAATCCTTGGGGACCAGATACCAAAGAAGATCAATTTTATACACCAAATCATTGGGATGGCATGTTGGAAGTTGTCGGAGTCACAGGCGTTATGCATCTTGGACAAATACAGTCGGGTTTACGTACGGCTATGAGGATAGCGCAGGTAAATTATAAAATTAATCAATAATACAGATGCTCCCTGTCTTTCCTTCCTGATGCGACATATATAAATTTATTCGTCATTGCATTTCGGTCGATATAGGGCGGGCACATAAAAATTCACTTAAACTCAGACATACCTGTACAAGTAGACGGTGAACCGTGGGTTCAGAGTCCGGGAGACATCGTGGTCTTGAAATCAGCACTCAAGGTAATACTTTGACGTAAGAGCTCTTACAAAACTCCCCCATAATTCCACAAAAATAACGGACAGAATCGTAACGTACAATATATCATTTACCACACACGATAACGTGATATCTCGATATTAGTGCAGTGATATATTTCTATTCAAATATGTCATTGGACTCGTGAAAATGTCAACAAATTAATAAACGGCGATACGAGTCAGGCGCGGTACGTGGTGCGCAAGTAAAGAAATTAATAGTTAATTAAGTTGGAATATATGTATATGTATATTATATACATTGTAATTCGTTACTTCTGTAACTATTAATTTCTTTACTTGCGCACCACGTACCGCGCCTGACTCGTATCGCCGTTTATTAATTTGTTGATATATATTTCTATGTTCTTGAAACGTAATAAACTAGATTCCTTTGCTGTTCGAGTTTAAGTAGAATAATGGGGCGTACATTCTTGTGGCACGTAAAAAACTTCTTAACAGGCGCATCCCTATTTATTAGTTTGTAGCACTTTTCGTTCCCTATTACAATACTCTACGTATTCACCGTAAAAGCGTAACCTGATTGCTGATACCTATCAGCGCATGCTTTCCTCCCCTAATTGCACTCGACTAATATCTCCTTGTTCCTTTGTTCACTTCAGGCTACCATGTTGAAGAAAAGTAAGATCAAGCGTCGCAATACCGAACCGTCGATTCTACCTGCTAATGGGGAGGGGGGCAAGAGCACGGACGAGTAATCCAACTATACCACAACTTACAACTGCTCGATCGTTTAAACGTATCTCGTAAGACGCGCCGACATCACAGCCTAGACTCCTCGACGCGCATAAGCGGAACGCACGCGCGAAAGGGGAGTCTCGGGGTGATAAACGTGCCGTCTAAAAACGATTCCATCTATACGGAAAGAAAAAAAGGAAAGGAAACTTCTCCCGATCCCTCTGTTGATGCATGTTAAAACCGATATCAACTTCCGTGATACCTTCTCGATGCCTCGATCCAATGCAGCTAGCTCGAGCTTGTAATGTCGTGGATTAGACGCATTATATATCGGATAGTAGTGTTAGCTTTACAAAACGTTTCTTCTCTACCTTCTTTTTCCACCGTATATAAGTTAACCATGAGTTTGTAATTTCCATTTTTTCTATTTCTACTTCTACTTTATACACTACTTCTACTTTGTCAGCGGTATTGACTGACAAAATTTTTATCGATTGCTCCTTTGTGCGCTTCCTGATCCTGTCCCTTCCTAGGCTACGATGCTGAAGAAGACTAAGGGTAAAATGAAGCGGCGTAACACGGAATCCAGCATGCAGTTGGCGCTTCAGGCTGCACCATCGAGCGATCCGGACGAAGACATCTTCTGAGTGAACAAACATTATGTGAAAGTGATCGAACACGTTGCGGTAGACGCAGGGCACGTAGCCACGTTAGAGAACTTGATCGACTAGCGTACGTAACAAAAAAAAAAAACAAAATCGGCCTCGAAATCGTCCGACGCGGCGTTCGCGCTGTACGAACTTAACATAAGTACTTACTTACAACTTACAACGCGAAGAAAAAAAAAACACTCGTGGAAGCAGGAGGGGACGGATAGATAAGGTTTTCAGATACACGGACACACATATAATACAGCATAAAGATCCATTATCGACTCAATAATTCTTAATGTTTGTTCTTACATTAATAGAAAATGAAACTAGATCTCATTTTTAAATGTTAAATAATTCTAGCACCATACGTAGCTCTTATCGATCGATATTTTTTTAGTAAAATTATAATAGATTTTAACACAGTAACACACGTTACCCACACATACACGTACATTAACCAGCAGTATCGAAAGGAAAAGTTGGACACGCTTACGCGTGCTTACGACTACGTTGATTTCCATTTACGTTCCAAGCTTGGTGATCGGGGACGAGGGAAGGAGATCGTAATGCATATTACGTTTCGTATGGTATTCTACCGATCTTGCAGTATTACGATACGAAACGTGTGTATCGCACGATATAAAAACACAGACCGTCAGTTGTTAATAATATATTATATATATATATACATATATATATATATAAAGAATATTTATGATTAAATATTAATATATTTACATAATATTGTATTAGTATTACGGTATTAAGTTGTGATAATTGTTATGTATGTCTGACTGCTGGGCAGTCTGGAATTCGCTGAGAACCAGTGGCAGTCAGTTTTTTTCTAGGATACGGTTAAGAAGAAGGTAAAAAAAAAGAAGAAAATTAATGTAAACTTTCGTAAACGATAAGACCGCATTGCGGGCTAAGCGCTTTGCCGATCCGTCTCCGCGGCGAGGAATGTAATGGCGCGATCCCATGGTACGGAACGTATGCGTAATGCGGAATTGTGACGGAACGAAGTCCGTCCGCGGACATTCCGCTGCTGAAATCTGTTTTCTCAATGTCCCATGAAGCGGAACTCGCGGAAGCGCAATTGGCGCATGTCAGTCACAAAGATTCCTTCCCACAGATTCCTTCATTATGTATATCTATCGGAACAGTGTATATATTATTGACACGCACACATGCTGCGCTTTCGCGTTTTCCTCTACATGGAACAATTGGAAAATACATTTTAGCGGAGCGCAATTGGCGGAATATCTGCGAAATACAATACTTATGCGAATCGGAATCACACACATCATGAATTCCATTCACCCGTCAATGGAATTCATGAATGTGACGGGTGAATGTCAGCCTATGAAACTGTCAACAATTGCTAACATTCAACAATATAAATTCTGAAAAATTGTTTGTCATTTGCGGGTTATTGTATAAATTGAAACAAAGTTGGTGTGTGCTTAAAAAGCAGGAATTACGCCGTAAAAAATTGTAAAGTTATGCTCATTATATATAATCGCGAAAAGAAATAAAAATAAAAAATAACGAAACTATTGGATGCGATCTATATTTAGCATGGAAAAAAGATTATTATAAGGGGCAAGTGAGAATCTTGTGAAGAAAATACTGGCCCCGAAGATAGGGAAATATATGCGGATTATAATTTTAGAATGGCACCTCAAGTATTTGAAGCATTATTAACATTGGTCGAACTAGTCATTGTTAAACATGATTGTACGTTGTTCGCGAACCTATTTCACCTTGCACTCGGCTCCAGATTGTAGTTCCGTACAATCATTGCGGATAAAATATAAACTTGTGGGTAAGAAATCGGCGGAACGTACGTAAAAAAAACGGTCGAACTAATTACGAGCGTTCCGTATCATGGGATCGCGTCAAAAGCGGACGAAAGGAATCGCGTTACACAAAATGTCAAGAGAGTCGGATTGGCAATGTACTGACACCACCTCACTGGCTCTGACAGGCTCCTGTAAACGACGAAAGCTCGGTGATGCCGCACACATTCCACTGTAACACGAAAGCGGCGAAGGGGTGGAAACGCGAAGAGATATGTATATTTATAAACCATGCCAAAAAGGAAAGACGAGGGAGAGACGGAGGGCTTGGGGCGTTCGTGACGGGCGACGAACCACGGGGACAGATCTGTTCTTCTTCGAGAGATGCTTTAAACAAACGGACTGTTTTCTCGAGCTTCCAAGGTCCTCGATCCTTGGTGTACCGACGCGCACGAGTCATCGAGTGCCATCATTGATCACCGAGCGATCGCCGAGACGAGTAACGACAAAAAAAAAAAAGAAAATACCTTTTACCTGATGTCGCTCTCGGACACACACGGACGCACATATACGTTCACGTTGGATCTTCGCTGGGCATCGGTGCGATTTGGAGGAAAAGCAAAAGAAAGAGAGAAAAGTGAAAAAGACAAGACAACTTCGGTGCCAAAACAATTGTACATAATATATTATAAAAGTAGGGACTACATATAAGAGACGGATTCGCCAGTTAATCGCGATGGCATTTAATGCGCCGGACGTGAGAGAAAGTAGTGCGGGGGTGGGTGGGAGGGAGCGGGAGGGGGGCGGGGGTTCTTAACGTTAAGAGTATTCTTCGGGAAAAAGGGGGAAGGGGGGAGGGAAGGGGACTCTTTTGAATTACGTACACATTGCGTTGTTTCGTGTAAACGTTTAACAAAACAAGACAAACAAACAAAAAATGAAAAAGCGGGGGGGTGGGAACAGCGCGTACCTTTGATACGTGGAAGGTGACCGTGGGAGGACCGATAGGACTTCTTTAGTACGCTTTTAGTACGCGCTGTGTGAAACTTAGTTAATTATCTAACTAGACCTCTCTTGTGGCTGTCTTCGATTATGAAAAATGACTATAAAAAAAAAAAGAAAAGATGAAACTTAAATCCACTGGCAACCAAATTTGAGCGGAGGCCATCATGCCCGGATGATTGAACGGGCCTCCGGGTGTCACAACCTGCCAATGATGTAAATCGCGGCTCGATTATTCATGTTATATCCGGTGTAGCGACGTGGATAATCACATCGGCGGCAGATTGGAGAAAAAAAACATTTGTTAATTTGACCAAACTATAGTATATTTGCTGTTGCTATAAAAAATAGAGAAACAATAAGCTATGAACAATCTACGTATAATAAATCAATGTATGTGCTACAAGCTGGATAGTGCTTTATTCTGAATCCCTGCGTTAAGTTTACCTCCGTATTTATGCTTTCCCCTACGATTTTCACCCGACTTTACAAATTTCCTTAGGCGACTTTGACTAAATTCTGATTAACTTTAGTCGCTTGCAACATTTTGTTAAAATGGACGGAATTATTAATTCTTCGTTGTTTGACACATGAGAAGAGAGATTAGTTTTGTTCACTGCAACTCGTATAGCTCGAATTTTGCTGCGCGAGCAATTCTGCCAGTTGAATTTTAACGATCGATTCGGAGTTCAGCCGAAGTGCCCTTCTCTGGTGCTTCTTATTTTTTAGATTTATGAAAAATTCTGAAAAAAATGTCAACTTTTTCAGTTATTTTCAGAAATAATTAAATGAGAATTTTCGGAATATTTCAGTATATTATACACCCCTTAAATACTCTTTTATTATAGATAATTTCATTTCTTATGAAAAAACGTCGTGAACGCGAAAATCTTCTGCAAATAGAGAAAATGAGTTAGAATAATTACGAAGAACAAATAAAACATTCATACTATTTAGTACTTACGTCCTTGAATCACCTTAGATAATTTTTATAAAAGTGGTGTAAACACAGAGCATCTTTTTTTCTCGAATACGTCATGACGTCACGCGCATCGCGCATGTGCAAAAGACCGGTTCCGGATCTAGCGATGGATGGCGTACATACACGTGCAGTCGAGTGATGTAGGTTATTCGTTCGCTGAAGAATATTAAATTGTGATTTTAATTTAGAGCGTATCAATTTATTGTTTCGTCATGCCTGCTGTAGACAGAATCACGTAAGTCATTTGTCACGTATCTCGGTGCATTTACGTAATTAAATTCATTAACACCGTAATTACGCATTCAAAGTAATATACATTGTATACAGAAGCTGCGGTCCACTTGACGCTACAAATGCTTTGAAGCGTTCTTCTTCTCCTTCTTTCTTTATTAAAAGAAAGGAGAAGAGGCATGCTTCGAAGCATTTGTAGCATCAAGTGGACCGCAGCCAGTCATATGAGTAGATACCATTTAGCATCATAATTTTGTATGATATACTTTTGTAGAAAGCCAACTACGCATAGGGGCAAGAAAGCTATATTGAAGAAGGAGCCCAAGTTGGTGGAAAATGCCAAGGAAGCTTTATGCCTCAGGGGTAAACGCACGTCGCAGATTGTCACTGATTTTATGAAGGATTTGGTAAGCAAACGTGCAAATAACTTTTATTAATGTCGCTCCAACTTGTTATGTCAATTCTCTGAAAATCTCGACAGAGTTTTTAAATTACAAATCAATTATAATATCTTCCAGTACGATCTGAAGAAACCCAACGCGCAAATGATGAAACAGAAAAATGATGTACTGCCATTTGAAGATATTACACCCGTTGAAAAATTCGCGCTCAAGTACAACGCGTCCCTCTTCATGATGGCTTCGCACAATAAGAAACGCCCGCACAATCTTGTGATGGGTCGAATGTACGAGCACACGTTATTGGACATGACGGAATTTGGCGTAGAGAATTATAAAGGATTAAAGGACTTCAAAGTTGAGAAGATCACCTCGGGAATAAAGCCACTGTTGATCTTTAACGGTGAACTTTTTGAGAGTAACCACGAGTACGTCAGGATCAAAAACTTGCTCGTCGACATGTTCTTGAGGGAAGAGGTTCAAAAGATCAGATTGCAAGGTCTTGAACATGTTATAAGTTTCACAGCTGTTGAGAATAAAATACTTTTGCGCAGTTACAGGTGAGATGGAAATGGAAGTAAATATTTATTTTTTCAAATTTTTTTACTGACTCCTTAAAGATACCAATAATGTAAAATGTCATGTAAAAATGAATATTGCAATAGCGTGAATACATAAAAAAAACGAGGTTATAATTTTAATTTCGAATTATTGTATATATATTGATCAATATATGTTTTCAGGATACTTTTGAAAAAGTCCAACACGAAAACACCTAGGATAGAACTGGAGGAAATAGGACCACGTGCCGATTTAGTGTTTAGACGCAACAAATTCGCCTCTGAAGATTTATTCAAGCGAGCTTGTAAGAGACCTAAGGCACTCAAGGTATTATTTTATAAATATAATTATTTGACTTTTATAAATCAATATAGTAAAAAGATGAACGTTTTAATCTAATAATTATTATTGTACAGGTGAAGACGAAAAAGAATATCTCTAAAGATACGTTTGGAACATCGTATGGCCGTATACATGTTGGAGCACAAAATATCAATAGTATTCAAACGAGAAAGATGAAAGGCTTAAAGAAAACATTGTCCGAGAAGAAGAGTGAAAAGAGAAAAATTGCTGACGATAATAACGATGGCGCGAAGAAATTAAAAGAAACTTCGGATTGAAAGATCGATTGGGCTATTTATATATAATTAAATGAAAAGAATGTAATTTTAATACATTTTTTTATTAGAGATATAATTATTTCCAACTCCAGCTGGCGTCATTTTGTTGATCCTGCAATCAGTAATATAGATCTCGTATGTAATCTTTTTAACATTTTTTAAATCTTTAAATATGATTATTGGTAAATTTTTACCTTTACCGTTATCCCACAAGTGGATAAACATTTTCGTACATTATCGCATTCTTTCAATAAAATTGTATCCTTTGGATTTTGCTCAAGCGCTCGGATTCTGACGGCCCTCCTGAAGTTCAGAAAATGATCAATAATGTCTTCAACCTGTCTATTTTCTGCTGTTGATTTTGTGGATTGTGAAATGCCAAGCTTCGAGAGAATATTCGAAAGATAATTCGAAACGGCGGCAACAGCGCTTACATTATTACTGTGAGATGGTGTCTGCAATTAAAAATAAATAAATGATTAATAATATGTGTTACGCCCGCGCTGAGCCGGCCCTTAAGTTCGAGCCGAATCGAGCTGCTTTTAAAAAGTCGCGAAGCGTTCTCTGGGACGACTAAAACTATTATTTACAAACGGGTGCAAACGGATGTCTTGGAGCCGCGCTGTCGTGCCGTGCAAATGTGTTTGCATGTGTCGCACTGTATCTTATCTTTAATAAAGTTTTTTCCCACAACTTTGTATCTTTATTTCCATGAATTCGGGAATGTGCGGACGTAGACGCGAGTGTACACGCAAGTGAGTCACGGGCGCAATAATACGAATAGTACAATACAAATAAAGTTGCGACATAGAGACATTATTAATGATGTATTTTTTATATCGACTTACATTATCTTGATGAAGCATTTTGTTTCCTATCCTAACAAGATTTATAATCGCATGCATTGCTTTTGAAGTGTCAAAATCATCTGCCAATGCCGAGTAAACCCGACTTCTTGTGTCATGCAAAGTCTGAAAAATATTTAAATTAGTTTAACATATTTAGCACTGCAACATCTTTTTCTTATATTATATATGTATATCTATTTATTTGTGATTCAAAGAGGAAATCGAATATTCATCTTGGGGAGTATTAAAAAAAAATAAATTTGTTATATGCAGTAAGAATTAAATTGATAACTTACTGTAAACAAAAGATTTTCGTCAATTTCACCAGCTTTAAATCTTCCAGCAACATAATTATCACAGTCGTTTATGAAATTATCAAGCTTCTTGGTTACCGACATCGCAGCTTGCATGACTTCATCCGAGAATTCGATACCTGCAATGGAATCCAGTTGATTACATATGGATTGAATTACACGAAATTGATTGTTAAACATTTATTGTACGTACCATTTCGATAATGAGAAAGTAGACAGAGCATTCTAAGATGATTTGCCGAATAGTTTTCGAGATAATCTTGTATGCTTATAGTATTCTTTAGACTCTTCGACATCTTCACATCTCCTTTCAGGCTTAAATGGCCACAGTGAAGCCAGTAATTAACCCATTGGTCGACATCGTGATAACAGCAAGACTGTGCCTCTTCATTCTCGTGATGTGGAAAAATCAAATCTACTCCACCACTGTGCATATCTATAGAATTTCCAAAGACTGCGCTGATAAAAACACATACTACAGTACACATCGGTGCGTCATACGGGTGAATAAATGTTAATTAAATTTTGCTATACAGAAATAATTAAGTGAATAATACGCATAACGTTCTGAGCAAAAATATAAATCTAAAATTTAAAAGTTCATACAAAAGAATTTTCATATAAAGCACATGCAGAAAAGACGTAACTTTTAAAATTACCTTGCAATTGCGCTGCATTCTATATGCCATCCTGGTCTGCCGCAGCCCCATGGAGCTTTCCAAGATGGTTCGTTATCTTTTGCTGCTTTCCATAGTGCAAAGTCTAATACTGATTTTTTACCCGCAACAGGCTGATCATTTGCTACATCAGGTAGAATTGATAATTTACCATAGTTTTTGTACTTGCTGGTATTAAAATAAACAGATCCTATAAAATATGATTTATGAATAAATAGAAATCACACAATTTTTCTATAGTAACAAGATTGGAATGTTAACGAGTGTCATACCATCTTTTGCAACGTAACCATCATCCTTGGCTATAAGCTTCTCAATGAACTGAACAATTTGCGGTACATAGTCTGTAACTCTACAGTGTAAGTATGGCTCGCGAATATTCAACTTGTTCATGTCCGCAAAAAATTCAGACTCAAAATGCCTGGACAAAGTCTTGAAATCTTTTTCACTTTCAATGGAACGTCTTATTATTTTGTCATCAATATCGGTTATACCCATAACTAGTAACACATCTATATTAAAATAATCCGACAGAATTCGTCGAATGATATCAGATTTTATGTAAGTGCTGCAAAAGATAATAAAAAAGTAAATTAGTCTTTTATGTAACAGACATCTAAAACTATAAGCAGATTGACTAACATCTTTGAGCTGAGTTTGTTTGTTACAATCAAAATAATAATAAATATCCAGGCAGAATTATATAAATTACGATATTAATATTAAATATTATAATCTTGACAATCAAAACGCATTCCATTACTGTACATATAAAATAATCGTCTTAAGTTAAATATTAATCCTTCAATTAACAACAGGCTAAACATAATAGTAACAAACGACGCGCGCTCAAGTACTTGCAAAATTTTTTATTACGTTGCGTGTCCGATGTGCGCCGAGTCATACACCGTAGGTCCGCAGATGTACCACTTTAAAATATTTTTTGTTTTCAGGATCAGCGGCACTTTGCACTTCGTTATCGGGTTATATACAGACACTTCGGTTTGATGTCCCACCGGTTTTATCCACTCCGGTCTGTTTCGACGTCTCGCCTCGGTGTTTACGAAACGTTTGCAAAGTCGAATCGACTTACGCGTTACACGAGTCGCATTCATTCTTTCTTATTTTGGTAATTATTCAGTTTACACCCCTCACCTCCGATTTTGATGAACTTAGGCTTATTCGACGCGTTTTTGCTCAAAACGACCGAATCTGGCAGAAAAAAGTGTCGCTCTGCCACGCGAAGCGAGATATTAACAGTTAAAGTTGACAGGAATCAGGTTATGATTCCCGTCATACCGACGAGATGTAGCGACTGGTAGCGACATAAACATGCCCCGCGGGGGCATATGCGCATGCTCAGTGGCCGCACGCGCATGCAAAACTGCGCCAATTTTAAATATGATGACTGGTCAATCATGCGGAATAATCAAGCGTCTTAATTCAAGCAGTTAGGTATCACGCTGAGAGTTTGTTTAGTTTTATTATGCGGGGGAAGGGGTTCCGCCGCAGGCTACTTCTATGTAAAAATCACAACTTCTATAAAGCAGGGCATATACACACGTGTGTATGCCCTGCTTTAACGGAAATCACAACTTCTATAAAGCAGGACATACACACGCGTGTGTGCCCTGCTTTAACGAAAATCACAACTTCTATAAAGCAGGGCATACACACGTGTGTGTGTGTGTGTGTGCCCAGTACATGCGTGGGCGGGGAAATTTTGCTCTCCTGCACCCCCCTCCCCATGCATGTACTTTATAATTTCGCTTTACAACTTAGCATGTACTTTAAGTTGTAAAGCGAGTTCCACGCTGCCTACCGGCGGGGTGGGTGCGGGGGAGGGGGGGGCCGAAGGCCCGCCCCTCGCACCCCCCCGTTGTGTGTGTGTGTGTGTGTGTGTGTCCACGCGAAACGAGGTGCCACATGGGTTCATGACGCGCTTTACAACTTAAAGTACATGCTAAGTTGTAAAGCGAAATTATAAAGTACATGCATGGAAAGGGGGGTGCAGGGGAGCAAAATCCCTTCGCCCACGCATGTACTTAAACGAGCTTGTAAAGCGCGTCATGAACCCATGTGGCACCTCGTTTCGCGTGGACACACACACACACACACACACAACGGGGGGGTGCGAGGGGCGGGCCTTCGGCCCCCCCCTCCCCCGCACCCACCCCGCCGGTAGGCAGCGTGGAACTCGCTTTACAACTTAAAGTACATGCTAAGTTGTAAAGCGAAATTATAAAGTACATGCATGAGGAGGGGGGTGCAGGGGAGCAAAATCCCCCCGCCCACGCATGTACTTAAACGAGCTTGTAAAGCGCGTCATGAACCCATGTGGCACCTCGTTTCGCGTGGACACACACACACACACAGACGTGTGTATGCCCTGCTTTATAGAAGTTGTGATTTTCGTTGAAGCAGGGCACACACACGTGTGTATATGCCCTGCTTTATAGAAGTTGTGATTTTTACATAGAAGTAGCCTGCAGCGGAACCCCTTCCCCCGCATAATAAAACTAAACAAACTCCCAGCGTGATACCTAACTACTTGAATCAAGACGCTTGGTTATTCCGCACGATTGACCAGTCAATAGTCATCATATTTAAAATTGGCGCACTTTTGCATGCGCGTGCGGCCACTGAGCATGCGCGTGCGGCCACTGAGCATGCGTATGTGGCCGCAGGCCGCAGGGCATGTTCAGTGTTGCTACATCTCGTCGGTATGATGGGAATCATAACCTGATTCCTGTCAACTTTAACTGTTAATATCTCGCTTCGCGTGGCAGAGCGACACTTTTTTCTGCCAGATTCGGTTGTTTTGAGCAAAAACGCGTCGATTAAGCCTAAGTTCATCAAAATCGGAGGTGAGGGGTGTAAACTGAATAATTACCCTTATTTTATTTTATTTTCTAGCTATACCGATAATTGTTTTAAATCTATCTACGATTTATTTTTTTCCCTTCAGAAAAAACTAGGTTAGATCCGCTCGAGTGTCTTCATCACCTATCAGATATCGAGATATTGGTTGGTTATTTAGCATAGAACTTCTTAAACTTGCATTATAACTGATTCTCTCATTAATTAAAACTTTTCGAATGATTTTATTGAATTTCTTAACGAAGACCGATATTCTAACCTATAAAAACTGCACATTGCACAGGTCAGGGAGAAATTTGAGAAAGGTCCTCGGGCGTGATCGGGCCATTTCGGCCTTCTTCGTGGGACCGTCGAAACCCCCCGTACACTACCGCCAGTACATCCATTTTCGAAATTGGTACTACGTAGCCGCGTTCATTTTCCGACACTGTCGATAAAATATCATTCTGGTGCGCGTCCGCGCTACATTTGCAAATGTAGTGGTGTTATATGTATAGAGATTAAATAATAAAAAAATTATTAGATTTTTATAATTAACGTATATATTTAAAAAAGAGTTTTCAGTTTACTTTCTAATATATTAGTATTGTAGCTTAGGAATTACTGCATGTTTACACGTAAATATACAAAGAATATAGATTTAATGAAACTTGTATATAATATCAGTGATAACTGGCAAGATCAACTAATGTTTCTGCTGCGTTTCCCCAAAATCAGATAATTAATACTCGATCCAGGCGATAAAAGCAAAAATAAGAAACTTTGGAATATATATCTTTATTTTTCGTTTAAAAGTTTGTAATTTTGAAAAATTAATCAAGTTGTGAATATAAAATAAATCGCGCAGCTGTATCAAATATACCCGATGTTATACCTGAAAAGCATGATGATACATATTTATTGATTATTTATTAAAAATGTAATTTTACATAATATTATATTTTTGCGATATTAATAATAAACTCAATTATTGTATACTGTACGTGCAATATTAAAATTTAATTGCGTATTTTCGGTTAATCAACGCTTTTATTATAATTATATCCATTTGACTCGCGTAGTGTCACATGATACCGGACCGAAGATGCATCTTCGAATATTTCGTGGTTATTATAACGGAACGTGATAGACACGGAATGGATTGATTTCGGGACGACTGGCGTCACAACTCATTTAATTAGTAAGTAAAATTTGCATCAACCCTGTATATTTATTCTTTGTAATAACGTGCATTTAACCATCGTGGTATAGAGATTCGGCATTAGCACATTGACGATTTATAAATTAAAACGCATATTTCGCAAGATTTATTCGGCCGAAAATGTATCGCGCGAATATTCGATGATTACATTTTTCAATATTGAAGTTTTGGCGTGGATATCAACCTACAATTTTAACGTGCATATTTAATTTTCATCATATATATAATTAAGGCCGATTCTACAATCAGTCGATATCGTAGTCGTAAGTATGTCAGAACGCAGCCGATGGTCCAATGAGAGAATTTCTTTTTCGAAAACGAATTTTCCTCATTGGACCATCGGTTACGTTCCGAACATCTGACTTCGACATACGACTGCATGATTATTATTATAGAACCGGCCTGATGCGAAAGAGCGACCGCTATATAAGGCAAGAGTAAATTATTTATTGCTAGAATAAGAAAATGCATGAACGCGAATATAAGAACGGGGCGCGTATGTATAGTGATGCCGTTCTCATTGAACGTGAAGTTGACCGCGCGCGAGACGATTCGAAGTGCCTCCGCCATATTGATGACGTTCTCCTGCGTTCATTTCCAGAACACGGCGGACACGGTACGGATCGGCTCCGGGACGAGTGGCGTCGCGACTCATTTAATTGCAGGTAAGAGTAACTTTCATTAATCTTGCATGCATTATTTACTGCGGTATCTATCGCGTATAGTATCGATTCAATGCTCGGGTATTAACGATTTGTAAAAATATACGTATTACACGCGAGATACTTGTTCGGTCGAAGGCGCGACCGCGTCGCGCGGGCAAGTGACGATTGTAGTTTCCAATGTCGCGAATATCGCGGATATCTGTTAAAAATATTAGTACATCTATTCGCTAGAAAATAACGATCGTAATAATAGGCGCGCTTATATAGTTATTTGATTTTCGAAGTCGGAAAATTCATGATCGCGAAGTTGAGAGCGCGACGCGTAGCGACGCCGCGCCGCGGCGCGCCGTGACGCTCTTGGCGCGCGAAGTTGACCGCACGGAAAAAATTTTGGGGCAGTAGCTGACGCAATTGCGATTGTTGCAGCGCAAACCGGAGATGAGTTTCGCGTTCACGATTCGAAACAATGCTCTCTTTTTTTTGGGACAGCTGCTCTCCCAAACTGCGACGACTGCGATCTGAAAGCGTTGGTAATGCAGATACTTTCGTACATACAAGAGGCAGCACTGTCTTTACCATTGGGTACACACAGTACAATTTAAGAACATTACCGACATTTCGCGCGTCAGATGTCTCCCCGTGATTCGGGAAAGTTGCTCTCTGCAATGTTTGGGACAGTTACTCGCCCAAATTCGAGTCGGCAGTCCACTCAACTGTGATGTGAGAGCAGGCCACTCATAATTTTTTCCGTGTAGGTGGAAGAAGAAAAACGCCGTGACTCGCGTTTGGATGACATCTCTGCTCCAAAGGTTGAAGAGCCTTAAAATATCGAGGGACAAAATGTCAAGTAAGTACTATACATTTTTTATCACTAACTAACTCACTATAACTAACTCACTTACGATAATTCACTCATTTACGCGGAGTATATTATCGTAAGTGACTACATAAGTAACGCTCGCGTAAACGTGTATAGTCCAGTCATTTTAGATGGCTTCTGTGCAAAAAAATTAGAAACTACTTTTTTTTTAATTGCTTTATTTTGTTATTTTAAATAACATATTAAAAATCGAGAACGATATCGGCAGGGCTAAAAAAGTTATTCAAGATCAAAGGTCACGAAAATCAGTTTTTTGCGAAAATCTCGTTTTGTATGGCTCGGAGGTCAATTAAGGTGGTTACAAAAAAGAAAGATCATGAAATTCTCTACAAAAATTCTATTCATTTTTCACGTACGATGAACCGTTTGCGAAATACAAAGTGACGAATGTGTACGTCGAGCGTTGTATCCATTTCCGCACCACCTTTGAGGTAAGATACAAGGCGCGTAAAGCTAACTTTACACTTGTATTTCGCCACTTTGTATTTCGCAAACGGTTCATCGTACGTGAAAAATGAATAGAACCATTTTTGTAGAGAATTTCATGATCTTTCTTTTTTGTAACCACCTTAATTGACCTCCGAGTCATACAAAACGAGATTTTCGCAAAAAACTTATTTTCGTGACCTTTGATCTTGAATAACTTTTTTAGCCCTGCCGATATCGTTCTCGATTTTTAATATGTTATTTAAAACAATGAAATAAAGCGATTAAAAAAAAGTAGTTTCTAATTTTTTGCACAGAAAACCTAAAATGACTGGACTAGTGTGTAGTATCACTCACTCACTCACTTTATATAACTTTTACACCTTGCGAATTATCTCTCTTTCTTTTTGACTGAACGCGTTATTCCTATGATGGTCACAAATGATTCTCACATACAATAAGAAAATTACACCACACGCACGCCAATATAGTTAACCCTTAAAGTGTATACGTTTTTTTCGGTACTTTTTAAGTATACGTGGGTCTGTCACATTCAACGCTATATTAAAGTATTTTAAAAAATCTAAAAAAATTCATGAAACATCTGTCTACATTGTAACTGACGATTTGATAGTTATTTTGATAAACATCGTTTATTTAATATCTTCTAACAGGTTTGCAAGTTTTACATACCTATATAATACGAGCATATATAATTACGAGCAAATATCACTTGGCTTGGACGCCGTAGACCCACGTATACATGTTAAGGGTTAATTTAATTTAATTATATTACAGATTTTATTATTATTATCTTCTTTCAGATGAAAATGAGATTAAAAAAGAAGATGATGAGAGCGATATGTTCCTCAGTGATGAGGAAAATGGAGGTGATCCGTTTTTTTCGGTACTTTTTAAGTATACGTGGGTCTGTCACATTCAACGCTATATTAAAGTATTTTAAAAAATCTAAAAAAATTCATGAAACATCTGTCTACATTGTAACTGACGATTTGATAGTTATTTTGATAAACATCGTTTATTTAATATCTTCTAACAGGTTTGCAAGTTTTACATACCTATATAATACGAGCATATATAATTACGAGCAAATATCACTTGGCTTGGACGCCGTAGACCCACGTATACATGTTAAGGGTTAATTTAATTTAATTATATTACAGATTTTATTATTATTATCTTCTTTCAGATGAAAATGAGATTAAAAAAGAAGATGATGAGAGCGATATGTTCCTCAGTGATGAGGAAAATGGAGGTGATCCGCCTCCATGCAAGCAGCTGCAGCAGCTGCAGAAAATGAGCAGCAAAGTGCAGCAATTGCTGAAACAGCAGCATCTGCAGCAGCAGCAGCAGCAGCGAGAAAATCAAGCGCTGTCGCTGCAAATTAAGAAGTTGCAATTGCAATTGCAGCGGCAGCAGGAGCAGCTGCAGCTACAGCAACCGCAACAAGCGCAGCAACCGCAGCCGCAACCGGAACAGCCGGAGCAGCAGCGGCAACAGCCGCAGCAAGAGAGAAATAGTATGTATTTCTTTCTATATTAATAGTATCATTTTTATCTATTATTTTTTATTATTAATTACATACACATATTCCGTTTATAATATTCCTTTATTTCTTTTAGGACTCCGACGAAGAATGGCAGGCGGGCGATCGCGCGCGCGCTGGTATTTCCAGCGGGGCCGCCCCTGGGGACGAGGCCGTTAATTTGTAATAAAAAATTACTATACATGAATAATTAAAAATTACTACATGAAAAATTACTACCTGATTGATTATTAAAGATGTATGTATGTATATTGCTTAGTTGTTTAATTATAAATATACCCTACTAATACCCTATTATTAGATTAATAAGACTTTTTATATATTTTTATAATAGCATAAGCGTGTAATAAATATATGAATATTGCGTAATAATTATTGCGATTATATATGTACTATCGGCAATATATGCACCCCAGTACCGGGTCTGTACCGCATCCGAAGCTTGGCCAAGCTCTGGCTGCGGTATGAATTTTGTGATTAAATGTTTATTGCGATTATATATATATATACTATCGGCAATATATACACCTCAGTGCTCGGCCTGTACCGCAACCAGAGCTTGGCCTGTCTTGCAGCCTATATTGGCCCACGTCTGTATTTTGTAACGGCCCGTTATAGGACCGACTTTTAAACCAGTACTGGGACAAGATTGGTTGCCAACTCTTGGCCGCCGATACTGGGCCAATGTTGGACCAGTTAAACAACATCGGCAATTTCTACGTGGGTAAAATTATTTGGTTCAGTAGCTTTTCGGTTGTCATAACTGTAATTATTACATTTTACACGAAAATAAGTGCAGTAATGATAGTTATTGGCATAGGCAAAATCGTTATTTATTGAAATTTATTGAGCACAATTAGTTCTCCTTATATTTTACACAAGTAAATCTATATTAAAAGTTGTTTTTGAAATTGTGTTTACATAGTATCTTAAGTTTATCCTTTACACACACAAACACACGGTGTACATAGGCGTATGCTCGTATATTTGATGTATGTTTTATATTTAAATTTATTCTCTGTAATACCCACACGATGCATACTAACAATACATATCAAAGTCTTATGTTACACTGGCGCAATAATAATTATAGTTATTTGACAAAATACGGAATCTCTGATTTTTGGCGCACAGCTACCGCCACTGTCGTTTATTCCCTCTTTTTTCTTTTTATTATTATTACTTATTTATTTACGTACGCGAGAACCGCGAACTTCCCTCGCTATTATTACTTTACGAAGTATTTTAAAATTTAGATTACAAATAGAGCGCCTCCGACTCTCTCGTCGGACCGTTTCCAACATATTTAATCGTTGACTTTTTATCAAAGGGACAATAATCTCGCCGTTTAAAGTGAACCAGAAAGCTCGCATACGTCAGAACACAATATTTCCATATTTTCGTCTTTATATTTTCGTCGCTTATTTGTCGCCATATGGTTGTCTTCTGTCGCACATCCTAAGAAATCTTTTTATTTTTTTCATGCAATGCATACCGATCACTTTCTTCGTACAACTTAAAACTAGATGGCTATGTCTGATGCTAAACGTACGATCGAAAGAGTATGAAAAAATCATAAATAAATATACAATATTATATAAAAAATACCTCTACACTTTACGCACTCTCGTTCTTTAATAATTGCGTGACACCAAGTATCGGCTTATTGTTAACGGGGGGGGGGGGGGGGGGAGGCAGGAATATTTGTTACGCGCGCGCGTATTTTTTTTCTCTTTTAATTGCCGCATCCTGGTGAATGTGAGATCTCTGATTCCTCTAACATCTACATCGTATAGTTTGAGACATTGAGCGAATACAGCGGAGTCTGTTAATCGATAGTGCGTTATATTACTTACTATTTGGGGAAAAGTGATTCAAAGACAAAGATTAAAGTTTAAATGCAAACAGAGTCTGTGCGTATTTCCTGATTTAAAAAAAAAGGAATAATACTAAACTGGATAAAAATTGCTTGTAGATCGGTGCTATATCCGAATTTGTGGGACAACACATAACGAATGTCAAGATATCATTTACAAATAACATCCGAAAGATTAACGCAGGTTTTCTACACGCTTTTACATTTCCTTCACGTTTGCATTGTTCGGCACTCTTTTTTTTTCTTAAAAAAGGTAAATTTCAATCGGCGAAGTTCTCATACTAAACTTGCGAACATTGCTAAATGTTATCCTTAACGCAAAAGAAAAGGGATACAAGTAGTTAATTAACGCGAACGCGTTGCTCTTTATTACAATCGGCGCCGGCCACGTGTCATCTCGCCTTCGGCGAGACGAGTCGTGGTAGTTACACTATACAACAACAATATCGAATTCGTTCGAACAACAGTTGCTTTCGCGCCACGATCTTTTATGAGTCAATCAGAATGAGAGTGATGTAAATTGTCCTCAACATTCTTTTCTTAACAAATTAGATGAGAAAAGTATATAGTAATTCCTATTTTTTTCTCTGTCTGTCTCTCCTTTAAAATGTTTCTTTTTCTTACATCACTCCCATTATAAACTCATATGTCAGAGACGGGCGCGCGATTACCTACATCACAAATCAATTTATGTTTCCTCGAATTTCATCTGAAAGCTTAGAGCGATCTAATAAACAGATAACTACTCAATAATCGAGTTCTAATATATATCGCATATCGTACAAAATTATCTTATTTGTAATTAAATCCAACACTAGAACAATTATTTTGACCGTTATAAATATGTTCTAGTGAACTATAAAGTCCATATTTTAATAAACTCTTAATTAATATTAATAAAACAAGTTGTAAAAGAGAACTCTACGTTTTTTTTTATAGTTCGGAATAAAATTTTTACTTTCTCTCATTAAAACAGGGTAAAACATTAAAACGGAAACGTCTGAATATTTCCGCCACTTATACGTGGACATGTAAAAAGACTCGTCAGAGAAAAGTTACATTATTTATTGAGGAAATACAGTGATACACATTTATCGTATCAAAAACTTTTCCCCAAGGCGCTTTCCATGCCCATTCACGAAAACTCGCTTTCCGTTCAAATATCTCACTCAATAAGGCATGAAATCATTTCTCTACACAATCGTCGATTATCAACAATGGTAACATACGACGTACAGCAATCTTGAACGTAAGTACAGCAGTACGGCTATAATAAAAACCGTGGAAACGATTTGCGATTTATTCGATCGAGGGTAAACGCGAATAAAAAATAAAATTAAAAAAAGAACAAGCCCGTCTCTGTTATATGGCACCTTCGCGCATTACAAATCCTGCGCCTTGCTCAGTCTTCTCAAAGTTTTGCGCGTGACGAAGCTATCGTGCGGATTCTTTACGATGATCACCATCATCATCATTATCATCATTATCATCATTATCATCATTATCATCATCATTATCGGATGTGATCGTCGTAGCGTTTCGTCCGACTTCTCAAGTCTTTTATTCCAACGAGAAGCTCGCGAGGAATAGTTGCGTCGATGATCGATCGCGACCCTTGGAGTCGCGCCTTCTCGTTTCATCCGCCTTCTCGAATTTCTACTCTGCGCTATCGGCAACTCTATAACGCTCGTTCTGAATAAAACGGCCTACGCTAAGTGGGTACTATACAGGTAGCGGGTAACTATAAAACCGAGGAGAAAAAGAAGACGTTTCTCCCGTTGCCATAACGTCAAAGCCCGTCAACGTACGTTCGTACTTCTTTCTTAAACGTACGCAGTACTTCGTAAAAGTAGACGAGTTAAAATATATCGAAAGAAGTCTCAAGTCTGCAACATGTCAATATTTCATTTCGAAAGTTAAATAATTTTAAAATTTGCGAATCT
Organism: Temnothorax nylanderi; assembly: GCF_030848795.1. Lineage (NCBI taxonomy): Eukaryota > Metazoa > Arthropoda > Insecta > Hymenoptera > Formicidae > Temnothorax > Temnothorax nylanderi. Next base: position 602,197 of record NW_027249103.1, on the reverse strand, counting down.
GCTTCAATTTTACTTCGCTTGACCTTATTATATATGCAAATAAATGCCGCATGAAACCGACAAGAGTTCTGTTTAAATTACAAGGGGTATGTTGATGAATTTGAATGATAATTAAAACATATTCCGTGAATGCGTCGTGAAATCGTGAAATCATGAAATGCGAGAGACAAATAATTTCTCTTTTTTTCCCCTTTAACTGGGGAATCTTCCTCTTAAACGAGGAAAATGTGGGATGAAGACCGGACCAGGATCGAACCCACGACTTTTAGTTATTATTATTACTAAACATCCGCTTTAGCGCGGAGCCACGCGTCATCCCACATTTTTTAACGTATTTTAATTTTCAATAAAAGATTTATTTTATAATTCCTGATTGTACCTTCCTCACGGGAATGAAATGACTGAACAGGGTAAAAAAAAATCACGAGAAAGAGTGCAATTATTGTAAAGACAATTTTCGATTTACATAGTAGAGATTCGCAATCGAAATAAATTCTAATTCTTTTCTAATCCATTTATTTTTTACACACTCATATATTTAATAATAATCTGTTTTAGAAATCATTAAAATTAAATTTCAGTGTAATCGTTCGATTTATTTCATAATGTACTTTAAAATTTCTAAAAATAAAAAGCAGTTTTAAGAAATATTTTTTATCTTATTTAAAAATCTATAAATTGTTTAATTGGAAGTACTACTGCAGTTCAATGATAGTAAAATAATGATTAGGACATCTAGAATTAGAATTTTTCAACAATTAAAATTTTAATAGCATATACATATAAATGAACCCACTCGAAAATAATATCGAACGAAAATTCGTAGAACGGTACAGAAGATGCTGGATTACATCATCAAAACAATAGACAATCGCGCGACTAACTTTATCCTACTAATCACACTAAATCGTTGCGTTCGCCATCTATTTCCACCGGCGTTGTTTGATTTACACGCAGAGGCGGACGAAGTGCTATTTCGATTTTTAACTCGTATCTACGAGTATTCGTCAAAATCAACGTATCAAACATTTTCAACAACCAAAATTCATCTTTTCACGTAACTTGAGTAGACATATTGGCATATCAATATCGTTTACAATATCGATAAATAATAAAAATTAGTATTGTAACGCTTTTAGAGTTCAATTATAAACGTTACTAGCTAAATTTATATTTATGATAATAAGCTCTGGAAATAAATTCTGCATTAGATTAATTATTATTATTAGAGAATTATTTATAGAAAAGACGAGAAAGAGAATATAACTTCTTTTTATTGCAGAGAATGTTTTAAAAACTTCTGTCGTAAATTTTTTAAATCGATTTTGGGTCGACTTTTTCTGCGGGAAAAATCAAATAAGTGATATTCGCGAATATTGTAGATATGAGTTAAAAACTGCAGAGGAACTCACCGTTCTCCGCGCCGCGCGGAACAACGGCGCACTTTTTTTTTACACGTAATTATTGCCAACTCTCCGATAACATTCATCGAACAACGATTTCTCGATCGGTCGACGGAACGGAACGGCGAACGTACGCTCTGCCTCGGGATCAAAATAGCGCGTTCGCTCCGCCACGAGTTTTACGGACGGTTGAAAAACAGTTCAATCCCTTTTCCCGGCTCCAACCAACCACTATCACAAATCATTCGGTAAAGCGCATAATCTATATGTGTATATATGTTATATATATATACTCCGCGCGATTTCATTAATTACTTTCATCGTCGAACGAATCCTCTATTTATAACACTCGTAGTAAAGGTCTAACAATCTCTACCGGTGGGGGGCGGGGGGCCGCGGCGCCTCCTTCGAAGAACCTCCTCACTTAACGCGTACGTGTGGATCGATGTGTACTTTTATTTTCTTTTTCTTTCTCGAGGGGGGCGGAGGGGGGGGGGGAGGAGGGAGGAGGGAGGGGAGAACATTAAGAGACGTTTAGGAGAGAAATGGAATCGTGAATTACGATGCAGCTTGCTGAAATCATGTCGTTGGCGCGTTCGAGGAAGGCGGCGGGTCGGTGCGCCAGATTGAGCTGCCCGAATGGCTGATCGTAGTGATCTAGAAGAGGCAGATAGATCGTAATTAAAGACTGTGTTATCTCTAGTTAGCGAATAACGTTAATTGCAAGCGACAACATCGCGCTTATATCAATCCTGAATTAGTTTACGAGTCCTTTGTAATTTTCTTTACAGGTCAATGTCGCCAATCTCGCCGTAATTTTGCATTGTCAAGTATTCTCAGTATGATACTCTTGTTCTCGAGAAAGTTCAATGACGCTCGAAAGCTGAGGGTGAAAATGTATACTATCAAAGAATCATTCTACAATTATTCTTTACGAAGTTATATAAATTTTTATTACGACATTTTCGCCACTGATTCAAAGTGGTTTTTTTTTAATTTTGTCGAGGAGAATACTAGGTCTCTCGGAATACTTAAATTATTTAGTGCTTAAACCAAAATTTATATTTTCTCAGTTAGTTTTAGAAAATTTTGTAGCACTTAAGGAAAGGACTCTTGATGAAACGTAATGATAAACCTGTCGAGATTGTAACAAAACGTTTCCGAACACTTTAGCATGCCTAATACCTTATTGTCGTGTCCGATCAATGGTGTCTCCGCCGTAGTTTCGTCGCTGGAACGATTCATGTACGGGTGTGGCGGTGGCACGTAAATCGGTTTAGAATGACTGGCGACTTGCGCGTAAATCGTCGGCTCCTGGATAGGCTGTCTGCGCGTCAAAGTCGACATGGGCAGCAGCTGGGGCCGTTGGATGCTAGAGATTTGCACGGGCTGGTAGCAATTCGGAGGTATTCGTCGGTTTCCCCTTAGCGCTAATTCGACGTATGTTAGCTCGGTGCCCTGCTAAGAACAATATTACTCTCAGAATTTGAACAACATAATTTAATCGATCAAGAATCCGATTCGGACATATCGATATCCGGATTCGGACCGATATCGGATTACGTACATTTGTAATAAAACCGATTAGTCGATTTATCACAGCTGGGAAAAGGAAATAAAGTCATAACTGTGAATTATAGTAAATTAATTGATTAGAAATGCTTTAAGAAAACGCGAAGATTTTATACTATAATAATTTTGGCGTACAGATATTATAGAATTGATATAATTTTTTTGAAATAGATAAATACGAATTGTTATTTGTTGCTCAATTTTTTACGAATAAAAATAATATTGTGGGTCTGATCTAAAAAGTTACTTAAGTATATATATTTTTTAATTAAGTGCAAAGTTATATTGAGCTGTATTTACTTTCAATGAGATTTTTATAAAAACAGTAATGGTTACATATAATTAGAAATTAATTGTGACTTGCGACACCTAAATGTTAAATTTGCTATTGTCTTAGATTCATAATTACTGAGCTTACGTTGTTTGCTGGTGTGAAGGTATTTGTTTCCGGACGTTGCAGTACGTATCGCGGTGATGCACTCTTGCACAGCTCTGCATATGAATTCTCTATGATATAATAAAGTACAGGAATCACTGTTACGCCTTAGAGTTTATAGTTCGAGGAGTTATATATATATATATATATATATATATATATATACGTAATTATAAAATAAATTAAAGCAAAAAGCTCGTTTTGTTATAAATATTATTTTATATTTAAATAAAGAAACCGTCAACAAAGTTTTATATGATAGTCATGCATCGCTTGCTAGCGTTATATTCTTACTAATAAAGAAACCTCCCAAACTCGAAAATTTTGATTTTGATGAAACTTTACACATAAAGAGGTAAATAGACAAATTTCGAAATTTTCAATTGCAGCTGAAAAACGATTATAAGGGATGAAACTATCTTTTATAGAGGTATGTAGAGCAGTTTTTTGCTTTTCTCGATATATCTCGAAAAGTATTAAAAAAAATATTTTACACAAAAATTTCATGGTAAGAACACTTCTATTTAAGCACATAAATAATATTTTGAAAAAAATTATTACCTATTATTTTAATTTTTGGGTTCGCGAGGTTTCTCTTGTGAGATAATCTATTGATGATTGAATTTATTTATGGTAAAGAGTATTCCGGCAATTAATAATGATGATAACAAGAGCGATTTGTCTTACACGGGGGGGGGCGTTTATCATGCAATCACCGGATAAACCAGATCGAGGAGCATGCTGCGAAGCGAAGTGACAGGTACTCTCGCCTACCGTTCCCGTGTGGTATTATATCGGGATTCTTCTCAAAGCTCTCGATGCTATCGGCACTGAGGGGCAAGGTCGACGATTTGTCACGGGGGGACGAGGCGCCGGTCCCCGACGCCGCCAGGTTCGCCATGCCGCCGTCGTCATGAGAGTCCTCCTGAGATCGAGGTCGATAGCGGAGTTTGACAGCCAGCACGATCACGAAGATCACCAGGAGCAGCCCCGCTGTGGCTCCTACCACCGCGCCCAATAGCGGACCAGACAGCGACAGCATAACTGGCGTGAGGGCTGTAAATTGTGTCCAATTGTTTCGGGGCGAATACGAAGAAAGGGGGAGAATAATGACGGAGAGTAGTCGAATTTCGCGAAGGAAAGTAAAGTAGCTGCAATAATGATCCTTTGAATTTTATACTACAATTAACTATCCCCATTGTCGCTCGACCGAGAAGTGCAGGAAACATCATAATAATCAGTACAGATAATGTATCTTTTTCTTTGTAACGAAAGAGACTTTTCGTAAAAAATATTCTATTTAAATTTAAATTAAGTATTACAGATATATATTAAAGTTAAAGATATTTTCATATGCGTTGGAGTCTGCCTAATCATTCCTGCAGTTTATCACGATTTGCACTGTTAAAGGTTAGAGGATGAAATTTAAACCAATACCATGAGTTAAATTTATTTTGTTATTTTTAACTACCATGTGCGTCAAAATTTATTAGTTTGAAACAAAATAGGATTATTTTAACTCAATTGGTTTAGTCAAATTAACATTGTTTTAGTTAAATTAACTACATATTGAGTAGGAGCAGTGGCGACCTATGGAATAGTTAAAAATTACTCAAAATTGAGTTGAATTTAACCCTATGAATTTAACAGTGTGGGTCATTTACGGAATGCAATGAGAATTTATACTCACCCCCCCTCCCTTGCCCGTTTTTACCGGAAACTACAAGTGATTTGTTCAATCTTTAAATATTATACAAAAGGAACGACGTCGTTACGCGTTCCGTCGAGGATGTCGAAAACGTGATTTCTTATCTTGCATATTTTGCAAGAGAAATGTGTTAACAAAGATCGGAAAATGCATAAAACGCGATAAAGGAAACTGCTTCGCTACGTCGCGATTTCCTCGTGAATGTCGATTCGATTATGGATAAAGCATTTTCGATAACAAAAGCGGCTTTGCCGTGTCTTTTGTACGATCACGGTACGTAATCCTTATGGAGAAAGCTCCGAGTTTTGTTTACAGTTCGACTACTTTTATCGCGACTGACCGAATCAAGACAATCGCGTTGCCCCAGATTTGCGAGAAATCAAATGCGGCGCTTGATCTTTTCGCAGAGAACTCGCCATGTCTCTTCTCGTGTAATTTTTTTTCTTTTCCTGCTGCCAATAATTATTACGACAACTCTTGTTGACAATAATTAACAATAATCATTCATCGTTAATTTACTATACAAATAATTTTTTTTACTATGTTCGCTAAGAAAAAATATATTGCGACACGAGCTCGTGAAAAAAGGGAGGGAAAAAAATATATGCGCGTCTCGCGTGACGGAAATATTTATAAGCGAGTGTCGCGCGTAAATTTATAAATGCAAATTGTGACAGATTACGACGATCGCGTGAGTTAATGCACGTGCTCGCTCGCCTATGGTGTCGGGGGTCGTTACTCGTTCGACAAGAGGGAAGCTCGAGGGTTGCTCGAGGAAGACAACATCCTTTGATGAAGAAACGAACGACGACGGGGTGAATGCGCCCCGCGTGTTCGACCGCGAGGATCTTACGAATACTCTTTATTCGGATCCTTTTATTCGCGTGCGATTAAAGTCCGTATAAAGTATATAGCTGGCAACATAAATCCAACTCGGAAGCGGGAACGCCATGCCGCAAGCGTAGCATCCTGTACAAGTACCCTGTACGTACGCGTCTGATACCTTGGGAATACACGCGATAGGTACGCGTATGCGCATAGGTATATGTGTACGTATGTGCGGCGTAGACCGTAAAAAATATCGTCGTAAAAAATGCGCGTATATAAGGTATAAGGTTTTCTCTTAGCTGTGACGCGATCATAAAGACAGCTTCGCCGGCTTCGCATTGGAATCTACCTACGTGGTAATATTCCCGGAGTTTATCGCGACCTTCCTGGTCGATTTACGGAATGCAATGAGAATTTATAATACCTCTCCCCTCCTGCGCGTATCTTAGAAATAATCGAATTATATTGTGCCGGCGTTGTTACTTCTGTTACTACCATGGCTGTTAATATCCGTCCGAGCATCGCTAAACATCCGAATAATTCATTCGGAGTATAAAAAAAAAAGAAATAAAACGGTAAATTAAAATTCTCTGCATTTTATCCCGGTTTTTATCCAGAGTATAGCTTCTATTAAAGGTTCATTCTCTTGTTCGCAGATATTTTCAGTTATTTTCGTTTTAAAATGTGGTGCTCATTACAAAGTTGAAAATCCGACAAAACTCGCTTTTGCGATTAACAGATAGATATTTAGCCAGTAGAAATTCGATTCTCGAGCGACAGCTTCGCGACTTTTTTCAGCGAAATGCCAAATCCGCGTACGCCATTTTCCGTAAGAGGCGAAGCCCGAGGTTCATGGAAAAATAATCCCTCTCAAATACGCAGTCGTCGAGTGTTTGCGCAGATCATAGATCATACAACCGCATTAGCAATGAATTTGGGATTCAAATGCACTCCATTCTCAACTCTCCTGCGGTATACTCAAGTTCGAGGCTAATCAAAACCCACTTATATCCGCGAACTCTGTTAAATGAATGCCTCTCCGCTGGCTCTCGTCCTTGTTCCGGGCCCCGTTTCCTTTCCCCGCCTCTTCCTCCCAAAGTAATATTAAAGCCAAGGATGCGTCAACATTCGCGGCTATCAAACTAAGCTAATGACGATTTGAATTCATGCTTCTGTACGTGCGCGGAAAATCTATTTTGTCAGATTTGCGAATCTTCAAGTATATCCTTTTACTTGAACGCAGTTTCGAAGAAGAGTAAGGGAGTGATCATGGACGGAAGTTCTTTGCGAGAGTTTATATATTGTATTGAAATATAATATGAGAAAAGATATTTCACTAATACAAAAAAAAAAAAACAAAGAAGATAGCAGAGCTTGGTTAAGAATTTTATTGTTTGCAATTAAAGAAACCGTATCGAGTTTTTAAATTAAACTTGAAGAACAGCATGTTTCGTAATAGCGGATACAATAAAAGATAACGGAAATAATAAAAAAATAACTTATATGTTTTCATTATACAGAAAATCAAATATATACTTTTTGATCTTTTATTAATTGACGTTTTCGTAACATCTGTCATTTTGTATCAGGTTTCTCAATTAAAGATTTTCCCGAACGCGCCTTGCGGAGTGACGTTTTGTATTGAATTGAATAAATTTGTATAAAATAGATACGAATAAAGAAGCACGCAATGTGTGCCATATTCAATCAATGTTTGTGAACTTTTTGTAGTCATAAAATGAAGCGAGATAAATGTAACCGTCTTCGAACACCAGATTAATTTAAATTAGACCTTCCAGATTTATTCCGGACTTGTCTTACGAAACACCTCATGATACAATAGACGGATGTGAACAAATCTCTGGTGCATGACTCGAGCTCTTCGTACAATAATGCCGCGTTCCGTTGTGCGCGTCACTTATACGTGCAGCTTCATTGTCTTCGAACTTAAGCCGCTTTCGGTGACCTTATCTATTAATTTACGAAAGATTAATTGAAAGCGCTAGTCCTGAAATTCCCTCGTGCTACACGCTACACGTTAACGTTGCCTCGCAGAATCTACTTTATTCGGGAAGCTTAAGATTGTTTGATCGTAGCAGCCTGCTGTCTAGCGAGCGTGGCGGAAACATTGCAAGTAAATAAAACATTGGAATTCGCGTAAATGCGCTTAAAGCGTGTCTCGATAAAGTCTATACAGCGAGATGCCTCGATACATTTCGTAGAATACGTTACCGAGCTAAAATTTTTATTAAATTAAATATGTCAACGTACAGGGCAAGCGACTGATTGCACATTCAAGTTTTATAGTTTTCGACACGTCCGTTTAGGGATAACATTTCTCGCGATACTTGAGGGATATTCACGTACGTCGCCGCTGAAGATCAAGCTGGAAGATTGGGCTTTGGCCGCAGAGCAATTTCGGATGAATGCTTCTCGACAGGATTTACACGTACACGGCGGTCGCCTTAGCGGTATCCCCTCGAAAGTTCTTCCGACTTTGCTCTCACGTGCGCGTGCTAACTGCTCGCGAGATGCGCCAGGGTAAACCGACTTCCGCCAAGAAAGCGGCGAAACCTTTGATTAGCGTATGTCCGCACCGGTTATCTTCGTGGTATCGTAATATCGCTCGTACATATCCATGATCAGCGACGAAAGTGTAATGCAATAATCGCATAATCGCATTTAAGATCAAGTACACGCGTCACGTTACCGGGTACGAAATACGCCGTGCGCTAGCGTGGGTCGGGACTGTTTACGTAAACGATTTTCCGTGGGTGTCATCGCGAAAACTAACAAACGCGGCGGAAGATAGTGGATTATTACATTCGTTTATGGTAATGCTTGTCACGCGGAGGCACCGCTTGAACTTATAAGAATGTTTCGCAGAATAGAGGACACATATGAAAATACGCCACGTAATAAATCATTTGAAATTTATAACTTTCTGTACTTTTTGAAATAAATTTATAGAGACAGCGACCATGTTGAGATTTAATAGTATATGAATTTTACATTTATACGGATTTAATAAAGTTAATGAATATTTCTCATTTATTCCAATTTTCACTTATGTATAGATGTGAAACTAGATATAAAACTGATAAATTTTTAAATGAGATGAGAGATATTCACAATACAGCCGAATAAATTATAATTACTTTGAAATAACTAAGTATTATATATTTTTGTAGTACGCGCGCCTCGCGGAAACGTCTAGCGAAATTAGATTTTTTTCATCTCTCATTATGTCACCTATTAAATATGATTAATATGCAGCAGAGAAATTAAAAGAATATGATCATATGTCTGTCACACAACGTGTTCAGACATTAACACGAACCCATTAACGCGCTTTATTGAATAAAATTGAATTTGATATATAAATTATTTCTTTGATATTCTAAATATTGCAGCATAAGGATTTGCTGCATTTAAATATGAACGAAGAGCCGCCCCTTTAAACATTTTTAATTAAATGTACGACGGTGACATCGCACCAACAGACTGTAACTTTTTTCCCCTGTTCGCTAAACTTTACATTAAAAAAACAAAGAGAAAAGTTTATATTCAATTAATTAACATGCAAAAGCATCAGCAGTACTTTTTAATTCATACGCACTTTTTCTTCTTGTATCTCAACTTATGTACATAATATGGAAAAATTAAGGAGGATACACAGTCACGAGTACATGCAAGAAAAATCCGCTAGCGGAAGTTTGAGTAGTTGAAGAAACTCGAAATATAATCACAACTAATATAGGCGGTAACAAGACACCTCTACTAAGCTTGATCAAGGAAAATATTCTTACAACAACGGCCACGTGGCTTAACGCTAACACGAATCTGGCGCATGCAAGATCTGACCGTATCGTACAAACAGTGTAACAATATATTCCGCAAGTCAATTGCGGAATTCCCTTGGTGATTGCCTTTAACTCGATGGTTCCAGTTCCTCGATGGACGTGGTAAAAAAAAAAAAACTTGTGGTACGTGCGCAAAACAAATATGCAAATTTCGAGATACTTCGTGATGAATTTGCCGAAGTGTTGACTTGTCGGGCGGTTTCCAGTTTCCACCGACTGAGCATTTTCATCGCGAACGAATCGCCGCGCTGTGTAGAATATTAGTCTGTTACGGCACGCGTTGCACGATTCGGATAGAACGTTTTTCTACGAAGCGTTCGTCGCAACAGCTTCCACCGACCGTATAGATAGACGTACGAGACTAATATTGACTAATAATTGGTTAATAGAAAGAAATTTTTATAATCTATTCAAAAACAAAGACATGGAAAGATAGCGCCAGTTTAAAAGTAATTTCGAGCTTCTTGCTCAAAACAAGAACTGCAGAATTTTATAAAAGAAAAGATAAATTCGCTTAATAATTTAATCGATAGCTGTAAATTATTATTATTCTATAAATTTCACGCGAAGATACTATTTTCTGACTCCTCAAAACTATATCACCGTTCGGTTAAAGCTGAGGGAATGGAGACGTAAAAGTACGTAAGGGATTAAACTACTGTACGACATCGCAAGAAGTAATTACATACAAGCGGATGTGATCAAAAGATAAAACAAACGAACTACTTGGGCTTTCAAATGGCTAGAAATAAAAACAGAAATCGCAGACGACCTAATATCTGCTTATTCCTCCTTCGTTATGTACATAATTCTGATCTATTTTACTGCATCACAATTTTCATATCTATTACTGATAGCCTTAGGGATAATTCGGGAACAGCAGTATTCGAACGGTGTAAATTCAAACGGATAGTAGAACGAGTATACTCGGATGAACATATCTCTCGCGAGTATGAGTCGTTTGATTTCGGAATCTCGCGAACGCGATGCGACGGTACTCTTCTCCAAGACGTCACCGGCCGGGAGAAGGACAATTTGAATTGTACAAGTGGTAAAGAATCGACGATAATCGATTTTTGTAGCTCGCCCGAACACAACGACGACGTCGCTCATCGCCGCTTTGACGAGCCGTCGCGCAAAAGCACCATCAGGGACACAATAACGGGGGGGCGAGGGCATAGGGCGTGAGGGCGGGTTGGTAGGACGATCCATTGTGTATCTGGGCCCTACCTGGGTAACGGTGGTGCTCCTTATTGGTATTACCCTCCTGAACAAAGTGCGGACTGTGGAGGACCGTGGCGTCGCTCATGGCGTGCGCCGTCATGATCCTGAGGGACAGCATGAGGCCGGACGAGCTCCTCTCGGCCGGCAGATTGGTCACCTCGAGCATGCTCGGCGTCAGGCTCGTTGCGGACGCCAGCAGCCGTCTGGTGTCGGCGTCGAAGACCTGCAGGACGTAGGTGGCCGTGTTCGCGTCGAAGTACTCGCTCTCGGCGCAGCTCACCCGCACGGTCGTCCGGCTCTCCTCGCGGATCGTGCAATTCTCCGGCGAGGGTGGTTGCGCCAGCCTCTCACCTGCTATCGGAAGTGGCACAACACACCAGCCTCAGCCTTCGTCTAACTGATTCGCGAGCGCGCGAGAGGATAGTTTCGAAGGGAAGCGGGGAAGTCGAAGGCAACTTCGACGGCAACGCGAGGCCGAGAGTCGTTTTACGAGTAGGGAAAATGAATGGTGGGAGATCACGATTGGACAATAGCGATGCCTGGTAGGCTTGTTCTAAGCAATGAACTTTGGGGTAATCGACGAGCTCGTGTCATGTTGCAATTAAAGACAGACTGACGAACAAGCAGTTAGAAAGTTTTCTCGTCTGTACAGATCTGAGAAATCGAAGGGTTGGAAATTAGAACTTATACAATCTTATTGTAAAGAAAAATTCAATCGCAGGCGATATGTCTTGTTTCTTTTATGAATTTTACGAATTTTGTGGTAAAAGATACGCATCAAGATTATATCGATATTCAAAGTTTTCGAAATTGATAAACAGGATGCTTTTATATAAAATCACAATTGGATGCATGGAACAGCTCATATTCGAAAATATCCTACGTGTTCGTTAATGTCTTTATCAGTTGGAAATGGGGAAAACATTTATCCAAACATTCATTCAACGCATTAATTTCTCTTGTATTTTCTAGACGGATCCTAAATTGGATTTATTTTCGAGAAGATTGATTGACCGCGAAAATAATCGGCATTTTTCACTCTCGTAATTTACTGCAATCCATCGAGGAATCGTCAAGACATGTATACCTGAACGAACGGAGCTTAATCAGTCGTAATATTGCCCGCCATAATGCGGGCCCTCGCGTTTCCGCGAGCTTGATGGCGCGCGATCTCTTCGAGAGAGCTCGATCACGCCGATGGATTTCCATGAAATGTGCCAATCGTTCGTCACGCTGTGCGCACCGACGTATTTTAATGCAAAACGTCAAAATGCAATCGATACCTGCCAGTCATCGAACGAGACGAGCCGATCCGTGCGCGTATTTTTGTCATTTTTATCGCCTCGAAAGCTGCCATTCGAGCGGCGTGCAGTCGTTTAACGCAGTCTATAGCTTTCATATTGCGCGAGCAAAGTATATCTTCTTCAAATGTCCAAGCCCGAATTCAGATTTCAACGAATGTAAGAAATACAGATTCGTTTTTCGTCGATGTACAACTTTCAGTCTTCTAAAAAAAATTCGCGCGATATTTCTTCCTTCAGTGCGATTCGTGGAACAGAGTTTAACTAAACATTTTAAGAACCAAACTTGCGGCGCTTTCGAACTCGGATTTTTTTCTTCCTTCGCAAAAGCAGCGCGTATCGCAAAGTCTTGTTAGTTCAGGCGGCGGCGGCGGTGGGGTCGGATATAAATCGAGCGAGAGTAGCGTAAGGAAAGGCGATTTGTAACGAAGGAGGGCCAGCTGATGCGAAATAGGAAAGCCTTTTATAGTCTGGTTTACCCCTATCTCGGGATCCCGCTGCAGCCCAGGCCGCAGTAGAGCGGATAAACGACGGAGTCCGACGGGTTCCGCAGCCGCCTATTAGCCGCGCATTATTAACGCGCGTAACACCGCTTAACGTCTGTCTACGTGCCATCCACAGGTTAATCGTGAGCAATTAGTTAGAAGAATGCGGCAGAGCGGACCGGGGTCGCCGGCGCTTAAATTAGGCCGAGAAATTTGTTTAATGGGGTTACAGCGTGAAGCTACTACCGAAAATGCAGTACCCGCGCGACGCGGATGAATTTAGGAGCACAGGCTAAAGTATATTCTAACAGCGAAACTTTAGTGCTTTCAGTTTAAGCATCGTCCCGATTAAAGGAACGTAATTTGTGCTTGGATTTTATTTAAATCAAGATATTTATCATTACATTGAAGAACAGGATCATGAAATATTGAAAATATATAGGTATGCTTGAGAAGAGGTTATCTCTTTATTAATTAACGTCGGATTCGTGTAAAATAAATATTGTGCCGATAAATAATTATCAACGAGCTCTGATAAGTAAGAGATTTATAACAAGATTTTCTCTCTCTTCAAGAGAAAAGAAACAGCAAGATAGATGCATTTACCTTTTCGAGACAGCCTGTATATAATATTGATGCGTGCAGTTATTACTAATTATCTTGTTTACTTCGCCTTTGAATTGCCGATATTGATTACGTTTATACAGTGGCTTTATAATCTGTGTGATTTTATAACTACCGTATATACTATCTGATCCAAAATTTTTCTCCTTTTTTATCATAATGATCAATTAAATATGAGCCTATTTTACACTCTAAACATTTAAATCAATCTCTTTTGATATATATATATCAGAAATTGTAGTTTAAGAATAAAAAAAGAAGTTCCTATTTAAATGATCATTATGATTAAAAGAAGAACAATTTTGAATCGGATAGTATACAGCAGTTATTAAACCGGATTATAAACCGTTGTGTAAACGTAGTCAGTAGGTAATTATTATTGATAATGAAAATGAAGGTACGAAACGGTCATTGACGACGAGCGATCATGCGTCGGTGTACATCTAATAATTACGTACGTTTCATAAGTACGTCTGCTACGATCTCGATGCAGTTCTCTACACGTAACTCTCTAGGACGCTTACAGCTTCACATGACATACGTGTGCTTTGATTGAAGTAAAGAGATAATACCGCCATATATAATGATGAATAAACGCGGATTTCGGACGGACGGAACCAATATCATCGTAACTCGCAAAAAATGTATTTGTTTCATATGTTATACGGAAAAAGAAAATTTTACATACATGATCCATTATATTCTGTCAGGTACCATTATTACCGAAACATAATATTATTCGTTCCTGAATAATATTCATGTTCGGAAAGTTAATAAGCGTCATATCATTGTCAAAGTATTTTGTGTTTGTGATAGCGAACAAATGATAAAAATAATATTGGATAGAGTATATAAGCTGAAGTGCACAAAATGACGGATTATTTCGAAAGAATGCTTTCTTCAAGCAGCTTTCATTATGAATTCATTATGATATTCATTATGATTCTTTCTGTTGTAATAACTTCGTAATTTAACTGCGGCTTATTCGATTGTCATCGTATCTTAAAGAAGTATTATTAAATTTTTTTTTTCATCTGAGAAGAAATAACAAAATCACGTCAAAGCAGATAAAGTACCGCGCTTTCTTTGGAATATATACATATATATCTGTTGTTGTAAGTTATTTATAAGTATTTTTGGTTAAAACTTAAATTTACTTGTTTTCAAATAGATTTTGTATGTAATGAGTCACTCCCTGAGGAAGTTATAAAATATACGTTGGCAGTGTGTAGAGGAAGATGAAATAAATAGTTGTTTATAATTTATCGTTAAACATACATTTGACATTAGCGTCAGTGAATATTCTATGTCCCATTTATTAAACAGCCTCGCTTAATTGTTCCCTAATTAAATTATGAGCTACATTTCCGCGACGGGGGAGGGGGAGATCGAATTCCATTATAAACTTATTACTGATATTCGAACTTTTCCGTACGTATATCCTGTAGTTTGTTTGTCCAACTCCGGGCGGTAATGAGGAATATCTAGTGTAAAGTGTCTGGATGATCTCGCGCGAATCAACACAAATGCACGATATTATGGGCCGTGTGCGCGAGTGCGCGTAATATACTCGTGAACTTTCATGCGGCCACTCAAAAAGCCGCTGAAATCGA
Source organism: Temnothorax nylanderi (assembly GCF_030848795.1). Lineage (NCBI taxonomy): Eukaryota > Metazoa > Arthropoda > Insecta > Hymenoptera > Formicidae > Temnothorax > Temnothorax nylanderi. The sequence goes on along the minus strand of NW_027249103.1, from coordinate 587,140 downwards.
GTTACGATGTTATTGCACGAGAGAGGATCAACATGTTCACACGAGCTCTACGATGCAAGGCCGTGCAGCGTAGCGAACAGTGCTCAAAATATTAGATCGATTCATAAGCAATATCCGTCTACGATGCTTCCTTTATATCGCGCCTTCCATTTATATATTCCCGCATGCATTTACGACGATATTCGTCGCTTTACGCCGCGGTGGCAAAGTATACGGGCGGTATTGTTACGGCATTGGCGCGATCGGGAGACTACGCGCGAGCGACTATTCGATAAACTATCGAGTCTATTACGCCGAGATTGAGAAGATTTCTCACCCGAGGGTGAGGAAAACGTAATTCTGAAATTACTTAGATAATGTTCAAAATCCTTCGACGTAGTAAAATAAAAACCTAAATAAAATCTGTGTGAAATTTAATGTCTTAAATATCCGTAAAACCACATATACATGGAATTTCTTTATAAGTAGTTGAGAAATACTTGTAAATTAGTGAACATGAAGCGTATATAAAAATGTATCTGAATTTTTAAATGAATTACTGCTGTTATAATTTCTATTATTATCATTACTGTTACCACTATTGTTAGCGTTATTACTATTGCAGTTCTATCATAATGAGAACTCCACTCGAAACACAAAGCTGCTTAAAACTCCGCGGAACATCCTTCCAATCTCTATCTATAACGATACCGCACCACTTCAGAATGCTTCGCGTTGTTCGAGGCTTACTTATGAATCGTCTGGGCAAGTACATCGTGGACGACTTCGTGGTCGATCGCGGATCGACTCGTGATCGATCATTCTCTCAGTACGGTTGTTCGCGGCCGGACGACTCACCTGTTCGCCTCTCAGGGAGATTCAGGGTGGTGGCGCGAAAATGCACGGTCTCGCTGCGACCTTTGGCGTTAGTCGAGTAAATGGAAACCTCGTAGTTGCTGCCGGGGTCCAGATTGCTGACGGAGAAGACGGGCACCTTGCTCGTCTGATTGTAGATGGTCGTGGGGCCGCCGCTCTTGCCGGACCCGGCCTCGCGGTCCACCTGCATCGTGAACTTTTGCGGCAGGCCGCCGTCAAAGCCCTCGATGCATTCCACGTAGATCGAGTCGGTGGTTTGATTTAACAAGGAGCAGTTGTGCGGCATGTCCGGGCGGCCTGTTGGATTCGCGCGCGATCAGCGTCAGTAACGGACACGATTCTGCGTGTTGATTAGCGACGTAATTAGCGAACGTGAATGAATGCTTAATTGGCGAATTTCGAAGGTATTCTATGATACTCATAGGAGAATATCTGACCCGAGACAAAATTGATCCCGCGAACGATCATGATGGTATAGGAATCGTTTGTATAGTGGGTATCGTGAGAACTGTGTTAATTAATTTAATCACGTAATTTCATCTAATATTTAAAGACGTAATTTGTTTAAATCGGAATTGTTTAATTGAGAGACAATTTCTATTCTATTTTTAAATTATTTATATGCCGTTGTATATTTGTAGGAAAATTTGACACAAGAATTGATCTCGAATGCCCAAAGGAATAATACTATACATCCACTTACTGCTGTTCAGTTTTTTATCTATACGTGCAGTTTCACATAAAGTTGAAAGACTCTCCACAAAATGAAACAATCACCTATTTTAGACGAAAATGAAGCTTTCAAAAAAGCTGCTGACAGAGCAACTGTCTCACGCGCGCTTCTATACAGATTTGATCGCCTCTTATCGGCCGATACGAGTTTAGTTTGAATTTTCGTTTTTGTCCGAGCGACTACGGTACTCAAATTGACATGTCCCTTTTACGCAACGTTCACTTTAATGACGGTTTTTATTGCTTGTTCCAGTAGTTTAGTGCCAAGTGCAGTACTAAAATTGCGTTTGTCACGTATTGATGCCCGTTCGTCTACGACCTGTTCCGACCTTTGCGAACGAGGGGGATTTCCCCTCGGCGGAGAACGGATTCTTTCGCGATGTGTGTAAAAATGCTTGCGTCCCTTAACCCGTTTGCACGCGAATATTTATGCTTACTGCGGCGATAAAAATGTAGCGATATCTCTTTCCAATGTTTTGCGCGAATATATTTCGAGCATAATTTTCTTGGTATTATACCATGTTAAATTGACTGTATTTTACACTGTATTAAATATATATTGACCTTCAACAAACCGCGTATTAATATATGTGCCGATAGTTTGAAATATTTATAATATAAATCATAATTGTGGAAATCAAACATCTATAGAAAATAATAATACAAAAAATCTTTGTAATAAAATTTGCAATGACTTGCTACTTTTCTAATATTTCACGAGTGTATCTGGGAGTTCTTCTATTAAATGTAAAGTTATATTGATGCATCAAAGATATAATAATGTTTAATATAAACTGCAATTGCAAAGAGTTAAAATAAAGAACTGACAGTATTAATAAAAAGTATACAAATGCATATACTCGGTACAAAACATCGCAATTCTCTTGTCGTCATAATAATAGACGTAAATGTGAAAACGGTTCTGAATTTACTTTCTTTCTTATTTTAAATACCATTATGTCTGTGGCTTTATATTAACATTTTTTACTTATTCCTGAGCATTTTAAAAGTACAAGAAAAAGTATTACAAGTAAAAAAATTCGAGGAGCGCGTTGATTTATTTTTAAGTTACATCGAGTTCCCTTTCCGGTTTATCGAGATGCCGATAATTCGATGAAGACGCAGTGAATTGCAGAACGCGTTGCATTTATAATTTACCGGATGTCGGATGGTAGTGTTTCGACGACAAGAAGAGTAAATGCATCGAATCTATCGAATGCGCTTTTCAAGAGTTTTAGAACGGCGCAACATTCGTCTATTAAAATCGATTGCTGTACTCTAAAAAGTTGTGTCGCAGCTGTGACGTCATCGAAAGATTTATCCGTCTTCGTTCCGTTTGATTTATTCATCTGGTGGCGACAATGTTAATATCAGCGATTTGCACAGCCGTATACAAAAATATCAAACGTCGCATCATTTATGCACATGTCATTTATGTAATTTACATGTTTGTGTTTTAATTTAGTCGCGCTTCAAAAAATTCAAATGCAGCACACGCGATTACGATTCCAACTCAGGTAATACATTCCGTTTATTGCATTATTTAATTATGCCCACTTTAGATTATTTGCATGTAATAAATTTTTGTGAAATTATTAATTGCATCGTAATTGGTTTCAAAATTTTACTGCAGCAATTACAATGTAAAATGCAGTGACGCATTTAATTACGATATATCCAAGCACGAAAAACGCGTCTGAATTTTAGTAATTCTTATTTTCGGTATCGACGCGCAGATAAACTGATGCTTATGTAGGAACGCGTGAATGAATCTAAATAGTCGTAAATATTTCTTAGCAAATCGATCATGGCGAAGAGGAGTACGCGCATCGCGCGAGGACATCGTGAGACGTATGTGGGCCAGATCCGAAGCAATTTTTCAAGAAGCCCAGTAAGGTCGAGCACTTACCAGCTGGCACGATATGGTAGACGCACGGCTCGAGCTGAGTGCCCTGGTCATTGCTGCCCCAGCAAAGGAGAGTGCCATAGTCCAGCTCGGTCATCGGTGTGTAGGATGCTGTCGAGCGTGTACGGTCGCTCGTGACGTGCGCCTGAGCTATGTCCACCGCCTCCATTGTATTATTGAATTTCCAGGTGAACGATACTTCCGACGGGTTCGCCTCTAACTCGCAGGGGATCCTCGCGGTCTCCTGTCGCGCCACGCCAAATACCTTCGTCTGGCCGTGCTGGCATACTGGCACGACTGGAAATGTAAATGTTGGTTCGTGCGGTGAGAATGTAAGCCTCGCGTCGCGCGAGTTTATCTTTTACGACAGCATCGATGCGACGATAAATGTTATTTGATAGCAAAAGTACACGATATCTGTTTTCATGACTCGTCAAATGATCCATTAAATTATTAAACTTGAATAATTCGCGAGGCACGTAGATAAAGGGGATATAATGATCTGGACAAGAATCTGTGCTGTTACTTTCTAATTGTGGTCGTTAAAGATAATAATAATAATGAAAATGGCGAGTTTTATATTGAGCCATTGATAATAAGAGAGTTACTTAACGTTGAAAATTACTTGGGATGAATTAAACCTCAACAGACGGAATATATAATGCAATCAAATATTCTTAGCTTATTTCAAAAGAATCATATAACATTCTTTTATATAAATATATAGATATAACATATAGGATTAATTACTTAATTAATTAACCATTTTTAAAATTAAACGAAATATAGTTGGCGCCTGTTTCACAGTGAATATCCTTCATCTAGTAGATACATCGGTAACAGGATTAGATATTTTCATCGATGGTCTGTATCGAGGAATGATCGACATGTAAATTCTAGTATACGTCGAAGGCTAATATGATTATTAAGCACTACCCGTAATTAAGCATTAACGATGGAATTCATGTCCCTGCACCATTCCCGAGTTTCGTGTCAACCTCAGTCGACACGGTATCTGATATCGCCGTAATATACATAATACGCAATATACATGTATATATCCTGTAATCTACATATTGCAATAGTGCGCCATTAGTAGAGCATGTCTTCATTGTTCGGACAGGGTGGGGGGCACTCGCATATGTTCTTGAACAATGTTTTCCCCTATTATATTCTCCAGGAAACAGTTACTAACATCGTTTCACAATTCATGGCCACTGAAAGTACATTGTTACCCACTCGGTAAGAAAATAAGCCTGCGGCTGCACGCAACTCTTTACGCTGCGGGAGAAAAAAAGTGGAGAAAACCCCGCATTTTCTCCCGCATTTTCAAGTATGTACTTTGCGAACTATTCACAGAGCGGTTTGCAAATGAAGAAACTGCATATGTAAATATGTTCAAGATACTCCCATATTTTACCGTACTAATTAACTTTCTCTGTCGTAATGTGAAAATAATAACAATAGAGTCTACGCTTTCTATCGAAATAAACTTTATACTTCTTGTTAGATTATATGTTAGAAATAGAAAAAAGGATGTCGAGGTCATGGAACCTGTATATGTATAATCCCTGTATATAATCCTGTGAAAGATATACTGTATGTATTGTGTATCTCTTCTGGAAGCCACTTGACAAATGGATCGTTTTGACAAATGGACCATTTTGGCAAATGATCGATTATATCTTTGAGAAAAATGTATTTCATGGAACATTGTTCGAAGCACACATTTTTCTCTGAACTAAGATAACGACGTGACAATTAAAATAAACGAAAGAAATGTATTTAAGTGTATACACATGCGTTACATTTTTTCAATTTGATTTTTAAAATGGGAAGATATACGTATAAAGTGAGAATGTAGGATCCACGGTCTACGATTTTTATCATAAAATTATCATTAAAATTGAAACAATTCTAGCTTAGTTATTACGCATCCGAACGCGTTCATCAACGACTCGGGGGGGGGGGGGGGGGGCGCGATCGATCGTTATCTCCGATAGTATCTGCAATTGACATTCACTTCCACGGACGAAAGAAGATATTCGGTGTAAGCTGACAAAGGGTCCCCTGCGACCTCGGCTCAGGACGGAAGTCTAGTCCGTCTCGTCTGGAAATTCAATAATACTTTAGACGTAGAAGTGGAGGAGCCGTAGAGCATGCGGGATATCCGGCGCACATATAGAGACTAGAACCCTTCATTGATTAGATCAGTCATAAAATTCCGGACGGTATCCGGTGCCTGCGTATTGCATCCCCTTTGTACTTTGCACAGTTGTCGAAAGACGTCCGATCTTGAGAGGGAGGGAGAGGGGGGACGCCTGGAAAGGGATGCCGCTCTGGACAGCGTCCCTGTCCATGCATCGCGCAGGCTAGTAAGAAAGGCGAACCTTTATCCTTTTACGGCGATCGTCGAAAAATATCTTAGGGATGTCATAAGGTTGCAATAAAGGTCACGAGTCGGAGAGCGACGAGCGTTACGCGATTACGCGGCGGAAACGCGATTTCGTATTTCCGCGTGTACGCAGATATCGCGCAGTGCATTCGCAATATAATAAGCAATAGCGAGCTTTATAAATAACCGATCGAATAATACGTATACCAATCATTTATCGTAACGTCCTCTCGCTTGGAATTCTCTCCAAGAGCTGAACTCACGGAACCATTAGGATAGGACGAGCCACTTCATGTACATTGTTCTGTAATACTCGAAAGCGCGCACGAACTTGCGGAAATAAATTAATATAAAAGTTTGCCGCGAAAAATCTCGAATGCTCAGAAACTGCGCCGCGGTGAAAAGAACTTACAGAACACATCGGCGAAATGGACTTACACAACACGACGCTGAGAATGTAAAGTGCAGATTTTTACATCGAAATTGTTGATAATAGTTAAACTCGATGCGCGCACGACGCATATACGCGATCACCGTGTATCCCTACCGTTTTCAAGAAGTGGATTGAACTTCCGGTTTAAGAGGAGACTTACTTCAAATAATTTCATCGTCTCGGCATCAAATAGAACTTGTTTCTGTTTCCCGCGGATAAAAGCGAGCGTCGAGGACGAGTACGTCGCGATGTCGCGGAAACACAGGATATCGCGATCGATGGTCGAGGCACTGACAATAACCAATTAATGCCGGTCATTAAGCATCAGTGACAGATCGCTCACGCCAAGCGTCCGTGCCAGCTATCGAAATGATATCTGCGCCGTGTATGCATAATTCAACGGGCCGCAATATCGGCTGCATCGTGAAAAATGCACGTCGATCTGTCGCGCGTGGGTCGCATGGACATACGCGTAGAAGCGAAGTATGGAGGGTGAGAGGGCGGGGGGGGGGGGGGGTTTGCTTTTTGTTCTATTTGGGAATTCGGTCGGTCCATCTCAATTATCTACGAGAGCGAAACAGCGTCAGGTATAACGTATCCTAAATATTTCGGGTCTATAGAGATGTTTCGAATATCAAATATGATTGGAAGATCCTTTTAGCTTTTAAACTATACGTGATGAGAACTAATACAGAATTAATTTATTTTTAATAGTTTTGTTCTCTCTCCACGCGATATATAATCCTGCAATGCCATACATATAACTTATATATCAAACTAACAGTTCTTTTCTCATAAAATATAATTTTATCGTCTTCTATAATTTCTTCTTCCTATAGTGAAAAAAAATTCCAGCAAAAAGTGTTATTCACAATTTCAGGTTGAAAACTGGAAAGAAATTTTAGATTTATATTCTGTTTTCAATCAGTTATTTCTGTCAAATTTTAAGTTTTGAATTTTTAAAGAAGTTTTCGATTTGCTGCAGTTTGTGTGTAACAATAACAATTTTGAGATGGTTAAGAACCGGGTATTGTTAGTATATGGAGTGAAGAATAGTTTCTACGCGCATAGAATAGATTTAATTCCAAATAAGAGTGTCTAACACCCAAAAACACCTTACTCGAATATAATGTATTTATACGCATGCTATTTACTTAACTGGGAACGGGCTGTCTTGTTATTACGCGAGCGCTTAACGAACTTCTGTCTCTTAGGGGAGAGTAATATATATATATATATATATATATATATATATATACACATATAAATATATATATATATATATATATATATATACACATATAAATATATATATATATATATATATATATATATGTAGGTATATATATATAGGTATACATATAAACACACACATACACACATATATATGTATGTATAGAGTTAAAGTCTTTCCGAGTGTCTGAAGAGTATACGTCTTTAGAACACGCGCGGAGGACGTCGACCCAACAGAGTTATCGGATATCCTGCCGTTGACAGATTCCTTAGGAGATTTAACGGTACATTAGTCCCGGAACATCCTATACGGGCCGATAGGGTACCAGACTCGGCATATTATTCTATGTTTACGGAATTTGCGTCACATGAATCTTCGTCGATCGCACGGGGGGGGGGGGGGCGGCCTCGCGGGCGTACATCATCGTCGCGCCGCGCCGCTGAAATTCGTAAGAACGTCGCCGGGACGTATATATACGTCACGGGAATTTATAATAATAATAATCTATGGCGTGCGTGTACATACGTGCGTGCGAGACCGCGCGCGAGTGGCCATTACGTCAAATAACGAAGATTTATGCCCGCACCGTGGCGACGATGTACCGCTCGCATAGCTTATGCAGGCAGGTTCACGATGCAACTATTATATATCGAGATATACCCCAGATATTATATGGATCGAGCGTGGCCGGGACTTGGGATGATACATGTGCGTCGATGCCTTGCTTAATCAGATACATTAATTAGCTTGGCGTTAATGGACCCAGTTAGATGCGCGGCCACGCGGGGTACCGTGCCGCCGCGCGTCGCGTCGACCGATCGATGGATCTTCGACGCGCGTTATCGAGCGTCGTATAAGCATCTCACGCGCGCGTCGCGCATGATAACTATCGGCACGACGACATGACACGGCGATACACCGTGCGATAAGGCTTGTGCCTAGGCATTCCCGAAGTATTCGATACCGAAGAATTTCACGGAGAATTTTATCTTAATTGAATACCTCGATTAATTAGCGTTAATGAGCCGGGTTGTGCGCAATCACGTCGCAGCTATCGGACGAGGGATCTTCAACGGGGTAATTATCGGTCGACATATGCCGGCTGCATCCAACACAATGGCTTTCCCGTGAGATATTAATACAGGGGAGTAATTAATTCGCCCCGCATTCCGCCGAGAATCTCTCCCCGGTATACTCTCCCGGAAAGCTGAAGAATCGCTCAAGGAATTTCGCCGCAAACCATCTAAACGCCAGCGGGGGGGGGGGGGGTCGTCGGCGTATTGTTAAGGATTACAGATGGGTGACGTTACGTATCGATCGATCGCCCATCCGGGCGACGTCTTGGCTCGGCTTTTTTCGCGCGACTACATAATCTATCCAATCTATCACGGCGAATAAATCAAAACGCCCGGCGAGAAATCGAATTCACTTTTGCAGCGCGAATAAATGTCCGGCCCCGGCGGCTACGATAAATTCATTGACATATTTCATCCGGGGCAGCGACGGCGGCGGCAACGACGGCGGTGGCGGCGGCGGCGGCGGCGGCGGCATTCTAGTTTGCGCCGTCGTGTAATTAAATTACAGCGAGCGGAATCTAAAGTTAGCGAAACGAATTCCGCGAGAGCGCACGTATTGTGCCGATAACACGCTGGCTGACCGATGACGTACGTATCTACTTCCGTCGCGCGGGGGATAGAGACGCGGTCGTGTTGGATCGAGCCAGTTATAAATCGGCACGATTTTGTTGCCATACGCGATGTAAAGCGCCAATACTTTTACCGTATCACGATAGTCGTCGGTTATAGCGTAAGTTATACGTAATTCGCCGCGTATAGCACACTACACGAACATTTTAATCTCGGCTTACTTACTTATATTTATAAATTCGATCGAAACACATAATCACATTTGATGTACGCTAATACAGGCCTGTATTGGACGAAGGATTTGTCATAAAAATTTTAGAAGATAATTTTACAAAATATACTGAGAATGATACACCGTTAAATGTTAAAGGATAAAATTGAACCATTTTAACTGTATGTTAAAATTTATTATTTTGACACAAAATAGTATTATTTTAACTCCATTGTTTTAATTAAATTAACGACACATTAAGTAGGAGTGGCGACTTATAGGAATGGTTAAAAATGACTCAAATTGAGTATAATATGACACTAAAAATTTAACGGTGTAGATTACGAAACATAATAGAGATTTTGTTTCTCTCGAAAATAACCCTTCGAAGAATTTAAAATTCATTTTGGTCCTGTCTTAATCCTTTTGCAAAAGGCGCGCCATTTCTTTCTTGCCCGTATTATAATTTTTGACATCTTTTGTATATCATGTCAGAATAATGAATCAACTATGATAAAGAGATTCTGAGAAAGCAATTCCAGCAAGTCAAGAGAAAAATCGCCTAATAAAGACGAAATCTCGCCGCTACTACCTTCTTATCGTTCGATTTATATTCGCGCTAAATAAAAGGGTTTAATATTTTATTCGCATTAAGGTCTCGCATAGAGTTCACGTGACAAAAGTGCGGCGGTTATAGAAGCGCCACGAAATTGCCGCGACGTGTAATTAAGTATTAATCGCGCAATTTCTATTTCAGCGACCTGGATTATTTTGCGCGCGGCTATATCGGTTGAAAGGCCGTGTGTTCATGTCATGTTCGTTTTGCGAAACCGCATTGTACGTCGAGAGAAAATGAGATCGCTTGAAGGAACTTTGCACACGCCCGTCTCGTAAGAAGTATTATGATAATCCAATATAAAGAGTATTTTGATGATCCAATATAAAGTATTACGGCACTCCGCTTTTTTTCTGCAGATACTCCGGCACCGGAGTTAAAAGAGCTTAAAAAGAGCAAGAGTCACAAGGTGACTTTGTACTCGTAACGCGAACTCCATTTTCTCGGTGTATCTTATTCATACGGCATTAATACACACTTTTGACAGTAATATAAAACAATAATTCGTATACTTTTATTATCAGAGATAAGTTATCTGATATGGGTCAATATGTCTCTCCGACTGAAACACGACGTTGTGTCATCTATTATTGAATAAAGTACCACGGTCCTCGTGTCTTTTGAATATTTAAGTTTCCTTCAAGTTTGGGAGGACAAGAGCGGCGCGTTTTTTTTTGTCGTATTATTCTCGCGTCACGTGAAATTTTATTAATGCTGCATATCGTGTCTCACTGCAGCGCAATGCTGCGCAACGTGCACATATAATATTCTTTTCTTTTTAAATCTTAATGTAGAGTAATATTAAGTTTACATATGTAAGCCAGTTGTCGACCAGTCGCTCCTGGCTAATTACTGTTATCGCTTTTAATCGCTCTGCGTTCCAGTTTAAAACCCTCCGATTAAGTGCGGCGTTAACTTCAACGAGTAGCAGAACGGCAAAGAATTTTTAGGCTCCATGCCATTAATTACGGGTTGTTACGGCAATGCTTGCCTTATAATTTGCACGATACTGACGGAAGCTCGAATTCCGTTCGCACAGAACGCAATTACATAAAAATCGAGCAAAGATTCAGTCGACGACAATCTTCGCTTGGAAAGTTAGTATCGATTCGTCTAAGGCAACGTACGTCGAGAGAAGCTTACACGTGATCGCGTTAGAAAGACGCATTGCAGGTTGATGAATTTTTAAGCATCGTGTCCAGAAAACGCAGTTGGAATACTTTTAAAGCACTTCTCGCCAATATTTCGCATTATCCAACTTTACTGTTATCTAACGATTTACAATCGTTACATTTTTTCCTTAATGTACATTACTTTGAGTAATTAGGATCGACAAATTCGTCTGCTACAATAATGTTATTTTATAATAATATTTCTGACCCACTTGACCGATTTGGATTCATATAATGAAATTTTTAAAAATTAACCAAACTAATTTTTCTCCAAATCAAATATTCCATTCTTTTCAAATTATCATTTTCTTCAAAGATATATATAACAGAGAATATTCTAAAATTATATATAAAACGTATTATATATATTCAGGAAGAATACAATACCTTTCGCAAATATGCATATAATTTTGGTTCAAAATAATTGAAGTCTTTATAGGTGGAAATATAGGTTGTCCGAGAAAATCTGCGAATTCGTGTGTGCGAACGAGTAACGTAGCTTAAGATTTTAATTCAGTTTCAGCACGTATAATTATGCGCGCGGCAAGAAGCTCCTCCTCCGGGCTCTGCCGTATCCGAGATCTTAAGCCGCTTAGTTAGCTGTAAAATAGCGAGGCTGCAGCCCGGGGGAACAAAGAAAATACGGATTATACGGGAACATTCGACGTTCACGAGACTCGTCCGTTTACCCTGCCAAAAGGGTTATTAAAACCAATATAATCATGAGTATAATTACGCGAAAATTTTGCGTAGTTTTCACCGGAGTTGCCCCAGCACAAAAATGCGCACACATGCATCCAGAGTGAAATTTTTGTGAAATACGTTTTGATGAGAGAGAGAGATGCGTGACATCTTTACTGACATATACCTACTCTTGGAAAAAAATGAAGTCTATTTTAATATAATGCTGTTTCAACAGAAAAGAATAGGAAAAATTAGCATAACGGCATGACAATTTCAGTTGAAGCTTTAGTCGGAGACATCCTGCAACGTCAGTTAAATAATAAAGGCGGATTTCGTTGATACTGCATTCATAAAGCGATGAAACGATTAAAAATTCCATTAATGCTTTAACTTTTCATTATAATTCAAATCGGTTCGCAATCCGATAGAATTCTTTCATATACATATTTCTCTCAGATTCAAAATTCTATAAAGTTAATAATACAAATGTAATTTCCAAATAAATTTAAAAACAAATTTTTATCGCCCTTACTATTACGAGTGTTTAGATGCTTCTTGACATATCATTTCTTTCATCAGTGTAATCTTTTTTCTTTCTTTTAATTTCTTAAATTTCTTTTCCTTGCCACAGTTTCATTAAATTCATGTATCAAGAATTTTATTAATTTATTAAATTTTATTAAAATTGTCTTGTTTAATTATTTATTAAATAATTCTATTAGTATAGACTCTATAAACGACCTGTACATACATTATAATTAAGAGGGAGAGGAGGATGGAGTACTGATCAACTATTAATCCGCGCACGGATTAACTGTGGGTAATTTATGTGCGTTAAAGCCACTAAATACTGATGAGCGCACCTGCTATATAAATGGTGGCGTATGTCAGTCAGTCGTAAGTTACACACATACTTAAGGCAGGGCTACTCGGGTTATGCGCGTACGTGCATATGTTCCTACGTATGTAAAGCATTTGGAGTGATTTAGTGCTCGCTGAACTCTACAGGGCGAAAGGCATTTTACTTAGAAAATGCAAAAACAGACCAACGCGTATATATATCACCGTAATAAATTTCTACCGAATTGTGCAGCGAAGGCGGCAATATTTCTCGTTAAAATCTAGCAAGAATCTCGTGTTATTTCATTATCGAATGAAATATATCGCGTAATACGTGAATGATTGATGAATTCAGGATTTATAAAAATCACTTTTTACGTCGATAACATCAGCTACAACTTTTAAATAAGATAAATGAGAAAGATAGGAAGTCTTCAATTTGCGACATGATCAAACTATTATTTTTTGCCTGATCTGCGTTTATTCGTTTCTTGTAAAATCTGTATCAACTAATTACGCAACAAATTTTACTATTATATCCGTATAGCATCTCGAGTTTTATAACTCATAATCTTTGAAACTAATATCGGGTCTGTAATCCATTTTATAACGCGTTGAAAAAGCTGTCGAAACTTACTTATGGTGTTTAAGTTAACGCGTGCATGCGAAATTGCCTTACGGTCGTCCGGCTCTCTGCCTCCGGAACCTTTATGAAACCTTGTTTTCTTTTATAGTGCGCGATACCGAGATATTAAACGTCGATATGAAACTGAGATCTCGCCTCGCCCGCACACCGAATGCGCGGACATTTCCTCCTACGCGCCGGATTTATGTCCCCTCGTAAACAAAGCGCGCCCCTAAGCTGATTTAACGTCGATCCGCGCATACCGGTGTGTCAGTATCAGTTACGTGCCAGAGTGCGGTGAATGCAGTGACACAGAAATTAACTCTAACGTCTGGTCCGGAGAGACTCTAGACTCGGAGAACAACGTGACGCGTTCTGCCATTCCTATTTCGGTTAAAATCGTCGTTTCCCAGTCGATAGATATAGGGGACGCTGAGGAAATTTCGTCTATAAACTCTGAAATCTCTATGCTGGAGATTTAAAAAGATCAAAGAATCATTCCTTCTCTAAATATGAATTTAGAAACTCATTCTGGTTTAAATAATTATAGAAATCCGTCTTTTGCGAATTTATATAATATTTAAATTTAAATTATAAAATTTCAACATACATTCCAAAACGTTTGCAAAATATGACTAAAAAAAAAATTTTATATAATTATTATATATTTTAAACAAAAGTAATCGTCGATTTAAACAATTATGAATTTTAGAAATCTAAATATGAGCACTGGCGGTGGATTGTCATGAATAATAATGCGAGAATAGTTTAATTTAATTACAGCGTCAATGTAGATTATAGCGAATGACGGGAAATTCAGGAGATATGTGTGCGTATGTGTAACAGTTACTCACACTTTATGTCCAAGTTCAGTGGATTGCTCTCGCCGTCGCCCTCTTGATTATTGCCGATGCACGTGTAAATCCCAGCTCTACTGCGAGTGACACTTTGCAGCACCAGGCTCTGATTACTTATTATCGTTCCGGTCGCCGTGTTGTGATACAGCGGATTGCCCTGCGAATGCGAAATCAAACGAGATCACGTTGTGTTTACAGATACCGTGAACAAACGCGGCTCAGAATGCAAGTAATAGACTACTTAATCTTGCAAGAGATATTTAGCAAATCGAAAGATGCATTCTCGAAAGCGGGAAAAAAAACAGATCAGAATAATCTTCCTTGTCTGACAAAAAATTTATGAAACAGTTGGCTACACAATGTAAAATAATAAATAATTCCAACAATAAGTACTATGGATGGCTAAGTACACTTGCTACGCGCGATATTAACGCTGCAAAAAATACGGGTGAACTTTTTGTCCTTTTTTTTCGCACAGGCTAAGCTATAATAAATCCCGCATGAGAAATTCGCGACGAGGAACGCTGACAGTTTTTCGATCTCTCGCGTCCCCTCGTGTTGCATGTGCGACTTTCGAGACTGCGAAAGCGGCTTTGAGTTTTCACGAAACAAATTTCGAGTCTTTGAATCGAGGGAATTGATTGGGATTTGCGTTTTGCGGTGTTTCCGCGTATACGACATTCGTTCGATAAGAGCCACCGAAATTGGCTCGACGGATATCAAAGTTCGAAGAGCGTTGCAATAACACTTTAATGTTACAACATATAGATTTCAAATATTATCCCTTTGACTTATTTTGAAGATACATTTATCAGTGATAAGTCAAAACTTGTAACAAGTATTTTTTAGACTTGTCTCTTAGCAAACTTTTTTCTTGGCAAGTGGTGTCAATCAATAACTTCTAAATATAAGTTATTAATAAATAAATGTATCTAGTATTATTATCCGTCACTGCATGCAATGTTATTATCTATTATTTATTTATGTTAAGTAGACTTTTTAGTTTAACAGAACTCTCTTTTTTCGTCTTATTAAGATATGTATTGTTAACAATTAAGAGATCTTGCAAAAAAAAAAAAAAACGTTTAAATAAATTCGCTTAAAAAAAGAGATTAAAGAATTTATTTGAAAAAAATTCTTCCATTTTTTAATTTAATGACTATTAAATGCCGTGAATATGTATTTCGACGGCAGTAAAAGTTACGTTTTGTGTCGTAGGATTAAAAATAAATTTAGGATGATTGAATGCAATTGCTCTCCGGCCGTTTAATTGCGACAGGATATATCTTGATTTATACCTGTGATTCATGCTGTGCCATCAGTTCCAAATCAATCGTGTCTCTATGACTTTATCATGGATAAAGACAAAGCGTTAACGATTGAACGGATTAAAACACATTCGGGCATTGACAAATGGCATTCTTATTAATCACTGATAAAATGCTCCGATTTATATATCTGCAGTTCGATCTACGCTGTTATTTCCGTCTCATATCAATCACGCGAATCATTCTAACAGCGAGAAGAAAAACATTGCGTACTCGAGCGTACGTTTAGAATAAATTCGGATAAAGCGACGTGATGCCGATGAATTACCACTCGTGTGGACATTTCAATATTCGTGTCGCGCGATTCATGTTGGGAATCTCGTATCAAACACGCGGATTATTCCGATATTAGTAAAGGGAAATCAGAGTTTTTACACGCGCAGTACTTGTTTGGTAATTAATTAAAAAAAAAAAACCGACACTACAACATCTCTAATATTATCTTCTAGTTCAAATAGAACATAAAAATATTAATAAAATGATTCTAAAAAAATTTTACGCATTAGATATTACAGCTAAATTATTTTGAAAGTTTATAATACGACACATAAAATGTTTTGTAAATAAGGCGCATTTGGTCACACCTGATTTGCTCGATAATGTTCTCTTAAAATTGTCAAAACTCGGATTTCAGCATTCATTAATCAGAAACAAAGATTATTGACAATCAATTCGCATGCGTATTAAAGTATTAAAAGTTATATTACGTATTAAACCGTTAATAGTTATATATACGTTATCTCGATCACGCGGAGGGGGAGGGTCTAATTTGAGACAAGGACAATTACGCGACTTTCCTTAAAATGCAAAGTGGTTGTGAGAAGGGTCCGGTTGTGAGAAAATTTCTAAAGCCTGGCCGCTCTCCGAAGATTAATTACTGTGCGAGGGGTCCGCTTTATATGCGTCCTGCGCAGTGTCTCGGCGATACGAATCCCAGATCAAACGCGCGAGTTTTCGGACGGAAGTTGGTGTGACGCAGGTGCGCGCCGTCGTTCCCTTATCTCGACGCGATTAAGCTTCGTCGGCTTATATTATCGATTTCTGAACTGGATTCGTTATCTGCGCCCCATGCGGTGCGCGAGCTGTGTGTGCGGACTCACGTTATGGCGCCAGGAAACCTTGTAAACCCAGGGATTGGACTTGATGTTGCACTCGAAGTAAACGTCGATACCCTCCCGAATAGCGCTCGAATTCAAATTGCTGCCAAGCTCGAGGGTAACCACAGGCTCGTCTGAAAACAGAATCGACATCAAAGCTGAAGCGCGCGAAATGTGCCAATATGAGAGACGCCGCTTTAATTACAGTAATTGGCGTTATTAGTGCTTACTGCTTAGATATCGATCTAAACAGAAAGAAGAAGAAAAAACGCGAAAACGTAGACGTTTGGATAAGAAAGGGAAATTGAAACTTTTCTTTTAGCGCATTTTGATATACTAACGTCAACTCACCGATCGACAAATATCATCTATTTGACTTAGCTTACTTGTAAATTATACCGAGTTTCCAGAACTCGATTTCGGTTTACTTTTCTTTCCAGTCTTGGCCTCTTATTCAGAGTTAAATATTTTTTCGCACGTGTGATTTGAGTAATAGAAAGTTATAAAAAATCATTGAAAGACTGGTTGGTCGATTAATAATCATTTCTTGTCGAAGTAATAGGAAGTTATAAAAAATCATTGAAAGACTGGTTGGTCGATTAATAATCATTTCTTGTCGAAATATTCGAGACAGAAATTTCGTTAATAGTACCATTCGCGGCGCGGATGTATAGTTTTCGATACCTAGTCTCGTAAATAAATGGTCAACCGCATCGAGTGCTGGCGCGCATTTTCCCATTGAGAGACCGTCGCGTCGTCCGGTATCCGTTCCGCGGTATTATCTTCGCGGGGAATAAAAAAAAGATCGCCGTATCGAGTCGTTACTTATGATTCCTTTCGCGGCAACGCCGCCCGCGAATCCGATAATACCGATTCGCCGATTCGCGCTCACAATAAACGCAGTAAGAGTAAATTTTCTCGCCGTTTCCCAGCGCCGTCCGCTCCGCGGAATTACGGGCGGACGCGACTAATGGAAAAAACCGTGGAAAGACGAGGAAATGGGGCTGCCAAGGTAGTCGAAGTGGTGGAAATGCGGCGCGTAATCGGACTGAATCTTCAGCGCGGCGGATCGGCATGTGCCATTAATTTCCACGCGAAACTCCTCTCCCTCTCGCTTATCCCGCGCGCTCTCGCGTATCTCGTTCTCTCTCTCGCGGACCGGTTAGAGGAAAACTTTTATATTGGACAGTGAAATCACGGCGTTAATCCTGGCCGGCTGCAGCGTCGGACTGCGACGCTTCGCGGCGATTCGTCCTGCAACTTTGCGTATTAATGGCGTTGGAAAGTTGCACCGGGGGTGCAATTTGGACTACGGCGTGGACGGCATCGACATTCGCCCGACGACATGACCGTTGGGCCCCATGCCGATATCCCCCGCGCGCAGATAAATTTGAAAGAATGTATCCAACACAGGAAACCGTCGTATTTGTAAACGTTTCTGGTTGTCGACAACCGGCGTTGAACCGAAGAAATTCAGAACATCTAACGCGAAAAGAAATTTTCGTCAATTGCGAAATTAGCAGTGATATTGATCGAAAATATTTTATTTTTATTTATTTATTGAAGATGCTTTGACTGTTGCAAGGGATTATTAGCGCTCCGCAGCGCATACCCATTCTCTCTCTCTTCTCTTTCTTTCTCATACTAAATGTAAAAAAAATTATATTAGATCACTTAACATTTAAGGAAATAATTTGTATGTTTCAATTTTGTTGTGTAATCTCCCCTCGATCAAAATCATTGAGTAATCACTTTCTTAGAATGTAAATACTTGTGCAACTTATTTTTAAATCTGTACTGCAAGTTTATTCTTTTATTAAAATAAAGTAATATAATAGTATGCTTCATCTATTATCGTGTTAATATTAATGACAAATTCTTTCGTCAAATTCGGATCCTTGGCATTTAAATCTTAAATCAAAGCTAATACCAAATTAAAGCAAAATTACTGATTGATACTCTTGAATCTTAAATTACAAGTTTCTTTTGAATATTAAAATATTTTAATAATTTTTCATGGCAGAAAAATCAGTTCAGCCAAGGAATCTATTGCTATCCAGGTTTCAGTGTAATTTTTAAAATAAAATAACGTAACCGCTGCGATGAATTTGATCCCAACGGTAAATGTTGTTGCGTTTTACGCAAACAATCCGCCAATATAGCGGCGGGATGCGAAGTACAAAGAATAGCTTAGAGAAGTAAATTCTCGATTGAAATTTTAATGTTGACTTTATAGAGCATACGTACGATGACATGCATGCGCAATGTGCTTGTAAAAATATTACATTGATGGAAGTTTCTATTGTGCGATCGCATACGCGAGATGTGAAATTGCGAGAACACCCCAGTGCGTTTTTGTGAAAACACTCACGGTATATATTGAGCTTCCATCCTTCCTCCATCTCCGAATCCGGAATATCTGGTACGCTGGCGCGACAGATGAGGAACTTTCCGGCGTCTTCGATACTCGGCACGAATGTGAGGATGCTGGTTGTTACGTTGCCGTCGGGACTCGTCTGCCGGCAACGAGATTTCATGAATTTAAAACAGTTTACCGAATAATTTAATAATCGCGGTATGCATACACATTCCGAATCGCCGTCGTGATCGGATTAGAGCCACTAGATCACAATAATTACGCCAATATTGGACCTACTACTAGTCAATTACAGTGCCCAATATTCGCATCTCTAAGAGTTTACAATCATCATATTGGATAAAATATAAATTGCGCGATTGTTGCGTTTATTTTAGAAAGTACTAATATAAGCACATAAAACAAACACACTAATGACAGAATTGAAAAATTAATTATGTAACAAATTTATTCTCCTGACAGTAGATGATACTTACATTAAATACAAAATTGAAAATTAATTGTGTAACAAATTTGTTCTCCTAACAGTATTACAGAGAATAACAATACAAAATACATTAATAATAAAACTGAAAAATAAATTGTGTAACAAAATTCTTCTAATTTATTAATATTTTAGATAATAATAACAGAAATTTTTTTTATTTTTTACAGCTTTGCATTTTATTTGGTAATATTAGTAAATAATTGAGCTTATGCAGTTTATACATAATTAACAATCTATCGCAAAAGTGCGATATGTCTGTGAAAAATTCGTTTGTTGCCTCGAAACAGCTTCTCGCGTGCAGTTTACGCAATTCAGTCAATTTTCGAAAAATAAGAAAATAAATTAAAAAATAATTGCAGACACACTTGGAGAGTTCTCGGGGACAAGTGTGTCACGTGTGATTTACGAGAGTGCATTAAATCGCCGACAATCTATTTTAAATCGTACCGTCTCCCGTGCATTTCGCAGTATCATGTTCCCTTTGGACCATGTGATCGTCGGGCTCGGTCTGGCTCCGACAACCTCGCAACCTATCTCGTAGGTCTTGCCGGCGCTAAGTGGACGGTTCTCTCCTTGAATCTGGACCCAGAGCGGTTTCACTGTAAAAGAGTGTGTCACACTCGGATTTAAGCACCCATCGATCCGCGCGCGGGTCGTGAAGCTAATAGAAATTTCTCCAGTAAAGACTAAATCCACCGACGCTTCCCCGGTAAATTGTAACAATCGATACGCGACGATTTTTAAGCACCGATTTAATATAATAATTAAAGAAAATTAATAATTATGAAGACGCATTTTTGGAAGGTGTATATAGGCATTTTGTAATGCAATTGATCATATGCGTCCCTTCTTTCCTTTTCTAATACTGTATTTGCAATAATATTTATTATATGATAAATAATAATAACATATTAATGATGTTATTATATTATCATGATTTGCAATTTAGCCGTCAATTATTAACAGCAATAAATATTAATATATGTATTGTGCTGTTTACATACTTTTCCACGTAAAACGGAACGAAATTTATGAAATGAAATTGTTACTTCTTTTCACTTGCTTTTTATATCGCAACCGCAAGATCTCTTTTTGTCGATACTCACAGTTCATATCAAGTGACACCGAACTTGATATCGGCGTCACCATGTTGTTGTTCGTGGCTTGGCAGGTCAGAAACGCACGCAAATGTTCGCGGCCTAACTTTTCCAATTGCAGCACGTTCCGGACCCTTTTAGCATCCACGGTCTCGTAGCTATTGTCCAGTAGAGCAGTTCCCTGCCACCATGTCACTCGTGGTTGCGGTCGCCCTGAAGAAACATAAGGGTCCAGAGTGGTGAATACACGTCGGTGCTACGTCGCGCTAATGGCATCCGCTCAGCGTGTAATCGCATCTCGACTTAACGCACCGTTATATAGGCAGAAATATGAAAATTAAAATCTTTATAGTCACGCTGAAGTCACTGAAGTTTCTGAGAGAACGTAATTTAAATTCCAAAATAATGTGCTAACAACGTGGTTGCATATTAATCTTTTTGAAGTAATTATCTTTTAAACATATGTTTTTTTATATTATTGTCGGAAGACTTTGATCGCCATTCATTTTGATAAGAAATTATTTCAAATTTGAGAAAGAAATATAAGTACATATTGTGCGTCACATACATCTATTACTGTCGCATAAAATACTATTAAAATAAAAAAAAATTAGTTTATTACTGAGAGAGATTAATAAATTATTTTGAAGCAGCCACAAAATTCTATTGATATGCGGTGTGACCAACTGACTAAAAGATATTCACCAAAGTTTCTACAACATTTTCTACATCAAGGCAAGAGACAATGCCTTTTAGTTTTATATTTTTCCAATATTCGATATTTATACTTTGTTTTATCTACGAGAAGACGTTACCTCTATTGCTCGAAATTCAAAACGCGGGGCCACGTGTAATACATTCGCCTGGAAGTGTCAAAGAAATCGAGCCGCATTTATTTTGCGTAACTCAAGTACTGCAAGTCGAGGCAACTACATGGCGCCTGAGCGTTATAGAAGGCGAAATGCACCGAAAGTGCATCGACGCGTCATGCACTTACCACCGGCGGCGACACATGTGATATTGAGAGACGCTCCTTCGCTGTACGGGCCAAGGATGTAATGAGGAATATGAGACCTTCCATCTTCGTCCAATATGCTAAGCTGCTCCGGCGGTACTGTAACAATTTTCACAATAAGAAGCTCTTCATCTTTCCTCTTATTCGGAGTGTCTATCAGAACGGTGTCTATCAGAATAAAGGAGCTTGGGGACGAATCAATTTACGCGACGATGTATCAATTTTATAACGTCACCTAAGAAGATAAAACGCTACTACGGCGATGTCAATAAATCCCCATTCAACGCAAACAAAAAGATCCGCAAGGATCAGAGTAAAAAATCTTTAGAAAAGTAAAATTTAACGCTAAAAAAATGTTAGAAAAAGTATGCACTTTATGTAAAAATGTTTTCAGCAAAGATGTCATTAAACTGACACGCAAACTGCTCCATGGAATATTTTTGAACCGCTAAATTTGAATTTAAAACGAAAATCTCTGAATTCAAAATGGCAATTTTAATCTGACGGAATTAAATACAATACAAAACGTGAAAAATTCTAAATGTACGTCAGCCGCAAAAACTGCAAGTATGCGGACGGCGTACAGATACCTCGGTAGCACGCAAAGTGTTAATGAAGTCGAGAGAATGGCGGTAATTATTGTTATCAATTTTATTCTGATCTCATCTTCGTAATAGCGCCATTTATTCCACAGAAAAGAATTTAAATAAAACTGTGCTTTAAACACGCTTATTCCTTCTTTATAAAATAATTTTGGCGTAAAAGAAGAAGAAAAAATTCGAATAATAAAACAGACATGCAAACGTCATAGATGTTACTTACTTTTTTAAAGATTGACTTAAGAAACGAATTGTTTGTGTAATGAAATTGGAATTTTTTCATACGACATATTTATCTTTTCCGAATTCAAGTTAGGCTCTCGCAAGTATATATTATAATCAACACTACACTGAAAAAAGAAAAATACTTAGATCCAAGAAAATATTTTTTCACATAGTACCAATGGCTTATTTACTTAATATAATCACATATTTATTTAGAATTAGATATCTTTACTTAAATTAAGTAAAAATAATAATTTACTTAAATTAAGTAAAAATATCTAATTCTAAATAAATATGTGATTATATTAAGTAAATAAGCCATTGGTACTATGTGAAAAAATATTTTCTTGGGGATCTAAGTATTTTTTTTTCAGTGTAATGTCATGCGGGAAAAAATTCGCGATGCCACTAATAACGTTAATATTCGCGTCGGCGTGCGAGTGCCGGCGCGAAGTGCGAGGTGAATCAATTTGCACGATGATGTATCAGTCTGCGGCGTCACGTACCGCCTTTACTATTAAGGGAATGTTATTACCCAAGATAAAAAATAAATTTTTATACACCGCTGGCGGAGGGAGTCGGTGTCTATCCGCTCGGTATTATCGGCCACGGTCACGTAACCGTTCTTCCATTAAGGGAAACGTTACTCCAACGCGTTGCAAAAGAAAAAGTTAAATGCGCCGGTGCACTGTTTTGAGAGCGTAGCGTACGCGCCCGCGAAGTGGTCGGATACCGATATCGACTATTGGACGATAACGGTGTCGATTACATTAGATACGGCATGACGTAAATATCAAACTGATTAACGTAATAATCTCGGGGCGTGTCGTATGATCCCATCCTTCGGAATTCAATTATCAAAACTTTTCAATGATTATCGCAATAATTATCTATCTGTCGCAGAGATTTCGTGCAATTCGTTTTTTTGTTGCAATTATCAATTTTTGATTTATCAAGCAATTTGAAAATGGTGATTTGTTTTGTCGTCGTTGTGTGATTTAAACCAGAATAAGCGCGCTATTATTTACGAGAAAAATAAAGAATGAGCTTTTCATATCGAAAGGTTTTCGATACAAATGATTTTCTAAATGTTTTTAGATTGCTCATTTAGATTGCTCGTTACCAGATTTATCAGATAGATTTAATTGGATACAGTATATAGAAGCAGTACGTATTCAAAGGAACACACGCCGCGGTCCCGAGAAAGTTACAAAGGAACGTGCCTCGCTTCCCTTTATCGTCGAGCGCATCTTATATTCAAGTGGAATATCAGGTTCAATGCGGAATATCGTTTAGGAACTCACTGATGACCGTTAGATTGACTTTGCTGTTGCGCGTCGGCGACTGCTTGAAGTCGACTCTGCATCTGTAAACAGCTGCGTCGCTCTCCCGGACCTTCTCCAGAATGAGTTTCGCGGGGCTTTCGGAGTGCTTAAAGAACGCGCGTCCTTCTAGGCTGTGATCCTGCCAGTGATTGCCTTGATCCGGGCTGTCCCTCCCTCTCGTGTCGAAGCTGCAACAAAAATTAAATTTTATTTTATTAGATGACGAGCTTATTTCGAAACATACTTTGCGAGTCACTTAAAGCCAACAGTATTTAATTTGTTTTAATATTTAAAAATATCATAGATATTAACAGACGATCAGATTTTACTGAAATAGTTGGCATTATCGTGACAAGATAATACATGATAAAGTGCAGAATTATGAGTGATTAACTCAGGTACAATATATTATATTTATGATTTCGCGTTAAAGAACGATCGGAGAAGAGTTTGTTTATAAAAAGCCGTAAATAAGAAAAGCTCCCGCGCCTCTTATTTTCCCTTCTTTTTCCTTCAATACTCACTAATGCGCGTCATCGTGTTTCTCAGACAGGCGGACGTATAGAGAGAAACTTTTATATTGCCCCTATTAAACTCTCACGAGACGGTCAATCGAGAAAAATGCTCCGACGTGGCGCAGTTACCAAAGAAAAGTACAGAGTCACGCAGGATTCTCGTAGCACACTTTGCCCTCTAATATCGGCCCTTTTACGCTAGCGCGCTGCCCTCGCAGAATTTCTATCGGCAAGAGGCGAACAGAAACGAAGCTAACTGAATTTATGCGGCGTCGTTGCTACAAAGAAATTTTCCAAAGAAATTTGCGACGGATCGGGGCCATAATGAAATTCCTCGGTAACTTTTCAGAACTCATTATTGTGCTTGAGCGAAATTTTCGATGAGGCTTGGGCCCGGCATATTTAACATTTAAAAAGGTAATTTTTCTTCGAATAACGAAATTATTATTGTCGAACATTGCACATATAAGAGATATCCCGAATCTTGATTTTAATTAAAGACTCTTGAATTTTTTTTTCATTAAAATATCATTAAGAATTTTCAATAAATTTTAAATTATACTATTAATGTCTTTTTTTTTTATTAATACAGATTAACTATAATCTCGGTTTAACTTACTTTTTGTCTTCTTCTAATTCTTAAAACTAGAAAAAGATGAAAAGTAAGTTAAATCGAGATTAAAGTTAATCTTCATTGATAGAAATGGACAGAAGTTGTGAATTAAGTTTTCAGAGCTTGAATTGAATAACAAAATCTATAATGTCTACTTGAAATTAAACAGTTCTTACTTTTAAGAATTTTAATTCGAGATATAATTGTGCCAACATAGTTATTTGTCAACTATTAAAATATCACGACGCGTGACAATTTTTTTATATCAAATTTTTTCTAAAAAAAGCTCGTTATATCATCTATAGTCAAAATCGGATTCAATGTTCCAAAAATACTGTATATTAAAACAACTAAGATAATTGTTGTTAATTTATTCCTTCATTTCTCTTGAATTAGATTCGCACCGCAAGGAGATCTAAAGCGAACGCGATATGTACTCGAGGTAATAATTAACCGCTATAATTTCCTTATCTCCTCGAACGTATATGCTTATAATGCGCAGTATTATAGTCTCGGGTACATCTCACAGCAGTTCTGCGATTCTGTCAGCGTTATTATACCATAGTGTCAGTTATATGCCATGGCATTCTGTTATCATGAAACTTTTAAGCGTACTGTGGTCGACATTGTCTGCATATCGGCGGTCATATTTTCGTTGAGATTTTGAACAGTCGACGTTCACTTTGTGAACGTGCATGAGAGTTTCGTACAATATCTAATTAGTTCTCGACCAAACCAAACACACTGGACCTATTTACAAGTCAAGTGGCAGAACATTCATGAACATTCTCATGAAATAAAATATCTTTTACATATTATAATGTTGTAATAGAAAATATTTTTTGTATTACATTAATATTACCTTTTATATTAATGATACTTTTTTTTATTTATCGTGTTTAATGTGATAAATTGTGTATTTATAGGAAAGACTATTATACAAAGCTATTTCTCTTTGGATATATATTTTTATTAAAATTTCAAGAAATCCTATAATTGCGTTTCCTTGAGTTAAAATAAAACAATATTTATATCAATGCTTCTACACATATTTTTCATCTTGAAAAGAAAAATCGGCGTAAGGAAAACAGTTACAAATCTCAAGCTTGTACTGAAAGTCGGAATTGATTTCATTCGAGGTGTGACGAATGCGTTGCTCGCTCGCGTTGCACCTGCTCAGGTGCGCGGGTGCATCTCCGAAGCCGGAGAAAGGTTTGCCGCGCAGAACGATATATGTGCAGAGTAGTTTTCTGAAACCGGTCCTTGGAGGACGTTCGTACTTTTATATGACTCGCGCCAGTTCGCCAAGGCGAGTTACATCGTCAGCCGAGCGTGTGAACGCTCTCGCTTGTCCGAACGATTTTCTGCGTCTTCGATTTTCTGAAGCGCCCTGCTCCGGCTTTTGCCAAACGAGCGATAAATTACGTTAATCAAAAGGGATGCCAGGCGATGAAACGACATATATAAGGAATATATATATAGTATTTTCGTTAATGAAGTGTACTGTTATCATCATTTTCATCTTCAATTTGACACACATCTTGAGCCGCGTCAATTTCAATTCCGATTATTATACGTTATTTCTGGAATTATTGCTACTTCAAAAAGTTGCCTTTATCGAACTTCGAAGACTAATTACGGTGCGATACAAGAGAGACGTGGAAAAACAGGATACAACATTTAAAAGGAGCCGCAGATGTTTGTAATTTTATTATACTCACTTGGAGCACTGGATTTATCGCGTGTCATATAAGGATCGTTTATAGTTAAGTGTGCATAAAATGCGAATTACTTATGCGTACAAAATATAATTTACAACTGCAGTCTAATAAATGCAATTAATCGCAAAATTATTATTCGACATCGTTTACAAACGTGTTTATCTGTCGCGTAGACATTTCAACAGCAGTGAATAGAGTAATCGCATGTTGGACATGCAGATACAAAGGATTACTACATTGCAAACAGATGAGAGATGCGCATCACGTGCAGAACGTGTCACGCTTTTGCATTTCCTTTGTCAACGTTGCAGCATCGCTTTGACTAGCCTCCGAACTATTATCGGTAATCTTCCCTTAATTACTTGCCAAGAGAAAGGAGGAAGTCGACCCACTTCGAGAACAGAATCTCGTTACGAGATGCGACTTTTCGCGAGCATTCTATTAAAGAGCGTCTTAAAATTGCCGGAATTCCTTTCATTTGCGGATTCCTCGGTCAATTTAGACTCGAGCAAATTTTTGCTATTTAGGCATTCATGTATGAAAAAGGTAGCCAATAATTTTGGGATATTCGTCAGTGTGACATATACGTGGTTCATATATACGTTACGACTTACATTTGTTTCGTTCGTAACGCTAATGACGAGCTTCGAGTCGTGACAGCTCAAAGCCGAGAAAACAGACGAAGCTAAATCAATTGGCGCGAGCATCCGGGAGGTGGTGTATCAAAAAACAAGGCCGCCGCGGCGCGCCGGAGCACTTCGTCACGGATCGGGGAAGACTTTCAACTTAATAAAACCGCGCAAAAGTGCCGGCGGGATAACGCGATAGATAGTATAGATACGCGTAGTGCGCGCCAGAAGAAATAAATATCGTATCCATAATTTCACCCTGGGATGCCTTTAAAAGCCCACGCTACAATTCATATATCAGAGTCGCCGGGAGGGGTGGGACGTGCTCGCGAGAGAACAAGACAATGAAGCGGGAGAGAGAGGAAGCGTGGAGCAGGAAGGAGGAAAGGGAGGGAGAAATAAGGGGCAGCAGCCAATTCGCTATATGGACCACCCTTGGGGGAACACTCCGGCACGATGATAGACATACACTAATGTAAGTGTGTCACAGAGTTGGGTTGCCATCCTCCTGGTTGCGATTCTCCATGTGAGCGCAGGGAAATATGGGATTTCTGGCTTCGTTTCGTTTCTATGCATAAATCGCGATATCAACTCGCGAAATAAGAGAATCAAGCGGGCGCCGCGCCGCTCGAAGGAGGAAGAGAGCGGAGGATGCGTGGGTTACCTTAATCCGGGCTTTTTCCCTGCGATCGAGAAAGCGCCTCGTACGATCTCGAACAACGAGATTAACTCTCTTCCCGTTCTCTCTCTCTTTCTCTCTCTCTCTCTCTCTCTTTCAATCCCACCCAGAGTACATATTAAATTGCGACTCAAACGACGCGGCTTGATACGCTTAGACTTAAATTCATTTATTTATTACCGTTCGGCTCTCTCGGATTTATTATTTCGCGCAAGCAAAACGCAGCGATTTAATCAAATTACGGAATAATTGCGTTCCCTTCTTCGCCGCGTATTAATTCTCCGTGCGCGTGATTTTGTGCAGACGCATCGATTGTGCGCATCGGTTGCCAAGCAACGAATACATTATCAAGATCGAGCGTTGTTGTATGCGTGCTACAACGGGATAATTTCGGCTATCTAGCATGCTTAATGCATTACTCCGCCATTTAGTTAATAACTGAACTAAAGCAACGCAACGAGCCGCGCGCAATTTTCCTCCGAAAATGCGTGGGCACATCCGGTTCGCAAACTTCAAACGCGATGCGTAAATCCGCCGGCAAATATAATAAGCCGACAATCCCGCAAAGTTAGCAATGCCGGCTGATTACGTTTCAGGCCGTGTAATTTACAAATTAATTGTGTCAGTCATCGTAAAATATGCATGCGTCAAGCAATTTGCCCAGTCTGTGCTTGCGGGAAGAATTATGTAATACACGCATATGCATGTTATAAATATATGCGAGCTCTCTCTCTTTCTCCCTCCCTCTCTCTCTCTCTCTCTCTAATCACAATGCGTCTGCCACACGAATTTCGGCGTTAAGTTAATCGCTCGGTTAAGCCGACTCGAAAAATTCTGACGCGAGGATTCACAGTCATCGTGCTTCCTACGGCAATTGCGCTTTCGTTACAAGGAATACGCGGCGGCACTCAAAATACCAACTCCCCGTTGGCGGAATCGTAGTCGAAATTGCAGCCGGCGTCGCGGATTAATTAATCCTACGAGTACAGTTGGCATACGTTAATTTTTCCTTTGACATACCTCGGCAAACTAATATCGAGCTGTCGAGAGAGAACTCTTCAGCGAATTACAGACATAAGACGCTTAACGGGAAAGTTTTTTCATTTCAATGAAAACAATCTCTTGTAATGCGCCAGTAGTTCTCAGAAAAGAGGTTCAACACGGTAGAAGTGGATTAAACATCCGTAGGATATCCGTTTTCATCACGTTATCGTTATCGTTTTTATCTATTATTTTCTCCATTTAATAAATTTATAATAAATTAATTTTATATGCTTTCCAATAATAAATGTATCACAAAAAAAAATTTAAAAAGTTAAAAAGGATTAGAAATGCGATAAAACGTGCGCTTTTGTAATTAAAAGAATATTATAAAACGCATTTTAAAGCGAGGGTTTTTGAGACTTTTTAAAAATCATATGAAACGGCAAAATTCGTATAATAAATCGTTGCGGAGAGCCAATATATAAAATTTTAAAAATAACAAAAATATTATACGGTTGAAATATTTTTATACAAACATAAAAATAAATTTTGCATACATACCGAATGTTTTAAAACTATCGAATTACTGTAATTGGAAGATGTTATTTACATGTTAGATAAATGTAATAATAATGGAAGGAGCAACCAATGTAATCAAAATCAAACGCAATAATTATTCGCAGCAATAGAGGTTTAAAATTTTCTATGCATGAAATACGCGTATGTCGTGCGAGTGGTATATGTAATTCTAATTAGACTGACTGTAAATACGACTTGATAGCGGTACCATTAACAATGATCATATTGCCAGGATCGTTTACGTTGTTCGTTTGATCGACGAGCACATTAACGTTTTCGGCTAATTAACATATCTCTCAGATGCAATTCACTTTGATTTAATGAACGTCGAAGGGTCCTCTAACTGGAACATCGAGCGATTTTCCTGCAGTTCTCTGATATGTCACTTTCGCGGCGCGGAATGTAAATTATGCCTGTCTTTCTGTTTGAGAGGCATTTCCATTTGCGCGAATTAAGTCCAACGCGGAACAAACGGAAGAAGTTCGTTTTCTCAGCTGACTCGAGTATATCCCGTGCATAATCCCTCGTCTCAAGAAATTGATAAATCTCATTTCAAAATAATTACTGTTGCAATTATCTTGGTAGAAATATTATTTATGCCATTCTTCGACCACTATACAAGCTAAATCGTTTTATTATAAAATTACTTCGTCGTACAACTTTATGGTTCAAACAAAAACGTTTAAGGCGTTTCATAAATGATCTATACATATTTACGTAATATACATATTTACAAATTTGAAAGCGATATATAGCTAATTTTATGAATCGGAAGTTAGTTTCGAGGAAGCTATTTATTATTTCCATTTCTAATTATTTATTATACAAATGAGCGAATTTGGTGCTATAAGTCAAGAGAATAGCATTACGCGTGTAAAATCGTATACTACAGTTTGCACGTATTATTTGCACACGTTGATAAATGAAAAGGAATACAATTTTGTGTTTCACAATTACTATTCAACGTGTGTCGTAATGTATCTCATATTCCTATGTATAATTTGTCTTTTATATATATATATCATACGTGACATTATCATTCCACATACCATAAGCGCGGCATTGCAATGTTAAATATGTGCGAGAGAATAATTGTGTTACCTAACAATAAGTCACAATATGAAGCACATTGTACGTACATACATATGCGGGCTGTAAAAATTGACCGAAATTTATAGACACACTTTTTATTTACACTTTACAGTAAAAATTTGGGATTGACTTTTGTGAGCGCAAACGTCGAGGTAAAATATTTTGTGTTACAAATCAGTCAAAATAACGGAAATTTTTCCTTTGTTTCTTTATGTAGGTAAAAAATTTGGTTCAATCTAGCATGATATATCAGACTTTTGAAATAACCGATGCAGCAAAAGTATTTAGAAACGGGAAACTTAAATCCTTTATGCTAATTTCACCCGAAGTTAGATATCAAAATACGGAATCTGCAAATAACTTACAGCGTCAAACGCTGTTGTAATAATAATGAGCACGCACCGCGGCTTCGCGGTTTTGTATTCGAAAAGCGTGAACGATATTGCACGCGATCAACATAAGAAGTTACGCGAGAAAGAGAGAGAGAGCGAAAGGGGGAAAGGTAGAGAAATGGAAGAAGAAGAAATTTACCTGTATATCGGTGCATCTGCCTCCTCCTTATACCAAATAACTAGGTGCAGCTTGTCCCCCGAGAGCGGTGGTTTCACGTCGCATGGTAGCTGAGCAATTCCGCCTGCCACTGCTTCCGCATCTGTCATTGTCACTGTAATGACAAAGTCGGGTCGAGAGTCAGGCCAAGATCATATAACCGGAAAAACGTGGTCGGAATACACGCGAACTGCAGAGCGCAACTAATCTGCCCCGTATTAATGGCTCGATTCGCGCCCGGTGATTTCACTCCCGCACGACGGGGTTTAATCCGCGTCGACGACGACGATGACGACGACGACGGCGCGGCGGCGACGTCGCGTCCTCGAGTTCACGAGATCACTCGTGCGCGATTTTCTCCTAAGCCGCGGATATTCTCGAAAGGTATGTCTCCGATATTTTTCCAGACTGTACTCTCTGCTCGCGATTCACAAGGGAGCGTCCCGGGAGTGAACATTTCTTTTCACTCCAAATCGGCATATATCTGTAGCGCATGTGGAAATATGAGAGACGTATTTCCTTGTTTTGCTGATAAACGATTTAAAAAGACAAAACATCCCTTCGAAGCTTCCTGGCTAAACAATTCTTTGTTTCGCGATAAAACCCAAACTTTTTCCTATTTGTTACATTGAAACATATTTTCAGCAAAAGTTATTTAATTGTTATTAAACGCTGGGATTGTTACAAAAATACAAAATTTTTAAAATTGTTATTTAAACACTTTTTTGGATGTGTGGATGACGTGTAAAAATTACAATAAATTTTTAGATTGCTGTCGCATAATTATGCATTGAAAACTTTAAATAATTTTTGTATAAAATATTTTCATATATAAGAAATAATTTAGATAAAAAAACTCCTCTAGCTTCTAAATTTTATAGAAATATTACACATTTTTAAATTGCTTATCAACAGGTAAAATTCTTTATAAACATATACCGAAATAAAAAGTGTTCGCTTTCGGAATTTCCTTATATTTCTCTAAAATCTCAAGCAATTTCGTTAATAAGTGAAAAATTATATTTATGGCTAGATTTGTAACAATTCTTAGAATGAAAAAATAAGTCGCATGGGATTTGATACGAATATTATATAATTATTTACATAAGTTTAAACAAAAGGCGAAACGCGACAAGAGAACTTTCCTCAAATCCAAGTAAAAATAAATAAAAATTATAGTTCTTTATGATTCTCTGCTTAAGATTATGTTTTAATCTTAAAGATCTATGATTGTGCCAGAAGATAAAGATTTAATGGTCAACGTGTTTCCGTTTAATAATCGTAACACTGACGATGCTGTGGTCATCGAACAAAAGATTATATAACTTCCGCCATATAATAGCGTCGATTATAATAACAATAGGACAATAATTTCTACGGAAATGCAGAGTGCGCTCGAGGGCTGAGAAAGATAATGTAATTAAGATCATTAATCAAATGTAATTATACCAATTAATCATGATATTTTAACAGCCAAGTTGGCTCAAGACGCGATCTGAATGTATAATTTTAATCAATAATTAAATTCAAATAGGAAACAGATATAGCGTGCTCGATGTAACAGCAGATTTGCTTTTAGTAATTTGTAAAGTATATTGTGATATTTTGTTTCAATTATCAGCGCATTATCGTTATAAACTTTAGTATCTTATATATATATTATATATATACAATATATAAATACTAATAAATTTTAAAGAAAAGTAATCGATTGTCTCACGCAAGATGTATATAAGCATAATACAAAATAAAAACGTTAATTTATTTACATTTTGATCGAATAATCTTCTTAGATTTCCTAAAATGTGTGTATTATACGCGTTACGTATAGTTTTAAATTTTAAACAAATGAAATTCAAAACGTATTATTCTTTTGCATATAGCACTATTATCGCTGAAACTCTGCTCTGAAAATGCTTAATGATCTGGATGTTCAGTAAAGCGGACGCTCAATACCTTTTGAATAGTGACCATGGCATCTGGTTATAATTAATGCACGATCAATTAATTTCGTCCCTTGTTTTACGCCGTCAACGACAAATTTACCGGATCATCGTCGCGTGGCCAGCGAATTTACACGTTTTATCATACGCCCGTAAAGCCGAGTGCACGCGAATCTGTTTGGAACTTCCGTAATTGGTGGCCGATATGACGCGAACGAAATCGCAGCGATAATTGGCGCTCGCGAGTCTCGTTGGGTGAGCATAATCACGTGTCCGAATATATTATGGCCACCCACGGCCAGAGTTTCTTCCCAAAATTGAACATGTGTGCGCGAAGTTTAATACCTGTGTTTTCGTTACGTATTCAGCGCTAAATGTTGCCACCACCCCTTTCTGTTTTTGAGCTTTATTTATCGGACATGGAGAACGCATTAAACGCACATATCGGAATGAGTATAAAATGAGCGCCACATCAGGCGGCTAATATGCGGTGCATTCAGGTCACGCTTTCATTCCTTTTTCTTTTAACCTGACATCAAATCACTATACTATTGTTTACTATACGCTTTATGCCTTATTATATCCAAAACATAAAAGAAAAAATCTATAAATCGATAAGTACATCCTTCTATTATTAGATTTTAATGTGCGTCCAATCGTGATAAAATATAGTATAATATAAATTACAAATTAGAAGCAAATAAACTCCATCACTGGAATTAAAATTTGACAAACCTACATACGAAATTGAAAATTAATAAACTATTCCAGTTTGTTCTTAAAATATTCAGCCAGCTTGCCAAGCAAACTCTCTATCTATCTTTGTCTTTTTGCTGTATTGTTGTTAATCAAAGCTTGATTTTTTAAATGTGATATCCAGGACGACATTTCGAGGCAACGACGGACTATTTATTACAAACGCCGGGCCAAACTCGCTGGATCGCGATCTCCATTTTAAATGTAATCCCGCAAAAGTATACGGCTGTGGCCGCGTGGTATCGATAATGGTAACTGTAATCAAGCCGGAAGATGAAATTTGACCGATCAGTTTTGAGGACGGTTGTATTAATAAAATCGATGCTGCGGCTGCGGCTGCGGCTGCGGTGCGGTGCGGTGCGGTGCGGTGCGCTCGCGACGTTTTCGACGCCGCGCCGGGCCGGAGATACTCTTTTAATTGAATTTTTATTCTTTTTTCCTGCGAGTCCGATAGCGGGACGCGTTCACATTTGAATACATAATTGGCAGCTTTTTTCTCGCTTTTCCGCTCGCCCGTTTGGTCTGGCCATTTCTTCGCTTTATGTCTTATATTTGTGTATCTCCTTTCGACTCGTCGACCAATGAAATGTGATTTAATTCCGGTTTAAAATGAGAAAAGCGACACGCGAATATAAAACCGCTGTGGAACATTAATGAAAATGTCGATATTGATATGCACTCGTAGCATCTCATTGCATCTTTTATTTGTTTACCTTTGTTCCTCTTTGCAAGTATTGATCACTGAGCACGTACATATATACAATGAACGTATACACGAATCTCTGTATTTTTGAAATAAAAATATATATATTGAAATAAAAAAAAAATATATATAGATATATTTTATTTCAATATATATATTTTTATTTCAAAGATACAGAGATTCGCGTATACGTTCATTGTATTATATATATATATATATATATATATATATATATAGCTTTTCCAAACAATTTCTTATGCTTTTATGTAAAAAAATGTTTGAGAAAACTAGAACTAATATATATGAAATTATTCCATTAAATAATTTTGCTGATATAAAATTGTTTGGCAAAAACTGTCAGAAGCAAATAAGTTTGAACAATATCATAAATATATATTGTTGAAAATTAAAATAGCTAAAAAATAAATATAAGGAATGTATTTAGTGTACATCAGTGTGTTTTACTAATATTTATCATTACTAATGTTTACTATTGTAGTGATTACTGTTCAGATATCAAGTTTTATTTGAAAACACTCGGAATTTGCAATTGTTAGCAAATGTTTAGATTTAATACCACTATAAATATAATAAAAACAAGAATTTTTTAAAATACAACACGAACACAATTTAATATGATAATAATATAAATAAAAATGTTATTATCAATCAAATGTTATCAACAGATGTAGAATTAATGCAAAATGTATAATGTATATAATTATTATGTATGTATATAAAAATATACAATATCATGGAATACAAGAGCCACAAATTATCTTTTTTCTACAAAAATCGCCAATTCGCGGAATATTGGGAATTATTACAAAACCTTCTGCCTCGTAGCGAATTTTCCGCGACACACCTGTTTCAAATTGGAGCACGGTCCTTTTCTACACACTCGGCGAGTAGGAATGTTTCATTCTCTGAATACGGGGGAACGCGACGCGATGATGCAACTTTCGCGCAGAGGCTTTTACCGCGCCGCAAACAACCATTTTCATTTAGCTTTCCCGCGATGCTAAGTGAATTTTGCCGGACGCCTTTCTTCCGTTCTCTTCATACATACGTTCGAGCTCGTGAGTCCCGTTATAAAGTCCAGCTGAATTTAATCTCTGCTTTTCAGTGAAATCCGCCGGCCGATCCGACGTGTTTGCAAAAAAAAGAAAGTAAAAAAAAAAAAGAACGCGAGTGTATCGTGGTCACGTAATTCCGAAGGAAAAACTCAACGTTAATTATTTGCCATCGGTGGCAAAATATTTTTCCGCGGTTATTTCCGTCGTCGCAATAATAGAGGGCGTGTTATTAGAGCTGTTGTGGGCAAGGGACGAGCGGAAGAGCATGTATTTGGTGAAGAGTTTGTTACAAGTACGCGTGCAGATAGATGCGATGTAAATGCCGAGTGTACTCGATGGTTTTGCATGCCCCGGTAAAGCAAGTTTTACATCGCCACGAGCGATGTTTGATCGAAAATATAATGCGTGCCCCAGATTTCCGTGTAAAATTCCGTTAAATGCAGAGATTTTCGTCTTTAAATTCAATGTATCTCTACACATATGTCGCGCTACCGACTTTGACAAGTGTGTGGTAATTAAGATGTTCCAAATTGAAGTGATCGGTTTAAACCAACTCTTCCCGAGATTAAAAATAATTCGAGATTGATAATAGATAACTATTAATAATCCGTTCTGAGTAAAAGCGAGGATTATGAGATCTGCCGTAGATTGATATATTGTATACATATATATAAACCACGGATGAGTTCTTTGTCCACACAAAGCTATTGCTGACGCATTCCCGATTCCTGTTCTTTTATTGCGGATTTCGCCGTTTTCATTTGCCGCTTCGCCTCAACTGAAAAGAATCCTCCTGCGTGCAGAGCGTGCCGTTACACAACTCGATATGCACTCCAATTACAACGCGGCGCATCTCGCGACTCGAGTAGCGACGCGATAAACAGAGGCAAGGGGTAACTGCTGATACAACCGGGCGCCCTTCCGTCTCCATCCCGTTCCCCCGTTTCCATCCCTCGCAAAATAGTCTCATTGTCTTTAGCCTCCGATTGTCCCGACATTCTCTTTTCCAGGCGCGTGCATATGGTTGTGTCGGAAAATGAAAAAAAAAAGTTCGTCGGGCCTAACTCTCCGCCTCCCCAACCCGACCCCAACTCCTTTTCACCCGCAGCTCTCCCCCTTCTGAAAGTTTCTTCGGGCGATGCAGCAGCCATATGTCATTAACCGACGGCTTTCATTGTCGTCACCAGTCGTCACTCCAGGTGTGTCCGTGTTCTGTGATGCACCGTACATCGCACTCCGCGGGGGTCACCTCGTCACTTCATTATCCACTTAACACGTTTGCTTTTCTCCCCCTCGCTTTTCTTTTCTGTCTGGAACGTTTCTCCTCGCGTATCTCTACAGCTACAGCGAGCGCTTGGCTCTCGTCTCGTTCTCTGTTATATAATTATGTAATGCGGGGGATGACCCGCGTAATGCGACGTGAAAACGGGGCGGCTATATACGTTTATAGATGAGGAATGTGCGATGAGATTGCACGTCGGAGCCGCCGTGGAGATTTACGCTAAATCCGCATTAGTTGTATCATTAGAAGCGGATTGAACTCCTTCCCTTCGAGAGATCAATTTGCATATATCTTCGCTGCAGGTTGCATATATCTTCGTTGCGCTATCAATCGACGAATACGATTACAAAAGCAGCGCTCAAAATTAAATATCTTTAGAAGTAATTAAATATACCTCAAATATTTTTATAAGTGGCAAAGTCGATATGCTGATACAATATATATAGATTATAGATAGTCCTACAATAACGTGGAGCTATCTGCACTGCATTTCGGTTACGATTCAATAAAACTGAGAATCGCAGTCTCCTTTTGACGTGACGGAATTCATGAGCTGTAATAGAATATAACGAACGGT
The DNA here is from genome assembly GCF_030848795.1 of Temnothorax nylanderi. NCBI lineage: Eukaryota > Metazoa > Arthropoda > Insecta > Hymenoptera > Formicidae > Temnothorax > Temnothorax nylanderi. The sequence goes on along the minus strand of NW_027249103.1, from coordinate 549,686 downwards.
ATACGTGTCGCCTAAGACCTCGCGAGCGCCTATACCACCGAAAGGGTTAAGCCGGTCTCAGGAAGCGCTCTGTATACCGAGAGTCACTGATGGTTAACGTAATACGAACGTGGCACCCTTCTCTGTGCACACACGTACATGTTATCTGTGGAAACGCTCTGATTATAGCAGGCGTGCAAGCACGTGCGTGCATGCGTGCATGCGTACGCGCGTACACGCATCCTTAGTCGCTGTCGGGCCTTCCAGACGCAGCTGGAGAAACAGTGCCAGTACCGTTGAGAGATACGTGAAACTCGGCGGTGTGTGGAGAAATGAATTCATATTTACGGAAGCTGCATGCATATGCGGAGTTTAAGGCAGCTTGTCGCGTGATACGGGAGATACGAGAGAGGCTCCATTCAGCAGCCCCGCGATTCCGCCGTGAATTACGCCGGCGAATAAAGTACGAGATATATATCCGCGATCGCGAATCGGCTTGTTTCCGTCATCGCGATCAACCGCTGCTTCGACGCACCGATCTCGATCGCGCGCCGCACTGCGGCATCGACGCATATTCGTATTCCTCGAAAAATAACGATGGCGATGCCCACGTTTGCATTGTCTCCGACTTTTGGAATCGCTGTCAGTTAAATTCGGAGAATACAGAGAATGCCCCAGAAAAATATACACCGTGAAAACGCGGAACTCCGCATTGAACTTTAGTTTTATGTCTTCTGAAGTTCGACTGAACGCTATTTTCATCACAACATTTAAACAACGAACATCTTAATAATATCTCGATATGGAATTAAAATTTCTGTCATGAACATTGTAAATTTTGTGAGGAAGCTTGGTACGCGGCAAAAGATAGCGACTGAAAGAAATGCTGAGATTTACGTTGATAGAAACTAAGTTGAAAAGTAATGTGCACAATCACAGCTAGCAGTTTCAAGAAGATAAACTCGAAATACGATGTAAAAACTATTCTGGGATAATTTAATTAGTTCCCTCGGTAGTAGGAAGGTTAAAGTAATTAAAATTCACAAAATGAAGGGGTTAATTAAGGAAAAGTAAGTGATTATATTGCTCCCGGGCTTTCTTTCGAATTTCCATGTCGAGCGGAAGAAATATCTATTATATTTCGTCGTGGGCGCGTATGTGCATAATTAATGCAAACGAGGATCCTCCCTTATCAGGATACCACGCACGACTCGGTCCTAATTAATATCAAGGCCGCTTCTGGAGAAGTTACGACGAAGGGCTTTTAATCCGGTCGTAGCCTGTATCAGTGGCAATACGCCGCGCTCCGGTCGTGCAAGACAGCCGAAGATTGTTCGTTGCATTATTACGGCTGCCCTTTTTAATGCGAAGTCTGTAGAAACTAAACATCGCCGGGCGAAAAGTAACGCGCGAATTTTTTCATAAAGCTTCCAAAGAAAATAATTAAACGTGATTCATAATGCGATCACGGAAAATTAATCGCATTTATATTATCTTCTCATGCACAGGCTTCAGGAATGAGCTATGCATATTCGTTTCTGATCGTATTTTTACGATGAAATTATTACAACAGTGTTTACAACATCCACAATTGACGGTTTTACCTCTTTGAACGAGCTACTGTAGTCGATGTTATATTTATATTGTGCGAGATATAAATTTCACTTCAATAAAAGAAAGACGTCACAGATTGAGAGGGAAAAGGGGAAAGACTTCATTACGTGAAATTAATTGGAAATACATCACAGAATATTGCAGACGAGTGAAACAATGGATTTCACTTATGAGTAACTATGAAAAAAAAGCAGTTCTGCTTTGAACTTTTGAGACGTATATCGCAGATCGTTTGCGGAATAAATAAATAAATAACGTACATTAAACGACGTATATTGCAGATCACGTACGAAGTATGTTGTAACCCCAATGGTTTGTAACTGCTTTGTAGACTGCTAATAATAAATTTTAATAACTGCATCATTTTTCACGGTAATAAACCAACAATATAACCTACTCTTTAGTTTCTCCACATTTTTTCTTATTGAACATAATCTGCAACGAAATTGATGTAAAAAGGAATTGTAAAAAATTTATGCGCTATAATTAATGATAATTTACATAATTTACGAGTGTCTGTGTATATGTAAAAAGCAATTCTCGCAAGTTAATTTTGACAAGCAAGCTCGTACACCTGATATATGATCCGTTAATTACGTATATATGATCAAGTAACTTTACTGCATCCTTTGCTACTGCGAATACATCCTTCTCATACATGCAGATTTAATCTTGACTTAGCGGCGAGATTACAAGATTTGTCGTCGTGATAAACCGAGTTACTCTCGATGAAGAGCCGAAACGTCAAGTCAGCATCGTGTGCGGTGTCTCCCGCAACTACGATCGGGAGGTAGGGTTGAGGAGAGGCTCCAGAAATCTCTCGTAGCTACGTGTGTGAATGACACGTAACTGCTTCTCTCTCGCGCGCGAAAACGCGCCGCGCGAAACAGAAAGACGACTGACGTCCTCCTGAAATATTATCCTCGTAAAAGAGACAACGCGCCCGCCCCACCGCTCCCATAGGGTAATCCGGGAATGTCTTGTGTATTTCAGCGCGACGACGACATCGGCGACTAGATAAACGGCGTTACCTAACAGGGTCGGTTCGAGATACTCCGGAACCCCCTTGCGAAACGAGATTTGGCGTCGCCGCATATAAATCTACGTAGATTATGAATTTAACACGAGTAAGTCTACATCGATCGCGTATAACATTTCGTGTTTCCTGTTAGAGAGTTAGAGTATTGTTGTTATTCCGTTAAAATTCAATTTTGAGAAAAAAACCGCCTTCATACTCTTGTCTCGTTAAAAATGTCTAAAAATGCGAGTTCGAGTTCAATATTTACAAAATATTAACTATTTAAAATAATATTTAAATATATTTTAGATTATTTATTTCTCGCGAAGAGAACATTTTGAAAACGTATCAGATTCGTTACAGAAAGATTCACATATTGGAATAATAGGTGCAGGTCGTCCGCAGCTTTTATTTAAAGTAACATGAGAAAGTAATCAGTATGAAAACCAGATACCGTGAAATCTGAGAACGATGCTGGTGCCGTGATCGAGAAATTATTAAAAAGAACATGAACTCTCCTAAAGTTTTGGATTTCATTTCATGGTAACGTATTGACCCATTAATAAATATTATAAATAGAATCGATATCAATTTATTATTATAATAAGTAATGAAATATAATTAATCAAAGAACGGATAAAAAAACTCAAAATTTTTTTCGATTTAGTATCGCTTCTATTAAGATACAGAACGATGTAAAACGATATAAAAATATCTAGATATAATGCAACGCATATATTTGAATATTAACATAGTCAAATATAGTATACAAATACACTGTTAAATTCGTAGTGTCAAATTATACTCAATTTAAGTCATTTTTAACCATTTCTGTAGGTCACTGCTTCTATACTCAAAATATATCGTTAATTTAACTAACACAATATTATTTAACTAACACAATATTAATTTAACTAAACCAATGGAGTTAAAATAGTACTGTTTTGTATTAAAATAATCGACACACATGGTAGTTAAAAATAACAAAATGTTATTTAACTCAAGGTATTGGTTTAAATTTCATCTTTTAATATTTAACAGTGTAATAGTCTCTCTATATACGCTGAAAATTACCTCGCAACTCGAAAAGGAATTATGACGTACATTATTAGCAATATTTTTTTAGGAGCGCACAGCCCGACAGAATGGCGGACGTGTTCGCGTTCATGTACCCTGGGCCCGTCATTCAATATGCGGAGAAATGGGTACCAGGCACAACAATTATGTGGGCTCCTTTTTTGTGAGACGGCCACGTGCACGTTGTACGTCGAGGGGAGCAAAATCACACTTACAGTGTATGTTTATCCTGGCCCCCATGGAGCCCGCTGTGCGCAGATCTTTTTGCTTGGTTTAACGCTCTTGAACGGCATCGCAATTTGGGCTGTTAATTTGCGGTCGTTCAATTCGTTCGTTTCTCCGTTTCGCGTTTTTTGAGTTTACGCTGAGTTTGCACAGTCTGCCTCAAGGTTTGGTCAGCAAACGAGCTAGATTAATAGGTTCGCGCACTCATAAGTACATTTCATTTCTTTATCGTCTGGATGTGTTTCACACACGTTGCAATATTACAGAAAAACGCAAATATATAATTTTTATTTTTTAAATTAAATTTTTTCTTTTTAAATTCGGTAAATACTAGGAATTAGTTTATTTCTTTACGTACGATATTGGGAATACTATTAGCGCAAAGATATTTAAGATATTTAGCGCATAGAATATTTATTAGTTTAAGCAAGAGGATGAATAAAATGAAAAGACGCACAAGCACAGTTGCGACGAGAGTAGCAGTTTCTAGCGTAAAGTTCCAGCAGTAGATGTAGATGGAAGTCGCGGGCGTGCGCGTTATTGTAAGAAAGGCCGGGCGAGCGAGCGGGTAAGCGCGGAGCGAGACAGAAAGGGACGCGGCATCAAAGCACGTGAGACAGGCCAAACCAGTTGTTATATCCTCGAGGAGCATTCGAACTCCGACATGAAAAGAGAAGCCCGCAGTGTTAACGAGGATCCTTGTGGAAACGCCTCGGGAACGAGAGAGAGAGAGAGAGAGAGAGAGAGAGAGAGAGAGAGAGAGAGAGAGAGAGAGAGAGAGAGAGAGAGAGAGAGAGAGAGAGAGAGAGAGAGAGAGAGAGAGAGAGAGAGAGAGAGAGAGAGAGAAAGAGGAGAAGAGAGGAACTGTATATACGCACGCTCTGGCGACGAAAGGGAGAAAGAAAGGATATAAGCGGGGTGGAAAAGGGGGCCCAACAGAGAACGGCGGGGGGGAGGGAGTCGCGGGGCGCGAGTTGTTCCTCGTGAGCACTCACGACCCTCCGACTCCGTTCGCTCACCTCGCTCTCCTTCTTTCATCTGTCTCGCGTCGAGCGCTTGGGAAGCTGATCCCAATTAAAGCGAGTAGATATGCTACCGCGACGGTTCAAGGAGGCCAGGGCGGAATTCATCGTCTCAGTGGCGACGAAAAGGGAAGAAAGAGAGAGAGGGAGAGAGGAAGGAGGGAAAGACGAGAGAAGGGAGGAGAGAAAGACGCCGTGGTAATACTGCCGCCGGATGCGATCCCTCCGCGGTGGCGGAAACGGAGGCTCGGTTATGGCCGATGAGGGGCTAGATGGGTCCCGCGATAAATTGAGGAGGGACCTCGCCACCACCGGAATTGATCCTCCAAAGGCGGAATCTCGAGTGCTTCCTTCAGAGTCCGGTCGTTTGTTTGTTTACCCGCGCGTAACGGTTAGAATCGATCGATAGGGACGATTGTGCTCGCAGGAACCGATCGCGATCTCGCTCGATCGATTCGCGGAGATTCCACCACTTCGTGATTTATATTTAGCCGATTGTCGGAGTCGTTCGTGATGACGATGATGATGCGTGCTGGTCGTGAGTTATCGTCGCTATTTAATTTATGTGAATGGGCGAGCCTTTTATGCGTTTTGAATGTAGTAGCTATGTCGGACAAATGGGATATTTATTCGGGGTTCAGAAAGCGGCTTCAAATACCTTTCCCAGCCACATTTCCGCGCAACTCTGTATGATAAATCTAAAGCTGATATCCCTTTGATAAACACTTGCGCGAAGTCGCTATGCGTTGCAAGTTCGTGATATTCAACATCAAACATCCTTATAATTAAGTATTAAATTAATTAAGTAAATGAAATTTCTATTAAAATAAAATTAACATTAAACAAGAAATAAAATCAATTAAATCACTGAATTTTGGTAGACTAATAATATTTTTCGAATTACCAAAATCCAGTCCTGATACGGTTTCTTTAAATTAATTGTATACCATAGCGATCGTATTTCACTTATTATTAAAGAAATAAAATGTTGTTCTATGACAAACTGTAAAACAAAGAGTAATTATGATAATAAATTTGAAGAGATGATTTGTATACAGATTTTAATAATTCGATAATACATTTTAGCTATAAAAAGAAGTTTAGGCAACGCAAAACAATGTGGGAATTATTTAGCGATTTAATTATAACGAAACTGTTATAAATTCACTATATCTTTTCATCGATGCTCTTTTTTTTTTATAAAGCACGAATGTATACCTTTGATTTGATCGAATCCAGTAACTGCGACTCGCATTCAACCGCCGTTACAATATGCTCGACAACATTGTTCGCGGTGCGATTTATCTGTAGCGTCAGAGCCAGCGCGAGCGCATAAAAATTTCCGAACGACTGCTATCGCTGTTATTAACGAAACCAGCAGCGCGTCGTAACAAAGAGGCGAAACGACGAGGAAAGACAATCGCGCGCGAGGGAAGTTCCGCGTCTCAACGGTGACAAAGCGGGTGTTGCGCGAGAGGGTGAAAGAGGGAAGGGCGACGGGGAGGAAACGCGCGGCACGTGGTGGTAGCGGAACGATATGCAGGGAGTCATACATTAATTACTCGGATGTTATATGCATGTTGATGAGATACATATGTATGAGGACTCGTAAGTAAGTTGCGCCGGGAGGGAATACACGAGTATCGAGGCACCGACGCTCAAGCGCGTCGTCGTCCTCCACCGAACAAGTGCACCGCATTGTCCCGGCGCCGCGTCTGGTCTGGATGCAGCCGGGAAATTGCGCTCGCGGCGCATTAAATTAAAACCTCGAACAGGGCGAGACGTCGGAATTGTCGCGGGCATTCACGCGGATGCACAGGGGTACGCTGAGAAAAATCGGGAACGCACGTTCATGGAATGCTTCGAAATAACCGCCCTCTCGTTCCTAAATACGTACGTGATTAAATCGGAAATGTCCGTCGTAAAGTGCAAAGTCAATGTTGTTTCTTCGAGTGAAAAAAAAGTCAAAACGTTTATGCTAACTTTGGGGAAATTGGAGAATAATACAAGAAGGAAAAATAATTAATAATAATAATAAAGGAAGAGGAATGCAAAATTATCATAAGGATTATTCCTAATATATGATCTTTGAAAATATATTTTAACAACTCGAGGATTCAAAAATATACTCTTAAATATTAAAGGATGAAATTTAAACCAATACCTTGAGTTAAATAATATTTTGTTACTTTTTTAACTATCGTGTGTGTCAAAATTTATTATTTTAACACAAAACGGCATTATTTTAACTCACAAGTATTGATTTAGTTAAATTAATATTGTTTTAGTTAAATTAACGATAATTTATTTTGAGCAGGAGCAGTGGCGACCTATAAGAATATAAGAATGATTAAACATGACTCGAATTGAGCTAGCACAATTTGACACTACGAATTTAACAATGTAGGTGACGAAAAGTATAGATATACCTTACAGGCGTAACATTATTAAATGTGATGTTAACCTATGGTTGCGCTTCGTTTTGAAAAATTTCTGCAGAGCGATATAGTCGTATTACATTGCAAAGAAGATTTACGTTACGTTGCAAAGATTTACGGCGAGGATCGCCAACAAACTTCTTCATGGAAAGACATCAATTTTTATGCAGTTACCGCGCGCGAAATCAAAAAGGTGGTCTTTTCGTGATGGGAAAACTAAATGCCCTGAATTTTTCATCGCGCTGTTTACCGGCGGGGTTAAACCGGATAAAATTTATAAATTTTCATGCGTCGATTATCTTGGAATTAAACCTGGCTGCCGCCGCAGCCTGCAGGTCGCAGCGTACTCTGAATTTTTCATCGCGCTCCCGCGCGAAACGTTGCCCTTTTCGTTCGAGCTCATTGTTTGAGGATTAACGAGTCGATCGAGCCCGTCTCGCGATAAATCGCTGTCGCTATAACGCGACTCGAAATATAGCCGGTCGTAATTGAACTGACAATCTTGCTCATGAGAGAACGACGTTCCATTGTAATGAAACATTCACGAGACGTCCATGTTCAATTTAACGTTTCCATTGTATGATTCTCGATGTGAATAAAATATATTGATTGACGCGGACAATGGAAAAGTTATAAAAACCATTCAATTAGCAAACTGTGGAAAAATAATTTCGAAATCAATTAAATCATCCATCAATTGTGAGCAGAAGCGAGTAAAGAAATTAACGTTAAAGCGTATCTTTTCAACGAGAACATATAGGAACGAATGCGACTTCAAAGCCGGCTGAGACTTGTTAGAGCAATCTCCATAATGCAACCGTAACTTATACACAATCCGAATAAGCCCGAATGCACGATTGAATTCTCCGATTTGCTTTTATTTACAATGACACGGGACTGTATTCCTGATTACGGTAAATGCGCGAAAAATGCTTTTGGGATCGATACATTTTGTCGGATTACGTTTCGTTACAAATAATCGCGTTACTCTGCAAGAGAATCAAACATATTTCCCAATAATCTTTACTGGATTATATAATCAATTTCCTGTAATATATTAATCATAGATATGTACAATCACAAAATATTATTAAAGAAATTAATATATTATATATATTAATATTAAATAATTATATATAATTATTGATCCATTCAAAGCTAAAGCCTCTTTTCTTTAAATTTTACATTGTTTCGTATTCCTGAATCATTTATCGACTCCGGCCACGTACGTTAAATTGACAAACATTGTCAATATGTTCCTCCAAATAGAACATAGAAATGCATAGCGCCGTGATAACTATGATAGTTAATTAATTCATAGCTTGGCTTTATAATCGGTTCAAAGTGAATTGAATCTAAATATTCCAGTAATTAGTATTCGGTATAATGCATAGAGTCGCGGATTACAGGGAATAACTTCACTTTTTATCCAACATTTCGCTTCGCCGTTATTCCTCCTGCAAAGTTGCGCAAACGTTTCTCGTAATTATCTGCGAATTTTTCTTCTGCTCGCGGACGCGGAATTCTCGTATCCCGGCAGCTAGATCGTACTTATTATAAGTTAACCGGATATAACGACGAGAAAGTATATTTAATTCATTAAACTCCCGAGGAAGTCGGATCTCCGGTGGATAATTTATCAAACTCCATTCGCATCGGCGTTGCTTCTTTTTTTTTGCTAAGGACATTGAAGCAGTCTGAATTGGAAGTTAAGTACATTCCGTGCAATCCCTAATAATGAAATAACCTTATCAATCGGATTCAATCCGTGTAGTACGATATTCTTGATCGCGACGCATTTCATTTTGAAAAGAAGAAGAAATGAGCAGAGCAAGATATGCAATCAGAGTATTTAAATTAGGTGAGAGCAAAATATACGTCTCTAAAAGAATGAATATCATACAAATGCAGATGTAAAGTGATACAATTTTCTTTAGAGTGGATGTTGAATCACTATTATGAAAAGTATAAAGGGGAACTGCGAATAATTCTGTCACTAAATTAGAGGTTTATCGTAATTATAAATAGAAACGATTCTACCCACACATACACAAATAATATCTTCCTCGAGTTTTCAGTATTTAAAATATATTTTGCGTATCCCCTCTTTTTGCCTAAACATCATCAAAAAAACATTTCACAGAATTAGAATATCTAACTACACCGTTTAGAATTTTAGCAAACTCATGTAAATGAAACGTACGGTCTTTATAGAAGTTTCCACTGTCAAGCGTTAGAAATTGATTTGAATTTTTCCGACAGTGTAACGTGGGAGCTCATCTAATTTAATTGGGGCAATTAGGAAGTGGTAGTCAAAGTTGTCTACTTGACGGCATGATTCTTCTCTCTCTCTCTCTCTCTCTCTCTCTCTCTCTCTCTCTCTCTCTCTCTCTCTCTCTCTCTCTCTCTTCACTCACTCACTCACTCACTCACTCTCTCCTTTCTTCCGTTTCTTTACTTGCGAGAACACGAGAAAAGAAGAAGGCGCGGTATTCGTTCTCCGCTTGTTCTTTCCTTCTGTGCGCACCAGTTGATGGAATGCATAATTAATTTTTCAAGCCGGGTGTCAAGCACGGTCCTTTTCACGAAATCACCGCGATAAGAGTAAGTGGATTACCACGGGCGTTGAGAGGGCGTTATACCTTGTTCAATTTTACCTGAATTTACAAGAACCCCGAGGGCCCCTTGCCCGTGTCTACAAAATGGAACTTTTGATTACTTATAAATTAAGACGGCCGAAATTCTGTTATAGCTCATAGAAAGAGTGAAACAATCTTGCAAAAGGCTTGATTATTCGGAAAATCTAAGCCGAAGGCGAAGTATGTTTTCATTATACGTATAATAAGAGTTATTACATCAAAAACTAAGCGGAAAGATAAAATCAATGAAACAGATTTATTATCCGTATTATCTGTAGCCGGCCGCGGAGACTCCTATTGCCTGGAAAATTATTCGAAGCTTAATTGCTTTATTTCAAGCGGCACTACGCAACTTTCCTAATTTTGCGTTGCCCCCTCTTTGCATCTGTTCGCACTTCATTTTGCGAAGTTATATACTGGTGCTTCGCATATTTTCGGAAGTAAATGAAAACTTAACGCTGTCGGCGTCGACTTGGTTGCCCACGAAACGGCTTCTTATTTCTTAATTCCCTAAGTTTTCAGACTATATAGAAAAGTTCTCTTTTACCTCGTGTTAGTTTTACCTGATATTTTTAACAATTTACTAGTCATATGGGCATTTGTAACTTTTTAAATAAATGACAAAATTTTTGAGAATTTACCAACAATAAGGAAATTATATAATTATTCAGATTCGTGCAGCTATGTCTATGTAATATTTTGATATTCCAATTTCCATTCCATTCTGCACCCGTCGCTATAGTGAATATTCTAGAAGAGATGCATTCAGAATCTTCTTTCCAACAAAGACACGAAAATTCTTCTGCGTGGAACATTGGCCCTCGAATGAAAAATTCCATAATAGCCGTCTAAAAAAGAGCGAGCGAACCAAAAAGCAGGAAAACAATTGTAGCCTCTCGACGACCGCAATTAACGCGCGTTTCTCAGAGCCGTGCGGTAAGGATGATTGCAACTGCAGACGCCGATGCGCGTTCCAATTGCAAAGAGCAGCGCGAGTAGCAATTAAGTGTGGCCGCGGCGAAATAAGCCGCAGCATCGATTATTGGTCATCATTTGAATTGAGAAGCGGAGCATCAAAAACTGAAAGAAGAGACAGAGAAACAGGAAAAATTCATTATGCATTCGGAGTAGTGAGAACACCGTAAAAATACAGGAGAAAGGGAGAAAGGGGGAGGGAAAGGAGAGGGAGAATGCGTCGAAGAAGATAGAAAGAGAGAAAGAGAGAGTCCCTAAGATCCACTTGTGCTCGTTGCTCGATGAAAAGTGCTATTCGCTAAGAAAGAATAAAAGGAGGAGATGAGAATGGAAAAAAAATCAAAGAACAGGATGAGAAAAAGGACGACCACGATGGGGGATGAGGCTCTGAGAGTCTTTTCCACGCGGCTATCTACAGGGTGACCGCGAATAAAGCTTGAAAGATTTTCGGGGATTATGAGATAGACGTTGACTCTAAGCTGAACTTAACCCGCGAGATAAGATGAGATAAATTGTGGTTAATTGTCGACATTCCCGACAGTCCCGAGAAACTGTACGCGATAACACAATTGTTAATAAAACGATACCTAAAACTCCAAACCGATACAAGTAAGCGGAAATGACCGCCGAACGAAATTTGCGTAGCTATCTGTATTCGTGTTGTCAGCATCAATTTGAAATCGAAGGTAAGCTATATTGACAATAAAGTAATTAAGTTAATTATATTCACAGATTTATTATAAAATAAAATAATTATATAATAAGTAAATAATTTTATAGTTCATACGATAAATAAATTAAGCAATTTTTTTATAATTAACACGATTATATAATTACGAGATAAAATCCAAACAATTTCATTTCAATCTAAAATTGATATTAATCTCACCAAAGTGCAGCTGTTCTAAATAAAATGAAGTCACGTGAAATAAATTTTTGTGTCCATTCTATTTAGATGAGTGCGATAATTTTTGAATGTCATTTAGATTGTTAGTAGAACATTGTTTAAGCGTTCTCTTCGGCCATGCGGCCACGCGCTGATTAAATCTTTTAATTAAACACAGTAGATTTTGCGAGCATAGCCTACTTAACGGGAGCGCGATTAAAATTGGGGAAGATTGAATCGAGCGCCGATTAATTAACCGATAACTTCATCGCTTAACGTGTCAAACAGATAATAGAGCTCTACATTTACAATAAATATAATTTGACCGGTAAATAAATAAAATAATTATACATTCCATCCATATCTCTTCACGGTGACTAGTCAAATTAATTTCATCAATTAATTAATTAATTGGATTCAGATGACATCGGCATATTTAGCACAGTAATTTCTTACGAGCTTAAACCACCCCGTTAGACACCCCGGTGAATGAGACGCAGGAAACCGTAAGAGCGACTGAATGTCGGCGAGGAAGGGTGAAGGGCGACGCGAAGCGGGAATGGAGGAGGGTTAGAAGATCAGTTGAAGCGCGTAAACAAGGGCTCATCAATCATCAAAGTGCAAGGAAACGAGAGCCCATTATGGATGAGGTTCCATAAGGAGAAATCTCGGATATTTTCTGTCCTGCTCACTATATTCCCCACCTCTCTCTCCTTTCGCCTCTCTCTCTCTCTCTCTCTCTCTCTCTCTCTCTCTCTGTCTCACCCTCCTCTTCTCTTTCCCGCCTAGTCTATATGTATCTATCGGTGCATAAATCTCGACGTTTCGGCGCGTGACAGCCGAACTCGTGCAAATATGTCGCGCCCTCGTCGGCAAGGGGAAAAGGAAGATGCACGATCTTCGCGCGAGGATGTATTATAGATCTGCGTGAGGGATTAAGAACTGCGCTCGAATCGATCGTTCGCCTGTCGGCGGGACGGCGATGGAGATGGACACGCGAGCGTTGGCGGGATAAGCGACGATAAGATGGTGGATGGTAAATATGGAAAGATAAATCTATCTGACATTCGCGGAGAAGCGGCAAGATAAATTTAAAAAGGCGGTTCGGTCTTACAGCGGCGAAAATAGCTACATTATGGAAATTTTCGTTAAACCAAGATAAAAAGCAATTGAATCCTATATTAGAAATATCTGCATGAAGCTAATTAAAAATTAAATGGCATGAATCTCTGCCATTAAAATCTTTCCCAATCGGATATCTTACGACGCACACAGTTGGTCGTGAAATAACGGTAGCAAATTTTAATGACAGATTATTTGATAACCTTTGAATTTTATTTTTCCTGAACAAAAATGTCGAGAGAGCAGGTCGTTTATTTTAATCTTTATAATATCCTGATGGAAAACGTCCATTTGAAATAACATTTTAAATAAAATAAAGAATATTTTACCACATGTATTTTTTGTCCTTTGAAACATATGGTTCGTGAAAAGCCCTTTTGCCATTGACAGTGATTACACAAAGACAATTCGTATCTTGACATTTTTGTTCCGAAAAACTTACTCCAAATTGATCAAAGAAGCTGTTACAATTTGATGTTTCTTTTAAGATACAATGCACATGGCACATATGTATAGTAAAAAATTGTAAAACACTAGAGCATAATATGCATAAAAATATGTACATATATACATATTACAATAGCTTTATAACATGTTATATGTACATGGGATGCGGACAATGGTGCAATAGGATACAATTACTAAAATCGAGTTAATGGTTAAATGAAATATATGTCGAGGACCATTCGAAAAATATTATCAAAACTCAATATTGTACAATATAACGCATTCGAATGCATAAAAATCTCGCAAAATACATTATTGATTATTGAAAAAAACGGCCGTGATTTTTCATTATTCAAAACACTCCATCTTGTGATTTATGTATCATTCTTCGCTCTCGAAATGCGAAGATAGGGCAAATCACATATAAATTGATAAAAAAAACTTAAATCGGGATATAGTCGTAATCAAACTTTTAAAATAATAATAATTATGTGGACGACAAATGTGAATAATAATTTATAATTCTTATATTGCGAAATATCTGTTTCGATAAATAATTAATCATTGTTTCGCGATGCGTTCGCGAAGCATTAATTATGGAAATCAATTAATCACAAAGAATGATAATTGTTTACAGAGAATCGTTAATTGTTTACAGAGAATGATTGCGATTTTCTCTTGATACTCGTCAATATTTTGTTACCTATCTATCTGGTTGCTTCGCAAATGGCAACGGTATAAACTATATATATGACCATTGACCATGTATACACAACAATGGCGTGTTGTACGCTGGAAAAAACGGACGTTCTCTATACCATCCATTTTGTCGCAGCCACGAAATATAACGCACCGTTAAATAAATGTCGAATATTCTATTTTTTGCATTTTTGTTTTTCTATTTCAAATCAATTTCAACAAATGGACTATTACCATACTTTAAACTAAATGTTATTTGATTTGAAGAATAAAACAAAACCGCTTCTTTGAAACGGTACCATTAATGAACTTATTGCTATTAATACTTCTTACCACATTTTTATACATTCTGAAAGGTATAAAATTATATGATTTTAATAAATTTTTCTCGTAACTTTAATAAATCAAGAAAATGATAAAAACCGTCGCAAAAGCCACAGCAATTTTTTTCTTGATTTATTTTAAAAAAATCACTCAATTTTATTCTCCTCCGAACCTAAAAATGTGAAAAAGAATAATATATTATATAATATCCATTTTTCAATCAAAATAAAAATAAATTTTATTATTCAAAAATCCAGATTTAATATTTGATTTAATAATCTTTTTCAAGTAGCTAATTAATCATCCACTTTTTTATTTAAAAAAAATTAAATAATTTGTATATAACGTTTAAAATATGCCGTTTTGTCAATTTTTCAGTATCAACTAATTACTACAGTGTATAATGCCTATAAGATATAAGATACCAAAAGACAAGATCAGCTAAGCAGCAAAAATCTCAATATTATTTAAACTACGGAAATCGACAATAAATGACAGATTCGATAATATATACAAAATATCGGACAATATATACAAAATCTATACAAATTAAATTAACTGGAAACGAATTTAAGCGAAGGATGTTGACATTATTTACAAAATGTTGACTAATTCAACGTTTTTAATTATCTTTCTGGCATTTCGTGCCATTTCAAATCAATACGACACGCAATGTGCCGCTATGATATACGTTGGGATTGTTGGGAAAGCGCGCATTCCTAGCCCCGGGAGATTTTCGACCTTCTCCTGCGTAGAAACATGAGGAATTTTATTTAGTGTCTGGCACTAAACTCCCAAAGAGGAAGTGCCTTTGTGCCGGACTCCAGTCACTGGCTTTAGCTCCAAATTTCCGAAGTGCGACGCTTTAGTAAACGTTTCTCGTTCGTCGACGATTCGAGGACACAGCTCCGCCCCGTCGAATTAAGCCTTTGCTCGCATACCGGATGGCGTGACCGAGAGAAAGCCCGCTTGTTCGGCGCTTTAAGA
Source organism: Temnothorax nylanderi (assembly GCF_030848795.1). Lineage (NCBI taxonomy): Eukaryota > Metazoa > Arthropoda > Insecta > Hymenoptera > Formicidae > Temnothorax > Temnothorax nylanderi. The sequence continues at coordinate 534,234 of NW_027249103.1, read as the reverse complement.
ACGGGGTATCCAATTTCGTGCGCGCTCCACATATTAATATTCTCTGCGATCTTTATCCGAATTTTTTTTATTTACTATATTATTCTTAAATTCGTTTATATATCAATGCGGAAGAAAAATTAAACAAATACGTATATATATCAACTGTATGACGATTTATAAATTTAAACCTAAAATATAATTTTCAAATGTAACTATTTATTATTTTGTTAATTTTTTAATACTGAGAAAATAATACAATTTAATTTCAATCCATGGTGTACGTTACAGCAATATGTTCTCGTATTGCCAACAAAACGTTGAATTATAAACGTTATTAAGATCTGTCATATCATGTTACGAAGATACGAAAATACATTAAATGTTGATCCAGTTCGATTGTGCTGAATGCGTGGGCAATATGGAGGAAAATTTCATAATTATGGAAATTAAATGCCCAATTTGGCAATATTGTACATTTGCGCGCACGGAAAGTAACCTGCGTCTATAAATAACGTTAATAATAATCCATTGAAAAATGGATTGAGTAACAATTTATTCATACGTTCGTTGTGTGCATCGTTATGCGCAGTAAAATGTGCTCGTCCGATTGATTGGCTCGAGATTATGGCTTCCTCGTTCTCTTCGTTGCGAAAATTGATGCCAATCAACGTTCGACGATATACGCGTGCACACATACCGCAAGAAAACGAAGTCCGAAAGAGTCGTAATTTTTTTTTGCCTTTTCGCGAAGCAATCAGCGCGCAAAGTACTTTCGTACCATGCAGTAATCTACTCGATAACTTTAGACATCATTTAAAATCTAGAGTCTTCTTCGCCCAATTGACACGATTATTGCGCATTCCGAGAATTATACGTGAGTGCATGCGCATGTTACGCGATCAATGAAATAAGAGAGGCGATTGGATTATAATGATTAATGGCCGAACGGAAAGTCCTTTATGATAATCTACGATCGTTTGTATTTTTTATGAAAGTCTTCATGTAAGGGGTTTCTCGCAATTATTGTTTTCACAATCGACTTCTTAGAAAAATAAATGTGAGAATTGTATCGTTAATTATTGTGTGTTTAAAAGATTTCTTATTATAACTGTATAAATATATAAAATATAAACGTAGAAGAAAAGGATAAAATAGCATTTAACTAATTGTAAGATAGTTGAAAATCATTTTTCAAGATCTCTAGGCTCTAATTGGGAAAATGGAAAAAAAAACAGTGTAACAAATATCTACTAGCATACAGTGATTAATATAATAAATATATTGATACGTTTTAATAATGTGAGATTTCCTTATACTATCGTTAACTATATACAAATTTAACTTCGTTAATTGACATACGATATTGCCAAATAATATATCCATTTACATTTATTATCAATCTACTCTATTGACTCATCAAATACTGAAATACACAGAAACAAAGTAAAGTACTCGAGTGTGACGTAACCGAAATTTAGAACCGAATTTCTAAATCTGCGACGGGCTGGCATATTTCTTCGCCGATTAACTGGTCGGCGGCGCAATTAATTGCTCGGCCGCCAAATAATTTCATTGCACCCGCCTCTGCGGTCTCGTGGAAACCTATCGAGAGGACCATCGACTAGTGCGTGCAACACGGCAGAACGGACCTCTGCATTATGTCCTGCCTTGGTTGCGGTATCTGCCGTCGATCGTCGACGGATCGCTGGCGGCGCGGCGGTAACAAGCTCACGGCAATAAGGCACATCAAAGTTGTAGCTTTTCGAAACGTGATCGATTGGAAATTCCATCGTACTGGCGATTCGACACGGCGATATTTACGTCTATCACCGAAACGCTCTGAACTTTTATTTCGATACAATTTCAATTGCGCAAAAATACGTGAAATTTTATGACTTTGTACTTCGAATATAAATGTTAAAATATTATAAAATGCCTGACGTTAAATATCTCGCAGTATGTACACAATAATACAATACAAAAAATATAACACAATACAACGATACGTTTTGTCGTATTGTCAATAGCTGGAGAAAAATTTAAACATGCACTTTAAGCGGAGATAACATACACTGCATAATTTATTATGACATTCGCGAAATTATTCTCATATATTATATATATGTTGAAGCAGTACCACCGATCAACTACTAAATATTGTTTAATTATTGTATATTTGTAATTTTCAAAACATATAGAATGTTGAAGCTACCAAAAGAATATTAAATCGTCGAGTGATTATTTTCAGGAGGTCCGATTTTAAATTCGCAAATATAAAATATATATATTCTCGTTCATATTTGCAGTTATAAAACATACTATGGTATCGCTCATATCGTAAATGTTCTTGTTACTTTTTATCCCTGTTATTGTTCACATTGCAAATATGAAATTTTTATCTCTTTTACTTGAACGAGGATAAGGGCCAAAGCACACATGACAGTCGTAGTCGTGGACGTAAGTAACGCACAAGCTTTGGCGTACCCTGATTTGTCAGGTGGAGGACTACGACCGTCGTATATCGCTACGCCATGTTATGTGCTTTGGCCCTAACGCGTACCGCGCGCGCGCCGCTATATGGTAAATGCTGATCTTATCCTCGTGTCGTAAATGAAAGAAGTGGCGAGAGAAAAGACGGCGCGCGCGCGCACACATGCCTCGGCATTTACCATGGCGGCGGCTCGAAATTGGCACTTTCGGTGAACACTTAACACCCCTTTCGCGCGTGCACAAAGGCGCAACGATCTGGCCGCATGTGCGCGTTTCGATCCTTCTGTTACGTTTCCAGCCCTCTTGCGACCCTTTTCACCACCTATGGCCGGCTCTAAACGGGATGCAAAAAGTACGTCGTATTCTGTCTCGTGTCCATATTTCAACTAAATCCATACAAAATATATAATATTAAAAAAAACGTAACAGTTATTAAACTCGTAGATCCAGAAACTATATCTAGTAGCTAAAATTTTGAAGTAAAGCTTTTTTTGCAGATTTGCTACCGAAATAAATTTTCTATTCGTAAATAATATAATATTTGCAGTTATTTTTAATATTAGCAGATTATTCAAAGAATTTTTTAGGAAAGTTTTTACGTAGTTTATAAACAATGAAAAACTGAAATTATGTTATTTATGTATCTCCCGTTTTTAATTAATTGTATTATCACTTAAAATATATATGTAATATATGTATACATATTACATATAGTATAATAAACTTATCGTTGTCTCATCATTGTTCCCTATTAAAGATTTTTTAAAATGCGACTCTAGAAACGTGCAGTTTTGCGATTGAAGAAAACGCGATATTGATACGATGTTAAAGTAAACAGGATATGTTCTGATATTAATATATCGTTTACGATATTATTAGCCTATAGGCAAAGCGTTCTCTGAGAGAAGCTTATAAAATAAAAATAGAAAGATATATTGATTATTCAAAGGGGTAATAATGACCCATTTGAAAATTCTAAGAAAAAACTACTCTATCTACATATTATTATCTAAAGCTACCATATTATTCTTCTAAAAATTTTGCTGTTTTTTCCCTCTTATTCCCATTCTTATTTTGACTATTTTACCTTATGATAATTTTTGTAAAGCAAAAAATCTAGTGATAAATAATCATAAAAAGATTTCAGAGAAACTTTCTTTTCATACAATACAAATTATTTCTGTAAATTGTTTATATTATTTACGATATTATAATAAAAATAAACATTGTATTTGTAATATTAGGCCGAATATTTATAATAAATTTAGAATGATCAAAAATTCTTATTATCATATTGGTGCCGCGCGGGGAATTTTTGGTAAAGCGGCACTGCCGCATGCCGCCACCCTCTATACTCGAGTGTCGCCAGCTTTCTCCCATACGGCACCCCTCTTCCGGACAACGCGGTCCAAAATGAAAAGCCCTCAGCACGCTTTCCGGCCGGGTCCAGGTGTTGCTTCACCAATCGACAATAGCCTCTCGCTCGTGTTATAGATCAAAATGCGCTGCCGGTTGCGCACTCATTCGCGGTAGACAGCCAAAGCCACCCTCGGAACTCGAGAGGGCGGTCACCGGGACTGGGCGAGGGGCGGCGGGGCGTAAAACGCTTGTCCCCCGGTTCTGTTACTCTCTGTTGACGTGGACGCCGCTCGTTGACGCGAATGTCAATTGGGGGTCGACGGGTTTTGTAGCGTGACGGTTGTTTGCGGAATGAGCCAGCGGTGCCTCAGCGCGAGGGAGGTGGGGAAGAGAGCGTGTTGAAAGAGTATAGGAGAGATTCGGTGAAATATTGGCTGACGTTTGGCTGATCGGACTTACATCGAGAAAAAATTAATGGCGAATTCAATTCCTTTTAGGCAGCAATTGTATTGTTCATTGTTTTCAGATTCGTTGCGCGCTATAGATTACAAAATCCTCGTTTTCTAGACTTGTGGATTACATTTCCTCGTTTTCTAGACTTGTGGTAAGATTGAACAAATTTTTATCAGTTATTTTTTATGTTTATAGACTCATAAAAAGTTTGGAGATGTTTTACCCTTAAGTGCGCAGCAGTTAATAATTTGCATATACATATATGCAAAGCGACCGCGACTGTTCGATGCTTCGTGTACTCTTTCTTATAAAGTTCCAACTGAAAATACGCGGGTTTGCACATCTATAAAGAGCCTTCCATGATCGTTCTGGATGGGAAGGCCCAGAAAGTCATTATTTATTGAAAAAATATTCAGAACGCTACGAAAAATTGAGCATTTAAGGGTTAAAATTTGTATACGGATTCTTTTTAATTACACTTACGCCAATTGCGTTAATTGTAATCGTCTTTACGTAATCAACTGATTGAATTAACATGATAACTGTCTACACAGGTCTAATTTTCCCAAACCGATATATAAACGCCCTATTATTAGAATTAAATTTTGTTTGTCGCGCGCGGATTGTAGCGTTATAATATCCATAATATCCAGAGAATTAACATCACGCTATAATCCCATCACATCCCCATTAAACCCAATAAACTCCCGGGAGCCTGTTAATGACGAGGGCGCCAATCGCAACGGTTCACGTTCTAATCATTAAAACGAATTACTCACTTCTGTAATCCCGCATAACCGTCATTAACGATACCGTACCGCCGACGATTTTCGCAGCCGTTTGATTCCCATCGATCATCATTCGCGCGACGATAAAACGCGCGGAGGGCACCAACACCAACATGCGTCGTTCTAATTCGCACAAAGCGGGACGTTTCGCGCGTCACGATCGCCTTGGGGGACGGAATTAGCGCCGAAGCAGCAGTTTTCGCTCCTTAAGCGATTAATTAATCGAGCCGGTCGAGCGTGATCGAGTCGGAGGTCAGAGGTGGCGGAGCCAGCATTCCCCTGGCAACGTCCGTAGCACAATGGAAGGCTAACGTGGTCGATGTGCATGCGCGCGCGCTGCAGCACCTAGGATAAAATTATTTGGTCAATGCACAATTATTGAGAGGTGCTTTGTAACGCGGGCTGTTTGTAAGCTGCAAGCGTCGCGCCGCGCCGCGCCGCGCCGCGCCCGCCGCGAAACGTCCTGACAAAGACCGAGAATATTATGTGCGCGCGATTCCGGCAAATTGCTGAGAGCAGTGAGAGAGCGTCGTCGGTCGTCGCTGAGCGCCTCGTGGACCAATTGCAATCCGTAACTGCAGACTGTGTAACTCGCCGACCCGACCCGACGCAGCCCGTCGCCGGCGGCCGTCGTCGGTGCGTCGGGGAAACGTTCCTAATTGGAGTGGTGGCGTCGCGCGTCAGCGCGAGCCCGCGGAACGCGCATTCCCCGTTTGTACGGACAAGCTCCGACGATTCGTTCCTCACGAACGGCGGGGAACGTCGTGGAACGTCGACGAACTTGCGGGGAAGAGAGAGCATTCAGGTCTAAATGACTAACATGGCGAGCTACACGAGACGTACCACGCGCACGCACCCTCGCACCCTCGCGTCCAAACCGATAAATTTCGGTAGATATATATATGTTTACTTCCGACCCCGCATAAGCACAGAAAATAAACCAATCAAGTATAGGCCAATTATCGTCTCCATTGAAACGCAGAAATCATTTCCACACTCAGATCGCCGTATCGGAATATTAATCATATATCGCAGACAATGCTAAAGAATAAATACTTCGTACAATTTCGATTTTCTCTTAATCGCAATTTTAATGACTATGCGAGATATTATCCGGAATTTTAAAATAAAAAAATTGTGCTGTACCTATAACTTGTGAAACAAAAGTAAAAAATTTTTTTTTAAGAATATCCTCAGATTTATATAATATATTAAATATTAAATAAATATTTAATATTCCTATTTATTGAAATAATTAAAGCTTACATTATTCAAATAAGTAAAGAAATATGTTAAGGTAAAATAATAGCAATGACGATATTTATAACAGATTCTAATTCATTTAATTGATAAATAAGTTTATTATTAGAATATCATTTAATTATTAGGTCGATAATACATAGGAATGCAGAGTTCCTAACTTATAAAGTTTACTTGCAGCCTACATTATGTATCTTTTCAATCAGACTTGCTTCTGACAACTATGTATCGGAAAATATCATCTTTCAGCATTCTTGTCATGCCGAAAAATGAACAGAATTCCGTCGACACACTGTTTGTGATGTAACAAAAAGATGTGACGGAACATCAAAATCCAGGCCCTGCTTGTATATCATTGAAGATGAAGAGTTTTTCTCGAGTGAGATTACTCACGCTCGGGAAAAGAGCTGTATCATCACTTAACCATTTTCCACTTGTAATGTTGAAAGGAAATGAATTTTACATTACTTCTCCATTGTACTTCTATTATATTCCGCTATATACATATAGAAATGTATTTTAAGGAAAAAATTCGTGGAAAAACAGTAAATTGTATTATCGAATCTAATAAACATCCGCGGCTATTGTTTCTTTTGTCTCCAGCTTTCACATATAATAATTATTTAGTTTAGTGCATTAATAAATCTCCCAGTTTTTTAAAATAAATTTTTTCATAATCTCTCTAATTTTTTTGTTTCATAAATATTATTACATTAATTTTAACCCAATGAGATATTGTGATACGGAAATCAAGGTTTTAGAAGAATAGAAGCAAAAAACAGACTAGAAAAGAACTTCTCAAAGATTTCACATAGATTTAACGCGGACAATGCGACGCTCTAAGAATTGCTCGTGTATTTGTTAGATACTCCCGGGAACGTTCTCTGTTTTATGGCATTCAGAGCGAGGCAAGGAGTCTATGAAGTAAAATCGTAATTCTTAGGGAAATTTGCATGCAAAAGCTGCGGCTTGCGAGAACGGAAAGAGGAAGGAAAGGGAATGACTGCATTACCGTGATACGCTCGCGCACGTACACAACGCACGCAAAACCGTCAGTAGACATCGCTCGAGATGTCTGTTGTGTCTGTTCGCGCAAAAATAATGCTATACTTAGTTAGCATTTCTTTAAAAATTATGGATCTCGTAATTTTAATCGCGTAACAGTTGTAATTAATTTTTTGTTTTAGCAACTAAATTAACATGTTATATCGGTATTATTTAAATGGAATTTAACAAGTAAAGGTTGAACTTAAAGAACTTAGAGAAAAGTTAACTTGATCCTATTTTTCGACACGAGGCTTAATTAAATCTTATATTATTTATAAAATATTCAAAAAGAGACAGACATGTAGTAGAATTTTATTTAAAAATTTTTTTTTTGAAATTCGCTTACGCGGGTGCGAGCATTAATTTTTCGTTCAACAAAAACTATAAAAAGTATATATTTAAATTAATTCACAATTTGCTTTACCTTATGAACTTTTAGAGAGCCGCATTATAACATTTCGAAATCATATTTTGCATCCGATTATAATTATGTCAAACATTTATATGTTTTTGTAGAGCAAAATAATCTTGATCAAAGAAAAATTTTGCGGCCCTTTAAAAGATAATATAAATTTGAGAATAATCGTGATAAGCTCAAATGATTAGAAATCAAACATATATAACGATAGGGCACAGAGCCGCAACAAGATGTTCGCGTTAAATAAATTTGAGATTTAACTAAGATACATTTTTTACAATTAAGATTTCAATTTTATTGAATAGTTTTGGTACGAGAAATTTGATCGTAAATTCTTGTAAGAATTGAATTAATGTATAACTTCTTTTAGTTTTAAACTTTTCATGATTGTTAATGTTATGATTGTTATTCTTATTTCAAACTATAATTAATTCTCTATGCTGCATCCTTTTTAAAGTTGTAGATATAAATTAGAGATTAATCTAAATGTTCGACATATTTTATAGGTGTCTGTTATCTGTTAAGAGTTAGACACATGAACGTGACGGATGACGCGTTTGTTTCAGTCGTATCAGTCAATCCCATAGGAACGCTGTGTTGCGGGCAACATGAAAATGTATAAAACTAATGCCATGATTTATCGTTGATTTCCTCGAAAGGCAGAATACCTTCTTTTTCCAGTTTCAAACCGGATCGCTGACATATTTCATTCTAGCGTATCCTCCACTTTCCGGCGAGATCCCGAAAGAAGGACACGTATGTGCGCGTGTGTGCGCGCGCGTACGTATAGATGCGAGCACGTAGACGATACACGTGTGTAGTTCCTCTTTACAGATCGTTTTGTCGACTAGAATTTGATATAGTATAGCAAGAGTGCCGTTCTTCTGCGAGAGACTTTTGTGAAACGCAAAGTAGCATATCGAAGTGGTTATCTCGTAAATCGTGGGGGGGAAATCTATGTAAAATACGAAGATGTGATTTACGATGCCGATTTATTTCGCGAAATTTATGTTAAGAAAATATATTTGTCACATGTGCATATGATAGAGAATACATATCAGAGACATTATTTATTCGGACATAAAATTATATGTCTATCAGGATGAGTGTTCGAGATTAGACTGGCGTGATAAGATTAAATGTTCAGAAATTAGACGACCGGGAAAAGATTAAAGTTTCTCAATAGCAACGTGATATATTGCGAGATCCGGGGAGTTATCCGCAGTAGTTTACGGTGATATATGTACGCTTGTTTTACTCATGTAACTGCAGATGCCGGTCGCATGTGAGGTTCCCGCCGCGCCGCGGCGAGGCTTTTCCTGCATTGTTCAAGCTTCGCCATTTTCCGCGAAGCATTTTCGGGCGCATGCGTGCGTTCGCGTGTCTGCAGTGCGGGCACGTGCGGTTTTAACATCGAACAAAAGAAAATCTTGGCACGAGTGCTGAGTGGGACACGCCGCGCGTGTGCGTGCGTGCGCGGCTTGCAATTTTAATGCGGCTTAACGAGTGTTTCGCCGCGACGCGCGACGCGACGCGAAGTAAGCCCGTATACAGTAGTTTTTCGGGATAAGGGAGAGATGTTCTATTCTTCCTACGAAATATATTTCTTTATCACTTGTCTCTGCCGCATTAGATCCTTTATCCTTTAAAGTTAATTTTCAAGAAATTGCCAGATGATATTTTATCACGATAAGCGGCGAAAAAAACATTAACATTAAAAATATAGTAAACGTTAGACAATAAATTCACTCGCTGTTGTCTTTGTAAAACAGTTTCTAATAGAAATCGCGAAATACATGTATAGAAAGATCGTAATTATCTTGATAATTGTTAAAAAAATTAACAATTTTAAGCCACATCAGTGACAAATTTTCCCGTTCACGTTCTACGCGAAATACAATTTAAAAAAAAAGCATAAAGATTAATACGCAACGAGTACGTGTTTCGTGCCACAATCCACATATAAATTAATATCAAACAAGATAGGAAAACATCGCGCGTTCGTATCGATACGAACGGATGAAAGTTTGTTCCGGCGAGCGGAAGCGAATCAACATTTGCACAGTTCGCGCATCCCACGTGCGCGTTTTTGAAAGCCGCGAAGCTGCCCGTGAAAAGCGCGTTCTGCTCTTCTAAGGGATTCATACCTGCCTCTCGTCGTGTAAATTCGTTCTCGCGATCAATCACCGCATCGAAACAGCGGAATCGAGTCCACCGTCAATAATTCTTCTATCACGCTCTCTTGCATCTCCAGCTCCATCTCTCTCTTCCTCCTTCCCTCTCTCTCTCTCTCTCTCTCTCTCTCTCTCTCTCTCTCTCTCTCTCTCTCTCTCTCTCTCTCTCTCTCTCTCTCCCCTTGCTATTTTCTTTTTTTTCAGCGCAACGTGGCTCTCTCGTCGACGCTGTATTGACTCGTCAGTCTCGATCCGTTCGACAATTTACGCCGCGACCGTTCTGCCTGCCTCGCTCGTTTTTCTTTCTCCCTTTTCCTCTTCCTTTTTCAGTACGCCATCGAAAATGCCAGCGCGAGCATAAACCGCCGGCTGGGCGACGGAATTCATCGGGCGGGAAGAGGAGGGATAAGGCCCTTCAGCAATTTGTCAAGAGTTCGCGCGAGGATGCGCGCGGGTATCAGCGAAAAGTTGATAACTGCCTTTTATTGTTTTAAGGTCGATAAACGCGACCGAAAAGTTAGAAAAGGTGATAAATGACGATTAAAGGTTTAATTCGAGGGGGGATTAAAGCGCGGCCGTGACGCGTACGCGCGTCGATAAAATTCAGGAGGATTTACTCCCGAACCTCATCTTTTATTGCTGCGATGCAATTTGAGCATTTTATGGAGCGTTTTCACTGTGGTACACCGGGCGATACCCGAAGTGTCATACACTGCCGCGCTCGATGGATAAACGCAGCTTTCGCAAAACTACGCGTCGTAAAACTCGGCCCGGTTTTTACGACGATCAGTGGGAAAGAGAAAGAATAGTGTCGTGAGTGCCGGGGAAAGGGAGTCAGCCGGTATGTAACACGAGACAATGGATGATTAATTTTTTATGTACTCCCGTTTTATGGAGTAACCAAAGAAACAGTTTTATCGTCTACTTGAAAATAGCATTATCATATTTTACGCGCGCGGAGAAAACTGCCATCGATCAGTAAAATGATAGATTGCAATGGCTGGCCGTATTCAAGAGATCGATATTTATTTATGTCTTATTTCAGAGTTATTTTTTTAATTTTCTTTTTCTGGAATTAAAAAAAAATAATTCTACGTTTTCTCCATTTTCTTTCCTTTATTATCACATTAATCAATTTCGTAATAATCTTACATTTTTATCATTTCATTGCGTATAATTGGGAAAAGTTAAATGACAAAAAAAACGGAAATAAAAAATTAATAAATCTGTTCGATATAATTAATAGTACTAATCTCAATTCTATAAAAGTATTATTACTAATTAATTACAATATTAATCTATCAGTGATAACACTAATTTGCTAATGAAAAGATTCAATCGTCGCCTCATGACAAGGGAGAACGGACGCTGCATTAATTGATTTAAATTCAGAATCGTGAGAAACTATAACTACTAAGAAAATTTGTGTGGCGCCCACGGGAGATGTCAGAGGTACTCTGGAGTATCATAGTCAGCCTGAGCGAGAACCGCTGAGAACCGAGCAATTATTTCCCAAGCGTTTGAAGTTCAGGGAACCATTATGACAAAAGAGATATTTGTCTTGGCCGCGGGATATTTTAACAGTGGCGCTGAAAGATATGAGAAATATCAAGAAGTAATCGTGAGCGCACCGCGAACTGAATCATTTCGGGACGTCCGCCTCGGTAATTTTGAGTTGCCGAATTTACGAATTGTGAACTCGCGACATTATTATTAGATTATTAGATTTGAATGAAATTATTGAGTTCTTTGGATTTTGAGGTATTCGAGTACTCGAAGAGATACATCGAATCATAGCGTTCGTAAATCCCCAACAAACTTTCTAAACTCAGATCTTTGGATCCTTATAAGTTCTCAAGATCTTTTTAATTCTTAAGTCTTCGGATCTCCACGCCGAATTAAATTCTAATTACTTTCTTGTAGCGATTGCTCTGTAATTATAACCGCGCAAATCTTTTTCTATACTTCTATATTTAACAAGTAAAAGATTCATTCTTTTCGAGACAAGCCTGCAGAGAAAGTCCAAGATTATATGTAAATCTAAATTTTCAAGTTAAATTAAAGAGATAATTATATCTGAAAATCATTTCGAAATTTGTATGTATGAGGCTTCGACTAGTTTTGCGTCAATTATTTTAGATAATTCCCAAGATAACAAAGTATATATATTTAATTGAAAAAGTTGAATGTTTTTCACGTTTTCTAATTGTAAAATAAGAAACTATTCTCATAATCTAATATAAATTTCAATCGACTGTAAGTAGGTATATAAATAATTGATTTTAATTGTAAAAGAAACTAACAATATCGAGAACAATACAAAACTCAATAAATAAGACAAAAGACTTCGCGTAAAATATTTTTAGTCAAATGTCGACTTTGCCATGAAAAAAACACGTCGCGTCGAAGAAGAGTAGTTAGGTACAGTTACAAATTCTTCTTAGATATCTCCCAGAGCTTTCTTCTTCTTGTCCGATCTTTGTGGCCACTTTCGTCCACAGCGGGAACATAAATTTTCGATTTCTTCCGCAAACGCGCGTTTTCGTTCTATCGTGATAGCGATTCAGAAGTTAATCGCTAAGTGGACAATATACATGAATAAGACTAAATTTAATTTATCTAATGTCTCTTTATTTACTTATATTTACTCGAGAATTTAAAGTATCAAAATTATAAAAAAATTTATTACTTTAAATATTTATTCTGACATCTCGCAATGTAGATCAAAAGCGCTTTGCCAATCAATCATTCCAATAACTGAAAGTAAAATAATAATTTCCAACATTTTTATGATTATCGATAAATATGTATGCGTTCTAATGCAGTTATTATTTATATTCATTATAATTATTATTATCATTATTTCTACATATCAACTCATTATTGCGAATACGATTATAATTTTAATATCAACATTTATTTTCATTGCATCAATATAAATTAATTACGATTTAAATATCAATTATAAAAGATAATTTTCATTATAGTTGTAATTATTATATGTGAACACTATTATTGCACTTTTTATATGAAAGGTCGTGTCTACGGGGGGACGTCGTGCAAACCTTATCGCGAGAGTAAGATAGTATCGTTGGTCATCGACTTTCCGACGAGATCGAATAGTCGAAGTGCAGTTTCAATGTCTGCCCGCATCGTTCCTTACTTTTCGTTTGCTCCACTACGGCGATGAACAGATACACGAGTGGCGACTTGCCGCGTAGAAAAAAAAAGGAACCGCGCTACCTCTTTTACGATAGACCTTTGAGATCGGCCATTGCGGGCGAGTTCGAAAGGGATAGGGGTTGCGAGGGGGGGAGGGGGGGAGGGAGAGAGAGAGAGAGAGAGAGAGAGAGAGAGAGAGAGAGAGAGAGAGAGAGAGAGAGAGAGAGAGAGAGAGAAGGCTAGGGTGGATAAAGTAAACGTTGTTCGTAGAAACTTCAACTCAAGCGCGGCGTTTCTCGGCTGCTCGCTTTATCCTTTCCATCTTCCCTTTCCTGCTCTTCGACGAACTACTGAAAAATAAGATACGCAAACTTGTCTCTCTCCTTCCCACTTTTTATTTCTTTCTTTTTTTTGGTCGGAAATCCGGCACGGATTGGTTCGGCATCGAGGCTTCTGCTCTATCAAATCGGTGGCGAACTTAATCGCTTGCTTACATCAGAAGGACATCACAAGCAAGAGAAACTCCAGTAGAAATTCATGGGTGAGTGTCGCTCTTCTCACTTTCTATCAAATTATTTTTAATAATAATGAAAAATTCAACAGTTTATATATCATTTTAGCCATACATATTAGTTCGAAATATTTTCAAGCCGACACTTTGGAAGTTCTGAATATTTGAAATTGTTAAATGTTAATTTTTTTAAAGCCGAAATTGGTATTAATTTATAATTGTTTGCCACCACACTAATTTAATAATACCTTTAAGAAAATCATTCTTGAAATTTTATCATAGAAAGCTTTTTTCCAAAAATATCTGGAATATTATAATATATCATTTTGTGAAATAAAACGTAGAACGCCGACAAAAATAAGCAACACAGAGAATAGTTAAACAACGAGAACGATCAAGAGCCGCGGCTAAATTAATTTCCTCTGTAACATCCGTTTTCGTCTACGTCTAACAAGGAAAATTCCACGGCGCCAGTTTAAGAAAAGATGGGAAAGATAAATGAATTTACTTATTTAAGCTTTAAGTAAATTGGACATCTCGTTAACCGTATGATTATTTGGCGTTTAAACAGTTTTTCAGCTTTATTTTTTCCAATCGCAGTTAAACGTTGACGTTTACAAACCAATTATATTAACTGAAATTAAATACGAATCTCCATTTATCACGCGAAAAAACTTTAATCTGGAAGAAATTTGAAAGTTACAACATAAACCTTGAGAAAAATTAAAATAAGAAGAGGTAAATTAAAAAAAATTACAAGAGGTAAAGAGGTAAATATTAGGAAAATTGAAGAAGATAAAGAAAAGAAATAAAGAAAAATAGAACATCAATTATAAAAAAAATAGATAAATTGAGTAGTAAACACAGAGTTTAAGTAAGAATCAAGTTAAAATTTATAACACCCTTTTTAGAAGAGGAGTATATAATATGAATTAAAAAAATAAGCATTTTGTTTCAAACGGATAACAATACGAGTATCCGTGGAAAAATAGATTCCCTGTTATAGAAAAAAGTAAATTATTGGATAAATACCAAGTCTGAGGAAGTTGGTGCAATCCATTACTATTACGCTCGTAAACTGCGCGTACTCACGAGTGAAATACAGTCACTCAATACAGTCTACTAACTAGATAAAAAAACAATCGGACCGGTAATCCCCCTCAGATAAAAACAATCGTTCTTCCATGGCTGATCCTCGGGAAGTCGCAGGAATGAAGGCGAGTAAATGTTTCTGCTGGAAATTTTACACGACTTCCTACTTCATGGATCCCATTTATGGGAGTTCCGGTGTTTCATTGTACTAAAACAGAATTTTGTATCCTCCCGCGGTTTGTATAAGCACTGGGAAAGGATTTTCTAACAGCATCGGCAAAGCCTACAAATTTAATAATGTGCAAAGTACGCGTTGTAACCATATGCACTTAATGTAACATTACGAAGATAACAAAAAAGATGGATTTTGAAACTATATTGCGGATTTAATAGTAGCAAAAATTCCTACAAGGACTGGTTTAGAACAAGATTCTTTTGATTATAAGCGATTGAAAATAAAGGTAATGAGTTTGAGAAATATAAATTAATAATAATATACATTGATAGATAATAAAAAAATTAATAGTAAAATAAATTAATAGATAATAAAATTACTCCTTATTTAATTTTATTTTAATTTTACAAAAATTGATTAGATATTTACTTACAAAATATTTAATAATAGAAAAATAGTTTTATAAAAATAGGAAACGATGACCAAGTAGCTTGACAAAAAAATTGAAAAAAAGATACCTTTGCCATCGTTAGATAACTAATCTGATTATGCGTAATATACGAATCAAATTTTATTTGTTGTAACCTTTTATTCCTTTTTTTCATATATGTATAAAAAATAATTTATAGATAAAAATGTACAATCTTCCTTCGCATGTTTTATAAAACTAACGCGTAGTTAAGATAAAAAAATTTTCACTTGCCTTGAAGCATTAATACGGGAATAATAATATGGCTTGAGGGGTTAAGCCACGCTTTGGTCAGCCGGCGCTTCGAGGCGAAAGGAAATCTTTGGTTGGTAAAATTTATGTTTCCTCTCGCGGAGAGTAAGCAAAAAGAATGCGCCCGCGGAGAAGGGGCAGAGGCAAGAAATTCCTAAAACGTTTACCTTTTATCCTTCTGCACCGGTGGAGCTTAAAAGAAAGCGCTCGATTATTCTTTTATCGTCGCATCGCGGAAATGTACAAAGGCGTGTTTTATTTCAGCTAATAAAAAGGAAACAGAAATGCCGACTGTGTGGGTGTATGCATGTGTATGTCAGAACAGAATGTGACACATCCAAATTAAACCGTTAAACTCGAAAGCGTTCCGTTTTCGCCATCTCCATTAATACGATAAAAGTTTAAAAACAGCTAGTGACCAACGAATTTACACATTTTAATTTCCACTAATCTTTATACTCTAATAAAAAAAAAATATATATATATATATATATATATATATGTATATAAAATTACTTTTTTACTAGCATCTATTGATTGTAAATAGATTACAGACTTATATTGAATTGCGCTACTTTTAATTCACAAGCAAACAGAAAATGTTTAATCAGTAAAAATGTTCTATTTATTTTCCTTCACTTTCTTTATTAAAGCTCGAATTAATTTTTTATTTGCGTTATAAGCTGTAACCATTAGCTTATTAATGTAAGCTTTTATTACACACTCAGGGCTCTTTAATCTCCATCTTGATGACCGCAATTCAATCTTAATCATATATCGTGGTATTTATCGCGGACGTCCATCGCTATTTCGATCCCTAACACAGGCAGATGCAGTCAAGAGTTGCGTTAATGGAGCTGACTGTAAATAAAGTGCCGTATTTACGACGGTCACGAGTGCTCGGTGTTAATTTGCGCGCAACGATCCGCGCAATATGACCGTAATATCCGGACCGTGAGATGTTAATGCCTGCTCATTGGCGATCTTAATGACCGCGCGCAAGTACGAGGCGCATGCTGATTACAAGTCCGAAAGTATAATAGCAGATTGTTTTAGATCGGGAGTGTCCTAAGGCAATCAGGTGCACTCAATCGAATTCTCGCGCGATGCGTTAAGCCCGCGCTCGCGTGTCCAAGCGCGTTATCGATATCTTCATCCGCAGAGATGTGCGCTCATCCCTTTATGACTCGCATCTGCATCAAACAACAAAAACGAAAATGACGCGCACCGTTCTTACGTTGTTTACCTCCCTGCTATTGCGACGTTGAACCGAGGTAATAATTCCTCCCTAACTATAGAACTTGCGTGAGTTCCAGGTAATCGGATTAGTATAGAACAAATATCAATAATGTATTTAACTTCTATAGTGCTGTTATATTTTCAATTAGAAGTAAAGACATAAAATATTGCGATAATTTGAAAATAATTGATGATTTGAATTCCAAATTAAACTAACTATAAAATTGCAACTATTGAAGAGACAATTTTATCATCTAACGTCTCATTTGCTCTTTACTTGTTGCGTTTTTTTAATATGATTCACAATAGAAGATAATTTTTAAATATAAAATATTTTTTAAATTATATTTTTATAAATAATAACAGATAAATCTAAGTGCTCAACATAATTTGGAATTTAGATCTCTTTATAAGTCCATTTCATATTGTAGGTATATAATAAAAGGTAGATCGTTTCGGGCTAGTATAGCAAGAGATACTCTTTCGCATTTCTAGATCAAAGACGCGATTCTTTTGAACATAGTATAATCTTGAATTACTTTCATTAGAGAGAGAAAGACAGCTATCAGGCTCTCGCGAAGAAAACTACGTTAAAACATTCTCTTATCTTCAGTATCGCCAATTATTCCCGTCACTTTAATTATTCTCAATTTTATTATCGGAGAGCGATGAAGGTGTGTAATACATAGTCTCAGGAACGGGCGACCCTTCCTGACAGATCCTTTGCATAATACCGTAACCACGAGACCGCTGTGGCGAAACTTCAGCGGTGACCTGATAAAAGTCCCCGACCGTAGTATTAGTTCGCGAGAACGCGCGGTAGCTACGGTGAGAGGAAAAGGGTGGTTGTGGGCGCGCGCGCGGCGATAAGTCGCAGAAAACGAACTAATCAAGGCATTAATCTCCTTTACCAGGCGGGCGGACTCACCAGCGAGAGAAGTGAGAGGGTGAAAGAGGGGGGGGGGGGCGGTGTGCACGTATATATGTATGTAAATGAATCTAATTCCTATTCTCGTCGGTGCCTTCGGTAGAAAATGGCGGCGTCGTAAAAATGTAAATCTTGCTTTGAATAATATTCTCCCCTCTCCTCCCCTTCTTCCGTATGGCCACCGGAAGTGGCGGTGTACGCGCGTGGAAAAGGAGAAGGGCGGAAGTGCGAAGGAGCGAAAGAGGAACGAAATAAAACATCACGTACGAGACAAGTTAGAGAAAAGAGACGGACAGTACAAGGACGAGGCGAGGAAGGGGCGAGAAGCGGAGGGTGGAGGGCGGCGGAGGCGGCGGTGGCGCGGGCGGCGCGAAGTCGGGAGAAATAATGAAGGCGGGCGTGGGAGAGGCAGAGAGATGCGGAGCCGCATATAGGTCGAATAACGGGAAATGAGCTTTACTACGCGCCTTTTACATGTAAAAGAGAAGAGGAAACGGCTGTTATACCAAAGAGACAAGATAAATAATGCCGACGATGCGCGTTCTTCTTTGAAATCGAGTCAACCTGATTTATTGGTAATTCGATAATATCTCCGAGTCGCGATGCGAGCCATTAAAGCAGAAGTTTCCCTGTCTTCGCAGTACTCGAGAGATACATGCCCTCACATTATAACGTAAGAGATTGAAATGTATCGACATGCAACGTCGTGAAGAAATTTTTCACGGCTTCGAGCTTTAGCGGCACTTATTTAGCGCGTCTTTCAACTTTTGCATCAAATTATTGATTCAATTTATGTAATTTAATTTATTTAATTAAATTCATTTAATTAAATAGATAATTTAACGCTTGACAATTTATCAATAACTTAACTTCCAACGCATGTCGCTGTTAAATAATTAACCTATCGTCAATTGCGCTTTTATTAAAAGGAAAATGAAGGGAATACATGAGAATAAGTAAGTGTATGCGAGCTGTAAAAAGGAAGCAAACAGAACGCGAGAAGAAATGGAGAGATAGTTCCGACAGGAGAGACAGGTTGCACCGGAAAGCACTTGGATACCCACAGTGTGCCGTTAAGCATCGCGGGGTACTCGCGTTAAGCTCAGTCCGCTTACACGGAGGGTGACTGTTTTAACGACGGCTTCTGTGTTTACGAAAGGCATTACTAATATCGTATAAAGGAAACGAGGATAAAAAGGAATGCGCGTGCGAGCGAGATTGCGAGCGCGGATCCAGCTCATAAAACGCGACGTAAAAGGAACGTCGGTAACGCGTTCGTAACGTTGAGCGAGGAAGAGTATGAAGAATCGGCAGAAACGATACACCGAGAAACGCGAAACGAGAAAGCCGAAGATTTCTTCTTACCTGATATTGAATGTCGTAACATCGATCTTTGTCCCTTGTTGACCAGTCGATAAGTAGCGATAAGTACGCGCGTATTATCTTCGTCCCTTCCGACGTTTCTTCGCGGCAAAAGGTATCCTTTTTCTTGAATGCCGAGTCGATCTTGATCGTGACCGTCGATCGCATTAATATACCGTGCGATTTGTAATCACGTTAGCGTGGTGCCATCACGACGACAACGACGACGATGACGACGACGATGTTCGTTTTCTACAGTGACAGCATGACGGCAAACGTCGTAGTACAAAAGCGACCGCGAGACCATCAAGCACTGCGAGGTCTAAGCGAGATTCAGATGACACGTGAGGTATGAACGTCATCCATAATGCAGGCTTCGGTACTTCGTGGCGATGTCATCGCTAGCAGGGATATTTATTGGCACGACTAAGCCGCTACGCTCGCTAAATTTATAGCACATTCAAAATCTTTGGTTAATGGTGATGAGTCGCCATTATTCGTTCATGTCAAAAACCGCATATAGAGCGTTATATACAACACACCCGTCAGACAGACCCGAGCCGCCATGTCGCGTCTCCGTATATCGGAAACATTTGTTCGAATGAATTCAAACAGCTTTACATAAAGCACGATATCAATTCAGGACTTCCATGCAAGAGGGATGTAAGTCAAAAACACCATATCGAGAAAAATGACTTTTTAACAGTAACTGCTAAATTACTAAAATAAAAAGTTGTATAAAAATTTATTTTTTCTGAAGCTTTTATAAACTTGTAATAAATAAAAATATTTATTTCAACATATCGCAAAAAGGGCAAGGGAAAAAACATTTTGTTTAATGTACTTATTATATCCCTATTGCAATAATAGTTTTGGGGAAAAAATGGAAATTTGCACATTATTTCATTTCACATGTCACTTCAAAATAAAAATTTAATACAAAAAACCAGTTGCAATATGAATGTTATCTAAATATTCAGATCGTGGTGCTTGTATTAGCATCTTCATGGGCTTCTTCAGTCAAGGCCATGTAGAACTGGCGGTTCTAATTTTTTCGGAGACATTTCGTAAGTTTTCTCATATCCCTCTGTTTCTCTTTTGATATTTTACTTAGCTCTAGTTTACAATGCTCCAACTCGGAAATAGTCAAGCAAAAAATAAAAACAAGTTGAGGAAAAGGCTTTTGACAGGCTTTTTGAATGCGTTTTTCGTTGTCCATCAAACCTTATTAAACTTATCTTCCTTTTGCGACAAAAAAAATAAATAATAGGAATGTAAGTCGACTTACCGTGGAGGCCTTCAATTAGGTTTATTGGCTTTACATCAACAGTTCATAATTCAATTGTAGGATATATGTAAGTCCTAAGGTAAACGAACCCCTAAACGTCATTTATGTTCAGTAAAACATCTCTTCTTATCACGCTTGTTTCCTTGTTTTATACATTAATTTATTTCAAACTCCAAGATATGTAGACCCGCGTATCGCAAACAGACGACGAGATAAATTTACGCAACTGAAAATTGAACTAGAAGCGTTCGCTCTCTATATGTTTGTTGTATTACGCAGCGTTCTGCAATTTCTCGGTTACCGTTACTTCATTTCCATCCATTGTCTCTTTCAACGTTTATCATATATTTCTCCGCTGACAAGCTACTTATTTCCGCGAGGGTCTGGTTTTACACGAGACGCATCGGCGACGCGCCTCTTCTGTTTTTCGTCTCCTTTGTGCAATATTAGTGTCGTTTCTAGTCGACACAAAGCATAGGTGCAACGTGCATCATGCGAGGCTTATCTGGTCCCCGGCGCAAACGCGCGATGTATGCAGCTGGAACGCTGCGCTACGTGCATGCCTAACTAACCCGTCGACATAACTTCCTCCCGAGGGAAACCTCCGTTTTTGCTCGCTTTAATCCCGGACTTTCTCGCTGTTACGCCGTACTCGTTCTAATTCACACTTTTATCGTTATCGCATTGTACTCGATTAAGCATAAGGTAACTATTTCCCGCGCGGGAAAAACAACACAAAGTATCCAGGACATCCGCGACTTTTAAAAAGATAATTTTACTTCCAAAAGAAGAACAAAACGCTTGTATTTCTTTTACATTTATCAGAATAATTTTACCGAATTGTTATATCGGGATGGTATAATTATTGGCCATTATAAATTATTAATGTCGGTTCAGATTTAAAAAGAATGTGACTACGGAGAGATAAGAAGAGGACACAAGGTTATTCGCAGGTGAATCTAGACCGCTATCAATTCAAATTATATATACGTATGCTTTCGTAATGTTATGCATCTTGAATTTTCACACCGTGGCGCAGCAAATTTATGTTAATTAATACTGTCGGCTAACCCAGTTTCGGATTAGACTTACAATATACTGCAACAGGAGTCACGTGTCTGGTGACATTTGTGAGTAGTGAGTAGATCACAAGTTGAAGAGATAAGGTAGCGTAACGTGCATTTTTTGATGAAAAGTCGATGCGCTTTTTTCCTCCTCCGATCTAATTATGTCTTATTCTTGTTACGTTTATTTTAGGATCGCACGTAATAACCGTCATGCTATTTATCTTATTCAACTTGGCGTTTCTCCGGAATATCCCTTAACTCGAATTCTGCTTCTGTCGGTTTCGGCTAGTCATACCTTAATAATTTGAGCCATCGCACGTCGGACCCTCGCTAATCGCGTATGAATTTCTTTCTAAGTCACGTGGCTCTAATCTGCTTTCGTCCCTTACTTCTCCTTTCGTACTTGCCTGTCCCACTTTGTCGTTCCCGTTTTGTATCATGAAGCATAAGCACGAGGGCATTAATAATTGCGTAAACACGAGAGCATAGAGCAAACATATCGTGCGTGTGTGTATATGTACGTGCACAGCTTAACTATCTCGTAACAGTGGATAAGCTACGGCTCGCAAAGCTCACGGCTTCCCCCTTCGGTCCGCAGCGCGAGTAAACATTTATTAACGTGCAATTAACGACAGTTACCGGTGTTATTTTTATTCCGTCCTGTATATAATGCATCTTGAGTCTAATAATACAGAAATCGCCAGCGGTACTAATTCGTTATTTAATGAATCAACGTTGAGGTTGAGGCTGAAGAGCGATAATTGGACAATTACTGTTTACAACGTGTATTATACCTTCAGGCTGAATACTCACTAAGGCAATTTATTAATTAGTCGTAATGTAATACTGTTCAATAATGGTACTAATTGAAAATGTTCTTAAATGCTGATAAAAGAATACTTTCTATATTCAATCATATTTATCGAATTTAATGTCTTTCGATATGTTCCTTTTTTCCTCATTCACATTTTATGTGTAGCAATATATTAAAATATTCTTACACATAAAAGGTAAGTATTCCGTCACACTAGAAAGATAATCAAAACGAGGCGTACTTCAGAGATGTACAAGTTACATTTAGACATTAAAAAAAATTGCATATATGTAGATTTATGAACTTAAAAATTAATATATGTATGAATTTTTATATAGCACTCCAACATGTGTCGTCAGTTGGATATCCTGGATATCCTTTTCGCTTCATTCCAGTTATCACAGAGATGATTTACGTAATGCATCACAAAGTAACAAGTAATTACGATGTACGACGTACGAAAAAGGAAGAGGAGGAAAAATTAAAAAAAAAATTGCAAAAGGAACGGAGATGTAACGAAGATCTAACGGAACGGCTGGTTTCGTGAGTATAAAAAATATAAAAAGAGGCTGCAGCGAGAAACATCGACCAGAGAGAAAGATACGGAGATACTGGGACAGAAAGAAATAGGAAGCGGTGCGGGTACAAAGAATTCTGGAAAATGAAGATGCGTGCGCAAGAAAAATGAAAGGGATTAAAGGGTCCCGTCCTCTTTGGCGTACGATAAACTTTTCTGCCTAATTACATTAATGATTTCAACATGTTTCAGCGAAACAAATATTGAAATGTCTGTTATGACATTTGATTACACTATAGAGATAACGAAGCGTTGACCCTCCCTTTAAACGCAAGCATAATGCTGTTAAATATCATATTTACTACAACATTGGCAACGTTGAGCGTACAATCTTCAGTTGAATCTTCGCAAACTTAATTACAATTCGTGTGGTACGCGACATATTAATAACTCTATATCTCACTTTTATATGCAACGGTGTGCAGAGTTAAAGGTGAATCCTCTCAAAGAACGTAACATATGAATTTCACATTTTAGTTACATATACGCGAGAGCAGAACGCATTTTAAGTTCATGTTTTAAAAATATTAATTATAATTTTACTTTAGATTTTTGATTAAGAGTATAATACACGCATTAAGTTATAAAAATAGTAATAAGGTGATAACAGCAATAATCAGAGGTTTCTTATTCCGAAAGATTATCAAAAACGTATGTATATCCTTTGAGAGAAAGTTTAAAAAAGTATTATATAATTTATATATCATATATTATATTATCTTTCAAATTCTAAATCGAGGAAATAAAATAACGGAAAATTAACGTCACTAACTATCTATTTTCTGCCGAAAAATAACAAATGTTCTATCGTCGAGTGGACTTGCGAAATTTTCTTTATTCACACACACATCCAAAGAAGATCATTGACTGTGCGAAGGCATCGCGGTACGCTCTAGAGATCGCATGAGCGCATACGCTCTAGAATAGTCTAGACTCTTAGAATATAATACTCGCGTGAACGAGTTATATCAGTCCGATGTTTCCCGTAAACATACGGGAGCATAGAACGGGCTATAAGCCGTTGTGGATGGTGCTTAAAGCGGGCTGGTCCTCCCGTGGGAGACGGCGTTTTATACATACCTAACTACCCTCCAGAATAACTTCTCGTAGCACGCCGCTTATCCTCTCACGCCGTTCCAGCCATCCTCCAGCCATTCTCCACGGTTTCCCGGTTTCTTCGATTTCTCGGCATTCTTCGCGGTTCGCAGTTTCCGCACTCGCCCGCATTCTATCCGGACTATCCCGTTGTTTTTGCTCCGGCTCGCCGGAGCGGCACGCCTTCCGCGCTGGATTTTCCGTCCGTCACAAAGTAATTCCACGTTGATGAATTTTTGCGCGTTTCGCGAGGATGCTGTTGCGAATATCATTAACGTATACGAGAGAGTTGGCACATTTTCATAATTTTATTACTATACGAATAATTTTCGGAAATATTTGACATCATTAAGTTGAAACGTATTATATAAAGAAACTTCATATAATTTTCTAAATATATACCGTAAAAAGAAAAACTCTCACCAATCTCTATATCGTTTATATCTATATTATTTTTCACGTTTCGATTGTGCACAATCGAGACTACACTTACTTTTGGGCCAAATAGCGTGATAACAAACATGTTATTTTTTCGAATTTTATTTAGCATAAATAGACCGAGATATTCTGTCTCAAATGACCTCCACGATCGATCCGCTAGTACCTTGCCAAGAACACCGGCAGCGGCATGACGCGCACTTTGTCAAAACGAGAGCATCGGATCCATTCAGCCATAGTGGATCTCATTTGACAGAATTATGCAGTCTATTGTTGCAGCCATGCAACGAAGCGTCTCGCACTGTCCAATCAGGCATGAATCATCCGGTTTCGGTTTCCTCGTGCATCTATTACCCACCGCTTGTCAGTCGACTAATTTGCTGGTTAGTTCATTCGCCGCAATTATGTCCGCGCGACCACGAATTTGTAACCGACCCGGCCACTTTGAGACCGGCGATACACAATGTATAACAATTTCTCAAAACAGGAAGCGCAAACAAGAAATGCATTTGTAATCTCGCTTCATTGATGCGGCCTACTGCGTTGTACGCGCCTGACGAGATTAATTCCAATGTATAATATAAATAAAGGCTGTGATTTTCATTAATGTGAAAAATGAACGCGGTGCAAGAGTGACAAATTGAAGATCGCACGTTTTCCTCGATGTCCAACAAAGCATTCTTGTCGTTGTTTTGGATTTGTCCCTATCCCATAACGGTAAAGGTTTAATCCTCTTTTCATCGAGTACGCGTGCAGCTGGCTTGGTTTCCATACTCCAATCACGAAAATGATTAACCTATATACCGGAGCGAACTCGACCGTCCAATGCAGCTCGGACTTTGTTGCCGAGCTCAGTGAAAAGCTCGGGCCACACGGCGACCTGTTGGCGCGATCGTCTACTTAAACCACTTATATACGGCAACGTGCCCACCAGCGGGATGGCCATCGAGTAGACTCGAGCAGAAATAAAAGAGAGTCGATAGGCCCTCGAGACGCGTTCTCTGGTCCATCTCTCCGGGATTCTCATCCCCTCTCGCGCCCCTCCCTATCTGATCCAATTTCAGCTCGGCTCTCCTCGTATTGCCGGAAAGAAAAGAAAAAAAAAAAAACGGCGACCGCCAAGCGCAGAGCACGAAGCACGACGACCAATGACCGCACGCGAAGAATCGTAATAACACCGTCGCTTGCGTTCACGTGGATGTCTTTCCTGATTTTCCAGATAGGAGGCTCGCAATTTGAGCATCGACACGGTATAGCTTCGTCTCAAATTTCACGGTACTCGAATTTCAAATTTTTAGACCGCAAAAAAAAAGACATTTTGTTACGAGGCGAGCTTTGTTCCTAATTAGGAGATTGGATGTCCTTATTATATACCGTAATCACAATTGCATGCTTTAATTAATTGTGTGTACGCAGTGTAATTGATGAATTGAAATTTAATACTATACTAGACTATTATGCGATAACACTGATATATTATATGCCGTGCAAAATTTATATTTCTCCAAAAATAGAACCGACAATTACATTTTGAAGGTCGAGTTAAAGAAACAAAATGCATTTCCAAACGTAAGAAAAATTTAAGAAATCTAGAGGTCAAGGAAATAAAATTTCAAGAAAGAAATAAATGACATTAATGACGTTTGCAGGTAGTATATTACAAAGTTTCATCATTATATTATTCCAATATACAATCGATATTGGAGCGAATGCGGTTTCGGTCTCACGTTATTACATTAACAGATCAAACGTGACCGGTGAGGACAGATCGTTCAATCCGACGATCACGTTACCGCAAAAACGTGGAAAAATCGGCGAGAACTCACCGCGTTACTTCCGATGATCCGTCGTGTCAGTTTAACGCGAATTTCGAAGCGGCAAACCGCGAAATCGGGTTTTCGAAACTATTCCGGTGAACGGCTCCGCCCGGTCTGCGTAAATCTGCGTTGAATCAGATATAATTGCATAATTGCAGTAAATTAGCGGGTGAATTACGCTACTTAACATTCGTTTGTTAATCAGTCGAACAAATCAGATAGCATGCATTAAACGCGAGGCATAAATTTCTATCCTTTATTAATACAGAAGGTATGAAACAATTCTCTAACCTACTTGAACGATTTCGTTTTATATTTCGTTTTTGTATCTTTTGAATTTAACAATATTGATATTATCATTGATACGCATAGAAAATGAAGTTTTACTGAAGTTTCTGATGATTATTTTTATTAAGGATTTATATTTTTAGTAAAGAATTATTTTTAGTAGCGGATCTTTTTATTAATCTCAAATCAATTTGTTCTCTGTGCGGCTATCGGGAGATTAAAAGGATTATAATTTAGCTCGACTTTCATTTCGCAATTATATCTTTAAAGCTGAACTTCAAATTAAAGTTCTGTTAAAGTGAGATCCACTTGAAATGAACATAAGGAATAGGTATAGTTTCGTCATCAATTCTCAAGCTTGTGTGTAGAAAACTTTTCATTTTCAATTGTCAGTTACGATGCACACAATAGGCGTACCGATATTTTTCTTTGTAAAAAAAATAGTACGTCGTTGAAAAATAATGCGGTAAAAATCGGACATATCCTGTACAATCGTATTAGCTCTTTCTTTAGATAGAAATTCTGTTTACCGTGGTATTTGTCACTGTCGTCAAGACTTTTGAAGATGAGTTATCTCGGAACTCGAGACGAAACACCCGTTGCTAATGCACTTTAAACGTTAATTTCATCAGTCGTACAACGGATAGAGATAATCGAGCATTCTGGTTAGAAGTTACTGGCGTTTTTACTTTATGGTCATTGCTCACGGCTTGGACAGGTTCGGCAATTTTTCTCATTATATTTATCCTACCATCCCTTTCGATGCTTGCAGTTTCGCTTTTTACTCATCTCGCGCGCTCGCCCTTCATCCAGTCTATCTCGCCTTTATTATCCCCACCCCCTCAATCTACTAACTCTGCTATTTTTATTTTCCTTCCCTCGCACTCTCTGCACACGTCCTTTTCATACGATACCCTGCCAGATGTTCAAACGATCCCTTTCTCGCCTTATATGTACTCCGCACCTTTCTACAACCACGTCGCTCGTTCTCACATCTTATCTTCTAACTTCTGACTTTCTTTTGCCGTACCCTCACGTGGTGTTTATTTCAGTCGAGCCCTTTTACACGAAATTACATCTCGCGCGAAGAATTGTACTCAATAAAACTACTTGGAAACGTTAGTATTACATTTCGTAATTTTCTTCATTGTCTCAAAATATTCTATTGCGCAAACAGAACATCGTATTAGATTATTAAGTAATATAAAAATATTATTTCATATTTAAATATAGAAACTAGTAATGTTATTAAGTACATAGTGTAATTTGAAATTAATAATAATATTGATAAATAAGTAATGCCCTTTTTCATTTAAATTTAATTTGGACACCACTACTTCTAGCTACTTTTTTATAAAACCTGAACAATATTAAAAATTGATATTTCAAGAAAATTCTTCCTACTGTATTTCGAAAGAAATAATTCATCTTAAGCTATTAAACGTAGACTAAACTGTCATGGCAGTGATTTATTATTTCATGTTATGACGAACTTACGAAAAACTCCAAAAGCAACCTTTCTCATCAATCGAAAGGGCTTTTTGTTATTACAGGATAACGGAAGACCCTACTATTATACAGATCATACGACAGACGATTGCGAAGTTAGATTGGGAAATTCTGCCTCATTCATCACATTCTGCGAATAATTCTAACGGATTACCATCTTTTCGCCGAGGTTCTGAGAATGATATGTACCTATAGCATGGAAAACATTTACAAGTCAGAGATCTAGAAAATATACTAACTGATTTCGCGTCACTATTAAAACTGAATTTTGCAAAAAGTGTATTTAGGGTTTGAATATGTGGAGAAAAAAAAATCAAATACGATAAAACGTAACAAAGCCTATATTGTTAAATAAAATGACCCAATTTGAAGAACATGCCACGTTTTATTACAATAAAGAAGAGAGAAAAAGAGATAAATCAAATTTGAAGAGGAATTTATTATTAAAAGGGCCATTATTTTTTTAAGAATATTTTGTGTAACATCATGCATTATCGTCGCGATGAATGAAAAATGACGTAGCACTTTTTCCTTATATCGCGCGGCGATGTCGTTCCATTTAGAAAATTAATAATAACCATTAACTAGTAACGACATGTGACATATGCATCGTAAGCTCGACACGCGCGAAATGCACGACTTAAATGCACGTCAACGTGCTTGAACTCCATCGTACGGCGCGGGCGAGGTCGGCCGAGCGCATAATACCCGGCCCTTCGGTAATCGATCGTACTCGTTTCGGCTGCAAACGTAATTACGTCTGTCAAAGGAGATGCTTTCTATCTTTTGTGAAAGAGACTGTACACGCGGCTCGGGAAATAGAGAGAAAGATACTCTCCGCGGTCGAGAATCTCCGGGTACTTTGATGACCGATCGCTTTTCTCTCTCACTCTCCCTCTTTCTCGTGCTTTCAGTGCACGGACTTTCATTAGGTGGATCGGAATCTATTTCTTTCGCTCCCGATGCGGAAGCTTACCGGATATTTGACCGGGATAGCGATCACATATCACGGCGGACGAGGCAGCGGAAAGACGCGCATGTTTCTAGTTTATCTAAATAGTTTATTTTAAAGGTTAAGTTAACAAAATCAGTTTCAAAAACCGGTTTTTCGGAAAAGTGTGTAAAGTCGAAGTTCGAATTTATTGTATATCGCGAGATTCAAGAGAAAGTTCGATATCTTGACAAATCTTACATCGTGCGTATTATTTCACGACTATGCAATGGAAAAAAAAACAAAAAAAAAACAAAAAAACATGTTTTTACTAATATTATTTTAGTATAAAAAAATTTGCTACAAATAAACATTGTTTATTTTTATTAAGAATCTAATTCATAGTTTATAATGTTTATATCCATCATGGAGATCTTCAATATCGTTGTTATGCCATATTTCATGAATTTAATTTCAGTTAACTATCAATTTGCTAATTAAATCGTCAATTATGATCTATCAAAATCTCGCGCTGATTAAAATAAGCTGATAACACAAAATCGATTTAACAGAATTATAAAGCAATTAAAACGCCTTTAAATTTTTTATTAAATTTATAACGGTGCACTTCCTGAGATTTTCTGTTGACTTTTGTTTCAATATTAAATTAATTAATTAATTTTCCCCCTTTATCTCTTTTTTTTCAAAAAGATGTATATATAGCATATTTGAATAGTAGAAATATGTATACATTAATCGTCAGTCCCATTGTTAATTATTGAATCACATGCATGAATAAAATTTCGAGGAAAATGGGAATAAAAGTACCATAAATATCTGTTTACATTCTAATAGAAATATTGTTTTGTATATCTATAGGAAATCGAACTAAATGCTATGTAAATAAAATATGTAAATAAAAAAGAATATCTGCTATACACATATGTATATTTGTAAAAACAAATACGTTGACGAAAGTGTAATTGGCTTATATGGAAATTATTCACATTTGACTTATATGTATATACCTACGGTATTTATTTTGTAAATCACAATATATTAAATAATATATCTGTTTTAAATTTACAAATCTGATTTTATGAAATGCTTATTAATGACATTGCAACAAAAATATTGATGTAACGAAAATTTAATATGTTTAAGTGGTGAATATATTTCAAAATGTTTTAAGCTACTTTAAAATTGATCCCTCTACCTTTAAATACGTATACACACGCGATTAATTGAATGCGTCAATCAATTGCG
The DNA here is from genome assembly GCF_030848795.1 of Temnothorax nylanderi. Lineage (NCBI taxonomy): Eukaryota > Metazoa > Arthropoda > Insecta > Hymenoptera > Formicidae > Temnothorax > Temnothorax nylanderi. Next base: position 503,983 of record NW_027249103.1, on the reverse strand, counting down.
TAACAATATAAAAGATAACATTAATAAAGAATATTTCTTTAATCTATAATTAAAAAATAAGAAGGAAGATTCTCTACTATTGATGTCTATTAAGAAAAAAAGAAACAGTATACGAGTGATTAATATCTCGACTGGATCATCCTATAAACGAAATTGAATATGACGAGTCATCGATGGGAATAATGCAAGGGGATCTCCATCGTTGTAAAGAGGAAGTGCGGAAATTTCATTGGCGTTGCGTTAATGGATTTCCACGTTTCTCCCGAGGGAAACACTTGGTCTTGATGACCCAATTAAAAGGCGGAATAACCAAGCATTATCGTTGAACTGATAACGTCAGATCGTAACGAGCGCGTGTAAGCGCTTTTCCACGCGTTGCCGCAATGGCGGCTACTAAAAAATCGTAACTGCATGTGCGCATTGAATAAAACGGCTACACAGACAGGTGGCGTTTAATTAAAATTGTTTCCATTACGAGACGCTCGATGTACCGAAAGGTTATTTTCAATTGCATAATTAAGTGAATACCGTGAAACAACATAGTAAGCGATCGCGATTAACGCTTGTCAGGGGTTTGTTTATCAGTATTTAGTAGCGTTAGCGATTTTACGACTCGGTTCCTAATAATTTATTATTAGAACGCGAGATACAATTTTCGATAATTTATCACATCATGTGAGAAGAGTACAATTATTTTCATTTGCAAAAATGTTTATAACATTAAATATATTTAATTACATATTATTACAGTTGAACATTTTTATATAATTAATTATTTTATTATGCAATAAAATATGACTCAATAAATATTATTCAATACTGTTTTTTTTTAATTTTATACACATATTTGCTAATATCTTTTTAGATCATATAAATACATATACATATACATGTACATATAATACATTGTATATAAAAGATTATATGTACATTATATATATAATCTTCATAAAAACGCAGATCTGCGAGATGTTTCGGTATGATTCTCATAGTGAATGACGTACCTGTTTCATGAATTTGCTTTCTCTATGGCTCTAACGCTTCTTCGTTAATTTTCAATTTATGCCGCGCAGCCCGCAGCGGCATGAAATATTCCGCTTCTTATTTAACCGTGCACCGTACGTCAGAAGTATTTTAAACGATCGCTCATGAATAAAACAAATCGTCACATTTAAATTACCGTGGCCAATAGGATCGCGCGCCATAAATTTTCATAAGCTCATCTTTATTAAACCTTTATTAAAGCAAGTGCTGCCGTTTGCAACAAAATGGTTTATTCCGCGTGAGTCTTTTTTTTTACCAATAGTTGCGATAATAATTGTTTATTTATCATTTTATGTGCAATCCCAGAAGTGTTCGATCGTCACGTAACTCACGTCAATAAAATTATTTAATGAAAGGATAAATCATTTTAAAAAACAAAGGGATTAATAATATGATTACTTTCTTTTTATTGTAATTAAAGAAATAAAATTAACTTTAAAGCTCAATAAAAGAAGCATAAAAAATTACAGCTGCGATTTATCTTATGCATAACTTCGCCGGATAATTTAATTTATCATATAACAATAAATAATGTTCAACAAATTTCTGCGTGTAGGCGCTCCCGAATGAATCTCAACGGAGAAATTCTCCGACGTCGTTATTAATCGCCGCTTGACCATTTCGTGCCAGCTTGTTAATAATACCGGGAGTTTTTTTCGATCGAGATTGGCGACGACAAGGTTTTAAATTAATGTCAAGAAGAAGGTCACAGATTGGTGGGTTCCGCAAGATGGCACACGGCGGATCGTAGAATTCGACGATTACAAATTACGGGGCAAACTGCGACCACCGCACCGGCGGCGGCTCCTACCCCCTCCCCCCTTGCCCCGGCTACGAAACCGCGCGTTCTAACGTAGGAAATTTATGGTCGTCCTCGTGAATTCAGCCGGCTGGCGTTACGAAAATCGAAGGTGTAATTTATACGGTCAACCATCATTTTCACTGAGCCCTGAAGCTTTAATGGCACCCCTCGGAATTCGTCGTCGTACGTCGATGTCGACGTTGTCTGCCAACGTGCGTACGTCACGTCCGTCGTTGTTCTCGACGCGACGCTAATAATTAACGTTCGGACACGCATCGCGTGTCCCGGACATCATTCTCATGCCGTTTAAGGTTGAATGATAACAATAATCACGAGTCGAGCGGTCAGCAATTAATATGTGGTGTTTAAACTTTGCATTTTTCATCGATAATCTCCTTTCGGAAAGATCAGAAAAGTATTCGTAATAAATGCAGAACGCACGAGGGGGTGACCTGAAAATATTATTATTCCCAAACGCGCATTTCTTCTAAGCACGCTGTTACCGATGTATAAATAATTAGCAACTGATAATCGAAAAATCATCTGCGCGTACCTACGTGCAATCGCGCGTGAATTCCGCTATTAACGTCCATTAATAATTCGTCGCGGTAAACGACAGAGATAATTAATAATTACGATTACATGAGGCATGATTGTGACAGTATGATACTTGTGTTGAACTAGTAATTAACGGATCCGATACATCGATATATGAGGCAACGTAACACTTCGATAGACAAGTAACGTTAATTACTGTGTAAAAATCACGACCTAATACTGTTAAATTCGTAATGTCAAATTGCACTCAATTTCAGTCATTTTTAATCATTCTTATAGGTCGATCGCCACTGCTCCTACTTAATATGATGTCGTTAATTTAATTAAACCAATGGAGATAAAATAATACTTTTGAGTTAAAGTAATAAATTTCGACACACATGGTAGTCAAAAATGACAAAATGTTATTTAACTTAAGGTATTGGTTCAAATTTCACCCTTTAATATTTAAAAGTGTAGGGTAAACTCGAGTAAGATGGCCATAGAGGAAAGATGTATGGTCAACCTATGTTCTTTCAATTTAACTCGCTATAAAATATTGAATGAACACGGGTTCGCCATCTTACCCGAGTTTACCAAATGGATGTATGACTAAAGAAATTTTTATTTCTTAGTGCATTCAATATTCTACGTTCCACTTACGTATTTCTCGATTACTCTACTTATATGCTCCCCTCGAAATCGACCATTACGTTTGAGCTAGAGCTTTCGATTCTTGGAAAGTCCTGATTTCGTTCAATTCACAGATCCTTAATTGCATGCACTCGACTACGGTGGTTGGTATATAGGTACGCTCAAATCGATTATGATTGCGAGACACTCGCGCACCGCTTGATCTTTCCCTCAAACACCAAGATTCTCGTACACGGCTTGTGTTATACCTAATGCAAGAAGTTTCTCAATTTAGTTCGCATTGGAGTACATTGCGACTGCATTCGCTATTAAACGCACACGAAACTAGTGATACGACTTGCGTGTGCACGGTGTTTCCGGAAACGCAGAGATTTCAATTGCCGCCAAAAATGAACAATTTCTTCGTAGTGATTAATTAACCGTGAATATATACCGCAACAATAATCACGTAACGATTCTAGGAGATTCTTGCCTACGAAAGTGCACATTTTAATTGAACTCGACGATTCACACGCGTAGAGAGAATCGTTCAATAAGTAAACTAAACAAATTTTATTTTATTCCAAGAGGTGACATGATTCATGAAAGATAAGAGAATTTATAGCCCTGGTACTTTTCTCTAACACTGAATTACATTAAACGTAAAATAAATTAAATATTAAATTTAAAAAAATTTTTGACATATCTGTGATCTCATACATTCCAGTTATTTAATTCATATTTCATAAGTTTTCGCATATTTAATATTTGTCAAATATAAGAAATTAACTCATATATAAATTTTTACAGCGAAATTAATGAAAAATCGCACATCCACAATTAACAGAAGAATTTTGCAGATACAAATGACTTTCACATAATTCTGAGCAATACCGACGTAAATGTGTCGATGTGAAAATTTCGTTTCGAACTATCTACGAGTGCATTAAAAAAAAAAAAAGAGAGAATCCCTTCGGCATTGTTCGCCGCGTTTTCGACGCCACATTTCCGCGCAAGCGAGGGAAGAGAGATCGTTGAATGCAGAAATTATTTCCGCCAAAATGTGCAGCGTTAAACGGACGTTTGCGCATATATCGAGCTATAGGCGAACGCAAAAAGATCTTCAGAAACACGCGTACACGATAAGCGCGGTATTTCAAAATGCGGTATATATGTGATAGGAGAACTTCCTCAATTTATTCCTCGGAGCTGCTGCGCGCGCGATCTGAATGCAACGCGCTCTTGTTGAATGCAATCGTCGTGCAAAAGCAGTAAATCTCTCATCGCGAAAATCGCCGACAACGACGAGCACCAACGATAACAACCTTTTTCGAATTCAACAACCAATTATCTACCGCGTATTTAGAATTTCTAATTGTACATTTTACATCCCTGGTAAAAAGATCTGCTATACCTTTTCAACCTGCAGCTGGATAGACATCTAAAATTATTTATTGTTTATTTATTTATAGTTTTATAATTTTCTATATTAGAAATATACCATGAGCTGTTTTAAGCGGCAAATTTTTCAATTGTGTGAGAAAAAGAAACTATGTCTTTTTGGGAATGAAACTCTTACAATATATTCCTTCATATGGAATAAATTAAGACATAATACAGTAACATCGATAATTGTACATTTGCTAGTCTCTTTCATAGAGAGGGAGGAGTCCTACCGAATTAGTAATTAATTCTTCTCCATCAGGTTTGATAAGTATTCTATGTAACGCTAAATTTATGACGCTGTAATAAGTTGCTCGAGAAGTCGGTTGATATTTTAATTATTCTCGATAAGATCGAACAAAAGTTCTTTGGCAATTCTCTAAAGTCATCGTGAATAGATTTATCACGGACCAGTCAAGGTGTTAGATCGCGAACACTTGACTTTTAAATAATCCGGTTAAGGATCAAGCAACGTCGCTTAGATTCTGTCGACTCACACTCTTTAGCTCGCAACGCGGTCGAGTGAAACGCCGTGCAGCCTCACTTATCGAGCGGCTCCGATGAGTCGCCGAAGGCGTCTAATTTATTCGCGTTTCGCGCTTACGATAATGGCTGTGCAATTATCGTCGGCTCGATGCGTCTGGGTTTTTTTTTTAATGGGCCACGCGCGTGCAGGCCACCCGCTATAACGTCGTCGTCAGGACGGCGTTAATTCTCGTTAATTCCCCTAATTTCAATATGCCTCGAGTGTAACGCGAATTTTACGCAATGGCGATTAATTATGCGTCCTTATCGCTCGTCGTTGGCCTGCAGCGCGTGTTACGTTCGAGAAGCGAGCGCGTATCGCGATGAATTATAGCGCTTGTCGCGTTGCACGACGAAACTCTGATTCGCATTGTTAGTTCTTTCCGCTCAAAGTCCGAATGTGTCCGCACTATAGCTGTAGCACTCGTTAATTAGGATTACAGTGATTGTGATTTATATTGTATAGAATCCCAAGTTAGGCATAATAAAACGATTTTTCATCTTGGAGTCATGGATTCTTGTATCAACTTAAGGCCGATTTTTTTCTCGACGGAAATGCCGAGAGAAGATTATATATCAAATGTTCAACATTAAAGAACATTTAACAAATATTCAACATTAAATATCTTGGTATCTGACTTTGAAATTATTTTATTATAAAACTTGCTTAAAATTAAATACAAAATATATTTTCACTATCTGTTTGCACACACATTTCTTAACGTTTAGAAAGCTTTTGAGAAAGGGAGAGAGATATATAATTTTAAAAAGATTGTTTACATTATAGTCATATCAAGGTCTAGTCTTATTTGAATGACATTCGAATTTCTCGTTATCGCGCAGTTGCTTTTACTCTCAAATCACGCAACCACGATTCAACGTCATGCTACATTTATGCCTTTAACATGTCAAGCTTTTGGCAGATACGGAGGGCAAGATCCCTGAGAAATCACAGAGGGGATTTTTTTTATCTCCAATTCTGTCGCGCGTGCATGTGCACCGTGGATATACACGCCGATTCGGCCAATGGGCGATGTTTGCTTATCGCGGAGGGACGTAAATTAAGGAACTGGCGGCCATAAATCACACAACTAGAACGGACTGTATCGCCGTCAGAATATCAAAACGCGTCGGAAGGCTCGACACGACGAATATAGAGTTGGAATAACTTAGCGAACGCCAAGGAAAAAATCGCGCTTTAATCGCGTTCGTTCGTCGCGAGCTTTAATAACGCACTGCGGCTCCTAGAGTAACATTTATCTAGAGCCCCCATTTTTTTTCCTCTTTCCATATTGTGCCGCGACGTTACGATTATACGAGTTTTCCAAGAAAACTGTACACGCCCAGCAGAAGCTCGTTTCTTCGGAAATTTACATATTTCTTTTCCTTGGATAAAGGATAATCCTTAAGCTTAGTTAGCCATTTAATATTAAAAATTACAGCTGCAGAAATGAAAAGCATAGCGAGTATTCATTTTAACAAAACATTTAACGAATGCGTTTATTTCGATCTAAAATTGAAATTAGTGTAGCTCTTAATTAATATATCGGTTCAAATAAATAAAAATACCAAAAATTTAATATTATTAATTTTGAGTTCCAATTAGATAGGTCAATTTCTTGTAATATCCATGGTTGTAAGAATATATAAATATTAAATTTATAAACATACATAGTATAATGTCAAAGTTCACGAAATGGCAATTTGTCTCAATCATGGCTTTATTCAAAAGAACATTTATTTGAACATTTATTAGAACATTTCAGTTGTAAGGAAATGAGCTCGATACGTATAACGGAGCCCAATTAGCATGGTAAACGCTTTAATTTCGAAAGCTCGTAGTAGCATCGTTTCGAAAATTGCTAGTCGACTACTGAGGAAATACTCCATTTTTACGTGATTCGAATTTCGGAGTTTTCCGTCCGTTAATCTTCACGAAGTTTATACCAAGAGAAACTTCCAATTAACTCTACGACGTTTACGATCGGCGGTTACGATTGATCATTCTAATAGTTAATTCGAATTCCGTGAAACGTGGCTATAAACGTGATTTCGGGGCGCATTTCAACGATTTATCGCATTCCTTATGTATACGTGTCGTATAGGATACGCGTTTGTCGCGCGTTTCTTTATTCTTCTTTTGATCAAAACTTAACGAGGAAACCGGAAACCTCGTAGCGGTTTTATTTATTTAATAGTTACGTTTAGAAATTCCGCACGGTCACGTCGCTGAAATTCAAAGTCTCGATCTCGCCGCGAAACGATCGAGATTGTACTTTGATGTGTTTCCTCTTACGTGCCTCGAATTGTATTTCGTACACGCAGCCATTCTCGTTTCGTGTCTTCGCGACGTTTGTTAGAGAAATTATAATTTGTCTTATAAGATAATCACCTGAATTACGGGCTCCGGGAAATGGATTTTCACAGCAAACTTACCTAAAACACACAAAAAGCGTATTCATTAGTAACAGTATTCGTGAATCATATAAATAGTTTAACTTTTAAAAGCTCATTTTTGATGTTGAGATAAAATTTTAGCTGTATAATTATAGCTATAGTTTCTGTATATACGGATACCTTTATTTTAATATAACAGATAACAAATTTACTCTTTTCTAGCTGTATATTTTTAAAATAATACATTACTTTATTTAAAATAAAACATGTTTACATTCATGTCTTGAAAAGAAGAAGAGGCAGAGTAGAAAGAAATGTACAAAGAACAGGTAAAATGAAAAAAAAACAGAAGGGACCTAGTCCTATTATATTATCTTATTAGTGACTATTCTCTCGATAATTTAGATTGCGGTTCAATGATGTTTATATTTTACTTCTTATTGCGCGCCAGAAGATAGGGTGCGACCCAGTAGCGAGACTTGAGAGAGCTTCAAAAGAATATCTCTTTGGGAAACTTATTTCGTAACTTGCGGTTCTAAAACCTTTTACTCTCTCGACGAGAAATGTGTATATATATATATATATTTTAGTAATAAAAAATTCTACATTTTAAAACTTCTTTAAGCTAAAGTTCTATGTGAATAGCTTTGATAACACTATTCTGTTACTTATTGGTACTTTTCAAGCTTGGTTCGCTAAAATCCTTCAACTTTAGTGGCAACTTTAACATTATAGTTATGGTAATCTCGCTCATTAAGCTCCCTGTTAAATTCTGGCTAAGAAGGAACCAAGTATAAATTGCATAAAATATAGAGAGCTGCTAGACATCGATCGAACGTAATATCCTGTATATTATTCATTATGTCGAATTGATACTTCAAAAAAGAAAAGATTGACAATTTTTTCATTCGATATGAAGAGATAAAATCAGCTTTACAATTAAATCGCGCTATCTTTGACACTTGATGCTACTGACGTAATCGGATTTTTTAAATTTAAAACAAATTGTCATGCGAAAGCCGCCTATCATAAAAATGACGTATTGACTATCACACTGTTCGATTGTTATTAAATTCATATGTTTTATTGTTAGTAATATCCTGATTTGCAGTACTTGCATATTTAAAATTTTCTAATGTTTCATAAAAAGTATTTTATCTTTTATATTAAGCATGCATTAAGGATCAAAACTATACTAGATATTTAAGAATTTGGGGGGGAAAATAAACGAATAGTTAAATATTCTTTGTAAAATTTAGAGTCAATTTTTATTAATTCGCTATTTGTGAATTAATCTTCATAAACAAAAATAAGAAATAAAATATTACACGCTTATATAATTAATAAAAGTCTTCTGTTTCAATGTAATTTTAACTAAACAAAATATTAAATAAAATTTGAAACGCTAAAAACATTGTTTTTTTCAACGAATTTGTTATTCTGAATTTCATAAAGAACAACATATATAATGTGTATTCTCTTTAATTCCAAAATATCCCTGCATACAGTTGTATAGTGTTATAATTTTATAATTCTTCATACTGACTGCTAGATTTAAATACATAGAAAAACTTGCAATCTTTCTATGCATGGTAACTTCTACTTGGAATTGTCTGCGTTATTAGTGCCGTTTAATTAAATGCGATGTGAAACTTCCGTAATAGCGTGTTTGCGGAACTATATGTACGATATTGAAGATCAGTCAACCATAACGAAGCTCTGGTGCCTTGCTAGAGGCTGTGCCGGCTAGACGGCTGGAGATATTTTCAAAATCGCGAGAATTAGCAAATAGATTAAATGTAGAGATTGTTTAGACTATAGTCTATAGCTATAATACTAACTTCGTTTAAAAAATTATTTAAGCATTTGCTTTATTATAAATTGCTCCTGTAAGTATTTTTCTAAAATAGAGTAAAATCACTTACTGCATAATAAATAATTAATTGGAAAATAAAAGAATGTCTTAGAAGCATATAATTGTAATCATTTCTTATAGGCTTTCTAAAATTCAATCGGACCTTAGTGAGTGATTTGGAAGCAAATTAAAATAAATTTTTTACATTGGAGGTGGATATTTTACAAATAAAATTAAAGACGAAGACATTCCATGTTAAATCGAATGTTTTGACATTTTGGTTTTAATTAACGCAAAGTTAACTCTCCGATTAGTATCGCTCAAGTCCGTCGTGAAAACACCGTCTGTGGCGAATTTCGCGGGAACTCGATATGCACGCTAAGCCACTTAATAAATTCATGTCCATATACATATATCACATAGGGATCGACGAACCGGAGAGTCTAAATCTCTGCGACTTCGCGTGCTGAATGCGTGCGAAATTGTTCTCATGAAATGATGATGAAAAATATTTAAACATTTTTAACATTCTGCGTTCGTGAACGTTGTTCGCGAAACGACATAGTGCGACAATGATAACAATAACCGAGAAACCCGTTATTATTTTACATAAAGCTGTACAATAATTTATTCATGTATTGAATGTAACAAAAAGATTTTATTCATACAGAGCAGTAAAAAAATCCTATTTAATTTGAAATAATAATGTGTGAGCTATGTAATATCATGCCTATTAATCATATGAAGCACGAAAAGAATTCATTGCGTACTAGTTAGTTTACGTACTCGGCAGAATGTTTAAACGTGTGCTTAAATGTCTATCCAGATTTCTAATTTATTTTTATAACACGAAGCTTGCCAAACTACGAACTTTTGAATTTTTCAAATTATTGGCTTTTTCCTCTTTTTTAGATTTATAAAAACCATGCTTTGTGTGTGTAACAAATAAGCATTAATCCACAAAGAATATATAAATTTAACGAGCGTGCACGAAAAATACTCGCATAAAATCGTATTAACCACGAGTATCAAGCCGGTGATCGCTTCCCGAATACGAACAATCCGGTTTTTTGGTCGCGTTTGCGCGAATAACGACGATACAAACAAGAGAGAGTGAGAGAGAGAGCTCTAATCGTGGCCAATTAAAAAGAGTCCCGCTAATGGAACGACCGTTTATACCGCACTTCGCTGACGCGGCGGTATTAGGTATGCCATTCGGTCCGATATTTATCGAGGATTTGGCGTTCTCGTTTTGTGCTTCTCCTAACGAAAGGAGGGGCATTCTCCGCTTGTTGTTTTACGAGCGTGATCGCTGTTCGATCAGGAAAATGCTGTTCTGCCATTGCAACAAGCAACATTTTTCAATCTTTCCTTTTTTCCCCATGAAATACAATTGGATCGTTTGTTTCCAAAGAGCAACACATATTGGAAACTAAATTTTAAAGAAAGCAAGAGAAATCTGTTTATTTGGAAAAATATGCTAAAAATTTTATACGCCGCTTTCTCCCGAAAACTGTAAAACGATAATTTCTCTCGAATGCGATTATCACATATATGTGATTATCTATATGTAGCATTTATTTTACACGTGTGCAAAATGCTCATATTAATTTAATTTCATAATTGTGACGCGTTTTTTTAATTACAACATTAACTTGGATTATTTTTAATCTCTGTATTTAAAACAAAAATAACAAATATATAACGCATGTGATTTAAAAAAATTCTGTTTTTTTATAAAATAATTTGAGATAAAATATTGGTCGATTTACAAATATAATGCAAAATTTAAAGTCAACGATAAAACAAAATTATTATTCAATAATAAATAAAACAGACCCTATAACTAATTATAAAATTATTACTGCAAATATAAAGTATATATGTATATGGATAACACTATATAAAATAGGCGAAAAATTATATTTTTTAGGCTCAAACGAGACTTGCTAAAAGCAGGTAAGTGTTTAACGTTTAAAATTTTGGCGTAATAATGTATTTCTATATACAATTTAAAAGTGTCATTACATTATTCTCGATTTTATTTTTTATCATGTAAAACTTTATTTAATGCACAATGTTAATAAATCAATTGCAATACGTTTCAATATGCATTGTCGATTAATAAAATTGAGTATTACGGAAAAATAACTAACTGAACGAAAAAAGACAAAAATAGATTTGAAATATGTGTTGAACTTCCGATAAAAATATCTTGTTTTCTTTCCGCAGGAAAAACTGTTATCCAGTATACATAATATTGAAACTATACGTATTTTTATTCAATATTATTTCCTAGTGTTGACAAATTTGTGAATTGGCGATATTGATAAATAATATCGAATAAAATAATTCATTTTAATTCCCAACAAAGACACTGGCTTTAATAATTACTTATGTAATCTGATTTTGATGGACGCTAAAATCAATAATTGTCTTCAAAGTAGGTAATGCTCTTTATAACTTTTAATTTTCTTTGATTTTAAAGTCAAACTCTACTTGCAGTAAATTCTTCAATCAATATTTAAAACACCGTTTAATAAGAAAACGATGTGTTTTTTGTTCATCATTTGTAAAAGACAGAAGTACGATGGAACCGGCCATTTTGTTGTTGCGACTCTGCAGCATGTCGTATTGCCAAAAGCTCTACTCTATACTAATTGTAAGCTGGATGCGCAATTCTCGTTTTATCTGTCTAATTAAATTTACCGACGGTATATACGGGATTTCCAAACGACACGACAGTCCGATATTTCCTCATTTCATTCTCCAGTGCATTTGCACGTTGCCGTGCTCCACAGGTGCAGCTAGCGGAGCGTAGCAACCACCCTTCGACCGTCGCGCTTTACCACGATCATCCTTTCGATTCTAATCGCGTGCGATTATGCGTTTGCGTACATGTGAGTTACACACGCGACGAATCGCACGAATGGCAAAATCGAATTATCCCAAATCCCGGGCCAGATCCGTTCGACCAGCGAAACACAGCATCGGACAAATAGGGTAAGCTAAGGTATTCTGGTGATATAGGAAATTCGCTGACGATCTTTCGTTAGACGATTATCACCGAATTCCGCCTATTAATATAAAGTTTAACAAAGTTACCACATAAAATTATATGTTGATTTAATATATCGCCAAATTATTTAAATTTAATGTTATATATTTAATTTCTAATTAAAATACTAAATAGCATATTTCTAGTATATTTTAACAATATTTTTATTATATACACCGTTCCACCGTACGGTTAATTTGATAATACAATTTTTATAGTAATATTTTGTGGTCTTTTATCTATATATATACACACATATTCTGTAGTATTAATTTTTTATTTTTATTATAATAGAATGTCAATTTTTAGTGCATTTTATCTTCATATTCTAGATGTTAAATTTTACAAACTATAATTTATATTTTTCAGGTTATTATTAAAAAGACAATTTCTAAAATTTATTCTACGAATTATCTTTTTTGAATCATAGAGTATAATATTAGTTTTCTGACTTTCTACGTTACTTCCAGGAATTTATTGTAACTTGAAAAATCACGAACATTTTGTAAAAACTAAAGCGTAATCTTGTAAGAGAATAATGTCACCTTAACGTGCAATACATGATTATTAAAAGACGTTTACCTTATAAAACACGTTTCGTGAAAACTATGTAACTTTTGTAATGTGACATTTCATATCGCATCGTTTAACAATTTTTTCTTTTTAATTTATGTAAGTGTTCGTTTATCGATAGAATCACCGTTAGACTAGAAGATTAGTTCCAACAAACCGACGATTAGCGTCGGTTCGAAGCGAGCCGGCACGACTTACACGTACTAAATAAAGGTGTAAGCCGGTGTAATTGAGTCCACCGCCGGAAATACGGCGCTAGCACTTGTTACTCCGCAGGTAGAAACCGTGTTCCTGGTTTCTAATTAAGCCCCTCGTAATAGCACGGAGCGTCCACTCGGCCGGCGGCCGCAAAATCGTCCGCGCGATCGCTTTTTGCCACGCGTAAATTTATGGATGTTGACTTTACCTAGCGCACGGCAATGCACGATAATTGATACGGGGATCTAACGATCGCTGCTTACGATCGCGCTACGCGAGATGCCTTGATACATTTCTCTATTTTTGTTTCCTTTTTAGGCAAGGTCGGGAGGAGTGGTAAGTATTGCGTTTCGCAAAAACGTAGCCATGTTTTACGAAAAAAAAAAAAAAAAAAAAAAAAAAAAATGAAAAATACATGTGTCGCATATGTGTGTGCTCCGTATAGCAATCAAATTAAATTGTATTTTTATGAAGCACAACCGGCGATATACGAGTCAAACCGGTTTGCATCGAAATTGGAAATAAGCGTCCAAAGCAAATTTATACGAGACACGCCTTTCGTTTAAAATATTCGCCTGCCTTTTTATTAATATATCGGATGAATACACATAATAAATATGTATTCGTATTCGTTATTAATAAAATCAATCGTGAACAAAGCATGTTGACTAACATGAATTGTTGGATCTTCATCGCGCTGTACTGCTATTATTACTCGATTATAATCAATAATTTCACTTTACGAATCATGTTACTTTACGCGTATTCAATCAGAATTGTGGTTGCCGTTGTGAATTTTAATTTCCAGTATTCGATATACCTATTTGATACTCGACGTTTTCTCACTTCGTCAACAACACCGACTTCGTTATTTTGATTTCGAGATAGATTTTATCACGTATTTCCTATAATCGCCTTAACTAGTTAAAGAGGTGGGGAAATGCGCTGTCTCTTTCTTATTTTTATGCCTTTGCCAAGTTTCAAGCACATGCTAACTCTTGGATAACTATTTCTATCGGATTCCGAAATTGTCGGATTAATCGGATGGACGTGTCGGAAGTGCATTTCTGGAGAAGCACGCAGCAATAGTGCCGGCATTCGTTTGGCGGTCTCGCACGGATGCAACTATTCCGAACTATCGGTCGAAACTGTCAATTTGCACGGAAGAGTCAGTCCATGGTCGAAACGCAGTCCTGCAGTGGCGAATAAATAACGTTTGACGGAAGCACGTTGCAGAATCCGCGCGGTACATTTATTGTAGGCATGTAAAGGCTAATGCATCTAACAATATCATTCATCAGGATTTTGTTACTCGTAGAGCATTTAAATTAAACATTGCTGCGGGAGAAATACGTATAAATAAATGTTGTACAATATAGAAAATAAGAATAAAATTGAAAAAATAAAGAAATCTGTTGATATATTTAGTTTAATAAAATTAATGAATTGAGAGAGAGAGAGAGAGAGAGAATTTCAAAAGGTAGCGAAAGTACGAAGTTCTTATATATCTAGAAAGCAAAAAAGCAAGCTAATATTTGAAATTATTTAACGACAAACTCTTGGTAACTGTTTGCCGAAGAAAATGACCCAAATAAGAAGAAATAGTCAAAAACATCCTAGTGGGTTGTTACAGATTATATTTATATGGACGATTTTTTAGTAATTGTAATTGTTACCACGCTTTTTTAAAATTCTTTTTAGATTAAAAAAGATTCTAAGTTTGTATTTTTTCACATTTTTTCACATTTTTAATACAACCTTTAATAAAAACTAAACTATTACTTTAATACTTTTATTATAGAGACACTTATACAGTTATCGTTGATAATTAAATATTTACAACTGTATGTTCTTAAGTATTTAGTAATCGTTGCATATATAAGTGCTGTATTACGGTTTTGTAATAACACAATGTGAAAAAAAATAAGAATGTGACGAAGTGCTCCATTAGGAAAATAATAAAAATAAAATATTTTATTTCGAAATACGTTTCGCGTGCGGCGATATCGCTTGATCCCTGCGGTCTCATATTTGAATAGCTTAAGAAAATCCTTTATGAGATATGTACTTAGGACTTCCGTTTCAGATAGGATATTTCACTGTCCGGCACAAAAGCGCGTAAAAAAAGCAGGGAAAGAGTGGCGCGGTGGAAAGATCTACCACGCGAGGAGTGAAATTAACTCCGTCGATCCAGATTGAAAAAGTACCTATAATCGTAAGAGGTTTTTTCGCGTTACTAAGGACGGGGAGAAGTCGACAAATGGAGGGGAAGAATGTAGAAGAAAATAAAGCCCGAGACAAATGGTGCTCCTTGTGCGTCAGTTGCGGAGAACGTCCGCGCCTTATAAATCGACGCATCGACACCCGTTACATCGGAAAAAAACTAAAGATGGCAGGCTTTCTTTCTTCGAAAAAAAAAAACCACGTAACTATAAATCTTGCTATAATGACGCTGAACCAGTCTCACTGTCGATATATGACGAATTTTTTGCTATTATTTCCATTATTTTTCTTTCTTGTTTCTTTTTATCGCGTGCAATTTTTGGAAATTGTATCGGACTGGTAACAATTAACAACCAAACTGTTAGTCAAAATTAAATTGTTGAAATTGGAACGGCTTGTTTAATATCCCTCATATAACTGATGTAACATCATAGTCTTGTGTGAAATCATAACAAAGTCGTTAGTTTAATTGAACACACGTGTTCCACAGATCGGATCGTTATAATTTTATTTACGCTATTGATTTCACTGAAACGGATGTGTTATTTCGTGGCAAACAATTACATACCATGCTCGTCGCTTTACTCTCTCCTCCCCTCTCCTTCTCTCTCCCTTTCTCCCCCTCTCTTGGAAAAGATAAGGGATGATAGAGAAGGAAAAAACTTTCAGCACTTGGAAAAATTCTCGCCTATCCAAAACCGAGATTAACTCGGGAAATGCAGCTGCAGCTAGAAAGGAGTTTCCCGCCGCAGAGCTTTTCTCTTTGCGCTGCTAGATAAAGAAGACAATGAGAAAGAGGGAGAGAAAGAGTGTGCGGAGAAAATAAAAAAAAGGCAATGTGGTGTGTTTCAGTTGTGAAAACGCTTGCTCCTCATAAATCTTCCTCTCTCCTCTCCCCCTCCCCCCACCCCTTCACGTTACTCTCTCGAATCATCCTTCATGTTCTAAAATAAAATTAATCTCGCTGTCTATCCAACAAGAATGTCGTCATGACATTTTTTCAATAAAATAATCGGAAGAATAAAGCATTTCTCATAGAATTTAATGAAACGTTTGTTCGAAGAACCTCTAATTTTTGTAACAAAATTACAAGTTGTGGACTAAAAATAGAACTTGTCTTCGGAAACGAAACATTTATGTATTCGATTTATATCAAGTTCGCGATTAAACTGTAATAATATTTTCAAAAGTTATGTAAATACTATAAATTCAGATAAGTCATGTTGCAAAATGACATAAATCTTTCAGCAGTCTGATAGTCGAAAAGATCAATTTCGCGTGCAATAATTCCTCGTTTGTGACGCGTAATAGTTTCTTGTAAATGTTACGTGCTCCACGCATGAAGAGAAAGACAGTTAACATTTATGTGTAGCTTATTGTTAGTAATACCTTTTTCTACATACTGTGACAAAATTTAGAGTATAGTCTGATAGAGAGAAGGGAGAGGGAGGGGGAGAGAGAGAGAGAGAGAGCGCTGGCAAAAAATGCTCGAAATGGATGCGCGGGATACAGTCAACACAATTTTCTACGTGCGTTAGTTGCAAAAAACGCTTGTATGTCACGTATCACCTGACTTCATAGTCGGAACAATTCATGAAAACTAAAATTAAACCAAACCGTTGAAGACCATGGGAGAAAATCCTTTCGATCGCACGGCACATTTCCGGGATGAAAATATTCAAGTGCCGACAATGACGCGATTTATATGCAGCTGCAGTCGAAAAGCGGCTGCTCGAAACAAACCGCATTGCTCTAATATAAAAGAATTTTTATAAAATAGTAGAAGTATGATAGAAATTGTAGCCCCCTTATAGTTTTTTTTTTTCAGACAAAATAGATAATAGATCGATTAGCGTTTAATTTTTTAATAAATTAATTCTTAACCGTCATTTTATTCTATATGTTGTCAAGTTAAGGAAAAGCGATATTGCACCTAATAAATATAAGTGCTCCTGGCTATAGGATATCTGGATAAGTATGATATTAAGCATGTAAAATCTAATACATATAGAGAAATGACATGTACGATGTTGTTAATAAAAAGGAAGTGGAAAAGAAAGAAGCCAATCCTTCTGTATTGGATTATCTTAAAAACTGGCCATTCATCACAAATTGCTTTGGCCAAACTACTCTCCCAATGGAAACGAAATTAATGTTTGGAACTTGACTTGATGAAAAAGATCTTATAATCTTAAGAGCTTTCTTGCCATCACATTTGAGAAAGGAATACAAAACGCAGATAGAGAGAACATAACAAACAAACGATATTTATGCACACATGAGAAAAACAAAAAAAAAGCGTGTAGAGAGAGAGAGAGAGAGAAATTTATAAAATTTAAAAAATCAAATATTTGTTATAGGTTGAACATTAAAAAAAAATTACATCAAAAGTCAAACGGATAGAAATGAAAGAAAAAGAGTAAGCTTGAAATTGATGGAGGTGCGAGATCGATATGTAGATAAATAGGTACATAGGCAGATGAACAGATAGGTTGATTGATGGATGGATATGTGTTTTATATTGTTCTGAATAACCGCCCGTTAATACAAATATATATGTGTATGTATAAAAATAAAAATATTAAAAGGCCAAACTACATAATGTTATCGAGTCAACCAACAAAATAAACAAAGTAATAGCCAACTACGTTTTTCATCAAAATCTAAGAAAATAAAAAATATATCCTACGTGTTTTTTATTTTAAAATATGTTAATGTAAGATACATATATTTATTCTTACATATAT
The DNA here is from genome assembly GCF_030848795.1 of Temnothorax nylanderi. NCBI lineage: Eukaryota > Metazoa > Arthropoda > Insecta > Hymenoptera > Formicidae > Temnothorax > Temnothorax nylanderi. The sequence continues at coordinate 485,948 of NW_027249103.1, read as the reverse complement.
TTATGTTGACAATAAAAACATAATAAAAATGAAACAATCGGTGTAAATGATATAAAAAAAGAGAAAAATTGAATAAGGAAAGAATGTAATCGAAAAGCACGTATGTAAAACAAGCATGAACCTCCTCGCATCAAACTAATCGCAAATAAGCTCATGCTCTTTACGAATGGTCAACGAATGGTCTACCATTGACATCCGAGCACCATCAATTATGATCCCATCTCTTTGCAACCTAACTGGCGCTATTGCCGCGCTGCGCTCGCCATAAACTTTTCCTTCCGTTTCCAGCCAACGTTCTCTGCGCTTGTGTTCGATGGAGCTTTTCATTCACAATGGGAGTAACAGAACTATAGAAAGGAAGAGCAATCGGGACAAAAAGAGCGACGTCCCTTCGGTCATTTGGCGCATATGGTTTTTCTCTAACTCGCCAGTTTTCGAACCTGTCAATACGCGATTTCAACCGGGCGGTGCTCTCTGGAATTCTAATCCGATAATTGAATAAACTTCATTAAAGTCGCGAACTACAATGCGTTAACCGTGAAGGAACAACACTGTGTGTGCACTGTCGAGAAACACGCGATAAATTAAGTTTAAAGTGAAATTTAATTTGTAACATTTTGATTTTTAAGATGTAATTATGTATTTAGATATTACAATTCCAAGTTGTGTGATCGGAGACAGCGATTCTTTTACTTACTCTACAATATTATTAAATAAACGTAAAATAAAGTAGAGAATAGATTACAATGCTTTTCGTTGACACACCAATTATTAAATCTGAATTGTTTGATAATTAAATTCTTTTACTTCAAAAGTTTATTGTTTTGTCGCTGACTAATATCGCAGTTTTATCGTACTTTGTAAGGATGTAGATGTTCTCCAGGGAAATTTAGCGCGACGAAACCGGCGAAAAAGTGGATGCTAAGGGTTTCGATTTATATTTGGCTATTTGTAAGTTTCACAACATTCGCACCCGTTTGGCTTCGTTACGTTAATTGCACGTATTCAACGAATAATTATAGCCATTTGCCATTAGCAAACAAGTTCTGTGCGACTAGTTTTTCTTTTTTGCTATATTCCCGAGAATCGGACATTGTCATTGTGCAGTAAAGACCGACTGTGCGCAAGTAAATTGAAAGCAATTATTAAATGTTTACCGTAATTACGTTAATGATAAATTTGCCAGTCCAATTAAATTAAATTTATGAGCATAATTACGAGAGCTTATTTCTCTTTTGTTGTACAATACGTATGTGCAAAAATTCTGACATTCTAATAATAAACTCTTTCAGATCTGAGTTTATAACTTTTGCATTATAATTAAATCCGACAATCGTTTAGCTTCCAATTATAAGGAATTAATATCAATATAATAAGAAAAGTAATCTAATTTATTCATACGTAACTTGCTTTTTTTATTGTAATGATCTTTAATTTACGACGTCGACTTATGATAAAACTAACTCTTTTCTTTCTTATATTTTTACACATTGTTGACTATTATTTTTATAAGAACATTAAGATAATAGGTTTAAGATAAAGAGCATAATAAATCGACGGAAGAAGACGGCAAATTAAACTAATCTTATTTTAAACATTTCCATAACCTTTTTCATATGATTATATCCTTCATCCCATGCATGCACTCTTCAATTATAAATTTTTAAATTTGAAGCCCATTTTGTATCGTGGATTCTCAGTGCTAGTTGAGATTAACATAACTAATTAATAACGCGAACGGCTGTGGAACGAAAAGTCCCGACCAATACAATGGCTCTCATAAATTGGGCATCTCGTAAAATAATTATTAACATCCGCGGATTTCGGCGTCTGTTCTGTCCCTTCTCCTCTCTTCGATCTTTTTACGACGACATTATGATCGAATCAGTACGGACCCTTTACACATGTACTTTTCCCTCGTTCTAACTCCCATTCGACGGAGATTTGTTCCGATTTTCCTGCCTCGCCCTCCAGCTTTATGACTAATGTCGACTGGTTAGATACGAGAAAAGTTCATGGAGCCTTTCCGTAAAGATTAACGCAAAGTCGAATTCCCCAGATGAAAAGAAAATCATTCTACGCGAAGAGGATAATCGGAAAATTCTCTTCACTTCTGCGGCAAAAATTACTAATCTGGCAAGTTATTATTTTATCAAGCTTACATACTGTATTATAAATATATTATCTATGAAAGATGGTAGACACTAGCATAAATAATAATTAAAATAGAATTATAAAAAAGACAGAGTATATAAAAGAAACACAGAAAGAGAGAGAGAGATTATAGAGAAAATAATATGACAGCACAAATATTGCTCTTCGTCCTTAAATCGTTTTGTATCTTCAATCCACATTTGTCATATTTTGCAATGTGGTTTATTATATACGTTATAATTTGTCATAATTTATGGGATTTTCATTATTGTCCAATAAGAGGAAATTTCATGTGGTCGTAATGATATTGGCGGAATCAGAATTAAAATTGGGATATTAAATGGCGACATAATTTGACAACAACGGAAAACGCGCAGCATCACACGTCGATCGTCCTGGGACATTTAATTAAACGTGCACCGTCCGCAGATTTTATCGCGGCGCGTCAAACGTCACTCAGGTGGCAAGTAATCGCGATATAATCGTGACAGCGGTATAATCAAATGCCGGATCATTAATTTGCGAATTTTGTAATTTGCACGATCGTGGGTACGTTACGACTATGCTACGACATTCGTCAGCAACAACGTTGCGAAATTCAATAATTGTTTGTATTTTGTCGTCAGCGTTTATATTTAGCGTATAACGCTAACATAATATAACGAAATGTAATATACTATATGTCACTGATAAGATAGCTATCGAAAGAATAATAAGTAAAATATCATTATTAATTTTACTGTATAATGTATTTCGAGCTTTTAAAGTAGGTATGTGTGTATACTTTAAAAGCTCTAGATTATGAATTAACAATCATTTTACATTTCGTATTTATTGTAATAAATTCAGATAAACATAATAAAAGATATTATCATATTTCATATTTAAAAGAAAATCTGTATGTACTGTATCTTTTATTATGTTTATTTTAATTTATTACAATAAGTATGCAAAATGTAATGTAAAAGGATGATTATTGATTCATAATCGTATAATCATGACGAGATAGTTTTTAATAATCATGATGCATCATTCGTTTCATTCCATTTATTTGCAATTCTGCACAACGATCATGATACGATTCAATTTTCATAGATTTTGCGTTCTACAGCCTAGCGGTCAATATTACGACACGATAGAAACGTCCAAATTAATGTCATCACATATGTACACGATGTCTACATTAATGTAATGGACGAACAATGCACTTGCCACTCTTGCGAGTTTTCAGCTTCAACAATTTTGAACTCGATCGCTCATGTACACACACACACACACACACACACGTCCACGTAATTTTTACGCGCAATACGGAATACATTATCATATAACATTTTTTCAGGATCGTGTTTCGAGATCGGTAAATATGAAATGAATATAAATAGTGTGTGTATTCAACGTTTCACAGTTTTTACATTTCAAAAGCATGACGCATGATTATTGGAAACAATGTTCGTTTGATGAAAAATATGTTATATGACATTATTATATTGCTATATCGAAACATTTTTGCAGTATTATCGTTATAAAATTATTAGAATCTGAAAATTTCTAAACATAGAAGAAGAGTACACACACGCAGGGATCATTGAATTCTGGATGATATAGATGATATAGAATTATGACTATATGAAATGTTTAGAGTTATCACATTATAATTACAGCTTACTTTCATTTTTTCGCAAACTAAAACAAAAGTGGAGATTGCGACAATGATGATGTATTCAGCGCATTTCTTGTATATGTTGGGATTTTTCGGCACGGCACGAAGGCACATAAAAGCGATATAAAGAACCGTGACGCTTACGTTGCACTCTCAATATATATATATATATATATATATATATATATATATATATATATATATATAACTATATATGCTACTTGCAGTTATGCCTCTCTCGTAGACAGACTCCTGCAGACTATCCTGGAGAACGTGCGAGACGATGCGGGCGTAAGTGAGACAGAGACAGAGAAAGAGAGCGTATGGGAAATAAATTACTGCCAGCATCTGGTGATAACTGGAAAAGTTATCATACGTGCCACCTCTTTCACGGACGCCACGTACGCACGGAATGCCCTGGTCCTCCAAGTTTTCTCCTGTCTGTCCAAGCGTTGCTCACACGACGGATGAGAAACGCCTGCTGGGACCGGACAAATCTTTATTCGCCGCTTTAAAACGTGCTCCCCCATTACGTCAGAAATATTATATCTTTTCAGAGCGACACAGGCATACATAATTCGCACAACGCCTCAATCTTCATTTGATTACTTTTTGACATTTAGTACATTTACGTCGGCAAAGTAGCACAGAGTCGAGCATCACACATATTCCGTGTTCGCGTAAAAAAAAAGAAGAGAAGAGTGCCAAAATATACTCAGCGAGGCTTGACGATAGGAAAGAGATCGATAAATCCGATGATCCCTAATTTCCAAGCCATTCTCCCTAACCAGGAAATTATTTTCAGTTGAACGGGAAGCGATGGACGAGTCGCAATTTTCGGCAGTCGGCCCGTGAAAAACGTCACGCGTGTTCCGCACTATAATCTTCGACGGATTTACACACGCGAGTGACCAGGAAAGGCCGTATCTGCCGATGACACGCCTTGTCGAGGGCGCGTGTGAAATTTAATAAATTCGCGCGCCGCGCCCGCGCGCCGTATCGTTCCCGCCGCGCCGTGGAAAAAGCGTCGAGTATATTCGTCGCGTCACGTCGCATAATTCAATCCGACCGACCGACCGACCGACCGACCGACCGGCAGTCCGCTTTTATGGACTGGGATGCCCGAATCCAGCGACAGATTTCTCCGCTTGCTCGTTGTCAGTTTTTTCGGGCAACTACGAATATTTCGACTACGAAACCCGTTGTTCGCACGCCACCCAACGTATACGTCGATTTATTTCACCTTTTCACGCTAATGAGAAAAGAGAGAGAGAGAGAGAGAGAGAGAGGGGGAGGAGATTCTGTGATAATGAGAATAGAGCCGACCAATGTCTACAGTGAGATTAACGTTAAACAGTACGACGGAGACTAACGATTTTTACTTATATTGATTTCTCTCATTACTATTTTATATACGATTTATCTGACTTCCATAACGTTACGTACATTTTCATTTACTGTATATTGATCACGAAACAATTTTATGTTTGTAACATGTGACATACAATACTCATATGTATGTCATATACTTTTAATACAAACTTATAAACTTATATTACTTATAATATTTTTGACAGAGTCATATAACGTCGTTATCATTTTTTTTTTCATAAAAATGGAAATAAAACTGGAACACATGTGTGCATGTGTTCATGTTACATTACATGCAAATAAAAAGTCTTGATGGATTTAATCTATAGATTCGTTTACGAATGTGTGTGTGTTGTTTTTGTTAAAATAAAATTTAATTAAATCATCTTTTTCATATCTTCTTAATTTTCAATATTAATATCTCAACAAATAAATCTGAAATTAAAATATTGCTGAAATAAAAATTAAACAAAAATCTAGATTTTGTTAGTATGAAACTCTATGTTTTTTTCTAAGAAACAGTTTGAAGAGATTCTTTCATTTCTTATCTAATATATATTTATATTTAAGTTACAAATATTCTAATGTCTTTGTTAAAAATCAACTTCGTATCTATTTATTTAGGAATCACCGTTTATACTATTTATATTATATTTTGTACACTTTTTATATTTTTATATATATTTTTCTATTTCTTATTTTATATTTTTATATATGTATTTTATATTTTTAAAAATTGCTTATTAATCTGCATTCAAAAAAGTAAAACAACAAGATGTAATATTTTTTGTGGCACCGCTGTTGGTGCCATGTTTATTTCCCCGCAGTAAGCTCGTTGTGCACTAATCTCGTGTTTTTGCGGTGTTTGGTATATTACATTAGAATGAATTAGTCTGCGCATTTTTTTTTCTCGGCCGCGCTAATCATTTTATTTCTTTTTTCAAAGTATCAAAACTCAAAACCGCATAACTGATACAAATGCGATAGTCTTGCAACAATGATTGATACTAAACTCTAATGGCATTGCTAATGCACCAATCAAACGGGAATTAAATGGATACATGTACGGATAAGCTGTAAGCTCTGTTAACATTAGCATGAAATGCGGATATTACAATCTCGATTATGTAGAAATGTAAATGGAAGTTTTATGATTTTATTAGCGAGCTCAATAATGTTAACGAAGAGATCATATCCTTGTAGATATTCTTATCAAATACGAGAGAATCACTCATCTTCCCTTTTATCAGAATAAGTTTTTAAATAAATTTTTTAATATATAAAATTTAAAAGCGTAAATTTCAAAAAATAATTTCAATTAATTTAGAAATGGATTAAAAAACAAAAATTAATAAACATAGAATGCAAAAATATTGTGTCAAATAAATATAAAGAAAAATGTATCAAATTTCAGGCCACCATAGTTTAATGTTTAATTTAAAATGGCATGTAGGTATATTAGCATGAGAGTTGTAGACGAGCATATTCGAGTATATCGCCTGGAGTAATTAAAAAGTTAATTTTAGGAACTACACCGAAAACCGCGGATTAGCGCTTGTAAAAAAGTGATCAGAAATTTTACGTTTGCCGTACGTTTCCCAAGTAACAACGCGAGATTCGCGTTCGAGCTTAAAGAGCCGCCGGCCCTTTCGCACGCTCGAGAAACCGGCGATCCCGCGCTGTGTGTATCGATGGATAATAAAACCCCGGATATTAGATACGTGTTTCTTTTCGCAATGGCGGCCGATGTAACGTTAATTTGGCATCGTGAAAACGCGTTTTCGTCGACCGGCTTTAATAACGGCATCCATGGCGCTACGTGGATAGCGTACGTCTCGATTTTCTAGACGTGCGCGCTGGGCGATTTTCTAAAATATTTTTCACCATAAATATTACGCGGCCAAATTGCGATAATGCAACAGCTTGGTTCTGAAAACACGGGCTCCGACCGCCTCCGTCCGGCCGCCCCGTAAATTCTCGGCGACTCGCGCCGTTTAAGGGCGATTTCACGGTGCGCGCAGTTTACACGACCGCTCGCAGTCACCGAAAATAATCTTCTCTCATTTTACATCGTCGATGATCAAAGAGCATTTCGGTATGTTATCAACTATCCCGTTGACAACTATCTTTTATTCAGTGACGATAAACATGTTTCATAAACCGCGTCTATCCGCATTTATCGTTTGATTGTTTCAAACATTTTGTCGGTTCCCGTTCATTATATTTTTCCATGAAATACTTGTAATATAAAGAATTGCTTCAAATTGTTATTTTACGTTTAGAATTTAATATACATATACATATATATTTAACTCATGCTGTCAAATTGCAGATTATGTTATTAAAATAATTTTTCACGCATCAATACGCATTGAATACTCGATATTTCAAGTTATAGTTTATTCAATTATATTTAATAAATTATAGATACTTAATCTTTTCAAGACATCTGATCATCGAAATTAAGTTCAGTTATTGGATAATCTTATTTTTTCGTTGTGTGTGTATTATAAAATATATAACTGTTAAATTCTATATATCCTTATAACTACTAAAGTCACTTCCGATAAGTCTACCCAGAGCTCGCTGATTTTTCATCATTCCCCACGTTCGTTGCTTCTTCCGAATTTCCAAACATTATCGGTAAGTTATCGCGAATTCTATGCTCGGTGAGCCGCAAGGCTCCTACGATTACGATCCTCTGGCGCATCCTAAAAAATTGCAATGGCAATGGTAACGTAGCGCGGGCCGATATATTGCGAATACATTGCGCTCGCTCAACCGTTACGTGTATTCGCTTGCGCGTGATGCAAAACACTTTTGGCGAATATCCATAATTCGCGAGTCATCCACCGTTCTGAAAGTTAAGCGGTGTCGTTTGGAAAATCGCATAGCCGGCTGCGCGGACGAACTTGGAATTCGGTTTGTGTGAATTCGCTGAATTTCGCCAGCAACGCTGCTGCATAGCGGTTACAACAATGCCGTCTGTTTTGCGTTGCGATTGTATAGTCGGGAATATTAATGACGTCCGGTATACTTGCGAGCACAAGAATCAAGTTACCCATGCAACACTTAAAAATCGTCTTTTCGACGACGATTGTACGATTTAATTGCTTCATATTTACGAAAAATAGGCAGTGACACTCGTTTGAATCGCATGTCACTGCTCTTGCGAATGCGGATGTACCGGACACCATTAATACATCCGACTGCACACGTGCAATCTCATGTGGCACATGTTACACGTTGTAGGAATGTGGCGAATAATTAAGATCGTACCTCTAAATATTTAAGATATTCATTTGTCCATCGTGAGTCCCGCATTTCACTGTGGATTGCACGCATTTTAACTGCAAATTTTCAACAGATGACAATCCGAGCTAAGAGTAAACTTAGATTTGGTGTATAAAGTTTAAGATATAAAATTAAATAAAATATGTAAATTAATATGTAAATAAAAAATACAACGCAAGATATGACTTTTATCCAAACTGCGTCGATTTTTTATCCCTATTGGTCTGTCTTTAAAAAATTACCGTAAAAAATCGTAAAGAAATACCTACGTATCATATTGCATAAATTATATTTATATTACACTATATTATATAATAATTTTTAAATTAATATTATGTGTATAATCTTCTAAGCATGTGCACAATATTTATGGTAATAATTCTTCCGTTGTTTATTAATGTCGCTTGATAGGCAAAAGTCGCAAGCGCGATCGTAGAATAATTCATTACATGCAACTAATTAGACGACATTGCTTTCTACAATCAGAATGTAATGCTTAGATTTAGATGTTAATTTCAACGGTAGTAATAGACTGGATTAATGCGGAAGCGGTGCACGTACGCGATGCCGTCGCGCGCAGGCAGGGAACGGAAGCGGGAGGACTGCAATTAGTTCGGCGAGCTGCACCACTATCGAATCCTCCTGCCTGCGGCCGGCGACGTAATTGCAAAAGTTACGCACGTCATAATTTAATTGATACCGGCCGCGTATTCACCTTGATTCCGCAATCGCGGATTATAAGATCTGTACCGATATAAGCAAATCGCTCGGCTTTCTCTTTCTCTCTCTCACCCGGAAAGCATCTCGTGAATTTGTGACTTAATTATCTACTTTGCGATAAGCTGTTATTCGGTATGCGATATCATTTATGCAAAGTACCATTTTGTTACAAAGTCATATATGTATATTATTTTCCTGCCCTTTTTAAGAGTATACGAAGAATATCTCAAAAGCACGGTTTTATAAAAAAATTGTTTTAATATGGTCCTCTTTGCACAATTAATTAAGAAGCTTATATTTTAAATTCTCTTCAGAGTTTTTATATAGATTCTAATTAAAAGCTCCTCTATCATCCGTAACAGATATGAATGGAAATGTTAATTTTAATTTCTCTGAAAATTCATCACCATAAAAGTTATACTCAATTTAAATTAATTTTAAAAATACACCACGCAATTGAAACAAGCAACTAGGCGATTTATATTTTGTAACACGTACGAGTAGTATATAATTCTGTTAGACACCATGCGTACAGCACACCTGGTTTCTAATATTATTTACTTAAATGTAAAGAGAGATGGATAGTTGAATGTTTGGATTTCTCAGAGCAGAAAGATTTTCCCAACCCGAAGATTCCTCTCGATTCGATCGCATAGAAGGAAAACGGAGAAGAAGGAGAAAGCGGACATAAACCAACACGCTGCGGTGCATAGAAACCGCGCGGCTGTAACCGAGTCTGTAAGATTACGGTTTGAGTGACACAAGATGGTGTTTACGTCTGTGGTTGAGAGCCTTAAAAAGAGGATTCTAGACGTTGCATTAAACCTGATGGGAATCGCGCTCGAGGCGAGTGCATGGGTCGTACACGATGGATCAAACAAGAACATGTTGCGAAATCTGTAATCAGAAGCGCCTTTCGTCGCGCATTTGCGCTTTTACATTACTGTTTTTACAATGGCGTTTTTATTCCATTGTGTTGTAACTAAACAAAAATTTCTTATTTAGCTAGATCGAAGATTAAAAATTGCCTCAAAGAAATGTACCTCAAGTTTTCAGTCTTGTAATATTCCGACAAAATTGAAAACTGATAGACTACTAAAGCATTGCCTTAGAGTTCATCTCCTGAACCATTTATCAAAATTCTATGTAATATTTGAGGTTATCTTTTATTATTATACATGCTGCGGATTTTACTGCGGCTGACAAGCAAACTATCGCACATTTGTAATTATGTATTTTCAATTTGCATATTGCAAAATTGCAATTTATATATTGCATAATTGAAAAGCTGCTTCAAATCAAATATTAACACCAAACAACGCACGTAAGCTATTTTGCTAAAACCAATGATTCTATTACATAAATTTGCACATACATAAATCGAAGACTTAGGTATAGATGAGTTTTAAATTCCATTTTGATAATAAAAAAGTTTAATTATTATTAGATCATTATTATTATTTTATATAATTGTAAATTGTTTAATATTTTAAAATATTCTGTAATTTAATCACTAATTTGCGAGATATTACAACATACAAATAATATACGCTTTGTTAAGAATGCATTTATATTCTATGGCTTGTAGTAATTTATGGTAAACCAATAATAAAACTCCACGATGTTTTCAGATTATTTTGAGCAAGTAAGGAGATAAATACTAACGGAGAACAGTTGCTAAAATTATAAATGTGAAAAATGTAATGTTGAGACATATCCTTTGAAAATCCTCAATCGCGTCGTTCGCGATCGATTTATATTAGGTTGGTCCATATGAAATATATCGGATTTTTAAATGAATAATTAAAACATATAGTTTTAGAGCATAACTAGGGGGAGGGGGGTAAGGGAGCTGATTGTTAAATTATTGTCAAGATTGCTTATGGTTATCGTAAAGAATCCATTTTTCGTCACAAGTAATAATCTGATCGAAAAATAATGATCAACATTCATTTTTCTAGCGAGTTCTTTTATCGTTTAGCTAGGATCTTTTTCCACTAAAGCTCATAGAATACCATTATCAACTCAAGCTTTAGATCTGCTACGCAACTCAGTTTGGAAAGAAAAATCTCCATAGAATAAAATTTTTGTAACCAACGCTGTACTGTTCTTTTATTAACAGTGTTTCTTTTTAAAAGCCCTGTTAATATTGTGAGTAGCCACAAAGTAGTATTAATGTCCAATTTGAATTCAAATAAGAAAATTATACAAATTTTATTTAAAATTCATACTCATTTTGAACTCTAAACAAAACAACCAAAACCCATTTTTTTAACAAAAACTTTATGAGCACAATGTAAGTATAATAATAAGCTATTAAATTGTATACAGGGTGTCCGGTAATTTTTTACCATGCCGAAGTATAAAGGTAAATTGGCTCAAACTGAAAAGAAAAGTGCTATAAAACTAATACGGTTGAAATAGTAATACCAATATTTTCAATTAGCGGAAATTTGACATTTTATATGCACCTAATACCTATAATACCTATATAATATAACAACAGCGCGAAAAACATTTGTGTCTTAAAAAAAAATCACCGTATTACCATAATTTAAGCAATACAAAATATTAGATGTTGAAAATTACACAAAGATATTTCAAGCAAAGATATTTCTAGAAGAAATCAATCTCATAAATTGGCAAAAAATTGGTCAAAATTGATCAAAATTTGATGCAATTAAAATAGAACATTCTGTATAAAAAAATATATAGCTAAAATATATAGCCGAAATATAGATCAATAGAGACTTATAAAATACATACAGCTATATGCAAGAGAAAATTCAACGCTTAGCATTCGGCGCTCCCATCCAGGTAGCATTAAAATCTAATTCAACTCGCCCGGCGCACTCATTATATTTTCGTTTCACCTTTCAGTATGATTTAAATTATATTTCCGCGGCGTCATAATTTATGTGCAACGCAATCCTCTTGGTGGATTTTACGAAGCGGCATTTTTATTACGTCGCTCGTACGAATGAAAGGTAATTCAGGGCGCGTGCGGCGAGTTCTTCTCGCGTGCGCGAATCCCAAAGTCCCATCTCGCGCGTATTTACGCTATTTCCCAACTGGCTCTAACGAAAAAAGAATCGCCGATTTCACGCCGTATCGAGATACGATTTTTGCGGATGATGGGTGCCCGATACGTTTCGCGTCGATTTACGCATCGTGACTCACGCGCGCACGTATCTTTGACTTATTGAACCTGATACGACGCGAGTGCAATTTTTCAGGCGGGTTGTATGCTGCTTTCCGCCCTTGTAATTTCTATCATAAATTCTGGCACCGATTTTTCGCATCGAGACACGCCCGATTTTCGCGGCTGTCTCTCTCTCTCTCTCTCTCTCTCTCTCTCTCTCTCTCTCTCTCTCTCTCTCTCTCTCTCTCTCTCTCTCTCTCTCGCTCGCTCTCTTCGCTGCCGCGCGCTGCTGCACGGAAAATCGTAGAAGTCTTACGATTTAGCACTCGCGTCATCCGCCGCGCTATTTGTCGTCGTGATTTATTAATCGGCCCGACGGATCAATATTTCACAAACCGCTCATTTTTCAAAATTTCCGGGTTGCATGTACTTTACTTGCACACTCAAGCGTACGCTTGGCGAAGATATTTTCATAACCCTTCATCGGTGACTTTTCTTAGAAAGTCAGAATCAGGTAAAAGATATATTAATCCAGTATAATGGGTATAATCGAGTCGTGCTCTTCATTTATACATACGAACTCTTTCGTTTTACATATTAAAACTTTTATACATATATTAAACTTACATGCTAAAAAGTATTTATTCTACCACGTCCTTTATATTGTCACTTTTACATAAATGTAATAATAATGTGTGCATTACAATATAAATACTACTTCCTTTAAATATTTAATTTTTTTTTTAGAAAATATTGCAAAATACATAGAAATACAATCACGCGTAAAATATAAAAACCTAAAGCGCAGTTGAAATAAAAAAGTCATGAAAAAAACAGGCGGTATGGAATTCCACGATCCGATATTTTGCAAATTTATAAATATCAAGGATAAAGCTCTCAAAATTTATAAATGTTCCGTCATCGAGCAAAATTATTCGATATAATAATCGATGATAGATGCAAAGAGATCGGAGATATAAAAGCATTTCAATCAAGCGAGCAATTTTTTACCGGGCAACCGTAAATCGCGCTATTAAAACTTCGATGGACAGTCGCGTTAAAAATCCTATGTAAAAAAATATATGCATAAACCGCGTTACTGGGGCAACAATACCGACGAGCACACGCGTGTAAAAATGTAAAAAACGCGCTTTTGTAACCCAAAACGATACGAGCCAATATACAGAGCGCGTTGTATATTCGACATTCGGCGGGGCTTAACGCATCAACCAGCACCACGAAACAACGACACAAAATATTAAACGGCCGACTTGCGTTCGCGCTCGCCGAGTAAAACGTACTAACGACGCGTAAAAATCCGGACGATGAATAACAATACCGTCAGGAATATGTAGCGGCGGGACAGCTTACCCGTGAAAACGCGAAATGGACTTAGCGCGCGCGCGCGCGCGCGACGTGAAAAAACGCGACCCTTTTGCCAGCCGAAAAGCCGGATATTCGTGCACGTGTCGCGCGGCGAATAATAGAATGTCACATATCAGCATCGGTATAATGACATTTTTATATCTCTGTTGTTCGTCTCGCGCTCGCATCAATTAATCGCGCAAAGCGTGCAGCCGCGAAGTGACTGCGTTGTCTATCAGACAAATGCGGCGTATAAAATGACGGAAACGTCGATACTCGAATGCGAGCGAGAGAGCGAGCGAGAGAGAAAGCCGACCGTTTCGTTGAATCAACAAAATAATTCGATACATTGTGCGTGCAGGGGTGCAGGTCGTAAATCGTGCCATCACGTGACGTCATCGACAGCTACACCCCCGTTCGCTAACCGATATTTCATGTACCGCGGTTCTGACAAGCGGAGATCTCATCACGCTTGCAGTGCATGTACGGGCGTCGTGGATTCGCAAGAAAATGGATCAGCAAGGTGATGAACAAGATCGAAGCTGTTTCCCTTTGACTTCCATAAGTGTCGGATGTTTCGTGAATGTGTATCAAATTATTAACATTTTTAATAATTCTTTCCATGGAGATGTTGCGATTGTATTCCTTTTATTCTGGTTACAAACGATTTATCTTTGAAATATTAAAAACTCGTTAATTTTCTTCCACTTTAATAGAAGAAGAAACAAACTTGTGTATCTGATCTAAAATATCTAGACATTCTGCTTCTCAAAGTTATGAATGGTCCAGTTTTTATTTTGCTTTGACTCGCCGTACCATCCTCGCGATTCGCTCGCATCGGCTAGGCTTGAGACTCGTTCCACTTTGGCCGTTTCCTCGATGTCGGAGCGATACTCGATTCGTTCTACTGCGTCTTGCACGTTTCTTATGCTCTGTTACTTATGACGCACAAAAACTTTTTTACGTTTAATCTTACGCACACGTTCCGAAACATCAATACTGTGTTTTGAAAACAAATATACATAAATCATCCTTCATTCGAGTTCTCGCGAAAATATCATGTATTACTACACTTGCGTATCTACTCTAGAGTTACTACGCGTGCTAAATTTACAATACGTAATATAATGAGTCATGTACAAACGTTTGCCACCCTGCAAATGCTCAATTAACGATTTACATTTTTATGTTAAAATTTACTCGATCCATTTATTCGATTCAGCACAATTTTCGTTATGGAACGAACGATTCTAGAGGTAGATGTCGATAATTGATCAGCCCCTTTTTTCACCATGCATTTCCAAAGTGGGTTCATAAAAATCACGTTTCCATGTTCCACGAAAGTTTTCACGATACGAAACGAAATATCGCCATTGGCAAGAAAGGAAAACATTGAAACGCGTCAAACGATGCAGATATATCATCGGGACTGGAATGTGTAAAAAATTGTATCTCGAACGTGTGTTACACTGACCCGTTACTCGATTTTCATCGGCAACAACGTGCAGTAATTTCGAGTATATCAGCGAATGTGTTCAATGCGCGAATGTGTTCTCGTACAGAGTATCGCTGTGGGCGTACCACGTAGAAGCTCCCGGCATAAAAATTTTAATGAGCAACGGCCGCCCCCTTCCCCCCCCCCCCCGTCTGAGAGAACGATGTTCTTTTCGGGGCGATTTTATGGCGGCGATAAATTCTCGTTTCCAGTGGCCCTGATAAATCGTACGCATCGCACGAAGTATGTTTTTGATATTCTGCAGCGTGCGATCCCGATAATGGAGTTACACGCGGATACATGGTCAGTGTACACGCGCGCATGATGTATTGGGGATGGTGTGTCGAGCGGTCGGTATAGGGTTGCGTGTTGCGTGCGTAAGATCTCGTCGCGATGAGAAACGCGGTGCTCTTTCAAGTCGTCAATGGTGCGGCGTGGTGAGTCTACGTTCCGCTTGTCGACTTGAAATTCTCGGTCGTCAATTTTGTGCTCTTTTCTGCACAGCCATGGCGGCCGGGTGCCGTCGCGCGAGCTATATGGAATTCTTAACGCTACGTGTCAATTTTTCACAAAAGGTGGAATAGAATATGTTTGCCAACTTTAGACCGATATATTTCGGGGTGTCCTGTGTGTATGTGTGTGTGTGTGTGTGTGTGTGTGTGTGTGTGTGTGTGTGTGTGTGCGCGTGTGTGTGTGTGTATGTGTAGTTTTCGATACGTGCACGATACGCGGGCGTCTAAGAAAGTTGTGAGATATTCGAAAAATTTTCTATTGTTCTTGATATATCATGGTCACTTAAAAATCATAGCTTTCTCGAGAATGTAGTTAAATTTAGTATATTTGCGTATTTGTTTTTTTTCCATTACGCGAAGAAATTGTAAAAAATAAGAAATATTTTTCTCAGAGTTTTATTAATTTTCTTAGATCTCCATTCGCAAGAAAATTAACGTCTATTTAATATCATGAAAAAACAAGTAGACAATGGTTAATGCTTGCAAAGTATATAATAGGGCATTGTTAAACAAGATATAGGGGTACATAAAGATCCGAGCAGAATACAAGATATATTCTTGTAACCAAATGGAGCTGCGAGGTCTCTCTAATAGAGTTGAGGGATAATAATTTTGTTTAATTAAAGTTCTATTCTGATGCGTATAACAATTTTCTCACTGTCTCATTTACTGTGTGAGATTTTCCGATAATGAAACAATTCGACTATTTCGATTTCTCTCCTGATAATCAGAAAATAAAAGTAAGGTTTGCATTAATTGTTTAGAATAAAATAGCCACATAGAAGGTAAAAATATGATTGTCTAACTTATCATTCAAGTATTAAATAAGATCATCGATGTGTTTAAAAAAAATAGTATAAAATAAATGCAAGTATTCGTTTATCTCTACATATTACTGGCCATTGGATTTACTCGTATGGTCAGCAATGACATATTAGATGACTAAGAGGATTGACGTTGTAACAACGGACAATTGCTAATATTTCGATGGGAGCGTTTCAACTCGGAATAAAACAAACATCACATAGATTATATGCAATGTAGCCTGATAACTGTTATTCCAATTTGTACACGTATATAGGAGAAAGCATGTTCCATTTCAAATAAGACAATCGAGTTGCAAAACAAGCAAGGTTCGATAAACTGTTTCGGTTAAAATCGAGACAGTTTTAAGGCAGATGAAGCTGTGATATGTCGTCAAAGTAACAATATGATAACGGTTTATTAAATAATAAAGAAATAATAAAAAAAGTAAAAATTTAAAAAATTTACAAAAACATCTTTTTCACATCTTGCTTAGTTTGTAAAATATTCGATTGTGTCTAACGTGTGCAGTATTTTATGTCACTTTACTGAATGAAAGTTTACTGAATGAACTTTACTGTATGAAAATTCTAATAGAAAATACATGAGAAAACTCGATGCATATTTGAGAAACGAAAAAAGTATCAAAAGTATGCTTATCAAAAGAACCGAATATATATTCAAGTACTTATAAATATCGCATGTGGATCGAGTACTTGTTAATAACAGAAAATGTAACGACATTCATATATTCACTGTAACAGGAAAATATTATTTATAATTAAAATATTTAATTAAAATTATAGAATATGTTTAATTAAAATTTCCGAATAAACTAATCTTCAAAGTTATTTTTTACACTGATGTGAAGACACCAATCTACTATACACTTGGTTTCTTTTTGTTCAAAGATTAAATATATTGTTTTTTTTACAATAGAAAAATATAAATTTTTAATTAAAGTAAGGTTCGTAGAATTAAATTTTTCAGTTTCGTCCTTTCTCTTCTCATTTTCGCGTTTGACATGAAAATATATTAATTAGATTGCATGACCCATTTAGAACGTTATGATTTACAATTTTCGCTATTCGCTTTCACAGAGCTATATAGTCGATATTTATTTTAAGCAATAATAGATCAAAGTCAATTTTTGTACGAATCTGGCGTGAGTACCGTGAGCGGAATGCGTTATTTAAACTAGCGTAACGTCTAACTGAGCGCATAACATTGCAAATTGCCTAAAAACTAATATGCGCGAAAATACTGTCCGTACGCAGAAGCAGTTTCAGCGTAATCGGTAATACCATTACGGACGTACGTGCATGCCACATGTTGGAAATACAGTCTATAATTCCCAGGCAAGCGAGAAGAGAACCGTGAAATACAAGATATTTGGCAATTCCGCATGTTCCGTGAAATTTCCAGCGATATATTCGCGAATCATCATCACGGATTAGTAAATCTTCAGTATCTGTATTAGAGAATTCAGTATTCACGTATCAAAACTTTGCTGCCAATAACGTAAATGACACGTGCTTCTGACAAAATCTCAACTTAAATAAAATAATATTTTTATTTTTATATTTTTCTTATTTTCAATTTTTAGTTTTTTGTGTAAAATTAATCGTGAAGTAAATAAATTACGAGTAACACAATATCAGAAGAAATGTAATACGACATTTTGTACATAGTAAAAAATATTTCATGTAAAATTAAACGTGAAATAAATTAATTACAAATAATATCAGAAGAAATATAATATGACATTTTGTACATAACAAAAATATGGTTAATGGAATAACATTCGAGATCGATCTACGAGAAAATCTATAATAACAACATATTATATGCACGCATACAAAGGACATTTTATTTTTAATATTAAATAGATAATTTAATATATAATTTAATTTTTTGATGGATTAATTATAATACGTTTTGCATTATAAAAAATTTTGTAAAATATAAAATTGAAATATTTTTTAAATATACATATCTATTACAAAAATAAAGAAAAAGAGAGAAATATATGATAACAAAAACACTGTAAAACAAATTATTCTCATAATTGAATTTTTGTAATTAATTAGTCATTTTATTATTGATTTAAAAACCAAATAATGTTAATTTTTTTTACTTAAATAAGCGGAATAATTGAAATTTTCTGCGGATGTGTTAACAAAATGGTGGGAATGGGTGTAAATGTTTATGCTATGAGTGAAGGGCGTACTCGTTTGCATACTAGTTGATAAATTGCAATTTGACGTAATAATCCGGGATAATATTGCGCAATTATGCAAAAACGTGCGTCACTGCTGATAGCTGTAAATTATGCATGAAAATTAGGGCAATAATTACTCCAGCAGATTTTAACGTTTATTTCCAATAGGCGTTATCTTATTAAAAAACATATAATGTATAATTTATAAAGAATTCGACTATGCAATAAAAAGTAGTCAACAGATAATAACTACAACTTGTGAGAAATTCATATCCTGCCGTGGCTATTCTGTTATTAATTAATGAAGAATTTGCGATAGCGATACGTGAAACTGTTTTTATTCATGTCCGATTCTCTATAATGTATTATTTCAAATTAATCCTTTATTCGTATACATCGAGTTTTATTGACTATATACTCGTTAAATTCTTCTTTGATCCTATTGTCAGTAATATATTATTTTTTCAGAAATAAATTGGATACAAAATTATACTTGTTCTAAGAAATGATCGGAAATGATTGAGATTAACACAATATCTTTGTTAAACTAGCGTAGCAGATATTATCATATGATATCTGTATATTGCAAAATTCCATTAATAAATTAAACACAATAAATATTTATAAGTAAGAGAAAAATTGTGTTAAAACTCTTCTGTACATACTACATTGTTAAGCTATGTTTGGTGTACTACTTCGATTATTTTGATTACTTTTGTTATTATACAACCAAACAAAATAAATATTTTCAAATATCGAGAATCCGAGAGCAGTGTAAAATACTTTTTTGCACTTTTCAATCAAGCTCCAGGACATGCACGCATGTGGTAGAAACCGTGCGAAAAGTTTCGTCCCATTCAAATTCCTGAACTATATTGCAATTCACGTTTTTCGGTACCCAAATATTTGGAACTTTGTTGTTTGCTGATAAATTTAAAAACCTGATGTTTTTAAGGTAAATTCTATATATCTCTTTTTTCATCTTTCCTTACTTGATAAAAATTAACGTGAAATTAGCGTAACTTATTCGCGATAGCGTTTAATATAACAATCCGCATCGGCGTCACGAACATTCGATGTAAAATATTACATCGAAACGGATGAAGAATTACGTTTGAAAAATGATAGATTGTAGATAAGAATCGCCTGGCGCGGGAACATGGGATAAAAAAAGGAGATATAAAGATGGAAATATATACCTACGTGGAAACGCACGTGGGCATCGCGCCGTTGCTGGAGACGATGAGAACACGATGATAAGAAGGTCGAGCTCCTCCTTTCGTATGCTACACGCGCGATGCTGATAATAATGTATGCTGATAGCGCGAGCAATATATTTTGGCGATAAATACGGCCCACAAAATACAAGCAAAATGACACGTTCTGAATCTTTAATGCAAAATCATTTTCATAAGATCACAATCGTGATTCGCGATATCTTTCAAGATTGATAAATGTACTCCGTCATTAACTTTCTACTCTTTCTCTATGTTATCAAAGCGAGACTAATGACAGATTGCGAGCTGATCGCTTTTGTGCAAAATAATGCAAAAATATTATCTATTATTTTTTCTATCTGTGGATATCAGTAACATTTTTTTAAATTATTCAAACAAGACTTAGAAATAATGCTTATGTAATTAATAAATAAAACGCGTTTCGAACTTTTAGTACAAAGTCAAGTCGCGATCACGATATTTATGATTTATGATTATGGCTTCTATATAAGGTTAATGAACATATCCTTTTATTAACTCTATTCCTCTTTCCTTTAGGAAGAAACCGTCCTTTTATAAAGTTAAGTGATTAACTCCATGATAACCAATCATCTTAGCGTCACGATGCATTAGTTCGCGAGTATCGCACAGCATGGAGAGAGAAGACCTTTCATAATTATCCGGTGAAATAAATAACGCGCAGAGTATACACGCTACGCGTTCAAATAGAAACAAGTATATGCTACCCGGTGCAGAAATCTGAGCGATACAATTTGCAAAAATCGAAGACCGATCGCTCCCGTAGAGTATAAACATCCTAAAATATTAAACAAGACAAAAGCTTCTTATGAACTATTATATATTCGATCTCTCTTTCTCTCTTTCTCTATCCATCTATATATCTATCTATCTATCTTCCGATAGTAGCTACACGTTTCGAAACAGGAGCTTTTACGCCGGCTGCATTTATACGCGCCGATTTTCCAGCTGTCTGTTCGATGGAGTATCATTCGACGGTCGATCACCCATTATATCCGCCCTCGATCTCTGTACAACGCCGCCGGGAGTGGCATCGCTCTCCCCGCCGTATCCCTTACCCGCACCAAGAAAATGAAATTGGCAATATCAATAAAGTCCAAGTATGCCGATAACATAAAGGTACCTAAAGGCGCGAGCGCGAGCGCACATTTCTTCGCGAACGGGCCCATTTAATTTCGAGAGAACATTCCGATGTACTTACGGAGTATCCGCGCCACATACAGTAAACGAGGAAACGGCGTGGCCAGCTGGTGGCGAACGAGCCGGAATTGGTTCCATCATCCAAGCGGGACCGAGAGCAGAGAAGGGAACGAGGAAGCAGAAGAGAGAGGGGGAGAGAAGGAGACAGAGAGAGAGAGAGAGAGAGAGAGAGAGAGAGAGAGAGAGAGAGAGAGAGAGAGAGAGTGGAGAAGTCGTCCGAATTATCCGCGGGAACTAAATCAACCCGGCAACTTACGTAACTTTGTGCGTGGTAACCCCGTCCGCTCATTCGATTATGTCACACTGTAGAGGAAAGGCAAGTCCCCCATAGTTTTCCCTGAGAGTTTCCATTTCGCGTGCGCGCGCGGTTTCGATTTTAGTAAGTTTTCGCGTCGTACAAGCTCCACTTCTCCCGTAAAACGGAACGGCATTTACTCGATTGCTCGTATCTTTTAATCGCGATAAAATGTGCTAACAGTCATTTTCCAATCACGCGTAATTGTTATAGTTTTACGCTATTACTTAACGAGTAAATCTTGCTTTTAAGACATTGCTTAAATACATTAAACACTAAAGTTTTTTCTCTTCAGAAAACTCGATATTTAATTTTATATTTGCTCGACAAATTTTTTTCAAAATAATGCCATAAAACTATGAATTTATAATGACGACAGCTTCCATGAGAGAAATAAGACTGCGTGCTGTTTCATAATGTATAATGAAATGTTGGCAATATATTAAAATCATAAATTGTAAACGACCAAAGCCATGACAGATAATAAATAATAGATACCATATTTATATCTTTCGCACGAAGGGCGGCCATGATAAAAATAGTGATAACCAATCAAATGAGCGGCGATACATGCTCCGAGTTCTGCAAGTTTTATGGGACTCGTAGATTGCTTTTTACGACACGCTTTCGCGATAAAATAGTTATAATTTCGGCGTGATCGCGCAGGAATATCGCCATCGCGCTTTGCACTCGTCGCCAGCTTTTTGCACGTGTAAGAAGCGCGCGAGCAAATGATTTACGATTTGTTTTTTCGTTTTTTGCATCCGATACTTTCGACTGAACTTCGGTCCAAAGCGCTCGCGTTCAACCCTGCGTGCGCACACACAAACACACACAAATTTATTCCCCGTCCCTCTTCCGTCTTCTTCATTTTTCGCGACCTCCTCTTCTCGCCAGTAGCCGTTATCTTTCTCTCGCGGCTTATTCCCCCCCCCGGGAAAAATATATTGGGACAAGAATGAGATTTATGAATCCGTGGAGCGAAATCTTGGGTCGTATTTATGGTTCGAGTGTTATTACCTCACTTTAGAGCATATCGAGTAACCATGTATCTTCGTCAGTGATGCATGTAATTCTCGAGCAGCGTATATTGGCTAACATTACTGTTAATTTGTCTTCATTAAACTACGTTTATTTTCAGTGAATTTCAGTATCGTGCATTATTCTAACAATAAGTAAAATATATATACCTATCTTCGTAATTTGTCCTACTTTAATTTCTATTGTAAGTATCGCATTACCTAACAGCTTATTTTAATTCCACATATATTTCTGTACTCTAAGATAGTACACAATAATAGATAATAATAACACGTCCGTATTTAAAGTACCGAATATTGTGTTCTCATCAATATTTTAGGAATAGCAATTTACGTTATGCGACACGAGATGTTCCAGTTACTTTTATGAGGAATAAATGAGAGTATCGAAGTAAACGGTACGAAATTTGGTTGAAAATATAGCGATATATCTCCGACAATTTGCTTAATAAACATAAATAAATAGCAACGAATATAAGTGTCACGAGTGGCGCGAGTCTAGTCGGCAAAACGGCAAAGTTATTTTTCCTCGCTTTCTATTCGACGCATGCAATCTCGACTCTCGATGCATTACGTGAAATTCCCCGAGCTGGAGTGCAGTAGGAATGGCGACACTTTCGCGTATCCATCGTGGCTGCCTCTTGTGTTCTTCCTTTTTCGCCTATTTCTTCTTCCTGTACCGCCGTTGCATCTTTCTTCCAGCCGGAGTAAAACTGTTCCAAGATGCGAACGGGCGATTCATACGTTCCGGGGAGGGAATCGATCGAGCGATCCGCTTTCGAAAGATTACAAAGCCTCCGGCGTTGCGCCGCGCCGCGTCCCGAATATGAAGTACGCTACGGTGAAACGAATCCATCGTATTTTGCAAATAATGGCTCCAATGTGGCTCGTTACAAAATATTTCAAACGGTTCGACGCCCGACAAATAAAAATATTAAAACTTGTGCATAAAGAACTAGATTCCGTTATGTAGCATATTAATCGGTACAGAGCTCTTGAAAGTTAACTTATATGTAGTCAAATATATCAAATATGTAGTATTTTTATATATAATTTGATGTCTTAATTAAATTAATTTGAAAGATATGAAGTTATTATATATTCTTTATATGTGACGAAAGTAGGAAGACAAACGTGTAATAATAATTTTTATAACCGTGTAATAACTTCTACTTTCAAAAAAACTTTATAAAATATTTCAAAAGTTTTGTATTATTGTATAATGCACGTTTAAAAAGTAAAAGTTCGCTACTTCAATTTTAAAACATCAAGTGATATTATTTTAATATACGTAATATCGAGCTTGTTAGCAGGAGAAAATACCTTGCAATGTGATTTTATTTAGTGGTGAACTCTAGCTTCCATTTCAATTAGAAAATACCAAGATGTGGACGCTGTAGTATCTCGAAATGGTTCTGTTTATCGAAGAAGACTGCAGACGAGTTGTGAGCAAGGTGGCGGAGAGAAGGAAAACAAAAAAAGAGGCAGACACGCCGGAGTATCGTGTTGGCTGCCACCATCGAGCTGCTTTCCAACCCAGAGAAATTCCATGTAATGTATCAAGCCGAGATTACAAATATCGCGCGGTAAGGAGAGAAAATAACGACAATTCACTCACCTTGCACGGCTCCGCGCATCGAAACGTCTGTGCATTTATTGTGATTTACTCTCTTAGAATATACTTTGGTATCTTTTGCTAAATTGATTTCAAACTATTATAAGAAAAGAATGAAATTATGTCACTAACGCATTTTTAACGATTTAACTATTCCTAATAGTTATAACTGTAAGACTATAAATGTTAGACTTATTAAACACGTGGAACTGTATTAAAGATCATGACTAACAATAAAAATAAATTTTCCTAGTATAAATTTCTAATATTAGTATATAAATTGTTGGAAAGTTTTCAATGTTTAGTAAGCTTTGGTAAGGCAATGTGTTTAAATATACATTTACGTATATGTACTCATATATATAAATATATATAATTAAAAATGTAAACTAAAATTTATCTTATTTCCGTCCATCTCTTTTTTCAATTTGTCCTTTTTTTAATTATGTTTTCAACTACATTAGATATAAAATAACTAAGTTTTATTGAAACATTACTCTGTCCAAGCCTACTAATATATCAATATTTTTAAACTCGCAATGGCAAAACTTGTAAAAGTTTCAAGCATAAAAAGTAAATAACATTAAAGTTCTATCTATGTGAAGATTACGTAATATACCTGATGGTGTCGTGTTATTTAAAACAATGGTAATAATTTACACGTAATTCTTCAAAAAAATGGAAACGATATGGCACGATTTATAGCTTCGGAGCCAGTGCTTCCGTAATCCATTTCGTCGTTACAGTTAACATGTTAAACGATCTATTATCAACGAGTAAACGGTTTTCAATCTTTTTCTATCCTCGTTACGAGATATATGCATGCAAGCCTTGTCGATGGCTGTTGATCGAGCACGTATTTCTCGTATGCGAGATAAGTCGCGGCGCGGCGCGCGGCGCGCAGACGAAGCGCGCTGGGGGCTTTCTTTTTTCATAAATCTACATATGCGAGATCCCCGATTTCGGATACCGAAAGTGCCGCTTGATAAAGTCCCTCTCGAGTCTCTCCTCCACACCTGCCTGTACAATCTGGTTGTAGACCCGCGAGCGAAAAGTATACATCGCGATAAGGCGGAATTTATGCTGTCCGAGCGTATCGATTGTTCGGCTCTTCTTTCCCAGGCCATTTACAAAAAAGATCTATTTATTGTTGTAGTGTTACAATACATCTCACGAAACCATTTCGCCGATAATTGATACATACTGTTACGGAATTAACTCGGAACTGCATGCGAATCGGGCGAGAACTATCTCGCCTTCTACCCTTCGTCAATAATCGCGACGTGAAACGTAATCGACGTTTCGAAATTAGTTGATGGGATATCAGAAAACGCTTTCTATCGGAGTTAGATAACCCACGTGTAAGTAAATCGAGATCCGTATAAGTATAAAGTGTTGTAGATGTTGTGACACTTTATGCGGAATTAAATAAAGAACTTTTACGACCCGAAATAAATAAGAGGAGATAACTTTTATATGTATAAACATTTATATTACATTAACCTCTTTGCTTGAATACCTATTCTGGTTGTTACACAAAGAGTGGATATCAATGAGTTCTTTTTATGAAAGTCTTTCTAACATATGGCGATTTCTAAAATATCTTCGTGGAAATACTACCACCATCACCACCACTATAATATAGCAGGTCCTTTCATAAGTACATACCTATTGTAAAAAATGAAAGCAGATCGCGAATTGTTGCTCCAATGTGCGTTAAGAAAAACGAATGATTCTACGACCTGCGATGATCCCACAGATGAGACGTGCTAAGGATCTTTCATAGCAATCCCGATCGCGAGGAAGGAAAAAAAGAGAGAGAGAGAGAGAGAAAGACCGATGGAAGTAGCCGTGGTAACGCCGGAAAAACTCAATCTAGGCATAAATCATAGGATATCGATTCCACTGCCAACTTTCCTCGCAGCGTCGGCCCGACGTATCGGAGATTCATCCTGTGACGCGGCAATAACATCGCCGGCATAAAAATTCAACTATACATCAAACTGTCATATATAGCACCGTATTTGTACCTATCTCGCTGATATTTCCTCCGTTTCCTACCAAATCCCCGCGCGCAACGCTCGCGCCCCTTTCTCTCTGTCATCCTCCTGACGCCACGCTGCTACGGTCACCACGCGGTACATACACGGGGTGTTCCGGAAGCCAGCGTCGTGTTAACAACCGCTGACGATTTCATTGCTCTCGTCTCCGTTGTGACTATTTGCCTTTACACCGATCTGCCATTAAAATTAAGTCTGTGACCTACTGTAGAACGCCAACTGTATATCGTAACATATGCAGTGTTATTCTCCACTTATCTCCTTTTGCAAAAAATATCGATATTTCTTAAATAAAATCTTGACGATATTTTAATATTATAAATTTTTTGATACGACGTCATTCGATTATACGAATTCACGTTCATTTTGCGATATTATTACACAAGTTAGCCATTTTCTTAACTTGTAGAAAGAAAAAAGCCTTTATTTATGCGTTATATTATCATGTAATACATAATATAAAGAAGCTCGTTTATTTTTTCGGCTTTTATGGTTGCTATTTTCCCGATTTTTATCAATTTTTTCGAAGCTCTCAACAGAACGAAACATTTTTATTCGCGTCAACGTTTTTCTTCGCAGCACAGTCGACGCGATACGAGTATCTCCCCTGTGCCATCGTCGGGACACCCAGTAGCACGAAGGCAGGAAGCGAAAAGGAAGAACTCGCCGCTTTTACCTCCCCATCGTTCGCTACAATTTTTCTCCGATCGCCCGCTTCTCTACCCTTCCCAGCCACCCCCTTCGCGCCGCTATCCGCCTCCTCACGCAGCACCTTCTCTCAGCAGCGATTTTCCGCATTCGATATTTGCGATCTCAACTTCAGATATCGAGAATTCCCAGAGCGGAAGTGCCGCTTGATCGTACTCTCAGTGACACTACTCGGTCCCTCTTTCTCATCGACCCCTTCCAAGCCGCACTCTTCTCTCTCTCTCTCTCTCTCTCTCACACTCTCCTTCTCGTTCTCCACTCTCTGGTCTCTGGTTTCCCTCGACTGCAACCTCTCGGCGGGATTCCGCGCGCGAATGCGAGGACTCGTGTGAGCCCAAAGTGGATCGATTCGTCGATTTGCACGGTGAGGGATTACGACGCGGCGGACGGGCGGGCACGCCTCGGCGTGTTGTTTTGCATGCGAGCTCGTGTTGCTCGTTTGTTGCGCTTTGATTCGACAAGCGGGCGAACGGGCGCGCGGATACGCGGTGTTCCGTCTCGATTTTGCTTTGTCCAAGCGCGCGCCGCTTGCATTGAGATTTTCCCGTTGAACGTGACTCGATGATAAGTGAATTTCGTTTCGATTCGAGTCGCATTGAGATTTGGATACTGAGGAACGTGATAAGGCCATATCGTCCTCCGTAGAGAATCCACGACGCGTTTTCACCAATATTCGCGGGAAAAACTCGCGAAATAAAATCAAACGAACGATGGTCCTCTGCACTGAAACGTAATGGCATCATGATGAATTGTACTGAATGTAATAAAACTGTGTGTAAAATTTTAGACATTTTGCGCTCGTGCTTCAGGGCATTCGTCTGTGGAATCACTATAGAAGTTTGAAATACTACAGACTGATATAGAGATCACAGGCTAATTATTAATAATTATTTTTGAAAAAAATTTAATTTATTAATGTTACAGTATTTTCGCGCTTACATTTTCCCATAGAAAATTAAAAATTAAAACCAAAAATTTTTTACTACTTTTTCATGAACAAGAAAAAACTCAATATTTAGTTAGCTTACGCTAACCTAGAAGATAAAAAAATCATGTTACGTCCTGAGAGTAATAATTATTTAATAACTTTTTGTTGACTAAATATAACTTTCAGGTCACATGTCAGATTTTTTTATGTTTTCTTCTTCATTTATTCATCATGTTAATTTTGAACTTATCAAACTTTTTTTCCATGTACTGGATGTTTTTTGAACTGCTAAAAATACTTTAAACAATAGAAAGTAAGCTTATTGTTATTTTTGTAAACTTATTAACATAAAATGCTAACAAAAATCGAAAATATTTAATTCATGTTATAAATAATTAAACAATTAGAGAATTAAGTTAATAATTTTGCAAATGTAAAATTCTATATTTATTATGCATATTAATATCTTGTAATCCGATTGACATTTCAATCTCGTTAGTTAAAATTTAATGTTGTTAATGTCAGTTTTAAGATTTTTATACCTTAAAAAAGATATCTTTCAGACACATTAAAGATTTATACATCTCTGTTATATTTTCTATTTCTCTCTCTCTCTCTCTCTCTCTCTCTCTCTCTCTTTCTCTTCTTTGGATTCTGTACAACGTATACAATATATACACATTGGTTTTGCAGCTATGCGCGTCGATCAACCCCCCCTAACAGTTTCACGTATCTCTAATAGTTTGTGGGACGCGCAAGTTGGATCGGTTCCGCGAGTCACGCCGTATATCTTTGACGGTCGAACGCGGGCAAATCACGTTGTCGATGCGAACACTCCTTTTACTACAAGCACGTTGTTGCCAGTACGAACCCATAAAAGTAGTTGGCCTACGTCCAGGCGCGTTCCGGTGGCGCGAACTTATTGTCGACGGCGACAAACGAAGGCGAGAACGCCGGTTCGGTTGCCTTTGTCGGAAGTTGACCATCCCGAAATCCGCACTGTCGTACTACGGAGGGGAAGGGGGGGGGGGAGAACGGCTCCCCACGCGAACATAATTCATGCCCGCGCGTTAAGAAACATCCGAAATTGGGTCGAGTTAAAAATTACGCGAGAAGCGAGTTGACCATATCAAGCCGCGTTTTTTCAAATATCTTTCGAGAAATTAATAACGATATTCTCTTATACTTTTCTTTGGCATGCGTTTTGTTTTATTTAATTTATTAAATCAATAAGAGATTACACACCGCATACGAATGCCAATCTCTAGGAATCTCGTCAAGAAATCTGGCTAAGAAAGGATGTATAGGTACTTGAAATGTTTTGCATGACAAACAATGTGAGGTACTTGGGAAAATATTTTCAAGATAAACTAATGTAATAAAACCACCCTTCTACCATCATAATATCTGTTTCAAATAAAATTTACTCCATCGACAATTAAATAAATAAATTCATTCTCTAAAAAAAAAAATCTAAATTTTTTCATTCAACCTTAACTTCATTTTTGAAATATGTCGTGTATCAAATGCTATTTATTTTATTTATCGAATGTGGCGTAATTGTTTGATTATTTTTTGTTTTTCATTTATGATGTATAAATATCTATCTAAGCATAAAGCATAAAGCGTCCTTGCAAAAATGCGGTTATACGAGATACATCCGGTAAACGTCAAGGCATTTATAACGCTTAATGTTATACATAGCGCTTCTCAAACGCGTGTCGCCGCTGCCGTGTTACATCGCCGATAAACTCGCATTAGTCGACGCCGCCTAATCCGTCGCATCCGCGTTGATTACGTTAGTGTAACACGATTACGAATGCGTAACGTTCATCACCATGTATTATATTAATTACGAGGAATCTAACGACGTCGCGTCGATACGTCGCACGCTCCCCGTCTCGATTACATGTAATTTGATGCAATTCGAGCTTCATTAGCGCGCGCGCGCGCGCGAGCAATCGTGATCGCTGATCGGCTCGCATTGTGGTGCTCGTTAATAAAAGCGATCTGACGAATGATGCTGCGACACGGTGACGCGCGCCCGTCACTGTGTATCGAACAGCAATTTCGCTTTTTCACCGCCACTCGTCGCGACATTGTGAACTATCGCGTTGCGCGCAACGTCGCGCAACATCATCCGGTCAAAGGGATCGCGTTTTAACACAACAGGCGAGAACAAATTTATCTTATGCTTGCAGACGTTGTCTTTCCATCGTCATCCTGTTATTCGAGTAAAGATCTATATACGCACTTCGCTACATTCGAGCAAAGATACACGCGTGCGCATCTTTACTTTGATCCGCAGGATCAATATCTCCGATATGCCGGAGAGTGTATCCGATAAGAAGAAAGTCAATTCGATCAGCAACCGTTACATTATTATCTTCGTTAATCTTTTTTAAATACACTCTCCCAGGATCGTTTTTCATATAAAAGATCGATATTACAAAGAATGATGAATAATATAGAGTAGTATGAAATTATTATTAAAATTATACGTGTTACATGTTGCGAAAGGGTTGACTTTTCTATGATCAGACATTGATACGAAAAACTTAAAAACCATTGTTACGTCAGTTGATCAATGTAATTTGCGAGAGCATAATGGGAACGTTAATATATGCAGCCAGGTTACTTGCCGATACTCACGGTAATTATGTTTGCCGGATTTTGCTATGACGGTAAGTCAGTAGAAGGGCCACGGCGAATTATCGTGGGCCAATTAAGTTCGAGACGCTTCAAGGGAGAATGGAGAAGAACATTCACAGGACGGGAGCGGCGCGGCGGAGCGAAGGGACGAGAAGCCATGGCAGGAAGACGAGTACGTACGAATTAAATTACATCCGGCAGAGTTGGCGCCCGATTACTTATTCAGCCCGCGTCACCCGCGACTCTAATCCAGATTAAACGATCGATCCCCGTGGATTAGCGCATAAAAAGCGGGTCGTCACGAGGTAGGTCGGTTACGTGGGTTTTACGCGCGTGTGAGTGTATGTGCGCGTGCGTTCTTGCATGTGTTGTGTCCATCTACATGGAATATACGCGAGTAGCATTGAGCATGCGGGCGCACACAGGAATAATTTTGTTAATAACTATATCCGTGCATATTTTGTTTTGCTGCTATCAATTCCCACAGTAATTCATCAATTTTCTACCTCGATTTAAAAACAACATTCAAGAATGCGTGACAATTCGAGAGAATAAACGTTTAAACCGTCAGGTTTCACCATCAGAGGATTGCGTAGCGTTAATTTATTTGTAAGAGATATTAACCCGTATTAATGCAAATTTGCTGTCGGCAAATATCATATATGCGGAAACAAATTGTTTATAATCTCTAATATCGGGTGTAAAGTATGACACCAGTATTATAAATTGAGAAAATTTCAAGTGTAAATCTTGAAAATATGAAAATAATGTTTAAGCCAAATCAGAAACTTTTACTTCGCCAGTAAATAATTAACAATAAACATTTTTTTATTCGACCTAACTGGCTATCTTTATTAATTATAATCGTTACGACGATTTGACTATTAGTTTTGATCAGTTATAATTGTCACGACATTTCGACCATTGATTTTGGTCTTTCCCAATCGATGTAACTTTTGATGCTAATATATAAGCATTCTCTCTTTAAAATTACTATAAAGAATTCATTGTAAAAAATATCAGCTTGATATTTTTCATCTCAGCTCAGCTAAGATTTGACTCTGAAATTCGTGATGGGTGTCTTTATCAATTCGACCAGTGAAGCATGTAAATTTTTAGGCATATAAACATTTAAAATAATGTGTCTTAGCCGTATCGAGCAGCAATAAAATTATACTTATGCAAAACCCTAAAAAATAAAAAATGCAACGGTATAATTTTTTTTTCAGAAATTTATGGAATTTTAAATTTGTTCATTATATAATTTTGATTTATCATATCGTGTATGATCAATTTCTTTAGAATCTGCGTTATACATGTACCGATAATAAGCGTTGTAAATTTATGACGTCGTGTAATTCGCCGCTAAGATATCGCCACTTTTGACACGCTCTTTCTCATCGCGCGTCTCGCCAGTTAATATTAAAATTGGCAACGACTGGCTGAGGGCAATCAGATCAGGTCGTAAATTTATTAAGACATGACGGCGCATAATACGATCCGATAGTGGCGGGGAGACAATGGAGCGACGGCCGTACAAAAAGTGCTCGTAGGTCTGAAGCAAAGGAGAGAGTGGAGAGAGAGATTCTAAAGCAAACGGAGAGAATGTCTTAAACGTTTATCGGGCATGCATAGCATACATACCTAGCCTGCGGCCGTTTCAGGAATGTTTCGACCAGATAAGGGGCAACATCCTCTCCCCCCTCTGACTACTCGTCTCTCCATTCATCCTCGAGCAAGTTCGAAAAACGCGGAGTTTATTAATTGAAAAGATCAAATTGTTATGCCGCCGTTGTCTTAATTGCGCCGTGACGAATGGCGGATACCGAGACGCTATAATTTTCGGGAGAATACCGCGCGCCGATTTGCGATCCGATCCGATCGGGTCGATCGTAAATCATACGGCCACTTATAGGCGCCTGTTATTCACGGTGGATTAAAATCGAGAACAATGCCTCGGACGGGACGATAATTCCCGGCGGGATATGCGCCGGATGCGTATACGTTTCAATTAAATTTACATTTCAAACTGCGCTTATATACAGATGTCTCTTATTGTTAGAGGCGGATGATGTATACAAGTGCATGTGCGTCGCATGTGCAAGAGAAATATATTCAGAATCAGCGGAATCTATAACGAGTCAAATTTTTTATCAAACTTAAAGTTGATTTGATTTTGGATGACTTTTAATTCATAAAATCAGAGATAAATTAATATCAGTAATTATTGCGTAATTACAAACTAAAGTAGTATCTCCATTTTGATTTGGGAAATCACCATAAATTGTTTAATTAAATGTCCAGCGATACAACGCATTTAGTAAATTTTACTCACACCGACGTGATTAAAATTGGAGCGCCAAAGTTACCTAACTGGTCACGTATGTATTACTTTTTGAATTGGATGTGACTTCAGTTAAAGCAATTAACGAAATTACCGCTTTCGTTTGAGATTAAATGTAACAGATAATTATAATTAAAACAGAATGTAATTCCACCCATGCAAGACAGTCATTCATTCTGGCTTATAATAAAATATCGTTTTATAACTTTGTAGTCTGAAATTTATTGTTGAACTATCGATGCTAGACTCTGAATTATATTGCAATTCTCGATCAAAATATTTTATTTTGGATGGGAATTAATAATAAGTTGATGGAATAGTTAATATGATATAAAAAGTCAATCGGATTTTTTACGAAGAAAGTTACTCTAAATTTGACAAAAATACGCGTGTAAGTTTTTTTGTTCACTAATTTAGTTATGCTTTGTATATCTTTGTATATTTATACTTTGTATTAATATTATATATTCATCAGATACTGTTGCAACGTTAAGGTCACGCGGATGCAGTAAAATATTCCGCATATTTTACAATATATATATATATCTTATACTATAAATTTTTTTATCAAATGCTTAAGAAAAATTGTTGCAATTTGAATGCAAACTAAAATCGATGAATTTTGTTGTAATTAAATTTATATTTATAGTATTTCTTTAGTTCTCATATAAAACAAAATTCTTCCAGAAAAATATATTTTGCTATTTTTATTTTTAACATGACATTTTGTTCTTATATTAGATTTGTTCGCATCGCACGCCCCACCATGCTCCTACTCACTCAAACGCACTCCAAAAACTCATCTGCTCCAATCGCCACCCTTTACCCGTGATCCAAGTGTCTCTGGTGTATATTGGAGTATGCGACGCGAACAAACCTATTTAGATTTACACACAATAAAAGGTTCATATATCGCGGGTTTAAGATAAAAAGGACATTTGAGAAATATATTGTGTATATATATATATATATACATATATATATATGTATATACAATATATACAATATACAAACGGGTTCGAATATATATATATATATATATATATATATATATATATATATATATTCGAACCCGTTTGCATACCGACAGCCTTTGCTAATTAATCATTCGTATCATTCGCAAGCACTCACCCGTACGCGCATACATCCAGAAGCATAATCTCATTGCGAACCGCGTCGGTTTAATCCCGCCCATTGACAAAGTGGATTGTCAAAGCGGCGGCGTAACCGATGCCATAACTTCGCAAATTCGCTCCGTGTCTTAGCGGAGGTTAAATCCCGGCCGCAGCCTGCGGTGCCGCTAATGTGGGCGCACATTAAAGTCATAATTAGTGACTAATCCGCGGATCAACGGTACATCGTGTAGCACGAATGCACAGGCGGGTCTCCGTGATAAGCACGGCTTTAAAGAACCTACCGCAAAGTACTTTCTATTGACGGTGTCCGCGCGCCACCGTGCTATCCTATCGTTACGAAGTTATATTTTAATAATATTATTATAAAATTATCATTGAAAGTGCATTCTACCGAGTTACAACATTTTCAACTGGCTAGCTAAAGCATTATTCTGTAAAAATTTTATTCTAATAGCAATTTTTAATTTTTTGATTTGAACAAAAAAGAATTTATTGTCGAATTGTCGATACAACTGCGAAAAAGCTAATTCTATGTAAAAAAAAAAAACAAGAATGTTGAATAAAAGCCTTTAAAAAATTATAAAAATTTTAAACAGACTTAAAAAAAACCGGATTTATGTGCATTTCTTGATTGATATCGAAATTAACTTTATGAGATGTATATACGATACAAATAAAATTTCTTAATTACATTACAATATTGATAAGGTTCTTTAACATGTATTTAATTAAAATTTTATTGACCTATTATGTTACTGACATCACGATATTGTTATACTCGTAATATTTGTTATATCATAATTGGTATTTCATTGAAACAAAATTTATCTATATTGATTTCAATTAATTGATTAGTGATTACTAATTCGTTACAGCAACTTTAGCTAGGATCTCGTAATAATTAAAATTATTCAATATTTACGCACTGAATAGAATTTATAATCTTACGGAGATTAATCACGTAGCGCTCTCGTGTATCAGCCGCGACGCCGCGTGCAAATCTTAAAAACTTATCGCTATCTTATTGTTAGTGTTGGCGTAACGGCATCGCTATCGCGAGCATATTTCTCTCTGAGAAACAATAGCCGGGGATAAGCTGGAGGATTAAAGAACCTGCCGCGAAGTAGGTACTTCCCATCGACGTGTTCTCGCTTCCCTCGCGTCGTTATGGATGCGACCGACATTCTCTCAATCTCTATTAGAATCTCGCTTCATCTTTGGACATCTGCCGAGTTGAATTTCTGCCAATGCATGTGCGGTGCAGTGGATCCGCACACATCCGCTTTCGAAATTTGACAACTTATCACTTGAATATCAATGACAATTTCGATGACAATAATTTTTCAATTAATTACGGCGGAAATAAGACTCGGACGATCTTAGGATATGTCGTAACAAGAATGTGTACTTCCGAATCTTCTGATGACCGAGGCCTGCAACTTTTCGACTCATGGCGAAATTTGTGTGTCATTGCCGTTTATAATTGACGTTGTACAAATTAATATTGCATGTCGAATGTTCAGAAACACGTCAACGTTACGCGAGGGATGTCGTTCGTCGTTTAGCGACGTCAAAGTTTATATTGCATAAATGTTTATTCATACGTATCAGTTACATGCCGGCGCGCACAAGTCGATATCGCAGAAAAGTTCGTTTATATCGGGGATGCAGTCTGATTGAATAGTCGCTGTAATAGGTAATATTGAAAATTATAATACGGTATAATAATATAATTATATAGAAGAGTATTGCAGCAAAGTTTACATTCCCTAATTTTTTCAATATCAAAGTACGAAATAAATTAATTTGTATTCTTGACACATATATTAATTAATAATAATAATAATCTCTCTTTCTTTAAATTAAGATATTATTAAATTTATATTACAACTGTGCATACAAATGTTAAATATATGAAAAGAGATACATATATTTAGTCAGTGTTGTATAAAAATGAAAAAAATCACATTTGTAGATTTTTCTATTGCGCATTGTATAATTTTCTTTCAGTAACTACCAATAATGTTCTCTTTTTCCTCAAAGATAAATGCCATCTAAGTTAATTTACCTGTTTTATTCTATTCTATTATATCTTGTTAAAAATATTGTTTCTGTTTTTATTACCTTATCGTTTTCCTCTCCATATTTTTCTGAGAGAAATCTACGTAAAAGAAAAGAATGAATAACTCTTTTATGAGTAATAAAAATCTGAGTCCGGTTTATGTTAAATTAAACAATTTTTAATTAATTTTATGCAATTATATTCTTTTCATTTAGATATTCTAAGTATTCTGGAACTCTCATTTGAGATACAAAAAGCCGAAATTATTCTTTCGAGAGAATTCAATGCAATTCTTCGCAGGTTCGATTAGTTCTTTAAATAGTATCTGTTAATTGCGTTTCTAAGGTCTGTAAAACTTTTTTACAAATAATTTGACTACGGTAAGATTAAAGACATTCTGTATCCCATTGCCTTGTACTTGGTTAACAGAGTCGTAATCAAAGCTTCGTAGTTTCTTGTCTGCGTATATTGCTTAAAACAATTTTCAACAACATCCTTAAACGATCTCCACGCCAAACAAACTTATTTTATTCAGCGAGGTTCCGCAAAGTTTAAGATTACACAACAGAAGCCGAATCTAAAATTCAATAAAAATTCTCTCTTCCAGTTTTGCATCAGTGAACACAAAAGAGAATAACTTTATCGAAAAGAAATAGTCTTCACATTATTTTATATCTCTCTACATATTTACAGTATATACTACGGTATATATAGTATATACGCAGAGTATATATAGTATATACGCAGAGTATATATATAATATATAAACGATGTTATACGCGTAAACCATTATAAAACTTGATTTCTGATGCGTGATGTTTATGACACGAGCATCGAAAGCGCAACGCAACGTAACACAATAACAATCATTGCAATGGATGGTTGTTATTCCTGTTCTAATCTTATCTCGATCCATTAATTCGTAGGAAAATTGATACATTTTTTAATACAAGAATTTCGGTGCTCGGAATAGTACTATTAAACTATTCAAAAACCGATAAATAATTAATACTGCCAATTCAAATGTTGTAATCACGGATAATACGGATAACTTCGATAGAATTGTCAATTTAAATCGAAGCCCATTTTATATGATCATTACATTGATCGAATCTCGCGGATATAGAATTCTATTTATGATTTTATATGTTGAATAATAAATGTATGCACACGAAATTATACATAAACACAGTGTTTAGTATTGTAATATTCGATAATATTTTGTAATAATAATAATATCCAAAATTCGGATTACAAACGGCGCAGCATGTTAAACTGTTGGGCATAATAAGTGGCAATTAATCGCCGTTTCGTGTACTAGAACGTGATAAAACGTTGATGCTTACGGAGAGAGTGAGAGAGAGATTCCGCGTTTATTTAAAATTCATTTAGCGCAACGGTAAACTCAACTTACTTCTCGCGCCAGACCATTTATTAATAGACTCAGCAGAGAGGATTGCGAAGAGAGGAAGTGCGCTATACGACGACGAATTTCCACTTTCCGCGAAGTTTCCAACCGCGAAATTCGGACGTAATATCCCATCCAGCGCCATCAAAATCTCTTTAAACAGTGCAAGGTGGCTGCCACCGCAAAGTGGCAATGGCTCAAAGGAACGGGCGACAAAGCAGCAGGAGGAAGGGATGAGAGATGTGCACACACACACACACATACGACATGCATGAAACACGCATCTGTATACAACGCGTACTGGTACGCACACTAGTTCGCGCGAACAATGTAAAAAACGCCGCGAGAGCTACGTGATCGGCACGTACAAAGGTGCGTGGAGGAATAATAAATCTTCCCTCTCTCCTTCTCGAGAAAAAGAGAACAACACGAAGGATCGGAGTTGTATTCAACGAATGAATGTGCGCATTGTTATCCTCCTGATCCGGCCAAGTGATCCGGCATCGGGGACTCAAACATGCAATCCTTAAGCATCGCGATCCGGCACGATATTTCTATTAGGATATATTTAAAAAAGAAATATATTGATAACAAAGTTATAACAATTCGTATACTTAATTTGACTTAAATTTAAAAAAAATGTTAAATGTACTTTAGCAGTTTTATTATGATCCCAATATTTTCCTAAAATATTTTAACAATCTTGATGATTAATTCTGAGAAAATGTAATTTGCAAAGACTTTAGAATTTAGTGCGTTATTCAAGAAGTACATATTTTTATTAAAATCTTTAAGAGAGAGAAACTTTCAGCAATATAAAAAGACTCTTAATATTAAGTTGAAGAAGAAAATACTAATATATAAAGATAAACTATGTGATGCTAATTAGAGTAAATTATAAATTTTTCTTTATTAGTAAATAGTAGATAAGATTTAAGTAATCAGAAATAAGAGATATTAATATAAAAATATAATAATTTCAAATTATATTTCTATATTTTTTTAAAGTCTCCTATTACATTCACTTTTTTCATTCTCTTCTGATGAGAGATCATTGATAATGCAGAAGATTATCCGTATAAATATTTATATCTATAAATTTGCATTATTATCTCTTTTTCAAAATTAGGTACTTCGATCTTTCTCCGAACTTTCGAAAGACCTTTCGTACCGATGCTATCGAAGATATCCAGCTGAAGACGCGCTGACTTCTGATGTAATTTCTAGATTCGTTTGCTTTTACATTAAATTAATGAATTCTTGGATATCAATGCGCCGAGATATCAACAAAACTTCATTTAACAATCACATTTCTGTCAGTGAACCACTCTGGTGTTTCAGAAAAAAACTTACTTCGATCGGAATATTCATTCGTATCTACCGTTGTCTAAGAAACTTCTTTCCGGCTGGAGCTCTTTGGCTTCCGGTACCACGAAACTCGCGAAAGCTCCACCATCGACTTCGTGAGCTAACTCGAAAGATAAAATCAAAGAGACAGGAAGTAAGGGGAAAAAAGGATCGACGGAGGGGGACAAGACGGAGAGACGGCTCAAGCGCGTTTCTTGGTAGGGGAGATTCTCTTTCCTGCCGCTTGCCTGTAATCCGCAGGACGAAGACGTCTTAATTGGGGATTAAGGGTGAAAGAAAGCGCGGGTCACTCTCTGTTACGATAGCCGCCGGTGCAGCTTCCCAGTGACCCTTCCGGATTAATGCCCCGTATTTGTCCCGCACCTAACGATGCACTCTCTCGTTCCACTCAATCGAGGAAGTTCGAGTGTATCTTTGAGCATTAGCGAGCGAAAAGATATGTCGCGTTACCGGACAAACGTCGGGTAAACGTCAATTTACAAATCGCAAAGTTAGATAAATGTTAGATTATTGCGAACAAAATGTCCCATTTTGCGAAAGTTTCTTTTATGGAATAAGTCTACAAATTAAATATATCACGTGAAAAGTGATATGAGTCTTTTGCAAAAAATAAGCTTGTTTACGCAAAACATCTGCGGTTTTCTAAATTATTATAACGAACTTTTGTGGAAATGTAGAAAATTGGAGAGAATTCGTCCAGCATTATTCCATGACTTCAAAGAACTTTGAGGAACTTAATTTTCCGATCCACAGGGAATGAATCAAGATATTGTGCATTTCTGCAACGTTGATAAGCACGTAACATTCGTTGCACATCTTGCGATCTGCAACTTGATCGTTGATCTTTAATGCGACCGAGGCGTGATTATTAATGTAACTTTTGCCCGTGTACGTCAGGTGCTTTCCGCATAAACTCGCATGTTTATTACTTCGGGTAAAGTTATATTAGAGTTCAGATATGTATGTGGATTAAAGCTCGACTCGTCGCGGAACGACGAGCGCTGGTGGCACGAGCGGTGGTCTATTTCTCGAATTCGATATCGGGAGCGCTTTTAGCGGGAATTTCTTGCCGCCTGTGCTACCGTCGGCAATCGAGGGAAAATTCGGACCGGAAGGCGCGCAACAAATTCCTAAGACGAAACTCGCAGATAGATGAATATTCCGAAAGCTCCAATGAGTTCTCGCCGCTCGGTCGGAGAATTCTTGAGAAAACGCGGTGCGGTTGAGAGAATGCAAACATAATTATTAAATAAAATCACGAGAAAGTTTTGCGGTTTACCCGATCGAGTGCGAGAAAACTTGTTTCTGTATCTTTTCCGTTACGAAGATAAACTTCAGAAAATTTGATATTGTTGTAAGATGATATTATAATAAACGTACATATATACACACACACATACACACAAATATATAGATATTTAGTTATAAAATATTATTTGAAAATATGAGAATTGAAAATCATAAATAATTATTATATATTATTTTTTATTACAGTCAATGAAGGAAATTGTGTTACAAATAAAGAAAAAACATTAAGCATTTTATAATGTGTTTTCTTTAATCTGATCGATACCCATGATTTGTCAATATTTGACAAAAATTAGGTTTTGGTATGGCATAAGTATTGCAGAGAAAGTGATTAAACTTAATTTTCAGAACACCATATTACGTGAAAAAGTGAATTAGCAGACATAATGAATATTAATGCAAAAAGATTACGTTTCGCCTGATTGTGAGAGAAAGTTAACGCGAATTAACGCATATGAGATAAAATGAGATTAAAAAGGGACGTGAGAAAGAAAGAGAGCTACAGAGAAAAAATATCGCGAGAACATTGCAGTAGGTACTTGGTTTCCGACACACGTTTAAATATTCATCGAGATCCGTCCGCGGATTTGTTTTCCTTTAAACTTTTGTTAGCCTAGTTTCCGCTCCGGAAAATATCCGACGATTGAATCGATCAAACTGCCGATCCATTTTTCACGGGTCAATAGTGGAAAAATTAAGTCCGAGCCAATACTCAAGAAAAAGAAAACTTTTACATCGAAGGCATTTGCGCACGCAAACGCTCTATTTGCTTCGCTCCGCTCCGTGTATTAACAAACTTTGGGATCTGGTTGGCGTCGAGCAGAGAAATTTTCGCAATTTTTCAGGACTGGCAAACCGGAGCGGCGTATCGGGGCTCGTAAACAACTAATAGCCCTAACTGGATCTAACTGGTATAGTCATCGCTGAGAGGAGGAAAAAAAAAGAGAAGACACGCTCGCTCGCTTCACTAATTGGCTCTCCGATTGCGCCAACGGCGACGGTGAACTTTTGCTCGGGATCCGTCGGGGGTGCGCCCGGTGCGTTTTAAGCGAGGATGGTTTAATCTTCGCGGGATGTACACCTTGCTGGCTGTACTCCCCGGAGTATTCGCGATCTCTCACGAGCGGACGAGCGGACGAGCGCTGTGCGGGGACAATTCGACGAAGTGTTAACGTTGCGGCTCGCAAGTGCAACTTGCGTTAACCGCGCTTAATTGCGCGCAATTACCCGAAATGGCGAAGTAACGACCGGGTGTACTCGCCGTACTGTGTCCGGCGACCGACATGGCACGCCACTCGCTTTTTCTCAAACTCGTGAACGTATCTCTTCAAGACACCTTCTCCCCCAACGCTTTCGACAAGATTGGTCGAGCGAAATTGCAGCTAATTTGCATTAATTCAGAAAAAAAAGGACTTATGTCATAGTCGAGTAACATTTTATCCAATATACTTCTTATGCGTTAAGTGAATTCCTGAGAACTTTTCTGAGAAAACGTGCAGTTTTTTTTTAATTTAACGATAAAACAATTAATCATTTAGTTAATCAAAAGATGGAACGCTGCACAACACCCCAGGTATAATAAGCGTATATATAAAAGATATTGCACTTGTGTTTATTAAGTGCTATATTTACATCATCACTATTTTTAAATAAAGCAGCATATATCATAATATTAAAAAATTTCATAAATGTAAAACAATTGATAACACAAAATCAATTAAATAATTCTCTGTGCAATAATTATATCAAATTCAGGTATTTAGAAAAGAGAGAAAACTTTATTGAGAGTTTTAGAATTATGTAATTTTAGTAATATCGCTTATATACAAGCGTCTGTCAAAGTGTCTGTAATATTAACTTACATATATTTACCATTAAATTACTTTCGGAACAAATTCGCGTAGCTATTATTTTTGATCCAGCAATTTTTTTTTAGGATGTGTTGTACAATGCCAACTGCAGACGTACTTTCGGTAAATAAGGATCTTGTTTCCGCTCAATTACGCTGCAGTCTTGCAATTAATGATCTCTCGTAATCGTTCTGGATTTGTCGCCTTCGTCCAAGGATGAAAAACCGCGAGACATTTCACGACATAAGTGCACTTGTTATTTCGCCATTCCTGGCAATTGCGCGCAATTAAGCAGTCAAGGGACACGCAGCCAAGGCTATACGTATATGAATATGACCAACACTCTCAGCTTTCAAAAGACCGATACTCTCGTAAAAGTATTTTCATTTATGTAGCTTTAGATTTAATTTCCACTAAATTCTTAATCGACATCACGCATTTCTTTTCATCATGCGATTTTCATTTTTACCCTTTGTCATTTTTACTCTCAAAAAGAATACTAGATATAAAGCAAACCTCGACCTACTTTCTTCTTTTTTTTGCAGAAATACGTATAATTAAATTATTATGCTCTCTGATTGGATCGTAATCCGCTTATTGTATATGTAGTTTTTACAATTCTCCGAATAATATATTTCTAGAATTAGACAGCATAAAAAGATTTAAGTTTTTTTCTCGTCTTTTAAATAAAATTAATACTTTTGCACGCAAACGCCCAAGGTGATTTTGTCGACACGATTTCGATTATTCTTGCCACCGAAAATAAACGCGACGTAGCGTATCATTTTACGTTAGCAAGATGAAGCTGAGCAAAATCGAGTCGAGAAAGATGTCCGCGTTGACAAAAGGATTGCAATAAGATTCAGATGATGTACTTTTATCTCGTATTGTATTGGGATTTTCGCGAATACGGGACGTACCTCGCACTCCTGCACCTTGCCCGCCGCACGGTCACCGCGAGGGTCAAACGACGTTAACACTTCACCGAATTGCTCGGTCGACTGCCCCGCAATTCGCAGGCTGATCTAAAATTGAGATCAAGGATCGACGCGTCGATCGATTCAGACTTGTACTCCCCATGATCGAACTCGCCTTTATTCCAATTGGGCTCGTTTAGCGCTCGCGTACGGTCGTGCCGAATGCATTTGCATTTGAACTTGTACGTTGCGACTTTCGGGATTATACTGTCGCCATCGTAGCTACGGCCACTTTACGGCCTTTTTCGTTCTTGATCGAGAAACGCGGCACTTGAAGTAAAATTTATTTACGCTTTTGATGGCGAGTAAAATTTAACGCGATAGATACTCACTCTTTTCTACATTTTACGACGCGTTTGTTGATTTAATCTTGTGTAGTATTCTGTGACTCATTTTTAAATAAGCTTTTATAATAATGCTGATAAAAATTGAATAAATAATACCGAATTAATAATATAAGAAAAATATCTGATAATGACAGACAATTTTTACTCGCATTACACGATGGATCGAATAAAATCTTTAATAAGATAAAATAAAAAGTAAAGAGATAAATTTCTTTTTATTTCTTGTTTAAATTCTTTACGATTGTATACGTATAAAAACACGGACAGCATCAGCTATAATTTCGATGGTACTTGACCGAGAATCGCGCGGGATCAAGTTTTTCTAAAGCTCGCGCGAGTTTTTCGTCGAAGACGACAAATCCAGAGCAATTAGAGGTGGCCGTTAGTTACGAGGCCGTTTTCACTGAATGGAACACGAAAGAGCTGCTTTAAGCAGCAGTTCATTGAAATCTAGGTTAAC
Source organism: Temnothorax nylanderi (assembly GCF_030848795.1). Lineage (NCBI taxonomy): Eukaryota > Metazoa > Arthropoda > Insecta > Hymenoptera > Formicidae > Temnothorax > Temnothorax nylanderi. Next base: position 442,193 of record NW_027249103.1, on the reverse strand, counting down.
ACCGGTAAATTTATCCTGCCAACTACTCGTTGTTAAATTACTCACTCTTGCTACTGTCCGATACAAGAAGTGGATTTTTATTCTAATCTTTTGAATGTGTATCACTCACACTCGGCGCTTTTTACCGATGGTTAAAAGGCACAATTATCTCACGGCGAGCAAACGTATAAAAAATGTGAGAGATAAAAATTGACGCAAAACAGTTTGTTTAAAAGATAAAAATACCTCTTACGTATATTTCATAATCTTAATAAATTTTTTACAATAACACTCATTCTACATTCTATGAAAATTCTGATATAGCGAAAAATTTATTTCGACTGATAATTAAAGCGTAACTACGACGAATATAATAATTAAATGAAATCATATATTGGATTGTATTATTTGTAGTGATAATTTAATATTTTACGACAGGCATAAAATTACTTTAATTAAAGTAACTTTAATTAAAATGATAGCCGGAAAAGCGATGACACGAGGGAGTTCCATGTTATATTATTGTAATATATTGCAGCATAATAAACTACGAAATAATATAATCAAACGAGATTATAAAGTGAATCGCGCGGGTAAAAGTACTATCATGGCTATCGCCGTGCAGAAATTTCATTCATTATTACGCCCTGCGTTTTATCACCTATATATCCTATAGGTACAATAAAATAGTTCAGTTCCGATGAGATCTATTGAGGTTCATCAGGCAATAGGTTACTCGCTGGCAATCTTAATTTTAATAACGTATTCTCTGAACGACTCGAAAATTTGAGTTTTCTTAATTGCAAAAAAAATCACTATTAATAACAACTGGCAGTTTTACAAGATGTTCCATAAAAATGTTCATAATTGTATAACATTTAACGTTTTGAAAATTAATTGAAGTTGAAGGATCCTAATACGAAAACTAACTCGAGACTCGTGATCGCAACAATTTCCGAGTTATAAGCGATCAAAGTTGGCGTATGTATTGCGTGTCGAGTTTGCACACTCAGACCCAGAACTATACCGTGTATACGTTGCTATTGTCAGTTATTGATTTTGAGTGAATTATTGTGTGCAACAATCACTTATAATCCTTCATAATGCATTTGAAATCTATACGTCGTATTGTACTCGAAGACAACATTGAGCATCTTTTTACTATGAATATAAAAATATTTATACGTAAACTTTGCGTAAAAATCGATTTTTTTATTATGCCTATTTGTCATTTCATTTACATTATATAATAATATCTCCACCTTTCTTATTGTGCCAACGCAACGTATATCCAACCAGACTATTTTAAGACAATGAAACGTTTATTTGGAAAAAAAAATTTATTTTTTATTCCCTGACATCCAATAGACCGATTTTACACATGTCTAATACAATTTTCAAAAATCCATTACTTCAAATTTAAAAGCAGATAATCTACTCACGGATACGATGCATCATCGCCTTCAATGTTTCCCAGGCTTTCTCCTTCTTCTAGCTAATCTAGCTTGTTCTTTCGTTTCTGGTTCTTCATGGTACTCACAAATATTCACTCGCGAAAACACCATTAATTATAAACGTGCGGCCGTTCATGGCACTCTCGATATTAATCACGACTAATATTTTATTGTGATGAAAGAATAAAGTGAAAAAAATGATGGCGGAAGTTACGATTTACTCGACACCCAGGCAGATATTTCTCGCAAATTAATGTTACGGGTGAATTTTGAATTTTTGGGGAGAGTTTTAATGGCAGAGAAATATGAATGTACGAATGTTATGCTAAAGAATTACATACATATTGAAACATGGGCTTAGTTACTGTATTTACTAATTAAACGTATTGGGATATCACTTGATTCAGAGTCGATATGTTACGTATACGCAACGTTTCGTTAATAATTGAAAAATTCAAGAATAATGTCTCGGTATATATAGTTTTAGTTTCACGCTATACAATACGATTAATAAAATCGTGTTAATGATTAAAGAAGACATAAATTATTCGAAAATGTATTATTTATCAAAATTTTATATTACGCGCTTAGTTTATAAATCGTTTGTAAATCTCACGAAATAATGTGGGTACACTCACTATTAATAATAACGGACGATATATCGCGCCTTGTCGTTACTTAAATTTAGCAATCAGCGTGTCTCTTCGCGCTCTCCATCCGAAAATAATAAATAAAAAAAAATTACAATTTAATTGGCGACAAATTGAATTAAACACCGCGAGAGACATCCGAACGTTATTAAAGACATATATGTGTCCATACAAATATCACGGTAGAATAACTACAAAAATCGTTTATTATTTCCAGTCCCTATCGTTGCAATCCGAATTCGAAGTGAATAAGTTGTATAAGATATCTATTTTTTTGAAATAGCGAGTGTCTTGAGTCGTTAATTTGCGGGAGAGGTAATCAGTCATACGCGCGGCACTGATAATTAATCGCTCGATCGTGCTTAGGGAATATCGCGTTCTCGGTGTCTCTTGATACCTGCCGCAACCACGTTCCGAGAGAGAATAACGCTACGGACATACGCATCGGCACGCGCCGTTACCTGCTCGCTCGAGCTTCGCCATGCGAATGACAACACTGTGCGCGGCGTCCTTGCGTACGATAGCACGCGGCGTACGCTATCAAAACAAACACGAAGGCCGTGTGTCCCAACCAGCTAACCCTCGTTACCACGAAATATTTGCGTACGACAAAATAACTGGCTCGTTGAATATTCTGTTCTGTATCGATTTCGATAAACGCGCTACATTATCATATATTTTCGTTTTATGAATTACCATTAGGGTTGTTTAAGACCGCGATCAATTTTGTTGGACTAAAAACGCTTTGTCGAAGTATAATGTAATATCATTATTTGAATTCTAAGCATTCTTTTATTAATTGTTTCTCTTAAGAATAGTTATGTAATATTTATTTGGAGGATAAAATTGATTTCCGTTTTTGGAAAAAAAGGACTTATGTAAATTTATTTATTATTACTTTATTAAATTCTAAAATTATGTTCTAAGAAAAATAAAATTATGTGACTTCAATGAATCAAAAATATAAGATTAAATTCCTGCAAAATGTTTGAAAATTAATCTTATTTCTTTAGTTTACTATACTAAAGAAAATATTATGTAATGGTTACGAGATAATCTGTATATCTCTTTGCCGTTAAGTTTCAATCTAAAATTGCAGAATAAAATTGTTAGAATAAAAAGGAAGTTAATGGAATCTATTACCCTTGCATGATGTCAATAAGACATGAAAGTGATATCACACACGATATACGGATTAAACAGCTTTAATCCAAAGAAGCGGCGACCCCAAGCTTAATTACACTTAATCAGCCGAAATGACGGAATAACGAGTTCATTCGGGGTTCATTCTGCGGCTAAATGCGGTCGTACGCGGTTTTTCATCCTCGAACGGCGACGCCATAATTCAATGTAATTGCCGGAGCTAGTATTCAAGGCACTTCCTTCCTGAATGCTGCGCGAAATAACCGTAAGAAAAATTTATTCGAGTGCAGTAAAGTCGATCTCACGAAAGTCCACGTTCCACTAAAATAAAACTCATCCTAAATCAGAGGCAGATATTTTGAAAATGTCTTGCTCTTTGTATCCTTTATTTTGTAACGCAATTTTGTAAAATAAAGCTTATATATTAGTCATTTTCAAGTTTGTCTTATGATAGCTTCGCCCGAAAATATATTACTTATTTTTTTTCAACTAATGCGACTTTAAAATAAAAACATAATCCAAGATTCTCATAAAAATACCTTTAGAAAAATGTAAAAAATATCGTTGCATTATAAAACTGTCAATTTATCTATCATTCTGTGCACTGACACACGATTCATATATCCTTAGATTTAATTAATATACTTTGCATGCATATATCGAAGAAAAATCACATTCTAAATCTTCCTTTCATTTAGCGTTAAATCTAGAGTCCGAAGTTGTTGAACACAGAAGTTCTGATCACGGCACACGGGCGGTAAGATCAGTTCTTAAGTATCCTTAAGAACCATCGGTACGCGGCATGGAATCGAGCGAGCTTAATAACGGGTGACGTGAGTCGGTCGGTTTACTTGGGGGAAAAAAAAGACCGGGATCCGGGAACTGCCGTTCCCATGGGCGACCACGTCGTCGTTGTCGGAAATCCGAGCAATTAGACGTGCCACGGTGCAAACGTCAGTTACGAAGCCCCGGTCGCGTTGAATCGAGGGGAATGCGGGGGGAATGGGAGGAAGAGCGGGAAATGTTTTAAAGCGAGCTTTATTGAAATCTGGGTTAACACTCGACTAGCTCGACTGTCGGTCGAGTTGTGCAGTCGTTTCGAACCACCGGCACCGTCGCTGCGCTATCATCTCGCCCCCCCCCCGCCTCCTCTCCGATTCCCGAGGGAATAAAAGCCGGTGCGGAGGCTCGACAAATGCCCCACGACTCCCACTCACGCGAGAATGGCGTAATTACCGATGTTGGCAATTAAGCAGCGCACTTTACGTTTCGTGCCTTCGTCGTCAATTAAGCGACTCGGTGCGGCGGGCCACGACCTCATTCATCGAGGAACACTCATTCGCGAGGACACGTTAACGTTTTTGATATATCTCGGGCTCGATAACTTCTTACGAGTCCTCAAGTCGAGATTTATCGACGACTCTTACGTTTGTAAAATCGTGTGAATGAACAAATTTAAGCGGAAATTATTGTAACGAGGAGAACGCAAAGGTAATCGTGAATTACATTTTAATAGGCACGTAACATTATAATATCAATTTTAATTATTTTTATTGTTGTATACGATGCCTATACGGAAACCATAGATAAAACAAAAATCAATCTTTTCATTAAATTTTTAATTTTAGTCAAATTGGAAATAAATAACATTGATTATTCAACTTAAACTGTTTTAAATTTTTTGCATTTTGTTAATAAAATTTTAGTAATAAAATGTACTTTATGTACATAAAATATTTTTAAGTAGTATGTTATAAAGCTTAGAACTTTATATAAAATAAAAACGTGTCACTCAATTATTTGTTGACTTATATACTACAATATTGTTTTTATTACGTCATTAAATTTTTAGTTTTTCCGGATTTATACACGATGTAAAACATACGAGTATTGTACTGTAATATATACCACATATTTGATTGTACTGATTAAATATAAATTATGAAATCGTTCTTATATTCATATATCTGACATTTGGTCAGCTAGACTAGATATAATATAGATAAAACATAGATTTCGTTAAATGAATGACACATTATAAAAGTGACGACAAACCGCCTAAAGCTTTTGAGTCCCCAATAGGTTGCCAAAGTTTTCACGAAAATCCCAACAATACCGTCTCGGGTCACGAACCAGGGTCGCTTCATCAGTCCGGAGAAGTCGATTAATTCAATTAATTCAATCTGGTAATTGCTTCCCATCGATCTTGGCCCTACGAAGTCGGGTTACCTGGCAGTATATACCTGTATATACCACCCATCCGCTTTTTCTCGATTTTCTCACCCATCCTTTCCTTTCCGTCCTTAGCCAAGTGACAGTCGCTTAAGGCTTTACGGCACCAGTTTCAAGAAATGCGCAAGAAAAGAAATAAATCCGATTTTCTTCTTATTCTGCGTCACATTCGCTCGTGGAGAGTTTAATCAAAATACAATACTATTTTTAAAGAACCGAGATTAATTCCAATCAAATTTAAATCGCGGTAACATAATGACAAAGTAATTGAACTTTTTCTTTCACGCAGCGACCTAAGTCACTCGTAAGTCGGTAAAAAATTGATATATATTTATATTCAAGTAAATCTTTTAAAGATCACATGAGCTGATCTAATTTTATATTAGGAAATGTAAATCAATATTTAAAAAGATTATTGAAACATTGAATTTTTCTAAAATAAATTGACAGATCTGCTTGACATAAGTTTCTTCTGGGACATAATCAAAAATTGTGGATTTTCATAGAATAAATAATAGCAAAAAATCATAATATAATAGCAACATTTAATATTTAGAAGCCTATATATAATCTAAAGCGTCTAATGTGACGCTATAGAATGTTATACGTGTTGTCGAATTTTCCGCACAAGCAGGTGTCACGTAATTTCGTATAGTCAGACTTTTAGAATACACCGTGTTTGCATTGCGTTAACTTGCAAATAGCTCGGGAGACATTCGTCCAATTGTTACGGCGCGGGCGCGGCGCCGCGAGCTTCTAATTGCTCATAACGGATCTTGTTTTGCAGCCTGCATTGCTATCGCCAAAACATTGAAACGAGGAAACTTCGGCGAAAACGCGGAGTCGATACGGGCGAGCGAATTTCCTGTTTATGCGAGCTAATCTATTCGAAGTATTATTTTGCGCACGCGCGAAGCTTGTCCCGGCAGTTGTCGCACGAAGGACTCGCAAAGTTGGCAAATATTGAAAACTACCGTTTTTTTTTAAGGCCGCCATCCTTCGCAGGCGTCGTTCCGCACAGATGCCGTTTTGCGAGATGTCATTCTTCGCAGATAAGCAGATATTTTGCCCCTTTTCTTTCGGTTTAATATCGTTTAAATTCATTTAACAAAGTTTATATTGCTAAGAGATCGGAATCAATTTATACGTTACACGAACTTGTACGTTACATTAACTTGTATCATAAATTGACTTTAGTAACATAGATCGTGCATGCAACTTTGTTTATCAACATATATGTGCTCAGTAAAGTGCTGTAGCACTTAATTAAATTACCTTTTCAAACCTCTGCTATAAGTAATTAAAATATTTTCACAATATGTAACTTACCTTATATCTAACTGTATTTGCAAACTCTTTTTTTACTTTTTCTGCTCAATACTGACGTAACACGTGATATGTCACATATCCAAAGTTGGATATACAATTTCCGAGCATTCTTTGTAGAAACAATCCAAACATTACCCACTTCGTAAAAAATTCTTTGGAGATAAGAACATTTTTTTTAGTAGACATAAATAAATAGATCTTTGTTACGCTGGAAAGATAAAAAAAAAGTTGTCGAAGAAAGATTTTTAACGGAAATTTTTCGCACATTGGCAGCTAATTTTTTCAGAATTGTGGCATCGCCGCCATCGTCGTACTTATGAAGTTCGCGCTCTGAAACGTCGAATGCAAGCGACGGCAAGAGAGTTCCTCAGATTATGCTAATAGGACTCTCTCGTCGTGCTCGATAACTAACTGGATCAAAGTTTTCAATTAATAACTTGTCACCGGCGGCGATACCTTACCTTACTCCGAAACTTCGCGCATTACTCCGCGCGTCAAATCGGCCCTCGTTACAGTATTTTCGACAGAAAGGTTCTCGTAGGTAGATCACGCTGCTAATTGGCAGTTCCGCCCATCTCGCTATCGCCCATTCGCAAGTTCGTGTGTTGATATTATAGTTATTACCCGCTTATACTGATTATGCCGAATACTTGCAAAACTATCATTTAGACAAATATATGCAAAAACGATAATTTATTATCGTCATTATGTTATTTATGGTCGCATTAATTTACTTAATATCTGAATATTATTACTATCTCCGGAATTATTTGTGTTTTGGGAGTATGTTGAATGTTAATCCTGATCATTTTATATTCGACAGTAATTTACACGACTATTTTTTTATCACTTAGATATATTTTTTATTATTTAAATGTTTTTCTTTTATTTTATCACAAGTCATAGTTTTAAAGGAAATGCTTCATTTCATTCAAAATATTTCGTAGCTTTTTACAACAACACACGTGAGAATTTGATCCAATTTCTTTCACAGTAAATAAAGCCTCAGGAAAAAAAGATCAAGTTTCACGCGCAATAAAAATATTTTCAATATTTCGCGACTTTTTCAAAAATCTGATTTGATTATCCGATTTTGGTCTCTGGGTATTTTTATCGAGAGAAAAAAAAGCCAGCGTTCAACTTCCGATTTCGAGCTCTCGACTTTTCTTCAACAATTTAATTTAGTCGGTTGCTTACGAATGTATTTCGAGCATGCATTTCGTGCGCGTAACCAACGCCCTCAAGACACTGATTACGAAATCGTTTGCTAAAAATTGCGGTACGAGATCGGGCGGCAGCGTTGCGCATTCGACACACGTAATCGACGGCGGACGGTGGATGCACGGTAAACATGGAACGCGATTCGTTTCAGGATGGAGATATGAAAAAAAATCTACAAAAAAGGAACGGTGCGCGACAGAAAATAGTGTCGCAATCTGAGAGATAATAATCTCTCGCCGCAAGCCTGTGGGAATGGCATGCACAAAAAAATATGATCAAAATATCATTTCTCGCGAAACGGCAGCGTACGATTCCAACACTCGAAGAGTCGAAAACGGACTCGAGAACATCTTCTTCGAAGTGTTTGCAGAGGCATTGAGAATCCCCGCGAGATGCTGTAGATCTTAACAATGGCATGAAGTTTGGAGAATCATTTATATCTACTAATACTCGACCGTCGCACAATTGTAAATTTGAATTGTCTCGCAACTCGGTTAATAGCACTCGATGTCGTAAAGCTATACGAGATTTGTATAAAAAAAAAACTCAACTCGTAAACATTTCAATTCACAAACTTTTTGATCAGTGACGTTTTTTATCTGTTAACTTCTACGATCTATGTTTTCTAAAGCAATTTAAGAATAATTTAAAAATTTCCCAACAACTTTTAACTTCGTCGTGTCGCTATATGAGTTTCAAAGTTATAATTTCATATTCGATTTTGTGCAAAGAATCAAATGGAATAATTGGGATTTACGAATGAGAACACAACAAATTTCCAATGATAAAACTAGTCGCGATAAATAAATATGTAGAAGTATTCATTATTTTATAATAATTATGCGCAAGAAGTGTTAATATTTTATTATTAGGAAATATTAATACGCTATCCCATTTATTCAACGGTTTTAATTTATCATCCTGGATGTCATATATTATAATTATTCTTTCACTAGGCACCGAATTCGATAAATTAAGCGCGATATACTAGAAAACCCGTTCGAATGCGTTAACGAGAGGACGTTTTGATTTCAACGTCGATGGCAAGAGGTAAAAAATTGGAAAAAAAACTTTCTTCTAGAGAATATCGTGCGAGCAAAAATATCGCGTGATTCGACGCGTAATTATTGCACGGTTTTTACAGCGAAATTTGATGTCTTTGTGAATACTTTTTGCCTCGCGCTCGAACGAGCGCGGCACGATATCGGCAGTGAGCATTGTTCGGGGTTTAATTTCGGTATTTGGGTGATGTGCATACACGTGTACAAAACGTGTACTCCAATGTTTTATAAATAATTATTGTAGAAGGTTTCATTGGAATAACTTGCATATGTATACTTAAGTATTTTTATATAACTATAGACTACACAAAAATTTCCTAACTGCAAACACTAAGCATTCAGTAGTACATTATTTTATTATTTCTTCAAATCTTATTATTAATAATAAATAAGTGAATATACGACCGCATGTGATACACAATCAAAATCAAGGGAAACGCTGTTAGACGGTCAGGACTGGATCTTCGTTGTTTAATAATATTATTTAAGGGAATTTTACGTAAAAGTTTCTTCGCCTTAGCAAACCACGCGCCGTTACTATCGGACAAAACGCAGTCTTAACCAAAGCTAGAACGGCACAATATTATTAATAATTGTTTAAGATCATAATTTAACACAAGAGAGTAAGTTTAAACGCCGTTTATGATTTACGCCTGACGATATTGTCTGTAAAGATCGAGGGAAAGAGGGTTTAAGGTGATTCGCGATAATTAAATGGTTCTGGGCACCGCGCCGCGCCGTTCGCGGAACGATGACGAGGACGAAGCAAGTAGCTGGAGACGCGGCAATGTAATCCACGAAAATCCGATTTTCCTCGGCAAGAAGAATGATTTACATAAACCTTTTACCGGAAACGGAGAAACGGAGTTACAGCGAGTTAAGGGAGCGCAAACGAGAAGTTCACGCCGCTGTCATGGGGGGCGAAAGTTGTTATACGAAAATATGAGTGGGGGGAGGAAGGAAGACACGTAACGTCGGGTTGCCGTTGTCGGGTCGCGCATTCGGAAAATAAAAGCGCGGCCGCAAGTGTGACGGACGCCGGGGGAAATTTCATTTTGGACCGACGCTCGCGAGCGTAAACGGATTAATACGAGACAAGTGCTTTTATTACTCGGACGCCGGTTTCGTCGAGCGGCCGTCCCCTCGCCCCTTGCGAACGCGATTAATTTCTCTTGTTGTTCTTCTTGATTACGCCGCCGCGACGAACGAGTAAATGTTACCTACATTCGCGAAACAAGCTCCTCGGATTTGCGACAATGGCAACAACACGCGTAATCGATGTAGTAATACACGACGATAAATTTGACGTAAAATTAGCATTAGAACCGAGTTGACGTTAATAATTCTAAATCGTGATATCATGATACTTTTAATATTTTTGTTTATACTTTTGACATAAATTAATTTGTTACTTTTTGCTATATTTAAGACGTTACTATACTTTATTATATAAAATACTAATTTCATACAAACATTTTATAAAACAAACTTTGGAAATTTAATAGATTTATGTTCAAGAGCTAATATATTGTCATTGCTGTTGTATATTATTAAGTTACATTTTTATTATCGTAATTATTGTTATTATATACATTATTATCTGCACGCTTTGCATGTTTTGATTTCTACATATATTCCGTTCGTTTCCGTATTCGTTTCTCGATGTTTTTTAAGCTGAATCTGCATCGCTTTTATATAGGTATCTCGTATAGCTAAAACGTATTTCCTACGCTTTTTATAGCTCTCGCATCTCTGATTTTTCCTGAAATTTTTCTTAATTCAACGCACATCGTGGGATCTTTACAACAAAGCTTGCTATCCAGCCACCTATTAACCGACTTATAAAAACCGCATTTACATTTTTACGAAAAATTGGAAAAAAGGAAAAAAGCGAAAACCGCCGCGGCAGACCCAATGCGGGTACATCTTCCGCAGAAAAAAGCTATAAAAGCCCGACGTCTTCGCCGGTGAAGTTCGTGACGCAGGCAAACCGCACGCCGAGCATGAATTTTATTTGCGTATATACGGCGCGCGCCTTTTGCACGATGATGAAGAGAATGAACGTGTGGTTTACAGTGGAGCCTCTCTCTCTCTCACTCTCTCGTGAGACGAAGGGATTCAGATAAGATTCTTCACTTAGAAATAAGATATAGCAACGATGAAAGGCGAAAAAGACGTTTGATTCCTCCCACGTGTATATCGACTCGGGAAGAAGCGAACTCTCGAACCAGAAGTCTTCCGTACTTACTTCTACACGGGTGGAAAAATCATTTCCCGGAGTCGCTCGAGGAAAGAATATCGTCGATCGTCTCTGCCAACGTATCAAGTATCTTCGAATATTCTAAACGCATGTACGTTTTCTCAAAAATTACGCAACGAATAAAAATAATTTATTGTACAGCCTTTACCTCTCTATTTTTTTTCCCCCGGCCTCTTCACTAGTTGTACCGTACATTTACTGGCCCTATACCCTGTCGCTGTAAATCTCACTCAGAGAGACCGACTGTGAATTAACTCTTTTGGACGTGAGAGAGAATCATGCGAGTTCCATTCAAAACGGCCGCGCTGTCCCCGATTTCGCTGGTTTGAAAATTTTTTCCATTTTTTACATCGTTAGAAAGTGCATTATTCCGCGCGCCACTGGATGCGCGCGTGCGTTTGACGCATAGATAAACGGGTATCAGGGTGGTCGGTGAAACGCCGTTAATCCTTTGTTTCTCTTTTTTCTTCCCCCTTCTCCCTTTGTCTTTCTCTCTCTCTCTCTCTTTCTCTCTGTCTCTTCTTCCTCTCCTCTCGCTCTTTTTTTGTTCCCAGCAGGTCGATGAAGCGTCGACGAAACACGACGGAGGCGGCGCGGATTATTTTTCCCGATCGGGATCGCGAACTTCGAGAGATCGGACTGCCGGGGTTGAAATCGAATTATCGAAACGAAAATACATTCGTAACCGAGAAATCGCTGCGCACCATCGTCCACCGGCAGTTCGTCGTCCCTCGACGCACATAACTCGCGTCGTCGCGGCGCGAATCGGATCGTTGCTCATGGCACGGCCATCTACCCCTGGCTGAGGGCTCGTAACTTTTTTTTAAAACCCCGTCACCGCCGCTACCGCCGATGGCGGCGGTGCCCATTCGCTCAATGTATGGAATACGCAGAGTCAGAGAGGTAAGGTGCAGGAGAGAATTTATTTACCTCAGCGTGCGCGCCATTTGGACGCCACGGTACCATCGAGTTAGCTTTATAAGTTGTTAAATGCGCGCAACTTGAAACGCACAAGTTCCCGAGGTAAAACCTGGAATAATTCCAGACATTCTGACATTTAGGCGCATCCCGGTGTGCGGCACATTCGTGGGAAGAATGGATCTCGAATTTTTTCTGATTTACTGAGTTCTGAGAGGTGTGTGTGTTTGTGCACCTGGTGCATTTATAAAAGTTCAATCATACGTCAAACCACATCATACAAAAGAGTCATGCCGTGATGTGTAATACATAAATATGAAAACGTGTTTAATTATGAAAAAATAACTTTTGAAAATTTACTTTTGCAAGTATTGCTTTATAAAAGCCGGATTTTGTAAAACAAACTTGCGTAATCCAATATTTCACGTGCACAATGACCTAATATATACTCAAGCTAAAGGGGAGTAGGCACTATATGACGACTTTAATAAACAAGGTATTTAGTAGTTAGAGTATACCGAGTAGGTACTATGTATAGCATGTCGGTTAATACGGGAATATAGAATGTATACATGTATACACAGCGGAGAAAGCAATACAGGTTTACATATAACGCCAGAGTTAAGCTTTGAGTACGCCTGGAATTCTATAGTGTGCGGTGCGCAGCTACATTGTGGACGTAGCCAAGAAAGTACAGCATTTTTGTCATTCACTTCCCTATGAGCGATAAAGTGAAATCTCTAGTGAAATATAGTAAGATACATGATAAAATTTCGCAGTGCCTTGGAGAATTTCTTGACTTCTCCGTGACATTTCGAAGGGACGGACTTTCCCGACGTGCCGTATTCGCACAAACTTTCAACTGTTTTATAAATCTAATTTGAAGATGTTTTTGCATTAGAACTTCTCATCCTCTCCGGTCAAACTAACATAAATGTGTGACGTATGTTATGTGGCTTCAATCGTCATTCTCGAAAAAATTTTTGCATTAGATTTTTTTTTAATTAATGTTTTTTACTCTGTCGATCTTTCTCTACTCAAATATTGCAATGTTTTTCGAAGGTTACAAAAAATATCGTTTATTTTACAAATTATCGATTTATTTCGATTCGTTCCGTTGAGTAAAATAAATTTCTCATGAACTTTACGGTACCTCTTGTAATGCAGTCGTGCATCTACAACACGTGTGGCATCAGTATTAATCAGAAATTAACTTAAATTAAACCTCTTATTTCTTCCAAAAACGCATAAAAAGTGCACTGCCGAGAAACAAAAGAATGTAAACACAACAATTATCCAAATAAAAAAAGTCAATATAAAATTATATCATATTCAATATCATAGGAAATAAAAATTCTATTAATTTACTTCCATTTATATTTTTACTTTAGTGTTTTTCATATAGAAATAGAAAAATAATCCAATCTATTCATGTATGCAATAGAATAGGTAATTTCTCTAAAGATATCCAATACTGCAAACAGACGCAAAGTTTTGCGAGAACTGCCCTTCCGATAATTACACACACGAATGGTTACCATTATTCCACTAGAGTAAAATCGTGTCCTACGTATCGCATTGTTCCCATCGGCGTTCTACATTTATCGAAATAGACATTGCAGCGTAAATTGCGCATAGCATATCAAAGAATTTTTTGAATGTCAATAATAAAGTATAGTTACTAATAAAAAATTACATGGCGTTCTTTTCTTCAAATATTACAGTGTTGAACTCATTCTTTTTTTAAAACAATTTAGATATTCTCTCTCTCTCTCTCTCTCTCTCTCTGTCCTACTACACAGTATTAAAATCAATATTAAATATTTGTCTAATAGTATGTATAGTTTTCGTAATAAATATAGCAATTATATAGCTATTGTTATTTGGAAAGCAATTGTGATATATAATCACAATTCTTAGAAAGTACTAAAAGAACGTTTCTCGTCATTAATGGCAGATCGCCTTTTCTGAAACCGAAACGACAGATCTCGTGCAAGATGAGATAAAGTCGAGGCAATTAATTTCTTCTATTGAGGTAAAGAAGACGACCCTCGTTATAGTACACGATATCTCCTAATTAGTCTAAACGATCCTGCGCTCGAATCGGTATCGGGGTATACTTTGCAAGGAAGTATTGAATCCGATTTCGAGACATGTCTAACAAGCATCATAACTCGGGGCATACCAAGAACGTCTCGTAACGTATAATAATACTCTCTAATGCAATTATACCGACATGTCAATTCAGTATAATGATGAATATCGATACGCACGAATAGATGCGTATCTGATTTATTTAATATAAATTTGAAATACCTCCTATAAAAGTATAACATTTTCTTTCTTTCATACCGCATTACACTTTAATAACAAATTTTTAGAGAAAAAGTAGGAAAACATATTCATCTGTTATTATTATCAACATGGTGGGAAAACATATGTATACATCTGTTATTATTATCAAGATCGTTTAAATAAATAAAAAAGCAATAATTGTGCGTTGTTTTATCTTTCTATATACGGGTTGCCACTTTTATAAATATAAATGTTTTATACTGTACCGCGCGCTCCTCCATTTCCTTGAATACTTTATGTATAACGTACGGTGTGGTCAAGAGTTAAATATGGAAATACTAACTCTAAGTTTTACGCGTATGTTTGATGTTGCCTCGTGTACACACAACTCCAGTGTTTTTTTTTTCAAGTTTTTTTCCCATCATAAATAAGCTCTTGGAACTTTTTAAATGCAATTTATTAAGTTTCTTTATGAGTGTCAAACTTCAAATTCTGTATAATTCAAAAACAACGCATAAATAAATTCCTACGCAATCCTTATCCTTTACATAGAAATAATAGAATATACATATAAAAACTGAAAAAATAAAAACTTTAGACAGACACAATTAAAGTGTGATAAACCTTTCAACCTTTTATAAATATTTTAAGCGGTTAAAACTAAAGTTCGCCACACGTCATAAGTAACTTACATTTAACTCAAACTAACACTATCGTTAGAATCACGATCCCATCGACCAAGCGTTTCTTACGCGAATCCCAGTAGTTTTACTACATTTTAGTTCTGAGTAAGAGTTTATTTGGTTTAATTTTAGAATGTCCACCATTTTAACAGTCGGACGGGTCCTGCAGGATGTTTCTTTGCGCTTCACTAAGCGCCTTAAAACAACGTAATTCGCGTTAGCGCAAATTACGTCGACGACCCTGCAGGAGACTTAATTACCCGCCACGCCAAATAAAACGTGGTCGCAGTTTCGAAAACGGCAACGACGCTCGCTTTAATCTATCTGGATGAGTGCAAATGCCCAGGATATCTTCCGAGTTTATCAAACGACCTAAAATAACAAACTTGCCGGGTAATGCAAGCTACCACCGGTCGCGGCAATTATAACTTGCGATGCACTTTGCGTTGAATAATATCGCTGAAAGTAAGAAATAATAAACATTCGCCATCGCGTTCAAAAAGTCGGATAATGAGCAACGAGATGTATCAACGAGGGAAGATGCGGTGGAATATAGCGCGATGCAATTTCCATGAACTTCGCATTTTATTATCGCAACGCGATATATGGAGGCGTCTGCTGCAGGGAAAGAAACTCGTCAGTTTCCATATAGACCACCTAATAAATGAGAAACGAATCGGAATATTTATTATTTGATATACAAGTAACGAGAAATAAATTTCTTTAAAAGTATAAGTATTTTAAAAAATGTAATAAGAATGATAAAAAGAATATTTTAAATAATAAATTATATGAATTTGTGGTGTGTGTGTGCGTATATGTACATTCCATTAAAAAAATTATTTTGATAACATGATATTAAGCAATAATATGAGAAAAATAATATGAAGATTTTATGCGATTAAAAAATTCTACGATTGACTTCTTAATATCACGATTTTCATGAAAGTTTCCTATACTACAGCGTAAAAAAAATTAAGAACGAGCTAACCCGTCGCCAGAGGCCAAGAGTTCGTGGACCACGGGAAATTGCGTTAGATATGCGGAACAAGTTGCAATTGGAAAAGTTTTGCGGACTCGCAAATCTTCCAAAAACAGCGCGGCAGCCGGTGATGATGAGCGGAAGGCGTGGTAATACGCAAATTGTTAATTTGTGCAGTTGCCGGAGTCATCAACGAGGAAACTCGACGTAAAATGTAGAAAATAAAAAAGTACTTGATAAATAACTTAACATGACAAATTATGTATCAAGCGCCTTTCTTCCCCTTTTGCTACAAAAATCTAAAAAGAGACTAATAAAAGAGTTGGTACTATTCTATTTTATGTATAGGCAAGATATATACATTTTCCTTCTTACGCAAAAATGTTCCGTTCGTAAAAATGCTTTTGAGTATAAAATAGTTTTGCATTAAATACGAATGCTTATTTATTAAAATATTTATTTTATTAAAATATTTTAATAAAATAAATTTTATTAAAATATTTTAAAGGCATGATAAAATATATTATAATATTGCAGATTCGCATGTTTATCCAGTCTTTCGCGAAATTCAAAAAACACAAATTTTAATTTTCTTGACACTCTTTTAATACTAAGTAAAAATTAATTTAGAAGTTTACAAAGTAAGAAAAATAATATATATTTTAAATTTTTAAATTTAAATCAGAAAAATCATTAACGTCTAAGAATTAATCTAATATTACGTACAGCATATATGTGTATGCGCGACCAATATGTGACACTTTTCCGAATAAAAGCCGTTTAATGCAAAGGGTGGAAGTGCTTCTAGCGTTGATTTTCTCCCAAGAGGATGTGCGTGTATCTAAAAGGTGCTCTTCGCGAAAATTTCACGGTATCTGGGCTCTTTCCTCTTACGAGGAAAAGTTACTGGCTGAGAAATTGATGGTACAGTTGCAGCGTGAAAATAAGAAGATGTCGATCGTCTTCGAAAAATCTAGCGAAAATCTCGGAGGAGCTACCTTCTATCTTGGCCAATCGCTTTTCAAACTAGCCAATTCCGATAATTATATTAATCGTTCGAGAAATCAGCGAAGTGATTATCTGTTAGGAAATTGTGAGATTTAGCAAAAGGTTTGTGTATCTCATATATCTCGTCGAAGCGTAAAAACAAAAACACCGTCAAACTCAGTTCTGCTGCACAATACGGAACAACTTGAAACGACTGTGATATTCAGATTGTGCCCAAAAGTTAAATAACGGCTCTGCTATATTGTAATAAAACAAAAACAACAATGTAGTATTGCATTTCTGTTGAAGTGCAATTAAAAATTCGAAGCATTTCTCTGATTTGCTGATGTATTTTACATTCTCTTATAATATATATCATTACTATTTTCTTTTTGTTGTAAATAATCAAATCAATAAAATAAATGGTGCGTATACGCTGTACAAATTATAATATAATGTGATAACATTTGAGAAGAGAAAAAGAATTTCGAAATTCCTGTGTTAAAGAAAAGAAAACGTATGTCGAGTCATGTCAAGCGCTGTCAGTCAAGCGTCCGTGCTGAAAGCAATATGGAACATTATTAGAATACAAATGTTGACATTTTATCTATTTTATAAGATAATAAGGAAAAATAGGAGCGAACATAAGCGTATTAACAAATATAATACACAAACGATTTCAAGACACTGGATATTAGAATTCTTTGTTAAAAATAAATCAATATGTGATGTCTTATAATTGACAATTTCTATATGTGATAGAGATTACCCTGATCTTTATCAGATTATCTTAAATGTTTTGGAGAGTGTCAGAAATCGTCATTGCCATATATGGATCACACATATCGATTAATTGATTCAAATCGAATAAAACTAAAATAAAAGAATCAGGCTCGTATATATGTATCACATGCAGTGAAGGATAAAATAGTATTGCAAACATTTTAGTATTTGTTCTGGATTAGCTTCCATATCAC
This sequence comes from Temnothorax nylanderi, assembly GCF_030848795.1. Classification (NCBI taxonomy): domain Eukaryota; kingdom Metazoa; phylum Arthropoda; class Insecta; order Hymenoptera; family Formicidae; genus Temnothorax; species Temnothorax nylanderi. The sequence goes on along the minus strand of NW_027249103.1, from coordinate 424,022 downwards.
CTCATTCGCGGCGATTCTCCTTTGAGAGTTTTATTTCAATTTCATAACGAATTAAAAATATAAGCGCATGACAGAATGACGAGGTATAAAGCTCTAGTGGTACCTACTATTTAAAACTAGTATATCGCACGCTGCTCTATGAATTTTATAGTCGCCGGACGCTCACTGGACATATAAAAAAAAATCGCAGGCAGGATGTTGGAGCCACCGGTGTGCTTTGGGAATTGTTACGTCAGATCTAGGCCGGAAGTTCGTGAAATATTGCGTGAGGATAAACGCTCTTTTAGCGCGCGACGTTAACTCTCGGATAAAATATTAACTTGTTGGAAAAACGTGACGTAAACACTGCCACGAGTGAACGAGAACGAAATAGCATAGCGATTTGATCGAAAAAAAAGACAAGCGAAGAGATATTTATTTATAACGGCGATATTTTATTGTGCGACGTTCCAGCCCCTCGATTTGTACTTCACAAATCATTGTGTAGCTCTGGCTTCATATCTTCTTGAATTCATATAAGTATACAATTCTTTGCACTTGCAAAACGAATTGAATTGTCTAGATAACAATATATCATCAATTCAAATAAGTATAATTCTTTGCACTTGTAAAATGAATTGGATTGTCTATATAATAATATGATTGGGCCGTTTATATAATATGCCGTAATATACACAATATCTCAGGTCATTACGTTTCATGGATTCTTTAAAAATGTAGTTAATTTTAAATAAATGATTAAAGATGAAAAAATTTTTTAATTATAGAAGACACGCGTTTGTTTAAAATGTCAATTCATCGATATGAATCTATGAGACCTCGAGCTTCAAAACGAATCGATACGTTCATTCGATTTCGTATGAAACCAGAACTCCGCAGGCTGTCTGATTCATACGTTCTTACATCGCAGATCCTTTGATTCCACGTCCTTCATTCCATATCTTTCGGAATCTATTCCCGAATTCACTTCGTAGTCTGCGCGGGATTTGTAGGAATACGATAGAACTTTCCGCACCCGATTCCTGCGCCGGCAGCGAGACGTTCGTGAGGCGGATTGTCGACGAGAATGCGGTCGTTGAGGGATGTCGCGGCGCGCGTCGTGAAAAAATAATTTCTCGAATAACGGAGCCACGACACGTGACACGTGTTCGTACAACGAACAGTTACCCTCCGGTTCGCCGTAAAAAAAAAACACGCTATCGACTCTCGCGCTTGTCCCCCGATTTGGTATTCATGGGAAGGAACATTAAATGTGAGATTTCCAACGTCAACCGCGCAGGTTTGTAGCCATGAAATAACAGACGGGCAACGAGAAACGAGGCGAGGTAAGAAACGAGAACGAAACTGTTGCGCCACTCGAAGGCAGGAACAAACGCAAAGTTCAATACAACTCTCTTCTTCTTCTCTCTCTTTCTCTTTCTCTTTCTCTCTCTCTCTCTCTCTCTCTCTCTCTCTCTCTCTCTCTCTCTCTCTCTCTCTCTCTCGCATTACCTTCTTCTTCTTCTTCTTTTCTTTTCTGCTCGTACTTTTCGCGCTCGAACTAGCTTTTCTCTCGAACCCTCGCCGTAACGCTCTGTGAGCGTTGATTCGACGACGGTAACGACCGGGTACACACATTACATTCAATCAACCTGATCGAGCCACCGCGATAACTACTGCGTACACACGTTAGTTCCAATTTAATTCTGCCAATGCGCACATCAGCCCCGATATTGTGGCACAATTATGCGTCGATTGACGGGTAAGAAGCGAGGCGCGGGCTGCCGCGATCTTCGTGTAATTAACCGACGTAATTAGGTCGGCGATTAGTGAGACCATGGAGATTTTCGGCCGCGCAATCGTTTGCAAGCTGCGACCACCGTTTTCCGACAAATGTGTAATGTGGCAGTCGATATGGTATTGCCATACCGCAAATCTTCTGATGGAAATCAGCTTGGTTCGCGAAACCGCCCATTCGTTTGATTCACGACAACTTGTTCGATAAATGCTTTGAATTCTAATGATATTCGCTTTGACTTCTGATAGCGTCACGCGTTATACGATTATAGTTTCTATGCATATTACATGATTACAAATTAGAACAGAGAGAATTTCCGGATATTATATATAAAAATTAAACATATTTTAAATGAAACAGATCGAAATCATATTGTTACTCTTTTCACGTAGCCTCGTTTACTATTTCATTTTCGAACTATAGTCACTTTTAATCTTAGAAATTGAATAAATATATAAACCCAATATATACTATTATTTCACCCCAGAGATAGCATCTACAGATCTCCTTCATATCCGAAGTTTTCTATTTTTCGTGAAGAGTTTATAAAATATAAATAGATATGGAGAAAAAGGGGAGGGGTGAGGTTTTGTGGCTGTCAATACATCGAAATGCAATATATATAAGTTTACAGAACTATTGTCATTCCTTTTATCTGTGGATCTCCTAACGAAATTGGAATCGATTTTCTTTAAAAAAGATGTCACGTACTCAATAACTCTTGAAAATTCTACGAATAAAAATAAAATAACTTCTATAATAACCGTAAACTACTTTCAAGATCGTAATAAACGATGACGAGACCTTATTCTTCAATTAATCTCAAACATCGCTATCTCAATAGAATATTAATTAAAATTTTAACGTGGGATATTAAATATTCAATATTAAAAATTCGTAAGAAAACGTATTGTGCGTAGTGGGTTCAGAAATAATATAAATTTAAGCATTATTGAATAAAGTTATGCACCAACTATTTATGACAAATTGATCAAACTTATCTGCTAGACTCGAAAAGTGGTGATAATAATTTTACGACCACCGTTAAATTGTGTGCACAATACAGAAGAAATTGGTGCTTCATGTTACTATAGCAGGCATCGTAATACTATCCTTTTTTCCCCCTGTAAATGTAGGGTAGATGTACCAAAAGAAGGTCGTCGTCGTTTCGTGACGACGACAATCGTCAATTTACGACGAGTTGTTAACGACGAGCGTACGTGCTGCAGCTGTGTATACTGCACCTCGGCAAGTACCTCCTGATTGTTTACAATTAATTTGGCTCGTGTCACACTCATTGCGTGTCTTATACAGACACGCACGTGAGCAAATGGTATTTTAGTACTGATACCGGCTATTACCTCGCAACACATATCCTTAATTTGTTTACTACGTCCGCTACTTGTTATTTGTGTCATTTTTATTGTCTATTTAACCATAAAACGCAACTGTTGTCACAAGCATATAATATCAACAAGCATATAATATAAAATGCATTAACTACGTCTTAGCTTAATTATTCGTCTCAAGTGTTTCGAAAGCAGATCAGCCAAACGGCAAAAACGATAATCGTAAGATTTCACGGCAATCAGAAGACCTGACGGGTAACAGAAGCTGCGGGATCAAGTCAAAGTGATTTCACGAGAAGCTAAAAGGGAGATGCTGGCAGAAAAGGCGGCAGGCGTGTAGGAGGGAAATGGGGAACACTTACCGCGATCGGATCGAACGAATCTTTTCAAGCGGTTCGAGTCGGCAGACCTAACCCGACTCTGGAGGATTTACGCGAGATCCGTCGATGAGAAGGTAAAAGAGTGGCAAGGTGAGCATCGCGCGAATGGAGGTGAAAAGGAATCGAGAAATGGAGAAAGGTGAAGAAGAAACGGAGAAAGGAAGAGCGACAAGAACATGATTGGAAGCAAGGACGGAAGGACGAAAAGGCAGAAAGAGAGAGAGAGAGGGGGGGGGGAGAGAGAGGGGGGGAGAGAGAGAGAGAGAGAGAGAGAGAGAGAGAGAGAGAGAGAGAGAGAGAGAGAGAGAGAGAGAGAGAGAGAGAGAGAGAGAGAGAGAGAGAGAGAGAGAGAGAGAGAGAGAGAGAGAGAGAGAGAGAGAGAGAGAGAGAGAGAGAGAGAGAGAGAGAGAGAGAGAGAGAGAAAGAGCGGAAAAAAGAAAGGGGATGAAAGGATGAGAGCAAGTGTAGCAAGATAAGAAAGACTGACTGGTTCTCAGTTTGCGCTATTTTCTTGTCGTCGGTCCCTAGGAGAGAATAAAAGTTAAGAGAGGCGCGGAACCAATTTCCCAAAGGTACGACGGATCCGAAAAGCAGTCTTCTCGCGGACGCACGCGTCTACGCAGCTCGATATTCAGCACAGTTTCTAAACAGCTTTTCACATAATGAAATTTATCGATAAACGTGTGGCTCTCTTGTTTCATAAGTGTTGTAAAATTATTGTAAAATATAATCAGGTATAATAGTGCTATCGCATATAACTCTACAATGAAATATAAAGACCCAATTAACGAAGATCCTAAAACTATTATAATGTTTATTATTGCTCTATTTTGTTTATACATATAAAAGACTGCCAGATTTATTGATTTCATCTTACGTTTATTTCGTATTTTACGTTTTGCGAAATACGATATCGCACGCTCAAAACAGCTGGCAAAGTATTCGTAAATGTTCCAAAGTATTCGTATAAATATTCGCAATCTCGAAAAATTTTCCAAGTAATTTTATGTTTTAGGATCCTAAGCGGAGTGATATCCGGAAATTGTACGAGACTGCGCGTCCCTCCAAAATCGATGGAATCTTGGGACTCGCTCCGATTTCCCACGATCTTCCCACGACGCGAACGGTAAAAAAAAAACGAAATCAAGGAGGCAGCCGACGGATGCAGAAAGCGATCTCTAGGAAAGGGAAAATGGAGAGACGGAGACAACACGGTCTGACAGCGCTGGGTGGATGAAAGCCAGTATTAAGTTAATAAGACTCCGCGACGCCCATCGAGAAGGATGAGTTCTAATTAGATAATTTAATAACACAAAACGAATCGATCGGGTGCGGCAAAGCCTGGGAAAAATAGGGGGGAAAAAGGAAATGCTCCGAGGCATTGCACCAGCAGCTCTCAATCAATTGGAATTTGTCACGTCTTGGTAAACAATTATTGAAAATAGTCGGAAAATTTTGTGCTTATCCAAATATACCGTATATAAAAGTATAATAACAATCGAGGAGTATACAAGAAGGCATTTTATATTAAAACTGAAACGGTAATGAGCACATAAGTAAGTAAAAATCTTGCTTTCAAGTTTTTATTATTTCTTAATATGCAAAGTTGAAGTCAATTACAATCCTTGCAGTGGCTTCCTTCTTTCACAAGTATATCTACTTTAAAATGAAATAAAGCTTTAAATGCACGTGCGCATAGTTCTCAAAATTTTATTTCACATGTCCTTCCGTCACTGCCTAATATAATACTTTAAATAATAATTAAAGATTTTATTTTCAGAGTAAGAGAAATATGTTATTAAAAAATTTAAAAAATAGAATACATTCATATGAAGAAAGATTGTTGGAGTTAAATATGATAGCACAAAAGTGTTGTATAAAACATTATTTCTGTATCATGCTTCAGTTGTTACAAAATGTTCCGTTTCACAATTGTACCATATATATTTTCACAGCGTTATTTCAATCTTAGTAGAAAGGACTTTCCTTAATCGAATCGACGCGGTATGACCGTAATCGCGTTACAGTCACAATGGACATCATCATTTAAGAGCGACTCGCGGAAAACTCGTTTTGCCAAGAAACCGCGGACTTTCTACGAACAAATAATGCGATCTGTTTCCTAACTCGCGGAGCACTTTCCCCGATCATCGTCGTGCGAATTCTCAAAAGTTGGATCAGAATTGATCCGATCGCAGGTAAGTGTTCTCCGCTGCCGAAATTACTCGTTCCTAGCTTCTATGGAAATTTCCCGATTACCGTGGAGAATGTCGCGCGACAGTCTTTCCCCTCCGCCCCTTTCAACGAAAGCTTCTTCCTTCGCAGCTCCATCGTCTCCCGGTTTTATCGACAGGCTTCGTGTAATTCCACCGAACGATCGCTTTGACGCGAAGCTTTAATGCAGACTTGACGAGGCGAACCTCGCCGGAAAAAAAATATGTTCTTAAAGAGCCATGGGAGAGGTTTTTTCCTCGTATAGCTAAGGGAAACGTTGAAATTCAATAAAAACGCGAATCTACGATAGAAAGTAGAATAAATATCATTTGTCAAGAGACTAAGAAAATTAATTTTTCGCGGATAATATAAAAATTTATTTTAAAGAGTTTGTAAGCAGAACAAATTTAGTAAAAAATTAAAACATATTACGAAAATGTAATTTTATCTTGCAATATGTTTTATGTTATGTTTGCTTCGTGTAAAAATATATTAGACTATTAACCAGTTAAACTTTTATGTAAAGCTTACAATTTTAAATTGCAGAAAATATTAAAAAACATCTAGCATGAACATATATCAAACAATGAAATTATATGTGAGAACATTAAGTATAAAAATATTTAGATACAGAAATGAATTATCAATACAATTATAAATCGTATGATTTATAAACCTTATTTTATCCACTATGGAATATTATTACAAAAGCTAAGGATTGAATTAATTTTCGTAATGGTTCTTGCAAAAAAAAAACGCCGTAAATTAGATTTCAAAATTGCAAACAACGTGATGTATAACTACACGCTCCTATCATCGGTAACTGTAAAACCTGATAACAATTATTTCTGGCGAGATGAAAATTAATCATCTTTGTAATATAGACGAATATGCACACGTTGCGCACACCCCAATTCACTACTTCCATCAGCAAAAATGGAACTAACCGGTCCGACCGAATTGCGAAGTTGTGTGTTAGCGTGACTCGTTGTGCTGTGATTAAAACCGGAAGAGAGATTTAATTCGCTCGAAATTCACCGCAAAATCTCTCTCCCACTTCACCAACGACTCGCGTACCGATCTACAGCAAAACCGCAAAAACGTCGACGATCGTGGTGTACGAAACTTCGTAATGAACGTGAGCCAGATGTTCCCGGAACGAGTCGGAATTATCCCCGGACTTTTCTGGACGACCTTCGAGAGAAAGAGGCAGAGAAGAGGAGTGCTCAATCAGAATTTTTCTATGTACTTTACACCGTGTAACAAGACCTACCAAATGCAGGAAGAGAAATCAGGCTGACGAATTCACAAACAAAAATGTTAAATGATTCATTGAAAAATCCCCCCGAAAGCGCATTAAAGAGCAGTAACAAAGAGGACAGAATGCGGAGTATCTATAAATTTTACTTTTACTTCGTCAGTTTTGTAATCCCTGGAAGTCACAACTCTCGATCAAATAAATTTATCTCCTCAAAATTGTATGAAAACTTATTCTGGGTTATAACGCCAGATATAAACTATCCTACTAACTATATTCTCATGTACCCGTAATTTACATTTATAATAAAAACATACAACCGTAATACAATACAGTGCTGAGTAGCCCAGGTGGACCCGGGTAAAAAAAAATGTTAAACGACAACGTAAAACTTTCAAGGTAACAAAACGTCAGGGCAAGCAGGCGAGAAACCATGATTTACGAAAGAACGTATTTTTATTCTGGGAACACACATACGAATCGCGCGCACATTCTGGGTCCGTCCAAGGCGTAGACCACTTTGTTACCCCCTAACTCCGTAAACCAGGCTTTTAAACAGTGAAATGCTGCGTTTGCAAACGCTCACGTAGTTATACATGGAATTTTTTAATGAAACTTTGTTCATTTTATTTCAGCAGAGCAAAATCGTTCACTGAAATTTGTATATATTATACAACGTTCGCGCGAGTGGCCTTTCAAACAAGCGTGCTGTGATCCGCGAATAATTATTGAATTGAATAACTATCTATTTACTATTAAATAACAATTTAATTGTCTATAATTCAATAATCCGCCTACACGGCTACAGAAAGTTCAGTGTTTGTGAAATGATGTTTGTTATTGACAGTCAGTATATTGAATATTGAAATAATTAATTTACAATTAGTTATAAAATTGATATAAACCTAAAAGTTCTAATAAATATATATAAGAAAAGTCATAATTACATTAAAAGAGTTAATGATAAACGTATTGCGTACCCTACTTCTTGACTTTTTGTTCCTTTAATACGCGACTGATAAACTTCAAGTAAATTACTGCAATACATAAAGCAATTGCCGCGATGGCAGCACAATAGACGGTAATTTATCTCGACACATTTACTCGTGTTGTTCATAATTATATCGCCAGCCACTCGTTATACGACGCGCACACAATACGCGAGAGGACATTAACCACCGAACATACCCACTTAGAACGTTCGTTTCAGGTCTTTTGATATTGGGGCACTCAGATTCTACGCCCCTAATTAAGGGGACCTGCACTTTCATTATGAATAAAACGTAGCAAATATGTTTCAGAATAAATTAGCAAAAATTATTTGTCTAATCAAATAATATAATTATCTTTCAATCAAAAATGTTCGATTCTGCTTAGTTTTATTTAACAATTCTACGATTTTTTTAAATTAAAAACAATCGGTATAAATATGTAAAAACTAAACAAAAAATTTTTTTAATCGATACTTATATTTGGAAAGCACCTTTGTCCAGAAATAGAAATGTAATTCGATTTAATATAAATTTTTTTTCACGCAGCATGCTACAATAATTAATTTTACAAAATAACACGATTTAATCTTTTTTTAAATATAATTAATTACATCTAATTTGTATATTTTATAAAATAAAAATAAAATTTACAAAGTTATTGTCTGTAAAAATTGTGCAATAAAAGCAAACAGCTTCGCTTGCGTTAATAACGAGATTATATATCTTTCTGTTTTAATATATTCTTGAATAGCGCATTAAGGAAATATACTCGGCAATATCCATGAAATAAATTACTCGCAAATATTCTAAAGCATGTAACGTTAGAAGATATTTCAGGACTTATTTGGAGTCGCGATGTAGTTTTTCCTGCTTCCGGTACTTATCCTAATGCCCGATACTGTCATTAGTTGTTTCATCCAAAAAAAGCGTACGACTCCACGAAGCGCTCGAGACTCGATATTTTCGTTTTAATGGCCATACCAACTTCGACGGCCATTTCAGAATTATTTTGCATGCGTTCGGCCGCCACCCCGTGAATATCCTCGGGATCATGGTCGGATAATGGTCGGTGATATGCAACTACGTTACACAAAGAATTCCTGCCAGAACAAGAGTTTTTGTCCGGGAATCGACGTGTAATGGAGGAAATGCAAATTTAATGGATGACTTTCAATCGGCGCGCATAAATCGCACAAGATCTCTCGTAAACGAAGAGCTTCATTTCCTCAGGCATTCGTAAAATTCCTGAAGATTCATAAATGGCTAGCATGGCCATACCATCTTAATTAGCAAACCTAGCGATACCAAAATATAAAATAAGAGGAAGAAAATTTACGTTTAATTTAACATTTATCATGCGCTGCAATTAGATGATTTGCAAATTTAAGTTGCACTACCATTTACGAGTTCAGATATTTGATTCTTCGACATACCGACTTTTACTGTTTTATTGTATATATAATTTAACAATGCATGCATGGCTTTAGGTATTTAACGCAATATATGATTCTGTTATCTTTAACTTGTTTTTCTTCTTAGTTAATTATACTTCTTCCTTTGAAGCCATAATTCTCTCACATAAATATACTTTATTGCAACTAACTTTTTTATGGAGAATCTTTCTACATGCGATATCGACGATAAGAGATCCCAATGAGAATTTATGATCGTCCATAATCCCGAGTCCCGACACTACTGTAATCGTTAATAGCGAAATCTTGTCACGTTACTTGTTATTGCTGCTCTGTTATCAAAATGCAACCTATAAAATTAAATGCTACTGTCGTTGTCAAAAATTACAATAGTTCTTTTAATATTATAATGACAAATATAAGTAAAATATTATAAAATTCAAAATAAAAAAATATAATATTACTTATATTCGATAAATTTATATGAAGTAGTGATAAAATAAAACCATGTAAATTAACAACAAAAGAATTTAAAGAATATCATGATTTGCATGTCAAAGAAATAAAATAATATCGTGTAAAAATATTTATATTGCAAATTATATTTAATTATTAAAAACGTAAATTTATCATACTTGGATTTCTGTATTATAACTGGGTTTAAAAATTTTAATGTGTTGTTTAAATAATGCGAGTGTAATTATTAGCAAATTGTTTTCTTGCAATCGGCACATCTAAAAAATTTCTATCAATAATTTAATTTATATCGACAAACTGACAAAAAATTATTCCGCCCATTATTTAATCGAGAATATTACCCTTTGCCGTCGTTGCTACTATCTAGTATCTAGTTTACAAATTTCTTTTCACAAATGGAATTATTATCCAATAACAATTGCGACAAATGAATAAAATAGCTCTAGTAATTTTGTCATTATACATATTTTTCGTCTCTTCGTCGACGTATTTGACTTGAAAATTACTTCGCCTCATGACGTCGATTATTCGAAATACGAAAAACGAAAGAAAAGAAAGGAATCGCATCCAATTACTCAAACTGCACCGATTGTCGGTCGGTGAGACAACTCAAGCGAGAACCTCGAGGACACAAGGGCTCTCTCTCTCTCTCTCTCTCTCTCTCTCTCTCTCTCTCTCTCTCTCTCTCTCTCTCTCTCCTCTCTCTCTCTCTCTCTCTCTCTCTCTCTCTTGACTGTTGCCTAGCTGTAGATGACAGTTTCCTCGGGAGACCTCGCCCCAATATATCACGTCGTCCTTTAACCTCGAATAATTGTACGACTCCCGCGTTCCCTTCTACCCTTCTCGTAGTCGCTTTCGAAATACCTGCAGGTATCCTGAGACGTAAAATAATTCATTTGCGAGCGTGTGCGACACGCTCGAGTAGACGGTTCTGATATCGTTACGCAGTCGGAAAACACATTCGAAACGTTGCCAAAGCAAGTCTGTTTACCCGCGGAATAATCTTGGAAATTCTACTGACTTGATACTACCGACGCGGCGACGCTTACAAATTGTAGCGATAATGGAAAATCATAATAATTACATATCTTATCTATGACGGTAATGAGCTTGGATGATACTTATATTCTTTACATACTAACATTGTGAACATTAATTGCAAATAACAATTTATATCGCTGTTTGCAAGTACGCGTGGCTTTTTTTATGCATGCTTCACAGTATTATCATAAAAAATGCAATTTCTTTGCAAATAATAAATAAATACTTTGCACTTCTCTAACATTAAGTTCCACTGGCATTAACATAATGCAAAATAAGCAATTATAAGCATTGTATAAGAATTGCATAACAACCAAACAAGCATTAGTATTTCTACAAAAAAAAATTACAGAGAAAAAAGAAACCTCATAACTAGCGGGAGTTACGGAGAAAAGAAATTTCATGCATATATGTACAAATGCTGGAAAATGTTAACGTTCCTTTTAATTAAGACCTGTTTACTGTCGGACGGCTCGCAGTGAGCAACTCGAGCATCTTTTCTAAAAAAAAAAGTAAGTCATACAAACGCATATTCAAACGTAAATGCATATGGCATACTCTTACAAACAGAATATGGTTTCGCGTGGTACACTTTGAGTTGAAGTTAATGCCAGCGGTGAAATAGAAAATTAGAAACTTTGACTGCAATTTCAGCGTTTTAAAATTTAGGGAAAAAATTATAACATGCTGTGTTAATTTTAGTTACACACGTATAAAAAAGTTAGATTCTAAAGATTATTATTATTTTAAAATGTTTAATTAAGAATTTTGTTTCTTGAAAAATGAATTAGACAATTTAGCAGAACGGAAAGAATTGTTATCTCGTTATGTAAGAAACATTCTTTTTATATGAGCAATGCTCCGTGAACATTTTGCTACTTCGAGACTTTTTCGCGATCTTATAACGATCCATGTGTTATTTTATCTGTAACAAATGCTGACACTGAATTATGTAGATACTCAAAGGCGGCCGATAATCCAGAAGTGGTGGCAAATGCCAAAGGGCGCCATTAAGCAGCGCACAAAACTTTTCGCAAGATGAAAAGGCATGTTGAATCGACGTCCGCCCTTCCGAAACTCGATTCAAAGTTGCTTTAACACGGTTTATAGGCAAAGTCTACCAGTTACCAAAGCACTGCTATATTCTACGAATAATAAATAAAGCATTAATATTGTCGATAGTTTTTATATGATAATTCCCATTCGGATACAACGTAATGTTCGAAATTCACTTAACACTCGAATTATGATTTAGCAAGAATCTATGGACTCGCAGTAAAATTAATTCTCAGAGGCATAGCTATTTCCGCAAATTATATACGTTTAATGTAGGTACTTTGAATTATCGCCTTTGCGTTATCGAGTTTCTAAATTTGTGTGCGTAAACGCAGATTAAATTCATTTTATGTTATTTCTACAAATCCTTCGTATTGAGTCACTTCGCTGATTAATATAAAATTGAAAACGTTGTAAATAAATATAAACGCGTATCATCTTTATAAAAAGATAACATTTCCAATATAAATAATTAAAGTATTCCCTCTAATAATAATAGATATTTTCAAAATCTCACAATTTTGGTAACATTTCTAAGTTTAATGTATTTTATTTTATTCTGGACTATGAGATTATGTAATAATTTTATTTTGCATATACTAATTAGTGACTTTTTTCATTTTCATACCTTTAAAAGCTGTAGTTTGAAATTAGAAAATATGCCACATTCAAACCTTGGTGCCACCCTTGTTATCATCTTTATTCTTATTATAGTACTGTATAAGCTTATTTTCTCTTTAGGATTTAATAAACGTGATGACTCGTGGCCGAAGAAATACGACACAAAAAAGAGGACGAACTTTGTTATCTGTCAACCAGTTTCTTCCAATTCTAGCTTACGCCCCCTCTCCATTTCGGCCGTCGCCGATTTTTCGGCGTCCCCTTTTTACGTGTTTTTCCGCAACGGCGTCTCGTCAACGTCGCGAACTTCCGATGCGGCGGTGGGCGAGCCTCCATCCTTTCCTTTCTCTTCTCCGCTTCGACCCTTTTGTCACAAACTTTCGAGAGTCACCCGAAGGGAGGTGGCGTGAGCGCGAATCAAGTGTCAAATATTTTGGAAATGTAAACAGGTGGAAAGTCCATCCGTTCCCGTTTCGGAGCACGAATCTGCCATTTTCTCTCCGTTTTTCTGCGAGTCGAAAGTTCCGCGGTCTTAATCGCGAAATGCCTTGACCCGGCAGTACGAAAAGGACGAGAGCTAAGTTGACACTCAGCAATGAGTAAAATTTCTCTTTGCACTATCCGAGCGACAAATCCGTGCCATCTGGATTTTCACGGAAATGTCCCGAAACTCCCGAGTTTAAACATACTGACAGATTTTTCTATAATGGCGACATTTATCACTTTGTTCTATCACATAAAAATGTTAAACGAGATAAGTGAATAGAATAAAATAGAATAGATAATATTAGATATCAATAGATGAGATAGTAGTATAATCACAATTATGTTATAATAATAAAACTAATTTTTATTAATTTTAATGATAATCGATGTTTTCAAGTTTTATATTATTTTAAAACATAACTCAATGCTATATGTCAAAATAATATGTAAGATTTTATAAGAATAATTGCCAATTATTGTTCCTTATGTATGATGATCGACATTTTGATTTGTGAATAGTATTGTAATTGTACACTCAAATTGATTATGCAATTCGTGATACTGATCTACGCAAAGAATGTAAACAAAAGTTAAAATTATCGACCATATTGACGTCGTAATTATTGGGGATTCATGTTTCGCAAGCTATAAGTGAATTATGTAAATTAAGTGAGCTACAGAGCACGCTCTCCGTCCTCTGAAAATGGCCGCGTGAAATAAGCGATTATTCAGGAATTACCCCGATAATTTATGACCGCGCAATGAACATACATGTCGAATGTGTGATGGACGTTCAATAGTTCCACAGAAATGGCTCTTGTCCGCTTTCTGTTCGACGTTCTGAAGATATTTGACCCTTTTATGAAAGTAGCGCGATTCGGAAAACCTCTTATAGGAGTCTTGTCATTGCCACTTTACTTTGTCGGCTTTTATTTGGCCAACAACATCAGTTAATTACACAATGTTAAATCATATAAAAATATATTAAATATGACATCTTATACATTTTTATATTATTATGTGAGATACGTTTATTTTATTTTACAATATAACACATATAATTTAATATTTTTTCATATAAATATAATGATCTACATCTTTAAAGAAATTGTGTTCTTTTTTCGATCACTTTGGTTAAACAACGTCTTTGTTTAAAAAAGTCAAACGTTGAAATTTCTAAATTTCTATAAAGAGAATGTAACGTTCCATCTGTTTTCGTAGAATTTCATCTAATTAATAGCTCTTCAATATGCAATCCAGCCTTCTGTAAGAGCTCATCGAACCTAAAATCGCGACACTATATCAAATTTGAGGCAAATCACCGTTACTGTAACGTCAGTTACGACGCAGTAACGACGGCGTCATAACGCGCGAGGGCGGCTAAAGATAGCGGCGTTTCCGACACACCGAGCGTTTGCCTGTTGGAGCTTTCTCGCGAATTCTGCGCGTCGATAATTGAAGGTGAAGTCTAAGCGCATCACATGATCGCACCGGCAACCTATATATCCTACATACCCTATGTGGCAATTAACACCACGTCGAAGCAAACGCGTCCGTTGAACAGTTCTGCAGCCAGCTTCGAATGGATATACCACGACACGCATATATCCACTACAAAATTGCGCATTTTACAGCTCGTGAAAGCGCTAATAAATTGACCACGCAATGCGCACGTCGTAAGGGCTAATTTCGAATTGTTCTACCATTTGATTTAACATTCCTCGTGCATTGACCTCTGACATGGTCCTTCCTATCCAATGATAAAACTGAACACGCGTTTAGTATTAAAAAAAGATATAAATTAACGTGCAATTTATCAATTTATAAGTCATGTATCTCCTTTGTGATAAACATTTCAAATATATTTTTTCATAATTTATATATAAATCTGTTTTTGATCTTGAAATAATCATAATTCCATTGCTGTAAAACTGGATCCTTTTAACATAAGTGTTTGGCAAATTATTTTCTAAAATTATATCATTAATGTACATAAACGCATTTAGGAATTCGTAACGCATTCGACGCGCCGTGAATAAAAATTTAATGGACATCTGCCGTTTATCTTGAAATTCAAAATTTATCCAATAATAGCATGACCGAAAGTGCAGCCAGATTTGACTAAAGTATAAGAAAACACGGGACTATGGGGCTATTAACGCACCATTTTGCATTATACGACGTCGTGGCTGCGACGGAGGTAATTTGGTACAAGAAAATATTTATCGGCTAACAAGTTTACCTGGAATAAATCTAGAGGAAGGCCGCTGCTGGCGAACGGCGGGGAAAAGCAGCGTGATGCGAAAAGGGCGAGGAGGATTAAGTTTTCCCGGTGCCTAAGTTCACGAGCCGAGCCAACATAAAGAAAGCGAAAGAGAGAGAGAGAGAGAGAGAGAGAGAGAGAGAGAGAGAGAGAGAGAGAGAGAGAGAGAGAGAGAGAGAGAGAGAGAGAGAAAGGCAGAACAAGAGGCGTTCGTGCGGGACAGCGGAAAAAACGAGCAGCCCGAGAGGTAAACGGTGCAAATTAAGCGCGGCGCGCGGGAATGCAGTTTTCCTTTCCCGGCACGGCCGGCGCCGGCATTAGCGCCGCCTCTGAGCTTAACGATCGCCCCGACCGAAAGAAAATGCCGAAAACTTCCGCTCTTCTTCTCAGGACGATCTCTTGCCTTTTTACGAGCGGCAGCTGTCGTAAATCGATTTCGCGGCTCGGTCGCGGCTAAGCTTGTCCCGACATGCTATAAAGGTGGCGATATGTCGCGCTATTAACGCGGTCGAAAAAGTTGTGGAGAAGAATATTTTGTCGCGCGGTAGATACTTCCCTATTGAGAGCGAATTTAATTATTTTCTTTCACGGAAACGTGACATACCTATACACCATTGAGCATTTCGTAATACGAATGATAAGTAATTGTCACAAGAACAGTTACATATAACCGTTTTTATAAAAATAACTAGTAAAAATAGATGGTACCTTGGGGTATTTTTTTACTTCTTACAATTAGTAATTTGATAGTTATTTTAAAAAATGAATTCATATTGCTTGCTATTGCAGATATCGTTAAAAAATGGATGATGTAGTGACCGAAACAAATGTGTTTTATTAAAAGTAAAACATGATTGAGTGCATGTTCCGTAAAACAGGAACCTCGCGGGACATAAAACGAATTTTCATCGATGTTTACCCGAAATCGAGTTTCGAAATCCGCGTGTCTAACAGAATAATTAAAAAAACGGAGCAGAGCGAACGACAACTAAAAGCGACGTTGATGCCTCGCGGCGAGTTAAATGTTCTGTCGCACTATTACGAGATTACGCAAGATGCGAAACATCAATTTAATTGATTGCGACATAAATTCGTCAAAACGCGCGTATATGCTCACGCTAGAATGCAGCAACGTCGCCTCCTCTCTCGCTTAAAATGTTTCGTGTTCTCCGTTACATATCGAAAACATTTCGACGTCGATTTATTCGCTGTCAACCTGCCAGCACGATTGTCCCGTATCGTAATGCCTAAAAGTATCGTTCCGTTTCTAGCAGTCTCGAAAACGGCGCATGGAAAATTTGCGAGGCTATTTCGCGCACAAATTTTATTACGAAACGGGCAAACAATTTGCTCATTTAAAACGCCAAACTGCCTGTCACGACTGGTGGCAGATAATGGTTAATGCTGTCCTATCAAATCCCGCGACGCTCTATGTTTATGTGATTTTTGCCGTGTAAGTGTGAAGAAGAAAGATAATCATTACAATCCTGGGAAAACATGTATAATATTTTTGTAATAGCTATATACCTATTGGATATATATAGAAACACGCTATTCTAAATTTTAACAAACAGTTTTTTTACTCGGATTGGTATCAAATTACTCCTTAATCTAATTATTGCGAGTTAATTGAAAGAGAATTAGAAACATGAATTTGAGAAAATCTAAAAAAGATTATGCTATAACATAATTGCGAAATCGTGTTAATATCACATTTTCCATTCGATTATAATACGCTAAAAGCATTTTATTTATATCAATTTTTGATGATCTCAAATTGTATTTTTATAAAAATATACCGTTGTGCTAAATTTCTGTTTTAGTACCGAAAAGGTACATAATGCATGAAAGTTGCAAATGTTTCGCCGTGTGTTGTAGCTTTAAAAATACATGGCAAGAATGAAACTCGAGTAGTTGAGTCGAGCTTTTACGTGCTCTTGCCTTAACTTAGCGAAAACCTAAAGTTAGTTAGAATTCTTAACTTAGCAAAATGAAGAACGTCGTTACTACGTGTCTTGAGAAAGTAGGATTGTCATTAAAAATGTATAGACTATAATGTAGATTATTTTTGCAGTGAAAAGCAATTGTGTGTTGCTATTGAATTAGAGAATAACTATTAATTCCTCTCAACATGCACGATCATTGTATTAACAATTATATATGTTTATTAAAATATTTATTAATAATCAGAGATTTAATTGTTAGTATTAATATTATAATCAGAGGTTTAATTATTAGATGTTTAACATTTTTTCCTCTTAATATTTATTACTGACTATTTATTATCAAATATTTATTATCAAATTCCAGTTTGTACGTGTAGACTTATAGCCGTATTCATAGTCCTTCCTTGAGTAAGGATTCCTTGTTCCTCATTCTACACTTCATAAATTTTAAGGTTCCTTGATCGATCAAGGAAGAAATGTAGAATAACTAATAAGGAACAAGGAATCCTTATTCCTCAAGGAAGGACTATGAATACGGCTATTAGTCTGATATCCCCTAAATACAATATTTCAGTAAAATCGATACGTCAAATTCGCTTCCGAGAAATAATTATCACGAATGTGTATAAAGCAAATCTGTCGCTCAGCCCACATTAGAGCCGCTGAATTCTTAAACCATTCGATCCGCTTAACATCACGCGCATTGGTTTAGTACTCTCGAGAGATACGTGCCCCAGAATACATAACAAATTCATGTCCATTTCTCGCCCTTGGCACAAGGTTTGACCATAAAAACACTCTCAAAGGGCCCGAGAGCCGTTTCGTCGCGCTTGTCACAGCCCGCGCTTGTCGGCGTACATATTTGCGAGCATTTGTCGACGTATTATGCCCGCGCATGCCGACATATATCGCACCCATATTGACGCGCATACTCGCGCATACCGACGGACGCATGCCGCGAAATATTTCCCTTCACGAAGTCATCGATCGCACATACGGCCATACAATCGTCCACATACGTGTGTATGTATTGCGAACGCGTGGGCGTTGATCGCGCTGATCTGTAATAGACATCTAATTGCAGTAATGCGCTAATGAGGCTGCGCTGCTCCGGATATCGCATTCCGTGCCGTAATTCCAAGCGTTGTTTAACTTCCGAAAACGCGCATACAGGATACTCGTGGATTCCACTCTTAGAGTATGTTTATACCTCTGCACGTGTATCGCAATTTTCGTCCCCACGTTGGTGAATGCATCGACACGGATTGATTCCACTCAACATTAACCCAGTTTTGACGTTGCAACATCTTTTTCCCGGATAGTATAATGTCATTTTGCACAAATCTTATGTAAAAAAAAAACTTGTTTTAGGAGCCTTAATTTAATTTCCTACACTGAGAATCGAAAAACAGTAATAGTCTCTGAATTTTCGTTCATTCTCAACTTTTAATCTCAATACACAGATGCTTACTTAAAAAAAAGTAATGTCTGCTAAAAACCACAGTAATATCTAAAGATTAAGATCGTAAGCGATACTGTCTGAAAGAAATAATAAAAAAGAAATAATTACTGAGAAGTTTCATTATTCAATCATGTGCGATTCAGTAACCATTACTGTTGGCTCTCCATATTCGTTCTATCGCGCGAATTCAGAGCAGTTCAGAGATATATGAGATTCATAATAGACTGTAGAATAGATTGTTAGATCAGCGTTAGCATATTAGGCTGTCATTCCGCGGAATCTTAGGTTCAAATCCCGTCAGTATAATGTTTTCAAAAATTGTAAAACAGTGCGTAATTTTAATTAATAAAATAGAATATATCCGAAACCACGAATATAAATTAAACTATAAAAATACTAGAAAAAAATAAAAACTATTTGAAAATAAAAAAGAAAAAAATTCTTTTTTTCCGTTAAAATATTGCACCGGAATCATTACTGGTCTTTATCGTAATGATTACTGTGAAATCCGTACTAGTTACTGGGAGAATGTTTACTGTAATAGTGCGTAATGGTTACTGTAAGAAAGACTAAAAGTTGAGAGTAAGCAAAAATAATTAGCAAAAATAATTATTACTATTTTTCAGCTCTCAGTGTATAGATATTGGTTTCTACCCGTTTCAATGCTGCAGCTTCAAAAAACAAACAGCAAATATTTTTAGATAATTTTTTTATTTAATGTTCGAATAAAATATTTCAGATCATATTTAAAAACTGGAATTTTTGAACTAAAAAAATTACATAATAAAAGAAAGATATACTGTGTTCTATTTTTTATAAATGCTTTTACGGCATTGCTACCATTTTACGATTGCCTGTTTAGAGAATTATTATTAATATTACTACTTTGAAATCTGTTACATAAATTCTTTGTTAAAAATTTCCGTAAATAATATATAATAAATAAATAAACAATTGATTTTGTTTTCAATATTTCTTTGTCAAAAAACAGAAAACAAAACATTAAATAGCAATGCTTAAAATAACCGCGAGGTCGAGCGAAATGGGATCGCCGGAGCTCCATAAAATCTAACGAAGACAGTCTTGTCCATTTCTCGAGCTGTGCAAACAGCATCAGCGAGGCGCGAGTGAGAACCGAAAAACACAATAAGTGCTCGCAAATGTAGTTACTGCGATTTAGTTGCGGTCTCTCACCGCAAAAGTACCGTAAGGTTACATCTTCTAACCGCATTTAATCTTCTCGCGCGTGAGCTTCCATTAGTTGAAAAGGACAGAAGAGAGAGGAGACAAACATAGCATAGATGTGCGGAAAGACAAAGAAGGAGCGGGCGAAAGATAGGATGAAACGTAGAAACAAAAATGGATACAGAAGCAGAGATGCAGAGATATAGCGAATAGCGAAAATGCGAAAAGGCGAAAGAGAATGCGCGTAACAAAAAAAGAACGAGACAAAGAAAGGAAGATGGACCACGCAATGGTAGAGTCATTTCTCAAACTGCGGCGACTCCACATCCTTCTTTCTCTTCCTCTTTCTCTTTCTCTTTCTCTCTACCGCTTTGGAGTCGTAAGACCTTTCACCCACTTACCAGCACTTCGCGCTAATTGATTTCAAGTGTAACGAATTGTTTCGGCCACGTCGAGTGAACGTCGGCACGATATAAATGGGTTACGCGGTATGTAACGACAGAAAGACTATGATGTTTGTACAGAATTAAGATGCGGATTCCAAGCTGTATAATCACCAATTTTTTTAATTCGGCTGGCGTTTATGCGATTGATTCTATCGTGACTTCTGCATGAAATCGTCGAAATTAAATATTTAACAACAAATTATATCTTCTATTATATACGTCATACAAAAAAATATTCCTGACAATGTTATGATTAAGATAAATTCTGATAGATTTTATCGGCTTGTTAGAATTAATTTTTTTCGAACAATAGAAATTGCTGTTATAAATAATTTAAAAAATATATATATACATATATGTAGTTTGTATATTACTCAAACAGTTGTTATTAGTAATTTACAGAACGATCGAGCATGTACAACTGCAACTTGGTTATAGAAAGGAAGCGCGCGCGGCAGTCGGTTTAATGGAGCGAATTTCTAATGAAACCCAACGGGCGGTAACGCTTGTTCCCGTAATTAAAATAAAAAATTGCGCTTCGTAACTCGGTGGATAACGCGCGCGAGCGCCCGCGCACGATATCTCCCGGAATATTTATTATTATCACTCTGCGCCATTGTTACGGCAGCGCAATAGGATTCCCGCTAGCATCTCCGCTCAGGTGTGATTAAAGAGCAGCACGTAGAAGAATCTTGACAATTTGAGACGCGACTGTCGCGACGCGGTCTTAATTTCAGGAAAATTATGAATGCGGAGCAGAATTCCCTGCCTCTCTCACCCCTATCCTCTTTTCGTCGTTTTCTTACCTTCTTGCGCGCACGCGAATATTTACTGGTGCATTTCCGCGCGAATATTCAGGATAAATCCGATCTTCGACTACCAGAATATTTAACGAGCAAACGGTTTGAAAAATATTTGTCATGCAAAGCATGAATCAATCTTTCCAGTAATAAAGTTGTTATATGGATATTTACGTCATAAAACAGTATTGAGTAACCTCCTGGTTTCCTATTTTCCCTACATTCCTACGACACATTGACATTTTCCGTATTTTCAATAGAAATATTTTGCTGGTCATTTCTCGCTTTCTTCGTAAACCTACAGTTCGGTATTTAAAAAGCCGATGAGACCCGACCTCCGAAACAAGAATATATACATAAAAAAAGATACGAATATCGATCTCTATCTCTCGCAGTAGAAAAAACATAAAATCGTAGCGCTGCTCGGAAATTTTTTACGAGTTTATTGTAAAATGTTGCAACAGCAACGGGCGATCCGCTTTTGAAGAATCGTTTTTTTTTTCGCAACGTGTCATATAAAAACCGAGTGCGTTTTTGGCGCGTTCCAATAATAAAACCTTTTTATTGTTGGATTAATCTTAACATTTTCAATAAAAATCTATATTTTCCCGTTATGCTAAACATAAGTTGAACAAAATTTATTGAAAATTTATTGTGTAGCTTTCGGCAACTGCTGCAATTATACGAAAGCAGTACCAATGTTCAGTTCTCGTTCAATCAACGACGCCCTTATCACTGTCATATATACATACATGTACAAGTTGTTCAAAGAGCAAGATTGACTTTTTTAAATAGATATAAAAGGACAAAATGTTTGCTGAATAAAAAAGTTAAAAAAATTTATTTGAAGTATTCATTTTAAATGTCGAAACTTTTAATTCTTTTGTATGAAATGGTGTTATGGATGTCTGTTCATATTATATCAGTTCGAACCAATGTTATGATATAAGCATAGTATTACATCAATATTTTATCATTCATTTTTACTCTCAAGGAAGAAAATTATATAATAATTTTTCCAATATATATGTATAGATATATATATGTATATATATATATACATATATAGAGTACGTATATACATATAGGAGAAATATGCATGTCACGGTCAATTTATAGACGAGTTCACTATAGACATCTTATATGTGACGGATTTCTCATATAGGATTTTATCACTGAATTCTTTTTACCGAAATACAAGAGTTCATTAGCATATACCAATGCGATTAGACGTCCATTATGGGATTCGATGCAGTTCCGCGGTCGATGTTACAACACTATATCACCGCTTACAACGGCCTCGATATCGACGTTACAGGCGCCAATGCATCTCCTCGGCCATCCATGTCCAATCCAGAATGCGATTTATAATGGCAACAGACGGTTTTTCAAGTTACAAATGATTAAGCGCTACACAGTGGTAAGCTAAAATATGAAATTAATCGAGAGATCGAGTGGCCTGTCATATTTCAAATTATTTCTCTTTAAAAATGAGAGAGAGAGAGAGAGAGAGAGAGAGAGAGAGAGAGAGAGAGAGAGAAAGAGAGACAGATTTATAATTTTTTATAATTTTAATTCTGCGCTTATAACTTTTGTTATTAAATTATTAACATATGTAGTAGTTTCGCGCGCGAGTATAAAGGTACAAACTTTATTAAAATCAGTTATTAGTTGTTCTGTTGCAATAAAATTTCTTTCTTTACTTTTACTTTGTCGGATAAATATTGGCAAGCAAGAAAATAAGTATACTCTCTTATATTAGATCATTGCATATGAAATACCGTATTCGGAAAGTTTCAGTTTTATGGAGCAACTAATAAGTAGACGTTTCTTGATAGTTAAATATTATACATTACATTGAAACAACATGATTCCTTTACAAAAGTATACTTTAGGTTTTATAAAATAATTATAACTTTTCAAATTAGAGTAATTTTGTGGAAACATAAAAACTTCGGGAATTCTTATAATAACGTGACTTCAAAGTCTGATGTAATGTTAAAGAAACAGGAAATATTGAAGGAACATTTTTTCATGAAAAAATTGCATTAACGTTATACAACGAGTAGCATTTGCAACATAGTACAAACTTTATTTACTATTCTGTAATTATTGTATTATGAATTAATCTACTGATAAATCGCGCAATGTCCACCAGGAAATCATCAAGGGTTTCTTGAACTTATATTAAATATTTGCCCTCCGTTTCTTTCTTTTGTTTCGATTTCGTCAATGCGGTCATTGATCGGTACCAAGATCGATGAGGACCTGATGAAGCCTCAACTGGTTCTATTCGTCAATAACTTCTCATCGTGTGCCGCTTTTTTTTTGCAATTCGCTCTCTCGCATCACGATTCTCTGTAGCTGCCAGCTCGGATCATCATAACAATGGTCGAAACTGCATGGCAAACTATGCACCGCGAAATTCTCGGAATTCTTGATTGTTGCGAGAACAAGTTACGCCCGCTAACGAACGAAAAATTGTGTTGCTTTAAAAATAACATTTATAATACAGAGGAATACTTGTTTGTTCGATCTGATTCTGGAATGTTGTTTCTCGTATTGAATATTTTTTAGATGCTTTGTAAACATCGGTTAGTCACACGTATACATATGGCAGAACAACAAAAACTTTTTCAAATAATATGCTTTACGTCAATAACATTTAAAGAATATAAGAAACGATATTCCGATTAATCGTAGTTAATATCTAATCTTATAATAAAATAAAGAGCGTGGAATTACTTGTTGCTATATAAAACATTTTATAAAAGAAACAGTAACATTTTCCATAATAATTTTTTTGATACCTCATATACTTTTATAGAACTTTAATTTTATATCATCAGTAATAATTTGTGTGCCCTATTTTTTATAGTTAGTTATCATTCACTTACTTTTTCTCTCTTTTTCTTTCTCTAAATGCCCTAAACTAACCTAAATGCCGAAAAATTTGTTTTTGATATAAATAACCGCTAAATTGCGATTTAACATGTTTTTATGCTGTTTTTTAAATTTGTTATACAATTTTCAGTAATCCTGACAGACATGTAGACTCAATAAAATATTAATTCTGTCATAATTCTTTCATATTTCTTGTTCCAAGCTTGCTAGTGGATAATGACACTAATGTAAGGATCGATAAAGCGATGCTGTCAGTCAGCATTATCTTGATTCTTCTTTTTTATTCCTCGACGTCTGACATTTCCAATTGTTTCTAAATCGATGTCACCTTCTTATAGCACAGACAATTATATCACATCATAAAGCAAGAGAATAATTTATTGTCCGTTCTTCATGTTTGATTCATCTTGTCATTTTGAACAAATCAAAGTTAAAAAGCTGTCGATTTCGCTCGTTAAAGAATGAAGTATCATATAAAGTTACTGTGTTTTCTATAATTAATAAAATTAATAATTTACGTAAAATATAAAAGAGAATATTTCACCCAGTATGTTTTTTTACTATTACTACTACTACTAAGATGACAGAGAGCACACAAATTATTACTGATGATACTTAATATAATTAAAAATTCATATGCCAATCTAGTAGAAACTTGTAAAATGAATAAGGCTGAAGGTATATTAAGCTATCTAAGTCAAATTATCAGAACACAAAAAATTTTATATGGAATTAATTATTTGCTATTTTTGGCTTTTAAAAGTAATTTTTTTGCTCCAGCTATTAAAAGTTACGAAGGGCTGGATAGCTTAAGATTAAGCTATCCAGCCATTGTAAAAAAAACATATACATAAGTCAAAGCAAAAAGTTAATAATACCAAAATTATTTGCTATTTTTTTGCTCACACTTAATCTTAAGCTATCCAGCCCTTCGTAACTTTTAATAGCTGGAGCAAAAAATTTACTTTTAAAAGCAAAAAATAGCAAACAATTAGCAAATTAATTCCATATATTTTTTGTGTTCTGATAATTTGGCTTAGATAGCTTAATATACCTTAAGGCTGAGCTCTGAGAGCGTTTCTTCATATCCCAAATTCGCGATTTCGCCACGTTCATTGACGCGCTTCTCGTTTCGAATGAATAAACTACTAGAAATTAATTTATTGCCGCAATTAACACACCCGTTTTGCGACATGGAGAAACTCTCGCTTGAAAATCGACACTCTACGTCCGGAATTAATTGGCTTTATACATAATGCTCTGCCCAATTGGAATACTCTTAGCATAATGACAACTTTGTTATCGATTTTCCAGTTACTGAAGTCATCCATACATAATTTTTGCATTATATTATTGAACCACGGGTCTTTACGATTTAAAGATCGTATCATTTTTGTAGCTGTATAACTAATAAAAAATGTTTTATGTAATATTTTATTTTAAGAAAAAATATGATGTTGCTTTGAACAATATAATTATTTTTGTACATTTTTAATTCAAAAAACTTTAATTAATAATTTTTTATTTTTAATAAAAGTATTATAAAAGTACCATATGTATACCTATAAAACGTACTAGAACTTTATCCAGGCTACTATTTTTTTCCTTTTCTCGTGAACTTGTAAATGAGCGTTACTATGGCGGACTATAATCTATTTCTTAAATCCTGATTAATGTTAATCGTTTTTGTACAATTGCATTTTCTAATTAGACAATATGTTTGTATGCGATTTTACCGTTTTGTTAGTTCGACGTAGTTCGCGATAAAAAATTTCTCGATAATCTCACTAAACACTTAACAAAACTTTACGCGGATGTAATCCTGGCTTTGCGGTTTGCTGAGGCAACTCATTTTCATTACACCGACTTCGATTCTATATAGGATCTATTTCTCGTTGTCAATTGCTAAACGTTTCGATTAAGATTCTTCGCTTACATCACACGAATCCACACACACAAAGCGTCAGGCAAAATCTTAATATATTTCTATTCCTCAAATAATTATTTGTCTTAAATGTCTGCACATTTAACATGAAATAGTTTGTATATAATAATTTTCAATTTGCGATATTCAATCTAAAATGATAAGGTATCGCGTATCGGATTTTCAGTTTTGGTTTCCCCGACACGTCTATTCGCAAGGGACATTGGTGCGACAGTCAAGGGGGCGACCGAAAGAAAGATAACTCTCATAGCTGATCGCGAAACGAGAGAGAAAGCTGCGCGATGCCAGGACGTGCGGTTTAATACCACCGGTAGAATCGAGGTTCGGCTGCCGCGGAGGCGCTTGAAGGATAAAGTTCGCCCGGAGGCCTCCCCCTGGAAATCTTTAGGCGGTGGAAGTTTTCGGCTTACTCGCGCCATATACCGTCACCGAGACGCAGACGCCGCGATGCATCGCGCGTTGCATGCATAGCAGCGGTGCATCGCGAGTGCGCAGCTAGCGGCGGGCGATGGCGCACGGTAAACTATCGCCAAAGTGTATTTAACTCGTTGTCGAAACTTGCCGTACGGGGACGTCGAATTCCAACTTCCCCGTTACTACCCGGTCGCGCGCGCGCGCGCGCGTTTACTGTCGAAAAATGTCTGTTTGCCAACGTCGATACCTCGCCAACCGCGGCGACCGCTGGAAATTACTTCAATTTATATTTAAATTAAATGTGGATTTATCGCGCGTCGAGTATGACGCGTCTGCCAGTAGAACAAAAATAGCAACGTGTCGAACAAATGAACCTTCTTCTTTTTTTAGTTTAAAGCAATATTTCAATGTAATTAGTACCTACGCCGCTTTAATGAATGCTCTCCTATTTCAGCATAAGCTATTGTTCTGTTATCGGAAAAAAATGTTCAAGAATTTAATCTATAATCGCGATCACATATAGTTTAATTAAAATGACGCGAGAGATATACTGTTAAATATTAAAAGACGAAATTTCAACTAATACCCCTTGAGTGAAATAATATTTATTTTTAACCACCATGTGTGTCGAAATTTATTATCTTAATACAAAACAGTATTATTTTAACTATATTGGTTTAGTTAAATTAACATTGTTGTAGTTAAATTAACGACATATTAAGTAGGAGTAGTGGCAATCTATAGGAATAATTAAAAATTGAGTATAAATTATACTCAATTGAGTATAATTCAACACTACAAATTTAACAGTGTATGGTTTATACGCGAGCTGGCACGAATACTGTGAAGACTTGAGGAGCTAAAATGAAGGCACGATGAGAAAGATTGAAGGGTGACCGGGGATAAGGTCAAATACGAAAAAGTACGGCGACAAAAGTTAGAAATGAAATCAACGTCGGATTCGCTGAGACTAACGACCACTATAATTAGAGAACCGCCGAATCCGCCAAAGTTCCGAACCGCATTGGTTGGCTGACTTTTCAATTTCGCGGAAGAAAGATCCGCAGTGCTCGGTGAAAGTTCGTGCTCGCTCAAATTAAATCCGGGATGTTGTTGCATTCATTTTCTGTAATGGCGGCTAAGCCATAAGCGGTCGCTCGTTACACCGATATTCGCCGACCAAAAGAAATTGTTTTCGATAACATCCTCGATTCGTTCGGCCGCGAATAACAATTTTTTCACGTAATTGTTACATCCGTTTAACGTTGAGAGTAAATTAAAAGGTCTCTTCGATAAGCAAATGATATAAACGCTAGAATTCATTAATTCAGTATTAAACTAATAAACAATAAATAAATGGTATTAATAGTATTAAACCTAGTAGTATTAATACCATTAAAAGAATTGCGCTAGTAATTTTTTCGTAATAGAAATCGGAGAAGTTTATTTAATGTTTGTAATTTCTAGTAAATTGAGATTAGGACTTGTAGCAAATTAAAAAATCAGATTTTTTACCTGATGATGAGGTACTTATGAAAATGACAGGTCAAAGTTTTTTTAGATTAAATCGTCACCCCCAATCTTTTTAATATTAATCAATTTCCGCAGATAAATAACCAAGATTAATTAAAACTTTGGATATGAGAAACAGACAAGTTCAAGTTAATAAATTAAACATACATAACTTAGTATTCACAGAATAATGTATATATAATGTCAGACGTTTAAATATCATCATATTCAATGAAAATACAATAGGATAATGAATTTATCGCTTTAACTTTTGACTGCAAGTACCAGTCACGTAATAAGCATACCTGGTGTTTGCAGTTTTGATATAGTGGCTGTAACTATGAAAATGGAACAATATCTTTTTATTTATTATATCAGTAGAATAAAGTGATGTAATAAATTCTAACAAAAATTATAATAAAGAAGCTATCAAAATGTCACTCTGAGATGGTTGTCAAAACATAAATAAACGAATACTCCGTGCATATGAAAGCAAAATATAAACGCGATACATCAAAAGTCTGATAATGGCATTAAAGAGATAGATAAATAAAAAGAAAAAGATAGAAAAATAGGAAACCTTATAGTACATTTTAAATACCGAACAGTACTTATATGGCTTTCATTCTCAAATCCGGATGTGAAACCATTTATTTGTTCGATAATTTTTTTTCACATTTGCTGTAGCTCCAGCGGATTGTTGTCGATAGCAAAAAAATGTCATTTACGATAAAATTTAATCTAGATTGTAATATCACGATTCGTCAAACAGCTGCAAGTTCACGTACAGAGATAAGCGTTATAAACAGTCACATAGCGTCAAATTAAAAATCTTTTCATATTCAAATTATCAAACAAAAATCCACCGTTGACATTCAATAGCAAAACGAAAAATATATCGAAACATGAAATTTGAGTCCTTTTGACGTCATTTTGAGCGAAATTCGAAACACGCATTAACTGAAATACCCTTTACTTTTCCTTCATTTATTACATCGAAATATACATATATAGTTTTTTAGATAGATTCAATACCCGTTGTTCCAATTATTCATGGGCATGTGTTTCGATTCTCTCAATAAATATAAAAGAGTTGTAACAGTTAATTAAAGATTTAAACGCGTATACAAGCGCGATCGGCATCATTATCTGTGTTGTATGCAGGATGTAGTCTGTGGCCATCAAAATTTTATTTCAGCGTACATGTCGGAGGCTCGCGTTTGTCCGGCGTACTGCAACAGTTGCGATATGTAATAATTATTTGCGCAGCTACGTTATACGACTGCGGACCGCACAAAGGACCGGCAACAAGCATCCACAGAGCGCATTCAAATTTCAACTAACGAATCGATCTACCGTTTTGTATCTCACCGCCAGTTAGCAAAGTTATATCCGCGAACACCTACCAATTCTGCGGATAAACGATGTAAACGAAAAGTTCTCTTGGAAATTATAAAGTCGTTTTAAATGCATATATATATAGAAGTTAGCGTATTATTTTTTATGGAAACTCATAAAGTATTAATTGAGAGTTCTGTCTTTATTTTAAATAATTCTATAGTTCTCTACAGGTTAGACAAATAGTTTTGGTCATTAAAACACAAAAAATGCTTCAGGACAAGCTGACATTGTTAAATAATATTATGATTTATAATTTGGTTTAAGCAGTAATGCATTTACTAAACTGTTAACAATAACCTCATATTCTTATTTTTAAATGTACATAAATTTAAATTAAACGTACCGCAATCTAAATGAGATATAACCATGATAAAATAGCAATTTACTGTATATAAAAGAAAGAAAAAGAGAAATAAAGTGGAAGAAATTTAAAAATTATTAAAAATATAATTCTAACAAATATTCAGATCTATTAGTCTTTCATTTATAATTTCCATATCAGTGTTTCTTAATCGCTTGCAATTATAAACTCTACAGTATAATTAGTCTTGTAGTAAATGTCTTCTTTAAAGAGAAAAAGTATCAGTTTCCTAACAATTTTAGGGCCGCCATTTTACTCTCAGAGTCGTTATCTCATCCAAGATCGCGATCGAGCGAGACATTTATGAACCCAGAGACTCACGAGGATATTAATCTTTGTAGAAAATGGCGCAATCAAAGGATGAGGGCGGAATAAAATTCTTGGGGTTCGCCGATTCGTCCCTATCTGCGAGGGTAACGTACCGCGAAAGGCCTTTCAGATTATTACACCTTAGCGCGCGCACAGGTCGAAGGGTAAAACGGGAGTCGCGGTTTGCAACAAGGGGTCAGCTCGCTCGTATGCGCAGCTCAGCGACTCCCTTCTCTAAGATACCGTGTATTATCATGCCTCCGCTCTTTATGTACTCCGCATCCTGCACCGGAAATGCGCTCACACGGTTACGAATACACGAACGCGCTCATACGTACGTAACTCACATGTACGAACGTGTATACTCCTACCATTTCGCGCTTGTTAATACGCTAGAACTAGATGATACCGCGGTTCCTATTTTACTAGCAAAACTTGATTTTCGCGGTTGGAACAATATTACTCTCTTACTTTAGATAAGTAACGGCAGCGAATTCGCGAATTCGGTCAATTCGGAGATAGGTATGCAGATTGTAAATTTAATCTAATAAATAACAGACAACTCTCGATAATGAAAATTATAGTCACCGTTTGACAGCCGGACGAGACAGTTGTCATTTGGAATCAGGACTGTCTTTTAAGTGCATCATTGTCTCAATTGTAACGGCGTCCTCTACTTTATACAAGTTGTATTGCTTCTCGATGTTTTTTACAATGTTTTTTTCTCGATGTTTATGCCATGGCTTCAATGCTTATTCTCGCGTTCTCTTAGCTGATGTGGGTAAATAACTTCACTTCTCTTTTTGCTCAAGTTATCATTGTTATTTTGATCTCTCGATCATATAATAAACTATGATCATTAGTCAAATTTTACTTGGGTTTTCTCGCGAAAAATTACGCTATTTTTAGGTCACCAAATTTTGAAGTTATTCACTTATTTCTCGTCGGAGAACATGAGATCATTTTGATTTAATTGTTACCGTATCGTTGAAGATGGCTCAAAGCGGAGCCGAGACGTCTAATTTATAATTATGTTCTATTAGTTTTTAAATATCGATATAATGTTAACTTATGCATCATCAACCGCGTTGAACTCTCAAAGCCTCTTTTTATTTGTCACTTGTTAATTAAATTTAATCACTGCAACGACAAATAATGAGCAATCGATTCTAAAAAGTATATATTTTCACGCTACAACGATTTCTCTTTTTTTATTTTTATACTTCAAATCCGTAGTTCAAATGTTCTATAAAATAAAAACAAATAGTTATAATTACGACTTGGCTTAGACGCTATACCTATATTGAAGTGTAGAAACGAGAATAGTCTTTAAAACAAGAAAGTTTTCAAAACTTTGTACTTTATGTTACTATATAACACTAATACTATTAGACATAAATTGCTTCTATTTTTTACGTTTTTTGTTAAACATAATTTTAGTATAAAGCATATATGATGAACAGTTTAATTTTTCGCTGTATGTTATACGCGAAACACATCTTTAATTCGCAATTTTATTTTTTATATATTAATAATGCCAAAAATGTTTTAGTTGGATTAAATATAAAGCATAATGTGTAAAGATATGATAATCTTCTTAAAATATTTACTAGTCTTATTTCGCAATTTATTGACTTCGTAAGAAGCGGAAGCGAGCTAAAGTTTGGAAATGTACGATTCTATCCCGGAGGCTGTCTAGGAGCGTTACCTTCGGTTAATCCGGCAAACGAAACGACTGGTCAAGGTAGTACATTAAGAATCCTTATGCTCGATTTCACGCGTAACGAATGAAATCGGGGTGGATAAAGTCGGCGAGGGAGAATAGAATTTATTCGCGAAAGAATTTATTTGTTGTTAGCAGCACTACGCATTAATCACGGACTTTCACAATCAAGAAAAAGCAAAAATTTAAGAAATAAGAATATCAAGCTGAAAAATGTATATCACCAATATAAAAATACCGCAATATGAACAATGAGACAAAAATGCATTTAATTCATGCGAGTCATACAGCTTAATCGTACTACGTGTGTTTCGTGACAAAAAGATATAACAATTATTACGTTTGTAAATATCAAATCTGTAAGATTTATTAATTAAAGCTGCGAAATTCATAGAAATATGTGTACAAGAATATCTTCTGTTCAAAATATTGAGACGAGAGAGACAGAGAGAAAAAACAAAGAAAGAATACAAATATATGTATGTATAAATAAATAAATAAATATATATATATATATATATATATATATATATATAAATTCATCCATTATAATGTGAATTATATCCGTAAGCAGGATGACTCGCTACTTTAAAAAATTGTAAAAGACAGTCACAGAACGGATACTCGCTTCGCTGGATCGCGGCTGATAAGCATTGTAACGTTAGATCGACTTGTAATAAGTTGTAACCCCATTCTCAACACGAAAAATCTCTTTGCTCCAGCAGAATCAAGTTGCGGCGGTTCACGGTGCAGGGAGAAAGGAAAGGGAAAAAAGGAGACGCGACATTTTTATCGCCCCGACATATAAAATGGCTCACGATCAATTGCACCCGACGATATTGAGAGGGCAAAGGAGGAATGCGGTATATACGGGTGGTGCAAGGCGAACAAGGAAAAGCGATGCTCATCGAACCTTAAAATACGCCCTTATCATATTGCCCCGTCCTGTACTAATGCCTCATCCCCCAATCGTTGTCTCCTTGTTTTCCCCCTTGTCTTCGACTTACAATTCTCCCCATTCACCTACCCACGAATCTATCACGCGGCGGTTCTACATGCAGAAACGAGACAAAAGAATGCAATTCCAACGCCGCGCCAGCGGTCGTACCATCCCGCGATTTTCCTCTTTTCGCGAAACGTACAGTGCCAAGAGCCGAGTGCTGTTCCTGAAATATTTCCAGTGTTACCGGAGGTGGGGGTTGTAGGGTGGCTGACGGTGGTGGTAGCGCGCATGCTGGCTCTCGGAGTTGGGTAGAGAGAGAGAGAGAGAGAGAGAGAGAGAGAGAGAGAGAGGGGGGGGACAGAAGAGAGGGAAAGAGGAGGGAGGGGAGAGAGAGAGAGAGAGAGAGAGAGAGAGAGAGAGAGAGAGAGAGAGAGAGAGAGAGAGAGAGAGAGAGAGAGAGAGAGAGAGAGAGAGAGAGAGAGAGAGAGAGAGAGAGAGAGAGAGAGAGAGAGAGAGAGAGAGAGAGAGAGAGAGAGAGAGAGAGAGAGAGAGAGAGAGAGAGAGAGAGAGAGAGAGAGAGAGAGAGAGAGAGAGAGAGATGAGGAACGGAAGCCCCAGAGAACTCTAACAAATTGTCATTTGCAGTGCAATACTCGTTCCGTCCGCACAATAATCCAGTGCGACGCTGGCTGGCATCGCGGGCGTCGGGAGAAAATCCTTATACAGAGCGGAAAATGCTGGGCCCCAACTAAATTAGACGCCCGTGAGATTCGGTTTCAGCAAAAGTCAGGCGTATGTCCTCACGGGAATGAACATCTTCGGCTTGGATCTCGTTAAACAATAATTTTAAATCAACGATCGCGTTGTTATATTTCTTCTCCGCTTTTTGTATATGTCTTTGACAATCTAATTTCTGATTAATAATATTGTATTCTCTACAGTTAGCACGTGTAGATCTTTTTTTTCAATTTTCTTTCTACATTGAGACATTGTTTCTTTTGACATTTATACATTTAATTGGTTAATTAAACCCTTCTACCGTCGAACCGAACAATAAACCCTCTCCTCTTCCCCCACCGTCCCCTCCACTTCGTAATAGTTCTTTCGATTCTTTGGAATGTTCGCAGGAAGGAAGCCGGGCTTGAAATCTTTTTGAGACCGAATGATTGCGCCCGAAAGGAATCCAATAAACGCACTCTATTGTTGCTGGGAACCGCGGCTAATTGCGAGGTTGGGCTTAAGACGAAGTAATATTTTTGAGAGCGAAGAATCCTCGGTGAAATATCGATGCGTCTCTATCGGAATTTTTCTTTGGTTTATAACAATTAGATTCATTCTTCTTGCATATAAGTCCGCATTTTACAAATAAAATATCTATAATCAACGGGATAGTTCGTAAACTCAACAATAAAATGTTGGAACGCGTAATCATGGGTTGCGCTATTGAAAAGAGAAGTTAAATAACAAAAACTGTTAAAAGTTGCAATTGCAAAATAATTTTATTTTAAAATGTAATGGTTTCCGCACACAGAGTGTTGAATACGAAACAAATTGGACGAACACGAAATAAAGATAAATACCATAAGTTATCCCATTTATGAAAAGAACATAAAAATACAAGAAACATATGGATTAATTGTGTTACAAATCATTCATTAAAAATAATTCCAATAAACAATTTTATAACAAGACGATTGTTCTCGTCCTTTATGTGTTTGCAATATATTTTTTATTCCAAGAAAAAAGATACTTTCCTCATTATTTATTGAAATATTATTGAAATATTATTATTTTTAATAAAAAATTTTTACGAAGTAACCATGTTCTTTTCTTAAGAATTTTGTTATCATTATAAGAAAATTCTCTTCTTAAAAAATTAAAATGTTATTGTTATATATAATATCAAACATTAAACTATTATTTTTCAGTAAATAATTAAAAAAGAAGAATGATTACGTGTGTGTTATTTACGTTAGCTTTGTGCCAACACTTTTTGTTATAGCAAGAAAATTCTAACTGGCAAGAAAATCGGGAGAATTCAATTACAAAACCGAAATGATAACTTGTCGGACATATTGGGTCGCATCTGACCTGTTTCTGCCATTTGCGAACTATGGCAAGTATGTCCGGCGTCCAAGGGTTAATGTAGAGGTCGAACTCGAAGAAAGGGGCCGTAAATTGCACTAAACGACATTGTCCGCATTCCGAAATACTCGGTCCAAAATTATTCGTTATGCGGTATGATCGAAAAGATATCAATTATTTATCAGCGTATTTTTATATTTTGTTATCGCATGAAGATGTAAAATAACTTCTGAAACTTACGCAACCAATAACTGCAAATTGTAATAGAATAATGAATAAGCAGGTCTCTCTGTATAATATAAAAAATATGCACGTATCATATAAACATTAAATTTTAATATTGATATTTACTTGTATATTTCTATACTAAAATTTCGCTATAGAAAAGTCGACTTGATATTCAAGTCATTAGTACCTGTCATTAACGGTTAATGAGGCAGAAAGTTTTAATTGTCAATCATCAACAATTTCACCTCGTATCATTTTGCGGCATGATGTATCGGGCTTTGACGTTGGCATTTGTACCATTAATGAAAATCAATTTTGCGCGAAACACCGCGAATATTATTGCGTCATAAAATAATACTCACTGTAATTCTGGATAAATCCCAATTCCATTTCCGCGACAGTACTTATCCTTTCCCGCGCTACGCTCCAAAATTAATCTCTTCTAATAAAGAAACGGAGGTAACTTCGAATTTTACCTTTGGAAATGCGCGGAAAACCGGCTCGTTGTATCGCAATCCGTGTCATGGTATCGCATCGCATCGCATATTATATTTAAAAAACGAAATTAAAAATTTCGTTATCTCCACGCGATGTTTAAAATCTTTCGGTGTTTAAAATCTTTTTAACTATTGTATCAAGAGATTCCTTCACCTTTAAAGCCATCTTATTGTTGCTGCAAGCCTTTGCTAATTGCGAGAGAGAGAGAGAAAGAGAGAAAGAAGAGGGGAGAAGGAGAGAGGGGAGAAGGAGAGAGGGGGAGAACTGGTCTTTAAAATCGATCGAATTTCAGTAGACCGCGAAACGAATGCCATAGTGACTGTAACAAGGAGATACGAAAGATCAAAGGAAGTAGAATGCGAATGCACCTGCAATCACTTGACAAGACTCTCTTTTGTGCGACGCATCTTCGAAGAGGGAAGACCCTTTTGTGGGAATGCGGGTAAGTCGTATTTAACGATATTTCTACCATTGCAATACGCTCAGAAAATCTTCAAACGAATATACTTATGACAGTTCTAAAATAGATAAATCATTCGTTGATTATCAGGCGCTGATAAACAAGTTGGATTCATATATTCTCCGTTAAATAATATACTAACAAAGAAATACCTGCAATTACTACAGTATGTAATAATAATGTATCAAAACAATTCAAATATTGAAAAAATCAAAACATAAAAGAGTTCAAAGATCCAATTAAATTCAGGTATTAGTGCGAATAATTATAAATCCTATAATAATTTTATTCGCATTATCGTCTGCCTTTAAATTCGTTTGTTTTTAAATTTTGTTATTTTTTAAAAATACGGGATATATTTAAAAATAACAAAATAATAATATATACACCGAGAGAGATGGAATTTCCAATTTAGTATAAAACTTTTGTATATTAAGTGTTGTTTCGTCCATCAATATTTAATAAAAATTTAATATATTTAATATTATAGGAAAAAATACAGTACGGTATTTGGAATGTTCAATATATCAAATTTAAATGAGTTTTAAAGCTTTATAATATAAATAATTATTAATTATTTGGTTTGCACAGTTATGCGATTATACGATTGACGACATCGCATTACTCAGCTTTACTCAGAGACAAGCAACTCGAGTTTATGACGTTCCCTTTGTGAAATGTTAAGCAATCTCGCGCGCGGGCTCGAATACGCTTATGCGGAAAATTAGTGGCACTAAAAAGCTGCGACATCGAATGAAGATTCCATTACAACTCGCGAGAGTCGGCGAGAGGGAGAACCGTCGGAGAATGTATATGTGTGACGCGAAATAATTTCCTCCCAGAATAGCCTGAAGTGCACATTATATACGAAAAGAAAAAAGCTCTTTCGATGCGGCTCGGCATACCGCCGAGAGGAATTCGATAAACGCGGCGTATTGTTATTACAAATGTTGGCTAATTGTAATTGAGAGGACATACACGACCCGCGAATTGAAATCTTTATGATCGATCGGAATGCGCGCGACGACAGCGGGCTTTAACGGTGATATGCGCGATGCAATGCTCGTTTTGTAGTAAAACTGCAACGCGAAATAATTGATCGGCGGCGCCGCCACCGCCGCCGCGCATTCGCGGTAATTAAAAACATTTTATTTGCATTCTAAATGTTACTTTTGGTTTTATTTTGTGGACTGCATGTTGCGCGACGACGGCAGCGGCGGCGGTACGGTGTGGCGCCAAAATTCCCGTCGCTTGGTCGTTCGATTCGCGTAACCATTCAATTCTTTCTCGCTGTAAAAGCTAAATAAAACCCGACGTTTTAAAGACTTCAGTGGCATTTTCAAAATTCCGAAATGCTCTTGACCGTTTTTAAATGGAAATTATTGCGCTTGTGAATTATTCGGCTCTTCGCAGTTGCGCGCGCATCGTGAATTTTAGCCACTATTTTGCGAAACGTTAGATGTTATATATCTCACATGCGTTTCACATTCTTCCTCCTCTGCAGAAAAATAAACTAAAAGTCTTCAAATGCACGTATTAATTTTTACGTAAAAGTGATATGAAAATGTGTACGCGGCGTATGTTGTTATTGATGCATAAAGTTGCATCGCATTATTATCATTTCATTTGACAATTGCTGCATGGAGAAACTCATTAACCTGTTCAATGATTACTCACGAATACATCAATTGGACAAATTGGAGAATTTATAGTCGCACGAGATTTATCATGAGATATTACGAAAATCGAAATACCATAATTAGTCGTCACGCGACACCATTAATAAACTATGTAATGTGATCAAACCAATTTAACCGTGTATTTTCGGATTATAATGGTGTTGGGATTATTATCGCTCCTGAGTCTAAATTTTCTACTGGATCCAGTATGTCAACAAATATATATATAAGGCCATATTGATTCTCTCATCAATATATATAAGGCTGCGGTCCACTTGACGCTACAAATGCTTTGAAGCGTTCTTCTTCTCCTTCTTTCTTCATTGAAAGAAAAGAGAAGAGGAATGCTTCGAAGCATTTGTAGCGTCAAGTGGACCGCAGCCTAAGTATAAAAATAAGCAGACGTGTCTTTAAAAAAGATTACATTTTTCTTTGTTGTAATAAAATTAGAAACAAATTTTCGCAATTTAGAAGCTATTCAGTTATAAAAATATTCATCAAGATATCATCAATTTCAATGCAAGTTAAAAAAATCCATATTCTTAAATCGATATTCTTAAAATATACCGCTGCTTTACAAGTTAGTGAAGCAGCGGTATATAAACAGTTAAATACCGAAATATTTCAACTATTCTTTTATTTGTAACTTATAGATATATGATGAAGGTAGGTATGATTTACGATGTTGTTTTACAAAGAATAAAAAATCAGACGATTCGCGCAATCGAGGCGTTGTCGGGTAACATGTTAGTCGGATCGATCGGAAATGTCTTTCTATCAGGCACCGGTTGGCAAGTAGTCAAGGGAAACGGTTTACGGGTTATAAAACTACGCCTTGTATAAACTGCAACCGTGATTGGTCGTCTCGCTTTTGTGATATACAGTCTACGACATTAACCACTCAAATGATACCCTGAAACTAGGCGCATAGAGCTATATTCTCGTTTACACCGCAAGTTCGTCCTATAACTTATCTCGTATCATCTTTTTTATTGACTTCCCGATACGACCTCCCAAAATTTTATAAAAAATTCAATGACAATTTTGCTTTACTTACGACTGAATACGGTTTGTATTCAAAAACAGAATTTCTATATTTTAGAATATCAAACAGAATTTGTAATTTAAATATTAGTCGCAAGAATATGGCTGCGGTCCATATATAGAGCGCTGAAAGCATCCCTCTATCTTCGTTTGATATTCGATGTGCAACGAAGACAGGAATGATGCTTACAACGCTGTGAGCGTGAATCGGACCGCAGCCTATATTAATGTGTAGTCTTGGAAATAGAAAATTGTATGACACGTAATAATTTTTTTCCAATATTTCCGTTAAAAAAGCAATTTTAAATCGATAAAAAATTTATACATGAAAGGTAGCTCGCTTAGGATACAAAATATTATAAAGCGAAACTATAAAAAGTTTAGATCTCATTGTTCAGATCTGTCTGTACAGATCGATTTACGGCGAAATGTAGCATGTAGCTAGAAATAAAAATTGGCCGTATGAACCGCGATAATAATACATGCTAAAAAAAGTAATCTACTAATTCCCTTTTCTTTGAAATTTAACACAACACTCGACGCTCACACTCGGTAGGTACACCTAGTGCGAACGGCAAAAAGCTCGTTCTGTCGCGAAAGCTTCCGCGCGTAAACAAACGTTAGCCGCATCGAGTTGATGCTTCTATCCCAACTTTCCTCTCGGCTCTTTTTACCGACGTGTTGGCACCCCGTATACTTCGATTTTCTCGCGACTTTTCATCGTTCCCAACGGTCTCATCGGCGCGAATCAACGAACCGTGTACCAGCACGATTTTACTTATGTTACGTTGTGCAAATCAAGTGGTTTGCAAATGATTGATAGCCGCGTATAATCGCTATCTTTGACGCACGCATCAAATATCTTGTTATTCAAACGACCCAGTTTTCTCCTCTTTCAGTAGAAAACGATTTCGACTGTTCCTCTCTGATTTTTATGGACTTCATACATGTCAGCTCAAAATAGGAGAAAAATACACTTTTTTTTAAACGTTTCAACTTGGAATATTTGATTTC
This sequence comes from Temnothorax nylanderi, assembly GCF_030848795.1. Classification (NCBI taxonomy): domain Eukaryota; kingdom Metazoa; phylum Arthropoda; class Insecta; order Hymenoptera; family Formicidae; genus Temnothorax; species Temnothorax nylanderi. Next base: position 384,337 of record NW_027249103.1, on the reverse strand, counting down.
TTCTGATCAAATATCATCAAACTATGTAAAGTAAAAATGCTTCACAAATTTTTTTCCATTGAAATAATATTGAAAGTATCTTGTAATTATACATGAAGCGGTTTTAACGTTGTAAAACTTTTATTCAACAAATTTTGATAATTTCAAAATAGCGTTTTACTCACTAAATCTGCAAATGAGCATATAGTATAAAACGTATCTCTTATATATGTTTTCGCTTATCCTGTAATATATTTGAGCTTATAAGAAGATTAGAAGAGGAATGAGTTTTTACAGTTTCTTTTTCCTTATTATGTTCCTTTCGCATTTTTATATAAACGTAACATTCATTGAAATATTTCAATTAGTAATCAACGAATACTTACGATATACTTTGTGTATATGTAAAACTTTAATATGACAATAATTTATGTCGAAATGCGTATATATTCTTCGCTATACAGGAAAATAAATTTGCGCGCACTAATGGAAAATATGTTATGCAGTATATAATGCCAAATTTCGCGGTTGCCAAACAAGCAAAGTTGCATTCAAACAACGAGTTTTTGCCGACGTGAAACGCGACATGTATTTTACTTCCGCAAGCTGACCTACTAATCTAAGAATTAATTAAATCTGCTGTGCCGGCAAGATTTCATTTCGTGTCTGTAATTCTTCGTGTACATTGTTCGTATAATTCACCTCACACATGATTATTTGGCAAAGATACGAAAATTGTATATGGAACGTTGCAGAATTTTAGAACTTTATTATCTCAGTTCGTTATTCGAAATGTTATTGCAATATTAAAAAATATATTATTTACACTTACCTTTATACGTTTGATATAAATTGTATATATTCTTATGTATAAATAAATATATATATACATATATATTTAAACAAAATCTTGTAAAGTTTATTTTATAGATACTAAGAAAATAAAGCTTTATAAATATTCGAATTCAATTCAATTTGCTGTTTTTATGTTACGATTGTTACGTAGCTTCTTGATTTCTAAACCTTTTGAATCTGCCGACATTATTTATAGATAGTATTGTGAATTTGGCATTCTAAATCTTCGAAAATGTCCATTTACTTTAAAATTCGCTTTTAAAACCTCAGTATTTTAAATTTCTAAAAATCTTAGAGTTTCTTTATGTTCCACTTCTACTTACTCATTTATCTCTCATTGGGAATCCTTTACTTAAATCCTATTCGAAATAATCTGTTCATACTACCACTGGGCTGCCGGTTCATGAAATATGTATTAAAAGTGCCGTGATGCCGGTATACAAATTAACTCAGCTGCCTCAATTTAAAAAGAAAAACGCGGGGACGACGTATCTCATTTGGTTGACGCGTCCTCGCATTCCCCACGGAAACGCCTCGCTCGAAAACTTTCCCGAAGAATCCGACGTAGCGACGTCTAATGCATCTTGACGCGCGTTTCACGAGGAAAATGCGGAAAAACTGTGCAAGCACTGAATGTCGACAAATTCAACCTTCAGGCGGTGAGATCGTGACAAAAAGTCAGATTGGCAAATAACAATGTTCTCATCGAGATTACACAAGAATCAATTTTTCAAGTTTCTTTTGTCATATCTTTTTTCAAGTTGTGAATTGTTGATATCATGTAGTTAAAACAATAGAAAAAATGTCCGAGAATATCCTATAATTTATTAAAATATAAATTTCAAATTTTTAAACTTTAATTGGATAGGTATCTCTGGAATATTTAATTTTTTTAAATAAATAAATATTGTAAGTAAAGTTGAAAAGTTTTAATATTTTAAAGCTTGGGAGAGTGATATTAAAATTGTTAAAATTTTATATATAAAAGATTATTAACATTATAGTAGTTGATGAATTTTATGTGCATTAAGATGATTTTAAACTTAAAAAACATAAAAATGTTTTGAGGAAAGTTTAAAAATATTCACAAATCATAGACGCATACTATCACACGAGATCACAATTAAGTGCAATCAATATTTCACAGCATTTCAATCATTCAATTTAGAATATTTAGATTGATATCATATCACACAGTTTTCGAGGGCTATATTTATAGCGATGGGTTTCAAATTTCACCGACTAAGTACCTACCCTTTTTATCAACCTTTACCTAAACGTGTATAAACTTTTGTCCCATAATTAAAAGATTACCATAAAAAACGAAGCTGCTTTGCTGCCAATGTATTCGGCAGTCAAGTAATTTACGAACCAGAATGCTCCAAACATGAGGTAATACGCGTACGTATATAACAAAAGAGGAAACTTTGATGAAATGCGAAAAGACTTCGAGCAGTTTTAGAAACGTATGAATAAATCATTTCCGAGTTGCGACGAGAGCTACAGCATGATACGTTGCGATCTTTCTTGCGAGTTCTTGTAAAAATCGGAATTATATAAAACGACATAAAGGTTAGAATTTACTAATTTCGATGCCTTTCAATATATTAATAAATTAATATATTATGAAATTAATAAAATGTCTAATTTCAGATTTATAAAAGTCTGTATAAAAATCATATTTCTTATAATCTGCCAAAAAAAAACAGACTTCGCATTTTTCATTTCATTAATCCTCCAAAAAAGGGCAAGCTCAATATTAACTTTTCGCAATAGAGTCAAGTCACATTTGCCAGTCACATTTTATACTTTGTTCTTCGCGATTTTAATCAATTATCGAAATGTTTGGAGCCAAGTGGCTTACTCGTTTAATTAACTGTCGGAGTAAACCCTCACGACGTTCTCTCACTTTACGCTTCGAGTAGCCGTAATTACTTCCGTTTCGCGCTCAACATTAAATAAAACATACTTGCCGTCGTTTAATAGCACAACCAAGTACGAGTAAAATTACTTGACTACACATTGATTTCGCGTAGGTTATTTTCTTGTTGTTGCTGTTTTTGTTGTTGTTGCGAGGACTACTACTAGAGATCCCCGATCGGATGGTAAATATTTAAACGCGAAACGAATCTGACTGCGTCCAAGTCGTTTGCTGACGTTGCAATCACGTTGAGCTTTAAATGCGAGGTCGTCTGAGAAATTAACTTGCGGTGATTTGGAGCAATTCAACTGTAGAATCAGCATCAATTCGTAAAATTATTACTGTGAGAAATTAATACATAAAATATTGAATATGCAGTAATTGTAAGTAGCAATATTGCGAAATTAATATCGTGAAGTCTCTTTACAATGATATATATATTTCAAGTTAAGAGTATATATGTTTAAATTAGGAGTATCATTGTAATAAAGTTTTACAAATAAAATTTAGAAATTATTATTACTATTACAAATCCTATAAGATATCTGATTCTGTAGAATGCATATTCGTATCGTTTGTATCAACTTTTAGTTGAGACACAGCAATCAAGAAAAAATTAATTACAAATAATTACTTTTTTCTCGATTACATTAAAGATACAATCTATCTATGATAAGTCTAATCTATCAATCTATAATAATCCCAGTTTCGACAGTGATTTATTAGCAAGAAATACGGGGCTATGTCTCGAGGAGTGACGATGTAATTTCACTGGAGAAGAGGGACAGAGCAGTCCGTCGCGCATTTTCTTTTCGCATGCAGCGTGGCGCCCGGCCTTGATGGTCCACGAAATAACGGCGACATGGCGATCTCGTTAAAGCCGCGGTGTGTAAAATGGGTTAAAAACCCCTCATTTTCACGCCCGAGGGACGAAATTACGCGGCCGGAATACCCGGTGGCTTTTGTCACCGGGTGATTCAATTGCCACGTTACCAACAAAAGTATACGTCGCTTTGTCCACGTATACACAAAGCGACGTTGCCCCGTGAAAATTGGAATAATGTCCGACTCGCAAAGAGCCCGGGCACGTGCCTTCTTACTCATCCATGTAAAGAAAGTAGGAATTATTATAAAATATGTATGTAGATACTTTTTAATAATCCCCTCTCGGAGGATTCCCTTAACATTTCTAAGTTTCATTTTGTTCCAATTTTCACGGTCGTATAGAGTGAAACCCATTAACGAAAAAAGATGATATAAGGTTTCGTTGCTGGACGCGTTATTATATAATCTTATTTATTTGTAATAAGGAAAATTTTTTAAGTTTATATTAATTACATTTAAATATTTCACTGTCTGATCGGAAATCTTTATCAAAGATTCTCGTAATAATCCTTGCAACAACGACAGCAAGAAAATAACCTAGTTGAAATCAGAATGTAATCAAGCAATTTTATTCATACTTGGACGCACGGCTAAATAACGTCAAATGTATTTAAAAAAAATTTTCAAATTTTAGAATTATAAAACTTAACATAAATTACTTCATTTGTATGACTGCACTTATTCAGTATACTTAATTAAATATATAGATTTATGTATCTTAACTATTTATCGTTAAAAATAAAAAAATGTGGATAATGTATCATTCAAAATATTTAAAATGTATCTCGTCATATATTCGCAGATATTTAAATTGCGAATTAGTCTAATACTATCAAGAGAGTAGTAATACAAGTGTCGGAAACGATATAGATAGATTAAGTTCTATAATACTGTTTTCGAACTGCGCGTAACAACCAGTGGAGTAATAATTCTCCATCAGTACTATCTATTAACAAGACTGATAGATTTGCTCAATACACACGACACACAGCGAGACACTCGATTGTGTTAAAACGATCACGTATTCAGCGATCGATATTTACTCCTTTAAAGTACGATATAGTAAACTTCTATAAATTCTATCTCGATACATACGCGAGTTACGCAATAGTACAGTGATACCGATTTACATTTTACGGAATTTTATCTTGCGTACGCAGTTATCGATTCACCGTGTGTATCTAGGTTTTTACAAACATACTAATATTATATTAGGATTATTATGATTGCCGTGACGTTTGGTAAATGCTGTAATACTCCATACTCCATCTCATGAAAAGTGTCAATCAATAAAAATGTATGAAACATAGAAACAGTATTCTCCGTTATTTAACTCCTCGGAAATGCGTATAACCATACCACAAATTCAATCTCGTGTCTGGCTGCATCGATATGATGTAACAACCGATGATGTAACAACCGATCGTATTCATATTACCGATATATATTGGAAAAAAGTGTGTTTCGTGAATGCACGATATTCGTCTGTTTTCCAAACTGTACCCCAAGCTTTTACCGAAAATTGAATTCTGTCGCGGATATGTTCGAGTTAACGCACCATATCGATATTAATGGAAAGTCGTGTTTTCTGCTTTCCTCAAGAATAATTGATCAAAGAACATATTGGATATTTATTGGTCTCGGAAATGTTGGAACAATCAAGACAAAATTCGAAATAAAGTCTATCAGTTGTAGACAGCCGATGACTCCGCTTTAGTGGAACTAGTTCAGTTTTATTTAGCAATTGCATGAAGTGCTGATATTACAATATCAATTGAGTGCATTTTGTTTTTACGTTAAGTGTATTTGATTGTATTGTTGTTAATTAACTATTCGTATTTTCGTTTATCTAATGTACATTAATATAAAATAAATCTACGTTGTTCAATTAACACTCCACTTTCCAGGAAATAAACATATCATAAATGTCACTCGAGATGTTTAATTATATTACATTTTTTAATTTCATCATTGCTGATACACGTTGTATGATACAATTTGTATATATATTAAATGTATACAAATCTCTTTAAATATTCAATTATATTCTGTATTGAAATTTAATTGTAATTTTGTTTTTTCTCTTAGTCCAATATATAATATTTCGGTTTTTTTACAAGAAATGTTTTTCCAACTTTAACGACCATTAAATATCCTTCGTTCCATACTCAATTAGCTATAGATTATTTAAACTGGCACTCACCGATTTCCTGATTGGTTATCCTGGCATGGCAGCTGCTGCAAGCGTAGAGTAGAAGCGTGAGAAGTGACGCGAGAGATCCAAGGGGGGTGGCCATCTCATCTCGAAGCATCTCGACGCCCCGACGTCACGTCACGTCACGTCACGTCACGTCACGTCACGTCGCGTCGCGTCAACTCGTGTCAGCGACACACTTGCCCCGCTCTTCGCTTCCTTTTTACAACACCCGTCGTCTTCTGCCCCCTCAACGAGAATCGCGAACCAGGACCCAGGCACTCTTGGAAGCACTTTCCGCGACTCAAATTCTCATCGTCGAACTTTCCCTCCACAAATTCTTCTTATTCGCCAGCTGATTTTTCCTCGTCAAACCTTCGAACACACAACCATTAATATATTGAAATCGTCAATAAATCACAAGAACCGTGATTACATGCGCCAACTTTCTTCTTTCTTTATTCTTTACTTCAAGGCCATACTCTACTGCCTATACCCTTTTGTAGAGAAAATTGAGACAGAGAATATGGAGTAACCCTTAACAAACTGAATTTTTATTTTAAGTAGGAATGATAAAAAAAAGCATTATGCATGGAAAATTGTTATGGAACCAACAGTTTTAGAATGGCAAATAAATTTATATTATGTTTATATAATACAACGTTGGCGAATGTAATATGAAAAATAAATCATGTATATCTTCCCTTGGAGATTTGTTCAGAAACGTCAGTAAAGTAATCTGTTCTTATCATATTCTGCTTCTCTATTTATAATACGTTGAGCGAACAAATACAGGTTAAAGGGAGACAACAAATCGTTAACTTGGGGGTAATCCAGACTTTGGATAATCCAGACTGTGCAATCTGGCTTTAAGCGTATCTCAAACCGGAATTAGATTGATCCCGAGATGCATTACTTTGGTTTAGCGTAAAACAAATAAATAAAATTTTTTAATTTAGAGAAAAGATCAATTTTCTTAGATTCGTGTATCGAAATAGAAAATAAAGCAATCCTTGCAGAAATTGAGTTCTTTTTGGTTTTGCAAAATATAAATATTGCACTTTCTGTATTATGAGGCCGAAATGATTTTGTTTGCGAAAGACAATTATCGTGTTAATTGTTTGGTAAGTAATTAACGCTCAAACTGGACACGCAAATTTATCACCTGCCAAACATCATTTACTTTCTAATCTAGAATTTGCTCGCGAGCAAAGCGTAACGCTTGACACCGCGATTTCGGAAAATTGCGACCCTTGCAAATGTAACGTGCGAGCTCGCGTTACCCATTTCGCGTAAACGCCCTTATGGCTCTCTCTCTCTCTCTCTCTCTCTCTCTCTCTCTCTCTCTCTCTCTCTCTCTCTCTCTCTCTCCTCTCTCTCTCTCTCTCTCTCTCTCTCTCTCTCTCTCTCTCGAATTCTATTCTGCTGATTTTCCTTTCTCACCTGTAACGAAACGCACGCAATTCCAATGGCAGTTGCTCCTGCCGCTCAAACTCTCTCGATAGCTGACAGTGGTACATTCAGCGTAATCACGCTGCTGTTTCCTTCTCTCTTTCCCTTTTTTTCAAAAAAATACCTGCGCATCCGGAAAAAATGTTGACTCTGCTTCCACCGTTTTCGCGAAATATTTTTTTGCATCCGTTCCTACAGGAACAGAAGAGAGGGGAAGAGGGAGCGAGAGAGAGCGAGGTGGGAAAATATTTCATCCGGCGATTGCAATTGCTTCCGCCGCGGATAATTCGACCGACAAAAATCCGGGAAGATAAAAAAATATGCACAGTCCTAGCGCACGCTTGTATCCACCGTGATGACAAGAACGTGTTTCTTGTTTTTCGAGTTTTTGATGCACGCGCGACAGGCCTCGTCGATTGTGACACACAGCGCACCGAGGCGTGGCGCTTAAATATCGCGATTGTCGTTTAATCGAGTTACGTGCCCCAGTTATTATTTTATTTACCGATCGGTCGCGCAACAAGTTTATTTCCGGATACTTGCCGTAGCTGCCGCTGTTATCACCCTTGTTATATCGTGACTCGTGCGTTCATATCGTGATATATCGCGTCGTCGATTCCATTAATTTCGATATAAGAATGCGCTCTTCGATCGACATTCTTTTTAGAAAAAGTACCAAAGTAATGTATCTACAGCGTAATACGTATATACTTTTTACTTTGTTTTTCTTAGAAAGGAAAATAACGTTTCTTGTTCGAAACAAAAGACATTTTTATAGGAAAAAAAGTTATTTTGGATAAAGACTCCTCTCATATATTATTTCTGATTACGAAGATAGTATTACGAAATTCGCTAGAAGAAGAAATCCTAACGCATTAAAACTTGCAAGTCTCAACGGTATTCACAAAGGACTATCTTAAAAAGTAGTGAAAGTTTTTCAATACCAATTGAAGTAAATTATCAGGGGACACATTTCGCAGGATGGTCTACTATTATCTACAGTACGGTTACTTGGGAAATTACAAATACTTAAAAAATGTAAAGCCGCGCATAAACGTAAGACTGTTTTTAAATTGACGCACTTTGCGTTAATTAAAATATATCTATCGAAACCGTAATTGTACTTTTACAGTTGTAAAACATGTTACTTTAACAAGTTCACAAATACGAAAGAAATACAAACCGAGAATGAGAAAGTAATGTCGAAAGAAAATTACTCGTTTCCTAACAAAGAACAAATACTTAACGGATTGTTATACACTTTGCAATGTAAACTACTAAATAAAAATTGGAAAATCAGATTGAAAAATAGGTGCAGTAGATATACGAATAATCCAGTTGTAATGTTTTTCAAATATGCAATGTTATCGGACTGTCATTTACTTGAAACAAAAGTCCGGTGCAAAAGCAGAAGTAATATTTTATAATAATTATAAGCACACAATGCTATTTAAAATGCCACGTATACAATTAGCAAGAGGTATTTATAAATACTTTAAATCGAATGGCTTAATTCGATATCGCTCGATAAACAACTGCGCCTTTAATTACTTTTCGCGGGTGAGACTTGGAGAAATATAAATAATTAATTTCTCCCATCGCCTCTCTCCGCTCAAGTATCTAACGAAGCAAAAAATAGCATCAATTTTCAGAATGGATGAGTAAACAAACGAGCGAGCGAACGAGCAAGCGAGAAGAGCGCGTATCGAAGGATGTGCTGTGCATCGTCCGAGAAATTGCAATGTAAAATTGTAAAATTGCAAGCGAGCAGTATCGGGCCGTTTAATTCGAGACTAATTAACGGTTCAATCACGTCCCACGCGCAGATATCGCGAGGGACCTGGTAAATTACGATTCATTATTCCACATCGTACATAGTCTATATAAAAGAAGTGCCCGGACAGTTCCATTCGGGAGTTAAACCGCTAACTGAAAATTTGTGCACACTAATTCCGCAATATCCGAACATTTCCACTAGTAGAGACGATGGACCAAAATAGAATCCCATTTTATCTTCAGTATTATATGAAATTCCAATATAGTAAATGTATGTAACGATACATTAATTTTTAAAAAATTTAATCTAGCTCACTCAGATAAAATAAAGATGATAGACATAAGAATCTATATAAATCAACATGAAAATTTTATCTTAACTGAAAGTTGTGAAACATAATAAAGTAAAAGTATTATTGTAGTTTTATAGATATATTTTTAAAAATAATAAACTTTATATAAAATAATAAATATTTTTAAAAATTATAATTGACTGATATTTTTACATGTGTAGACACTGCAGACATTCAAATTTGGAACATTTTAAAGTTCGAATAATCATAATCGACAAATCGACAAAAGCATGAAGGTAATATTAGATAATCTATCAAGAAAATTATTAAAAAAGAATTTTTTTAATTCTCTACTGTGTGTAGTATACAGGCAATTTAGCTTATTTGATGCCTTTATTCTAGGAAACTAACGAAACTGGAACACTAACAAAATTTAAACACTAACAGTATCTCGCTAAAAAGTTCAAGATATTTGTATATGAATATAAAAACCAGTTTAAAAATGCTACTCACACAATGGTTTAGTAGTCGAATAAAAATATAGAACTTGTAATATCTCTACCACAAATGAAAACATTTCGTGTCATAATAATAATAGAACAATACTCCATTATTACGATATGAAACGTTTCCAGTTACAATTCCCTCAATTTATATTTATTTCCATCAACTTTTTCTATATTTATAACATACCATCGTATATATTGTGTGTGTATATCATATACGTACAAATATATGTATATATACTATATTTTATTTAAACTTTTAATTTTACATCAAAATATTCGTTATATTTGTCTAATACGACAACGTACCGGAAGAAACATGTGAGTTAAATTTTCTCAGCAAGAGGACATTCATAATTAATGGCGTAATTGGTTCGTCGAAATCACGGTATGAATTAGACATATCACGATGCAAAATACCAGAGGTCCTTAGGACAGATCGCGACCAAAATCCCTCGATGAAACAGCATAATGTCAGGAATGTAATCGCCTACAGCCATCAGAGATCTCCATGTAAATGCATCGACGCACCTATCAGTAGAATTATTCGGTGGTTATCCGCTCGGAGGATCGAGGAGGTCGAGCCCTAACCATCTTCTCTGTGCTATGATCTCTACACGCTTACAAACGTACTGGATTGACAATAGATGAATTTAATGACCGCGAGAATTTCGTTTCGCTGCGTATGCGATAATATCGTGACGTTCTCATTACGCGATTCCCGTCTCGTATTAGATCAAATTATATTTGTCTTCTTCTCATTAGATATTCTAATTAAATTAATTTTATTGAGATTTGATGCAAATTCAATAATTCAGTGCAATATTAAACATGGAATTGCGAACTGTGCGAGGAGATTCGTGACATGTGATGTGATTGATGTGAAATGTACTAATGTGAATTAGTGAATCAAATCAATAAAAATGATGCAAATATTTCATATAAGCAAAAATATATTTATTTTAAAGTTAAAAGATGAAACGAAAGTATATTCTACATTTTTCCTATAAATAATTCTACTTTTATTATAAAATTGATGTGAATTTTGTACGTGAAGTATTTATGAATGTAATTGTTACGGGAATATAGATAGATATTAATTTTCCTACCAATATATAAAGAATTACAATTCATACTTTCTATCATTTATAACCTTTCACGTTCTCTAAAACTTCTTATCAGTGAAGATTAAACTTAAAGTAAATGCTTCAATGTCTCATTTATACGTTTTGAAGTCTGGCTTCTATAAATAAGAGCGAAAGAATTTGCTTTACTTTATCCATAATCCAATGTGCAGAATATATTTAATTTAATCAAATTTAATTCCTTCCGTTTAATCGAATCGATCACCAACCCAAATCATAATTTGTCATTTTAACTTTTAACCAAATAACTTCTTTAATAAAATGTTAAAAAATATTCTCGATCTTACTGAAACTAATAGTAGTAAAAGTTCGGCAATAAATGCACAAATACTTGCGTATTAATTCATTTATCAAACAAAATAGACTTATATCTTATAGCACAAAAAATATAATTAATAATAAAAAGTAACTATTACTTATTTAATATATTACAAGTAGTTTTCAACTAAAACTACTAAAACCAAACCTATCAAGCCAGGCAAAATTATATTGAATCTGCCTTTTAAATCCTCGGAAAAAAAGTATAAATAGTTAAAAAGGCGCATATGATTTCAATTCGATGGTATCGTATTCCGGCAAATCGCATCAAACATCAAGGCGTGCCGATTGATATATCGGGAAACGAATTAGATTTAAAAATAATACGATAAAAAAGGGACGGATCAGCGGTTTCATTCAGGATCTTCGTATCCCCAACAGGGGTATAATTTCTAACGTGACGCGTCGGCTTTTTATAGAAGATTCTTTCATCTTTCCGATCACAAAGGCATAAATTGTTTTCGTGACTGGCAACGCGCGTCCTTTTCGAGAAAATTGCCAGTCAACGAGTGACAAGCACCCAATTTAAGTCCCATGTAATATGTCTGTGAAACTGTTCCTCCGCATTATCGTGTCCGATTGATCGTTACATAGCACGCGAACTACCGTCGCTCCCGAAAGGAACCTTCTACGAAGAGGGATCCCTGCGAACGCGCAGATTTAACATGGAAATTTCGCAAAGATTAAAATTCTTCTTGCAGCGAAGTGCGAATACACCGCTGCGAAGTCGCTCCAGCCGATGCTCGCGCGCCATCACGCGACGCCGCGCCGTGATGGACGAGATGCATATTTATTCTCGAAATCGCATATGATTTATGATACGCGAGGCGCCAAGTGTCAAGAAACAATGTGACACGATTCAAACTAATTCGGAACTATGTCGTACGGAAAGTCTCGGGGCGCGCGATATTAGTTTCACTTCATATTCATATGCATAATGATGTGAATATTGTAATACAATTTTATTGCCACTCATAAATATTTTAGAGAACTGCGCCGTTACACGGCAAAGCAGGAAATATGACTCGATATTTCCGTAGTACACGGTAGCACAATATTTCCAATATTCCGTATTCACATATTCAGAACAATATGGCCCGCTTTAAGTTTGTAAATAATATCTCATTATTTTATTATTTCAACATAATAATGTGTCGCGCCGAATAAATTCCATTATGTGTATATCTAGTAATGTTATTTTATTTGTATATCTACGATTTCGTGTCGTCGATTAATCGCGAATAAATACTCATCGAATATATGCTATTGTGTTATATGGTATATTCATATATTAATGACGAAATGTATATTTTCGAATAGTTTTCATTAGTCGCCATCCTGATCACGAATGAACTATGATCAATGGCGCTCACTGTTGTCGTTATAATTAAAAAAATTTTAAATTGGCTCATCACGAAACTGTCACGAAAATTAAGGGAAAAGGTTGCAAAGTGAGGAGTAGTGTTAATGAACGTGGCAAAGCCGAACGTGGCGCTCCGCGAAAAATGGTGCGCAATTTTTAATTTGGAGCACCGCAATTAAAAATTACGGACGTGCGTGCGCGTCACCCCCATTTTTTTTAATATGTACGGTAACCAAATGAGCGTAGAATCATAAATGAAAATGGAGAATTTTAATCATAAAATAATGAAAGAAAAATACACGATGCGCGCGTACGAGAAACGCGTCTAGCGTTTCACAGATATTAAAATATACACGCGTTTAAATGTATACAAACATGTATATTTTAATATGCCGGCCGTATTCATAATTAGCGATATTGTAATAATGTATTTTAAACACATAGCAACATTTCAAACACACAAATTTAAATTTTATCACAAGAACGGTAAATATATTTTAATTTTTATTTTACAAGAATCACTTTCCGGATATTTAATTTTAATTTGTAGCTAAATTCCAGAAATATTCGATAAAATACTAAACTGACAGAAGCCAGTAACATCAAGTTACTTTCGAGAGACACAATTTCGGAATTAAAATGCCAACACGGCTGCAGAAAGCGCGAACTTGGTTACGTTGAAATACCGAAATACGTATTCTCGAATATTGTCATTCGCAGTAGATATTCCGACGTAATATGCCTAGCCAGTGATTAACATTTACCAAATAAGCCCTCACTTATTTGTGCGAGACGCATTAATACCAATGCCATATGCCATATTGATCATTCGACCGAATATCGTCCATCCAATAACGTTCGCGCAAATCGTCAGTCTCTCGCGCAAACGTTTCCCATCGATCGTTGCTCCGCGATCTGTATACGCACTGTATATAAACTCGGCGAAAAATCGAAAACGAAAACAAAAAGAGAAATCACGATCTTACCGTGTAGAAGATCCTTGGAGATAATAATCACAGCACACGACATTCCCTCCGAATGCGATCGCCCGTCACGACAGTCCGTTTCACGCTCGAAGGTCCGATTACCATCGTCGAGAACGTTGCCTCGCAGCTTCACGCAGGACCATCACCGTGTTAATCCTCTCGATCACGAACACACACGAAAAGCACGCACACACTCGCGTAAAAGAAGAGAGAGAGAGAGAGAGACGGGGAGGCGAGGAAATTCGGTAAGAAAAAGGAGCACACTCTCCTGCAACTTGTTGCGAAGCGCGCGATTGGCACCTTCTAGATCATCCGGGCCGACAATGTTTTCGCGGCCGACCGATCGACTCGTCAGTCTCGCCGAGTTTTTCGAAAGAACTCCGTCGCCGGTCACTTTCACCACCGCCACCGCCACCGCCACCGCGGGATTCCGCGAAATTCGATAACAAGTGTTCTCCGAATTCAAATACGGAGCGATCGCAGCCCGCTCCGCGATCTGCGCCTCGTCGCGCGTCGCCCCGCACGAATTGTGCCCGTTGATAACTTCGGAGCGGTTGGGTATATGCCGGGGTACGCGCGACCGGTAGCCGCCGAGGGTGACTTTCCGCTCGGCCGACCGTGGAACTACTCGTGGAAGGGATAAAGACGCGACGACCGCACGACGATGCGACGAGCACTGACTGCCACTGAGCGACGTGAGTGAGCGGGTCGAGTGGGGCATGGGGCGCGCGCCGGTCGCTCGCCCGAGCCCGGCCGAAGATTCCCGACGTGCGCCGAGCCGCTCGCGAAGTGTGCCCCGCGCGCGCGAGCAAGTAAACGGCTTCCGCGCGATGCATTACTTTTCGTTTTTTTTTCGTACTTTTTTCTTGTATTAACGCGCCGATGACCGTGACGGTGCGCGAGAATCGTGTTTCCGTTTTGCGAAGGGCGAAATTTACAACGGATGATAAATACACACACCTCGGTGCCGGAGCGCTCTCCGAGAAGCCGGAAGCGAGATCGCTTAGCGCCTTCACTCCGATATGCCTTTTCGCGAGCGTTACTTACGTTACTTACCGCGGGCGCCGCGCCGCGCGGGTGGAACGACGCCGCTGCTCCGTCTCTCGACTCCGCCGTGCCGTGCCGATGGCGATGCCGTGGTGTCACCCGCCGTGTTACATACGTATGTCGCGCGTTTAATGTCGCGTAAGTTATTCGATATTTGCCGGGTAATGTCGCGTAACTCGTTCGATACTGCGACAGTGATATTTCTAACGTCTTTTACGCGACGCGACGCCCCCCGGCCCCGCCCGCGCCGCCACTCAGCTCTCTCGCGATGATAAACACTCGCCCGACCACCGACCACTTCGCCCGTCGCCGAACTATCGACGGTATCGACCTTCGATCGAGTGCCGATGTTGGGCTTCGCAATATGGCCGATGGCGATCGACGCAATGGCAACTTCACACTGCACACGTGTTCACGGTGTACGCACTACGTCACAACGTCACTGCGCATTTATTTCGTCGGTGGACGATAAGCGTCGCGGGCGAAACGAGCGAGACCGGTAACGGTAGGTATACGTTGGTATAATTGTTGAGAACAAAAATATACTGGAGCCCATCGAAAGCTTTTACATTGCGTCATAAATGTATATTAACATTTCCATGAATATTTAATCCATAAATCGACGAATGAGCCAGAAATTGTGGCACGGGCGTACCGCGTATGTGCGCGAGTGCCGCGAATGTATATGACTCTTGCCTGATGTCATAATTATAATGTAATATAAACAGCAACGCGAAAACACTTTAATGCAGCATAAAAATTACCCCGTAACGACAATCTATGGCAACGTAAATATTAATATTAACCGAATAATAATATACATTTATGGCGTACATTATGATGTACAGACAGCGTACGCAGCTATTATTATTGTTACACAGAGATATTTTTCGAATTAGTTTCTAACGAGCTAAGTAATAACTGCGTAAAAGTTATGCCGTATCTTATACAGATCACAGCTATAATTGTATTACTTTTTCCGTGCTTTCAGGGAATTCAGCCAATTCTGCGTGGCAGTAACTTCGTGGCAACGCACGTAACACCGAGACGGTAAGTCATTAGAAGTTATGATTGATAATTAATACTTGCATAATGGCCTCGGAAAGTTCTGAGATTTTCAAAAAATTTCTACAACTATGTTGAGACAATCTGATCTTATAATAAAATATACCTTTGGAGTGAGCTTAGTCAAAGAATGAAAGGAATTATGTCACGCTCGATGAAAGCAAACAGTTAATAAAAGAGACAAACGGCGAATTTTTAAGCAATCAAATAAGGATGTTAAAAAACAAAATAAAAACAAACTTGTTTATTTAAGTTACAAAAAAACTGTTAACATTTGGACCACACTTGGGTTTCGTCAAAACATTATAACAAAAAACCACCAATAATTGCATTAAAAGATAAAATAAATGTAAGATGTAATTATTTTATTTTATCTTTTAATGAGATTTCTTGTGACGTTTTGTTATAATGTTCTGAAGAAGACTAAGTATGTTTCAAAACGTTAACAATTTTTTATAATTTTTAGATTTTTAATAAACAAGTTTGTTTTTATTTTATTTTTCAACTATATTTCAACAAATCTTTATTTGATTGCTCGAAAATTGGCCATTTTGTCACTTTTAATCAAAAGATACTTATTCCCCGTGGTAAATATTATCTTCTTCTCGAGCTACTTCAAACAAATAAAAATTTTTTTCAAGATTTCATTGCTTTCTTATGTTGGCAAACGTTAATTTATGTATACGAAGTTATCCTTAAAAAGCGATTGCATGATAGATGTAATGTCAACTATACTAAGATTTCTTGAATTTAAAAAAGTTCAAAAGCCCATGAAAGAATGCAGAAGCTGCGTTCTATAATCAATACGCAAATGGATATACGTCTGAATTTCTTTCGCGATACATTATTCATCAGAATCATTAACAGAATTAAAAGATTTCTGTATGCAGCTCATATTTTCAGATAAAATAATTTAAATACCCTATTTTATCTTGTTTTTACGTAATTTGTAAAGCTTTTTAATTATATACGCGCGATAATAATTATTCATAAACATCAGTAAATGTCGCAGTGTCTCGTTTATGCGGGCACGTATAGGAAAAACTCGTCTCTGCAAAATATTCCGAGAAAGACGCGAATAGAATTAGCGAACGAACTATATCCGTATATTTATTCGTTAGGGAAGAAGTTATTTTCGCGCGAAAGACAGGATTTAATCTGGCTGCAACGTAGCTCCGCGTATCCGTGGTTTATGATATGGCGTTTCGTTCACGTCGAAAAAATATGGACGTCCAATACTGGGCTATGATTATGTAAAACACGGAAAATCCCAGTCTACCTGAAAGTAATTGGAACATTCGCCCAAGAGATTTTTTGGATCGAACGCATTATGCGCCGTACGTGTGTTCCATGCATTTTTTGCAAGTTATGAGGGCGTCGTACATATATACGGCGTCATTTTATTTTGCGGAGCGTGGCGCTCCAGTGTTTGCGGTCTGAGTTGAGTATCTGCGTTGAGTGTGTTGAAGGAGCATATACTCCCGCGAGCTGTCGATATGTACACAAACACGAGGGGGGAGAGGGAGGGGGAGGGGGAGGGGGTGTGTGTATCTCGGCATTCCCTCTTGATGCACTCACCAAGGTACGCATGCATTTTTATAAACCGTCATAAGCGGATATACTGGTTACGCTGCTTGATTCATATCTCAACTTTGCGTTATACCCGCGACAAACTCACCGAAAAAAGAAATTGTAGTACAACAATTATTTATTCCTTGGTGTAAACCAAGAGAACGAGTATCAGCAGTATAGGAAGAGCCCGAGAGATAATGATAAAAGCATAAAATCACAAATTATTATGAAACATGGATAACATAAAACTAGAAGGAACGCAGGTAATAATACAAAGGATTTAAAAGGTTGAAGTTTAAATGTGTCATGAAATATGTAGACAAGAAATCTTCTGATACTTTTTCTTTTTTTAAACCATTCTCATATATACAATACCTATACATATAAAAGATAGGGAAAAGATATTTTCAAGTTCAGAGAAAAGAGATATTTTTAAAAATAAAATCGTGAAAGTCCAGGTGAAAATATAAATCGCTAAGAATCATAATTGCCAAACTGTCCGTATTCCGACAACAGAAATGTAAAAATTTTCGTTATTTATATATTTTTTAGTTTGTCGAATAGGATAAATTTTCCTCTTTTTATAAATATTTATTATAGGTAGGCACTTTATTAAAAAGAAACACCAAAATATTACGTCTTCATGTAGATATATTTAAAAAGCAGCAAGGCATTCCGAAATGCGATAGCTTGTGCGCTCGAAAGAAAATTGTCTCTCAGCTTTTCTAACGTCTATCCAGCAGATGCACTCACGTGATTTGCTCGTCTCGGTTGATGAGAATACATGCTCCGACTCATCGCAAAAAGGCTTGGCCGCTATAATGTCGTATTGATAAAGATAATGGCAGTATGCCTCCCCTAATAGCCTAGCGATAAAGACAAGAATGACGCTGAGGCAAATAATAAGTCTTTTTGCATCACAAGCAACCTTTCTCATTATACCTATTTATAGACTTATACTGTAGCAATCCATTTATAAACTTATTAGCGACTTATGTAGCGACCTATTCATTCATAGACTTACCCTGTAGCGAGCCATAACAAGCCACTTTACGTCTGTGAAGTTGGCCCACTTGATCAAAATTTGGACAAGCCACCTTACTAACCAATAAGACATATTTTTTATGTTATATTTTATTTTTTATAAATTTGCTCCAAAGATGAGAAAATAATATACGTATAGCTTATTTTCGAAGCAGCGCAAGTCGAATTTTGTAATATCATGAATTTTAATGAGATGAGTATGCAAACTGCTGCGGTATATTTATCTTACCAAGATTTTGAAACTGAATCTACGCCACCTTTAAAATAAGCGGCTTATATCTATATATAATATAACGCGTTTTAATATAGGTACGTGATAACTCTCTTTTGTAAGTGTGTTTTTTATTTATAATGGAACGTAATATATTTATTTGATAGTCTATAATTTCAAATATATATATTAAAATGCAATTAGTCAGAATCAATGAAATATAAACCAAGTTTATTACTAAAATTTAAGCTTTTAAATATATAGGATAATTAAATGCACTTTGAAAGACAATATTTAATCATTTAAAAACCAAATGCATAATTGAAAAAAAGTAACAATATTCTAAAGTATAAAATCTTATATCTTATATATTTACATTTAAAGATTTACATCTATGAATAATTTAAATGTGAAAGTAATCTCTTGAAAATAAGAGATTACGTAAAAATATAGTTTACACAATACGAAATATCGATTGCTTGTTATATATTTCACCCGCGATATTATAAACTATTTAGTATAATTTTCTATTCTTCAACGAAAAATTCGTTTTCTTCTTTTCTCTTTCTCATCGACATAAATCACGTGAGGCAAGCTAGCCACTTATTAAGCAGTGGCCCTAACGGGTGGCCAATTATTCAAATATGATCGAATAAATACATAAGCAAGCGAGAGACAGTTAAATCGATCTGGAGCGATGCGATGTCGTTTGTATACATATAAAAGGCACCGACGAATGAGCGGTCGTTATTCGCCGGGATCTTCTTGTCGTCGGCGATGCGAGCGCACCTTTTTCGTGCTGGATGCGCAATGACGGAAGAGAGGAGGGGTTCGTTTCAAAAGAACAGCGCAAGAAATTACGAGTGCCCCAGCACGAAAACCACCTAGACCTAAACAACCTCGCGTTTTCTGTCATCATTCCAAAGCGTATACGCGCATACGCCCACGGATAATCGACGAATGCTCGCAGTGACGTTTTTCTTAATTATTTCGGTACCTCGAACGACTGCTTCGAAACAACAACGAGCATCGACGTTAATAACGTAAATATGTCAGGTAATATCTAAAATTATTTTTAATGGGTATTAAGTCGCATCAGCCGTTTAATTTTGCTGCGAATCATTATAAATTCGTTCGCGAAATGTAAATTTGTGCTCTTTCATTTAATCTTCGAAGCTATGTAAGCTTCTTTTCATTAAAAAAGGAATTGAGACTATGAGATTTATGTAGACTACGCATCACTGTAGATATTACGATATACAGCGATTACAATACACATTTAATATATAGACTTGTGCAAACTACGGTACACCGTTAAACTTTCAATCTACAAATTGTTTGACGAAAGTTAATATTCAAAGTTAATATTCATCAGAGAGGTCGATCTTTCTTTAACAGAAAAATCAACATATCGATCATTATAATCTTTCAATCTTAAGTGATTTAAAATCAAGACCTTGTTGTAAATTGCAGTATTGGAATGCAAATATATATTCTGTCTTTTTATTTAATTTTATAGGTACGTTTTGTTTAAGGGTATAAACTTAGAATTCGAATTTTATTATCATGTCAAGTTACATAAAATTATTGAAATCGAAAATTACTGAAATATACAGAATGTTAAATTAAAAATTAAATGATATTAAACTTTTGAATTAAATTGTTGCTTAAAAGCCATGGACGAAGATTTGTATTTATAGATCAAAGATTTTATTGCCACTCAGAATAAATAATGCTTTTATATATGTGTACGCTTAATAACGCGATATAATAACAATAACGTGTCGATCATCTAACAATTGATCACACCGAACAATTCTTCATTTTCTTTTCCATGGATATTAAGCGGGAAGTCAGAACACTTGATTAAATAAGACATCGATCAGCCATTTTTCGTTATCCCATTCTCTGGCCTGCAGCCACCATTCTTTTCATCAGTTTTCTCGGAATACATTTTGACAACATGCAGAGAGAGCCAACCGCGACGTCCCGCGGCCTCTTCGGAGTTTATGAGAATGCATGTCATTGACTCTATTGTGCGGCTTATGGACCCCGGCGAGAGCAGACACGAAAAGGACCCTTTTCGAGATGCTCGTAAGAAAGCAAGAAAATTCTTCACACATGATATCCCATTATTGTTCATTTTAAGCGCTTCAACAGCAGGTACGCGAAAGACTTTTATTTCCGTTCCGTAGAAACGCTTGAGAGATATCATCTGGCGAGATTATTGGGCGGGGAATGTTATATCATCAGAAATTAACACATTAAAAGGATCGCGCCTGATTTTAACAAGTGCAATACAATTGTGTATGTTCGTTCACAATTTTTATTGTTTTTAAAACAATCTTGAAATTCTGTATCTCACGATAACAAATTAAAATCGCGCGATTTTCTATGCGCAAGTTATGAAATAATTATTAAGCGTATATTTTTTTCTAAATGATTTACTATTAATCACAATTATATTTCTTACATTATATAATCACTAATTATCAACAATGAAATGAAGCTTGAATTGAGTAGAATGTCATAATAAAGGGAGTAATTTTCTTATTTCGCAACATTTGTCGAAAAAAACCTTCCCGTCATCATGGTATCTTGTAGTAACTATGTGCTCTGACGTGAACGGGTTAAGCGTGCGTAATAAGGTTAATGGCCCCCGACAGGCACCTTGCGGCGAGAAGAACCGCAGTACGACGTCTCGAGACTTAAACGTGTCGCTTTAAATAGTCGATCAACCACTTAATGTCTCTCGATTATGCCAATTTGAGGGAAGTAGTGCGCGTCACGCCACTCGGATTTCCAGAAAAATTATTACCTCAGCCTGTATATACTAAAATACGCAAGCTGTATTTTGTTTTTTATCACAAGGCTTTTTTGCTACAAGATTTATTATTAATTTTATTATTAAAAATTCTAAATTTATTACAAAAATTTAAAAAGACGTGTCACTTAATCAAATTCCTGTTGAAAAAAGGATCAACTTCAAATCGGTCGTATAGAAAAATTTGTCGACTTCTCAAAATTACTCCGTATACTATTATCTCGTAACAATTCAACGACGAAAGAGTTATCGATTACCGTGGACGCCGATATTTGCATCGATGAACAGATGGAATTAAACGCCAGTAGGTAATCTATAGATATATTACTATTCGACGACTTTGTATCGAATAAAAGCCTACAACGAGAAGAACACACGGCCGGCTTGCCGCGAATTCATTATCGAGTTCGTTTGAATTTGTCGACTAGGTGCTTTATTTCACTCTACCGCCTCGAACGTTGGATGAAATCTCAATACATGGATCTTTTCGCGCGTGACGTACGCGAACGGTGATTCGTTCGAAATTAAATCTTTTTCGATATCCCTTTTGATGTAATTCGTTTTAATTTTAGCTCGCCTCCGTGCTTCGGCCTCTACGGAAATAATATGTAGAGACACAATGGAAATTTCTCGAAAGAGGAGATACGTGAGCTAACGTTCGAACAAACGTTCTGTCTAACTTTTTTTCTCCTCCACGTATCTTTGATAGATCTATAGAGACGGCAGTGAAATGTTATTTATTTTAATTCATATAGGCTAGCGGCTAGCTGTTCAAACGGAGTTATTGAAATGGAACTATTCAAACATACTTCGCAAATTGCATTTTGTCGAATAAATATTTTATCGACTTTTCATATCATGGTATTTTGCCAGATATTGTATGATCTCGATTGCACGACCTATTATATTATATGCTATGCAAAACTTTTATCGCAATTTTTTAAATATTTATTTTCTGAAAAGATTTAAAAAGTTGAGATTTTAGCCATTTTTATCTAGCAAGATGCTAGATGAAAAAAATTTTAATTTGCGGTGCGCATAATTAATTTATATTTCGGCAAGGTAAATTTAATCTCGCTTAGCATTTCTCGTATTGATCGATCATGAATAGTTTGTAATAATGTAAAAATTATTTATAGAAACAATAATACTGTATAAATATGAAATTATATATAATACATACGTGATGCACATACGTACGTATGAACATCGATTTGGACATTATTTAAACAACAATGAATGAAATATGAGTTAATCCCGGTGTCTGCAGAAAATTTATTTTTTCAACAAATTGCGGAGATAAATTTTGTGCATACACAGAATACACAAGGTTTCTATTAGAAGTTTATTTTGTACTCAGATTACGAAATTAACTTTCGCCAAATGATATTTCTATTACAACGCTCACGTCGCGATATATAGGTTAAAATTAATGCAAAACATAGGATGCAGATCGATGTATATAATATCGCGCATGACATAGTTATATTGAATATTAATTTATTCGTGATAACGAAATTGATACTTCAACGGAAATCCGCTCGCGTCTTTCCACGTGACGATACAAAGCTTAATAACAAAACTATAATGAACGATTTAACATTTACCGAGCACGTTATATAACAATTCGAAGCAGATGGACGCTTTTGAATGTCCGCAAAAAAAATAAGGAAAGCTAATACTGTAATTGTAACAAAAGTCGAGTAGATCTCGTTGTCTTTGGCAATAATAAACGTGACGACCACGTTATTATGGTCTCGGCCGTGTCGCGAAGGCGGACAATAAAACCGCATCCGAAACGAGCGAGGTTTAAACACCCGATCAAACGACAGCGGTCACACGAATTGCGAAATTAGCTCGGAAGCGAGTCGACTATTATCCAGGCGTTTAACGTTAAGAGACGTAAACGTCGGAGAGCGTACTCGAGACTCGAGTATGCCCCTTTAACGCAGACGAAGAGAAGTGTCCGAAGATATCGGGCGGTCGACGCGGCGCCGCGCCGCGCCGGCCGACACATTTTGTAAATATTTGGTGGCCGCGGCGATATCGTTGCAGACAGTAGACTGCAGCGACGGGAAAAGTCGGATCGCGATGATATATTCGTGAGAAAAAAGCAGCCAAGCGAAAGGCACTAATCCGCACCGCTTTTCGGGAAGAATTAAACGAGCGTCATCAGGAGAGAATAAGGCAGAAGTCCACGCGATTGTAACAATGATAGGAGAGGAAAATTTTAAGAATATAAAAAGATTTACGTGCAGAGAGAGAGAGAGAGAGAGAGAGAGAGAGAGAGAGAGAGAGAGAGAGAGAGAGAGAGAGAGAGAGAGAGAGAGAGACGTGAAAGAAAATCATAGTGGAAAAACCGTGTGTGAGTATATATGTCCTCAAAAATATAGAAACTTTGTGCACATGTCACGTAATAGTGGTAATACCAGATGCTATCGACTATTTGGACGAAGGATTATTTTTAACACTGAAACAGAGTAAATTGTTTTCACGTAATAGATATTTTATGTGTATATAGATCCGTATATAGCGTACATTGCGGCTTCTGACATATTTATATAAATCTATAATAGCATAATTCAATATATTTTTATTCAAATGAAATAATTACTAGTAAATTGTGTTTGTTGACAATGTTTACTATACATTTTAATTAATTTTTTAGATTTTGCATTTTGCAGTATTTTACTAAAACTTTGATACGATAGCCGGATACAAATATTCGTTAAAGTACCACTTAAACATACTGATGGGACTTAATAGGCTCGTATAGGACATTTAATCGATAACCCTCGTTTCGTTGCGCCGATAATGATACGCGAGTGTGAAGAGCCGAATTTACAAAAGCGATCGACGGTTGGAATTTCGCTTTATCGCGGTTGCTCCGCTTACAAACCAGGGACACGCCGTAAAAATTCATTTTAACCAACGCGCGAGGCTTGAACGCGGTCTAAACAATGCACGTTAGTTGTGGAAAAAAAGAGGGGAAAACAAAATATGCGGGAACAAAGCAAAAATCGCTGGAGCACGCATCGATTTCGATACATCGATCTGCTGACGGGCAGATTCATTGTTTCGATATTTTCCATCGCATATTTTAATTGACATTCGAGAAGCGCGTCGCGAGAACCATCCACACATCAACGCGCCCGGCATTGTGCGGGGGCTCAATGCCAATCGCCGGGAAGCATAACCGTAACGCGTCTCGGTGAGAAAAAGTATTAATTTGTTTGCTCTTCCGAATAGAATGGAATGAAAAGTCGAGTGCTCTCGCGGTAGAGCGGGCAAAAATCTGCTGATTTCTTTCAAATCGGATGAGCTCAATGAGAACTCATTTGAATCTAAATTAGACGCCTTTTTTTATTATACACACATAACGAAATCTTTTTCCTATATATTTAATACAAAATATTTTGTCAACTGTTAAAATTCCATGTAAATGCCGTTATAAAAATATTTATAAATTCTTAACTCTAATCGCAAGAATTTTAATCAAGATGCATAACTTTGTTATTAATAAAAATTAATTTGTAAAAGTTGTTTCTCGTTCTCTCAAGCAAACTCGAAAACGTATTTTGGAAAGTTAAGCGCTATTAATAATATGAAGCGTTATCTTGAAAAATTGTCTGTAATCATTGCACACGATTGGAACTTCCTCCTTGCTGTAACATCGTGATTCGCGAAGTCGATGGTTAGGATGTACTTTCCTGTTATTTTGCCGGTTTCCGCGAAATTTCGAACGCATTAAATCGAAGCACGTTCCTTATCAGCCATGCTCGACCCACTCTGTCATAACGCATCTGCCGAGCCAGCTAGTTTCAGGAAAACAGATTTTGCGACACTTTTCGATTTCCATTCGATCCCTCGCACGAATTCGTGGTATTTTTTCCAGTCATAATATCAGAAGCGTCAAAAATACATATATATATCATAAATATGCAAAATATTGCACACGATAACAATAGCTAGATTTTCTTTAATATGTAATCTATAAAGCTTGCTTTCCTGATTACAATGATATAAATTATTAAAATTTATTAAATGGAAATATTTTGGAATAATTTATAGTATTTATTTAATTATAATTTTATTTATATATACATATATTTAAAGAGAAGTTGCATTTTGAATATTTTACCGGTGGACATAATAGTACACGGATTATATTTGTAGTGCAATGGTGTGTAAAGCTTTCGAGCGTTAAAGAGCATTAACCCTGGAATGCTGTTCTAGATTAATTTTCGCGCGCGCCATCAACATAATTTATCTTTTAGTGTTTTGTAATTGAATAAGAGTGAAATGTGTATTTTACTATACCTATTTACAAATTAAAAAAGACTATTGCAGTTAAACTAGTGTTAAAAATAAATAAAAATTGGCTTTTTTAATAAAAATTCTTGCAATATCTTACAATGTTAACTTGCTATAGTAATATAGAAAAATTAATTTCGCATTTTCTAATTAAAAATAATTGTGCAAATGGCACGAGGCATCTTAATCGTAAGATGGTGAAAAGAAGAAAGAAGGTTAATTAAAATACTGACGCTAAACGAAAGTATTGTGCGCGTTTCTCTCTATACGAGAATGGCGGGAAGGATTCGGGAGAGTCGAAGATCGAACATCGGCGTATCCTTTCCGCGAGCTATTTGCCGCGTGATAATGAAGCTGGTGGTTCATTAGGCGAAAAAAAGCTCTGGTAGCTAACGTTATTGGACAATCCGGCTACCGTCAGCCGCTTTATCTCGCTTTTATTCGATCCTTTATTCGCGTTTCCTTCCTTCCTCGCTCTCTCTCTCTCTCTCTCTTTCTCTCTTTCTTTGTCTCGCTACATTGCCTATCACCTTTTCCCTTCCATCCTTCGTTGGTGGCAAATCCCTCTCGCTGCGTAGCTCTGTGGAATCGCAGCTTCAGTCACTGTTCCACTCTAGGGATTAAGTGTATATCAGATGATACGAGATTCCGTAGAATTGAATGTGCCACCGGCGGCGGTACAGTATCAACGATATATGTATACATTACATATGTATGTATGTATGTATGTATATGTGTATGTGTGTGTGTGTGTGTGTGTATATATATATATATATATATATATATATATATATATATATATGTACACCGAGGGGGGGGATTATTCTGTTATTTTATCGGGTACCCGGGATCGAACACGCCCGCGGGTTTGACCGAGATGCCCTGTTCGTACGTTGTTGGTCCAGTGAAAAGGTAGGCGTGCATATTTATCGCATAGTCAAGGGTTTGTTTAGGCAACGATAGTGATTCGCATTTTTGTCAAAAGACACGCAGTCACGCGACTTACTAGACGTCAGTCATTATGCTACCTATAATAATCGTTATGACTGAAGAGAAGAGAAAAAGCAAGAATATAGATAAAAAGTAAGAATGTATATGAATAAAATGTGCGATTGCGTGTATGGGGAAATGAAATAATTGCTTACCTTATCTAATAAAATTTAGATATTTGATAATTTAATTTAACGGAATGCGTGAATATTTAATTAAATTTTGGTATCTCTGTTAATAATTAAAGAAACTTTAATAAAGAAAATTTAAATTTTTTTTTTAATAAAGATAAATTTTGATATTAGATTCTTTTGCAAAGAAAATGCATTTCTTTCTTGAATATAAATAAGGTAATTGTAACAGTATGTATAATACTGCAATTGTACGTTAAAGAAAGAAATTAATAAGTTCATAAAAAAAACAAACTGTTATCGTAATACCGTACTTGCTGTGATAAATCGCTAATTCGCAACAAGTAGTTAATGGCGTCATAACGTTCGCAGTAATATAAAACCCTTCTCACACGGAGATTACAACGCGACACGATAACATACGATAATTTCCATCGTATAACGACCGCGATACTTTTTTCTCCACCAAAGTTATAACGTAACTCAGAATTCTCTTTAAAACAAAAAAAGAGAACTCGAATGAACGTGTTAATTTAACAAGCCGTGCACGAAAAAGCAGAGTCAATCTCACCGAACTGCTCGTTAGCGCATCTCGAATTCTATATAATTTGTAGCGTGCATACGCATTTAACCTTGAAAGTGAAAGGCCGAATCGGGATTCAGGAATCTAAACTCTGCAGATCTGTATAATATGAGATGGATCCTGATTTCAAAGAATGTCAGGAGTTTTGTATATATTAAAATATTTAAATATTCAAATAATTAAAATATTACATAGGACAATTCTGTCTGTTTGAGACGCGAGAGTTTCTTATATTTTCCACACTTAAAATGAAATAAACGTTTATCTATAAAATAATTTTTTAACGTATAGAAAAGGAAAAGTGTAGCGTGAGAAATGCGATTAAATTAAACAGATGTTGTGATACCAAAGTTAAATAAGATATGAAGTTACATTTAAAACATTTGTTATCATACAATTTAAAAATACTAGTAGGTAATCCTAAAAATTTGATTCCAATATTCCATACAAGCTAAGCTAGAGCTCTAGTGTACAGAAACTTCTGATTATTATAAACAATGGTCACTATATATATGTGTATAGTTGTAAAAATACAAAAGTAAAATTTCTTAGAATATACAAGAATATCCAAGAATAAAATAAACCAGGAGAATGTGCTAAAGGAGGAAAACGACACATTAGATGCGATCTCGTAAAGATCAATGTAACTAAACTGGTTGCATTGTCTAAACAAAATTCTTCTCATAATATACAACCGCGCGAGGTATTCCGGGCAAGTGAGAGATACACTCACGAAGCACCCAGAAGCGGCGCGAAACGGCTCGTAGAAGGACCGAGGTAGAAGCGATAGATGGAAAAAGGAGAACGTTCGGAAGCGGTATGAGGAGGAAACGCAGAACGCAAAGAAGAGCGACAGAGCGAGATGGAGGAAGACCCTCCAATAACAGTCGCCTTCGTATTGCCAGCCGTCCGAAGTCGAAGGAAACCCACGTCGCCAAAGCGGAATCTCAATCCCGAGCCGGAGAGCCATCGTACGATATTTGCACCGACGATTTTCACGAAACTGTTTAACGACAAAAAAAGAGAGAAGGGAGATATTTGTCCGTGATGCGTTATATGTCGTGTCAAACTGACATGGATCTTAACCGGATTTATTTCGACCTACAGAACTAGGGTTCCTTGTTAATCTCTCAATTCGCTCTTGGCGCTGAAATTTCTCTCAATGAAGCGACCAACTTCATATGAAGTTGCGATACATTCCGACGTTTCTCCGCAACGAGCGACGTTGCGATGCATTAGATGATCAGAAGATACAATCTTGTGATCGCTTTCTTCATTTAAAAAGTGACAGTTTTAACATAATTACATTTTACAATTAGTCTAAATTCATTTCAAAGTAAAAAAAAATTTCAGTATTATAGATTTTATATGTAATAATTATAATTATGATTGCTAAAGAATTTTACACACAATACATTAGCAGCAAATCGACGTGTAATTAAAAATTGATATTTCAAAATAATATTCAGAATATTGTGGGAGCGTATAAAGAAACTGGAGGAGCCCAAATAAAATTTTCGATTATCGAGAATACGGTTTTTTTTTGCAAAGCATGGTAATGATCAACAGAATTGAATATAATTCTTCCCCTTGTCCATCCGTCCGCGATCTTCCATCTTCTTCTACATTCGAAGCTCGCGGCATCACCCTATCATCCCCATCGGGCATTACGAGCAATACTCTTGAGGTTCCTTAATTAAAGGGATTGACAGCTACATTACTAAGAGCCGCGTTATCGAGAGATCGATCTGCCGTGCGGTGGAAAGATCGACCGCTAGGTACGACCGAGCGCATCCTGTTTTTTCGCTTTCGTGAATCGCCTGTCCGGAAAGTAACCGACGGCTGTCTTCCTTCGGGTCCTTTCGTAATTCCGTAGCTCGGTCGGTGCCTTTGAGGAGCCGTCTTTAACCGCTTTCGTATGAAGAATCGAATTCTCTAACAAGAGAGGAGAAGATGCTACGCTTTCTCTATCTCCGACGACGCGCGTCAGGATTCCTCCAAGTTGAAAAGGCAATGTCTTTTGCAACCTCAATCGTGCAGGCGTAGGTACTCTTGGAATACGTATTAACAGACGTTGAAACGAACTTTAAAGCGAGAAGTCAACAAGTCAAAGTTGGCGAATAAAATAGTTGGTAGATCGAGAAATGCTCTACTAAATGATAAAATAATAAAATATTGAAGTAGATTTATTAAATAAATTCTTTCGTACATAACAACTTTAATTTTTATAATAACATGAAAATCCGGAAGATTAAAAAATTTAAAAATTTTTTTCGGCTTTTGATATCCAGTAACAACAAAATTCTCAATAAAAAATTTAGAGTGAAGAATAAATTTCGGACAATGAAGCGGAATGATGCCAAGTTTCTTGAGAAATAGTCCATAATGTATTATTATCTAAATTGCTATTCTCGGTTAAAACTCCAACTGAAGCGTGAGACGGATCCTCGAGGTGAAAGGATCGCTCCTCGACTCTCTGCAGGAAGAATTATTCCAGAATGCTTACTTTCGCTTATCGTGGAGGGTATGCTTGAGCCAGGGCTCTATATGCAGAGTGCTTGTTTAATAATCAAGAGACTTCGCGCGGGATGCATCGCGGTGCCGGCATGCCGGGGCCGCTTAATCAAAATTCTATCGCATCGAGCGCACTCCTCGAGCGCTGGGTCGCTGCTCCTTTTTTCCACCATTTTATGATTCGTCGCCAGGAATATATCTGTCAACAGGTAAACGAGCGTACCTGCTCGCGGTGAAATGATCATTCAGCCTTTATTGTTCCGTGACGCGACGAAAGTGTCGAGTATATTTGCCATCTGACAGATGGAATTTGATATCATGGCAAACATAAGTGGCATATTTAGTGATATATACCTATACACTTCAAGTTAATTCTATGAAAAATTTAAATACCAGAAAATGCTATTATTAAATTTCCATAATGCTAAAGATTAAAGAAATTTTTAACAAAAATATTTAAATAATTGATATATAAAATGAGATAGACATATTCGGATAATTGCAATAAACATTTGAATATATGAAATTTTGAGATATAATATAATAGAATATATATTTTTTTAAATAAAAAGAGAGTTATATTTTTGATGATATTTTTGAGATTTGTTATTCGTTATACATTTTATTTTTGTAAAACAGAGTTACACGATTGTTCACAGTCAAAAATATAAAAATAATTTATTATTACGGTTTGCCATGCCCTTCAAAATATTGTATAAATTCGATATTTTACAATATCCTAGTTTTAATGTTTTAATACCTCTGAAATTCGTCAAATCAAAAGAAAAACAAGTAAAATAATATTATGAAAAACAACAAATCAAGTAAAATGATATTATGATAACATGATGACATGATAACATGATATTATGATATCATATTAACGTAGTAATTTAATTTTTTTCTTGCATTTAAAAATTCAATAATTTTTTAATTTACACAATACGAGATTCTGCAAATTTTATAAATAAAAATTATTTGAAATACATTGCAGTATAATATACATATATCTATACAGTTCAAAAAATTCTCTTTATAACGATTTACAAATTTTCGTTATCTTTAAATTGATTTAATTAAAGATTAACAAAATATAAAAATAGTCAACGATAAATAAGCAGCATCTTTGAAATATACATTTATGTGTAGCTGTTTTCTTTGTGGGATTCCACAACAAAACTTGCAGAAGTCGCAGGATGCGCGTAATTAATGGCATTCTTCGTGGCAGGCAATGCGCTAGCGCGAAAGCACTTCGTTAACCAGACGGGGGTATATGGCGTTAATAAATTTTCCTTAGCTCGCGCAGCGGAGTATTCACGAAGGGACAGGTGGTAATATGCTAATTAGAATTCTCTTAAACCTGTTTACGGCTATCTTATGAAATTGATAAGATAACACGAAACCTGAAGGTTCGATCTCATCTAGTTGTACAAGCGAGCATTCTTCTCGCTCCACGGATTGGAAGCCCTCATTCAATTTATACGATGCATAGATACGCACTTGTCGCTACTACCACGCATGATACCATCATAACGAATAACCGTCATATATCTTGCGGAGAACACATCGCAGTACTATTCTCTATATTAGATTTTCGTGTCGCATCAAGTCGTAGAGTCACTAATTTTAGAATGAAAAATTATAACGGTTTAAACATATAATGCATATTAATATTAACGTTATATGTAGCAACAATAATAGTTTATTTCAGTAAAACATATCAAGAAATAAAAATGCAGATTACACATTCCATACAGATAAATTAATAAAAGAATTCAAATAGAACATAATGGAATTAATACAAATAGTTGCAAAATTACAATTTTTTAAAACTTTGATGTCGAAACTAGGATGTTAATATTCCTTCAGTGCGATCTTAATGGAATCTTAATAGAAAAGAAAGGAAAGAAAGAAAAGAAAAAAGAGAGAATAAAGGTAGAATAATGGAAAAGAAAAGGAAAACTTCTACTAAGTAGACTAAACTAGTAGAAAAAAAGTTTTTTCGTCTAGATTAATAAAATTCAAAAGAAGAAATAGATTTGGGAACAACATCTGTCATCATTATATATAGCGATAAAGAAATAAAAAGATTGATTGTTACAACTAGAAACTCAAATCAATTCCATCGTAGCTAATTGATGTCGTAGGCATAAAATGGATGACTATGGCGATCGTGAAACTTGCGTCAAGTGGCGTCGGATACCAGCCACCGAATGTTTCAGTTATAACTTGTCATAGTTCTTGAACTAAAATCGATAGAGCGTAAATTTCGTCGGCTTTGCGTTAAACTCGTTACGGAGGATAATGGCCGGCAGCTTTCGGATCCCACAGACTCGAATCAGAGACAGTTTGATCGAGTATTCGATAGATGAGTTTACGATACGTTCCCATGCTATCAAAAAACATGGAAACACAGGAAAAAACCAATATACAAACGTTGTTATTGCAAATATATATTTTTTAATTTGTTTCTTTTAGCAAACGAATATTATTCGACGTGAGAATAAAAATATATAATTACCGATTTGCTATTATCATTTATGGTTTCTAAGATTTTGCAATTAACTCTAAAAAATCTGAACAAAAACCTGCAAATTTTAATTATAAAAATTTTTTTAAATCATTTCTGATTGTACAACAGTATTTTAGAATTTTATGAAGACAAAGAATTATGACATTTTAAAAATTTATATAGATTGATATATAGAAATACCATTTTTAAGCAATATTTAACACATTAATATTGAAATACGCGAATTGTTTGTAATTTTGGTATGTCATGAAATTAAAAATTTAAATTTCATATACTTTGAAGTATTAAAATTTAATTTTTTTTATTACTATTTCTTTATCATACTTTCACATTTGCGACATGCAATTGCAAATAACGGCAAATTATTTTCCATATCACAAGCTGTTATACAGTGCTGTATACACACTGTACACACACAAAAGCATTTATTCAAATAATGCTACAGAATGTCAGAACGGCGATGTGCTGCGGCACCGGACGCTCTCAACTAGTTCTGGCATTCTTTTCTTCTCCTCTTTCCAGCACGCTCGTCACAAATAACAGGTCGCCCAGTATATATTTTATAACTACACGCGTGTCGAAGCCGGCGCGTCGTTATACGCTCTTCTCGAACCCGTAATCATCACCTACCATCTATTCCTACCGACGAACGCAGGTATTGGTGCTACACCGCTGCACATCGCTCGAGGGCGAATCCTCTGCCCTCAATGGGAGGAGGGACATCTCCCAGTTACCACGGGACCTCCAGACAATAAATACAGCACCGCAAACCTTCTCATCACTATGAAGTTGTCCTTTCCTCTCTCTCTCTCTCTCTCCTCCCTCCCTCTCTCTATCTCTCTCTCTCTTTCTCTCTCTTATTCTATGCTTCTCTCTTCCTTGTTAACGATGGAGCAGCTCAACCATTCAAGAAGATCCACGACGATGTACGATTAAATGATCGGTAGTTATCGTTAATTGTCGATGGGACAGTGTCGACGTGTCTCCGAAAGAAACCGTGAATTTCCCTCGTAATCTTACAGTTCCCGTCGTATTGCACTTTCCTGTTTAATGTGACAACGAAAATATTTTGATTTTTCTGAGCTAATTGATCAATATGTCAGACAATTAGTTAGGAAGAAACATAATAGTAAACGTCGTGAGAGTTAAGAGTTTCTGAAGAATTTCGACAGTCGCAATAGCAGTTGGGATTTTATTAGATATAGAAATTAGTGAATCTCTTAAAAGAATTTAAATAATATTAATATTTTATAGGATTCTCATATATCTTTGAATTCTCTTAAATATAATTTTTTCTAATCTTTAGAATCTATGTCTTATAAATCTGCAACGTTTTTGTGAGTTGCAAATTGAGTTACTTTGTATTTAAGTTTTGATCACAATAAGCAAATACGAACTTTTAAATTTTATATATAATATATTACATATATAGAACAATAGCAACAGTTATTTTATCTAATTATAATATATTTTTTATTTAATTATTTTTAATAAATAAAAATATTGATTTTATATAACTTTATAAAATCTCGATATTAAACAATTACGAACTTAATCTTAATAGTTACTATTTCTACGACAATATTAAAAAATTAAAATATTTTTTTAACAGATTCGATTAATTCACTGAATTTCTTGAGAATTAGCACACGTATCCACAATTTCAGGACAGCGTGAACGAGATGGAGGAAGAGAGGGTGTATGAGAGGATGTATCCGATCGCATCGCATTTTACCTGCGGGCAGAAATTTACATCTCCCGCAGAAGCATTTAATCAGCTGGTGCCCAAATGGAATTTGGTGGCGCTTTAAAAGGGCGCTCGAGGGGGAACAGGTCGAGCGGGGAGAAAGAGAACGCGGGATAGGCTCGTACATGATATATTCGATACCTAGTAGCCGGTGCCACTCAGGCAGCTTTGTTGAATTTCACGCCATTTGAGTAAATGGGGGAACAGATCAAACAGTGTGGATATTTTGTAGCGCTGTTGCTGTTGCAACGCGTGGTCGATGTAATTCCACTCGCGCGGCGAACTCTCCCCCTCCCCCCTTTACTCCCTCTCTCTCTCTCTCTTTCTCTCTTTCTCTCTTTCTCTCTTTCTCTCTCCATCTTTTTCCGATTAGCTGAACTCCCTCTTACGCCAGAATGGCGCTGACCGTCATAATTACGGCTTTCCCGCCTCCTCTGGCCCCCCTTCTGGCGCGATTTCAGCCAATCTGCAATCAACGCGCGGACAAATGATAGCGTCGCAATTTCGCGATCGAACACCGCCGCCGTCGCTTTGTCAAGCAGACACGCGATTTTCTTTCTCGATGGAACGTAAAGTGGCAACTTGGTCATTCTTTACCGTTACTTTAAGAGGGAGAAAAGAGGTCAAATAGAAAACCTGATAAGAAGAAATGTGTTCTGTCTCGGAAAGGAACGGGGTAACGTCCGATGTGAAATAGTATACATATATATTTAGTTCTCGCTAAATAGTGTCAATAAAAAAATTAGTATATACATTCTATGTCTAGTATGTTTGAAAACAATTTAGCATTTTAATTGTACACATTGGTTTTAAACTGAAAAATATTTTCCCCGCGGTAATTGCAACGTCCACAAAAACACTTATCCAAATAAGCGTAAATATCATTATTTAATATATTTTTTTAATTATGTGCAGAACAATTATTTACAAGATATTACTGACATGTGACCTCCATCTGCCACGAGAATCAAAATATCACATATATGGCACGCGAACACGAAAATGTTAATTAACTAATTAACAAACGGTGATCGTGATTATGAAGCATAAAAGCGATAAATCAGTTATATTTTAATAAACACACATCAGTTCTCTAGAAACACGTGAAAGCAGCGTTACACATATTTTCGGATAAAATCACAGAACTAGGGTTGCACGAGACCAAGACAAGACAATATTTATAAAAATATTGTATTGGTATTGAAAATTTTGGAAATTTTAATCTTGTCTTGGTCTTGATGAATATTCGTAGCAAAAATCTCGTCTTGTCTTGTTCTGTCTTGAGTTTATTAATAATTTTTATCTAATATTAAATAATCGTTTAAAGTAATATTTTATATAATTTTAATAATATTTAACATGATTTAACATATATTACTATTATTACTTTTTATGCATTTATTTATTTTTCATAATACTAAATATATTATATGTGCGTGTGTGTATGTGCGTATTACATACACGCGACTTACATGAAATGTCTGCGTTTGTTTTCTCCAAATTTCTTCCACTGGAAGTATAAATATGCTGCATTCCGAAATTCACTGCCAGTACTGAAAATCTATAATGTGCGTGACACAAACTATAAATTTGTAGTACTGGCAGTGAATATCGGAACGCAGCCTATATTGAAATCTATAATATACGTACCCTATAGATTTTTAGTATGCTCGCGGTGGGAGCAATTAGGAGAAAACAAATGCAGGCGATAGTGATTTGTTTAACAGACTCGCGCAGATTCTCTCTGTTGCATGTCACTGCCGGTCACTGCGTGTCGCGTCGCCGAGACTCACCGGTCGCTGCGTTAGCGTTTTACATCAAATAAGAGAGTTCTTCTTGTTAATTGTTCGAACAACTGTTTTGTCGCATACTTTTAATAAAAATGAAACGCAGTAAATCTAATATAAATCCAACCATAAAAGTCAGGCCAAGTACTTCTACTGAACATGAAAGTGGTGACGAAAATGATGACGAAAGTACGGGAGAAGTTATAATTAAACAGTGCAATTATAAGACCTATTTTAAATATGAAACAAGAAACAATGAAAGAGTTGGCGTATGTTTATTGTGTCAAAAGAAAAATATAACGAAGGAATTGAAAATGAAAAACAGTAACACCACGGGATTAAAAAAACACTTGGAGAGAAATCATGAAAAAGCATATGAACACTTATTTGGATCAAAAGCAATAAAACGTAAAACATTGGTAGAAAATCAAAAAACTATGGATGTATTTCTAAATGTAAGTATTGAAATTAAATTTTATAAATTATGTATAACGTATTATTAAATCCGTACTATTTTTATATTACATAAGAATGTGTAATGGTAAAGAGTGCAAGACATGTACATGTAAAAGTATCTTA
Organism: Temnothorax nylanderi; assembly: GCF_030848795.1. Lineage (NCBI taxonomy): Eukaryota > Metazoa > Arthropoda > Insecta > Hymenoptera > Formicidae > Temnothorax > Temnothorax nylanderi. Next base: position 347,723 of record NW_027249103.1, on the reverse strand, counting down.
TTTACCCCTCATTTTGTATTGGGTAGATTGAATAGATCAATACTATAAAATTTTATATATTTATTTTATATTTATATGACATATTATTGTCTTTATAGCTTTTTTATATGTATGTTTATATAAATAATCTTTTGCGTGCTTTTTGTACTTATACACATACACACATTATTATACATACTTACTACTTATACACATTCTTTCTTTATATTATTCTGCAATTATATTTATCTACTTTAAATTTACTGCATGTGTGCAGAATAAATATACGTCTTCTTTCAACAAATTCTGCACAGATTGTTGATGTCTTTATTTTTTATTATGCATATGTATTTATATTTTTTAACACTTAAATTTTGCTTTCTTTACTGTTTTTAATTATTGTATTGCGTAGAAATCATGAATAAACAATTAATCCGTATGTGTGCATGTGTATGTGTATTTATGACGTGTGCAAAAATACAAATTATTTTTTAAAAATATGTATATTTTTTGCAGAATGAAAATCAATCAAGTGATCACGTTTGGGACAGAAGGCTTGTTTCATGGCTGGCTTATAAAAGACTTCCATTCTCATTTTTTGATGATGAAATAACACAAAAATTTTTCCGTGCATTAAATCCTAATATAAATATGCCTAAAAGAAATATTATGAAAGAGAAAGTTATGACTGAATATTACAAAATGAAGGATAATCTTAAAAAAATATTAAGTAAAAATAACTGTAAATTTTCTTTCACAATTGATGGTTGGACTGCGCCAAATTTTGAATCGTATTACGGGGTTACTATACATTTTATAGACAACAACTGGAATTTTCAGTCATTGGCATTAGATTTTGTTCCATCAAATGGAAAGCATACTGGAAAAGACATTGCTAACCTCTTTCTTAATATAATTAAAGATTATGGCATAGAAAAAAAAGTTCAAGGCATAACGTTAGATAATGCTGCTGCAAATACAACATTTATTCAAGAACTTAGTATATTATTAAATAATAAAGGAATAATTTTTGATGTAGAAAATCAGCATTTTCGATGTTTCGCACATATTATCAACTTAGCAGTACAAGATGTTCTAAAACTAATAAAAGTCGATACTAAGCAATGCTATAATAATCCATATTCAGATTCAAACGAATATAACAATAGTGAAGATGAATATGAGTTAAGTGACGATGAAATACATGAAAATGTCTTTTCTCAGATAATAAATAATATTAGAAATACTTGTAAAAAAATACGAAGATCGGAACAATTAACTATTCGATTAAAATTATTTTGTGAAGCTGCCAATATTAAATTTATAAAGCCTGTGTTAGACGTAAGAACACGATGGGATAGCACTTATGATATGTTACACACAGCTTTAGTATTAAAATCAGCGTTAGTGATGATGTGGGATAATTCCGATTTAACAAATTTAAAAATTGCTGAAGAAGACTGGGTTATTTTGGAAAAAATAGTACACTTTTTAAAACATTTTAAATACGTTTCTAAAATTTTATCAAGTGATTCAGACGTAACGTTACCTACTGTTGTGTTAGCATTTAATATGCTTGTTGATAAAATTGAATCAATAACATTAAATTTAAATAATAAGTTTGATAGAAACGTACAAGATGAAACTCTACTTCTTGCATTTCAAGCTGGGCGTGATAAATTATTAAAACATTATCGTAAATGCAATTGGATTTATTGCATTTCTTTAATTTTAGATCCAAGACACAAAATTGAGGGATTTGATGTAACATCATGGGGCAAAGAACTTAAAAATTGTACTATTTTAAAATTTGAAGATATTTATAAAAATCATTATTATTCAGATTATTCTTCAAATAATCTTAATGAAGCAGCCAATACAACTCAAAATATGTTAGAGCGTACTTTTGAAAACGAAGATGTCAATGATAATGATCTAATAGATATAAGTACTGTCTATTTACACAAAAAACCTTCTCCTGTTTCATGGAAGACAGAAATTAATAATTATTTACAGACTCCGAGAGAATGTATAGATGTAAATATTTTAAGATGGTGGAAAAGTCATGCTGACATTTATCCAACATTGTCAAAAATGGCTCGAGACATTTTAAGTTCAACTGCTTCGTCTGTACCAGTAGAAAGATTGTTTTCTATGGGAGCTTTAACTATGACAAAAAATAGGACTCGATTACAAAATGATTCTTTGAAAGCATTAATGTGTATAAATTCATGGATTAAATGTCCTTTGATGTCAAAAATTTGTGGATTTCATTTTTAAAAATTTTATAATTTTTTTATAATTTATAATTCATTTAAAAATAATGGAAAAATGAGGATTATAATTATCTAAGATCAAAAATGGTTCGAGACATTTTTTGCGATTTTATTTTTAAAAATTTTATAATTTTATTGAATGTTTTGTTAAAATGTTTCTATCATATAAATAAAGTTCCTTGTATAGACACATAATTTTTCTCTTTTATTTAATCAAATATAAATAAATTAAAAAAAACCAATACTATCAAGACAAGACCAAGAATTCGACCATCTTGTCTTGGTATTGTCTTGAAATTTTATTTGTAATCTTGTCTTGATCTTGTCTCGAATTTGAAGGAATTTAGAGACAAGACAAGACAATACCAAGATTAGTCTTGAGTTCTCGTGCAACCCTACACAGAACTACCGAATACAAACGCCACAAATCGTGGAAGTGACATCTCCATCGTCCGCGCCGTCGAATAACCATAAAGTTTCATCAATCTGTCGTATTTTCCCCAATTACCATATCCTTAGTCACGTGTGCCTATCCCATTATGACTCTCATTCAGCTACGATGCATCCTTATTACTGCGGATTTCGTTTGACTCCGCCGCGCGTGTTCATGTATCATCGCTCGAGTGACCGACCGGTCCACCCGGAGAAGGGATACCCGAGACTAAAGAAACCGTGCGGTTGGTTTCTTTAATTAATGAGCCGTCGAGCTCATTACGGAGAATGAAATGCCAATGTGGAAAACGACTAATATTAATTCCGGCGTTAAATGGGTAGTTTCGAATCTAATAGCTTGTTTACCATAAATCCGAAAATTTATCGACTATCTCGACGACTCAATTTGCTTGGTCCGGTCGGGATAACAAAAGTCAAAATATAAATAGGAATGGCCATAACGACTCGCTATATATAATCACCGAAATCGGTTTCTTTGTTGTCGGCGAAGCCCACGGCTCTCTTGTCGATACTCAAGCGGTACCCTCAAAATTTCTCCATTAAAACCCGATACGTTGATGTACGTGATAGATTATTACTCGTGGATATCGATTACCGCGTAACCAACGGCGGTGAACATCGATTATCGTTTATCGATTATCGTCTGTACCGCTGCCGAGCACTAATGGAGCTCATCGACACTCTTCGAATCCGTATTGATTCGTGACGGCTCGTGGTTTCCGCTTACGATTAACAAACAATGCCAGCTGAATCGGCGATCTATCTATAATAGAATAGTAAATCAATCGACTATCTACCTCCCATAACTGTCTTTTTTTTTATTGCGAATCCTGGTTTGAGGTTGATAGTTATAAATTGTCGTCAGCGTATTAGAGAAGTATTGGAAAGGATTGATCGGTTTTATTGCTTCGCACTGTTCGTGTTTGCATACTTCGTTATCGTCGTTTACTTTATTTATGACTTATATAATTTCTTCCTGTAAATCATAAATCAATATTAGTACCTACGTATCGAATATTGGAAACTTCGCATATTCTTCAAGTTGTGTATAACATTGTTATTAAAAGTATGCTTTAATCGATTTCATATCCGTAAATGCTTTAAGTAAAATATTAATATCAATTTATAACGAATACAGAAATGGAAATCATTTATTTTCTGGTATAATTGGCATAATATTTTATTTCATTTTATTTTAATACAAGTAAGACTCGATCAGATACCAATTTTAAATTTCTAATTATTCGCAGTTCTTTATTCTATATTTTTACAATTTTAATGAGATATTGAATGCACGGATCATATACTTTCTCAATTCAAGGCTTAGTACCCACAGATTCACGGTGCACCAATACGCGCACTCCTATTAAAGGGGGCGGAGATTTTCGTGTTAATACGTCATTAACTCTGTGTATTACGGTACGATTACGTGGCTGAAAACGATCCCAATTTACTCTCAGGAATCTCCATTATCGCAACGTCATCAGAATATAATATTGAAGTATACTGGGTGCTCTTTACCTCGCATTATTTTTTAAGAGCAGATTTTTTGATCAATTTGGAGCCGTCTTATCTCAGCAAACGTATCGAGGTATTTAATTTTCGAATAATTGAAGCTATCCAAAAAGATTTCTGAATTAATCCAGAATTGAACTTTAAATGAGAGAAATTAGATGACAAAAAATAATACTTGCAATTAGAAAAAGATGAATTTTATAACGCACAAATGGATTATGCGATTTTAAGTATTAAGCACATATAGATAATGCTATACCTAACGATTTACCTCAATGTTTTTTAAAGAAAAGGATTGATTTTAAATTAGTTGAAAAACTGACTCTTGAGAAATAATGCGGTGAAATGGTGGGACACCTTGTATATGTATATTACTGGTTTTCCGATATATTATTTTTATTCTCATTCTAGTTTAAGAAATTTAATTATTTCTACCTCACACTTTCTCTTTTCGTAATATTGATTTCTTTCTCAGGTAATTTAGCTAAACCTTTTTAATCTTTGAAGTACTAATGCTTGGTAAACCGGTTCTTAATATTGACAAGGATTGGCCACCATATTAGATAACAGCTCAATATTTTAATTTACTTATCTTTATGCTAATAGAACATCTAGAAAACATAGGAGTATAGATATCTTTTCTAATACATTATTTAGAAACTACACGATTCATTTAAAGCCATGAAAGTATGCCATGCAAAGTAACATAAGTTTATTATAATTATCATTGTATTTATCTCATTCATTATCTTAGACAGTTGGGAAGTAATTACATGTTACTTACATATAAAACATGACATCATTAATAGATCAACTGTAACAAGAGACGCTACGTTATCTTGAAAGTTTAGTCAATAACCCAGCGTTATCTTCTACTCATTTGAAATCGATCCTTATCAAATAAAAATCCAGAAATTAAATTCTCGAAAAAAAAACAAATTAAATGATTATGAGCATTAATTATGTAAATAACTATTTTATATTTACTCTTTATATATCTTGATTTAAATTTTTAAATGAAATTTCTTTCTTATAATTTTTAAGAATAAAGAATTAAGGAATAGCTTACTAAAAGCTGACAAAGAGGAAGAACACTGAATACTTTTAGCAAATTTGCTGCTTAGAGTATTATTATTTTAAGTAATTTTAGTGGCATATAGCAAAGATACAATTAGATGTAGAATTAGATCAAAGGTAATTAAGATAAAAGATAATTAAGATCAAAGGCAATGTAGATTGGATCAAACGAACGTTACATTTAATTTTTACAAAAGAACATAAAAGAATCACGAAATGTTTACGCCGGTGAATAAGTGAAATGATATCTCTGGCGCGTGCGAACAGCGGAAATTTATGAAACAAATGATTTGGTCAGTAACCACAATTCATTGAAACAAGCAAATTAGATCGTGCCAATAGCGGATATTGCGCTACAAAATGATTCGATGAAACTCATCGATCGACATTACATTTCCAGCCGCACTGTGACCTACTGCACTACGCTCTGAGGCATTATTAAATGCCCATCCGACCTTTACTGTCGAATATTACTGCAAAGTATGTCTCAAAGGGAATCATGTACAACTTGATTATTAAACAAGCAAACGTCGGATTATTTATTTTCAGAAATATTTAGACGACTGGGAAATTTCCTCGTAACATCAAGATTTTAAAGCTAAATATATGGTATGGAAATAGAGTTTGTAGCATAAACTTTATACTTTCTATTATATAGAAAGCATCGTAATAAATTAAGAAAATGGATATTAGTGTGTCTATTTTAGATACTAGAATTTAGTGTCTAAAATACGAGATTAAAAACATATCTTTTATTTTTAACAATTTTTATTCGTTTAAACTTCTTATATTTAATCAAAATAAAATTATGAATTTATTGCATATATTTTGGTTTTTCAGAAATTATCTGAAAATTGTTAATGAAAAATTGACATTTTATGCGCAATTTTTTCTAAAGTATGCTAAAGTAGGCGCTAATGTGTATGTAATGAATAGAAACGTGCCGTGAAAAATGTAACTTTGTTCTATATATCGACTTGCACTAAATTAATATGTCAACGTTTAGGTCGAAAGCGCGATTAATCTCGCGGGACGCAGTACGTCGCTTAATTCGCAAAAGTTCCGACGCTGCCAACAATGGAAACAGGAACACCTGATACCTCAGCAAGCCCCGAGGTGCATTCAACGCGCAAAACTCGCAGTTGCCCTCTGTTTCCATGCTATCTGTAACGCGAATGCCAAGCAAGTTCGGAAATGCGCGTACACAAAGTGACCCGCGCGGTGAAATCGCGACGCGACGCGACGCGACGCGCCGCGGCGACAGTGGCCGTCCGTCGAGCGATAAGGCCGAGTTGCGAACAGTTGATAAGGCAAGGTTTGTCAGAGAGCGGGATCTCGCGCGTACAGTGAACATCGCCGCGAATATCGGATTCGCATTTACGTTGTTGCTTCCAACGAAGAGAGGTCTATTCAACGTCACTGCAAGATCGTTATCCACCGAGGAGGAAGATTATCCATTCTTCGACGTTAAAATCCGCTCTTATAGAAAATATCACGAGATAAATCCCGGTCGATAAACGTTCCACTTATCGTCGATTCTTATCGCACGCGATTCGCAGTAATAATAATCGTTTAACGAATCCGGGCAAGCACCTCGCGTTCTATTTTATTCTCCTCCGGGACGTAAACGAGCCACTTTACACAATCTTCCTCCTCGTCTTTTGTCAGAAGCGCGGCAAGAGCAGCAGTCCAGCCGCGCGCATTTGAGGCAGGAGCGAATTTAAGTTCCTTCGGCCCGGTATCATAAAACCGAATTTAACATTAATAAAGTTTCGCGCACTTTGTATCTGCGCGCGCTTCTGCCCGCGGCTAATTCTTTGCAAAAGCGGCAGAACGGTTTACCTCTTGCTTGAGCAACCCCTTTATCCGCGAGAAGCCTTTTAAGTTTGCAATTAAAAGTGTTGCGGGCGTAATGCGCGGCCGCGTCGAGCGGAAAAGCGCTAAACGGAAGCCGCCAACCGTTTTACGCTCGACAGTTTAACGCTTCCGATTTCAGCACATTAACGCGTGTATTTTCGCGCATTTTAACGAGATATGCGCACCGCAAAATCTCCATTTTCACTCGTGAGTTTTATCTAGTAAAATCTCGTCGCGTTAAGCATCCTAACGAGAGTATGTTCTTCGTTATAAACTCTTAATCTTTTATCACATATGGTACTATATATGTATTAACAAAATGTCTACATATACATATACGTTATCTCATAAAGCTAAACCTATGAATAAACACAAATATAATAATATAATAATATAATAATAAATGTAAATATACATAATAAATAATAATAAATGTAAATATATATAATAAATAATAATATATATTTATATAATATTAGATTATAAATTTAATTTTAAATAAATACAACAATTTTTTTATAAAACTTTATACAGATTACATTCCATCTTTCTTCTGGATTATAAAATGATAAAAATGATAAATAATTACACATCTTCGATAGCTACATATATCGTCAGTTTTCCTTACAATTGCACAAAATTATCCTATTAATGACTTTTCAACATGTTCTCTATGATCTATATTGCTAAAAGCTTTTGCGACAGTGTAATTAACAGGTATGTTTACTCTAAAATTATTATGCCCGTCAAATTACTGCTGCTATTTCATTATTGCAATTTCGCAAATGTTGACACACATCACTTCCGGTAAATATTATTAGTTATGTCACGGTAACTATTTTCGAGTATTTCCGTACGGCTTTTCTGGCGCGGTCAGATGGCACGCGTGATACGATATAGCAAGATTGCTTTAGCGGCAAAAGTGATTAGAACTCATAATGTAATCACACCATTCGTATTACTTGCTGTATGCACGCTACGAAGGGTCCAATTACGCGTCGAGTTTACGAGGACTAACTCTATGTCCCGCGTACGGGAGAGTTCGATCTATGACAGGACAGTTTATGACGAACTAGTAAGGCCAAAATTGTAGCTGCGGCATAAAACTTGCAATTGCAATACATGATAAGTTTTTTTGCGAGCTTACTAACCAGAACGTTTTATCAATCGATTGCGCATTTGATTAAACTATTTATACAGATTTTTATTATTATACGTACCAATATTTGTAAATAAATTGACAATTTTAAATTCATTAAATTAACCGTTTGGCGCATACATATACATGAAAAAATATGGTTTGCACGGTATATTGATACAGATATAAAAATGCACTTTAAAGAAAAAAAAGAGAAAATTTTTTACAATTTTTCACATGAATTTAATAATGCATTTGTAAAAAAAAACATATCTTTTTTAAAAATTTAGAAAAAATCAGTTTTTGTACTCGTTTACTATAATTTTATATAAATTTATTGTTATAAATTAGTATAATCTGAGAAACCAAGCATTAATATTTTAGAAATTGTGATTAATATTCATGTACATCCGATCGAACATTTTCGAATTGTGCAAAGAAAATAAAATGCATCGCATACGAATATCAATGGACATGCGACCTACGACAGAATAAATTATTGCTCCGCGTAAATCTTTTCGCGTTATGATTTCTGGGACGTGCAAAAACGGGGTACGGTAAAGGCGTTAGGGCGTTCGCAGTAAAACAGCTCGCAATAAGCTACCGTACACATCGATATTTCATTGCTTTCTGTCACAATGTGCGCTGTCGTTGTTCAAAGGCGTCGCATCGTCCTGGTCCATTTAGCAGGATATACGTTTTACGGGCGGTAATCGGCCAGGTATTGGAAACACTTTCAACGGCTGTTTATTAGTAAATATCGGACTTCCGTACGCAGACTATTATTATGGGAACGAGGAACGCTGATGAGCGTGACCTGATAAAACGGTGGTGGTTGGTTTATCGACCCGATCATCACCTGCTGGCGAGAAAAAAAGTCATCGAGAAATTGCACGGATTAAAATTACACGTGCGCGAGAAGAGAGCGCGCTTTTATTTCATACAATTTTCTTCGGGGCGCGAAATATCGGCTCTCTAGTGAGATAATATCCAGTACCCACGTGTTCTTTTTTTTTCATTTTACGTGTTTAATCGTCCATCCTGTAAAATAGACCGTGCAAAATGAATGTTGCAACATACTGCTTATATAAATGCCATAATTTAAATGAATTTTGTGCACGAATTTCTCAAATACATTAATAATTAATATTTTTCCTATTGCATATATTTTGCAATAAATTATTGCAATAGGAAAAATATTAATTAATGTATTATTAATCATGCATATTGCATTAAAAATATTTATATATCTCTATTATAATTTCTCATGATTATAATCTTTTTTATAATGAGTCTATAGTTTACGATAATGTAATCTGAGAAAATGAGGTAGAAATAAGTTATTATACCTAAATGTATTAAAATATTGCAATTATAAAATAATTCTTGAATTATTTTATAATTGCGATATTTTAATACATTTAGGTATAATAACTTATTTCTTTTGAATTTAATTTGTATCTATTTCTTCCCGATAATCGTTTTTCTGAAAGATGCACTTTGTAGGTATTGCCTGTAGTCAGAAATATATAATAGAAAAAAATCGCGATCATAGTTCGAAATGGTTATATTCGCTTTTTCCGACAGAAAACAGCGAAAGAGATCTCATAGTTACGTCAATAAAATTGAAACCTTCTGGTTCCCATTCTGCTCTGTGCAGCTTTTATTTCCTTTAAACGTTACTGTGAGCACCACGCCAGAATTTACACCGAAATAATCGTTTGCGTTTTTCCAATAGTTTCTCTAACAATAAGTGGCAAAGTTTACGATGATTAAAGTCAAAATATAAAAGAATTTATTGATTCGTATACGAACGCTGCGCCAATAATAATGACTTTTACCAATTGCAATCAGTATTGATAATTAGTATTAATAATTAGTATTATAGCAAATCAAATATTAAATTAAATTTTAAATAAATGTTTTTACTTAATGAAGTCATATGGATATCTCGGTACTTTCTCTGAATTCTTATTATTAAGTTTTTTTATCTTTGATTTATTAAGTTTCTATATAATCTCCATCTGAACTTGAAGATTAATGTTTGCACAATTTGTATATTAATTGAAATAATTTTTAAATAAATGTTATCCAAACATTTATTTCCATTTTCTAACTTTATATCACAGGCGTCTTGCAAATACAAGTAGCATTACAAGCATAGCAAGCATTCTCTATACATTTATAACAATGTATAGATATATTCATTATTATTAACAAAAAAAACTGTTACAAGCAGCAAAATTGTTTAATTTTTCATCGATAACGGAAATACCAGCGTCAAACTGTAGCGCCAATGTTTTTTGAACCAGAAGCAGATGTTGCGCGATACACATTGATAATACACATATTTAGAGTAAAATTGAATTCATGCTCAGTATATTCGTCAAAATTATCAGTGAATTCACTCTGTAGCGTATTCAATTTGCTATTCAAGTTGCTCAAGCTCTAACGGCTTTAAAAGCAAATTCGAATGAATCCTTGAATACTATGCGCGAATGAATGGAAATGAGCGATTTATTAATTAGGCTATCGCTCTTCTCTTTATGACGAATTTCTGCACGTTTTCATACTAAAGCAGGATATTGTATAAGCTGAAATTTATATTACATTAATTAGGCATTTCTTATTAAAACGAAAACAAATGTTGTGATGTGACGTGATGGATCTCAGTGATTATTTCTTCTAAATATAAGTAAATCGTAACTCATGAATTAAATAATATTGATTTTTAAAAATTTAGTGATTGTTATTGAAAAAAAAAATTTTTTAATAAATTTTTTTGTAATAAGAAAATTCAAAAAAAATTTTTTAATTTTTTAGTTTAATTTATGTTTATACTATAGTCTAATTTTAAGGTTTAAATTATCATTTATATTATCGTAGAAACTTGAAAAGATTGACTCTTTTGCCTAAATTATGTTTCAATTATTTAATTGCATGTGTTCTGTTTTTACATTGTTTTATTATATGTATATTAAAGAACTTACACAGTTGGTTCTTTTGTTACGAATTCCGTAACTGCAAATTACGAAATATGTAATTTGAATTTTATTATTTTATTTAAATATCTCTGATCGAAATGGTTTATGAATTCAAAGACGTTTTTAAAAATTGAAATTAGTATCTTTAATAATTAGATGATTAACATATATACATTTTTCTGTGTGTTGTAAAAAAAAGATATGCTTGTGGTTTTTATGACTGAAAGAGTTAGTGAAGTTGTAATTATATAAACGGCGAACCATTGGGCTTTCAGTAACAATTAGATTTTATTACGTTGCAGTATACTATCTTAGTATACGTTTCGGTTAGTGGCTTCCGTCAAAGGGTTTAATACATTGATCGTGAGCATCATACGGTGTCCAGAACTTTATTGCCCAAAGTACAAGGAAACGTATGAGTCGACGCGGACCCTTCGATCGAGATAACGTGTGCACATGTGATTTTGTAGATAATTACTTCATTAAAATACCTCCGCGGGTCGCCGGTAATCTTGAAGCCGCCGCGAGATCAAACCTTCACCCGTATCGATCTTCGGGCATTTTTCTCTTCTTCTCGGCACGCGATAAATTCCAACGTATTAGGTGTTGATCGGGACAAGATTGTTTGCGGAATGAAGTCTTGTTTGGAGAAAGAAATGGCGAACGGCGACGTATCGATAAGGTATAAAACGTCTATCGGGCAATGCTAGAAGCTATTTCTAAACCTTGCCTATTAGAATTCGATGGCTTGTCTAATCCATTAATAATACTATTTCGTTGCACGACTATTGCTTCAGCATTAATTTAAGATTTAACTTGACGGTTTAAAGTTTAAAGGCTTACGATCATTTTCGATAAATGTAATATAATGATCAGAGCAATTCATTTATTAATTATTTATAAATTTATGAAAGTAAAGTTAGATACATCTCTTAATTAAAGTTTTATTAATTTTATATAATTATTTATTGTTTTATTTGGTAAAAAAATATACAGTTTGTTGAAGAAGCTAAATTATGACCGAGATATAATATTGAAATATAACGAGTTATAATATTATTAATGTTGTTCATTTTATTTGTATGTGTTGTACAATGATAATGTTCAGTAACGATCGAGACATAAATTAGTTTTATGGCAATGTAGCTGCATGAGATATTCTCGTTCGCTATTTTAAATAGTGAAGGTAGGGTGGTTAAATCCCGTTGGAGAATGAAAAGCGCTCGTTTACATTGCACCGAAGTTTTGCGGCGCGCAGACGTCATATTTTCTGGAGCAGCCGTTCTCTATTTGGAATGGTAAAGGCGTCCCAAAAAGCCAAGAAGCGAGCAAAAATCCGCTCGTCAATGGCAGACAATGGTTGTAGCTGTACACGACGGAAAAATCCCTCAGTGTCAGGAAAAGGTTTGACCGAGACAACGATGGTATACGTCGCCCAGGATAAAAACTCGTTCGTGTTTCTTGTAAATTACATGTACAGTGAGTCTCGAAGAGTTAAGACCTCCTCGACAGCCGAAAAAAAATTCCGCAATGAAATGCGCGCGAAATAAACTGGAAAACACGGCGCACGTTGGAAAATGCATTAACATGTTAATTGCAACGAACAGAAAATATTTGCGTACCGTCCGTAAAAATTTAGAATAATATTTTTTAGAAAAACTATGGTGTAATAATCTGGGATACGTAAATAAAATCATAAATTTTTCTTACAAGTAAGATTATTTTTGATAAATATGAAATAAATTTACAAAAAATTCTACTTATAGATAAATAATGAATATCGATTATAAGTATTGTTTAAAGACAATTTATTTTCAATTTGTTGTACGTAAACTAGAGAAATTATAAAATGTACATATGATATGTATTTTAATAATACATATCATATGTAGAGGGGAGAGAGAGAGAGAGAATTGTGATAATAGTTTGTGAATTTTATTTTAATATGAATTTGTTATGGTTCTCTTTTAATATAATGTATCATAAATTACTATTCTAGAGACAGTCGTTGTTTTGAAAACGTAATAATGATAGTTGTAACAACATTCTAAAAAGTTTCGGCCTCATTTTAAATATTACATTATTTTAATAAAAAGAGATATAATATGCTATACTCTGGTGAACATATGGACGCGTACGTTATATAAACGCAGTTGCAGCTGACCCATTTCCTTTTATTTTTATGTCCCTTTTATCCCATTTTTTGCATCAGTCTGTGGCGGTAATGGACTCCGTCGACTTTTCGACCATCCGATTATATCGGGTGCCCAAAAATTTATACACTGTGCGAATATTTCATTCTTCACATAATATGTTATTTAACAAATTACAAGTAAATCGCAAATTAATTATTTGAATTCTCATTAAAAGCAAAAATATTTGAGTGAAGTAAACTTTGAAATTAACACAATTCTTGCGAAATTATTTTTTAATAAAACATAATAATCTCTATCCTTCTCTCTCTCTCTCTCTCTCTCTCTCTCTCTCTCTCTCTCTCTCTCTCTCTCTCTCTCTCTCTCTCTCTCTCTCTTTCTCCTCTTTCTGCCTTGCTGACCTGCTAAATCTTTTAATAAAAATTTTGTATAAAATATGTTTTAATAAAAATCTCATTTGGAATCTTTTATAACAATCAAATTAAAATCTTATGATATGCAAACGTCTCGAATACAATATAATGTGACAATAAAGAAGTCGATTTGAAATTTTCTCGGACATAAAGATCCGTTACTAGTATGCAGATTTTTGAGAACGACGTGTATATTCGCGTTCGTGCTCACATGCCACACGGACATACTTGTACGTACAAGCATGTACCTAATTTTACTGGGAAAGCCTGGTAATTAGAGCGCGCCCATTTAAACGTGATTTAAATGGAAATTGTCAAACTGCCGGAATAAATGAGGCGAGAGATTAAAGAATTGGTCTTGCCACTCCGTCGTAGCAGATTTCGGCACTTATTCTCCTACATAATTTGTCTTTTTTTATCTTATTCTTTTATATACAATATATCTTTTTTCTGTATAGATTATAAAATAAGCATATATATTTTGTTCAATAACTAGAAATGTTTACTATATAGTGAATATTAACGATTATGTCATATAACATAATAAATGTTTGTACATACAACATATTTAATACGTACATATTTATGAAACAATGAATAGAATATTCATTTTGTTTTAATTGCAAAATTTTTAACAATTACTGATGTTTTAATTTAAATTAGTTAAACAGGAGAATAAATTTCTCGACAAAAGCGATAAAATATTAGGTTTTTAGTCACATTAAAATTTTACAATGCTTTCGCAATATCGCTCTCTATAGATAATTTATTTATCTCACAAAATATCAGATAGCAAATAGAATAACGAATGATTATTACATTGGATGACATATCTTTTTTTTACTTTTATAATGTTATAATAATTATATACACACTATTTTTCTTGCACTTTGTTACTCTTATTATGTGGCGTAACCATATCTCTTATTATCAATTTATATAATATTCTTCAATTTTACTTGACTCCGAATAGTACAATTTGAACGATCGAAAATGTCGTGGGTTAACGTAACGCATTCGTAATATTAATCTCTGATTAAACGGCATTGTTAAACATGGACGTAGTAAAATCCGGTTGCAAAAGCGTTTTGAACATTTGTGGAACCCTCGGGGCATAATATCGATTCTAGCTATGGTATGCACCGTCGAGAACGCAACGAAACGTTCGGCTCGCTGGACTCGAATACCGATATGCCATCCGAGAAGTGTAATCTCATCCGCGGATGTAGAGCCATTTCGTTTCGTTTCAATTAATCCAGCAGCCGTAGATCTCTGACATCTCATTCTTAATCACATTCGGTATACGAACCATCGGGCAAAATCGATACTCGCGATAACACACTGTCATTTCTTGACCTATTTTCGGCAAATGTTTCTCTCTCTGTACGTATGTTCCCGGAATGCAATTGACGTGATGCAAGACACTATAGCCTTTATTCTCTACTTCAAAATATACAAAATAATCATTATTGATATATTATTGTTTTTTTGTATTTTATTTAAAATAATTAATTCTATTTTTTTTACATAAATTATTTTTGTAGAATTAGTAGGCTCTAATTAATATAAAAAAGGCTATTTCAGTATAACAAACAATTAAGATAAAATAGTAATTTATATGAGATTAGTGCTGTTTTGCATTTCATGGCTTTTACTTGACATCCTCACAAATATATATTGCTGTTATTTTCAATATGATGGATAGAGTTGAAATTTATGGTGAACTGTTTTTCGCGCAGGCAATAAATAATTATTTTATCTTTAAACTCTCTGTATTTAAAACGTGCATGTAGTCACATTGCACCATGTGGCTCGTATAGGTAGCGACGTATTAAAGCCTAGGAAGCGATTTATGAGCGATTTATTGGTGATAAATAAAAGTTTAACTAATTTCACTTGTATTTCCCGATAACCTGCTGTTATAGACTTGTTTATATTCATTGTCGGCTGTTACTGCAGGCTGGTTCATAAAATACTGATAATGTACCTCAGATATTGAAATGAAAGACAACATATAGAAGATTTACCGCGGATTTAATTTACATAATTAATTATATAAATGATGAGTTTAATTCATTAGCAACATTGAATAACTTGCATAATGAAATTACGTGACGCAATTAATATCACGAAAATTTAATTGTCAATAAACGTAAAAGTTATCAAAAAGTCTCGTGTTCTGCATTTTGCATGAATGAGAGATATTTTTATTTATAATAGTAATAATAATAATACACAAGCATGAGAAAGCTACGATATGTATATACAGAGATAGATATTTTTATTTATATTATTAAATTAAAAAATTGCTATTGTAACAATAATATTTCTACTAATATAAATCAAGCAATTCCATTAAATTATTGATATAAATAAACCCATTTACAGCGATTATAATAACATATTGTATAAAACAATTATCTGTTGAACAGCTATTTAAATAATTCCTTGCTTTCAATAATAATTTCCTGATAAAATTGCTAATAAGTGAAACAGGCAATCGGCTAACAATAAGTTTTGCTTCAATGTAACATTTTAAATTCTCGCGGTGTGACGTGCGACGAAGGCGAGCCGGTTCATCGATCAAGACGTAGATCGAATTAAGAACCGGCCATTTTGACGGCGATATCATAAGTGGATCAGGCTGTCTTGTTATTTACGAGCGCATTAAATGGAGGAAATGTCTTATTTGAAGGGCATTTGCTTTATCGAGAAAAAAGAACTCATTTTCTAGTGAGTGAGACTCCGTCGAGATGAAGATAAGAATAGCAAGTATGCATATTTACCGAGGCCATTATACAAATTCGATCTTCAGGCATATCCAGACATCAAATCTTCAAGATTGCCACGTTTTTCTTACGTCTTCGTGTCGCGTTCGAATTTCTTAGGACTCAAATAATTTCTTTAATCGTTTTGTCTTTGAAATGACATTTCTTAAGACTAAAGATTTCCAAAGATATAAAATTTAAGAAAAAAATGAAAGTAATTAAAGATATAGAAAACAGAGATTGCTGCATAATAAAATTACTAAAAAATACACGTTTAATAGTCGGTTAAAAATTAATAAAAGACAGTTATTATGGAAACTATTGTGACTATTAAACTGTAACATTAGTAATGTTCCACTACAATATTCTTGCTTTATCCGGTCACAAGTTATTTATACATGCATTTTTTCACAAAAGAAAAAAGAATTGTCAATATCGGGAGCACGCGCAAAGAACGGCCACTTCGTTCTGCTTTGAATATTATACGCGTTTCATCCGTATGTCCATGTATTATATGTATACGTATATATATTCCAAGTCAAAACGCGTTCGTTCCATAGTCAAAAAGAGCCTGGAAAATGCCGCACTTTATTCCACGCATACTAAAAAAAAGGCCGCGCCTTCAAGCGAAAGAGAATATCGAGAACCGAAGAGTTCGCGCGCGGACGTCGTCCGTCGAATCTCGAATCGGATTCGAGACACGACGGGGATACGCGATTCGGGGAGGGAGATGAACGCGCGATTCATCGCGGCATGGCACAACGAACGCGGTCGGCAGCACTTAAGGGCTTAACGAAGATAATTCCGAGCTCTCGTGTGGAGTATCGTGCGCACACAACACTTACTATCGAGATGTAATCCCGAATCAATGCGCAACGCCGCGGGCGCGATAGAGCGCAGCGTGGCGTCGGCGTCGCGTCGCGTCGCGTCGCGATGGCGGCTGCAACGACCGACCGTCTCTCGATACACACGCCGTTGGTCATTTAACATACCGTCGTTATTGGTCAGTTGCCGGATTATAATGAGGCTAGCATGTTGAGATTAAACGTACCGTAACGTAGTGTGTAAACGCACGTCGCAACAACCGACGAACACGGCCGGTGAAGATGAGACGGTTAGGCTTTGTGCACATCGGCGAGCAATGATGGATAAGGGTTGACGGGTTGACGATTGGAACTGCATCGGCAATCTGATTTTGATTAGCTCGAATATGGATGGATGGCGAAATAAGACAATAATAAAAGAATTTACATTTTTTTTTTATACATTCTTGCTAAACTTCAAAACTCATAATTTGTATGGTCGTCCAGTTTTCAAAGATTTATGCATATCTAAAACTGTTTGAAAATAAGTTATTTAATATTACATTATCTTTCATGTACCTAACTATATAGACGCGCAAGAATTGATACAACGAAATTTAGAAAATTGATTTTTTATTTATTCAGGTTTTATTGATCATTTAAAATATTATCTTTAACGATTTGAAATTTTTTATAACACTTTTGCAAAAGAGAAGCCTCTGTAAATCACAGAGTCTAAACTTTCATCCGTTCAACCGTACAAAATGGCTGACAGCGAAATACAGGCTTAGGTGTAGCATGAGCGAGCGGAGCAACATGGTTAAACAATTCACCGACAATGGATCGTACGATTGTACCGGATTTCTAATGCGGATTATTATCTCGAAGAGTTAATCGTAGCGCTTATATGCATGGCTATTGCGCACAGAATAGCGGTAGTATTATCTATAATCTGAGAGATGAATCAATTTATCTCAAATGAAATCTTAATCTAAAAACCGTAACTTTAATGTAAAGAAGGAATATAATATAAAAGATTTGAGTTAAACTGGAATTGTCATTTTTCAAAGATCTATACGTTTAATTAGAGAATTATGGAATAGTTAATAATATAAAAGCGGCTTCGTTATATTTCCTTGACTGGCATTTAATAAACGTTATTACAGGATTAATACGCGATATGACTATTGACATTAAAAGTCAATAGAATCGTCACAATTTAAAATTATTTAAGCACAAATGTGTCATTTAATTCTATTGTACAATTATAATTTTCTCAATGTGAAATATTGTTAAATCTTCCACAGATGATGTGAACGTTCCCAATTTACTATTTTACTGCAGTAAATCCAACGCAATCCAATTTATTCATTAGAATGAATTGTAAATATTTCATAAAAGCGACATCACAATATAAACCGAGTAATATCATAATATAAATAAATAATTTTTTTAACGCTCAATGTGTTCGCGCGGGAAGAATTTATTATTTTATTACCAAGTGAAAATTTCTTCTTTAATATATTTTGCAAAGGATAAAAGTTTACGAGTATGCATGATATTACAATCTCGGAATTTATTATTTCAGTGAATCAAATTGACAGTATAAAATCATTAATTTAATTCACAGAATTACGCGTTTTTAACGAGCGAGTAATGGCATTTGCGACCCTATAGACATTAAACTCACGTGCACGTGACGCACGAACAGCGATAACACTCGTTATCGCAATTTCTATGGTAACTTGTTCAAATAAAGGATCGCGCTCGATGCGCTGGCATCCATTGGACCTTTTGTTTGTCCGTATGTTACAGTTATGCTCAACCATTTCTTTGTTCTTTCGCGGTCTCTAACGCTTTCAGGGAACATTGCCGACAAATACAATTGCTCTCGCGAATAGATATCGATACAATTTGGGCGGGCTACTTACCTCCGAAATCGTATTTATTCGTAAAGCAAAATGTGACAGTTCGTCAATTCTTATATTGAGTTATTAAGTATTTATCAAATATTATAATGACTTTTGTTTATGTAACAAAAAATATCACAGCATAAGAGTATGTATCTTTATTAATTAATTTGAAACACAAGAAGATAAATGTTATGATAAAAATGTCGATCAATTAGATTTATTTGTCTGATGTTAAACTCTCTACAGACTTCACATCCAATTTAATACTGGTCCGAGATAATCAATTCTATAATAGATTATTTTCTGTGCTCTATTTGTGGAAATACTAATTGGGAATAGTAATTAAAGCATATTTATCGCGACATCACGAGATGGTTCCGTATAATAAATATTCGTAAGGTGTCACGGCAAATCGTTGTCACAATCTCACATATAAATTAGACGAGAAGAGATTCGAGTGATAAGCCAAAGAGATTCTCGATCTCCCCTTCGTCTTCTTATAAAAAAAAGAGAAATGGTTAAAGATACGCGTTAAATCTTTGGCTGTTGATAAATGAATATGAGTCGTACGAGTAAATAAAAACGTAAAACAGTAAAGTAGATTTGAAACGTACAAAATTTTATTTTACAATGAATTTATAACTCAGGACATTATAATATTAGAAAATAAATATTTTGTGTGTTAGTAGATATACATGTAAAGTAATTAAATCCATTTTGAATATTTTAAAACTATCTTCTTTAATTCTTGTATATACAGATTCCTTTAATTACAATTTCAATTTTATCGTAGAATTAATTATGTTTTGATTTTAAACATTGATAATAATTATAGAATTTATTCGAGAGATTGTTCGGGCTTCTTGAATTTGCATTGTTCTAATAAAGGATTAAGAGCAATTTCAAACTTGTTCTTCCTCTACTTCATTGTAATTCGATTCCGACGCGGCATTAAACAAAGTGCTTAATTACATCACATCCCTCATAGCACACCCGCAGTCGGACGTAACCGCGCCGCGCCCGGAACTCAAGAAGCGCGTCGTTAGTTTTGTCCATGAAATATTCATTCGCTACCGACAAATATCGAGGACGACTTTTCATCCTGCGGGAGGGCCGTAATTTTCGACCGGCCGATGAGTTATGTCCGTCGGCCTAATGAGCCACGCATAATGGAATAACTGATCCACCCTTTTTTTCTCCCGACCTTCCGGTTCTTTTTTACACAGCCTTCGGCCACGAATTACTCCGCTGCAACTAATGAACAATTCCTTCTGGACGCTCTCTGTGCGTTCCATCACACATTACGCGCATGGCAGCTTGCGAAATTCTATTCCCTGCGGTTACCTCTTCGGACGTCCTTTGAGATTAACTGATGTAATCTACAATAACCGCTGCAGTATTGGAATATACTTTTTAGCATTGCAGGAGCAGTGTAATGAAATACATTAATATAATTGTATTTATAAGTGTACAATAAGATTACGACGTTACGATGTGTAATTTATTTCGTTACGTCGTTTTGATCTGTTTACTTGACAGAAATGTATCAAATGATATTAGCAAATACTACTAATTTTGCTATTTAGTTGCAGACATATATCAATCCATATTAAAAATTGATCTGTAACAAAAAGAGTATTTGCACCGTCATCTTTTCTGATATAATTTTGTACAAAGAAGAATCATATATATTGTTACACATGCAATGTCCTTTATTTAATATACAATACAAATAGAAATAAAATATAATCTAATAGAAGTACTTCGTAATCTTTTTGCTTATAAAGTGATTTCAAACAAGATAACGTACGCAAGTACTTTCTTTGTTCATGTAACTTTGTATAACTTAATTGTTTTCATATTCTGATGTATAACTCCAGATGTGAAATGTTATTGTTACGTCATTCTAATTGGAGATTTAAGCGAGAGATTATATGCCTTTCAGAACATGCATAAACGAGTTTATGTTTGTTACCTGGAAGTTAGCCGGGCCGGTAAACGTGATTTTTTTCCTGAAAACGCGCGACTTTCAATATAAATCACGCACTTAGCTCACCAACGACGATTCGGTACAAGCAGCGCGCTGTAAATTCAACGGGAACAAAATAAAAAGGTGCGGCATCGGGTATAATTCGAGTATCGCCCGGGCATGCACTCGACACGGGGTATCTCGCATAACACGTCTGAGGAGGAAAGGAAGCGGGCATTCGAAACCGCAGAGTGCGATGGGACCGAGATGAGATGGTAATGGAACGATTTCCACAACGTCGTCATCGACTCTCGAGCCCTGAGAAAAATCGACTAATTCGAACGATCGGGAGAACGCGAGGTTTACCGCGTGTCTCGCTCCGATATCGAATAAAAGAACGGAGAGCGGCGCAGAAAGAAGCCGAAGCGGCGCGAGAGAAAGAGATCGACTGGCTCGTATCTCGCACCTGGCAATTCTCTGCTTCCCGTCTCCGTCTTTCTCGTTGCACCTCGCGTGGCTCGTCTCCCGTTAACGACCTGAAATCAAAACCGGCTACCAGATCCTTCCACTTTTTTCGATTATTATAATGCTATATACACCACGACACGCCAGGGTACGTCTTGAGCTAAATGCTATTATTTCTCGCGTTCTTCTTTTACCTTATGGCTAGTTTTTTATCTCGGCGAGAGGGAAAAGCAATCTTCGGAGATTATGCACGAGGGAAGGCGCGAGCGTCTCTGAAGGATGTCGTGGAAGGATTAGACTTGTTGGATGTGAGTACTCAACGCTTCTATCCAATTATCCTTCGAGACTTATAATACAGAATAAACAGATTAACATAGATACGGTATACTGTTTTATTGTTGGAGACTTGATAGTTCCAAGCTCCATATTCATATAATTCAAGTCAGTCTACAAAGTAAATATATTATCTAAAAAATGTTAATCGTTTTTTTTTATTAAAGCGAAGTAATTTCCTTATATTCTTTTCTATAGTCTTTAATTTATAATATATTAAAGTCACGTCATTCAAATGTTATCTCATCCAAGCGTATCTTAAATCGTGAGTGTTGAAAAAATTCCGGAAGTTGCGAAAGATACAGCATACAGTGTACACGGTAGCCGGTTTTACTCCAAGCTTTAAGCCAGTGTTTACGTGAAACTATGTTTTTCCACGATAATTCATGAGCGTTACCGGTTTTGCAAGTTGTTAGCGCGATATGCAACCTTTTAATAGACCAATGCATATAACGGCTGTTAAAAAAAATTAATAAATTTCATATTCTTTGTAAATTCAGAAATTTTAGCTATTGCTGATTCATAATTTAGCTCCGTTAGCTTCGTTTTACATGATTTTTCGCAATTTACACGGGAATTCATACAGGTGATGTAACAGTATCGATTTTTATTCAGACCACTGATTCAACTTGTAACGAGTCTGGATGACAACTTCAATATTTCAACATTTAAATATTGATTTTATAAACATCGAATTTATAAGAATTTATCTACCAAGAATTAAATCGCTATTTATTATTTTATGATTTATCTAGATATAACTGTCGCAGTTATAATAAACATTTCCCAGATGCTTATTTGCAAATTAAAAAATGTCACGCAGGCCGTAAGGAGAGAAGATTATTCGTAAAAGGAAAACAGTAAATCGATAAATTGTTTGCCCAATGCGCGAGGAGATAAAACGATAAAAGGCGGAACAGGAATAAAAATTCAAGCGACTTACAAAAGACTATTACTGATCCTACTCGACTTAAAATCTCGTCATGGCTAAATCTGATTATTCGTGCTTCCCTTTTTTGAAGTATGACCTTAAAGAGTAGATCAGAGCCCTACTGAAAATCCATAGGATTTTCATTACGCCTCATGGAAAATCAACTATTTTGAAAGATAGAATTTGCAATGTCCATGCAGGATATCGTTTTAACTTAATTGCTTGTTTGCTTCTTTAATTATTTAATAATTATCTCTCCTATTTGTCGCATTTAATATCGAATTTTTGCAAATTGCAAGAGAATACGCTTACAATTAAATTTTAGTAGATAAAAAATTATTTTACTCTTTAACAAGGATTGCAATCTTGTTTAGTAAATGCGCCAATTACCAAATATTCTGTTATAATTATATTTTTATGAGAATGTTAATAACATTTTTAACAATGCGATAAAAAAATATTGCGTAGAAGGTTTTTACATATATATTTCATCATTTTTTGTCGCTAACTCATGCTCTCTGATCATTATACAAGTCTATAAAGTCACTCGTAGCAAACCAAATCCAATTATTTGTCCCACAGCTAGTAAAGCCTTTTTTAAAGATCACCGATCGAGACGATCGTAGGATCTCGCCCTCTATCTCCGTCTCTTTCTCTCCCTCATTTCGCCTTTCTTTCTTTCCGCGCGACGACAAACGACTTCGTGCCCGAAGCAAACTCGATTACTCCTTGCTGGGTTGGTTCCTTGAGGTATCCGTCCCGAGGGACTCATTACGGGACGACTTCGAGTTCTGAATAACTCGAGCGAGAAATTTTACTGTTCTCGCGCTTTCGTCAATGACGAGATATCAAAAGCGATAATCCATTGAGCCTAAGTCACGTTAATTAACGACATATTTTCAGAGTATGCGAGCG
The DNA here is from genome assembly GCF_030848795.1 of Temnothorax nylanderi. Lineage (NCBI taxonomy): Eukaryota > Metazoa > Arthropoda > Insecta > Hymenoptera > Formicidae > Temnothorax > Temnothorax nylanderi. The sequence continues at coordinate 323,781 of NW_027249103.1, read as the reverse complement.
TATCATCTTTAATCGCTCAAGGCGTCTTTCATCTATAATTTAATTCAACTTTGCCATATTATTCGCTTTTAGCTTGTGATAGTTTTAATGTACAATTTTGAATTTGTAATTAAATTCGTAATTTATAATTAAATTCGTGCCTTAATTTGTCTTCATCGGAGTTACGTGATGGCTTCTAGCGCGCTAGCGGCGGCGCCAACCGAATGCAATGGCATGCAGCTAACCACATAATGCATTTTTAATGCACGATCGATCGGTATATTTTTGCGTGTAATTTAATTCGTAATCTCATTATCGTAACTCGTCCCTTTGTTATCTATATTGCATTTTCCCTTTCTTATCTTTCTCTGAACAGCTTCGAATTAACATGCTTCAATACACTACTCAAGATTAGCGCACAATTTAGTCTCATCTCATCTAGCATTAGTGCCTTGAGATTGCGATGTGAATAGAGACTGTACTCATTATTATGCAGCAAAATACTTTTCCTTTTAATCTTTCCTTCAGAAAGCTCAACTTGCAGTTAGAACGAAAGCTTACCTTATAAATGTATCGCCATTTAAAACTTTTCTTTAGTCAGAAAAATTTTTAAACGCAATGAGAAAACTTTATTTCCAATCAATGCACCGCAACTTATGCACAATGGACTTTCGAGATTATTTCGCTTAAATGAAGAATTCTGTATAACCAATCGACAGCCAGTAAAATGCAGCCGACAAAATCACAGCGAATTCAACCGAAAATAAAATCAAAAGCAGTATGCACCGCAGGCATGTTCCATAGCATCTCGCCGAAAGGCCATAATTTTGCCCATCGAGCCTTGATAAAAAGCCTCGGGCGCGAGGGTGGGCGCGGGGAAACGAGGGGGAAGGGACAGGGCGCAGGTATTAACCGGATGTCATGGAATTGTTGGGGATCACGTGCGCGTGCAAGCGCGCGATCGCAGGACGCTCTGTAAAATATCGCTGCAAATTGGAACTGGCACACAATGAGGCACGGTTTAACAATGCGTTTGATTTGAATCGAAACGTCATGAAAATAATCACATCGCCAGCGGGACCACTCGAATTAATGGTCGGTATCCCCGGCACGTCCCCGGCGCATCTCTCCACCTCTCCTTGTTATTTCCGTCCTTGTCGTCGTCGTCGTCGTCGTCGTCGTTTGCGCACCCGACACAAGAGAGCGAGAACCTCAGCGAGACGACGACGACGACGACGACGATGGCGACGACGAGGACGACGAAGACGAATTTATCGAAAGTACTCGCGCAGAATACGTAGAAGCGTCGTGGTGGCCGCGCATGCCTCGGCTGCTTTGTTCTGCGAAAGCAAACACCGAGAAGATGAAGCGTTCATCACCGGGACGATTTATTTTGCGCGCCGCCGCGGAAAATGACTGGTGCGCACGTTCCGATCCTTTCATTCTTTCGGATTTCGCGCGAGTCATCGGGACGGAACATATTCGGGCACTTCCGGTATGTGTGCGCGACGTATTCTCTCTATTCATTGCGTATCTACAAACCGGGCTTTCATAATGTCACGCTCGGAAATTATTGTAGGATCTTTACCATCGATTCGAAATTAAACATCATCGAGAGACTGAATATGTTTGAAAAATTAGCATTACCGTTGTCTCGGCAATATTAATATTATCGGGAAATTTAACGTATGTATTTGGCCAAATTAATTATTGGAAGAAAAGAATATTTCTTTTATAATTTATTTTCATTTGTCCGATTTCCAATTAAATTGGTGAACAATAATTTTAATTAAATTTCGAGATATAAAAGTGTTGTAAAGAAGGAAATAATACTAGATATATATACTGGAAAAATGCATATATTTTATAGATAAAGTATTAGATATAATAAAATGTGATTAATTAGATGTATTTATTTATTATTATTATTTTATAAATATTATAAATTTTTGATCTTATAAATAGATCATACTTAAGTAGATAAGACTTATGAGTAAAAATGCTACTAGATAATAAACTAAATAATAAAACGAGTATTTATTATTTTAAATAATTATTTTGGAAGATCATTAAATACAGTGTAGAGATAAAATAGAAGTAATTTTTAATTATGCGTTTCGTACATTTCTGCCATTTAATCATATGTATCATAAATATAACAACAGTATTGAATTTATATATTAATACGAGAGCTGTGCCGGACCATTATTTTCGAGACAAATATGATTGCATTTTATACGAATTTGAAATAACGCGACAAATTACTCTGGGAGAAAAGTTAGTTTTAAATTATGTAAGTTCTGAATTATACGAGATCTTTAAGAACACATCCCTCGTATAAAAAATGCGAACGTTCTGTATATCATTATGTAACCACGTACTGAGTGTCTCAATTTCACCATTTCTTCTTTTAACGGTAGATTCTTTTGAAAAATTTGCAGTACTTTCTCATAGTAAAAAAGAAGTTGATAGAGGGCCATCGTCAATCTTAACTTTTTAATTTTCTATGTTAAATATCTTGGCAATTAAACTACAAATTAAATTTCTTAGCAATTAACAAGTAAACGAGTTTTTCCATCCATTTACGCTCTTGAAACTTAAAGCTTTAAACCGTTTTACTTTCAATGTTGAATGTGTCCTCAATAATAAGTCATTCATCAAATGATCGTTGGGGAAAATTTGATTTTAAATTCCTTAAAAGGAATTAAAGGGCATTAAATCTAAATACTTACAATAATGATGATAATAGTAAGAATAATAATGATGTAATGTAATCATATAAAGTTAATAGTAATCAATTTATCATCAACCCAAACATATTCATATCTGTCGTACATGAAATATTCATTTCTGGTTTCTAAAAAATTAAATCTCTGTAAATAATGTTTTTGTTTCTACATATTATTGATATATTGGATTGATATTTTTTTAGCTTCTGTATAAGCATATTCCTACTTGTTACGTGTAGTATCTGTCAAAGAAAATGCAGCATTTATTAAACAATTGCGACCAATTCAACGACAGAGAATTACGCAATCGAAAGATCTGCATACATTAACACGCTTCGGACTGAAGATGCTAAGAAGATTAGGAGTTTAAGGATTAAAAGGATTAAGAGCTTGATGTCGGACGATATTTTGAAACGGCAACGCGTTCTATCTTCAGTTAAATGCGATTTCAGAATGTATTAATTCGTTGAGGCATTATGCTTTTACGGAACAAAATAATATTTCAATATCTTGAGTACATGTAATTTTTATTCTGTTTTTTAAAAAGATCTTTGTATGACACTCATATATTTAATTAACAAACAAATGCATGCTGAAGAAATATTATCCAAATTATTGAAGATTACTATTGTCATATAAATTATTGTGTGTATGCAAGTATATCAAGATATTTTAAATGCGTATTTTTAAACATTTTTTAGAACAATTATATTGTGTGTGCTCCAGACATCTATTATTAATTAATTTAAAGTATTTATTATAAACGAGAAATGGTATATTTTACAATATAATAATTAAATAATTACGAGTTTCTCAACTCGTTAATCAAGCAAAGCGTACTAGCAATAATTTACTCATTACTTTATAAAGTAATTTAATATTTGTTTTGTGTCTCGTTAAACATGTGTCGCAAGTAAAATATAGTAGTTATCTCTACTATTTTACTATTATTATTGCAATATAACTTGAGATTCACTTACATATAATTTAATATTCTTTTTTATAAAACTTTTTTATAAAAAATTTTGAAAATTTTTTTGTAAGAGAAACTGAATTGCGATTTAGTTATTAGCATGCTTAGACAATACAATAACGAGAAAGGTAGTGCAAGCTTATATATCTGAATTATAAAATCTATATTTTCAGATATATATTTTCACTCTTCTATTTAGTTTTGTAACTCAAATTTATATCACTTTCAACGTTTCTTTCATAAATTTCGCAATATATTATTTTTCCAAGGAACGTCCATCTATCAAATTAGATTTTTAGTTAAGTGTAAGATATGCGCAGCATATCACTTTCGGCAGCAGTTTGTGTGTGTTATCTAACAAGAAAATTAATCCTGACATTCCCGCAATCTCCGGCGCGCGTTTGCCGAATTATCCGGGATCGAGGCGAGGCTCGTGAATTATTTAAAAAGTCGATAACATTGGAAGAGAAGCGGCGGGCGGGTTTCGCATTCGGGACGAGACTCGCGTGTTTTTCCCCTGGCGTACGCAAACGTTTCGTTACCACTCGGAAAACATGAGCACATCCGCATGTTGCAAACAAAACGAATGGCAAGATTTTTTTTTTTTTTTTTTTTTTTTAGTAGTAGTACGGACTATTTCATCAAACCGTTACCAATCCTTTGTCTCTCTCTCTCTCTCTCTCTCTCTCTCTCTCCTCCTCCTCTTTTCCTCTCTTTGTTTCTCTCGCTTTTCGTCTTTCTCAATCGCCTGGTTTTTATTGGCAACGGGCCATGAATATAAAATTACCCCAATGGGGTACATTTAGCTCTTTGCCAGGCTCCGCTAATTTACCTCATGACGAAGTTCCATTCTCGCCAAGCACTCCCGATGCGCGCGTGTTCGTTCCGATTGTCTCACCGCACCCTTTAGATGGCCTCTTACTAAATTTTAGACATTCCGTCGGGGAATAAATTTCCAAACCGCGCGAAGAGTGAGATGTAAGTGCTTCTAGATCAATAACGTTTACGTAGGCGATGCAGGATTGGACAAAACTGTTAAAATTTTAATTAATTATGGATAAACAGTAATCTCTCTTAAAAAATAAAGCTTACAAATAATTCTTTATTAATAACATATGCATCCTTTTATTAAGAAACTTTTATCGTTACCTACACAATTTATATCTCTGAATATATTGGAATAATAAAACCCTTTTACGATTCTTTTACAACGACTGAAATACTATACATTAGACATAAAATGATATGAAGAAAAATGAACTGAAAATGTGTAAAAAGAACACGAAAAAACCTACAAGCAAAAACGTCTCTATACACAATTTTTTCGTGCATTATGTGAAAGGATAGATTACTTTCTTCTGATATCACGGCGGCTGTATCCATCTGGATTATTATTTCGCTACGGTGTTTATGCAGGTTGCCTTGCTTTATTTCTTACCGCCGTTTGTTTCTTTTTTTTCCCTAAGTTCTGACTTCCCTGTAACAGTTGCATCCAGTCATCAAGCCTTACAGCGTGATTATTATCACACCGTTCTCTTTGTGAGGGCGGCGCCATTCAAATAAATCAAGAAACTCGCTGCTCCTTAATCATATCGCCAACTTTAGTTACTTATTTCTTCACGCTTTTCGACTGCGTACCGACGGATACTTTTAGATATTCCGTTTGAAAAAGTTGATTATTTGTCCCACTAAATAGAGCATTTTCTTATAGAAATATAATACAAGATAAGCATTAAGAATTAACATGTAAAATTAGTCTAGTTTTACATCTTATTTACGCTTCTACAATGTATTTACTTTTAACAGTGATGGCCACAAGTCGATTTTAATCGAAAAGAAAAGATCGCGCTTTACGCGCGATACGTGCGATTAATTAACTTTGCGCACGCGAGGGCGATATTAAAAGCGCTTCCATGTCTTAAATATTCTCTCTTCTCGCGCGAGCGACGCCAACGGAGGAAAGTTCATTACGCATTCGCGAATATATCTCGCATTGTGCCGAAACAATAGCGGAGGCCGGTAACAAAGAATGGGTATGCTGAGAAAAAAATCTCGCGAAAGAAGTCCGAACGCGCTGGAATATAATAATCCCAGAGGTATAATGCAGCTTTGTAACAATTTACTTCTCTCCATGGCGCCGGCTACAAAATAGTGCCCATGATGGAGAGTTTAAAGGTTCAGTCGGCGATAGTCGTGTCCGGTTATCGGGCAATCTCGTAAACACTGCCCCCAAGGAGCTACTGTCATAATAGATATAAATGCCGATTACATCGTTGGCTAAATATTTGCATGCTGTTGCGAATTGCGTTCTATGTAATACAATTTTAACATAAATTTGATTATGAAAAGGTCTCTCTCTCTCTCTCTCTCTCTCTCTCTCTCTCTCTCTCTCTCTCTCTCTCTCTCTCTCTCTCTCTCTCTCTCTCTCTCTCTCTCTCTCTCTCTCTATCTCTCTCTCCTCTCTCTCTCTCTCTCTCTCTCTCTCTCTCTCTCTCTCTCTCTCTCTCTCTCTCTCTCTCTCTCTCTCTCTCTCTCTCTCTCTCTCTCTCTCTCTCTCTCTCTATCACTTCCTCGCATGCATGCCATGTAAGTAATTATTTCGCCTCGCTATGCTCACTGCAATGATGATTAAACCACACTTTCTCTTGTTGCGATGAATTTAATTGTTCTGTAGTAATTGATCATTTTAGTTTGACAGGAAAATTAATCACAATTAATTCTTTAATGTTGGATTATTGAAATATTTCACAACAGTTGAAAATTTTTATATCGTATACGAAAAATCCAATTAGTAAAAATAATCTTTTTAATTGTTCTAATATTTGTGAGGAGATATCATGTAATAGTATTGTTTTTTTACAAAGATTTTATGAAAACTAATATTTTTAATAACGAAAGACTTTCTTGAATCTTTCTATTTCATACATGATTAACTTTGTTTTTCTGTTTAAATTATGTAGAACAATACTGACAGTGGGTACTGCAAAATAAAATACCAGACGAAACACACGAACCGAGTGCAAGAATTTAGCGGATTAACGAAGTTTCGTAGGATTAACACGCTCTTCATCTCTTCGATCACGTTTTATACAACAATATAAATAAATGTTTAGTCAGTAAAGTGCTGTGCAGTTCAATCGGCGTTTTCAATCGGAGGAAAAATTCTCTAAGAGACGTGCAGCTTTCCTAACTTCCGCGCGCAATCTCCATAATCCCGAATCCAGACAGTAGTGATTCGCCTCACCTTCGTCCACACGCATACGTTCTCGTGCACGCGTGTACATCATCCAGCCGTACGCTCGGGTTCCTTACGAAGCGCCGAGCACACATCCGCCCGGCGTATTCTCAGTCACGGTCCTGATTAGCCTAATAGAAAACACAAACACGACCTTAATGTATACCATCGATATATCATCCGCACATCTACCTCTCTGAAATCTCGGCGCCCGGTTACGCTGCACTAAAAAAAAAAAAAGAGAGAGAATGGAAACTAGGTTAACGCGAAATAATACGGTTCTTTCTACGCGTGTTTCCGTGTGCGTTGTCGAAAAAAAGAGACCTTTTCCAAAGAGAGAAGATATTGGTGTAAAAGATTTCCTTTTTCACTGAGAACTGAAGGGATATGTTTTTATTGTACAAAAACGTAAATAGCCAAAAATCCGTGATTATAATAAAATACAGTAGAATAATATAATAACATAATTTACGGGACAAGTTAATTTTTTTCGTTTAATTGCTCTCTTAATTTTACGCAAAATATCCTAAGTATTATAATTTTTGCGGAAAGAGGAGAGTAAGTGAGATTATTTAAGAGGATAGAAACTAGAAAATGGCATATATATAGAGGCTGCTGATTCACTTTGCGCGCATACGAGCTATTGAGTGGCATTCTCCATCGAAAATTGAAGCAAGTTTTCCTCCGAAATTTAATTGCACGCCATTTTTGCGACAGGTTTTTACCACTTTTATAATTTACAACGATAAAAAATTTTAAGCATATAAAAAATTAGTAATAACAATGTTCAGTATGAGCATTTTAAATAATTAGAGGACAAATAAAAAAATATGTGTGCATCGCTCCTGATTGTGCAGTTATCACTCAAAAAGATATTTTGCAATAAAATATGAATAAAGCGCGTTTTTTGTGTGTATGTGTTTTTAGTTACGTAAATCGTTAAGAAAGAAAAATTAGTTTAACGATTATTACAAACTATTTATGTAACACCAATCCAAATGTTTTTAAGTCATCTTAAGTATAACCACTAGTATTTATTAAAGATGAATATACATAGAAGACTATTTGCTTTACGATATGGATTCAGTGGTTCTAATATAACACAAAGGAGATTATTACGACGCATTGGAATTGGATAGCTCCCGGCTATCTGCATTTCCTGCAATCTCGCAATCAAGCAGTACTTGAGCTAAAATTTTGAGCTTTCGATGAAGTTTATTAGCATATATCATTGATTACTTTCATTAATGTTAAATTCCGTTCGATATTTCTGTTTCTAGACACGTACTAGGAAAGATTAACATGAAACAAATATTAATTAAACATTTTAAAGTAAATATACATATTTTACTGACAAAATAATAAATATAGCCTAGCAATTGTTATTTATATAAAGCCATAATTGGAAAATATTGTAGCATATTTTTTAAATATTGGTTGTTTTCTATATTATTTTTCATTTTTATATCTATTAAAGGAAAGAGAAGAAATAATTGGAAAGATAAAACTTATGGTAAAATTAATTCATTAATTAATTAATGAAAAAAATCTAAAAATGAATATTTTATATTTTTATTTCTTTATGCTTACCTCTTTAACATTTATAACATCAATGCTGACACAAAATGTATTCAATATCTGAATTATTATATTGAGATACATACGTTTGTGTGTGTGTTTGTGTGTCTGTGTAAAGATATTTTATGTATCCTATTTTATTTTAACATACACTAATGAAACTTTCGGATGTCTTGCATATATACCAATATTACATTCTAATGCTTAAAGATTAATAATAATGTCATGTAATTATAATTTTATTTTTGTATTTTTATAGTAAAAATAAGGTGTTTAAAAAAATTTTGACAATACAATTATATGTCGTAAAGTAGCCGCATTAACTCTTAAATTGTCTCTTAATGGCCATACGAATTCTTTCCTAACTTTGCATTGTGTTTGAGTATATAGCATAAGGTAGCTACGCCCTTGCAATCAGGACGTATATACTTACGAGGCGATCGCGCACGGACTTAAATGTGCGACAATGCGAAGCGGAGAAGAGCGCCGTGTCCTTCTTTCTTGCGTAATTCCGAAAACCGTAACCGCGAAAATTTACAGCGGCTCGCCCACGGAATCCCGGCGATTGCGGCGCGCCTTAAATCCCGCGAACACGATAGTCCGGGATTTTCCAATCATAGGGGGGAAGTATTCGACGACGTGTTTTCCAGCACTCTTCGGAAATTGCACGGCGAAGCCAGCGTATTTTACATCGGGCATCGTTCACGATGTAACCAATTCGCCGCGGCGCCAACTTTCGTAATTTACGCCGATATTATTCCCGAGCATTCGCTCGCCGAAGAGAGGTTTCAGTGTGACCGATCCACGGACCCTTCTTCTCGTATACCTCACGAGTTTCGATATCCTCGTGATAACACGCGAAGCGAATATGTATTTGCGTGATCGTTGCGCGAAAAGGTCCACGCTCGGTGCGACACGGGAAACTCCAGCCGGAAAACCGCGCGCATCTCGCCGCGCCGCGCCGACGGAAATTCGTAAATTTCATAGGAGTTTTATGAGGATGAAAATTTCACCTGCAAAAGTAACAGTCGCGCGCGGTAAACGTGTTCCAGCTAAGCTTTATCTGGGCAGTCACGTCGTGAAAATCCGCGAAGCTCTTGGGCTGACTTTAATGAGTACAAAGGATTAGGATGTCACTGGCCGAACAAAACGTGGCATTTCTACATGATTTATTTTTATGTAAAACTATACTAAGATAAGAATTTAGCGACGTTACGAGCTATCTGTACCCTTTTATGCTTTATTTTATTCGGATTTAAACAAGCTGCGCGCAAATTTCCACAAAGTGATTTTGATTGTTACGAAGTTCGCAAAATAAGACTGGCATGTATATTTAAAATTGAAAACGGAAAACTTAGAAATAATAATATAATCTTAAAAAATAATAACCACTTTCTTTGTTTTTTTTTCTAAAGGGAAATTGATAAAGAAGATTAATTGCTCTTGAGAATTCATATTATAATGATGTACATACATACATTGAAAGTTAATGTTTAGTAAATAAATGTGTCGTGTGATGTCGGTACATCTTATCATGTTTTTATAACATAACATCTTCAGCCCCTTTTATCTCTTCAATTAGGTATATTAAACATTTAGGCAATATCCCTTTAATAATATTTTTGTCAATATTTACATTTAACATGTTATATTTGAAATTTGAATGTTGTATACTGGACAGTCGCGCTTCACAGAAAAATATTTTAAAAACTGGAAAATAATGCTTTTGCTGGAATATTTTTTCTCTAAGTAATACTTTCCCAAGGAAAATATTGTATCTCTTTTTGAAAAAATATTTTTAAACTGTCTCATAACAAGCAGCACATAAAAAATTCTTTATTGCGAATACCATTATTCGTAGATAAAATACTTAATTTTTAAACAAATTTTTAAAAAATTTAAATTACCTCAAGCTTGTTCTAATTGGACGAAAGTTAATATAAAAAAATATAATAATATAAAGAATTTAATATCCATGTTCAGACAATTTGGTAGTTAATTAACAGACCTGTAATTAATCTCGAATATATCATTAACAATCACATACGAATACTTTCTACAGCGTTCAGTTATTTTTATAATAACCATAAATTTATAACAGCAAAATATTTTTTCGTATATTTTTTTAAATGTCTTACGCTAGTTTGCGACAACATTAAAACACGTAGAAAGATAAAGTAAGGAAAAATATTAAGCCTGGCACGAAATGAAGAACGAGCCTCACCAGCTCCAAAAACAGCGATATCTTTCGTCATTGCTATCTCCAGCACCAAAGTTGTCGCGACCTTTGAGAGCTTATGTCAGACAGGAAGAACTCGACGCGTCTCTTCACTCGTCTCTTTGCGCTCTTAGACTAATAAAGACGCGTACACAAGTCGCGCAGGAAATGAAACTACCGGCAGGAGTGGCGGAGATAGCTCGCTACAAGATTCCTTATTGTTTTTAGGATACCCGCGAGACATTGAGGGAGACGTTATTATGACACGTGCGAGCAGCAGCTTCTTTATTAAAATTTAATAAATAATGCCGCAAGAAAATGGGCTATTAAGATAAGTTTTTAAACTGCTTGTCCGCGACCAATAAATCATCCCCCTCTGCTCTTTATGCTAAGAAGCCGGCGGCGTGCCGGCGGAATGGTAAATGATGAAGATGGATCAAAATTGCTATTGCGCGTGTCACGCGCCCTGTTTCTTTGTCGCGTCGCGCTGTAAACAAGATTTTATTGGAAAGTCGCGCCAGGTTTATTCTTACTTCTTGCTTTAATGCCCCGTGGAATTGCGTAGGAGAGACAAATGGTTCCAGGCATAGACGTGTCGTAAAGTATATCGTGACGTGAGATAAGTTAGGAGACGCATAGTATCATCCCTCAACCCGATTCTATATTCTTGTATCTAATAAAATATACATGAGCCGAGATTAATGGCGGCAATAGACGATAATATTTCCCGAAGTTAGGAATTCATTTTGAAAATATCTAGTATAAACTTAAGTGCTTTCGTGCCTTTTGTATACACGCGTGCCTTACTTTATATGTATATTATTACTCTTACTATATATTTTTTCTCTCTGAAAGAGCTGTGCATTATTTTTTTGTATTATTCGCTTACATGCATGTTGTTTGTCAATATATAACTCTCTTCTTTTTATCTATATTAACATGCCTTTTTTTAGATAGGAAAGCCAAAATTAATTGCAAGCTTTATTTTTTTAATATATACATATAATTCAAAAAAATATATATATATATATATTCTGCATATTTAAAATAGCAATTTACATTTATCGATTATAATATATCTGCATATTGAAAGCAGAATAAATTACAAGAATGTAAGTGCAATATTATTAAATATTATTAAGCAGGTAATGTTTTTTTTTTTAATTTAAGAGCACCATTGAAAACCCATTTATAGAAATACTTAAAAACTGTTGCGCTTGTGGTGCAATTGAATCATAAATCTTAATTGTACCTACTACTTCTATTTGTTGTCTTCTCAATTTAATCGTCGACGTGTCGACGTTACTTTGCGGAGGGATTAATCCAGATTGGCCAAACCCTCTGGCCTTTTTCTCGAAGGCGCCGCGGCAAATGGAAAATACGACTAAGGTCGTGCTGCATTATAATTCAATCTCCGCGGTTTCTCGCCTCGCGGCAATAAATATTCAGCGTGCAGCGAAAACTCGTGTTAACGCTTATAAGTAAATCAGCGTCGCGGCGCGCCGAAGCGTGGACACGTGACTGGACCCGTGTCACCGCTGCTGCTTCTCATTGTCGGATTGTTTGCGAATTGCAATTGTTTCTCGACATTTCGTGCCCCTCGCCCTTCCCCCGTTACGCTCCCGAAGGGAGGAAATGCGCCTGCCGTTATCAGTTAATTCATATTGAACGATTGACAGCCGCTAAATACGGCCATATCTATCTCGCGATCCTTATTGTTTAGCGTCATTGTTCGTTTAATTGTCAAATACGATTCACTTTATAATAATAAATGTCAATTTATTTTATATCGCGCGTGTACCGCCAGATAATTTTTTGTTACACCATTCGTTGATCGTTAAAACGATTTATTTATTACACTCAACTAATCTTTATTGATTGTTCCTACCGCCGCCGGAAGCGTTCGCAGCCGTACATGTAAAACGCGCATCCACATATTTAAAATTGACAGACCGTACACAACGCGTTCCGCGAATATCTGTGTAACGATGATAGTAACATCAGATATTGACATTTATTCATGATACTGATATTTACGCACACACTCCGTGCAGTCTAAAATAGTTTTGTACGAAGTTTAACGCGATTTAATATTGAATGTGTTACTTAAAACGCTATAACAGAAAGTTGTTCTCAAATTAAAGAAAGTGAAGAAAAACTTCGCTTTCTTCGAAGATATTTTCTAAAGCTATCGTATGCGCATACCGACATTCTGACACTGAGTGCAAATAGAATGCAGCATAAGAAGGAGTAATAATGCCTTTTTTCAAAATGACATGACGATAAGTTATCTATACATTTATGCAGAAAATCTTCTGTAGAAACCTACAGCAGAATCTTTGATATAAAAAATCTTTTGATTTCAAACAAGCGTGAAATTTTCCCCATTAAAGGGGAAAGTCTGAATTACGACTGCAACAACTTTATTATTCATGTCGAATGGATCTGGATATATTAATTACCGTTCGCTTTCAGCTTGAATTACTTTTTGCTCACGATTCAACTTTGGAGAGCGGATGTAATACTGGCTACTATAAAGTTCATTCATATCAAGTGGAATGTAAACGACATGCGAAGAGAAAAAGGCGCATTCCTCAAGTGCAGACTGCATTCAGCCGGTTGAATGAAATTAATGCGTTTCCATGGTCGTTCGGCGATGTCCGACCCCCCCATCTTTAGGGAAAAATACTATTCTGCGCGACTTTGCAGAAGTGATGTTATATAAATCAGTGCCACCGTACAACATGATATGGAAGGCATACAAATAATATATACATAAAGAATCTCTTAGAGAAACACGTGTATATAACACGTGTGAAAGGATCTTTTATTAACAGAATTCCAACACAGTAACATAAATTAACTGTTTTCAAACAAATGCGTTTTTTATACTTAATGCTCACTGCTAAAACATGAATTAGTTTCGTTCAAACAACGTGTTTTTTTTTACATGATTTAACGCAGCGCTATAATTTCTCTCTTTTAATAATGAAGATAATTCCAACCTGACACGAGCGAAATGCGTTTTTCGTTAAAAACAAAAATTATAATAAAAGATTTAATTTTCCGGAAGAACACAAGGAATATGCTCCTGGCTGTTACTACTTTATTCAAATAACACCTGAACGTTTTGTTGTTTGCGTCACCTCTGGAAATTGCTGCACGACTTCCTTGAAAATTTCGACCGCGAAATTTATTTTTCCTAGAAAAGTTGTCCAAGGTATATGCACAGCATCGATAGATTATGCCCGCATGCAAGAAACGTACAATGGAGTCTCTGCGCCAAATCTTTTCGATCGTTCACACGGAATTTCTACTCGACAATCACGATGATCCTGGATTATGGAGCGAACGCGGACAATCGCGAGTGAAAACTTCGGCAATTCTCTAGCTGGTATTTTTGGCATGTTTTCACATTGCATTGTATATATACATATTTTTTTGACAGGCGTACGTAAGGAATGTATCACTTAACTGCACCTAAATAGCACAATTTGACATTATGTCTCGAATTATGATTATAATATAATTATGTAATTGTAAGTGGAGAAGTGTATATAGATAAAAAAATAATAAATTAAATTAATAAATAATATATAGATAGCAAACTGATGTAAAGTAAAAATGCGTTGTGCAAGTAAAGGCATAGTTAGCAAACGTAATTTATTGCATGTAGCCAAATATTTTATGCAATGATGGCTATGAATATGATAATGTAATAATAAATTTCTAATTATTTATTTAGTTAAACTAATAAACATATATAAATAGATATATAATTTACATAATTGAATATAACATAATCAACGATTAATAAAGACAATTGTTAAACTATACATATAGAACGAACCATCTATGAAATTATACAATGGTTAAACTATAAGTTTATAAAGTTAAGGAGATGCGGGAACGTCTTTTTATGTTGATAATCGATTCAAAATTTTTAATCAAATTTGAAATAATTAATAAATATATAATATATTCTATAGACGATAACTATAGAACTGCAATAGTGTAATAAATTTATTATAGATATGTATGCGAATATGTATTAATTGTTTTGAAATATGTCATAATGAAATGAAAGGAACAATATTTATAATTATAAAGATATGATTGCAAAATAACGAACAGAAGATACGTTTTTTGCATTAAATGGGACACCCTATAGCCAAGCGCCAAACGGAGAGCCGAAAAGTACCGCGAGAAAATCGAAGAGAATGATACGTAAGGAAGCGCCCAGCTCCGCCGGAAGTGGATGAATTGGCTCAAAGGCGATATGGCCTGAAAGCCTCAAAGAGGAGGATCCGGCACTCAGGGCGACATAGATTATTCATGTAATTCTGCACTCACTTTGCCTCGCGATCGATCAGTCACGGAACGATGCTCATCTGAATAATGAAATTCGAGGATTCCTTACGTCGATGACGCGACGGGGCCCGCTGAGATTTTCGAGTTCTCGAAACGCGAGTGGATTCGGCGGAATCCGCCGCTGAATCCCGGAACCTATCTCGGAGATCTGAAATTTAAAGATCTCAGGAGAGGGTACCCCGATTATAAATTAATTTCGATGAAAGCATTAGATTGAAAGTACGAATAAAAGAAGATGTATTTGCAAGGACTAAATTTCGAATATCTTTATAATTATTGCTTAGAATGTCAAATTCTTCACATTGTCGGGTTAATTTTTTTTCTATTGATGTTATATTTACGAAATTATTAAGTAAAATATTAATATATATGCGCCCCCTTGATAATTTCGATAATATTGTATAAAAACTAACAGAAATTTTATGTAAATAGAGTATAGAGTACAAATAATCATTAAAGAGAGTTATTTAATCCATTACTAAAATGCAATATCAACTTTAGATTGTTTTAATATTGTTGTTAAATTGATAATTTACTGACAGCGTGAACATTAACAATCTAAAGCTAAACCAGAGGAGTTACTGAGGCGTTATAGTTTTTACTAGGATTAAATCAAGTAACAATTTCATCATAAATTGCATTCAAATTGCTCCTTAATTATCTTTTAAATTTATAGCTGATGAATAAAGCGTTCTCATTCTTGATGCACAACGAAGGGGGAGAGGAGGTCTGCTTTAATAATGGGAGATTCGCATCTTTTCGAAATACGATAAGGAAAGTTTGATCTTATTTATTAATTTCAGTAAATTTTGCAATAAAAAATGATACGATGACGTCAATGTGGAGCAATTCTCAATAGCACTATTTCGTCATTAGGCTAACTCCATCCGTATATATTCCGTGCCTGTACTCACCCTCGCTGTCCTCTGCAGTCCAAATTAAGTTTACTGTACTTTGATGTTCTAGCTTAACAAGGTTCTGGGGTGCTGCTTTTGTTGCTTAGTGTCTGCACGATCGCATTCCTCGGCAGCTTACGCTGTTTGAAAACTTTTCTTTGAACTGCTCCAGCTGACAAAGAGAATTCTTTACGGCGTAGGATGAGAAAAATCGACGATTGCGATCGACCGATCGCCCACTAATCACCCGCGTTTCGTTGTGATTTTCGTCGTGGCAGGGAGTACGGGTGTGATAAATTGTTTTCGCTCGAAACGAAAATTAAAGGTGGAATCGTCGGTGCGGCGGAAAAAAATTAACGTAAAAAAAATTTTACAATGTGCTCGCTCATAATTTTTAATTTCTTTCTAATCTTTCTCGCGTATCAATATTTTCGCGTATGGTGTCGTGATTTTTCGAATTAACGATGTTGAAAGCACAAACACAAAATGTATCTGTAATAAATCATTAATCCAACCTGTCGAAACCTGCAACGTAGCTGTAGCGTGCCAATTCAAGTGTTGCAAATGAACTTAATATACTGTAAACAGAAAACAAAGCGTCCTTCCATCCCATATTGGCAGTACTTTTTGCCGTTCCTTTTTCTTTTCTAAAATTAAATTGCATTCTTTTTTTCATTTATAATAGCGGATTTATTCTACACGATGTATTTAAACGATATTGTACAAAGTCGAATCATATAAAAAACGCGGTTTATACATAGTTTTTGTCTTTAAATGGTATTTTTATCAGATTACAATGTTACACGATAAGCACTTTTTTTTTAAACAAGTATTTTATAACCAGTTCAGCCTAAGAAATTACAAGAATATTGACATTCAATAAATAAGTGTTAAACGTTCAATAATAATGTGTTTATTGCCGTAGGATTAAGAAACTCAGGATATGAATCTATGTAAGAGGCTTAATAGCTTACATATACATAAACCAAGCATTCTGTCTGCGGGTGACTCCATGTCACAGCTTCCTCGTAAGATAGGATGAGAAAGGTACTGACTGAGCCTTCTCCCCGAGGACGGAATCCTTGATTTAAACACGTTGTACAGTTGTACCGCTTTAGCTTAAATATGGCAGCAAATATCAGACAGTTATATCGCTTTAGTTTATAAATATGACAGCAAACATAAATAAGAATTTGTCATGGTTGCCGTCTCGTATCATTTCCTAATCCTAATACAACATTTTCGTAGCACGTGTGAAAACGAAGGAACAAATTTGCATCAAATATCGTGACGGAAACGTGTAATATAAACCGTGGAATGAATCATGAGACGCTCATATTCGACGATTTCTAATTAAAAGAAAATAAGAAACGAAGAAACGAGAGGTACCTACAAAGAGCGGCTGAGAAATAGCATTTCTATCGCGCGAAGCACTTCAGCGTCCCACTTTGATCGTACCCCGCGTTTTCCTTTGGCATGATAAGTCCACGGTGTTTCTCGTTTCACGGCGCGCGGGCGTAATAACCATTTGCCCGGTCTGTGGGCAACGCGTGTTTCGCTGGGCCAAACCAGCAACAAGGTTTTACAGCCAGTCCCGCGAGACGATGAAATTCCTCCGGCCTGTCTGCGCGTGCTTTTGCGGCCTTCGAAGAGCTGTAAAAAGCCATCCCGGGACCACGAGGTGCGATTTCTATTTGCGCCTGCAGCAAACTGCGGCAACACACCGCGAAACAGCGCGAGCTTTCCGGGAAGAAGGTATTTCTATGCTGCGGTAAGAATAAATTGTGATGACAAGACAATATCGATTACGATGAAATTTTGCATGCATTAAATGTGTAAATGTCACAGTTATGTATATCTCTAGTACATAACGGGCAAACAGAACACAACAAAAGCGAACGTGACTTTTATCAATATTTTAGAATTCATTTTATCTTTAATAATCTATCGCTTGCAACAATTCGATGACAAATATCTCGATAATCAAACTGGATTAAATGGATTATTCGTTTTTTTAAGGATAAGTTTACTCGAATGTAAAATTTACTCATCGTAAGAGATTACATTATCGGAAAGATCTAAAAAATATGTTTACAAAGCAATTTTAATTCTTTTTTAGATATCTTTATATAAATGAAAAAATATTAGATAAAGTCGCTTATATTTCGCCATCAATTCCTCGTATATTGACGTAAAATAATTTATTATTAGTCTATAATTAGTTAAAGTATATTAAATCAATTCTATCTCTCTTTTGTTTTATGAAATCTTTGATCGATTAATTCACAATCTTCTGGTAAAAAGATTTACAACTAATCGCTTCTATTTGCATGCATTACTTTCTATGCGCATACATTAGCGATTTCGCGATGCAGATTTGTGATGCAAACATCGTGTAGTTTCGCAATGCGCGTTGAAACGCGACGTGTTACGCGCATTTCTTCGCGAGCTGCAAAACGCGTAAATGACAAGAGAGCGACGGGCATTAATCTCTCATCCTTCCCAGCTGATGAAGTGGCAATTTCCTCCTGATAGTAGGAGGAAATAGGGTCTGCAGACCAGTTGATCAAACCCTGAACAGTAGCCTCCTACGCTGCGCCCTACTACCGACTCGGTTACCCAATGACTATACTGCATCCACCAATCGATGCTGCACTGTATGCACCTCGACTACCCTCCGGTTCCCTTCCATTCGGTATCAGGAACGTATTGCATGGACCGAGCTCTGAAACGATCTTCGTGGTACAATAATTAACGTCGCTTTAAAGTATGCGATTGTAACTCGAATCCTTTTAATAATACTGCTCTTCAAGAATATATTTTTTTCTAGAATTTCCTAAGTATAGGTACACGAAAAAAACTTATTCGCGCTAATCGCGTAAATTATATTCATTCTTATTTTGAAAAGCAAATAACATTGTAAATGTACCTAACATAAGACACAGAATAATATAACAAAACGCTTTTATAATTCTATCGAGCGATTATAATTCACACACATTACGTAATTACACTGAAGACGCAACGAAATTTTATTATTAAAGAATATTACGGGACTGTCGGTCAATTGCTGATCGGTCAATTGATTCATGAAATCGAGAAATCATGATGAAAAGTGTGAAGACCGTATCAACAATCAGTAACTTCCGCGATTGTTTGCAAGCCGTCTTATCTTTCCAGTTAATGAGTATCGCGACAACGCGTTCGGAGTGCGGAAATTTGGCTCCGGGGTTGCGGTCAAAAAGTTGCAACCAGCGCCGGACTGCACCGCTGGGGCTCGCCTACAGTCCGTCGCCCCGTAGTCAGTGACTACTACTGCGGGGGATTCATACCGCGGGTAGTAAATTACACCGTACACAGGAGTCGTGTGTACGTTCCGGTGCGCGCATTGAGCAACATTTTCCCGGGAGTGCATTTACAACGGATATTACATCGAACTGGCAGAAAAACGGGCACGTGTGCAGCGCGACTCGAGATTAAAAGCTATCGCTCGTCAGCGCCGATGAACTCGTTTTTTCGTCGGTCGTTCTCTCTCTCTCTCTCTCTCTCTCTCTCTCTCTCTCTATCTTTCCCCCCTCTCTCCCTGCTTTCGCATCTCTTCCTCTTTCGCCAAACGCATAGCTGCAAAATATACAGCATGGGAATATTGCCTATGTACTGCGCCATGCGGCGATTATGTACACGCCTGCCTGCGCCACCTCGAAGGAATGATCCATCTGTCGATTCCGATTCCTGTTTGGCCGGTGATTCATCGATTCATCGATCGATGTATACATACACAGTGTGCTTAATTAATTTCTCCGTTAGCCGCGATGCCTGATACGATTTGCATGATGTTTATTGCACGGGAATCTTATATTTACACTCGATGTGCTGCAGAAATATCGGTTCTTCTTCTAACAGTAACTTTTCTCATAAGCCACAGCGTTATAATTTATCATGAATGATGGACGCGTTATCAGAGAACTTAAAAAAATTTTTAATAAAATATTTAATAATAAAACACATTGAAGCACTCGCACCTCGAGAAATTGAGAGTTTATTACGCGTTTATTTTAGAGAGATATCATTTCGGAATATATATATGTTAGTACATATTTTATCAAATTAATTTTATTCAAGTATTAAAAGCAAAATAGTAGCTAATAATACGGAATTAATTAAGGATTAAATTAGTTTTTTTAGATATTTTTATAAAACTCTAGTAATTACTTCTTCATCGATTGACGTTCCGAAATATCGACGATGGAATATCGACTTTTAAATATTTGCATTCACTGGAGAGATATTAATCACGAATATACCATCCAGGAAAAATTATTAATGTCTGAATTTCCATATGATTTATTACGAGTACTGTTTTTTATTACCTTAACTCAAACGAAATCCTGGAAATATATTACATTACAGTTTGCTCACGATGTTTAGCACGTTAAAAAAAATTTGTTCCTCAGAGAAATGACAGAGTCACTGTATCAAAAATTTTTAACGAAGCTCTATGACGTTTCTTTTATCAAAGTTGATGCACGAGATGAGAATAAAGTGTGAATAAATTTTATATCGGTTTATCGCGTATCGTAGGCGTCAAAAGATTCGCAATACGGAATAATAATTTATATTTTACGTCGCATCTTAAATAATAACGTTGTTACATACACTGAGAAAAAAAAGCTGTTACTTCAATCAAAGTGCTATCACGGGGTGCCAAAAACATAAGTAGTTTATTCAATCGTATTATTATTAGACCCAATATCTGGATTATTAAACCAATAATTTAATTATTGGTTTAATAATCCAGATATTGGGTCTATAATTAAATTATTGGTTTAATAATCCAGATATTAGGTCTAATAATAATACAATTGAATAAACTACTTGTGTTTTTGGCACCCCGTGATAGCACTTTAATTGAAGCAACAGCTTTTTTTCTCAGTGTATATAGTAAACAAATCGTTCAACAGCTGGACACGCGACAAGCTCCTTTTCCGTGCTTTTAATAAAACAGGCGATAATAGGGACGTATTTACGGCGAGTGTACGTACGTACGTGCGGAATCTCTGACGAGCCACGGTCGTTTTTCTCACGAATGTAACTCTCCGCATCTCCACTTGCCGCGAAAGGACCGAGTCTAATACCGCCGCTGTTTGCCAGCGGCAAAAAGTATCAACGTCGGATACGTTGGAGCTCACGGGTCCGGGCGGGAAGACGGAGAATAAAAAGATCGCAATTAACGAGCGCGTCAGCGGCTGCGAAACCGACACCACCACCGCGGCCACGTCGCGAGGTAGAAATTTATCGCCGGTGCGGTTCTCTCCATTGAAAACGGAGCGAGCGGCGCACTCCAAGTCGCCACCGTGCCGCGCCGGCTACAACGGCTTCGACGCACTGCAAATGCTCTCCTCGTTACACAATTGCAAAGACGTTACAAGCTCGAAATTCCTCGACACTCGTACCGCCACGTGTAATTTACGATATTCCTCGTTTATATGATGGCAATTCATCTCTCTCTCTCACGCGCGCGCGCTGTCTCTCGTTCTCTTTCTCTACTAAAGCACTTCTCGCCATCATTACTTAAAAGATTTTTACACAAATGTAAAACTCTCAAAACTTAAGTCGCTTTGAGACTCGTATCGAGATACTCGAGATTAAAAATTAGAAAACTGCAAAGACGCTGCTCAGTGAAATTTTTGTCAAGATAAAGTAATTTTGAAATAAATTTGATTAAGATGTCACATGTATCACATGGACAGTTTGGTCCTTTTGAAACATCCTATGTATGTCGACCACTACCGCAATCGTAGTAGAACTGGCTATTCACCTCAAACGATTCGTAGTGTTTGGATGTCTGGAAGTCTGACCACACAAGTATATTTACTACTACTCGGACATTTACCTTTGTTCCGCCGGATACGCACCACAACTGCACGAGAGACTAATTCGCCACTCGATTACACTTGTGTTTCCTGATCACACAAGTACCTTATTTAGATATTCACGAGGCTGAGCAGGGATGTGTTACTGTAATATTTTCAAACTAAACAAAATAAACTTTATTTATATCAGTGCAATATGCAGTGGCATGCTGAACGTAACGGTAAAAGTACTCCAAACGGATTGACAGAGTGATTGTAAAACAATATAAAAATCACGAATGTTTAAAGCTGCAAGTATGTTACATTTTTTATATTAAATAAAATTCAGTAAAGTATTCAACTGATGTATTCACTGAAGTATTCAATAGATTTAATCTAACATTTCATCGATGTGTATATATAAGAACTCTAGGCAATTTATGTTGTTGATCATATATTTGTTGATTAATATTGCACGGTCGCTATAATGCAGATTATATTCGATGCAAATGTCTTTTCATGACTGCAAATTGTTTTACGAGCGAGCAAACAAGGTATCAGCTTTATTTCATGATTCACATAACGCGCGAGCCGCCTGTAACTCGTCCCAAGAGTGATGAAAGCGTCCGTTGATGAAACCGATAGTATGATTAATAATTTAGCCTGCCATCGATCCAGTATGCTAATACACTAAAGATTTATCGACTGCTGCGTGAATAAATTAAATTCGGATGATCCGGCCACGTTACATCGCGGACTCCTCTGCCATCTCGTTTGCATGGCACGACCATCTACGGAAATTGATATATAAATATACAAATGCGATATTTGATAAATATACCACGTCCTAGATGTTTATTTTCATATCTTTGAAAATATTATTTAAACGTTCTGCACAATTTGTCACAATAATCTCATAAACAACATTGAGATATTAATAAATATATAGTTTTTAACATATTAAGTGTCCCCAAATTTGTATATCATTTGTAGTAAGACTTCCTAGCTATTTTCGAGTTCGACGTTTTTGAGTTATAAGTCATGGAATTAAAGGTATTTCCATAAATTGATTTTAAAAGCCACTAATGTACAACAGAATATTAGTTTTTCATTAATTTTACACGTATTTTATTCACACAGAATATTAATTTAAAGAATTACCAAAATATTAAATATTATTTAACATGAAAATGTTTTAAATTATAGGAAAATATTATATTCTAGGAAAAATCAACTTGAAATTAATAAAAGCGTTTGCGCTGCACAGAACACGAGCATATATTTACAGATACCTTATATAAATTTTATTTACGTTATAAATTAAATTTTTCATATTTATTCACGTATAAATAAAAAATGCCTCACATTTATTTAATTCTTTTACTGAATTAATTTGTACATTATAAACATTAATCTACTTTTAAAAGTCAGGTTTTTTAAAATATATCCCGTACATATATTAATCGTACAATATATAAAGAGTCGAAGAAAGATTCTTATTAGGAATTTAACCATTTTAATCGGAGTAAAGATTAAGATCTTTGTTAGCGATATGTAGTAGTGCAGCTCTCATTGCGCACGATATATATAGTTATCCGATGTTCTATAAAACATTTTCATTTTCCTTAACAATCAATCATTGTTATATTGTATATCCGGTATCATTAATATCCAGAAGCGACTAAAGCCGAGTCAGACAGGTGACAGTACTGCAACCGGACGTTTGTTTTGCATGCGAACTTATTGTAACTGAATACTTCTGACAGACCGAACGACGTTCCCTCTGGAACGACCCGTCTGATTATTATTGTGAAGTTTCGCTTTCTCCATGGCTGCTTGATTTCTTCCGCGGCATTCATTAAAAGTAAAGGCTGGGAGCAAAAAAATCGCGCGCTCGACGCGGTTACTAATTACATACAAGATCCATTTATAATTTTATAACAAAGCTGAAAATATCAACAATATCAACGCGGAGAAGAGAAATACGTAATTGTTTAAACAACTGATTTTTAATCTATTTATTAAATCGTGATATTAATCTATGAAACTTCTAATTTAAAAAATTAGAAAAATCTTTTTTTTACTCTTCCCTTACCTTAATTCTTTAATAATGAAATAATTTTTGTGTTAAAAGAACTTTTCTTCCGATATTATCGTATTTTTATCACGTGCTTCCAGAAAAGTAAGACTAATTTCGGAAAGTAAAAATTTTTTACCTCTTTCCAGTGAAATGATTAACTGCATAAATTAACGCGGCAATCCATCAGATAATATCCTAGATAAAAAAATTATGTTAAGGGTTGACGGTTGAATAAAGGATGATTTATATTTTATGCATTGATTGAAAATAATTATTCACTTATTAAGCTTACAAATTTCGGTGAACAATTTTGCAATTACCGGTATCATCAACACTCAATGTTAGTGCCTATTTCGATTTCTCTTTATCAACGTGTATATCCATGCTGTTACACTAGATCAAACGTCTCCACACATTCTCTCTAAATATAGTTAAATCAGTAGTTCTCAGTGTTTCCATAAAAGAAAATTTATTGAGTTAACATTTACACGCTAAAGTTACATCATTTAGCTGTCTATGAATATAAGTCCTCTCTGCCAAACAATTAATATTACAGTAAAAATATTATCTCTTTGTTAAACTATGTTTGATCTCACGAATAAAAAACGGAATAGACTGTTTCATGTATGCTAAAAAATTGAGAGCTACTGACGGATAAAAAGGCTCAGGACATAACGGTGGCCGTCAGCACCGAACAAAGTTCGCTTTTGATGGTTAACACAAAGGACTCGCTCAGTATAGAATGTTTGACTAGGTTCATCATTGACAGCTTTCGCTAACGATTAGGTAAATGGTCTAGTCGAGGGCATCCGACGATTACTCTTTATTGATCTTTCCATATTGATTTAACTACCTTTTGTACAGATAAATTAGATGGTTAAAATACAGCTGATGTATGCAGTACGTATGTATGCAGTGCAATGCAGCGAAAATAGATCGCCTGTATTATTTACTTTAAGTGGTTTTCTCGCAATTTACATAAAATAATTATTGCATTTTTCTTGGATGTGTGTCCAAATAATATAATATGAAATATATTTATTATATTATATTGATTCTAATTTCATTTATTGCATATAAAATAAAGACATTTATAAATTTATTTGCTTAATTTTGATCGATTAAATTACAATTTTTGTCTATAATTTAATTTCTCATATACAAATTTTTCTTTCGCGTACAAAATTCTCCAAAATGCTTCAAATTTTTTAATTTTGAAAAATTAGGATTTAAATAGATCTAATTATTTTTTTATAAAATTTTTTTCTTGCAGTATTTTTTAATTCTATCATCGATTTATTATTGATGTTATTAATATCAATTTTGCACATCTAAAAGTTTTACACAATCTGATGTGACATATTCACAAAAATAAATTATAATGATTTTATTACTATAATTTTTGTATTGTTCGCTTAATTAATGCATTTTGGATTCTGTTTATCATAAACGGCATGCAAATGAGCGAAATGTAAATTCATAATACACTTATGCATGATCTTTACAAAAATGATAATACACTTAATATACAAAAGTGCTTTAATACAGCAGGCAACATCAGTGAAACTATGCTAACTCTACTAATATTACTAGAATACTCTCTCTAATACTAGAACCAATGATGGAAACAATTATAAAGAATGTCCAAGACCTCAAGTATATAAAGTTTCAATCTTCCCAAGGTGAAATCCAGCAAATCCGCTGGCATAAGTAGGATTTATGTTAGACAGAAGAAACGATGTCTGACACTGTAGCAAAAATGGAACAACCTAAAGATACTCTATTAGCGGGACAAGCAAACGTTATCAGTTCATAAAATCAACATTTACGATTAAAAAAAAAAAGATTTATTGAAAATAATTTTTTTTTTTATATTAACTGTATTTATACATAGAGAAAGAGAGAGAAAGAGAGAGAGAGAGAGAGAGAGAGAGAGAAGAGGGAGGAGAGAATTCTATTATCTTTTTAAACTTTATCTTACGAGATGCAACATGTGCCAAATAGTGCAGCGAAATCGAAGTTGCATTCAATGGACTTTTTGAAATACGTAACATCCAATCGGTGAAGTTCGCACAGATTTTAGAGTTTCCGATAGAGAGAAAGAGAGAGAGAGGGAGAGGGAGAGAGAGAGAGAGAGAGAGAGAGAGAGAGAGAGAGAGAGAGAGAGAGAGAGAGAGAGAGAGAGAGAGAGAGAGAGAGAGAGAGAGAGAAAAGCCACATTTCTGACTCAGATTTCTCCTTCCCAACTATCCATTAAGCAAACTTCTAATCGATTTCTCGGCTTATCGTTACAGCAGCCCATCGCTTTATCACTACTATGTCACCTCGAATAGTGAAACGTTTTTGGTCGTAACGAGATAGTACGACGACTTCGGCTGTGAAACAAATGTGATTGTTCCTGAAACTTGACGAGTAGTCAAGTCCAATCCTCATTTTCCACAAGCAAATATGACAAAAGTGTATATCGAAAGGAACTTTCTCGCTTATTTCATAATAAGATATTAGAAAGTAATTTCGCCATCACACAACACACACACACACACACAAATATGGAGCTAATAGAACGATTTACTCGATTTTTAGTGGCGCAGGTGCATTACCATGTCGTACTCGCACGCCGACCGACACGGAATTCAACGCGATCGGCACGGAGAGAAATTTATTCAACCACTAAATAACCATGATTAATTCTGATCACGTAAGCCAACTAGCAAGGCTCCAGCTTTACGTCGCGATCATAGTCGCTCTTATATCGTAGCCTAATCGCCATTCTCTCTGGGATCATTACTTAACCCACCTTTATCCATGATCGTAATCAGTTCTGTTTCATACAATTAATTCCCCGTTATATATAACCCGATCAATTTATCTAATAATCTCAGATTGCTAGAAACAATCGTACTTTCTCTATGGCATGTATAGTATAATACCGTTAATAATATAATAACAGTTTATCTTTAATTCCACCTTAAATTATCATTTTTTTTTTTAAATAAAACAACAGTATCATTATACTTTCAAAATTAAATACGTAATTAAGTAAATTTATCCCTCGTATCCAAAATTATTTTATTCGATTTCAATCTAATAATCAATTTTCCGTCACATTTAATAGTAATTTCTATAACAATCAACGCTATTAATGGTATTCAGTCATGAATAATTATTATCTAGTTATTATTACATTTAAATATCGAGAACACGATAAACGAGTTATTCATGGTACAAAGGTCTTGCAATTGAAACCAGTATTTTTGAATTATCTCATTATTCGAGTAAAAATTAATCTTAAATAATTAATATAAATAAAAATATATATCAGTAACAATCATAATTATTAAAGAATTATGTATTTAACTCGATACTCACTTTTATACATCACGCTTAAGCAATTTGCTAACAACTATCCATAACAATCAACGATATTAATTAGTAGTAAATTTTTTGCTATTAATATGTGTAAACAATAGAAACAATAAACAAGTTATTGCTGATGGAAGGAAGAAAGATAAAAGCTAGAAAAGGTGGTGTCACGCTCGCTCTAATCGTATCCCACAACTTTAGCCCCCGGGACGATTCTTTGCCGCGCGAGCGAGACAAAAGGGCGCGGTTGGGCCGCAAAAAAAGGCGAAACAGATTTATTTTTCTTCCAGCGGTCTCCTCCCCGCCCGCCATAGATCTTTCCCTTTTATCCAGCGTAGCATGCGCGGCCCCAAAACGCGGCGCGACTTTCCCGCAGCGTGGTATTTATAACTTCGACTCATTTTCCCTCATTGCGCAGAACAGCGGGATCCGGATAAATAATTGTTTTTGCCGAAAGTTTTATTGCGTTTCCCCGCGCGTGTGCGAGAGTGCTGTGCGGGTATACGTATAAAAGAACGAGCGAATAGGATTTATGGCTAAGAAGTTCGTACGGTTCTACATACTCGCGCACTCGTTGTTGCTCGATTGTTTGAGCTCTGTCGAAGTAATTGTCCGACAGTTCCGCAATCAGGATTCTTTCATAAGCACTCACAATCAGAAGTGATGGCTCAAACATATACACATTTTTTCTAAACACTGTTTAAAAGTCGATAAACCAAGGCATAAGCAGTTGCATTTTGAGAGTAAAATTTTTATTACGTATATGATAAAATGTCTTGTCCTGATTTGAACTTTTTAAATAGAATAAATGTATTGATTTCTAAATTTATTTTGTTAATGCAATCAATATCCGAACCCTATATACGCGTTCACTCCGCGGGATACTGACATTTTAAAGTATTATGAATAAAGTATTATGAACCGAGCAGCGACATCAGAATCAGTCTTTTTATGATTACAAATCCATTCTTTCTATGATTGCTTTAACCGATTCACATATCGATTTCGAAGACAGTTCTTTTGATGTAACGATTACTTGAATCGTCTTACAATTTTGAAGTTGAATACTCTTTTGCACAGTCCTATTCAATATCTAATTTATGCAAACGGCATTTGATTCTCAATTATTTTCAATAAAAATTTCTAGATTTAATCAAAATAATTGTGCTTCTTAATCAAATTATTTCAATTAATCGTATTGAACTTATCGTGATCATTTTATTTGATAGGCATTAACGAAAGTAAAATTTCATACATAAAAACTTCATGTTTGTATCTTTAAAATGAGAGTGAATGAAACATATCGAAAAATTAATTGTTTTTGCATCTAGAATTTTACTTAACATTCTTTCTGTTATTGTATTATCGGTATAAATGTATTGTACAATATAATACATTGGCAAACATATTTAAAATAATATCATTAATTTTGTGCCATACGAACTAGATTTGTGTTGTCACAATATCGACGCATTAAACCGTAATAATTATTTATCTTCCCATTAGCTGATACATCAGCGAGTTATAAGCTTAAAAATGCGGCACTCCGCTAATAGCAATTATCGAATGCAACGCGTTTCCCGCTCGATAACGGTATAAAGGGGTAAGAAACGAGAATGCAGAGAGAATGGGAAATTGAATGCAGCGGATAAAACCTTTCGCATTCGGGACACCTATTCGCGCGCGTTGTTATTCACGTAATATCCAAAAATACAATCGAATGTGATTTAAACGATCTTCGCTCCGTTAATTCCGAAAATCCGTGAATCAAAGTACGCGTCCTCGCAAATATCATAAAGGCCAAATCTCTATATTTTGACAAAAGCGCAAAAACGTTGCATTGCAATGACGATGATCGCGACACAATCGAGATATGAAAATAGAGACATGAAAATAGAAACAGAAATTTTACCTAAATCCTATTACACTATAATATTTTCATCTCCTGTCATCAAGCGTCCATTTCGTTGAGAAAATTTAACATTTCTTTAAACATATGTTAGATATTATATAAAGATGTTATATATATTACGTTTGTTAATTCTCGCTTAGAAATTCTTTGTACAACTTGGATTCGATTTTTCTTTTTTCTCAAGCAAAATTTTTTAACGTTTACTTTGATGAGCTTTGTAATTAACTTTTAAATTACAATCCTATTAAAGTAATGTTCGCTTGAAGTTAAATGAAGAATAAAGTTCTGTTATTCTGAAACTTAATTCGTTAAAACTACTACATATTTTTAATTACTTCCAACTCAAAAACTGGTTAGTATCTCGATATTTATTTAATAATTTTCTCTCTCTCGCTCTTTGATTTATTTTTATATTTTATACATTTTTTAAATTTTACATACAGTAGAACCTCGATTATCCGAGGTAATGCGGACCGAGCATACATCGGATAATCGAAAACTCGGATAATCCGGAAGAATATAGTAAAGACTATTAACATTAAAAATATATAGATATTTATTCAAAACATACATAATTTTACATAGTAGAACATATCGTTCATTTATATCGCTCATAAATAATACCATAATCCTCAATTTTTTGATAACATAAAGTCATTAATACGGGATTGCTTTAATTGTATGTATTTTATATATTTCCTGGATACAAACATGAATCTCAAATTATATATGTACTTATACATTTTAACGTATAAATAACAAAATAGAAAATATTTATATGCAATTAGATAAAACAACCATTTCTTACAATTAGACTAAAAAAAATTTCACAATGCTTGACCAAAAAGTGCATTCGTATGTACATTATAGCGAGAAAAGCAAATGGTGACAAGAATCGAATATCAGTATGCATGGAGTATCGAGGCACCTAATGCCGTAATATCGCCGATAATATCCAATAGTAAACTCCACATTCCATCTGGCCGGTCACAGTCGCGACATTAAACATTTTTAGCATATACTTAAAAACCCTACTGTGTTCTGCTTTTCCTTCGATTCTCGCGGGAACTCGGGATTATTCGTGGACTAACAATATTTTCAGAAGCGAAATAAAAAATTAGTTCGGTTAGAGAAAAGATATAATTAATGACAAACGCGCGCGGATGGATTCCGCGCAAGATCGCGAAAAAGAAGACTTGTTTATGTCGTTCGCATTTGGGTGCGTGTTACTGTTAGGGATTATAAATTGTTCGGCCCGCGTTCTTTTCAAAGGATCGTCCATCCGCCTGGTGCGCGCCCCGCACAACAACAGCCCTCACAAGCTTCCCTACCCTTGTCCATGCCGTGGTGCACTCTCGCCCAGATCGCGGTAATGAACGCGTTCTGCAGTTTGCACTCGGCGCGAGTCCGCCATTATTGCATTGCTCGAGCTAAATAAATTATTCCGCCCGGGCTTTTGTGTGCGCCCACACGTGCGCGCGAGGTGTTGCGAGTCGGTTGTCCCCGACAGCGGATAGAAGAGCACACGCTCGTCGATCGGTGGAACATTCGCCGACTGTGAAAATTGCTAATGTATTGTGCGCGAAATAACGCGAGTTCGTCGGAATGATTGTTCGTGCTGATCCATTATACGCGGGAAAATGTTTAATCGGAGTAGGATACCCCTGGATACCTCCCGAATGAGATAAAAGTTACAGGCGAGAGAGAGTTATATCGATGTATACATATGTATAATGAAACGAATCGACAATTGCTTGTGTTTTCAAAAATCAGATGTGCTCGAGATATGTAAAATTATCCACTATTGATTTTTTACTTACATATGTAGAATTTATATAACTATAATAAAATAAAATTATGTAATTATTAATAAAATTAAAATTATATAATTTATATAACTTTAATATATATATATATATATAATAAAGTTTACATTGTGCGACGAAGATGTATAATAAAACGACAGATCATGCCATCGTTTATGATAATTTAAATTATGTCAATCCCGCAGTGTTAATTTTATTTTTATTTAAGTTTCTATATTTTTATATTTAAAAAATAATTTAGATGATAAACTTAGGTGTAACGGTCCGTACATACACGGTATGGCTGTGGTGGTATATATAATAGTATAGATAATAGCAGTATCGCGCACGCTGCATAACTCAGCAAGATATTGGATATACTCTATTATCATAGTAAACCTCTGTTCCTCAACAGCCCTTATGATGACGTAATTATCTTTAGTAATTAAAGTACACATATACTTTAGGCGGTTATTGGCTCTTTAGAGACAAGCCGCGGGAAAATTATGGAAATTGTAAGCAAACACGCTTTTATTTCTCGATCGATTATTATGGATTATTATCCATTAACGGCGCTGCATGTTCGCGATAGATTAATCTAGTTAACATATTTCATTTCAATGCACTGCATTGGATTAATTATATTACTTTTGACATATTGAGTTGATGCACAAATAAATTCCGCTATACATAATTACTGAATCACTTTTTCTGAGAAACCACACGGAGAGAATTTTTTGTTATATTTTACCTTTAAATTCACTTACTTGGGACAACTTGGCAACCAAGGAATTTTTAAAATATACAAAAGACATTTTACAAACAACGTGATAAAAATTACCAAGCAGATTGGTAAATTTTGAAAAATTATTGAAATTTCCTAGATATATTTTAGTAAAATTAATCAAACATATTTTATATTTTAATCTTTAATGTAATAAATATTAGTATTTTTTATTATGGTAGATATTAATCAGAATAGCTCGCATAAAATTCTTGGTGGTACATGTTGTCCCACAACTACCATGATTTCAGGGTAAATTTT
The DNA here is from genome assembly GCF_030848795.1 of Temnothorax nylanderi. Classification (NCBI taxonomy): domain Eukaryota; kingdom Metazoa; phylum Arthropoda; class Insecta; order Hymenoptera; family Formicidae; genus Temnothorax; species Temnothorax nylanderi. The sequence continues at coordinate 291,745 of NW_027249103.1, read as the reverse complement.
GAGAGAAAATTCTCTCCGTGCAGTATTACCTACAGTATTTAATTATTCTATCTGTTGCAAATAGTAAATGGGCTCGAATTAATATTTCACGCATAGTGTCATCCGATATTTATGGCTAACTTTAATGATTAACTAAATTCTCTGATTAATCCGAAAATATCAACGCAGGTCATCATCTGTCCCCGGAAAAAAATTTTTCATGTATAATTATATATAGGCTATATATAGGGTATCCACATATATATATTTTCTTTCTCTTGTATAATATCTCCGTATGTATAGAAAAAAAAATAATAAAAAGAATAATTAAAAAATAATTAAGAGGGTATCATTTACGAATCAGTACTTATACTGTTACAACGTTTTTGAATATAAAAATTAAATGTTAAGTAAAACGGAACTTATTTATAAATTAATCCAATATGTACATTCTAGTAAACTTTACTATTTATATTACCTATATTAGTTATACATATATATTAACGCTTGACTAACTCTCGAGTTCTCTTTTTTTCTGTATGTTTAATTATCTCTTAGATCTAGAACATATATATTGGCAAAATTTGTTGCGTGAAATAAACCATTAATGCTAGTACCTAACGTTAGTATATAGCAATACTGACGAATTAACCCACGTCGATCGTAGATTAACGTTAAACGTTCTGGATCGCCGGTGATCCGGCAAAATGCAGAAATTATAAAAGCGAACCGGAGTGCACGCGATCCATCGATCGCGTCCAGAAGTGTCATTACTCAGAGTGGCAGTGTCCGTTGGTCGCGATACACGACCGATAGATAAAAGAAACCGTGATGGAATGGCTGGTGCTGCTGCTGCTACTGCTTCTGCTACGACTATGCTTCCCGTGCGCGACAGAGAAGGGAACAGACAGCGGAGGGTAGTAAGTGGGCTAGTAAGTTTCACGATAACAGTTATAAATGACCCTCTCGAAGCACGGCGCCGCAGGACTCTCAACTACGTGCCAGACACTGGCCCCTGCCTAATACAGGCGACGTCACACGGATATAGCCGTAAAAGGCACTAAACAAACATACGCTAAGTGCCTCGGCCCGGCGTACGTGTGTGTTTACGTATCCTTGATCGATAATCGCGCCCGTCGATCGCACGTCCCCGTCATGACCGGTCCACCGCCGCGACTTCGAGGAACGTCACTTTTTTTGCGACGTTGTTTCATATAAGATCCTGGTCGTAAATTTTCTCGACCATCAAATTAATATTGTACACATAGTGTCATCCACTATTCGTGATTAACTTTAACTTAATTCTTTGATTAATCCGAAAGTATCAATGAAGGTCATCTGTCCTCGGAAAAATTTTTTTCTATATAATTATATATGTATAAAATATGTCCATATATTTTCTTTCTCATGTATAATCTCTGTCCATATATAATTATATTTTATATATGATTATTACATTTATAAATGATTATACATGAGGTTTTTCTCATTTCCTTAAACTTTACTTTTTGATAAAAAAAAAACAATGTAAAAATTATTTTTTAATTCTTTTTCTTTGTATACGAACAAAGATTATACAAGAGAAAGAAAACATATATAGACATATTTTTATATATAATTTTGTATTAAAAATCCGGATTGTCATATTGTAATTTTTAATATTATATATTTCTGTAATATTTGCATATAAAAATTTTCCAGCAAAATTTACTTGAAATTATTGTAATTAGAAGATAAAATTTGAATTAAATATTTGTACAAAGAAACATAATTTTAATATAAGAAATGTTTATATTATCTTTTTTTAAATACTTTCGCATAAGTAAAGTAACGTTGCAAAATACTTCATTTGGTATTCTAACACGGTTGTAATGTGTTGGAATAATAGCTAGTACTCTAATTCTCGTAAAATATTTATATAAAATTCTTCCAAGAAAAATTGTATGAATATTCTTCTTTTTTACTAGAAAAATATCTTTATAAACTTTAAAGAAATATTATCATAGAAACCAATATTGGTCAAGCATACTTGTTGGATAATATATTGCTTATAAATTACGGTCAAAGCTGCATATAATGCAGAAACTATAATGAGAGTATCACGCACACATACATATACGCGTCCATATACGTATTTGCAGAAGTGAGGAAGAACCTTCCTTGCTCGTTTTAACAATGGCGTAAGTAGATGAGCAAGTACCTGAAGCATTAAAGTACTTTTATCCTATCTCAACATCTGTGTCCATCCTCTTCTTCTTCCTCCTCCTCCTCCTCGAAAACGCACATGTAATTCAAATTTATTGCCATCAAAGAATCACGATTTTAATAAACAAATATTACATGTACGTAATATTATACATGAATATTAGGACAAATGAGTTAATTTTGCGTCCTCCAAGAGCCTCTTACGTCAGTAATGTCAAACATATCCGTTGATCGGTCAGTTTTGGATACACAGAAGAGCCTTCCAGACAGCATGGCGTCCGAGGACACCACTACATTATGCACCACTTAAGATAGATGTTGCGCCATAATTGCACCCTCCTTTGGAGGAAATACGGCGCGTTATTCGGCGGTATTATGAACACAAATCTGCGTCGACCCTGCGGAATGTTAAACGAAAGTCGCATCTCAACTGGAAGGATCCTCGTTTTCGAGAACGATTTGCCCCGCGGTTCCTCCGAATGGGGACGTTCCCCGACAGGTAGCTTTTAAGGAATTTATCCAGCCGGACATTAAACGGCGCGGATCTTGATAAATTCAAATGGATTTCTCATGTCCGATTCACTTGGCGTGCGACTTTCGGCGCGATTTGGCAATGTTACCCGATGCCACAAATCGATTTATTTCACGCTAATCGTCGGTTCTGCGGACGTTTACGTTTCGTGACATATTTCCATATTAGTGCAAGCAGTATGGTCGAGCGAACAGGAGTACGAAGAGAGGGATATGACCGCAAGGCACAAGGCATCACTTACTCCACACGTGCATCGGTATTTCATCGTTAAGGGAGATTCATTTGAGAATCGATATCAACATTATTTTTCTCAGTGACAGTTAAATATACATGTTCGATGTTTCACACCTATCAAAATACCTTTCCTCCATCGCATGATTAATTTGAAAACGAGTTATTAGCAAAAATGTCGAGTGTTAAATATCTCTATAACTAATCTTTAAATATTACAAGTTTGCAAAGTTTGTTTGAAATTTAACGAAGATTACAATTTTAATAATTATTTATGTTTTTAAAACTTAATTTCCATAAAATTTTTTTATTTTTAATTTGTTGTAAAAAATGTCAATACTAAATTACATTACATAAAATTGTTATTTGATTATTATTAATATTATTACTTAATATTTATCTTTAAAAAAAATTTAGATAAGTAAATGATACTTTAAGTAGAAATGATACTACATTTTAATTAAACTTTCTAGTTATATATATTTAAGTACTTTTCTAAAGCATACCAATAAAGGTCTCTGAAAAGATACTGTTCTCTTTCATTCCGTGAATCAATAAACGAAATTCTACAAACGATAGAGAGATATAAAATGTAATATTATTTTATCGAAGTCACTTTTTATTATCATAAACACGCCATAAATAAATCCCAATATTTATTTATGACGATGGAAAAATGGCGATTGATGTAAAATTCTTTTTCGCAAACTCATAGCATCGGAAATCGAACTCGCCGAAATTATGTGGGCTTCAATTCTTGACGTAAAAGCTCTCTCTCCCCTTCCCCTCTCTCTCTTTTTCTCTCTCTCTCTCTCTCTCTCTCTCTCTCTCTCTCTCTCTCTCTCTCTCTCTCTCTCTCTCTCTCTCTCTCTCTCTCTCTCTCTCTCTCTCTCTCTCTCTTTCTCTCTCAATGGAATGCATTTCGGGCTCGCGATCTCCTCGATTTCCGCGTTTTCGTCTTCGTATATAAAGCGCGCAGATGCAGGCAGGCGCGAACCACCCCTGCACGCCAGTAGAACAAGTCGCGCCCTGAGCAGACGGCGCGAGCGTCATGGCGACGAGTTGGGATATCGATCGTGGACCAGTGGGATGCTGGCCGCCCCAACGTTTCGCCGATCGCGCGCCACCGTTCAGCACGCTAAGTGTTTTGTTATCCTGCCTTCTCGGCTTTTTTTACACCTCTTACCTAAAACTACCGCTAAGATACATGTGCCAAAGGGTGAGAGCCTGCCGTAGAGAGTGCTCGCGAGTGTCCTACCTTTGCACGCATTTGTAAACAGCGCCGAAAATGCGGACAACGGTGCTCACAGTTTTGCTCAATGTCGTCAGTATCGCTTATGGTAAGCTCGTTTGGCTACTATCAGATGAAATAATCCATCAGATCCATCGACAGAACGAATAATCGTATAAAGAACAATAATTCTTATCCTGTTAATTAGAGCGAGTGATTATTAGATTGACAGTGAGAGTGATTACTATTATAGTCTTTCATTTATAAATATGGGAAAATTATATAAATGTTTTATGTATCTTTATATTATTACATTGGACAATTATAACATTTTATTAGTGAGAAAGAAATTAGCGTGTCTAGATAAATATTTTAAGCATATTTCGTTAAAAATTATTAAAGAAAATAAATATTTCTTAACACACACACACACACACAAATACAAATTTTAACTAGAACCAAAGAGGGGGTTATTTTAGGGAGAATATTAAACTCCGAAATTTTTATTTTCTAAAAACATAAAAAACACTTATTAACGTATTAATTCTATTGTAAAAACGCATTTTATTTCCATTTCATTTTCTTGCTACTTTTTCTATTGATATATGCTTTTACTCTATATATGTTTTTATTACCTTTTTTATTTCTATTATGTAAATGCGAAAGAAGAAGTCTGAGATAGAGAGTCTTTCATTTATGAATAAGTAATTATATTTAAAAATAAGAATAAAATATACATATGTTTAGAATCAATTTTTTATGTTTTTCCAAAAGAAATTTTAAATTGAGCGATTTAGTTACCAAAACAAGATGTGAAATAATCTAAGTCACTTTACATTATTTCGTAATCAAGTACAATTATGAAACAATCTGTGTATTTCCGATAATATAAGTCTAAGATTTATTAACTCTAAGATTTAGTCTCTTGATTAAGCCAAATTTTAGTTTTTACATAATTATATAATACAACTTATTATTTTAACACAAATATTATTTCAAAGAACAAAAGAAATAGATGTTAAAACGATATATTAATAAATATTCTTTTACGCAGGAAACAGAGTTGTTTTCGAAGCGAATCCTGATACGAAGAGACTCTACGACGATTTACTGTCCAATTATAATAGATTGATACGTCCTGTGATTAATAATACTGAGACTCTAACGGTTTGGCTGGGATTAAAGCTGTCGCAATTGATAGAAATGGTATACAGATTGATATAACTGCTATGCTAGTATTTTAGAACTCAGCACTATATTTTGCTATAATTTTATTTAATTTTTAATTTTATTTACTTTACTATTTATATTACATTTATATTATAAATAAAACTTATTTACATATATAAGTATAATATACAACTTTTAATATTATATTTTATAATTTTGTATAATATAATATTATATATTATTAATTTTATAATATATATAACTTTCTATTTATATTATATTTAAGAAGTTTGTGAAAGTTAATAACTAACGCTTGACTTTGCAGAATCTAAAGAACCAAGTGATGACGACCAACGTCTGGGTAGAGCAGGTCAGTGTATATTAGCTTGTTTCACTTACGCAGTAGTAACCGAGCGTTGTAGTCAGACAATCAGCAAACTAATATCTGTTCATTTCTTGCAGAAATGGTTTGACTATAAATTACAGTGGGATCCACAAGAGTATGGTGGTATAGATATGTTATACGTGCCTTCCGAGAACATATGGCTTCCGGATATCGTTCTATACAACAAGTAAATTGCAAAAGATTTTTTAATAGAATCAAATGAAAATAAAATCTCTATGTCGAAGGATTTTCAAATAAAAGTACAAGAACTTATTCGTTATCGTTGAAATTCTATGAAAATTCGAGAAAACAGATATTTATTTAATAAATATCAATTTAAAATGAGTTAAAAAATGAGACGCTATAAAAAACAATTTTTAAATTAATCTTCTTTCTCATTTTGTTACACAGTGCAGATGGAAATTATGAGGTAACGTTAATGACGAAGGCCACTTTGAAATACACTGGTGAAGTATTCTGGAAACCACCGGCTATTTATAAGTCGTCCTGTGAGATCAACGTGGAATATTTCCCGTTCGATGAGCAATCGTGTATTATGAAATTCGGCTCGTGGACTTACAATGGCGCTCAGGTTATAACAATGTATATTTGTGTATATAAGCTATGCAGAATATCCTAGAACAACCGAACTCTCTCAATCAAAGATTCTTTGATCAGTCTAAAATAAAATTTCTCTTGAAATGAAAGTATCGAAGCTTCAAGTAATTAGGTGTGTTGATAATAGAGTTTTCATCAAACAAACTTTATTGGGGTAAAAATGACAAAATCATATTCTAATCTAAAGTAGATTTTACTTCACCAGAGTTAAAATTAAACAGTAATGAAACGTAAGATTGGAAAAGTTTAACTAAATGTAAGATAACTTCAAGCAAGTTCGAGATAAAAATCTCTATTTAAAAAACATCTTACGATTTTATATCTTATAAATTCGTTTTTTTAAATAATTTATTTATGTAATTCTAATTTAATTATAATTTATATTCTTAAGTAATTATTTCAATGATTTTTTTTCTAAATGTATAAGTAGATGTACCAATTTTGATTTTATTTCTGTTCATAATTTTCTATTTCGTTTTTTATTATATGTAATATTATAATAAATAAAAGTTTTAATCACTATGTAAGTTTCTTGTAACTTTCGATTATATAGCTTTGGTCTTGACGTTTTTCAAAAATTTGTAAGGTTCTTTTCCCGCAGGTAGATCTGAAGCACATGAAGCAGGAGCCTGGTAGCAATATTGTTGCGATCGGCATAGACCTCACCGATTTTTATCTATCCGTGGAATGGGATATCCTGGAAGTACCAGCAGCACGCAACGAAGAATATTATCCATGCTGTGAGGAACCTTATTCAGGTAAGATTTAATAAAATTTTAAATTTTGTATAAAGTGTAAAAACAATTCACTTGCTTATGCCATTTGTTGTTGAAGCAATTTAAAATTATTTTGTCTAGAAGCTAAATCTGGATAATCATAATTATCGCTTAATTTCAGATATCACATTCAATATTACAATGAGAAGAAAAACTCTATTTTATACTGTTAATCTTATCATCCCCTGCGTTGGCATCACATTTTTAACGGTGCTGGTTTTTTATCTACCCAGTGATTCCGGTGAAAAAGTAGGTACATTATTTGAGGAGCCATTAAGGGGTTTATACATTATACATTACATGCTATTATATATACATTTTGTTATGGGAAAATTTTTTCCTTAATTCTTAATCGTAATATTTGTTAACGCATTTCGGTCCATATATCACAAATATGGAAACGTCACCTCAACGAAATAGTCATAAATTCGACAGTATAGAAAATACTTAATTATATTTTAACCATCACAAAATATATTTGTTATTACTTCGCATTTTTTGTGCAGGTATCATTATGCTCTTCCATCCTTCTCTCATTGACGGTGTTCTTCTTGCTCTTAGCCGAGATTATTCCGCCAACGTCATTAGCTGTACCTTTGCTTGGAAAATATCTGTTGTTCACCATGATTTTAGTTACCCTGTCTATTTGGATCACCGTCTGCGTCTTAAACGTACACTTCCGGTAGGTCGTAATGTATTTTACATATTTTAGAAACATCAATTGATTTGCACTTCTGTTTCACAAATACTATCTATACATGATCTAACTTGGAAATGAATGTCTGGAAAATATTTTAAGTGAAAAAAGTATCTATTTACATATAAATGTGATTAAGAAAATAAATAAGATGTATTTAATTTATTTATTAATTTTAATATCTCAGGTGGGGGTAAACATTTTATTAAAGATTATATATATATATATATATATATAGATAAAAAATTACTTTAGAGTTTTAGAGAAATACACACGATTTTCCCGTAATTTTCCAATCAGAATTAAGTTTTCTAATCTGAATTTTATTGGGCTCAATGATTTTCCTATCGCAGAAATAACAGTTGCGCAAATTAATTAATATTTATTATATTAGCCTTTAGTGAATAAAATCGAACATCGAATTATTCTTGTCGTAGATCTCCTTCCACGCATAATATGTCGCCATGGGTAAGACATATGTTTCTGAATTGGATGCCGAGAGTATTGATGATGCGTCGCACGCCGTATTCTACACCAGAATACGATGACGCTTATATGGATAGTGCATACACAAATGAAATAGATTACAGGTAATGCCAGTTCTTTTTCTTTGTTAAAGATATTTAATCTTTTAACACTTGGAATTTTTCATGACAGTGTAAGTGATTATCCTTTGGAACTGAAAGGAAGCCCCGACGCGTTCGAAAGTGTTACTTCAACATATAAAAGTATTAGAGATGACGATGCACGACACGTACCGCATGCATCAGGTAATACTTCTGTTATTTGTTAGAAAATGATCTCTATCCCTTAATTCTTGTGCGTATTTTTTCATAATGTTTGTCCTGGCGATATTCAATGGATAATTAATTCTTCGAAATAAGAAATCTTATTTATGAATAAGAAATCACTCAATTTGTTTATTATACACAATCATACATTACTGCAATATAGTAAAAACGTACATATAGTATATACACGTATATTATAAATCTGCATCAGTAAAATAATAATCGAACACCCTAAATCTGTTGAATACGATGTTGAGTATAAAAAGAAAAAATTAAGATTAATCTTATAAAATATATTGACTAACAATAAATATTATTTCAGTTACTGACAGCGAAAACATTATGCCAAAACATTTATCCCCAGATGTCATATCAGCTCTCAAAGGTGTACGTTTCATTGCTCAACATATAAAAGATGCAGATAAAGATAATGAGGTAAATCACACCTTCTAATATACTCATTTTTATATTTTTCTACGCACTTTCTCGTAATATAATAATTATCTATCAAGAATCTTAACAATATTGAATTTGATCACTTATATTAGAAATATTCATTCGTTCTCGTAGGTAATAGAAGATTGGAAATTCGTAGCTATGGTTTTGGACAGATTCTTTCTTTGGGTATTTACATTTGCGTGTATCGGTGGCACGTTAAGCATAATATGTCAAGCACCTAGTCTGTACGACACGCGAGAACCTGTGGACGAAAAACATACTAGTATATCAATACGCAATTATATGTATCCACCACCGGGACACAATGGGAGTTTGATGAATGAGGAATAACTACCATGGCACGTATAAAGTAATTCGCGTGTAAAGAGCAATGGTGTGTTATGTCGTACGTATTCCATTAAACACGTTCGATACCTTCCCTCTATATTTCTCTCCTCAAAGAATTTATACTTTCCCATATAATTCATCCACGAAAATAATTTTTCAATCTCTTAAAATGCTTCTTACTAAGTAAACATGGTTATTGGTTAATATATTGTCAGACATCAGCAGGGTATTCACTCGATTAGCACAAGAGGAAATTAATAATATCAATTGAAAAGCAGGAACTTTCCGGTGTAATCACTCAATAATTATGTATTCTTTTTCATTTACAATCTTAAATATCATATAAAAATTATAAGATTACACTATAGTTTACGCAAGTAGATCTGTTCTTTGTACCTGCATTATGTTACATTTTCTGCACTCGAAATAATATATGTATAATTGAGCGTTAAAAATAAAAAAATATAAGTCAAAAATATAGAGTTCGGCGATAAAGAACAGATCTATTTATTAAAGTTACAATCCCTTAGAGGTACATTACATTATAACACATTAAAATTGCGCGAATTTTTCTTCGCATTATACGTCAAAATATATTAATTTTTTCAGACATACAATTTTTAAAATATTTAAGTAGAAGTAAATCTTGATCAATTATAATTTATATGTTTATTAATATAAGACAGATATAAATTAATTATGTTTATTTAATAACGTAGACGTCAAGTAGGTAATTAAAAAGTTTTCGATAAATTTAACTACTTATGTATATACTATTGCAAATGGTGATACGCAAGAAACGGATTTATTTTGACATATAATGTAAGAAAAAAATTTACATGATTTTTTTCGCTTGATACCATAATTCAATATAACTGCAATATGAGACCAAGTAATTTTAACCCTCATTAAAATAAGCATTATTAAACGTATCTTTCATGTGTTGAACTTATGTAACAAACGTAACGAAAATTAAATGAAAAATAAAATATGAATTTGGTAGTTTGTATACGCAAGATTTCACGTCGAGGTTAATGAGAAGTTTATGCTACGAAAAAATGAAGGTAACTTTATTTTCATTTACATAATTATTCCATAGTAACCACATTACATGATCAATCAAAAATAAAATACTCGCTTATCGCAGTCTCATCAGACTCAAATTTGGCACTACATCGTTTGCCAAATGAGATTGAATAAAATATGTGAATTGTATTTGTATATGGGAATGCAACGTTATTAAAGTTACAATAAATGAAAGTCTCTATTTATTTTAAACTTCCTCGAAAGCAATTAATTAATATAACATACAGAGCTTTCAACTGAATTTATGGACGAAGGAAACAAGATTGTCGAGTTCTTTATAAAAAAATTAATAATTTTTTTTTAAAATTCCGTAGTATGTCTCATATCAAACAATCCTTTATTCTAAATCGATTATCATCAATTCTGGCGATTCACTTGTACTACTAATGGAGCTGGTCTGCGATTTCTTTGGCGATGAAATGCCACTAGCTGGTTTCTTTGTACTTTGAGTCGGCGTATTATCTTCGTCATCATCATCACTATCCGATATTAAATCGATAACAACAGCACGTTTCTTTTCCTTTGGTACCGGAGGATTGCTTTCATCTGAACAAATAAATGAAATATTGTATTATCCGTAGCACTTATTGTCCGATATAAGATTAAAAAGTAATTCAACCACCAAAAAACTATAGATTAAAAAAAACAAATAGAATCTATAGAATGTAATATCACTTGGATCAGTTTCAAAAATTTTTATCTTATATTAATTTTTTTCTCTCATACATACTCTAAAAATTCATTTTTTTATATTAATAATTCCAAGCTCAGTGGTATGTATCACGTGTCTTAAATTAAATTCGTACAAACTTCAAAAATTTATCAATTTATTCAGAGTATTGTTGGGTTCTATTAAATACTACAGAGTACTACATATAAAGTATTACAGAGTATTTGCTAGACCTGTTAAGCTTTTGCAATATTCTAACAAGTATTTTCCTCTTACCTAAATCCACTGTGTCTACATCAATTTTACTATTGTCCCGTGACTCAGCCGCAGCTTTTGCTTCACTTTTTTCCTTATCTTTATCCTTTTCTTTTTTTAGTACTAAATTCTCCCACGAACCATCTTGAAGTAATTGAATTTCATTCACGTCTGGCAATAACTTATTTGAATTAAGAACTTCTTGAAAGTATCCATCAATTACAAGATTATCGTAAAGCGCCGGCTTGTCACAGACTGGGCAGTTCCAAGTAGGTTTTCGTTCATTCATTTGAAGAAACAAAGAAGCGTCGAAACATTGCAAATGAGAACACGTCGACGCACGACACGGCGTACTCATCCTCATCTTTCCCAAAGGACAGGCTAACGATACCCTCAGTGACGTGGTAGCTATTTCACTATCCGCATCTTCGTTCAATTTTTCCTTAACTGTAAATTAATTCATATTTCTATGATAAAAATTCTTTTGCTACTATTGTAATACCGTTTACGATAAAAAATTACTTACTTAATCCTCTAGTGTAGTCGGAGTGTCTTACGCCTCTATTTTTTAATCTACTGAGTAATTCCGCGCTAGATAACTTTCTGACGAGGTATACTGCAATTGCGTACCGCCTACCATAATCAGCAGACCATGTGACACGAATCTCATTTCCAACAGTAGGCGACAATTTTACCAAGGGACTAATATTAATAGGCCGTGGTGGTCTCTTCGGCTCTACACTTGGTTTATTAGTAGGTATAGGATTCTGAAAAATATATATATATATTGCCACAATTTTTAACATTTGTTTTCTACAAAGATTTATGAGATTATTTACGTGCAAATAACAATATACTATTGTATATTCGATGAGTAGAGAATTAAAAAATTTTATTTACATTTGAATAATTAAATTTATCTTATTATTTCAATTCAAAATTAAATTAATTTGTGTTTATACGTACAATATTGAAAAAGAAATGTACAGAATATCTCACTACTTGCGACCGTAATTTTAATGATATCAATTATAATCATATTCCTGAGTAAAAAATAAGACACAAATTCGCAGGCAAAAATGTCGAGACTTTTCAAATAGGAAACACAGTAGATAGTAGGCGAATCAGGTAATCTAAAGTTTGCGTGCTCACGGCCAATGATGAAGATGCTCTTGCTCTTGAAGTTGTCTGTGACATTTCATGAGTATTAATAGTTTATATTTATTATTTTTAATATCCTGTAACAATTTTACGTTGTTATAATTACCAGCATGTACAGTGTAATTTGTATGTTTAAATAAAACAGTTAATAACTTCAACATTATTGTACATGTTACTTCAATCTCAGAAGGGATTAGCAAAGGTGCAAGAACATCTTTATCACAGTGTGATGTACCGTACCTGAATGCACGATCTTTATATTATTTGGTTCGTCTACTGTAAATGCTTTCCATTTGAAAGATATTTCAGTCTCGACATATTCCTCTTATTTTTTGTTCAGGAATATGTCATTAAAATTATAGTCATAAATTGTATAGGATACTCTGTATATAGGGTTGCCACCTAGACAAATTTTGACCCAGAGACAGAAAAAGAAACAAGTAATGTGTATCAAGTGTTTTATAGTAAAAATTGCCACAACAAAAAGGTCAAAATATATCAAAAAATATTATAAAATAAAAAATGATTCAAATAAAATAAAATCCTTAACAATTAACAAACAAAAAAATATATAAATTATATAAATAATTAAACAATAATCATTAAATGTTCCTGATTGTTATATTATAATATTCTCTTAAATCTAGCAAGAATCTAAAAGAACACTTACAGACAATAATCACTAAGTGCTCACTAAGCTACTTTCTCTGTTGAATGCAGCAATTGTAAAGTACATATCAAGTTTAGAACATTTATCCCAATTTCATCCTTCTCAGTTTTGTTTCCAATGCCATTGACTCAGGGAATTATCCAAATTTATTTTAATTTTATTAAAAATTAGATGTTTTACATTTCACTTAACCCGGAGAAACAATTATTAAACCCAGAATCCAGACATAAGCTTTTAAAATCCGCAGAGGTGGCAACTCTATCTATATATCTGGTTTGACTTACCGGTAAAGGACACAATTTCCCATTAACTTTTACTGCAATGTTTGGAGGGAAATAATCTTCCTGCTCGCATGATGTTTCTTGTAAACAGAATCGCATTTGTACCTGTAGTCATAATAAATTATGCATGAAATTCATAAATACACTAATAACCTAACCTAACTTAACCTCAAAATGAAATATACCTTGTAAGGTTTACGTGTTCTACTATAAAGATTAAGAATTGACATTCGATACATGAGATTTCAACACACCTGTACAACATAATCCATTTTACTGCCAGTTCGACAGTCACGTGAGCTGGCAATGTCCGTCGCCTGTTGTGGCGTCAAATGGAACAAGAATGTGTTTTCTTGCAATCTTATCGATCCCTGTGGCATTAAACTAGAAGGTTTCAATAATTCACCTAATAAATCGAAAAATGGAAGTTTCTTCAGCCTAACATCTGGATGAACTGGATACTGGCTTGTAGGTTGTATTATTGGACCTGGTAAAACTTTGGTTGGGTAGACAGATTGCTGATACGGATTATATGCCGCATTTGTAGTACGCTGAAAAAAAGATTTAAAACAATATTTCTAATATAATTCATAAACAGCAAGAAATAGTCATGGATTACTAAAATTCTTATTTATTATTTATGAATTATATATAACAAGAAATATCCATCTCTGATATTAAATTTAATATCAAAGAAATAATACACTTTTGCTCACCTGTGGCGTTACACTAGTGTAACCGGTTGACTGATATACTGGATTGGTCCTAGGTGCCTGAGGTAAAGATGCTTGATGCGCCGGAGTCAATTCCTTTCCAGCAGAAACTGACGCTTGTTGTTGTTGCTGTTGGCTAATCGCTTGTCTTTAAATATATATTTCATCAGACACACACATTCTCATTTTTTGAATACATATATATCTAAATAAAAGTATACCAATGAAAAAATTATACAAGTACCTTGTGGAATAATAATTTCTATTATGCATATTTTGGTCTATTTGTGGCTCAGAGGAACTACCAGTTTGTCCATACATTTGATGGGTTGACATTTGGTCTGCCCTGGAAAAGATTTCCTTTCACAATTGGAGCAACAAAAAATGATCTTGCTAAAGCGTGCTCTCTCTCTCAATATGGCGACTGATTCTCTTTAAGCCTTTTAGGTTCGTTTTAGCTGAACTTCTTGCACGGTTCATCTTTCCTCTTTTTCTTTTCACGTTGGGGAGAAAAGGAGAAAGGATGAACCCCGTGCAAGAAGTTCAGCTAAAACAAACAGGCCTTTTTATAGGTCTGTTTTCTATTGACTGCACTAGTTCCAGAAGTTTACATCTTACATTAAGGCTGCGTTCCACTTATCGCTCACAACGCTCGCGAGCATCATTTCGTCCTTGTTTAACATTTGACAAACAACAAGGATGAAATGATTCCACGAGAGTTGCGAGCGATAAGTGGAACGCACCCTTAAAACGTGAGAAACGTACATGCGAGATTCTCACGCTGCAGCAACCGAAAACAGACCCCATTTCATTTGTTGCCAATTTTGGAATTTGGAGTAACCACAACTACTCGCTTGCAACATGTAAAAAAAAAGCATTGTTTCCCGCGGACATTTCACTACGAGGCTTTCCACTGTTAGTAAGTATTCTTTTTTTTCCACTTACTGTATCGTTTTATACAATTCACGTATTTTGAGTCGAATAGCTGGGTGCGATCTTAAGCGCAATAACTCCAATGCACGCGCTTGCAACTCGTTCTTTCTGCCGGACTTATTTCTACCGGCGAAACCAAGAAGCATCTGAAGCTCAGACACTCGAAAACTTAATACCATATTCTGTAATCAAAACATTCCATTTCCCCTCATTATCCTCCTAGTACAATCTTTCACGAATGATCGTAACAAATCTTGTTGTATACGTGTTGAAAACGCTACCGCAAATCAACACGTTTTTTTTTTCCCAACAAAAATTGCCACAGTGCGTGTACATTTATAAATTCTTTTTAACACTTTAAAAGGGTTATGAAGCGAGCGATTGCTCCAATCGCGAAGGAACATCACGCGCCTATAACCCCCATGTCCATGTTACTTCCGTATTTACAAAAATCACTCGGCGGCACGCGCGAGCATCTCGATAGTCGCGCGAACGAGATCCAGAGCGGCAACATACGACTCGCGGGGGCGCAACGTCATCGTGGGTTCGTGGGGAAAAACGGCGGTGCGACAACAGACGGAGGTGAAGTGAGACTTGAGAGGTTACCCATGGTATATCTCCGCGCGGGTACGCGTCGTGAATCGTCGGCGTGCCGCGGAATCTACTCCCGCATTCTCAGGATCGTGCCCGTCGCTGCGATCTACCAGTAATGTGCGTCATCCAGCGCGAGGCGAGTCCGCGCGAACCGTCGACGACCCAGGCAGGCGCCAGCCGTGTGGCGTGTGCAGGCGTGTGCGACAACACGAGACACGAGGGAAGAGGGAACGCGCGCCAGCGAGGTAAAGTCGTATACCGGCACGGATCGGGGGCGTGCATATAGCACGGGGGGGGCTGTAGCACAATGCGAAGGAACGGGTGAAGGGGGGCACCGGGACAGGCTGAGGAAATAGGACGGAAGACGGAAGACAACGAGACGAAACCGATTTTTTTCAAGCGACGCGGGCCCGACCGCGAATCGGCCGCCGAGCCATTCGATCCCGGCCCCGGCCCCGGCCGCGTTCCCTCACCTCGGTGGTAATCCCCCCCGGAAATCAACGCGCGATATCAAGCGCGACGCGTCGCGACGCGACGCTGCTTCCACGTCGCGATGTCGCGAAAATCGCGGCGACGTTTATTCCGCCGCGAGCCGTGCACCGTGCACCTGTTCCACTTTATAACGCGCACCCACTCACCTCCAGTTCCTCGGTATCCGCCATCTTCTTGGCCGACTTTTTACCCGCAGCCGTTTTGCCGACGGTTTTTATATTCGGACTATGGAAAAATAAATAGGTACGCGCGAGCCGCCGCGCGCCGTCACGCCCGCCGGTCTCTCCGTAGTCTCCGTCCGTCTCTCGCGCTCTCCGTCCTCTCCTCGCGACCGCTTCTCACTTTCTCACCCTATCATGCAACTCGTACTCTCTCGCTCTCTCCCGCGCTCTCTCCTTCTCCCTCTTTCTGTCTATCTCTCTTTCGAATCAACGCAACGCTTCTCACCTACGAGAATAATGTCGCGACGATGCGAGCCATGCGAGCGGTGTATGCCGATTTTCCCGATTCATTCGCCGATGTATGTGCGGCGGCCACGCTGGGTCGTGGGTCTCATTAGAATAAAAGAAAAAACAAGAAAGAGGAAAGGAAGAAACGACGAGACGTTCAAAGCAATCAACGCGCGCGAGTATTGACATGTGACTGGTGACACTTGCCGTTCGAAAAGCGAATCTTCCAAAATGGCGCCGGTAATGCCGATATTGACCAGCATCTACTCTACATATGTTCCATAAGGAGAGAGAATATCGGGATGCGATCGAATGTGTAATTGCTCTATACATTGAAGAATAATGAAAAAGATACAATATTCCGTTTTTCTTTTCTCGTAATGAATACATTGGAAAAGTATGTTCGATGTCATCCGAGTCAGTTCGATCCAAAGAAACAACTTAAAGAAATTTCGGTGAATTTTGGTCTACATAGGGAGCTTTCCAGCAAGCGGACACAAGTCGACACAAGTGTCTTTGTTACTCATTGTCAAAAAAGAAAGATAGAACGACGTTTGTGTCGACTTGGGTCGCTTGCTGGAAAGCTCCCATATTCGTGTATGTTCGTGCATCATGATCATTGGCTGCTGCTTTGCAACTGTTGCAATATTCGTGAATTTGATTGGTGTATACTCTTAAGTCTGGTTCAGACGGGACGCGTTAAGCAGCGAGCAGCAACCAATCAGCGAGGCGATATTTTCTACGTCACTGCTGATATCGCCTCGCTGATTGGGTTGCTGCTCGCTGCTTGACGCTTGACGCGTCCTGTCTGAATATACCTTAAGGCTGCATCCTCATGAACAGAGAAATAGCGGAACGGAATTAAAACGGAATTACTCTGATTGGCTAATCTCCAGGTGGGAACTCTCAAGATGGGGTATTAACCAATCAAAGTAATTCCGTTTTAATTCCGTTCCGCTATTTCTTTCTCCATGGGGATGCACCCTGACCTAACCGTAACTCGTAACGGCTGAGAAAAAAGTAAAATGTGAAAAAAATACAAATTTTTTTATAATATTCCCCCAATTAAGCGAGAAAGGAATACGGAATTTTTTACAGATAATATTGAGTCAGTTTTCTATTGCTGAACTGACTGCACTAGTTCAGAGTTTATCTTTTTTACTCCATATTGGAAGGAAAAAGATACACTCTGAACTAGTGCAGTCAATTCAGCAATAAAAAACAAATCTTATCAACTACCTTCGGACTGATATTTCATGTGTCTTCCGACAAATTTTGACAAGCGTGTTGATTGGTTGCAAAATAGAAAAATTTTCGAGTCTCTAGAAATCCTCTATTTTGTAGCTAATCAATACGTTTAAAAAATTTGTCGCACGACAAATTAAATATTACCTTCGAGTGCCTTTAATTCGGATTAATTTTGTTTGAGCTATACACTAGACTCCCCTTATTCTATTAGAACCTTTCTCTGGATCGATCCTAAGGGCTCTCTCACACAAAATGGCATAGCTGCATATGCATAACATAAGACCGCCTGGACCAGTGAATCTCTAGCATAAAGTGTAGTCAAAACTTTTAGCTAGATGCTCATTGGTCCAGCTCATAAATTTTCAATACTGTCAGCATATTTTGGGACGCACCCTAGATACGATGTTAGAAAGGAATGTTGAAGTTGAGATAGAAAATAGAAGGAATTAATACATAATGCTATGACATTTCATTCGTTATCTCTTTTTATCGTTTTCATTAATTCTCGTTAATATAAATAAATAAAAAGTTCTCCACGATACACTGAGATATTTCTCAGATTAAATCAGAAAAGATGGCAAAGCAATTCGAATTAGGTATGCCAGTATTAGCGGGATTCTGTAACTTCTTAATTACAGGTAAAAAAGCTGCGCAACGATACCAAAACTGTCATTAAGAAGTTACAGAATCCCGCTTCAGGTTTTATAAAGAATAATAATGAAAAAGAAATGTATATAATAAATATACGTACAATTAATTGCATGCAATATACAAATATAATATATAAATTGTTTTCAGCTTTTTCTTTTTATATATTTTGGATACCGAATAAGATTTAGACTCATAAAGCTTATCTGTGGTCCTCTAAAATGATTATGAAATCATTAATTGTTTTTTATTGTACCCGGTTTGTATCTCTCCGTCAGTATCTTGTTCTCCACGTTATCTCCGCACTTATCTCCCATTTTACCAAAATAATATTTTCGGTAAATTTGTGGAAATATTTTATGCTCCGATATTGACGATTTATGTGAATGAACGTAATTTGGCATTTTTTACAGCACACATAGGACTTTATAGTAATATTGCAGAAGTTTTTTGCAACATTGCTATGGGTTGTTCTCCGCGGTTTTTGTATGATATTCGCTTGTGCATAAATACTTTTTGTATATGCTTTGCATTCTATAATAATAACACTCTCGAAAATCTTCCACTGCTTTATTTGTATCTGCATAGATCCTACATATCTTGATACGCGTTATATGCAATATAATATTTATATATAGAAGTGTTGTCAACTTTACTGTCAAGAGCATCAATAACGCTTGAAATCGGCTTGCTCTAAGCGACACATGTTAATTGACAATGAACGTTGTCGCATCTTGGTATGGAATTCTTAATAAAACGATGAGCTTGTTAGAACTACGACGAGTAACAACGTGTTTTAACACTCATGTGTTCCCGCTTTAGATCGCTTTCGTGATATTAATCTTACACGTCACATCTCCAAATTCTCGCGTTATCGATAACAATTGAGCGAATTAATCTTAAAATCGATTAATATCTTGTTCGCTAGTCGCCCACTATTATAAAAGTTTCATTCATTACTTCTTCTCTCAGCACCTCCGACTCTAAATATTATTTTCAATATTCAATATCTCTAGTTTTCAGAGCTTTTTTTAATCTATACGGTCTTAATGTCTTCATAAATGAAAAGAAATGAAAAACATTTTGTAGATTTTTAAATCAATTTTTAAATCAAATGTATAATGATGCATTTATTTCGCACTTGAATTGTCTTTTGTGTATTTTATTTTTTATTTTTATAGATTTTCAACATAATTCTAAACAATTTATATTAATTAGAGTTATGTTTGCTTCAAGATAGTTTATTTTTTAGTTTATTAAGTCTACTATTTTGAACACTTATACTTGCGAACGCAATCTTCGCTCGCTTACACAAGTTACACAGATTTTAATACAAAATTTGTCATGCGCTTATAAATTAATAAATACATACAGTGGATCAAAAAAATATTTGCACACCCAGTTTTCTTACAATAACTTTATTCAACGGAATAATACATAAGTACGAATTGTGTCTATAAATAATTTATTAGATACATACAGTATATGTGATAAGTTATAGCGGCATGATTTAATCTAATTTTACTTTGATCAAGCTTTGTTATCGAAATTTTCACGTAAATGTATTATAAGATAAATGCAGTTAATGTTCACACGTTCTTATCAAAATATCATCTATACGGCGTGATTTATTTATGACAATGAATATTCTTTTTTTTTATCAAGTACTTATTACGTAAATGATTTTAAGAGAAATGAAATATAACTTTTCGCGATAAGTAAAGATACCATATGCAAAGTTGCTATTTCTCATTAATAATTTGCTATAGTATTCGATAAATTCAGACAGTAGATTTTTAAGGACAATAGACAACTTATTGTGTGTCATATCGAGAGAAAAAGATCGTCGAAAACGTTTTGTAGGCAAAGAGGAATTCAACACATGCGCAGGGATCAGGATGATTGATGTATGATCAGTGATAGTATCATTGTGTTCGAAGACACAGGAATGACTGTTGTCTAGTGATAACTAGTCAAAAATTGTGGGAGGAGAGCAGCTTATTATAGAAAATCGCGCCATTATTCCTTGTATTCGTCCCATTTACCAGGAACACTTACTGAAAAACAGTTTTTTCTGATAGGTTTTGATTTTAGATTACTATATCACAGGTATCGAAATGCTCCTCTAAACGTGTCTTCAACTCTTTATTTTTTTTTACACAGATATTTACATATACATATATTATAAAATATATTCCATGAACCGGGCGAATGTATTTAAGGAGAGTGACAAGATTCGCGGTGGTCATGAGTAAAGTTGGGAGAAAGAACATTTTTATTGATAATTTTTGTTATACTTATTTCTTGAAACATATGCAATTTAATCTCTGGTGATAACACAATGCATCGTAATTCGCTGATAATGAGATTATTTCGTAGTAAATGATTCACGTATGTGTGTGTGTGTGTGTGTGTGTGTGTGTGTGTGTGTGTGTGTGTGTGTGTGTGACGCATCTTTATACTTATACTTTGCTATAAATTATCAAGAGAGACAGATTTTATATATACAGGATGTTCCAGGTCAATAAAACTTCAGGGAAATTCCCTGTATATAAAAAGAAAGAGATGAGAGGAGAGAGAGAGAGAGAGAGAGAGAGAGAGAGAGAGAGAGAGAGAGAGAGAGAGAGAGAGAGAGACCTCTTTTCATTTCCATGTCTTTTATTTGAATTGGAAGTAACAAATTATGTATTCGTGTGTGTCGTATACGCTATCAGGAGATCGAAATAATAAGAGAATTTCAACACAATCTTAGATTATCAGATTTATTAAAATATCTTAACAAAATTATCTACTCCTACAAATACAGCAGTATAGTTTTAGCAAATATGCAAATTGCTTCTCGTTACTCTCAACCTTTTCATGCTTCCTTTGAAATCGATGGTTATCTACATCCAGTTGTCCAGCTTTTTTCAAAATCGATAGTTACCTATACCCAGTCGTCCCAATTATTTTTACAGTTTACCTTTGACGCGACATCGCATTTCAGATTAGCAATGTTGAAGTAGTTGCCCCAACTGCAGTCATATAATTTCTTCTTTCCGCTTTCGCACTGGTAATATAATCTACAGTCGCACTCGTGAGCCCATTTTGAGGGACTAGAACTTGGGCAATCGCCAGGTTTAGGTTTCACGTTTTTGTCGCAGCCCGCATCTAATGGATTCATGCATATTTTTTTAGTCTCGCTAAAATGTAGACCCTCTGCGCAATGTTCGAGGAGCCAATCGTCATTATTGCATTTATAATACTTATCGCAGTCACATTCGTGTTTCGTCGCATCGCCATTCACGCACCTTGGTTTCGGATCGTTGCAGTTCCCCGGAATGCATCGCCGCGTCGAATTGTCGAAGTGCCATCCCTGGTCGCATTCACGCAGAGCCTTCCGACCGTTCTTGCACTGGTAGTATTTATTGCATTGGCACTCATGAGGTAGAAATTCTCCTTCCTGGCACACGGGTGGCGGTGGGGGAGGAGTTGTATTGCAATCTCCCACTTCGCAAGTCTTCGTTGAAGGATTGAAATGCCGACCGGCCGGACAGTCACGCACAGCTTTGCGACCATATTTGCATTCGTAGAATTTAGTACATATACATTCGTGCGGCAGTAGATCGCCATGTCTGCATTCGCCAATCGGAGGCTGGGTTGGAGGTGGGGTTGGAGGTGGGGTCGGACTCGGGGTTGGGATTGGAGGACAATCCGAAATCTCCCGACTAACGCAACCACGCCATCTTTTACTGAAGAACAGACCAGCCGCACAGAAGCGCAATTGCTTCTGTCCGTATTTGCATTCGTAATACTTATCACAATCCGCGTGAGATATTAATTTTGGCGGGCAAGTGTCCACCGGCGGACATGTATCAACCGGGGGCCGAGTTGGAGGTGGGGTTGGAGGTGAGGTCGGACGGGTTGGTGGCGGGGTCGGGCGGGTCGGGGGCGGGGTCGGGGGGGTTGGAAATAACGGACAATCCGAAATCTCCCGACTGACGCAACCACTCCATCCTTTACTGAAGAACAGGCCAGCCGCACAGAAGCGCAATTGCTTCTGTCCATATTTGCATTCGTAATACTTAGCACAATCCGCTTCGTGAGATATTAATTTTGGCGGGCAAGTGTCTACTGGTGGACATTGTTCGTCAGAGCGTGGACAATCCGAAATCCCCCGATCGACGCAACCACTCCATTTTTTACTGAAGAACAGATTAGCCGCACACGAGCGCAATTGCCTCTGTCCGTATTTGCATTCGTAATACTTAGCACAATCCGTTTCGTGAGATATTAATTTTGGCGGGTAAATGTCTACTGGCGGACATTGTTCGTTTTCAATCTTAAAGATATCCGGTACTTTACTCGCGGTGATCACGGTCCAACATGCCAAGAAGGCGATGGCGATTAGGTATTTCCCTGTATCGAACAGAAAACAGCCCGATTAAAATTTGGTCAACTATTATTGTAATTGATAAAATGTCAATTATTTGTGTATATAAACTTGAACAATTTACTCAAGCAGAGTAAAAAATCATGATGACGTCAAAATGGTTCCAAAATGATTATTAAACATTACTTTAACGCCACTTCAACGTCACTTTGACATCATTATCACCCCCTGTTCTGCTTGGATACGAAATGATCCCGTCATAATATATGTATAATATAAGTATCTCTCGGTGATTTTATTATCCCTGGTGAAAAAATTTCTCAGAAATTTTACAAGAATTGGTACATATGACAAATTCTGAAAAAATATATGAAATTTCTTAGATACTTTCAGAAATAATTGGATGAAGATTTTCGGAATATTTCAGTATCCGTATGTATGAAAATTTTTGATAAAGTGCGCAGATTTTCTCATATTTATTCAGATTTCTGCAAAGATATATTAGCGAAAAATATTTTATTCTTATTTATTCTGGGTTTTTCTGAAAACGTTCCAATTCGTATTAAAAAAATTTGAAAAGTTCTGAGTATTCTGAGAAAATATGAAAATTTTTTAGATATTCTTCCACCAGGGATTACAGTTTTTATTATAAAAATGTGTTACTCACCCCTCATCGCCTGTCACCTATTGGTTCTTAAAGAGAAGACAAATTTCGTATTGTATGTATAAAATATATATATAAAAATATCCTCTTAACACCTCACTAATTAGTCAGTTGAATACATGACTGACTAAATAATTAAAGCACGTCGGCTTTTATAATCACGTTATCATAAGACACAAGGACAGATTATCATATCTGTTAAAAACAGAGCCGTATTTATTTCTTTTGGAACCCTAGATACAAAATTCTCGCGGATTCTCACAGTATATAAATCCGTACAAATCCAGAAAAAAATAACAAAATTAATAAATATATAATTTATTACCAAGTTATAATAATTAACGTAACATATATATATCTATATATATAAAAATGAATGTATGTATGTATGTATGTATGTATGTATGTATGTATGTCCTTTATACACTCTTGAACTATTCGACCGAATTTTTACCAAAAGTATATGAAATAGGGGTAGAATTTCCCGGGGAGTGTTATAGAGTGTATAGTTTTTCGTTACCGATTTCCTGGAAACCGGTTTTTTTAATTTTTCTAATTTTTTGAGAAATAATTGACCGAATCTCAAAGAATTATAGATCAAATTTCTACCAAAAGTATATGAAATAGGGGTAGAATTTTCCGGGGAGTGCCACTATGTGTATAGTTTTTTGTTACCGATTTTCTGGAAACCGGTTTTTCCAATTCTTCTAATTTTTCGGGAAATAATTGACCGAATCTCAAAGAATTATAGATTAAACAGGGGTAGAATTTTCCGGGGAGTGCTATAAAGTGTATAATTTTTCGTTACCGATCTTTTTGGAAGCCGGTACCAAAATTTTTTCAATTTTTCGGGAATTAATTGACCGAATCTTAAAGAATTGTATATGAAGTAGGGGTAGAATTTTCCGGGGAGTGTCATAAAGTGTATAATTTTTCGTTACCGATCTTTTTGGAAACCGGTATCCGAAAATTTTCCAATTTTTCGGGAAATAATTTACCGAATCTCAAAGAATTGTATATGAAACAGGGGTAGAATTTCCCGGGGAGTGCTATAAAGTGTATAATTTTTTGTTACCGATTTTTTTGGGAATCGGTACCGAAATTTTTCCAATTTTTCGAGAATTAATTTACCGACTCTCAAAGAATTGTATATGAAACAGGGGTAGAATTTCCCGGGGAGTGCTATAAAGTGTATAATTTTTTGTTACCGATTTTTTTGGGAATCGGTATCCGAACTGATAAAGGAATTTTCTTCGATTAAGGATATTGAAACACAAATAAAGTCGTTTGAAGAAAAACGACTCCCGGGCGAAGCCCGGGTAACCAGCTAGTATATATATATATAACGTATATATATATATATATATATGTTACGTTAATATCCCCATATATATATATACACATGGCGCAAATAAGTAATAATATTCTAGTTTATAAATATTTTATTAAGAATATAAATTTATGTATAACTATGCATATATTTATACATGTAATATATACAAATTTTTTTCGTTTTATTTCTTTAATTTCGCAAAGTTATTAAATATTATATCAATAATAAGAACATTAAAAAGAGTAAAAGTATTTTATCATACCTATTGATTTTATTATATTGACTAGTTTTAAATTATAAAATTTACTATAATTTTTTGTGCAGAGTTCTTGAATTTCCGGAGCTTTCAGCTACATCAGAAAATGTCCCTTATAACTGCTACAGTCTTGGAAAAATATATTCTTCCCTGAAATCCGGAAGAGAGAATTTATACGAATTATCAGACAAAAGAATTGTTGCCTGCAGAGTAATTGTTCCCCGTTTGGGCCACAAAATGTGAAATATGTTTGTGTGAATATAATCAGTTACGAATTGATAAGTTTTACGAACTGTATACGTGGTGTAAGGAAATTAGGACTCCCCCGATATCGAGGATTTAATTTCGGGTCGTTAAATTTGATTTTATCGAGAGATTTCATCATATAACTTATACTTATTATAGATAAAAAGATATAATTTGAATGTGGGAATAAAATGGATTAGTTACGATGTCAAGGCAACTCTTGATTAGATAGCGATTGCGAAAAAATATGTTATCATTAATCTTTTATGAAATACCATAGCGGTATGAAAATACCATAGCATGAGATGATTCGCAGTTTAATTGGTGCGCCGAAATGTTCGCTAGGGCTAGGAAGACAATAACAGAAACATTAGAATTGTGCGTTGACTGTAGTTATAATTCAACATACATAGTGTTATATTATTCTTACCGAAAGGGTTTTTACAGGCTTTTTAAATTAAATGCTTATAGGTAACTTTAAATTCTGAATTATTGATTTTTTATTCTTGTTCTGATAAGCGAGGAAAGAGGAGCGTTGCGCAGAGTTTTTCTTTCAAAGCGCTGCGTTTTTTATAACTTAAACTACAAAAATAAAATTATTACCACCATAAACAACTAAAAGCGGAACTTTTTATCGAAATTATGAATACCTGTGGTGCCAAGTCCGTTGAGAATTTGATGTTATCTTTCATTATCGAGACCTTGAAATTTTGAGAGTGGCGATATCTCAATTGACCGGTATTATCAAAGTACGTATGTATGTATCATGATATTATCGAAATATCCGCATTGATACAATGCGCGATATCGAAGAAATTAAAAAAACTAATTGCCTATAATTGAATAGTTAAGGAAATAAAATGGCTTCTCTATTTTGAAACTGTTATCGCGCTGCGTGATGTTCGACAAGATCATATTCTATTACATTCGATTCTACATTGCAAGAAATTTTTACCGCAATTGTCATTATATCATTGCAATTATTATTACAATACCATTAGTTATTTAAATTTTGCTCCTTAAATCTATGTTCTAACATTTGAAGCAACCCTGACAGGATTTTCAACCGCGTTGATAACTCGTCACAAATTGGCCTCTCATTCTTTTAAGTATTCTGAGAATTACAGCTTTTTGCGGGCAATTGAAAGATTTTTGACAGGCCGAATGACAGTTAGATGACAGGATCTCGAACTTATCACGATAATTCGGCTCTAGCGTACAAAATTTATACAGAGAATCTCTGTATTTAGTTTATTTCTCTTCTTTCTTCAAAGCTATGTTTTTCTAGAGCCGAAAATTTTATTCATATGTCTAAAATAATAATGTAACACACAGGACTGTGATTAACGTAATCCCATAAACATAAAAAATCGTATTTCAACGCTGTATAATACCGTAGATCCTGCAAGTGGTATCAAAAATTCCTGGACACGATAAACAAGGATAGATAAATATTGATATTTTCGGTCATCATTATTTATTCTGTATTATACACATACCAACTATTACTATATTTACTTAAAATAATAAACGATAGTGTCGAAAATCCGTGTGTTGGTAGATCACAATAAATTGCCATTATTTATAAATATATGAAATTTTTGCTTACACATAAATACACATACACGGAAAATATGCACTCATCGGGAGCCCACATCTTTCTTTCGCAAGAGGAAATTTCCTACTCAGGTAACATTTCTCAAATTGTATCCATTACGTCCGAAACGTGACAATTATATTATCAACGTACCTTTTCGAGCTGTTTAGTGATTATCTTTTATATTTCTTAATATAAGCTTAATATAAGCTAAGGGGCACGAAACATGAGTTAAGAGCTCTTCATCTTCCGTTTCTTATCCATAAATCGCTGCTGACGTGCGCATTTTCCATATCTCGCAATCGGTATTTGACTAGTCTTGGCGAAGTCCAAGTTCTATCAAATATCTGATACTAATCAATCAAGGACACGATCGTGTTCTCTGACCAAATACAACAAGTCAAGTTACACATGCGACAAGACAGATCGCATTGCAAGGTGTTCTGTATCTGGTATAAGTATGAAGAATGTAATTCTATAAATAAAAAATAAAATTTATTCTTGTGAGGATTCGTCTTGAAAAAAAGTGACGTGAAAAATTGTGAGATTGATAATACGTTCATAATTTTTTTGAATGATTATAACGCTCCACGTCAACGATAACAACACGTCAAACTCGTTTTAATAGCTATCAACACGTATAACCAACAAATATGTTTTATTTAATGGGACAGTTTAAAATAATCTAAGTTACTGACGAAATTATATTGGACATTTAAAATAATTATTTTTACATATTCAAATTATAAAGTGCCGAGTAAAAAGTTTTTCATATAAAAATATATAAAATATCAGTCCGTATATATAGGACAAATAATAAGAAGAATTAAAAGAATAATTTTTATATGTTTTTTTAAACGAAAAGTGAAATTTGAGAAAATGAAAATAATTGCTTATATGTCTATATATATAATCATATAAATAATAATTGCCCACATATATAATCAACAAATATAAATGTAATAATTGTATAAAATATGATTATGTATATGTATATGTATAATTTAATCGCAATTTTACTTTTTATAAAAAAAACAATGCAAAGTTATTTTAAAATTTTTTGACCATTAGCTATGTTACTTTTACTGTAGAAGAAATAATTGAGAAATATTTCTCCATATATTTTTTAAATTTTATTTAATATAGATAATAGTTTAACTATTCATACATTCACACTGACACATACAAACATATACTAACATCAAGTCTACTCAAATTCTTAATTATATAAATTATAAATACATCGTTTCTTCTTATTTTCATTTTTTTTCGCTGAATGAAACGGAGAAGAAATAAAAAAGGATACCAAATGGAATTCCACTTATCGCATAGACGTCACGGTTCTCCATCAATACGTTTTGATCAATTAATCGTTATCGTTAGGAAGAGCTAGTGACGTGAATAATTATAGATGGAAATAAAGAGGCTCTTCGTTCGATGAACTTGCATCTGAACTGATTTCACAATCAGTTTATCGTATAAATAGATATAATATTTTATAATTACTTAATAAGTTCTGGTATTCAAAAGCATATATGAAATAAAAAAGTATATATTCTCATATATTACAAAAAAATATTAAAATACACAATTATTTGTCGATGATTTCGTATTTTAATATTTTTACTATTTACTACAGAATAATCAATTTATATAAGAAGCATTATACGACTACATCAATAAAATAATGGTAATTAACGTTAATCTCGGAAGCAATATTATTTAAGTAATTGATGTTTAAATAATGTTATATTAATAAAATGCTTTTTAGTCTCCTATATAAATTCGTATTTTTGTGTCCCTATATATTTTTTTTAAGTTCAATATATCTTCCATATATATTATAAATCCATTTAAGATGGATCATATTGTGAGTCACGTAATTTGTTATATATCTCTGATATATGACTAACCAAGATATCGAAAAAATCTCTTGATAACGATAAGAAAGAAATATTTGTAACATAGAAGAAAACTTTTAAAGTTTCTACTCCAAAATTTATCTCTACATCACAAGAGTTTTTATCAAATAACATGTATTCTTCTTACGTGAAATTGTTTAGAAGAGATCGAGATAATTACAAACGCGTGATTTTCGAGTGATTTTAAAATATCCTTCATTGCGCAATATCTTGACATCGTAAATATATTGACACCTAAAGTTACATTTTTTTTATCATTATCGACATGCTCGTGCACTCGACATGCACATATCGCGTTTAAATATTATAATTATGACTATATGTGTTGTATTAGCGTCA
The DNA here is from genome assembly GCF_030848795.1 of Temnothorax nylanderi. Lineage (NCBI taxonomy): Eukaryota > Metazoa > Arthropoda > Insecta > Hymenoptera > Formicidae > Temnothorax > Temnothorax nylanderi. The sequence goes on along the minus strand of NW_027249103.1, from coordinate 262,415 downwards.
TAATGTTATACTAATATAAATAACAAATAAAGAATTTATAATAAATAAAGCTTTTGAATTAAAATATTCAACAAAATTAAATTCTCAAAAATTGACAAGAATTGAGATTAACATATACCCAAGCAGACACAAGTCATGATGACGGCAAAATGACTCTAAAAATGATTCTAAAATGATTATTAAAAGTTGATGTAAAAAAAACGCTAATTCAACGTTTTGATCATCATTGCGCCTTTCAATTATGATTAGAATTCAGTATATTTTTAAATTCTTTTCCCAAAAAGTTATTTTACAGCGCGTTATATACGATATTGCTAATTATGAATACTGTAATTGCAATATAGTTTTCTCACCTAATTAATCAACACATTTGAAAAATTTGTCGTCCAGCAAATGAAATAGTATTCTTAAATCGCATCGTGTACCATTGGCTTTATATCCAATAAAAAGATGCAGTTCCTAGAGATAAAATTATTCTGTACATTCCCTAGAAAGCTTGCTTTTCTATTGGATATAGGGCCGCCATAACATTCAACGTCGAATGCAGCATGAATTCTCCACGAAATAATGAATACGAAGTTTCACGATTCTTCACGAGAGGTCTCTGTAGTGCCTCTTGTCGGTTTCCATAACGAGATAAATACGACCATCTTGTATCTCGATCACTCAACGAGATCCGCGTAGATCCTGGGAATTTCTCGTATACATCATCTGTATTGTATCTATGACAATTTAAAAACATGGCTACCATGTGTAAATGAATTGGTTGGTTCGCATGCTGTAAACAAGTTTCTATCTTCAATTTGTCATGAAAGCTCTGTTTCGCGTTACCGATCGCACGAATTATCAATCGACAGAAACGTGCCCCGTACCCTGAGGCCCTGAGGCTGCATCGACGGTCCATCGAGAGCGCTAAACAACTTTCGGGAGTGAAAGCTTCCACGCGAACTGACAGTAGCGCAGATTCTGTTTTCCACCAGCGACCGATATCTGTTGCCTTCGTTCCATTACCTGGAAGCATATTCGTCTAGCTGCGAAACCGAAGTGCATTGCAAATTCATGTGGAAACGCTTCCGAAAGTAATAGCATTATTAGTTTCTTAGTCGAGACCCTCCAAAATCACTCATTAACTATACATATATATATATATATGTATATATATATATGTCTATTTCTATTGCAGATGCAATTAAGGAGATTCTGAGAAGTGGAACGTGAGAATTTTGCGCGTAGTCTTTATCATTACGAGAGAGCACCATCCTATAATAGATATATATCCATGGATACCGCAGGTTATGATACCATTATGCGCCATCCAAAGACCATCATCCATTTGGATGTCGATTGCTTCTACGCTCAGGTGGAAATGATTAATCATCCTGAATTGGAAGGACGGCCATTAGGTGTGCAGCAAGGGAGTATGGTGGTCACTAGCAACTACTTGGCGAGAGAATATGGAATAAAAAAATGGATACCGGTGCAGGAAGCCCTGCGTCTGTGTCCGGAGCTGACCTTGGTAAATGGAGAAGACTTAACAAACTATCGTCACTACTCGACCAAAATATTTGAAATTCTGCACCAATTTACCCCATTAGTGGAAAGACTGGGCCTTGACGATAATTTTCTTGATGTGACGTCGATAGTGGAAAAACATCTCAAGTCTCAGAGTGATACGGAACTCGATATGAGCAGCTCGAGTACAGAATTTGAAGATTTGAAAGAAGTCACCAAGATATTCGGTCCCTCGGAGGAGGAATGTCCATGTGGTTGTCATACACGCTTGATGATTGGCTCGAAAATAGCAGCCGAAATAAGGAGCCGCATCTATGAGGAACTGCATCTCACTTGCAGCGCTGGAATAGCGCACAATAAACTTCTGGCCAAATTAGCAGGATCGTTGAACAAGCCAAATCAACAGACATTGGTCTTTCCGTGCGGCGGTCCAATGTTACTCTCCGCGTTAGGTTCTGTGTCCAAGATACCTGGCGTTGGACAAAAGACCACAGAATTATTGTTATCGAACAATATAAGAACGATTGACGACGTGCGCAGAATACCTTTAGAAAATCTGGAACTAAAAATTGGCGTTGATCTGGCGAGAAGACTGAAGGACAATGCAGAAGGAATCGATGAGACAGCAGTAAAACCATCTGGAAAGAAACAATCCATAGGTCTGGAAGACGGATTTAAGAGTGTGTCGCTGGTGGCCGAGGTAGAGTCGCGATTAGGTGCGTTATTGAGAAGATTAACGGAATTGGCAATGGAGGATGGGAGAATTCCCATTGCTATGAGAATAACAGTGAGGAAGCATGACTTGAACAAGCCCACTTCGGGTAAGAGAGAGACTAGGCAATGCGCGTTGCCAAAACATCTCTTACCGTCCACGAAAAACGGTGTGTATGATCACCATAAAATGTTGATACTCGCCCTGAAGCTATTCCATCGAATAGTCGACGTCTCCAAGCCATTCCACTTGACACTTCTGGGAGTTGCGTTCACGAAGTTCGAGGAGAGATCGTATGGCAGGAGTAGCATCGCACCCTTCTTGTGCAAGCAAGTCGCCGTCCATTCCGTTCTAGACATCAGCTCTGAAGAAGGTATACCTGAAGCAAATCAAGGATCGCCGATGAGTATTAATCAAGACAGTAACGACAGCTCGGATCAATCAGCGATGAGCTTGATGACCACCACCGCTTCGTCGAGTTTTTCGTGCTCACCAATCTCGAAATTGTGCATGGCGAGTCAGAATACAGAGGACGACTTGCAGAACGAGGTAGAACCACTACCGAAGAAAACCAAGCTGGAAGTGTGGCTGAGAGGTCCTCGAGAATCGCCGAGTAACGAAATGGCTGGTCTGAGACTAAGCCCTTCATCGCCAATGCAATTGTCACCCACGGTGGACTCTACGGTTTTCAAGACTCTGTCCATTGAGAGGAGAGAGGTCACTCGCTCCTGGCCCACGACCAGCAAACCGAAACCAAACAATATACTTAAATATTTCATAGCCAATAAGTGACGGAGCTCTGTGACCTAGTATTGAATGTCGCGTTTACATGTGCACTTCGATCGGCAACATTAAATGGCAGCACCATATGATATTATGCAGGATATGATTCTTCATTCTTAATATTTTGGATGCCAAATTTTAGAGTACAAAATGTGATGTATTATCAGGCTCATTTTTTTTCCTAAACTAAAATAAATTGAAAAGACTTGCGGTGTCCACATATACATTTACGGGGTATGCATCTAAAGCTTTGTTTCATTAAAAGCAGAAGAGATACTACAGTATTAATAAATGTTAATTTGAATCTGGATATACCGTGCAAAATAGACACTTGCAATACTTTCTTTGAACTAGCATGACATAAGTAATCAATACTTATGTCACTTCTTTTTTTCTGTATGATGCTCTAAATTGATGCCCTAAAGCTTCGACGTGTAACTAAGAATGATCCTGCATAAATTTCTCTTTTGTGCCTTTATATCATATGTGTTTCAATTTTTCAAGCAAAGTGCATTTGCAGATTTTACGCGATGGAAGATCTATATACATATATAGACACATGTGGCTATGTATGCGTATGTGTGTGCGATTGCGTATGCGTGTACCGTGTGTATGTATATCTGTGTTCAATTGCATTTAATATATTGTCCTAGTTTTATATAATAAGACAAGAGATCATAGCTTTATATTGATCCATTATAGTCCATGTTATTTTTTACATTACTTTCGACAGCAACAATGAAAAAATAATTAATGGTATTTTCAATTACAATTATTTCCCAACGTTATTTTATCAATAATATGCTTCTAAAAAAGAGTTATGTATTCAGTTAGAAATAATAATTTAGTTCTATTATAATTAATAACGAAAATTTTTTAGAAAGAACAATTGTCTTGAAGATTTTAGTTTTGCAAGTTACAATATTTGTCATTGATGCTGTCACTTTTACTATAATGCAATATGAGCTATATTCATTTACTGTAACGTATATGATTTCTAGATGGACACAATACATGTATTAAAACCAGCCTGTTTTTTAATTGAACAAAATTACAAAAAGAATATATTTATTTGGCTTATACGATAAATTTACACACATTTGCAGAAGCATTTTAAACAAGTTAGGAGCGTATTAAACAGGTATACGCCTATACGTAAGTGAGGTAAGGTGCTGGCATTCGATGTTGTAATTCTTGACGGATAAGTAATTATATAATTTAATGTCCTGAGAAGAAAATTCTATTTTTAGTACTGTTAAATCAAGGATCGAAAGCGGTATATATTCGCTGAATTTAATTTTCCTTGCTACAGACATACGAAAGAGAATCTTACGTCAGTTATCGCATTTTCATTGTTATAAATAAAAGGTAAAGATCTTCGTGTATCCGTAGCATCGAAATCTGAATTCACAGGTGAATTATTGCTTTCGATCTCTGCTTGTGTAATATGTCATATCGGGCGATTATTGCGCGAAAGAGATACTCGGTTATTCCCGCCAGGATTAGCCACTAGCGTGGAGATTCTCTTATTGAGAAATATAGTATATAAATATATATGTAATTATTCGAAAGACATATACTAGACAATCATAAAGTTTTAATGCCACTTCTCATTACGGCACATTATGCGGTACATTACTATATATATATATATATATATATATATATATATATATATATATGTATACGCGCATATACACGTGCACGCACGCGCACACAGCATTAAATGTATTAATATATGTCGGATATATATTTCGTGATATATATGTATATACACACATCATACGTGCATATACATACATACATATATACATACATATACATGTATACAGGATGTTTTAGGACAGGTCAGTAAAACTTCAGGGTCCTATTGGAAATTGAATTTGGAACAAAAAAGTCATATAAAACCTATAAAACATAAGTCCGGAAACGCTTCCTTAAAAAATTTACTTGAAAAAAAAGGGATAGTATAAAGTACAAAGGTTACATTAATGAGACCATTCAGAAGGAAAACAATTTTATTAAAAAAGTAAAAGAAAAATGATTTTCAACCAAATTATCAAATATGTTTAAAGTGATGTCCCTGTTCATTAGTGCATTTTTGGCATCCATGCAATATTGACTCGCTGCATCGTGCTATAACTTTTTAACGAAACATTTCCGGCCCTACGTTTTTAGGAACTTTTTTATTTCAAATTCAATTTTCTATAAGATCTGAAGTTTCATTGACCTGGAACATTCTGTATATATGTATGTTTATGTATATGTACGTGTATGCATACGTATATCACGAAAACACACCATCCATTGCTGACTGCGTGACACGGGACATCCATACGGGAGTTACGATTTTACTTTTTACAGATACTTAAAGGACGTTTGTCGCATACGTACAAGAGAGTCCACAGGTGATAAATTGAAACGATGTAGCTTTTGTATTTGCGAAACACAGAATATTCATTAAGATTGCTTACATTGTTTTGTTTAAGACGAAAAGAGAAAGGAGGGAGAGAGAAGGAGAAGCGATGTAGCACCCAGCCCGCGGTAAAGGCTCTCTACCGAGCTTTTATATTTTTATTTATTTTTATCATTACAACATAAGCAAAACGGTGTCGTCTTTATTTTTAATTTCTGGTTGTGAGTACCTATATTTGCATATTTTATACGGACTTCGTTTAGACGGGAATACGCGGCGTTGCGAAACGACCGCAAGCGGGTCAACGTCGAGGTCGAGATCAAACGCAGAACTTCGCGCCTGGAATAACAATACCGTCGGATATCGGCATCGAGAGTCAGTTACGCGCGATACAGGGCGTCTTTGACTCTTTGACAATGCGCGCGCAACGCCGCAATTCACAGTACTTCCGATTTATTTCAATAAAAGAAAAAAAAATCTGAAATGCAACATCGCTGCGTCTGTTGATTCTACAATCCATCCTCGACATATTTCCTTGTATGATTATATTAATTTGGTATTCATATTCATTTCACGGAAGAAGGATGCAACAACCTTCTCTCGTTTAAATAACTGCAATAAATGTAATAAATACAGTAGTTAGGGGGAGATAAATAAGTCTGTTGTATATGTACATATATGTACAATTAAAATTCATGTTTATTTTAAAACCGTAAAAACGCATAAAAGTTTAAAATTAAATAACTTGAATTATAAAATCGCTCGAACGTCATTCATGCGGATAAAAGAGATGTCCTAAAATTTTCAATTAATTTTTTGTATTTTATTTTCTTCTATTATTTTATTTTCTTCTCACAATTTTTTAAGAAGGAAATGCGTCATAATGCGAAGATATCGAAGAAGCACGCGCGTTATCGAGTCACCAGACTCGGCAAATGTATCAAAGAGATACAAGCACAAGTGTGAGGTCGAAGTGAATTTTACGAAGCGCGGCGCATATCTGGGCGTACAGTATATATCGTTCACCGTGAAATTGAATAACCGACGACGTAATTATATGAAATATAAAATTATCGCAAGATATAATGCACGTTCCACCTACCATAAATTCGCACTATTGAATAATATCATTGCTCAAGTTTTTTTCGTCCAAACGAAACATTCTTCAAAAAAAAAAAAAAAAAATAGCGCTAACGCATTTGCCATATAATGCCTATTTCTTTTTTATCTTTCACAATAAGTAATATTTACAATAAGTACAATAAGTACTGTGAGCGAGCGTGGCATAGCAGACAGCGCACTGATCTGCTAAACCAAAGATCTCAGGTTCGAATCCAGTCCTGGTAGAACCAAAATAAATAAATTATATCGCTTGTCTCTCCTCCTCGACGGAATGGCAGCCCGTCAGGAGTATCTCTTGCCTCGAACCTCCCTTTACCTTGCCGTTCGGATTCGGCATTAAACTGTAGCTCCCATGTGCTTGTGTACAACCTGTGTGCGCACCACAAGCACATGACTTTGGGGGAGGCCAGAGGCCTAGGTCCGACTCGGACTGTTGCACCTACAAAACAATCTGAATATAGAAAACCGTAGGCGATGCGTGTACATGGGTTAAAAAATCTATCTCATCTGCAGTGTGTCCCGCTGCTGCTGCCGCTGCTATATTGGAACTTTATATCCTGCAAACCAGGCCCGTCTCCCGCAGCCCCGCCACCGCCGCCGCATCAATGGGGTAGCAGTTATAACGTTCAACCTACTGCAGTTACCCGCAAGGTTACGGAAGCTATGGTGGGCCGGCGACGGCCGCTTCAGGGGGCTACGGGCCCATGGCGGGTACTGGCGGGGCTGCTGAGACGGTCCTGGTTTGCAGCATATGATGTTCCACCAGCAACAGCGGGGCACACTGCAGATGATATAGATTTTTTAACCCATGTACACGCATCGCCTACGGTTCTGCTGGAGGAGAAATTACGAACGATAGAATATTTATTTTTGGATGACCAGATTTGTGAAATAAGGTAAATATACTTTTCTATATTCTATACACAAGCTAAGATCATTTGAGGCTTGATTGTTCAATGGTGCCAAAAGCCACTTTTGTTCTTTTTTGGTTTAGCCACCAATCGGCTATAGATTGCCAATCTAATTCTCTTATTGAATACGAATTACTTTATACAATTCGATATAAATAATTTTCAAAGGAAATTACTTTTTACAAAGTAAATACACGTGTGTATCAAATGTTTTTTTAACAAAATTATTACTTATATTTTTACCGTAATTACGATTATATTTTCTATATTCCATAATGTGATTAAACGCGATAATTGATATTTTTTATACCGTCAATTATGTAATCATATTTTGTCTTAGATTGCGTTTTTTTAATATATCTGAAACTAATAGAACAAATAGCATATTAGGTAATGAAAAAAATATTTGTTAAAGCAAAATGATTTTATAGTTTTTATTACAAATAATTTTGAATGTATAAATCGTAATAGTAATATGTAGATATATGCGAAGAGAATTTATGCAAATGCTTTTACTTATCATTTTATTCTAATCGTATAAAGATTATTGACCATCTTCATCGCGCCTATATAAGTAGTCCAAATCGCGCTTAAATTGTGATTTAAATATTTCAGGAGTACGCTCTTTTTTACAGTAATGATAGCACCTATTTCCGGCCATAAATTTCCGTAGCTACTGGCGTATCACCTTACCCTATCACATTGCGTGCGTGAGATACATCCGGACTATGTATTGTCTTTTTTGTCTGACCTAAATTTAAATGTTTCCTTAATTGTCATCGTTTACTGTGTATATAAGGGCCGGTGGTGGACGAGCGCGAGGATTGGCATTAAACTATTACCAAACATTGTGGAAAAACTCCGTAAAGCTCTTGCTGATTAATATCATTGTTTATTAAAAATGTTGTCGATACTCTGCATCTTATGTATTGTCGCAGTACATGGACTGTCAGGTAAGAACATCAAGACTCCTCTTTCCTCATGTTATAATTTTTTTACACGCTAGCACGCATATTCAATAAATATGAATTGATAAAATTTAAGCTTATTAATTTATTGCGTTTGTGTGTGACATAATTTATATATATTAGAATAATCTTTTAGTCGATTTACTAAATTAAACAATAATAATAAAAAGATCAAAAGCGTCCGGAAAGTTCGATGCTAGACAAGCTAATGCTAAAAATAATTCTGAAAATAATTCTACATATTGTAAGTAAATATAATAAAATATTGCGGAATTCTTTTATATGAAAGGTGCTTTTATAATTGCATAGCCGAGTCAATTGAACAGATCCCGAAAATCGTGGGCGGCAATCCTGCTGATGATGGACAATATCCTTATCAAGCATCTCTTCGTTATCGCGGCCGCCATTTCTGTGGAGGTTCCGTGATAGGTAAAAGATGGATCCTTACAGCTTCTCATTGCTTATCCGGGTATGTGCCAGCGGCTGTTTAGAATAAGATTATTCCACATATAACATATGTATCTTAATAAACAACGTATTCCACAATTTTCTAATAAACCTATAATTATATATTTAAATTTGTTATATTAAAAACAATTTGTAATTCATTTTGACTATAATGTTGTCGTATTTTCTTGAAACGAATAACAAACGAATGAATTTCAAAATTTTTGTTTATTATAAGTCTAACATTACGGTAAGAGTTTGAGATAAATAATTATTAGCCGTTTATAATTTCATATATGGTCGTTTATATTTTTATTATCTTTTATTTAAGCTTCAATGACACGGCCATTGCTGTTGTATTGGGCACAAACACTCTGGACAAAGGTGGCGATGAGTATTCCTCGATCAAGAAATGGGTACATCCCTATTACAATTCGGCCTTCATCAGAAATGACATCGGATTAATTAAGCTGGACAAGGATATCGTTTTTGGAGACAAAGTGAAACCGATTGCTCTGCCCACCAAACGCTTCGAAAAATCCGATTATCCGGCGACGTTGTCCGGCTGGGGCACTACCAGTGTAAGTACAAAAGACTTGACAATCTTCATATGTTCGGGAAATGTAAGAATTTGACCGTTGCGTATTTATAAATTGATAGTAAGACCATTTGTCAGTTTTCCACGAATTCGAGACACCCTATATTCCTTGTTAATTAATTGTCGAATTTAAGTGACCATTTCAGTAATTTAAATTCGACATTTAAATGATCATTTAAATCGGTTAATTTAAACGACCACTTTCGGATTAATTTAAATAATCATTTTGCGTGGGTAACATTGCAGTATCCGGGGGAGGCGCCGAACGAATTGCAACATATCCAGCTCACAGTCATTAATCAAAAGCAATGCTTAAGCACCAGCTTTCGTAACACCAACAACAATATCTGCACACTCAATAAACGAGGCGAGGGTGCCTGTCACGTAAGTACATTCCAGTCTGTTTGAGTATCCAGGAAGAGAGTCCTTTCGCGAGGAAATGCATGCATGACATCGACAATACATACCTAGCATTTATTTATTTTAGCATTGATAGCATTTAGCAATTAAGATTAAAATCCCAAAGATATTAAATGCTCAATTGAAAAACTTATCTTCGAACTATTTTAGATCCGAATATTTCTAAACTTGTAATAATCGCATTACGAAAATATGCAAAGCTAAAAAAGAATCGGTAGAAACAATGTATCATTACATTTTTCTTTGGAAAAAAAAATACTTTGGATATATTGATTATATAAAATTAATCACATAACAAATTTAATGTGTGTTGCACATAACACATACGAGTTTGCGCAAATAATTATAGTTAACGTTTGTTAAGAAGGAGTTAATTGTTAAAAAAAAGCAACATTTAGAACAGAGAATTTGTTACATTATTTATATGTTATATGTGTGTAGGGTGACTCTGGCGGTCCTCTGGTAGCCGATGGTGAACAGATCGGTGTGGTGTCCTGGGGAATTCCTTGCGCTAAAGGACGTCCGGATGTATTCACGCGAGTCCACCCTTATATGGATTGGCTCAACAAGCTCATGCAAGAAGATAACTCCGTATAAACATAAACGATCACGAGTCATTTGGCTCATGAATACTTCTTATAGCAATTATAAAATTTGCAGAACAATGATCAATACTTAGAAATTAAATCTCATTTTGGCAATAAGAAATTAATTGTCAAATAGTAGAGTTAATGGCAATCTTATTTCAATCGCGAGTTCAAAAGGTTCACTCCTGATGCAACGTTTACGATGTTTCTAAAGTAAAATTCATGTAATTCCGTTTGCATCGCATGTAATAAATAAATAAATTTAAGTATATTTCTTCACGTCATTTAAGTTCCATCTAGCTTATTTCCAATGAAAATAAAATTGCGAAATAATTAAGTAATGCGCAATGCGAATAATGAATATATAATACAAGTGAATAACAAATAGAATGTTTATTCTAAATAAGAATTAACTAAATATTAATTTAAATGATAAGTAACTCAACAGCAGAGGTGAGGTTTTCAAGCGTGGATGCGATTTAACTCCTCGGCTGCCTGTCGAGACTAAACAAACGTGCACCGACTGTGTTTCGCCAAACCATTTCTTTTTCTTAACTTGAAACCGCCACGACTCCTCGGCCGATAGTTGAAAATTCAACAATCGACAATCGAGGAGATTGGCATATAGCGTTATATGCGTTTTTCTCAACGATCTTATTAAATCTGCGCAATATTAATAATGTTATGTCAAATTTAGTAATGTTTTTTGGTTGTGTTGGTGTATCTTATTAATTATAAGCAAAATGAAATATATAAAATTATAAAACTTGTAATAAAAACCCTACAACTCATTATCTATAAATTATTGCTAAATTATTTTCCTTTTTTATATTATGCGAACGCGATAATAATAAATGCATAAAAATGGGACACGCATTCGTCATGCGTGTTTCACAAACGATGGTCTACACGGCCAGTAACGTGATCTAGATTAACCGAATATTACGCATAATTGGCATTAGCATAATTTCAACAACAGCAGACATTATGTCGCGTCAAGCAGAATGAACCTCTTAGCTGTGAACATTGCACACATACAGGGGCTCATAAATGTTTTAACGCATGAGGTTGCATGTATATCGGATCATATCAAGGCGCGCGATCTTGATTTAAACAATTTGCGTATTATAACTCTTAATAATATAATTTAATTATATATCATTAAATAATTAATTTAACAAGATATAATTTATTTATCAAGATATTTAACAAGATATTTTAAAAACATAATTTTACAATAATTATATATTCTTGTAACTAAATATAATATTATATATATATATATATATGTCGTTATTATTGTTATTAATATATTATTATATAATATTTAGATTAAATATTTGGATATGAAGCACGCCTGAAATATGCTCCAAGATGCGTGCAAATTCATGCGTTAAAGCGTTTATGATTCTACGTGTTCAGCAATGATTCAGAAATTTATATGTATAGTATTGTACTATACATTTGTTATTGTACACATTGACAGCATTTAGTAAGATTAAAATACCGAAGACTTTAAATGCTTAATTGGAAAATTTATCTCTGAAGTACTTTAGATCCACATTTCTAAAATTGTGATAATCTGTATCATATTTATTCATTATTTATAATTCATCCATGATAAGAGCGATTTGGAAAGAAGACTATCCATCGCCAAATGTTATTTAAATAAAAATTTATATAATATACAAAAAAATGATTTTTTCTACAACAACTATCAAACGACTTCTTTCCTAATCGTTATGTTAAAGTAGTCACGAAAGTGACTTCAAGCACATTTAACGAAAAGTATCGTGAGGCTCGTCTGCCGACATCGCGCAAGTCACGCGCCGCTTCTCGCCGATTAACGATCGGTGAGTTTCAAGGAACTAGCGCGAAATCCTGGCCGAAGATTTCGGTCAAGCTCCTAATGACCCACTTCCAGCGGCGCATGCTCGAGCGTGTGTATCCGACGTTGCTTTAAGGGTAAAAACGTCGCGGCACGTAGTCGTGCCGGCAGGTGCTGGCTCTCGCGCGCGGAATAAAGTTGAGGAGTTGGAAAGAGGAAAAGGAGATCGCGGCGATCCGGTCGATCGGAACGGAACGGCGTTGTCGCGGACAGTGGAGAAGATCGACGCGCAATCAGACTCTCGCGTTATCCCTTCGAGATATCTCTCTCAGGATATCTAGGCCAAGGATGCGTCTCTCGGTAACGCTTCAATCAAGCGCTGCGCGCTTCGTAGTCGATTGTAATCGATGCTCCTCCGACGCTACAGATGATCGGCTTGAGACGCGTCGATATTCGTCCTCGTCGAGATTCAGAAGAGGTTCCGTTGTGGGATTTCTTTCGGGGAATTGAGGAGGCCCTGGCAAGTATCCTTTGTATCGCGAATACTTCCGCAGAATCTGAGATTGTCCGTCATCAGCAAAAAAAACCTAGAAAAACCATAAATCGTTTAAACTTTAATACGTTGTTACATGTTTTAACACTTAGGACAGTAGTCAGAATCCAATTCTATATTTAAGATCGTTTTAAGTCTGATGGTCTTAAGACTTCATCCGTCCAAGGAAGTGGATCGTGTGGTATTTCAAGATCTTAAAGAATTTAAGACGATCTTAAACACAAGGTTGGGCTATAAATACCGTCATTAAAGCTTGAAGGTTTCTCAACTCGTTTGAGTTTTCATAGATAATAAACGACTTCCTGCTCGATGATTTTTCTTCTTAAAAGCTCCACAAAATATTCTTCCCCCTATACAAACTTTCGGGTCCCATTGCGTCCATTTGAAAGCAGGATCCTGGAAGACCGATCATATATTTTTTCTCTAAAAGCGGAAACGTGAAAAGTGAAAGGTTCTCTCGTAATGTATTTTACCAGTCTAACCGCCAAGCAAAGGTGCGGTAACCTCTCACAGAAGCCAATGAAATAACGAAGCTTAACGTACGATAACATTAACGACAGCGTCAACGATCTCTTACATAAGCCGTGATGCGATAGTTACATCATCGGCACTGAAAGCGTTAACGGACCCATAATCGTTCTGTGATATCAGTGAAAACTTGAAAAGTTCACGCGGCATCGGAGAATGGGCGGAAAATGAAAGTCTCCCCTCGAAGCAACATGACCGACGTCCAGGACGGTGGAGGTATTCGCACGTCTGGACCATCGTCGCCGTCCCGAGTCATCGCCAGCCGTCTCTCTCCTCACCGAAGTCGAATAAATCGCGCGTCGCGCCCGCGCGCCGCGTGACCCAAATAGCGTGACGCGCGCGCACGCGCGCGCGGTCCGCGCTCCCGAGGGTGTGTTTTCATCCCCGCTTCGTTTTTCCCGTGCGCGGAGAACACCCCTCTCTCTCACTCTCTCTCGCTCCTGCCTTCCTTCCCCGTCATCGCTATCGTCATCGCCGTCGTCGTGATCGCCGCCGCCGCCGCCGCCGCCTCGCAGTGCGAAAACACGACAGCTGGTGCAGCCGTGACACCTGCTGCAATCGCGAGAGATCGATATCCGCGCTCGTCCTCGCAGGAAACCACCCGTCCCGAGGAGGAAAAACGCGACGAGCGAGAGAGAGAGATCGGGGCATGTCCCCGTCGGAGCGGCTTCCCGCGACTTCCTCGCTCCTCGCCGTGCCGCGTCACCCGTCGCGGGTGATGTAGCCGCCGCAGCGGGGAAACGTCCACGGGATCCAGTGAGTATCCGGCGGCGTCTTCTCTCGTCATCACCACCCAACGGGCTTTCGCACAGTTCGCGCGATCGTTCCGTTTTGCGCCTCGTCGCTCGGTGAAGAATAGGCCCGGTATCCCGGTATTCTGGGACTCCTCTCGGCGGGACGGACTCTGTGCGCGACGCGCGCGCGAAAACTGCGTGTCGAGATAGAGCTGGTGGGTGAGCGAAGGAAACGTATACGCTGCAAGTCGGGAACGTTGATCCCTCGGTTCTCACGTTTCTCCCCTTCCTTCCTTCTGCGACGCGGCGAAGGCTCACCGTAAATATATATATGCTTTTCGCGATTTTTTTCCCGTCTCGTAGCTTCGCGCGCGTTTCGCGCGGAACGAAAATTTGTCAAGGTATAAAACGTACAAGCGCGAGTGGACGGAATTCGAGGAGGCGTCGGGTGTCGCCTGCCGAAATATATTGGCGGATTTCCGCCGGTCATCGGTTCCGGGCGAGGGGTTAACGCACCGACGGCGGACGGCATCGCCTGGGCAGTCAGAGATAGTCTGTCGTAAAGCTTTGATACCGCGCTGATATACGGTTCCTCACTTTCTCAGTCAGCGACGCGACGCGACGGCGCTTCCACTCGCCGTGTGCCGTGTTTATATTGCAAGCGCGCTCTTGCCGACACTGTTTACGTTTCTTCTGCGCACGTGAGCGCAGGTACGCGCGGTATCGATCTCGGATGGGACCTCGGGAGAGATCCCTTTAATGAATTTAACGGATGCAGTCGCGCGCCCGCTAAGGGGAAAGGTTTGTTAATCCGTTAAAACGCGAAATATCCCGTTGTTTTATATTAAGTTCTTAACGGCGCGACGTCTCGTTAAAACGAAGATAAAAGCGCGTTAAAAATAATCAAAGTTATTTTTACGAGGACTCTTATCGAGATACCTTCGCGAATGACGCGGATATAAGTAATGTCACGTAGCTGATTGACGCAGGTAATATCGTTTTGACAAGTGCGACACAAAGTTTATCTTGTGCATCGGACAGGTGGCCGTCACGGATGTTTTGAAAATACCGAGGGTTCACTATGGTGTGAGCTTTGAGCTTTGTTCGTAAAAAGGAAATGGGAGAAAACGTGACTGCGTGAGATTGTTCCTTTGGCTGGCGACAATTCGGATCCGTACTTGCGGCGAAGTAATCAGAGATTTGCTGTTATCAAAGAAAGCTTCATGAGCTGCTGCCCTTTCATGTGAGTATCACGTATCACGTATATCTTGCTTATTATTATTTATATAAGCATGAGATTATAATATTGTATATTATAATTTCACGTTTATACAATTACTTACACATTATAATTAGATATTGTATAAATGAGAGATATAATATAATTGTATCTTTTATATTTAAATACAAATACTATTTGTATGTACGGATATCTTGCTATATTTTTTAAAAATATTTTTTTAATTTAAAATTAGATATATATATATATATATATTCCTTTTGTACATTCGCTCCTTTCTTAATAAAAAAAAACAAAAACTAAGTATTCCATTCGTAAAACAATGTCATCAAAATAAGAATTTTCAAACGTTTTAGAAAAAAAGAAGAGCGAGAAGTAAAATATATTCGTATGCTAATTAATATAATGTAACGTCCAAGTCAAGATATCGTTTGATTCGTTTGCATGCTACTCCACGCAGCACGCACACGGGTGTGCGTAGGTATGTGCGCGTATACGGTCGTACCGCCACAAGTGCAAGGCGCAAACACGCCGGTCGGTCGCTGCACCTTTCGACTGCGCAGTGGAGAGTTTCACGAGAGAGGGTTTGCACGACCGTGAACACGCGTGTTCCTTTATTATATACACGGCGCGTTGCCTATCTCTCCCACGCTCTCCGCCGCAATTCAACATTCAACAGTCAACCTGATTCAACCTCGCGCTCGCCCGCTCGCCGCTCTCCGCTCTCCACGGCGCGAGTGACGCGACGGCTACCCCTCTTCTCTTCTCTTGCGCCGCCGCCGGCGCCGCATGGTATCGCGACTGATCCCCAGGACCGTATACGTCGCCACCGAAGAACTTGCTTCCAAACTAATCCAAACCCCCTTCGAATCCGTATCTTTAAAGAATCGAAATTATACGTACGAAAATCTTCCCGTGACTCATATTCCGTCAGAATACGCATTTTCCAGTGTTAAAGCTTCTTATTAGTTAATCTTCTATAACGCGCCATGTAATTTTGAAGTCACACATAGGTATATATATATATCTGTATTTGTTAAATCTTTCCAGCAAACACCAAGTATAAAGCCTTGTGTACACGATACTAGAAATCGGTCCGAGTTTCGGTTTAAGCCAATGAAACTGCTGCTTTTCCTGAAAGAGCTGCAAGTTGATTGGCTTAAACCGAAACTCGGACCGATTTCTAGTATCGTGTACACAAGGCTTAACAGTAAAGTTACATGCAAGTTACAATTTCCTACTCGACAATGTAAATGTTAAATTGTAACTTGCGTGTAAGTTACATTTACTGTTACTTGGTGTTTGCTGGGCTATTTAATTTTTTCTCCACAACTAGCGTCCAACTTATTTCAAGTTTACAGACCGTCTAGTTCTAAGAATTAGAAAAAGATAGAAAGTAAATTAAAACACGATTAAATTAATTTACATTGAAAATAGACATAAGAATAATTAAATTGCGATACGGGAACTATCGAAAATTCGTGCTCGCGGCGCCCGCGCGTGCCAAGGGGTCCGTTCCGTTTCACGCATATGCGTGCATTTATCTATAGCATACGTAACGTTTACTATAGACAATGCGCGCATCATGCGTGAAACGGAACGGACCCAAGGTGATGGCCGGTGGTGCCCGGTGGCCAGCCGCGGGCGACGAACGCGCGCACGGCGCAGCTGTAGCCTGTAGCCCAAACGTGAGTCGCTGCTCGCTGCTCGCTCAGCTCGCTGCGCTCTGCAGCTGATGCGGCTCGCTGCGCTGCGCCATCCGCGGTCCGCCGCCGCCGTCGTCCCGCGCGTCCGGCTGTGTTTTTGTTTAGGAAAAATGTGACGCGCCGAGATTCGACGTGATTCGACGTCGTCCCCGTGGATCTCGCGATCGTCCCTGATCGTCTCCCGTGTGTGCGTGCGCGAGTAAGGACCTCGACCGCGACCGGGACGTCCGGAAGAAGATTTGCCAGAGCATCCCCTCCCCCTCTCTTGTCGCGAGAGAAAAAATCGTCGCCGAGACCGTCATCGGTCGCGATGCGGCGCGCGGAATTCGATGTGGCGCGCGTGAATTCGCTCCCTCGCCCTCCGCTCGTCCGGGTGATGGATCGCGAGGAGCGGAGGTAGACTGGTAGACAAAGGGCCGATACACACACACACACGCGTGCGCGCGCGCGCGCGGGTCGCTCTTCGCGGTCGCCGAGCGTCCCGGCGCATTTATTTATATGCATCCGCGAGACATGCGGCCGTGAAAGAACGCGTCGCTCGCGCTCCGCGTTTCCGTGGCTTTCTCGTCCGCGAGGAATTCGGAATCGATTCGGCGCGTCGCGTCGCGTCGCGTCCCGGAGTCCGAGTCCGGAGTCCGGGGTTGTCCGTCGCAATTCTACGGCATGGTTGCGTTTGCCTCCGCGAGTCGTCCGTCTCTCTTCCTCTTGTGTCCGGCGGCGGCGAGGGTGACGCGTTGACGCGACATGCACCGGCCACCGTGATCGTTGGATTCCTCAGGATTTCCAAGGAAGCTCGAGTGAGAGAGGGCTGTGTGCGTGGTGGAGCGTGCTTTAGATAGAACGACCAGCGGAATATAGTCATTATGGAGGCGTTGCGTTTAGCTATACAGTGAGTGCTCCTTTTTTTTTTCGGTAGATGCACCCTATGGTTTGTTTTGGTCGCGCTTATGCGCAAAATGCAATTGTTCGTAGACGGACGTTGGGAGAAACGATCTGTATATGCAATTGTTTAAGTATTTTTTGTTTTTATTTATTTCTAGTAAAGAAACTTTGAATAACAAAATGTAATTTTTTTTCTTTATATCACTTATCTTTTAATTGTAAATTGGTATGTAAAATCTTTTATAGGAACTTTTATTTTATCTATGTGCAAAAATATTTTCAAATCTTGGACAAGAAGGAACTAAACAAATTATCCTCTTAGTTTTTATGCATATTATTTATCTTAATTGTAAATCGATATGTAAAATTTCTTACAGAAATTTTTATTTTATCTTTGGGCAAAAATATTTTCAAATCTTGGACAAGAAGAAACTAAACAAATTATCTTCTTATATATGAATTATATATCTTTTTATTTATTATTTATTAATTTTTTTATTTCTTAAATTATACGTTCCAAAGGAGACGGTTTAATTCGACCTGACTGACCATTCATTAATATAATATTCAAATACACAACGTTTTGGCATGGTTTGCGGTCCATGGGTTGTGTATTTGAATATTATATTAATAAATGGCCAGTTGAGAATCGAATTAAACCGTCTCTTTGGTTAATTATTACTGGCGATGAAAAAGATTACCTTTGGGTTATACATTCTACTCGTTATACTTTGTCTCTGTTGTATACACATTATATTTATTTAATATTATTTTTTAATATTTAGCTGCAATGCTTGGATTATGTTGACTTTAATTAGCAATTTTCCTTGTTTGTTTTAAGGACGCGGCTCGGGGAGAGGATGGTCAGCATGAGCTCCATGCTGGTAGAGACAGTCAGTATAAATTATGAAGATTTTAATGAGAGTTTTTTAACGTGTGGCACCTGTCTCTGTGTTTACGATGGCAGCGAGCATACACCTAAATTACTACCATGTTCACACACGGTATGATTTATATTTAAAATAAAACATCCTCTATATGGATATTGCATGTAATATATAAATATATATCTTTATAATCTTATATCCGTTTATTACAGGTATGTTTACATTGTTTGACAAGGATTGCTGCGTCTCAAACACGAGAGACAGGAGCGTTTAGATGTCCCATTTGTAGAGAATTAATAACTATTCCTCGTGGAGGGGTACCCGCACTGCCCCCGAGTTTTCTCGTAAATCAACTACTGGATCTCATGTCTCGGCAAAGACGAGAGGTATGTTTGAGCAGAATTGTCACTTAATGCAGATACAATTTTTTTCTTTAATAGCCGTGAGTATCATTATATCGATTTACTTGCAGGTCATCCCAAAGTGTTCAGTTCATATAAATCAGGAATTATTATTTTGCGAAACATGTGATACAGTGTTCTGTACAGTGTGTACCGGTGGGACACATGCAGGGACGTCACCTGGATGTACGGAACATACAATCATCCCCTTTAGTATTGCGATAAAAAGAATGTCCGAAATATTGCTTTATAAAGCTAACGAGTGTATATCCAAGGTGAAAACTAGTTTTTGTTTTTAACTTTTGAGCACTATGCCTTATGTTAGTCGATACATTTTTTGAGTTTTTATGCTTTATTTTTATTTATTATTATATACTTAAATTTTACTTTTATATGCTTTACATTATGTCTGTTGATGCAAATGTAAATTTAATACTTAAGTTTTTATCCAAAAGCCGTTTATATGTATAAACATGTCTCACTTATATTTTAACATTTCTTATAAAGTATCTCATAATAACTTTTGTAATAGTATCCTAATTTTTATGTACGTTGCTATATTTATGTACCAAATAACGTTTACAAATTAAGCAGTGAGAATTCATCAAACTTAACACGAGACTGCTCGATCCTTACTGAGTTAAGAGTTACGTTTTTTAGTTAACACAGGCACAGGATTCTGTAAGCACGGAACTGCAACGTTTGGAGGCATCGACGGAAAAATGTTTGAGTGCGGTAGACACGGAGTTCGCGGAAATCATCGCAAAAATGGATAAACGTCGAACGGAATTGCAAGCTGCCGTAACTGCTGCAGCTCGTGATAAGAAACACGTACTTGAGGAGCAACATTCTCTTATTGAAGCGGAGAAAACCAAAGTGGAGGGAGAATGTGAAGGATTACAATATCAGGTAGAGGATAATAAAGAATATATTGATATAACGTTACTTCTCGTGCGTATCACTTTACACCGTGAGATTTAATCTGACAGGTCGAGGTCCGGAATATTACCCAACGTATTAACAGCCTGTCAGATCAGCTCGATGCAGCGACCGCTCTCAGCGAACCCAAGGAGAATGCTTTTATCACGTTCGAGTTCAATCATAATGACGCTCTCTCCCAATTGGAGCAGGCACTGAATAACTTAGGACGAGTACGTTCTAGTACAACATTACCAGGTATCTTAATTAATATAGTAAAGTACTGAGACTTTAAAAAAAGATTACTCGTTTATATATTATAATTCATAATCGCGCGTTTCTCCTTACTTCTGATGTAAGATGTAGATTCATAATCTAGCGTCATGACCTAGTATGAATCAAATGCTTAAGACATCTGCGATGTGACGCATTTTCTATATTTATGCCTTTTACATCAGGTTTGTGCCGAGCCAGATTGAAAGACTTGGCAATAGTGAAGCTACAAACGATCGTCATAGTCGAAACGGTGGATTATCACGGCCATCCCCGAAATATCGGCGGTGATCTTATTAGCGCCGAATTGACGCTCGCAGACAACATGCATGCGGACAATCAGAACGCTCCGATTGAGACAGAAGTGAAAGATCTGGAGAATGGAACTTACGAAATTTACTTCCGACCACCGACTGCAAGTCGATACGTTTTGAAGGTGTCGGTGTTTGAACGACCTATAAAAGATTATCCGCTATTTTTCGACGCGACCGAGCACAATGAACCTATTAAAACATATGGAAGACGTGGTAACGGGAAAGACGAGTTTCACCAGCCAGTCTCGGTTGCAGTGGACGATGAAGGAATGATCTATATTTTAGATACTGGAAATTCTCGTATTAAGGTTTGTTTGGAATGATATAATGGAGAACGCAATATTTTACGTAGCAAAATATTTAAATGTTTTCGTATTGTTTCAGGTACTCAATTGTGATTTGGAGTTTCAAAGGCATATAAACAATGAAGGCTTAGAGGGCCGCAGTTGCACGGGAATAGGTATTTCTCAACAAGGTCTCGTAGTCGTAAATTGGCGGACGCGAAAGATTACGGAAATGACTTCGTTGGGTGATACAATCCGATCGTTCTCGCATAACGCATTTCAAGTTAGTAATTATTATCGCAAAAAAATTTACATAAGTACTTCTTATTTTCTTAATTACGACATTGCTTTTGTGTTCCAGGAACCCATAGACATTGCAGTGGACAAGAGTTACGGGCACATACTTGTCGCTGACAACGGTCAAAGCTGTGTATTCGTATTTGATTCAGATGGCAAGATATTATTCCAGGTTAATTTTTGTTTACATAAATATATGAACTTTCACTGCAAGTTGCTTCATATGGTCCTCGTATAGTCATCACGAAACGTTAACAGGTTGGTAAGAGAGGCACGTTCAAGCTAATCAGTTCTGTAACTGTCGGTCCGGCCGGTGAGATTTTAGTTGCCGATAGCAGAATTCAAGTGTTCTCCGCGAAGGGAGATTTCTCCGAGGAAATATATCCTGAAGGCAAAGGTAAGTTTCTGTACATATATAACTACATATTTGTTTGAAATATTCTTTAACTGAAAATAACTCGAGAGATACCGTAATACTATATAAAAATAGAAAATCTATTTCGTCGTGACGAAGATAAAGATTTTAGCATATTTGATTTATGTATACGACAGGGAAAGGTGTCTATGGAGGAATAGCCGTAGACGCGGACGGCAAAATAATCGGTACCCGTACGGACAAGGGTCGCAGCATAATACAAGTACTAATGTTAGGCGGAGGTAATATCTTAACCGAAATCGACTCACACAGCTCGAAATTGCGACGTCCCTCGGGCATAGCCGTGCTGCCAGATAATCACCTAGTGGTGGTGGATTTGGGCAATGATTGTATAAAAAAATACAGGTACTGGTAAAATGTCATTGTTTGTTTAAACATCAAAATTTAAATTCGCGAGCGAGAGGAAAGCTCATTACAAAGGTACCACAAAAGTCAATCTAATTTAGAATTATTTATTCAGGTTTTTGTGGGACTTGTAACATCACATATTACGAATGTAATGCCTATGTTTTTATAAATTTTTATATATAGTTTATAAATTAGTATAAGACGTGAGATAAAATAGTCATGTCAAAAATAAATTTGACATTACTATTCTAACTTCGGTTTGCAATATATAGCATCACATATACTACAATTTATATTTTGTCTTCATCTATAAAATGTATTTAATTTTTTTTTTTACGTTCAGTGTTGCTTTCTCTCGTTTTCTGCATATCCGTGTGTGGGAATACAAAAGTTCTCACCATTTTAAACAAAGTCACTCAAAATGCTCAGTACTTATTGTATGTATACTTTTTTTGTATTGTTTGATAATTTTTTTAAGTCAATCGCGATTAATATTTAATCGTTTGAATGCATAAAAACAACTCTGTTGTTACTGACTAATCTAGATACATCAGTTGATGATAATCCTTTCCTGATTTTGCCAAATTAAGCTTGAAAGTTGTTCATTTTGTTTTGCATGTCAAATATTCATCCACACATATGACAATCGCAATCATAATTGATCATTGAATAGCAAAAGAAATATACACAAATAATAAATAATCTAATGATTCTAAAACTATAATAAATCTGGATGTTACAGGATCTTCAATCGAAAAATCATCCCCCTCTTTTCATTATTAACGAACTTGCAAGAGATACTATATTTTTCTCATTAACAATTTTTTTTAACATCTGGCTTTATATCCCAATGTTCCTAATTTGTACAAGCACAAACTCATCTTAAGATAAAACTGAATTAAAACTCGGTTACATAAATGTTCATCTTGTGAAACATAAAATATCCTAAAACCTTAATTGATGGAAATTAAATTTAAAAAAAGTAAATCTGTATTATTTCAGATAAAACTTATTTTTAATTAATATTTCAACAATCGGTTTGATGCTTAGAGATTTATCGATTGGATATATTATATTTTCACGATAGAATTAATGTTTTCTTAATATAGCATATTATAAATTCAGTTAATTACAAAAGAAGTTTTATTGTAGTATTAAACTATAAATTTAAAACTATCAAGATTATCAAGATAATCTAAACAACTTCTAGTCTTGATTTGTTTCAATAAGGAGAGTATCATTATTCGCGGATGTATAGTGTTATACAAAAGTATTACATATACATACACTGCCGTTCTATATTATTTTACAATACATCCCTTTCATAATAGTGCAGAGCTTTGCATTACATAAAATCAAGCATATATGAATAGATTGCTTGGATACCATACTATTGAGATAAAAAAATTTTTCTTTGTGAACTATGAGCATATTTTTATTAACCAGTCGTGAAAACATTTTTTTAAATTTAAAACTATTGATGTTTTTAAATCATTTCACATTTATTATCCTGCATGTCACGTTTATTAAATTATATTTATTAATTTATATTCTCTGTAATACAGAAAACGTAATTTTTATATTTCTTCTTCTTTTTATTTATACTTTCAAACTTTGCAGCATTTATTACCCGCAAAAATTTCTTGCATTCTCCTAAAAAACAAGAAATTCGGGTAACTCACTTCGGCACTACGTGATTTTTTAATTAACTAAAAACATAAATTATAATTAATGTAAGATAGCTATGCAAATAATTAGAAATATGATAAGAATTGTACATATATTTTTTCAGTATTATCATACATTTTGATAGAATTGGCGACACGATTTATTTATATCTAGAGATATCTTCCAAATTTCATGAGACACTTGTGATTCTCTCGAAAATGATGTACTTTTTTGAAGGCCTATAGTATCATTCATCATAACGGAATTTGTTGTTAAAAAAGACGATCCAGATTTTACGTCTCGACTTTTATAAATATCAATGTGCAAATGATTCCATTGTTGAGATATGTCTTATAACGTGTACATTGTTTAAGTTACTCTGGATAAATTATGGACTAGCATGAAAACTTAAGCAGGATTTATTGCATCGCGCGATTACTTTTTCATACATTACGGAAATACTTAACGCCCGTCTGAAGATTATGGTTATAATCGTGAAGTGTTAGCTAAATATCACCATGATGCATATCTACTTATTCTTCGATACTTACTTCTTAACACCGAGAGTGATAAACTTACATGCGTACGGCTTACAGTTTCTATTTCTTTAAAGCAGGAAAATATATTTTTTCACCGTAACATACTTATATCTCCATGTAGAATCAATTCTTAAAATAATTAGCTTTATAACCATTTTTATGCCATTTTATCTTTTACGTGACTTATACGAGTTGCAGTTTTAGAATCATCTGCCATGTTAATATCGACAAGAAAAATCCTTGTTGTATCGTAAAAAATCTTTCTTAGAACGTGCAAAGCTACATTGAATATATATGACATGCAATTTAAATTTAATGAAAATGAATAATCTTTGTAATAAGTTTTGCGGCTTATATTTTTGCGGCGAACGCGAAATCTTTCAGTAATAACTTCCTATTTTTCGGACTGTATCGTAGAGATACGACATTCCTTATGAACTGCTTCGCAGAGTGATTTACCATAGGCTACATTTAATATAAACTGTCGCATATTGCTTGTATGTATGTACGAATACGACGAGTTACTATAAAACGCATTATCACGTTAGTCCTTAGCGAAAAGCATAACAGTGCCTTTATTGAGAAGACGCCACCGTACGGTTTATATCTCACGACGATTGATTGATATATATTTCTTTTGTTCAAATCGATACCGTACACAGAAAAAAAAGAATATTCTTAATTTAAAAATATCTTTAACTTAAACGTGAAAATCTTGAAACATTATATTGCGTTAAGCGAAGAAAACTTCCTTGAATGAAGTAATTTTATATATCAACCAAGAAAAAAAAGTTGAAATAAAAAGTTGAAATTCTTATAAGATTATAAATTGTTGCGTATATATGAAACAATGAATAATTTATTAATTTGGGTATATAAATTGTGATTTGACACTTCTTTTTTTCTGTGTACCGATGTGCTCAACACTTTGATCGTCACTCGTAATCATATACGTGAATCGCACATTTTTTGGGAATTATGGCGTTTAGATAAAAAAAAAACGTGCTCTCTTCACTTAATCATTATCTACATATGAGTGACGAATGCCAATGTGAATTAAATTAAAAAAAAAATCAAGTTATCGTCTGTATACAAATTCCATACATTCCCAACGAAGAATGTGTTCACGTACACGACGTGTCAAAGTGTTAGAATGGAGACGGAGCTGCGGCAGATCGAGAATCAAATTAGAATTTTCGTCGCGGTCGATCTGCATCGAAATTCTTCCGAAATTTCTGACCCTATTTGTTATTCAACGTATTATCTAGAGTTCAACAGGAACGTAGCGCATTGATTGTAACGTTGTGTCATTTTGTTCAAAGTCTGAATCCTAAAAGCTAAGCCTGATTTTTTTTGTACGTCAACGTCCTATTGTCGCCTAAGTGTCTACCATAAGTAGCGTACCAATTGACTCGATATCCTTTTCTTTTCCCCCGTATTTCTTTCAACGAATATCGATTCAGCCACCCATCGCAAACACCATGCAAACTCAGACTGATATATATTTTCTTGTTTGTATTTTTTGATATTGTTTAATCTAGTCATACGTCAGCTATAACTGTAACACTTATATATCATGACTCTATCACGCTGTAACATAAAATACATTGTAAATAAATATGTAAGCTTGATTCATTCGAGTGGTTTTAATTAACGCGCGGACCATACTTTCCCTCCCGAGCGCGCTTGAATATTCGATTATTCAAGCATACGTTATATTCGAGAGAATAATATTCAAACACGATTATTTATTATTCGAAAGAATTTAATACAACAAATGATATCGAATCGTACTTGATATTGCGCATTTTGAATTACAAATCTTTTTTTCCTGTTATATTCGATTCTTTAAGTACACGTTATATTCGTTCAAAAGAATAATATTCAAATGTGATTATTTATTATTTCACAATTCAATATTTGAATTAAATTCGAAAGAATCGTATTTAATATTGCGTACGTATTTTGAATTAAAAATCCCTTCTTTTCAAATACTCCTAAAAATAACTCCGACCAATGACTCCGAGTTATTTAATCGGCGATTAACTAATCAAGATAATACTGTTGTATTTCGTTCGCATGGATAGAATTATTAATCTTTTTTTTTCTTTTTTTGTTCGATACACTTGATTGAAGGAGAGATTACGAGATCAGCGAATCGTGAAAATTTGCTAAGATCAACAAAAATCAGGCGAATTAATGACCGATTATGTTAATCGGAGTCATGCCGCTACGCCGCGCCGCGCCGCGTGAGCCGCGTCGTGGAAAGACTGGCCCTGGTCCCCGACTATCACGCATCACGCGGCCGCAAGGTGCCCGGCTTTGCGCGTAGGAGTCGTCCAGACTCCAGAGTCGTCGTCCCTGAGCGCGCGACAGAGACGGGGACTGGGGAGGGGAGCATTGGCGCGCGAGGGAGCGAGACGCCGATAGGACGCTAGCTACCGCACTCGCCAAGTCGGCACGGTGCTGGGGCTGCTACGGTGGTAGTGAATGGAACGCGGTGTGCCTCACGTCTTCGCGTAGTACAACGCTCCGCGGGCGCCGCCGCCACCAATGGCCAGCGAGTACGGGCGGTCACGTGACGCGCGTGCCGAGCCAGCAGCAGAACATTGCAAATGACAAGACTACAAGACGCGTAGGGCATTGTCGTCGCGCCGCCGTCGCCGTCGCCGTCGCCGTCGCCGTCGCCGTCGCCGCTGCCGTCGTCGCTGTCGTCACCGCCGACCCGCGTCGTCGCCGTCGCTCGAGAGTACTCTCCGGCCGTCGCGCGTGGAAAATTCACCCTCCCCGGTGAAAGAGCGCTCGGCGCAGGTGCCTCCACGTCGGGACGCCAGGCGTCCCTGAAGCGGCCCGTAGCCCGTAGTTCGTAGTCGGTTGCGCGCGCGACTCGTCAGCGAGCTCCCGCGCCCTGAGAGAAAAGAGCGTGAAAGAGAGCGGCCGCCAGCCGAGAAGGAAGCCGCCACTGCCGCCAGGTGCGCGTCCGCTTTGGTTCGCGCGCGCGGACCTCGTGAATCGCCGTCGCCGTCGCCGTAGCCGCCGCCGCACCGCGAAAGTGAGAGGAAGATGTCGAGCTCGCAGCGTATGCGAAAGTCCTCGCCATGCTCGAAGCAGGGCCCGATGCGCGCCACCCTGCCCGTGAGCTCGCTGATGAGGCAGGGCCGGCAGAGCAGTAGCCTCCGCAAGAGCAACAGCAACAGCCCCACCGTCTCGCCGACGAACGCGGTCTGGCGGGCGCGCATCTCGCCGGAGACGTCGTCTTCCTCGGGACAGCGGAGCCCCGGATCCCTGTCCTACAAAGGTACGGTCGATCCCCCCCCCTCTCTCTCACTCTCTCTCTCTCTCCTTCTCTCTCTTGCTCTTTCTCTCGCTCTCGCTCTCTCGCTCCCGCTCCTCCCCCCTTCGAGCCGCGGGCTCGTTCTTTGTGCTCGTGGAGTTTTGATCGAGGAGTACGTATTCGCGCGCGTGACCCCCTCGAGGCACCGGAGTCGTCGTCGCGGAATATCTGATCCTGGGTGACGATGACTCCGGGGCTCGAAGGAACTGCCGGTACCGTCACTCGTCCTTCGAAAGGCACGTAATCTCTGGAGAGTCTGGTCCAGTTAAGAGGTACGCAAATCATTCGAGTGCTCTGTGCAAAATTAATATTTGTTAAATGTTAAAGCATCTTTTTCATAGGACGTCTTGCGTTACTACTCGGTTCAAGGTACGTAAGCTACGAAGAGTTTAATGGGAGATGGTCTGTCTGATCAAAGTACTTCCTGAGTCTTCAAATTGTTTACAATTTGACACAAGGTTCTCTTCTTTTCGTTATTAGCAATACAGAATGGGAAAAAGAAGAGAAGGACTTGTAAGCTGTTCACCGTCTTTTAGTGTTAGAAGTTTTCTATGTTTCTTTATTATTATTCAACCAAGTTTACATAACGAAAAAAATGTTCTTTTTTTGATATAACAAATTTACATAATGAAGAAAATACTCTTTTTTTTTGTACAATTGAATTGCCTATTCCAAATTTGTTTATTTGTTGTCTGGTAAGTATCTGATGGTTATTTTTATTAATGTGTATTAACTATATCATAATATGTTTATATTGTTTATAACTTCCTTTCTACAATCCATAAATGTGTTTTGCTCCGGTTACTCTCAATTATACACACTTTTCTGTTTTGAGGAATAAAATTTACTTTTGAGAAAAGTAATTTTATTTTTATTCCTGTATAATGCTGCATATGCATCGCATCACAACTACAGTAACCGAAGAGACATTTTTAGTTCGGTTACACTATGTATTTGTTATTTTTATATCTATATGTTTTCTTATTACTTTATTTCACAAATACAATTTTTAGTTGTTCCAGTAACCGAAAACAATGCTTATAGTTCGGTCTGGTGCGTGTATATATTTTTGCATTTTAATCTTGTAATTTGTTAATTTCAGATTGAAATATTTTTACGTCATCGTCTTCTCGCTTAATTGAATATTATTATATTTTACAGCCAAATCAAAAACATTGAGCGGCCGCTGTAGCGATAGCTTAAGTGGAAGCCAGAGCATTCGACGGACAGCATCTCTAGATACCATCTATTTGAAAGGACAATGGCCACGTGACTCCTATTATATGCATTCCAGTCTTTTGGTAGACAAATCTACTCAGGTGCGTATATCTTGTTTCTTGCAAAAATGTTTACACAAAAACTTAAGCAATGCTACGTTTACATCACATAACGCTTGTTTGGCATTCGTTTAGTTTGATTCACATGTATCTCTTATCTTTATTATAGACGGAAGAATGTCCCAATGAGCCAAGAAAGATGCATACACGTCATCCTACAGAACAAACTGTCACCGATGAGAAATTGGAGAAAAATTACTTCAGGCATCGGTATGTGTGTTTATATCGTTGACTGTGTCTTCTTTCTTCTTCTATATACGTTTATTGGAAAATCTAAATCTGTTTTATACATTTTTATCGTAGATTACAACGTACAAATAAGGAAGGTACTAGCAGTAGAGAGCGGACAGCGGCATTCGGACTAATAATGCCAGGTGGCCCACCACCCGCACTTCCCGGAGACCACTCAGTACTTTTGCCCAGTATTGCTTCACAGACATCCATGCGTGAGTAACTTTTCGAAAGCTCTTCGTTCTATTTGCAAGATCAATTAAACATATGTTTAATATTCGTTATCTTTGCAGACAATCAATTTAGCTTGAGTACAAAAGCAAGTCCCATGAATATCCCAGTGAAACCAATAAGGCCTCCAATGCGTTCGTCTATCGAAGGACTCAATCAAGAAATTGAAGGACTCGTGCTCAAAAATACAGCCAACAACAGTGATGCAGACCATCCAGTAGAAGACAAGGTAATGTACAAAATTTCCAGTATATATTAATAGAATTCGATAGAATTCAAATAAGATAGAATAAATATTAATTTGCTATTTATGTATCTTATTTGGAAAAAGGCAGAAATCTTGTTTAAAGAAATATGCACTTGAAATTATATTTCACCTTTTCATTATTTTCGCAACGAGTATTTATATCTATGTGGTGCCTTTTATCTCGAATACTTGTACTTATATCTAGGTACTGAAAATGTACATTTACAATATCGTTAATTACAATAATTATTCTGCAAAGTATTCTGTAAGATAAAATGAAAGTTTCAAATTACATGTTTCGTAAAATGGAGTTTTTGCTTATGTATTCTTTTTTAGCTTTTGCTTTATATTGCTTTCGATGATAAGTTTGAAATTTTTTTTCTTTAGTATGCACGATATCGCGAGCAAATTACACCCGAAGGACATCGCGCCCCTCTAGCAGACTTATTGCGGGCCACTCGGAGTGTCAACACACAAACACCGGCTACCGACCTTCCCTCCAGTTCTTATTCTTCAGGTAAATTATGCAACGACATCTTTGTGCTTAATTGATTTTCAGGTATACATGGTGATTGTATATAATGATGATGATGATATAATGATAATTATGATTGTTATAAATATGCAAAAGATTTTCATAATAATATAAACTCTAGTATGAGCTCTTCAAAAGATAGCTGAGCAATAGCCAAGAAAAATCAAGCTATTTTAAGATTACATTTAGTCTATATGTAGAGTGAATCTCTTAATGATAATTGGAAAAGTAATGATTCTACATAAAAAAAAAAACGATAAGTGGAATATATAGAATAAAATTTCTTTATACGAAAATTTGTAAAAAAAATTAAGTTTGTGTAAAAAATTTTATTCTATTTTTTAACTTCTTTTTGTGTATGATGATACCCTTCCGATTATCATCAATCAAGCCATTATAGCCAGCTTGTATATATACATACATATATTCTTTCTGGCTAAATGCAACAATATAAATAACACACTAACTGAAGGTGTGTGCCTGTTGAGACAGGCCCTCCATCTAGGAATTCTGACTCTCCGCTGATTCCTGGTGTTATGGATGCGTCCCGTCCGCCTAGCGATCTCTTACAAGGTTGGAGCACATTTGCGGAAAGATTTGATTTTTCGTTTTCACAGATCTCATTTAACAAATTTGTTTGTGTTTTTAATCCCTCGATTTGATTGATATTTGATTGATTGATATTACACATTGAATGACTTATACGTATCGATATATATATGTATAAATATATATACATGTTTTACACGTATGTGTGTGTGTGTATATGTATATATGCATAAATGAGTACAGTTATATTTTTACTAAAATCCATTAAGATATCTGTTTCATATGCATGGTATTATTATCGATTTCTAAAAGATTACCATCAAGATATATATAAAACTCAAATCTATAAAACTTAATTGTAAACTTTTAAAACTTGATCTTGTAAAAATTTAAAAGAATATCGAATTGTGTTTGCAGACAAATTTGTAGTCACGATTTTTATAATCATATTATTTCGATTACGATCGAATTTCTATTCAAACTCTTATCAATTTTTTTAACCATCAATAACATGCATATCATTAGATGTTATAATATACACAATAGGTAAACCAGATATTCTTAAACAAAATCATGTACATATACCTAAATTAGTTGCATGATTTGCTACTATATCTATGAATGTTTTGTACACTCATTGTACATACATTTTATTCTTTAGAGTGAGGTATTCCTTTTGTAGCTGTAAATATTGTTGTCAATATATTACATATTATGCACTGTACACACATAAAGATTCGAACAATAATATTACAAGTGCATGATAATTGCGATTTAAATTCAATATATTTCAGAATAGATATTAATATTTATTTTATTTTGTTTAACATCATAAGAAAGCAAAAATATTAATGTTTAATATCATATGTATACAAGATTTCTTTCTATATTTTTAATATTATTAAGTGCAGTATATAAAGAAATAATTTCTTTACGCATTCATTTGTTATATTTTATTACAAAATAAACGTACAAAGACGCCTGTTTTGCATAAATCTATACTTATTCTTTATATACGTACACTGAGTAAGCAACCATTGTGAAAATAGTGAGTGGCATGAATTTCTGTTACATATTTTCGATTGACATAAAGAACAACATGCTCCACGAGTTACATTTTCTACATGACTTCAACATTCTTCTTTGATTTGTAGGTGGAAGCCGTGGTTCAACACCTGAACAAGATAGAGAAGGACGTCTCGGCACTTCTCCTCACATTAACAGGTTCCTCGCGAGGGAACCGCCCGATGGCTGTGAGAAAGTCAACCTCAAATTTGTGGAAGATGCGAGGTAACGGAGATCACTCTCCCCTAGGGTATCATTTTTTACGGTTTAAATAATAACTTTTTTTTCATATTTCTATGTGCATAGGCGGCCCATGATAGATTTGAGCAAACTAGACTATTGCCCAAAGCCGTGCGTTCCAGCATTCCAGTTGAAACCCAGCTTGGGATCAGCGTTCCTGCCATTGCAACAGCCGGCCAGTCCGACAATGGTCGCCAGTGCATCACCCTCCGCGCATACAACACCGACCACACCTCCTCCAAATCCATAGTCCCACTCTTTACCTTGCGGTGTTACACTTATAAGCTCGATTAGTATATATACATATATATATTTTTTTTTAACGACCTTGTGGGTAGAAAGTGATTTACTTCGAGATAAAGGCATATAACGACAAAGAAAAGTTACCGAACAAAAGAAAAAGAACAGCCTGTTCCCAGTGCGTCCCGTGCGGACATTGTGCGGGCATCGTGAATTGTGTAATTAAAAAGAAGTTGCAATTGCACCGATAAAAAAAAAGAAGTATTGGAAGACATTTGAGCTCCGTTATAATGATCGAAACAATAATAAATACGAGGAACAATAATTTGTGATAACTAAAAGGAAAAAACAAAAAGAAAAAGAAACGACAAAAGGTTTAGGAATGAACATTGTGTTCTACAGGGAAAAAAAGACTAATGAAATTGCGTATTCTAAATTTAGTGCTAAAGTGTGCTAAACGACTTTAGTTTTGTATACACGGATAAATATTCAAAATGAGAAAAAGGTATTAAATTTCATTGTTAAAATGGACAAAATTCTACGGATACAAAGAAGAGAGCACGTGTTCACAATATATATATGCATATGTACGCATATGTATATATACATTGCTACTTGTCTCTATAATGTTTTATTAGATCTTCATTGCTTGAAGTAACTCAATTACATAGTGACAGAGATGAATCACTTGTTAGGATTTTGTATCGTTTTGTATTATTACTTGTATGCTAAAAATATTCTCAAACTATTATTGTACAAGGAACTAAAAAATGATGTATCCTTCTGTGTGTATGTATGCGTGCGTGCGTGCGCGTGTCTTTGTTTTACAGAAGTGGCTTTCCTAGAATGTTGTTTTTGATGTGAGATAGATACGGGCGATCGATTGTCGTGAAAATTTGTTTGCAGCTACACATATAGAAACACATTTTAATGGATTTATTTTTGATAAACGGAATTAAGTAAACTATAAATTTTGAGATCGAAAGTGAATTCGATATTTTGAAGTATTTCATACTTTATTCGGAATTAATAATGTCTCATTTTTATATTCTGTCTTGCGACAATACCGTAGGATTACAATGTTTTTGGTTTGTCTTGTATTAAATTGCAATCTGAATATGTACAACCAATACAACATACAATGGCAGGTTGATGAATGTATGATGGAATGAGTCTAACGAGACATGGATATGGGAACAGAAACAGAACAAAAACAATGAGAGTGATAATACTAAATATTGATTGACGACATATGCTTTCGCCAGTATGGTATCAGATGTGAGTAAAAACGGCTCCCTAATCTGGCACAGAAGAAGGGTGTGCGTGTATTTGTATAGACGTGGAGAATTATGCTGAAAACATATGATCTGCGTCCTATACAAGCAAAAGTATGCGTGTGTTGTAATATCAGAATCCTGATTAAGCCATTCACACGAATAACTTTGGAAAGAAATCGACCAACAAAGCAAAATCAATTTCAGCGCGTAAAATATTTGCTCAAACGCAGTACGATTATCAATCTTTATATTACATTAGATTAAACAATTAGCAATTCAGGTAGAAAAGTTGTTTAAATTTTTATCGAAAGCATTTATTAACAAAAATTAAAAAAAAAATAGATTGTTATGTAAGGTACGAACGTGAGAAAAAGAAGTTGAAAGTTATTCGTGGGATGGGTTAAATTATTCTTTAGTATACGCAGACATAGCCACTCAAGAAGTTCAAGTCTATTTTTTGCTTTCTAATACGAAAAGAGTTTTTGCAAACGGTTTTTTTAGTTACTGTCTGTGAAAAATAAGAATCTTGATAGAGTGTAAAGTCAAGAGCAGAAGGAACGGTTTTTTAAATACGATAGTAATATACTTTCTAATAATGTAATGTATATCTAGCTACAACAGTGAAGAAAAAAAAAAGAATGTTAACACATAAGTACCTGGCACACTGGTCTATGCTCTCTCTTATCCAGCTCACTAGGAAGTTCATGCCTTAGAATGCGTGGTAAGGTGTGCTACATAGACAGGAAGGTTAATCAGAGAGTCAGGATACACACAAAAAAAATGCACTGGCTAGTTAAAGTGTATACAATACAAAGATACTGTAGTATTTACTAGTTTAAGAGAACTTCGTTTTTATTTATTTTGCTACAGATCTAACAACTCGTACCACCACTTTGTCGTATTATCTGAGTGTGAAGCAGCTTTTAAAGAGAAAGAAAACGTACTCAACTACTTCAGTCTGTTTGTGCTTCGAATGGAGAATGATTCCGACGTAACACGACGACGACAATGTATGATTAACGTTAATGAATAAAATGAAAGAACAGGTTTTCGTACTTTTAATAATGAGCAGTAGATGAAAAAGAAGTGATTTCAGCAAACGCTAGCCTCGTTATTTTCACCGCACTTTGTCAAAAGACTCCACTCTTTAACCTTCGTGTACTTGCATAATGTGTTATCATTATTGTTAACTTTTGTTGTCAATTCCGTAAGCAGAGTAACGCGTATGAAGACTGCTGGAACTGAGAATATTACCTGTTATTTGGATATACCTAAAAAAAAAAAGAATCTAAAGTTAAATTAGGCTCAAATCATACCGATTACTTATGCACGAGTATAAATATACTTGTGTAATTTATTAAATAATCTCTTTACGTCACTATTGTTCGGTACATTCTCTCTACATATCTAAATCTGAGCAGGCTTCAGAAACGGCAAAATGATTATGTCAATTAAAAATTCATTTAACCCTAGGACAGTCTAGATGTATTGTTGCAGTATCTTGCACAAAAAACGAAAATTATTGTTGACCGTATATTGTAATTTGTAAGATGCTCAGAATTATACAAACTTTTCAGTACATAAAACATGTATGTTGTATAAAATATTTTTAAAAAAATTTTATATACCTGCTGAAATTAAATGCAACTTTTATTCACTGTTTTATAATAAATATGTAAAACATTATTTATTGTTTTTTTTTTAATTCTATGAAGGTTACTGTCGACCTACTTTCTAGAATTCAGTATTGCTTGTGTGCGCAAATATGTCTTCTAAAATATTTCGATGTACCGAGCAATGTATTTGTGCTATTCGAATGGTGCATATATATTTGCTAAAATAATCAAACTTTGACATTTTTTATTCAGTTAAAAATAACAAAGCTTACGTAAATAAGCACTTTATTTCATTTTTTAACACATGTCATGGTTTATAGATATAAAATATTCATAACGGTTATTAACCAATTAATATTTACAAAATTAAAAATTCTATAGTTTGTTACATGATCTGTATAGGTTCGCCAACTGGGCCTTATAAATACGGATATATTTGATTTTCTAAAATAACAAACATAATCGTATGTCTTATAATTAGTTGTGACGTTCTCAATATTCTAGAAGAGTATCTTACAGTGCTACTTATATGATACTATTGCTTTCTATTTTATCTTTGTAGATTGAACGGTTGGAATTTGTTTAGTTTCTAGCTGGTCCTAGGGCTAAATCAAAATTAGTCAGAGAAGAGAAATAGAGTATGTAAATAATAAGTTAACGCTTCTTGTACTAACCATTTCTGATACAGAACATAGCGATGCATATTTTCACAAAATTAAATGAAAGTTTAATGTTTTGATGAAGCAACAACAGCACGTTGATCAATGTATATATATTAATGTGTACATATACAAAAATAATTTCGTGCTCATATTTTTGCAATAATTACTTATCACTTAGTAACTCGTTCTTTTCGCTTACAAGATGTTCCAGGATTATTTACGAAAATTGATGTTAACTGATAATTTTACTTCACATTTTCATAAAGAAGAAAATTTATTTCAATTTTCAACAAGAAACTATGATCTACATATATTATTCTGGAACAACCTGTATATTCTTATTCGTCACGATTTATTGGCTTAGTAGTCTTGCAAATAAATTTCAATATTACGACACTTTCATTCGATCTAATATATGATTAGTGCGATTACTTTATTAAATGTCTCTTTTCGCAGTATTTTAACAATATTTCAATATATTCTCGCACGCGCGATCAATTGTCACAAATATGTATTCAGGAATTGTATAAAAATATATAAAACAAAGTTAGTATTGAGAAAATATTAGATAAAATTTCGTGCTTTTTAATATCTATATTGAGTATTTTGACATGTTACACGATTAATTTGAACATAAAATTTGTCTAATTCTGTCACTCTTACTGGTTGTTTGAGAAAATAACATGGATGGTTTAATAACGATGCTTACGATGAATATGATTATTATAATACTGCGATTGTGATGTAATGTAATTTAAGCTCATGATATTTCGTTCGGCCATTGAGATAAACACATCGACTGTTGCATGATGGCTTCACAAAATGATATAAATTATTACTGATCTTTATTCGTCGATCATAGAAAAAAAAAAGAGAAACGTTAATAATAATAAGTATATTTGTAACTTGGAGCGTACCATGCCATTAAGGAAGAAAGAACTTCTCTCAATATGGAAAGGTGAGCACAGCCAAAGTGTTGCCTAGTACAAATATATTGTAAAAAAAATGAATTGTTGTTTAATAAATGAGCCGAAAGTGCTACTTGCGTTTTGCGCAGATTTATTTCGAGATACACTTATCAATATCCTTGATCTCATGAGTCCTCTTAATGTTATCTTACCTCTCCATAGTGAGAATATCTTATGTAAGTTATCAAAAAAATTCATGGTTTTTACATGCGCGATTAGTTGTACTCTGATTTACCGGCATAATATTATACGTACTTATTCCGATAACAATATGCACCTTTATTTTTGTCATAAAGGATAAATGGAAAAATGTACCTTTTTATATTACTATTAAGACGCCTTACGTAAATAAACTTTTTAGAAAACGAGATATCTTGTAATTTCATACGCATTACACTTTGTTATCGTAAGTAATAATTTATTTAATATGTTTCAATCATACGAATAAGTTCATATCATTTATTAGTTGTTTTCTCTTCAGTCTTATTAAAAAAAAAAGATTATGATATATATCTGAACAATATCATGTTTCATTCAGCCAACTGGTATACATTTGTATTTTTTAATCGTTTTTAAACTGTCATGTTCATCCAAATTTATATTTGAGCAAACATAATTTATATTTTATTACTATTATTATTTTACAGCATTTAACTATATTCAATTATATATTGGGTTTCATAGATCAATAACAAATACTACTAATATTGCGTTGGAGTTAATAAAAATAGTGTAATTTATTATTTTTAGACTTTTTTTTATAATTAAATCGATAGGATTTCAGACTGGGATAATAATTTCTTTTGGTAGTAAAACATTAAAAAATATAAATCTTACTTGCATAGAAAAGACCAGCTTTTAATCATTTTTGCTACATGTTAATCTTGTACACATGCTGGCATCATATATGTACCTATAGTCACATGTGCATAGATATATTCTTATTTACATAAGTACACGCAACAATGCTTATTTGCTTAATTATCAACAGTGTATATTGTATATAACAAGATACTAGTCTGACGCAATTAAATAAAAATTTCTTTTTCATTATGTACAAATTGTCTATAAAAATTGTCATGATTATAAACCCATATATTGAGGGGAGGAAGAAAAAGTATTTCTTGCAGAATTATTTTTCCTCGATTCCTCAGCGTTAGGACTATCACTGAAAATAAAAACTAATGATAATATTTTGGCAAAAGTGTAAAAATATATTGAAAAAAATTTTTATCTTTTGAAGATAAAATTTTAAGGTAATCCGAATCCGATGATCCGTCTTTGCACTACATGCTAAAAGTGACAAATTCTGATATATATCATTCTTCAAACAAATGCGAAAGTTATGTACTTAATTATATTTAGCGCTAAGTATAAATAGTTATATTTGGCGCTAGATTTGCGAGCGGATATATTTCTATAGTTATATAAATAAGAAATGTCTTAAATTTGTAGCAGTATTGTCTAATAGTTAAATTATTTGTACCACTACTGGACAGCGTCGATTTTGTCAAAAATGATTCTTATAAACTAAATGAGTTACCCAAAGAAAGGCATCAGAGACACGAGCGTCTGCCTGCTTGGCCTACACGCAAATACAGGTGAACACTGCGCTACGCGTCCGACAATTCGTCGTAACCATTGCTGCAGCTTTTGCCGTCGTTCTTCCACAAATTTTGCATCCTAAAAGTCATTAATAATCACTTGTTACGTCGAAGTACTTTTACGATTACACTACAAACTTACGCTTTAATATATTCATAGCTTACCTTATTTCCTATCGTTTTCTTCGGTGGAAATTCGAAAGTTGTAACAATAGTATCATGTTTCTTTAGCTCTCTATAAAGCGCGTAAAATTGAGCATATCGCCGGTAAATGTTCCACTCTATGTCCCTTATGCGTACATAAATCTATGTTTAACACAATGAATATGCACATTAAATGAGAATCATCTGGATAAAAAGATTTTAGTACGAACATGAAAGATGATCGTACTTGATAAACATGATGGATGTCAGATGATTGTCCCGTAAGAAACGCTGATGGAATCCATATGTGAATGAGACACGGTGGTTCCGCAGGTAAGTCGTCCTCATTCAACGGCCCTCGGAGACACTCCAATTCTGTTTGCAGCATCTTTACTAATCTATCCCTGTATAAAATTTGATATTTATAGAGAAATATTATCACGAGGTTACTCGCACTTTGCATTAATGCACACCTGTTTGTCAACTGCATTGTTAATCTGGCATTAAATTCCATTAATTCAGCATGCATATCTGCAACTTGTATTAACTTCTCTTCATATTGTCTCGCCTCATTGTGATAGTCTAACGATGGATCTTCTTCAGACACCGTCGTAGAATTGGAATCTCGTCTTAACATCTGAACAGCAGTGACATACTTACGCAATTGCTGTCGTAAGAGTTCATTCTCTCTGTGTAATTAGAAGCGAGTCAAACCAATGCCAATTATACTATTTGATGTATCTATAACTACTATTGATAATACAAATTATACTACTTGATGTATCGGTATCTATCAACAAATATATAGAATGAATCACATGGCTTAATTCTGGTTATATTTTTTCTTTTGTTTGATAATTCAATTTAAATAAATCTACAAATTATAATGTTTATATTGATCGCTCTCTCTTTCTCTATGTAAAAATAATATCATCTTTATATATGTATCTATATATCAGCAAAATAATTGTTTATACATTAATTAATAAATAGTCTTGATTACCTATTCAATGTTTGCAACTGTAATTCATGTTTTTCCAGATAATGTTGATGTTGCCTTTGGAAACGAGCTAATTGCAATCTGCTTGTTATAGCATCTTCCCTAGCTTGTTCCAGCACTTCCGTCATAGCTAAAAGCCTTACGCGTAATGTATCTACATCTAGATTCTCTGGATCTACATGGAAATCTAAACCAACTAATGGTTCGGTTGCCTCCAGTGCAGGTTCCGTTACTTCCGATGAATCCTAAATGGAAATAAAAAATAAAATAAAATAAAAAGATACACTTTGCATGTTTTGTTTTGACCATATTGTTCTTAATGTAAACTTTGATAAATATCATAAATATTTACAATATATTGACAAAATCTGTCTCAAACTTTCAAACGTTTATAATAATAAGAAAATATGTTAAATTTTTTGTTAAAATTAATTAGAATGTAAACTTACGTCTAAGTAATTTGGTAGAGTGACTAACATATCATCTAATGTTTGATCAAGTGATGAAATGGGTACAAGGCCGCCTAAATTTCCAGTATCCATTACAGGGGTTAATATTTTCTCTTCTTCTAAAGACTCACTGTAAAAAAGATTTTATGAAAAAATCGCCTTGTATCTATTATTATTGATTATCGGTTATTATAAAAGATATCTACCATTGTTCCCACTCCGGAAGTTTTGTATTGATCGCTGTGCTGTCATTGGAATCTACTTGAGGTTGACAATCTGATAAACAGGGGGAAGTAGAATCTTTAGTCGACGTTACTGTAGGAGAACTGGGGCATGTTGGTGGAGCGCTAATAGAAGTTGTAGTTTCCTTGCGTTCTTCTTCCTCATTGTCATCAAAAGAAATTATACGAGTTTGTACTTTCTTTTTCCGCTTTTCTTGTTCAGATGGAAGAGATTCTGTTTAATAACAATTAGCATAATTAATCATAAAAACTCAAGCGTAAAAGTATAAAAACTCAATACTAATAACTTTAATAACTTTAAAATTTTGTTCATTATGGTGTAAGAAACTAAGTTTTCCACCCAAGTTTTGTTTTAATTAAAAAATTACAAATTTAAGTTTCTTAAATAAAAATTTCGGGGTTGGGAAATTTCTTTCTAAACAAGGGAAGTAGTGAAGCGAGTAATGACTATTTTAATTAATAAATATTATTTTGAAACGTTGTATATAATTTAATTTTGTAACTTTTAGCAGATATGAAAAATATTTGCAATTTAGTACCTATATTTAATATAGTATAATATCTATATTTGGTATATTTGTATTTAGTATAGTACAGTAATACATACCTGGTATTACTGTAGAAATAATTGGCTCTGATTGTGCGTATCTATTTCTGTCTATTCCTTTTCCATTTAGGTCATCAAGTTCCTCATTGTCCGTTCTTATAGCAAATAAAATTGTACCAAGTCCTAATATGTATGATGCGTATAAGATTAATTGAATATTTTTTGATATAGGGATCCAATACAAAGCAATAATTTAAAAATAAATACCTGCAGCTACATTAGGTAACACCGAACTTTTTTCCTGATCAAGTAAAAAGGCCCATTCTTCGTAAAAAGGAGACAGGGTGCTAGGATTTATGATAGCATGTAAATGCCGTTCGAGAGATCTTTCATTCAGGACAGCTCTCAGCCATGCTCTGCCTCGACCATAATCCGTATGAACTTTTTTCAATATACTAAAACGTTCCTGTTCATGCCAAGTGAGTTGATCCTTTATGCATGGCCAGAATGCTATATCGGCTGTATTGCCAGGTCTTGTATTGCCACCAGAAACCAAATCAGATACATGTCTACAAAACAAATATAAGCAAAAATCTTTAATGCAACATACTTTTATCGTAATTTAAAGTACGATCATTTACGCCTAAATCATTTATGCTGGAAATTTATCGGTAGAGAAATATCCATGTATTTATCGTCTTGTTGAGTCACATTGTAGATAGAGCATGTGCTCTGTTTTATGACCTTGTATGTTTATGCAGGAAATACAGACAGAAAGAAGATAAATACATATAAACCGCATTGCGATAACATAAACATTACCTGAATGCTGAGTTGATTTTTTCTATGTAATTTGTCTTTAATCCATGACTAAAAATCAATTCGAATATATGGCAGAGCTTAGCTACGCATGCTTCTGATTCTGTGGCTAATTCCGCACGCCCACCAAATCTGACATGGCATTCTTTTGCAGACACTAATAGATCCTCCAATAATTTCTCTTTTTCGGCTGCATGATCTACCACATTATGTGTATTCGGCACTATCGCTGACATAATACGCAAAGCCTAGGAAGGTATTAAATAACAGTTTAAGAAACACATAAAAATTAACGGGGATCTTAATATTTCTTATATTTTTTAAATTAATAATATAGATACTTGTATAATAATACAGAAGATTGTATCATTATTACAAGTTACAAAAGCTTTACATTAGAACTATTTTTTAATTGTTCAACTATTTAATTAACAATGTGTATAATTTCTATAAACATAGTTTTACATATATACATAATCGCACCCCGAGAAGAATACTGTCACAACTAAAAAATTCACACTTTTCAGGAGGAAAAATAAATTTAATTCAAATTATTTTAAATTGTAAGATAACTAATGCAATTACAATTGTGATATTTTGTTATAACGAAACTTATACTGTTTCTTGAAGAGTCTGCTGTGATTCACTTGTCAATTTGCTTAGTGACACTACAGCTGCATTCCGATATTCACTGTCAGTACTATAAAAATTTATATATTTTTCTATATTTTACATCACGTATATGTATGTTATAGATTTTCGGTATTGACAGTAAATACTGGAATGCAGCCTATTCATCCTGGAAACCACAACATAACTGGTGTAAAAGAATAAGGACACTTCTGTCTCCTGTAGCAGATTTCATATACAGAAATGTAAGCCTATTATAGCACATAGACAACAATTTAGACATATTTTTTATGGGCTTAACACAAAATCGAAATTTTTTTAGTTGTGACGGTATTCTTCTCGGGGTGAAATATGTATGTATTTCAGATATTGTAAAATATTCAGAGATTTATAAATATCAGAGATATTTATCAGAAAGCAACTTCAATTATTTAAATATTTTTAAATTCTATTAAAATTCTCCCTAAAATTTACTTAAAATTTGATCTATCATGACATTATCAATAACAGAAGTTATATTTTTTCAATATTACAGAGATAATATTTTAAAATTTACTGAATAAAAAAATGTATTTTTATTATATTTTACTCGTTAAAAAAATGTTTACGTTTACACATTCTACTTTTTTTTAAAGAAAAAAAATTATATTTCACAAATACACGAAGACCCAATTATGCAGATGAGAAAAAAAATACATAATTTAAAGAAATCAATTTATGAAAAACGAATCATAGTAATATCATTTACATAACGTTCGTTCGCATAACAGCAATTTGTAAATTGAAAAAAATCATGCAATCTCTCGACACAAAGAAATACGTCGTCGAAGCGTTATTGCACTTCTTGTAAGTCATTACGCCTTCAGAGAATCCATATAAATTCCTGACGATTTGACGATCCGGATTCGCATGCGACGTACCCACACAAAACAATCTGCCATTGAGAAATTTGTATAGCGTCGATAATAATTAATGAATCACCGCGGAGTATCGGGACCGAGATCGCGCGAATTTCTCCAGATTTCTCCCGGATACTCCGGATACTCCGTACGTCTTTCGATGCGTATCGCGATGCGTATCCGTATCATTTGCGATAATCGCGAGCCACGATTACGCACGGCCCATCGGCCGTGATCGCTCGATCGGCTCAATCGCTGCTGGTGTGTCCGATATCAATGACACTATGACACACGACGCGCGTGGAGGGAAACAAAGGGGGACTGGACTGTGGCGAGCTTACCATTTAAGCGACCCAGTGAGCGATCACCGTTCTCGATTTCCTTTCACGAGCGGGGATCGCCAGCGTTCATCGGCGATTCTCGCGACCCAGCGAGACGGTCGTTGTACGCGTAACGCGGGGGAAAACCCGCGGGCGGACAGGGACTAATCTGTCACTCTGAAGACACTGTGGAGACACGACGATATGTCGATGCGTCGTCGCCGTCGCGTCATGACATCTCACCACATCTCACGCGTAAATGTCCGCTCGCGGCTGCACTCCGCTGCACGGGAACGGGACGATCGCGAGAACTCGCGACGCCAGGGGCGGAACTGACCGGACTGAACCGCGTACCCAGTACCCATCGCCATCGCTCACATCGCTGCCAATTGTAGCAACATTCCGTCGCTGCTCTCGCCATCAGCGGGAGCATCGGAGCATAGACGCGTCAGCGCAGTTAGATGCGCCGCGTTGAAAAAAAGCGACGGTGGGTTGCACGCGCGACGGGCGACGGGCGACGGGCGACGGGCGACGGGCGACGCTGATTGGCCGAGCGGGCCGAGCTGCCGGGAAAGTATATCTCGATCACTCGATGTGGGAACGCGACATGTATTCGAAAGAAATCTGTTTGCGCTGCGATAATTGATAATTGTCGGTATATTGATAACACAGGCACACAAAAAAAAAAAGTGTCTTGGCCGAGACACTACACTAGTGTATTCCCATGTACTTTTTCCCGCTGAATCCGAATCCGAAGTCAGAATTGTCAGATTGGCTAAAATTTATGAGATAACCACAAAAAAATGCTCAAAAACACGAATTAAAGGCAAAAAAAAATTGTTTTATTGTGGTTATCTCATAAATTTTAGCCAATCTGACAATTCTGACTTCGGATTCGGATTCAGCGGGAAAAAGTACATGGGAATACACTAGTGTAGTGTCTCGGCCAAGACACTTTTTTTTTTGTGTGCCTGTGTAATTGACAAATCCGAGAACGGAATCTAGGGCCGGTATTCATAGGCCTAGTTTACACCGACCGTTTGATACGCGTACCAAGTACTGTATCCGTATCAAATTCGTATCAAATTTCGGTTTACACCGGGATAACCCGAGATTTGATACGGATTTGATACGGATATAGTACTTGGTACGCGTATCAAACGGTCGCGGTGTAGAGAGCCTCATTGTCGGATCTTATTTCAAGACCGTCTTAAGTAATTTAAGATGCTAATACGGCTCTGTGATTGGTTTATATAACATCTTAAGATTGTACTTAAGACGGTCTTAAATATAAGATCCGACTATGAATACCGACCTATATCTGCTTGTTTTACTCGCATTTCCTAATGTTTCGCGCTTCTGAATCGAAACTGAAGCGCGAAAAACCCGAGTGCAAAAGTGCAAGTAGAACGAACAACGAACACGGGATCTAT
This sequence comes from Temnothorax nylanderi, assembly GCF_030848795.1. Classification (NCBI taxonomy): domain Eukaryota; kingdom Metazoa; phylum Arthropoda; class Insecta; order Hymenoptera; family Formicidae; genus Temnothorax; species Temnothorax nylanderi. Next base: position 217,484 of record NW_027249103.1, on the reverse strand, counting down.
TGACTCCGCGCCACTCCGCACTCCGCGGACGTTGCGAGTTGCGACGCGTGCTGGTATAGTAAACGGAGTTGTCATTGATCCCGTATTTAACCGTATTTGATTATTTGACAGTCGCCTATAGCACCGATTCGGAGTACGTGTCGAAATTCGTATCGGTAACTCGTCTAAACGCCTATTTCGTGCAATTTATTCGATCGAAAATCGGTCGCGTGAAAAATCAGCGAAGGAGACAGTCACATTTTCCGACATTGCGTTCCGCGGACACCTGTCTCCACCCTTAATTCGTACATTTTATTCGCCTACGTTACGCAACACGAGAAATTTACCTAAAAAACGCGTGCATGTATTATTCATTATTTATTCCAAGTGCCGGAAAGCGCGGGCAAAAATGTGGTTAGGAGCAACAAGTGTAGCGTCGCGGCGGTAGTCGCCTAGCTGACGCGTGAAGTTGGCCGCGCAGTTTTCGAATTCCTTCCGCCTTCCGCCAACCGATATTCGTAATATTCGTTTATTCGCGTAATGTCGCGGGGTCGAGCGGGATTGCAGGTAACTTTTACGCGACGTCGTACATACTTTCCGCGCGTTATTCTTTCGATAGAAGCTAGAATATGCGATGGAGATGCTTGAGTCGGGAGTGCCGTGCAAAGTGCCGCGCGTTCGTAATCAACAATTCCCGCGAGTAAATTAGTAAATATCGTGTGAGTGCCACGAAGCAGCAGCAACGCAAGCGAGAGAGAGGAGGCGGAGGCCCGGGGGGCATCGGGCGACAGCGGAGCAACCACCAGGTGAGTAATTGCGATTTATTTATTGCGCTTATTGTTATTTAGCGGCAGTTAGCGCCACTTTAATATTTCTAAGCGTAACTTGATTCACTTCTGTAATTGAGACCAATATCTGAATATCTCTATGATATATGTCTATTCTATTCCGCTTGAAAAAGCCGCCATTGGGCATAGTATGTTACGTCGAACATGATATAATTTCATCAAGCAAATTCCGTGCAATCGTAGCGATAGTTATACCGTGTTGATAACGCGACAGCTCCGTCAAATGAACTCCGTGCGATCGTATGAAGTATGAATTTTACACAGGTCGAGTAACGAGTTTTATTGGACAAGTTAATAATAATTAGCAGCGATCGCGATTATTTTCCGCATCAACGTTTTTTAATCAACTGTCATAATCTAATTAATTAATTAAATTAACTTTTGTATATCTGTTTAAAAGACGATTGAAAAATTTAACGCGCGGGATAATTATTTTTTAAAATATTAATTCTATTGAACGCTACTTTAGTTTGAATATATTTATGTGTTCCAGAGAGGTCAACGTAGTTAGTGCTACTACAACTCCGCTGCTGCGTTGCACCGGTAAGAGATCTTTCAGCAAAATTCTCTGTCATTATAAATTATTACGCCATGGCATTCTGTGGTAAATCAAAGGTAAGATGAGAGTTGAGAGGAGGAAGTAGGAGAAATGATTCGCGACAAAGAGAAACATCGCACGATTTATAAAATCTCTTTGTTCTTTTTATTGATGTTTTGACAACGTGGGCTGAAACACGCACATTTACTCATAGTATAACTGTTTAAAAGACGATTAAAAAATTTAACGCGCGGGATAATAATTTTTTTAAATATTAATTCTATCGAGCGCTACTTTAATTTGAATATATTTATGTGTTCCAGAGAGATCAACGTAGTGCTACAACTCCGCTGCTGCGCTGCACACCGGTAAGAGATCTTTCTTCAGCATAATTCTCTTTCATTATATAAATTATTAACGCCATGGCATTCTGTGGCAAATCAAAGGTAAGGTGAGAGCGGAGAGGAGGAAGTAGGAGAAATGATTTGCGATAAAGAGAAACATCGCACGGTTTATAAAATCTCTTTGTTTTTTTTTATTGATGCTTTGACAACATGGGCTGAGACACACACATTTGCTCATAGTTCATATGAATTTTAACCACTGCGTGTTCAAACGTATACGTACACAATCCATTAAATAATCGTGCCGCGCCGACCGATGTGCGCCATCGTGTCAACTGAATTTCGGGCTTATGTAAATCACACACGTATAAAATGTTCGATGCGAATCGGTCGCTCGTAAACGGCACGCGCGGTCCGCAATTTTCCGTCGAATCGCAGAGAGCCGGGGGAGGAGAGGGGGTGGTATGCGCTAACCGAACACCCTCGAAATAAATCATACGGAGTCGTATCACGCCATATATGGGCCGTGTCGAGAAACGTCGACGTTCGCGCGCGATAACGCACTTCGGCACGCGCAGATTGATAAAGTATCGATACGGTCGGTGTAACCGTTACACTTTGATATATCGTACGAGCAATAACAATCGCGCGCTCCATAGAAAGATTGTTCTATTAATCCTGGACGCAGGTAAAGGTGAAACTCGCATAAATCTCACGACAAAGTTCACATGTGTGTACGTGTGATTATTATTAATCACTTATTTTGTGTTATTCTTAATACATAACAGAGTGATTGCAGAGCTAGTGCAGAAAAGTGATATAAAGGTATGAAAGCACTTGCAGTTATTTCTCAACAATTTTTACAGGGAATAAGGAGTAGTCATTTTAAAACGTCATGTATCCAACTTTTTGAAAGTCTAGAGCTTTCAGCTCTATATCACTATCGATTCAATATCAATTAACATTTCTGAAATTCCAACATAGTCATTCAATTATATCTTCGTTCTATTAGAAAAACGATTCTCCCATATTATTTACTTTATTGTTATTTAATCGTCTTTTCAGGAAATTTGCAACATATATTGTGATAAATTCTCTTACTACACTGAGCTTTTCCACATAACTAATTTGATCAAAAAGAATTTCAATATTATTGAAGATGCTGTTATTCTACTCTCGCGAATAATTAAGTGATTTAATCCTAATTTTAGTTACTCAGCGATTGTTTGCGTAAATAAAATAACAGCATTTTCCGTAAGTGATTTTTTTTTACGTTTATATATTATCTGTCCAAGATTAATCCACAATGTTTCCGCAATTCGTGTGCGAGCGTCGACGCGCCCACGACAATGCCGGAGAGGATTGAAGCGAGAAATCGCAAACGATCGCGAACGTAGCGTCCTTATCTTTATTGCCACGAGCGTCTCACGAACATTTAACGACGAAGATCTTACACATTGATCGTCTGAAACGAGGACGGGAGACTCGCGGGGACCGGCTTCCGGTCGCCCGGCGAATCTCGGTGCGTGCGTGTACCCGCGTATCGTTAAGCGCGCGCAAAATTTGCGCCGACGCGGATCTCCGTGGGCATGTGTTTTTGAAGGAGATCTCGCCTTCGTCTCGCGATAATTGCGCGCTCGCCGATACACGCGCACGCACACATGTATGTACATAGATATCCGAGGAGATCCACATGGGTCGTAAGAATAGGTCGACAGGATAGACTCTTCTAATAGACTTTGCAGACGGACATAATAGAAATAGTTAATATATATATAGCATCATATATTAATATAATATTCAGTAATAATATAATATCTATTATATATTAATATGTATTGATATTTTTTTTCCTTTTCAATATAGTGCTTCTTCCCGCTTTTTCTCTTTCTCTCTCTCTTTTTTGTCTTGAGGTGTGATATCCAGCGATTTGCTTTTAGGTTCAAGTGGATATGATGTAAAAAGTACATATACGCGTCAGCCTTATTACACGTGCTTAATCGTCGAATATCATTCCGAGCCGCTAAAAAATCTTTCTCCTAAACGTTTGTGATCGCGCCTCAACCCTTTCGCTAAATCTTAGCAAGTAAGCGATCAGTGTATGCGTGTCCGAATTTAGTAGATATCGGTATATAAAATGAAGATGTGGTGAGATTTAAGATTTGTTAATTAAAGTGCTGTGCTTTGCACAGTTATATAAACAACAGATAAAAATTGCATTGTTCATGGCTCATAGATAATTTGTGAAAATTCGCATTGATTTATCTTCATCTTTCTAAGAGATTTTAAAAATCGTCTTAAAATCGTTTCGTTTTAACCTCTCGTTTTATATTATAAATACAAGTAAATTGTGCAAACTGCGTAAATTTGCAGAGCATAACAATTTATTTGTCATTCATTCTTGAATGTCTTCGACAAATGAAACTGGCGAAAGGGTTGAAATTCGTAGAATTTCAGGTAAACTATTTTCGCGCAGGATTACATCGAGGGAGGCAGGACAAGTTATTTTTACGAGAACGTGGACAATCCTTATTTCTTTATCAATTAGAGCTTTGAATATATTCCTTTCCATGAATTTCAGAGTTTCTTAATTTTCTATTTTGTCCACAATATTTCTATTTGATCTCTATATTCTCGTTTAAACAGCTCATCCTGTATATATTCAAAATAATGAGAAACAACTTCGATGTATAAGTGCTTGTACGGTGCTCGAAATCAAAAGCGAACATCTGATTGCATTTATCTTTTCCTCTTATAATCGACATGAATAGTAACTTTTATCGGCTGTGACGTTCTAAAAGCGATTTCGAGACTGATATTTTTACGTGTCTGTCTCTTCTTTCTATAATAGGTACACCGACTCGAATTATATCTGAAAATTAAAAAAACGCGCATAGAAAAACGGAGTCTCTTATGTGCATTATAGGTACAATGTAAGTAATTTTTTTGTGCAAAAGACAGCTCGTTTAATTTAACGAGTCATCATATCCCAATGTTACTATTTATCTCAGATATTCTTTTTATCATGTAACTTATTTAATAAAAAAAAATCATAATTAGAAAATAAATAGAAAACTGTGTTTAAAATAAATTAATAAAATGCAATTTATTTTGCTTACTTTTGTTAGAAATTTTACTTGTTTTTTAAATAATTTTTTATTTTACTATCGTTGACATTACTTTATAATTATTACTTTTCCACATATCTTTTATGTAAAAAATCGTTAAAGAAATATTGATAAAATTTGGTTAAGAATATTATTAAATAATTTAAAAAATTTTAATAGAATTTATAGAAAGAATAGAAATTTAATGAAATAGTAACGATTTTCTCTTTAAAAAAATTTAATTCAGATGCATTTCAATTACATTCAATCAGATCAGATCAGATTATCAGATAGTCGAGCAAAAATTGCCATGCTTCATTATCGTCAGATAATCTTATCGATAAAAGCGACGCCGTTTTTCCAATCTAAGTTTTTCCAATCGACTTTGATTCAGTTCTTTCTATTCAAAAAACGCCATATTCTATTAGCGATTATTCACGGAATTTTTTAGAATGTTTTAAACTGATGCTGTCACGCGTTTTCAGTTGCTTCAACGCAACTGCACTATATTTTATTAAATAAAGAAATAATATATAATTTCTTAGGCAGCAGTAATCATAAGCTATTAGTTCATATTATCAAGAATAATATGTACTATTTGCTTATTATATTTAAATATAGACATTTGTTACGTCAAATATTCAACATATTGCTTCTGGGTATTTAAAATTATAAATATTTCTTAAAAGTGTCTTAAAAGATTTGGAGAATTCTTAATTTGCGTAGGTATTATAAATAAATCCGGATCAAGTTCTGCAGGAAGGAAACAATTAAAAGTATTTGATTTATCGATCGATTCCGTCTCTGTAGAAGTTGTTCCGATTCGCAAATGAAACTCTTGCAACTTATAAAGTGACAGTTTCTTGTTCTAATTCGATACAGCACATTTAATTAAACATTAAAACAAAATATTCTGATCACATTCATTTTCTTGTGTAAGGACTCTCATTCATGCTTTATCGGAGGGTCGCTCGTTCTTATATAATATATAATGGATATGAAACTTTTCTTTTTTTGATCTTCGAATGAAAAACGTACGATGGAAAGTTCGAAACGACAAGTGCGAAGGCAAGCGCTAATTAATTAAAGCTTCGGTCTACTATCGTACGTTGGTGTTAGAATCAGATTTACCATCGAATACTCGAATGCTCGAAAGGCAACCGCATAATTGTTATTCCATGCTTTATGTGATTGAGAATTCCAAATATTTACAGTTAAAATAATTGTCGAGTATTAAATTAACTGTCCTCTAGAACGCTTAATCTCAATCTGAGAAAACTAGGATATTTAATTACAAATTATAATTGCAATTTGATTTTTAATTGTAATTTGTCATAGCTATCAAAATTTATACACTAGTTAACTGATTGTTGTTATAAGAGTTTGCTGTTTGCTGGAATAATGGAATTATTATTGACCCGAATATTCGCAATTCAAGCATGCGAATACTCGAGAAATCCCATTTTGGAATAATTACCACAGCTGGAATATTATTATCGAATATTCAATTTATACGTTGCACACTTCGAGTAATTCCGACGGTACTGGGTGGAATGCGTCCAGGAACCATATTTCCGAGTTGAATGCGTTTGCAATTACAAAATCAGCAGAACATACTTGGACTTCCCGAGAAATTCTCGGCGTCCGTGGAATCCTGCGTGTTTATACTTGCTAGCTCGAAGAAACAGAGTACATGCTATACAAAACGATTTAACGTACAAACACAAAAGCCTCAAGTCACTCAATGCATACTTACGCGAAATATTGTACATTGAATTATGCTAGAAAAAGTGCCTTTAATCCTCCCACGCGTCATATATCTCATGCGTTATAAAATATATTTTAAATAAAGGCGTTGAACATATACTATATAATTATGTAATACAATTAGATCAATTTCTATAAAAAAACTGACACGTTAAATCTCTTACTTCAATTAGTGCATAATAATAGTAAATTACTAAAAAAGTTCGAATTATTTCATATCCGCGAAACGATAAATCTCCTTAATCCGGAAAATTCCTTCTTTTTAATTAAAAATGCTTTGATTTTTCTTCACGTCCAAACGTGAGAGGATTAATGAGAACGATAATTACTCTGCTAATTCTCGACGTACAATCAGTTAAATCGTATATTATTACATTTTCTACTACCGACTACCACCCATCTTTGATATATTATTATATTTAGTCCCGAAAATAACATCCGTACAAAATTGACTACAGCCGATTGCTTTTATGATGTGTGTGTTTGAGTAGGTCATTTTAAAATCATTTTCGTTCGATGACAAAGTGAAGTTCATCGATTACTCTATATGCCTTACGTTATTTCACCTCATTTCTTTTCGTTCATTTCTGTCTCACTTTTTTTTCTTTTTTCTCTCCTTGTCTCTTTCCTTAGGAGTGAGATAGGATGTGTATACGTATTGACCTGGGATTTTCCGACCGGTAGTGCTAAATTGTGTTCATAGGATTGAGTGAAACGCTCTATGAAGATAAAAAAATATGCGACGATCTGCATAATAAAGATATTATTTGTTCTTTTTTTTATACGTATATGTAAAAGTGTCATTGTTATCCTCTTGTTTCCTCGCTTTCCTTCGTTGAACAAAATATTGAATATCATTTAATTTTATATTAATTATCACTAAACAGAAAATTGACATTAGCTAAATCGCTGTGAATAATATTCCTGATATTTAAAATGATAATTTGTTACTTTTACACGCAAAATCATATGAAATACAAAATACTTCATATACATAGCATATGTTATAATATTAATTAAACATTATTTGTAGGGATTTTACACACTTTTGCCTTTTAAATAATTTTAAAAACTTGATTTAAATACGTAGTTCTTTCAATGTGCAAATATACCAACAATAATTTTAGTTATCTATTTAATGAAGATGAAAATTGTGTGCCTTATTACTAACATAATAACATAAAACGGCAAATTTTTCTTGCTTAAAAATATTGCTGTAAACATAGTCTTAAAATATCTTTAAGATATGGCATTTATACGGACGAAATGGTTAAAGATCCATATATTGCATAAATCATTTTTGCAAAGTTTACCCAACACCGGATGAGATCGTTCATGAAGGACGCGAGTCCCGCATTGTCATCAGGATATGCATTTTGCATTCTGAAGTTGCATTTTACGTATTTATATATTCTCGTTGAAATAGACGGTGATACAAGTGTTGGTGTTTGGTCCATGGCATAGCTCTCTCTCTTATTTTTATTAGTAGTTACTCGTATCAATCACAATATTAACTTCGATATCGTCGTGGAACTAAAACTCGTGCTCGTAGTTGCGCTTGTGACTTATTAGCTGCTAGAAAAAGATCGTGATAGTTCTTAAGATTATTAGAAAAGTTGCGTAACGCAATGATTCGTAGGAGCAACGAGCAGAGACACTGGACCGGTGCTAGATAGTTTTTCCTACGATAGTGATATTATATCGTTTTTAAGTAGCGGAATTTTGCTAGTGCATTTATCATGGAATTCTGCAACTAATCACATTTTCTTTTAAAAATAAATTTCACATATTTTTGGAGGATAAAAAAATGGATAAAATGTAATATTTTATACATATAACATTTTTCACAGAAAATGTGAATTACAATTATGGCGTTGTTAAAAATCAAAACAAATATTTAAAAGAGAAATGTAAAAGCAAAAACCACTTACAATAGAGAAAGAATTAAAATAGCATGTAACAGTGACAATAAAAATAACAAATGTAGAACATTACGTAATTATTAATGTAATTAATTCTGCGAGAAAAAAATTTTCATTTTTCAAGAAAGGTTCATTTCTCTCCCGTGCTTTTCTTCCTCCCTGAATTCTCCATTCAAATTCTTCTTCAATTCAAAAGGTTTTATCAAGCGCCGATCCAGACGCGCTCCGATTTTCTCGATAATGTTGAATGCTTTGAACTGCTTTGAACTCGTAAAGATCGAAGGTAACGATACTTCGTGTCAAAGATAACATCCGGTCGGAGGGAATAATCAAAATTGACGCGGAGGGGTTGCTTTTTCTACATACTTTTATCTTATTAGGCCGAAAGCCGTCTTTGAGACGCGCTCCGTCAAATTTTATATTCGGCCGGGCATTATCCTGGTGCAACGACTTCCATTTCCTTTTCGGATGCTACGCATATTCTCGCACGAATCTCAATTCTCTCAATCCTCTCGTCACGCTTACGTAACTTAAGCGTTATTATATAGGACTCATTCTTGATAAAATTCTATTTTACAGAGTGCTAAACTGTAATGCACCCTCGTCGCTTCATTGACTCCACTCTCGTCGTGATAGACATTGTTATTACTATACATTTTATTGCAAGCAGTAATCTAATTCGCGCGAATTTAATTACGAAACAATTTTCGAGAGAGGCGACTATTAATACGCAGATATAGGCAAAGTTGAAATTATTAATAATACGGTGGTTTAATCATGAGCATCAGATAAGAAAGTTTTAGTTTGATTTGCATTACACTTTTCCTAATCGGAGCTAAAATGAAACATAATTGCTGCCAATTTTAATTTAATTCATCCCGTTTTAAATTGCCCTTGACTCGATTTAAGAACAGATATAAAATGAGTGAAAGGCTATAATTTACTATGCGGCACGAACGTTGATTTTTCAGAAACCGATTGCAAAAATTGCAACGAATTTTTATTTAATTTGAATAATCTTCGCCTAACTTGCTTCAAAGATAGTGCAATTATCATCAATTTTACTGTAATTCTGTAAAAATGGGAAATACTGTGAATTTAACGATAAGAAGTTTCTTTCGCGTAAAATAGCACAGACATCGCACAACAATAATTGATTAATTTCACTTAATTAATAAATTATATTAAAAATCGTATATAACGGACGAGTTTCTCTATTTTTTTTGTACAATTTATGTTTGCTTGGTACTCTTCCGTTTAAATTTTATTAACATCTTCAGTATTTAAATCTTAATTAGACAAAGAAACAAGTTAAAAAGTACCGGCGACCGTGGAGCGAGAGAAAATTTTATCTTTTTAACTCAATGAAGAATTACTTACAAGTGATAATTACTTACGAAGAATGGAAGTAGAAAAGCTGTCTTACTTGTTTAGTTTAATTGTACATCAAAGTATTATTTTGCCGTGCACGATTGCATTAACTTTTTCTCAGCCCTTATTAATAGCGACATTTTTGTGAAAAATGGATATGTTACTTCGATATTTCTATTGTATATTTAATATTTCCCAGTTATATATTTAATTAGCTATTATTTCTTAATTATCATTTCTTTTGTAGCGAAAAGAATCTTACAAATCATACAAACGGTTGTATTTAAAGCCAATTTCTTTCTTAATGATCTCAATTCTCGAGAAGCACGATCAAGTGGAGTAATTGTAATAACTTTTTCGGGTAAATAAGACAATGCAATGAGTTTCGATGAACGGTCGAGGAAACGAACATCATTTTTTTCGTGATTTTTCGCAATACCTCATAACTTTGCCGTCGGAAAAATCATTATCGTTGTCTCGTTTACACGACACTCTTTTGATCGAACCTTATTCTAAGACCGGCCGAGCATAAGGCTCGACAGGAAGTCGCAGCGCCAAGGATCAATGCCGCGAGGCAAGTGATAGATATCTCCGCGGTATCTCGGATCGCCCTAATATTTACAGTAAAGCCGCCTACCAGTCGATGGCCGCGCACGACGACAGTCGGTTTGCCGACCCACTCGATCTCCATCTTCTCGAGAGTTCCACCTGTGGAAGGATGAGTCTGTACAAAAATGATGAGCCGCGCGTAGGATATTTACACGCGGTTGCACGTGGATGCACGAGAGACACAGATGCACTTTCGCGGAGCACTATCTGCCGCGGCTAATTCACCGCGGTGTGATACGTTATCCTTTAAATTTTCATATCCTAGCTTCGGGATGGACCCGACAACACCACCTGACGTCGGACGGCACGGATATCTCTCTTTCAGGGGATGCATGTGTGTGTGTTGGTTGCCTGTGCGGGCGAGGACAAGGCGACAGAGAAGTCCGAGTCCAGCACGAGGTCGCTGATGCAACCCACAATGCCCTTTGTGTACCTGCCCCCCGTTGTCCTCACGATATCCGGTGCACCGCCTTTAAAACAAATTGAATCTCCATTAAAAGATTTGTTTTCTCATACGAAGGTGTATTTAATCCGGAAAAAAACTTAAAAAACGCAAGTGTAACTTTTTGTTTCGTTTTTCGTTCGTAAAAATACAATTATTAAAGCATAATTTTATTCAGGATTTTTAAAACAATTAGGCACATCAATTAACTTCATCTTCAATCAACATCTTCTTCCCTCCTCCTCGTAGAAAATATTCTACGAGGGTGCAAAATAAATTTGGAAAGTCTTTTAGAAATATTGTCAACGGCAGTTCGTGTTTCAAGATTACGAGTAAAATTAGATCTATGTGATAAGGTAGTAACGATATAAAATTTGATTATTTACCAACGTAAAGACCGGTATCGGTGTTCAGTTGTCTTAGTTGCCCCGGAGAAGATGCCGAGACACCAGTACCACTATCTACTACGAGAGATGCCCATTGCTCGTTTCTAGAAAAAGTCAATGTTATTCATTGGCTCTATGACCCATTTCGAACATAAACATTTTTTTTTCTCCGGTTTTAATAAAAAGTAATTTGCTTTGGAAAGAGGTAGACATCACAAGTATTTTTTATTCGCTTTTGGCAAAATATACGACAGTGCAGATTAATACATGAATGCGCGTTTATAAAAATATTCTTTCTTCATGAAATTTCATGGAAATAGTACCATTTTAAATGGTAGCCTCAAGCCACGCGGCTATATGAAAAATGGGAAATAGAACAACATTTGCATGCAATATTCTACTCGCATATATAGAAACTACGAGTTTCCCGACTAACAATTTTTTTAACGAATTTATTTCCATTTTTATTTAATTAAAATTGAATGATTCTAGAATAACATAGGTTTTTCATTTTTAATATTAATTATTTTTTAAGAAATAAATTTCTAATGAAATCTATAGTCCATCTAAATATGCGTGTATTTTATTTCGTCTTTTGTTAACGAAACACGTCAAGTGATCGTAAAAATAATAATTATTTTCTCTATATTTATAAAGACATTGTAATGTGTCTCTTAATGTCTCCTTCTTTACATATTGATCAATATATAAAGGGATATTAAATAAATAAATATGAAAATAGGCGCGCAAGCGGAAGGAAGGGTTGGGTAACGAAGCGCATAAAGCGTTTATTCTCACCTAACGGCCCTGATACGATGCCATAGATCGTCATCCAGTCGCGTGAGATTATACCGCAGCACGGCTTCCCCGGAACCCAAATTATACGCGAGAGTGAGATAACCGTGATCCAAGCCGAGGGCGAGGAAGTCGTCGTTCTCGTCCCTTTGTTCTTGAGGATCCGACTGGCGGCCGCTCCACAGCAGCAGGCCGCTGCTGCTGCTTGCGCGGAATCTCATATTGATGTCTACCCTATAGCTGATTATCCTGCAAACATCGACAAGAGCGTGTTAACAGTAAATCAAAAAAGGAATCGTGACGAGCACGACCACGCGCGCATATATGAGAAAAGATCAATCAAGAAAAGAAATAATTCAACTTATATCAATATCTATTTTAATTATTTATCCTCAGATCGTTCACTTGTCACTTGTGCGTGGCGCGAACGCTCGATAAACTAACACAGCGTTATTAAATCAGGTCAAGGAGCGATTGTGTAGTGCAACGTGTAACGCTGTTTACCGCCCCACTCGCCTTTCAAACGCTGACGACATGTCGCTTTGACATTTACCGAACTTTTGCGTGCTGCTGATTATTTCACGCTTGCATAAATAAAGTGCTAATAGACGAATCAACTGGATTTTTAAATTACAAAAATGTGTCGCCAACACATCACTGAAATCATGAGGGTAGAAAATGTGTCAGTTCATGAATACGCTCGTGCAGAGAGTCATGTATCATGAATAATTTTGAACATAATGACAAATATTGCAAAAATAGGAAGTGACTTTTCTGCTATCCGAAAAAAAAGATCTAAGGTAAACTCTGGTAAGATGGCCATACAGGAATCTTGGCCAACTCATGTTCATTCGATATTTCATGGCGAACTAGATTGAAAGAACATAGGTTGGCCATCTTTCCTCTATGGCCATCTTACCCGAGTTTATCCTATTCATTTCGGTGTTTATTCGAAATTCCCGGAAAATAGATAATGATTGTAATATAATTCTAAAAGTTTTGATTTTATAATTAAATTCAATCGGTTAACGTTTCCAAAGTGCAGGGTTATCAGAACTACTTGTTATTGATGTTTGCATCTCATTATTTTTGTATAGAGCACCTTTTCATCGTGTCGGCGTCATTATAATGTAAGTAGCTCTCGCTGCCGGTGAAGCTGGGTACAGCCCTCTCGTATCTCACGGACGGAATGGCATTGCTGCTAATTCTCGCCGGTGGCGGGACCAACGGCGTATAATCATCCGGTGCGGGACAAGGGTGCGGTACCCCTGGACGGCACCGGCAGGTAAATCGTTCGCGAAGAGGCCGGCATTCCGCATCGCCGCATGGCCTGGCCTCGCACGCGTGCCCACAATTTCCTACGTTCACCCCGCCTAACGCCTCGGCTAGAATACCCACCTACGACAAGAATTATAGTAGTTATAATGTTATAAACAATAATAATAATAATATAAACGGCACTAATAATATTTGGTCAAAATAATACGAGAAAGAAACCGAATTTATTTTTATATTAATTTTTTTTATATTAGAGAATTTTATATTAGAGAGCCAATTTTCTTTATAGAGATATTGTAATCTCAATATTTCTTGTAGAAAATGAAATTAGATGGTTCTTTTAACTTCGGAGAACTTAATTTAATTTCTAGACTTTATTTTATTTATTATTTATTTCAATTTGAATCTTTTATTAAATTGTTATACTATTATTTTTATTTGCTTTCTGTTACTAGTAATTCCCTAAACTTATAATTATACGTTAGGTTTACTTCACGTCTATTTTATCTCGATCTACTTTTATAAAATGCCAGAAACGACGATAAAGATCTAAATCCAAGTGATTGAAGTAGGACTTTCAATATCTTATCTACCAGACCAGCGAGGCTCAAACTCCGAGGTATTCCGACGGTAGCATTATCTACCGCGCAACTTCGGAGCAGCCTGTATAATCCCGGTGTTCTTACCTCGCGATTATTCAGCACGATCGTCTGAATGCAACCGACGAAGCTGGCCGTAGTTTTCATCTTCGGCGAGTACATGTCGGAGGACGGCGCGCCGCCCAAATAGAGGTTCAGCGGCAAGGATAATTGCGTGAACGCTCCGGGCGCCAGGATTTCCTGGGCCGGGTCGTCCTCAACTTCTAGGGATGCCAAACGACCTGTCCTGGAGACCCGAACTTCGACCCATTCGCCAAGACGAACCGGATTTTCGCTTCTGAAACGATAATGCAGATAATGCAACGTCATTAACTTTTGAAGGGCCGCGGCCGGGTGATATTTTGACATAGAAATCTGAAAATTTTATTACATAAAGAAAAGAACGTTTCCTAATTAGTGGATACGAATCTATACATGTGAGTTATACATTATGTTTCATGAGTAAAGTGCAATCTCCTATTCTGGTGATTTGTTTTTTTAGGTCATTTTGAATCTAGAAGTGAATTGAGGTAACCAAATAATCACAATAAAGTGGCATTTAAAAAAAGCATAAAAATATTACTTTTTTACTGTAATTGAAAAAAAAAACATATATATATATATAACTTTTAAAAATATTAATAAAAATATTTTTTATTAAAAATTTTTTTCTAGTGTTTTCTATAGAAAGCTTTGCATTTAATGGGCTTTTAATACTCTTCTGATAGAAGACTGCGTTTCAAATAAAAAGAAATAATTTAGTTATTTTTTCAGAATTTAAATCATAAATATATCTTTATTTATGTAGAATAACGAATTTAGTATTTAAAAGAATCTCGTCTCTTTTCTTTTGCAATGTTAACTTTAATGTATATTAAAGAATACAGCACGCGAAAAATCTCTGCGAAAACAGATAATATTTTCGAAAGCTAACGCGGTTGATCTCTTTCTTTTGCTGTTCTACGAACTCTATCTGCTATCGGACCTTCGAGAGCCGATCTTTCTCCTTGTTCGATTCTTCTCCGAATATTACGTGGCCCAATCACACATCAACACGCCTAGGAGTTTTAGGAGACGCGCGATTAGTAGTCGCGTGAAAACAATATCAAGTCCTTTTGTGATAATCACAAGTCACGGCCGAAAGTAAAATATAAACATGACTAGACACATTATGACAAAGCACATTAAACGCGAGATCAACATGATACATTAAACAAAGAAGATTATTTCTACATTTATTTATGTATATTTCTCGTAAATTAATTTCTTTGTTACTATTTCTAGTAAGCGTATTTTATTCTAATCTTCTTCGTTGTAAGAGTTCTGAACAGGAAAATGAAGTAGGTATAGCATGAAAGACGATATGATCCTTCTAACTTGGCAAAGTATGACATAAAGTTCTTGAAGAATATCCGAAGTTGGAAAAGAGAGACGATATTATTTTTTTACGGATTTTTCGAACAATTTAATTTTTTTTTTTTAATAAAGCTTCGTATGAGAACAAATTTATATTTCTTATATCTTCTGTTTATGCTTTTACAAAAAAAAATCAATCTCCCTGTGATTTTACGTACACTTTACGAGATATGTCTATTGTATTTTTACATTGCGCCTCTTCCACTGAAAACCTAACGCTGGAAAACATTCCGCCCGGAGCAACAGTTGTACTTTCCATGAAATAAAGCTCTCGCAAAAACACGTTATAGCGGGAAAAAAGTAGAACGGGACTTCCGCATTGAAAAATTGAAACGGCACCTTTTGTCGCGGTGTCCGTGCGAAGCAATTAACACGGTCCGCTCTCCTCCGCCACGTCTACAATTATAATCGACGTTAACTCGATATTGACGGACGCTCCATCGATTTGATTTCGCAACGACGCCCGGGAGGCCGCGCCAGCTAGTCAGCCAGGCGGCCTGGAGTTTTCCTCCAAGCGGACACAGAAACGAAAATTCGCGCACGTACCGCGGAAACTTTACGCGCACGGCCACAAAGTCGGATCATTTAATTTGAATTTTGCGAGGAAAGTCGGCGCGTGTTCCGTAGACAATGGATTCTCAGGATTCTCTCTTGTAGGCGGGGAACCGGCACTCCTTTCCCGAGGGGATTCGACAGAAGAAATTCTTGCATAATTAATGTCGAATCAGGAGAAAAGGACAGGGGCGGGTAAAGAAGGGAGAGAGGGAGGAAGTTCATGGGATCGGGAAGTAAATTGCTAATTAATAAAGGAACGAGATGGAGTCGGAAATTTTCATATTGGACTTTTCGTCCGGCGCTATTATGATAAAAGATACGGCGCGCTTGGAACTTCGAGTTACCTCGCTTGTTAACTGCTTCTTTTTTTTTCCAGACACGGACGGGTTTAAATATCTTTGTTTAATGGCGCACGTAATAATGCACGTTTTTTTACGTCGGAGTTTTTTTTGTAGCGGTCGCTTTTTATTTAGCGGAAAGGAGATGTTTTTTCGCGTAAGATTTATATATTATCTAGCAGACTGAATTATAAATACCATATAAATGTTTCTGCACGGCTAAGAAATTGTTATTTGAATATTTGATATTACAAATAAAACAACCAACACCCAAATATACATGCTTGTCCTTAGCTTTTGATTCTGATTAAGTTTTGATATTACATTACATGTCATGAATTTATTCATAACACGGCAAAAATATAATGAATTATATTACGTTAATATAATTATATTACGTACAAAGAATATTTCGATATTGTCACACTAATATTTAACAAAATATTCTTTAACTCAAAATCAATATTTTTTTTATCAAGACATTAATAATAATTTTTATTTTATTATCTTTCAAGTGATCTTTTTTTATAATTTAAATCTTCTTATTTAATTTTGAGAAAATTCTATTTTTTTTGTAGACTTGCAATTTGAAACTGGAAGTTAACATGTTGTTAAGATTTAATAAGACATATGTTGTTGAGTTACTCAAATTTAATCTTGAAAATTGTAAACTTGCGACATAATCTCTCCTGATATTTTCACAAAAAAATCGATTAGAAGTTAGATGACAGAATAAATTATGTAAAAATATGTACCCAATAAATATATACATGTATATATGATATATTACAAAATTTGTTTAATAGCATAAACAAATTAATAAACAGCTATAGGAGTCAGGCGCGGTACGTGGTGCCCAAGTAAAGAAATTAATAGTTACAGAAGTAACGAATTACAATGTATGTAATATACATATACATATATTCCAACTTAATAAACTGCGCGCCGATTATTTGTCGGACTTGCATAATAGCATAAATACATATAACAACAAATTTAACGCAATATTTGTATCTTTTTTGGATTATCGATTTATTTAAAATTTTATTCGATTGTGAAGCCTAGATGGATATTCCAATATTCAGATTTTATTCAATGGAATTAAAAGTAGTTTACTAGTTGAGCTATCAAAATGCGAATGCGAAGTATTTCGCAAATTTGTTTTCAGGAGTATATTCTTGAATAATTTTATATTAATAATGCAAACAATCATGTGTTATGTTCGTTTAACTAATTGCATTTCTCATTTCAAATTTAAAATTTGATAGAAAAGAATCTTAAGTAATGAAAACTGAAATTTTATAAAATACTAGTTTTCTAAATATTCCTTTATATTTAGTTTTTGTTTGAAGTTGACTCCCATGAATACAATATTCAAATGAAGAAATCAATATAGTCATAATCATTCCAATTATTTGTGGCGATCATGATGCAGAGAGATGTACGCTATTCTAATGAGCCGAAGATCCGGGTTCATCCGACTAAAAATCGTCGATTTTTATTCGATCGCCACCTCTCGAAAGGCAATGGTGTGCAAATCGCCGAGAGTATCTTGCCCAGAAAGGGATGACGCCGTGGTTCTTTGTGAGCGCGGATGATTAGTAACTGAAGGATCTCCTCGATTGGATTCCGGCTGATTCCGGCTTTCATCCCACATATGTGTTACTGCACTATTATCACTGTCATTGCATTGCTCTTCAAAGAAGCTTGAAGCAATCTTGTTAATTTTCTATCTCGGAAACAGGTGTTACAGGAGGACGTTTAAAAAAAGGCCACAATAATTTGTCATTATAGAATAAACTCGGGTAAGATGACCATATAGAGGAAAAATGGCCAACCTATATGTTCTTTCAATCTAGCTCGCCATGAAACATCGAATGAACATGGGTTAGCCATCCTTCCTCTATGGCCTGGACATTGATAAGATACCCGAGTCTACTCTACACTTTACATTTAATACTTGAGTACGTAACATATTATAATTAAATATATATTTCCGTGACTTAAATGTGACTCACTCAATTATTACTAAACATAAAGTGTATAATGAAAAGTTATTGTCGCCTTTTTTCAAACGTTCTCCTATAGCTCCTGTCTGTTGTGCTCTTTTCCAACCACCAAGATCCATTATATTTAGGTAATCCATTATATTTAATTGCGAAATTTGTATTGTACCATCCAAGTCAGCGCTAGAGTCTCGACTTTCAATCGTCTGCAATGTACTACTTTTGTTGTGACTTTCAAGTTTGCGGTACACGTAGGTTATTTTATGTAATAATCCTCTTGACAAACATTCTCTTGGCAATTTGTAATCTTTTCTGGATAATTTACAAATACCTGACCATTCATGTATGGGGTCTACTTGAAAAAAATATTTACGAGATATTTACATTTGATTTAGATACATTCTCATAAATGATACTTATAATACTATACCTATCAGCCTTAAAGAAAAGAATCCTTCTCAACGAGAAATCTTTTTAATTTTAAAAGTATGACAAGTCTTTTTCATCTTTAATTTTGACCAATACTAAAAAATATAATAACTCGATTTAAATTATTAGAAACACTTGTTTGCAGTAATTACCCACGGGAATATATGTAACTGTCGGCTTTGACCGATTTTACTTAATCATTTTATTTGTTGTTCGTTATTACGACGAATTAAATCAAACAATCCGATTAGCATTAGCGCTTATTATTGTGTGTTTATCGCAAAATATTATCTCAAAAAATGATAATCAATATTAAAAAATGTAATAGCCCGAATGCAACCGTTTGTTAAATATTCCTGACGTTTATCCAAGAGAACAGTCACAGCCATGGAACAATTTTACTTAACAATAATCTCATTTGTCGTTAATTAATGCAACGAATTAAATCAACTTGAATAATCAGCATTAAGGTACATTAAAAATTCCCTCTTCGCAAAACAGTAGCGGAAAAAAAGCCCGAGTGTTTTGCGTATACGATATCGATCGCGTATCGGTTTAATTATCTTGATGATGCATATGCAAACGGTGCAATTAGCGCCCCGTTGCCGAGGGACGCTGCGCTGCGCGGTATGAGTAACAATGTCTATCGCGAAACGAACAGCTCCGAGGGTGGATTGTCACTTCGAGCTATAACTGTTCGTTGCGCGCTCGGCGCTGCTCGGCGCGGAACCGTTCGCAGAAACTTCGTCGAGGGCCATCGGCTTACCTCAAAGTGGCAGGTCCTGTTCCGAGGTCGAAGGTGAACTGCACGTGGCCCGAGGAGAGATAGAGAGCAATAAAGTCACCGGTCGCGTCGCTGTGATGGCCGTTGTAGAGTATCACGCCGTCCGGCGCGGTCGGTTTTAACGTGACGGACAATTCCAGCCACGACAGCGACGTGTCCGCCAATCCCGGATAACGTAGGTAAGAGGATCCGTTGAAGGATGGAACCTGCGGGAATAAAACACCGTTGCGGTCTGAGATTGCATGGAAATGTCGTTACCGGGCAAATGCATTCCCGTTTTTGCCTCCCACCCTTAATCGCCTGCCATTGGTGGGAGACTGGCGAACGTGTCGCATATGTTACGTTTCGTGCCTTTTATAAGCGGTAGTGGACTGGCATAAAAAAAAATATAAAATGTCCTCTATGTTTGGCAAACTATTTATCTTCGATCAATCTGCGCTTGATTTTTTTTGTCACTGATAAATCGAGAGAGATCAAATGTTGCAAGTTTTCAGCATTTAACATGAAATATCTGCGTTTTACTCTCATAAAAATTAATAAATCTAAACTAAAGTCCCTCTAGAATTAAATTAAGTTTATACCTTTGAAGCATACGATTTAAGAAAAACTCTTTGTATGATTTACAATTGAAGAACAATTTGTTGCAATCGACGCTTTTGTAAAAAAAATTAATCAAATTAATCAAGGATTTAAAAAATGGCTCAGTATGTCTGGAAATACCTTATATATCAACGTGGAATTCGTGGTATTACACACACACACACACACACACACACACACAGACTGAAGAATTTCATTTCTCACATATGGAAGTGTGAGCGATTTTTTTTAGAAAATTAAATTTTAAATTAAATTTAATTTAAAAGACAGCGGAAGAAAGAATATAAAATATAAAGAACATATTATAGGAAGTTAAAGGATAAGCATGTATAATATCTTCCTATTTTCTTAATTAAATTTGGAGATATGATGTTAATAGAGATTTCTTGTGATAATGTTTTAGAAAGGAAATGCTAATATCATACGAACTCGCGTGTACTTACTGTAAATGATAATGTAAGTTTAAGGAGGAAATTGCCGTGATAATTCATAACTGAGAACGTCTTCCCTGGGAACGTGAGACCTTAACGTTTATCGTATTCTTAAGCGTTATATTCCAAAAGGAACTATTATATTATAATAGCAAAACTCTATCCATAAATTAAATATGTATTATAAAAGAAAAGAAGAAACATTTTAGAAACTAATATAGAAAGAACATTTTAATTAATTCAAAATAATTTTATTTTAACTTATTATGAATATATATTATATTTTATTTGGAAGAAATGGAAGAAAGATGAGCGAATTAATAAGCATTTCTTCAAACAATATTCAAACAAATATCAACAGTATGAATAAATATCATATTATAGACATAGATTAATTATTGTCGTATTAATAATTAATTAATTAATTTTCTGCTGTGTTAATATATTATTTGTTCAATTAATTTGATATACGTCTTCTAGAAATTAAATTATTCTTCTTATTCTATATTTTATATTATATTTATTAAAGATATACTTATTACATAAGAAAGAACAGTTCTTGTATTATCTCGAAAGTGCTTCTTTTCTTTCGTTGCTGTGTTTAAAATCATTTTTCCTGCAGTTTATTGCAGATACTTGTCCCTTTATTCGTAACAATTTTAAAATTGTGACAGATTTAAGCAATATATTTCTTGTTATTACAAACGCACATGTTCGCTCTCTCACATACGCGTACACACACACACATATGTTTCTCTTGCGGCAACTGTAATAACTCTTCTCGTCGTCAAGCATAAAGTAGAGAAACTCCCGGAACAGCTGCTGTTATTTAATTTACGGTCGGCGCGGGATTTTGTGCTTTTCGTAAATCGGAATGCAAATATGTTGTATGTCACTGTCTCGGATAATCCTTAATATAGCTACATTCACCAAGTGCCTTAAGAGCAGGAAGAGGTCGAAGCGGGTTGTTTCCGTCTTAATGAGTCTGGCTGATAATTGTTTGTACGTCAGTTACCTCTCAAGATAAAATGCAAAACGTAAACGCGCAGGATCCTTCGAATTATAATACCTTGACGTTTAGCGAAACTCAGATGGAAAACAATGTATACGCCATGAATTTTGTGCTAGAATTTATCTTAAAATTTTTTTATCTTATCTTATTTTATCTTTTTTACCTTTAGATACATCATTAAACGTGAGACCGAGTGATATAATTTCCTCGTATGGACGTGAACTGTTATTCTAATTTGATTTTTATACCCTTCATATCTTTTATCTGATCGAAATGAACATATAAAAGTGTGCTAAGCTAAGTTTAAAGAAGAAAGAAAGCTGGAACGTGGATTATTCTTTTCCGTGATCTTAAATATTGAGCCGGAATGATAAATTTCTCAATGGCATATTGAACAAGTAGAAAAGTTTAACACGTCTCTTTCTTCAAGTTATTTAATTATAAATATGTTCGTAAGTATACGATTCGTGCGAGAGAGACTCAGGTATAAATAGGTATCTCAAAGATTATCTTGTAGAAATATATATATATATTTGTTTATTCTCAAAATAAGAATTTTATTTGATTTTTGAAAGAAAGGATCTAAAATATTGAGCTGGAACGATAAGTTCTCAATGAAATATTGAACTAGAAGAACAAAAGCGGAAAAGCTCGACATGTCTTCTTCTTGATAGTTATTTAATTATAAATATGTTCGTAAGTATATGATTCGTGCAAGAGACCCTGATATAAATATCTCAAGAATTGTCTTGTAAAATAAATAAGCGTTTATATTATATTTATTCATTCTCAAAATGAGAATTTTATTTGATTTTTGAAAGAAAAAAATATAGTATTCTTTTAAAATATAGTTTACTTTAAATTAGTTATGAAATAAAGTTTTATATCATTGTTTCGCTCTCAAAAATTCACCTTCTCTTATTTAATTGAAAACTATTTACTTCTCTGTATTTATATCAAGGAAACATCATAGCTATATGAACAAATTATTTATTATACATTATAAATTACATTACGAATATCATTTTCTGTCTGTCTTTTCATTTTGCTTGGCACTTATTCAATTTCTTCGCTCGGACGCTCAAAGATCCTTTAGTGTACTTTTCATCGAGTCGTCCAGGGGGATGGTGAAAAATTCGAAAAATCAAAGGAACGAAAGCGCGCGCACGGTCCCTTCAAAGTACGGCGCGCAAGAGGGGCGTAAATTAATTACAACAAAACGGAAGGAATCCTGACAGCGCCGTTAAATCGGACGGGATATGCTCCTTTAAGAAATTTCCAGTCATCCCGTACGACGCCTATGTGCTCGTTTGCCTCTTTTTCCTTTTCCTGCTACGTAAAAGCTACGTCCCGGTGATAAGGAGCTCCCACGAGAGAGCCAGGAGCGAAGTAACCTTGTATTATGCGAAAGACCAGCAACTCGTAAGATCCCTCGTGGAACATCCTTTCTCACCGCTTACGACATCGTCCTTCTGTTCGGCTTATGTCCTCCTCATGTTCACGGCCGTTTGCGGCGGGCAAAGACCGTTGATAGGTTTACGAATTTTTTACGAGACAGTTTTGAACTTTGAAATGCCCTATTGCATTATCGAGTACGTGTGGCCGCACGTATACGCGTCGGGTATTACAAACGTCATTGAAACTAAATATTGTTTTACCACCGAACGACCGTTCGATCTTTGAGGGTAACGCTTTGCTGATTCTATTGATTTTGTTGTGTTGCGAAAAATGCTTTTGCGTTACATTTATGTTTAGCACATTAAAATCTTAATTACGTGTTTTTATATCTATTTTTAATATATATTTTAGATTTATTTTATGATAAATAATATATTTTAAGTTGAAATGACAATTATATTGTGTAATTTATTTGATTATAAATAATAATACTTTTAATTTATGTAATCACAATTCAAAGAATTTTATGCTTTCAATAATACTATTAAAAATATAATCAAAGAGATCACATTATGTCGCATACACATTGGTGTACGTTAATATTACTTATTATTATTAAATTTATTGCTCAATAATAAAATAAAGTGTGACATATATCATTTCATTTTATTATTGGGACATAAATTCAATATAGAAGTGTCATAAAAGAGAGTAATAAATAAAGACGTAAAGAACAACTACAGCTACGAAGTTTCCAAAAATCGATAATGGAATATTTTATGACATCTTTATGGCACATTTTTTTAATATAAAAAGAGTTATTTATATTTCTTTTTCTGACCAACATAATTTTATGCTTACAAAACGTAATGTATCCTTCTCTTGAACATGTAATTTCCGGAAAAGCTTTTCACGTTCCTTCGCTTTAGTGCCGAAACCACTTTGTTCAAATAGCATATGAATAGAAAGAAGGTTGTAATTTTCAAAAAGTTACATCTATAGATTCAAAATTGCACTTTTTAAACATTTCTAATAAAAGATACTATACACATTGATGGATCGTTTTTTTCCACTCGTCAAGTGTGTGAAAATTCAAGTAAAGTAAAATTGCATAATAAAAGCGTTAGATTTTTTAATATTACATATCTGTCTAAGATCCAATGGATAAATTTTAAAAAATTCTATATCTTGGCAACTACTTGTTTATCTCTACAAAATCTAATAGCGCAGAATACATGCTTAATTTCATCTTTTACATTCCGACAAGGAAATTCGTCAGCTATTTCGTTACGTTTGACTGGAAGAAACATATTCCAAAAGATCCAATAAAACGTGTCGCGCGCATTCCTTACGAAAGCACGTCGTTCTAGCTGTTTAGTTTTACTTCGACATTATAGCGTTTTATTTCGACATTCGGCGGCATCTTTCAACGGATGTGGCAAAAATGGTCGTCGCCGTAAATTACGACGATATTCCGACGACATTTGGTTATTGCGGCTATATCTCTTCCGCTTGTACGTTAATGGAATTAAACTCGGGAACGGTCGGGCGAGACCAAAGTTCGAAAACGAGTTTCGAGTTTGAAGTGATACTCGTTAACTCGAGCCCTTTATGGTCGTTTCTCGAGCTAGTTTATGTTCTGATTTCGAGATCGGAAACGCAGTAATCCTGCGAAGGATACATCCCTTTACCGACTCTCGCAGTTCCTGCGCGCAGTTTGCAATGCAAAGAATAAAAGTTACATTAGCTTTTAATATGCCGTTTCATCATGAACAAAACATAACATGAAATTATTATTTAAAAGCCTTGCAGAATTTCAATTTAAGTCATTGCTTGCAAAAATTAACTGCAATTTATTTGTCAAATATATGCAATACAAAGCTAAGTAATATGTCCAACTTTGAAAACATCAAATAGCATTCTTTAATGTTGAAGTAATTTTCAATTTGCAATCCTTTACATTTGCCGAGGACAGTTTGATTGGCTCCCAGAAAATTAAGCTTAGCGCAACCGTCACTGATATTGAGGCCGAAGTACTGAGCCGTCACTGATGCATGTGAATGAATCTTTATAGCTCGGCACTTGGTGTCATTCCGCTTCGTGCCGGAAGTAATATCGGTCGCACGCCGATACCAATTTCATCATATCGGAGCACGAATATGCTACCCCGCCGCTTTCCGCCATTGCCATAATCGATATCGTATATATAACCGCGCATAATCCGCGAGAAACCGTGCACACGCGCGGGCGAACCACATACGGTGACTTCCGGCGAGTGCGGCAGCGTTCGCTCCATTAAGCCAACTGATATAAATCGCGAGGATTTCAATACACATCGTTCGGTCTAACATATTTTTGCATGCATATTATATATGCGTATGCATATATTATATCGATGCGCGAATTACGTCCGTCTATTCGTTTAAGCCGCCTCGTTAACGGCGCGGATGTTAATTACTCGTAGCCAACCGCTTATTGCGCGGATAAACGCGTCATTTGCGAAGCGGGCGGACACGATCGATTTTCGTATGCCGCGTCGCATTTTGTGACAATGCATTAACACAGCGGAATAATGCATATACAAGGGACGCCGCTTTTTAATACTAAACGAAATAGAGTGGCCACCGTATTTTACGCGAAAACGATGAGACAATTGTAATAATGTGAACTATTTTAATACTGTGAGCATTGCTGTAAATTTTTTATAGATTTTTGTGAACTCAAATCTCTTTTTCCAAGCAATTTAAAATCATATATGTATACCTTTTCGAGCAAGAAAAAGTAGGAGACCAAAAGGTCAAAAAGAACTGCTTATAAGACATTGTGAAAGAATTAAATTTTCTTTCTTCATTCACGATAGATTTGAATTTAATCTAGAAAGAGATAGCTGATGCTTAAGTCAAGCTTATTCGATTCACGCTGTCGATGCAATCGAGTCTTAGATTAAAGTAAGCCGCGTATAATCCATCAAATCTCGTAACGTGACGGCATAACAACGTCATGTCTGATATGATGCAAACACTGTTCGCTGCCTGTATTCGCAAGTGTAGATGCAATACCATTCCCATTGCATGTATATGGAAGCGTTCTATGTAAATTACATATATACAATAGTCGGGTGCACATGTGTTTTTCGAAAAACAGATATTTTAAAAGCCGAAGTTACACATATTGAAATGCTTCTAATTGATCACGCGGGTATGAACAATCGAAAAAATATATTAATTTTTAGATCTGAAAATAATTTGGCATTTAGAAAAATAAATTTCTGTCTTCGAATCAAGAGACACGGTAGTGTCTCGCGCCAAGTACACGCGGAGCGAGACCGACCGTGACTCTTTTACACTTTTACGCGACGCGACGATTTGCGAGTACTCGAGATGTTGAGATCTCGATAACGAGTGAACGAATTTAATTATTACGCCGCGTACGATTGATGAGCTCCTAAGTAGATCCGATGTGTCAGCGAAATTTTATACATGTGTTAGATGCCATGGGAATATTATAATGGAATAGTAAAACGAACGTGCCAAACTAAACGATGTTACTATAATTTTCGCGTTAAAAACTACGGATTCGCGGACTGGTGCAATTCATAATTTAAAATATTCAATAAATGCTGTTATTGAACCTCGTCTTTGAAAGATTATCTTTCAATATCTTATTTTCAATCTTCTATCAAATTTTACATCATTTTATTATGTAAAAGCTATTTTAAAAATTGGAGGAAGGAAATACACGTTAAGTCTTAATTGAAAACATGAACCGTGTTAGATGAAAACTTTAGCCGACTGAAAATAGATTGCAGTGAACATTATTAGCATGCGAACGGCGCCTTGCAATATTTGTTTGTAGAATCCGAAGGTTACTAAACGTGGACTTGAGATCACAAACGTCTATATATTTACGACAGTAACAAGTTTAATTGGTGAACCATAACAATTTATTATGCAATTGCTTTCCATTTGCAAAATGAGAAGAAATCCATTTTCTAATACTGCCTTATCTGTCTATAACTTATCCTATAATTACTAAATTTATTTAGAAACGTGACTATTATAAGATTTAGTTTTCATCTATTCTTGGTAACCTTTAACGGAGATAAACCTTAATTTAAGTACGTTAGTATGAATGTGTGCTAAGATATAACTGCTTCGTAACAAAAACGTTACGTAAAACAAATTCACGCAATATAAAAATGTGTGTTTTATGTGTGTACTTATCTACAAAAATATAAAAATTGTCAGAATAAATTAGAAAGAAACCGTATGGTTAACCAATTATTTATAATG
The DNA here is from genome assembly GCF_030848795.1 of Temnothorax nylanderi. Lineage (NCBI taxonomy): Eukaryota > Metazoa > Arthropoda > Insecta > Hymenoptera > Formicidae > Temnothorax > Temnothorax nylanderi. The sequence goes on along the minus strand of NW_027249103.1, from coordinate 190,199 downwards.
AACTGTTTTGCTGTTCTTATGGCAAGTGATTTGCTAATGGTTTCATCGACTATGCTAAATTAATTGCAGCATAATGCTGCAATTTTGCGTAGTCAACGAAGAGATACTTCGGAACTTTGTATTATCAGCAGGTTTCGTTCTCATTTATATAGGCTTGGTGATTGTTCATGCTTATAATTCCTTCGAAATTGATTCAGTTACCTGCAGGTCCACTCGGGTCTCGCAGAGATCGCCCGTGTAGCCGAGCGGGCAGAGACAGACAGCCGTGTCGCCTCCGGTTGTCAGGCATTTTCCACCGTGAGAACACGGCACCTTACTGCACCTGTCGGCCGTGCACTCCTCTGGAACGACAATAAATCAGGCGATTTAATAAAAGTTCCGGCGGAGTGCGAAATCAAGAGTTACACGAGTGAGAATCGGATCGAGGCCGACTCGATTCGACTCGACTCGACTCGAATCGACTCGACTCGACACGAGAGATTCGACTGCGCGCGAGATAAAACCAATAAAATCACTCGCGCCTCGACAGGCCGTCGCGTCCGATTTATCGGAGTGGAGAAGTATCAATCTCTTCCGCCTCATCGTATTTTCGACGATATCATTTAGCGTGTGCGCGCGAGCATTGACGGGGAATTTTTTTGCGCGCGCCCGCGACGTCGACCATCACGATATAACACTCGATATTGAGCTTTACGACGTGACGGAACAACCGATCGGAAATATGCGATTCTCCGCCCCCCCTCCCCCGTTGCGAGATATATATTTAACGTTATATGCTTTTTTATATCACTAATTTTTGCTGATATTTCCGTGAAACCGCAAACTTGTGCTATCACATTGCAGATTATTACTTGTAACCGGACTCCTTTAAGTTATTATACACGTTACACAAAATAGCTTACAAAAGTAGAAAAAATTTAGAGTCAATTTTGATCTTTTAACTAGCAGATTTAATAAATAATAATTAGAAATGTATTGATTACCTATTATTTATAATTCTAATAATTTTTTTTTCTAATCGTCTTCATTTTTATTTTAATTTATAGTTATTTATTATATTATTATAAATATTTTTTTAATATTTATTTGTTATTGGTTTTATGTAGAGAAAAAGCTCGGTAAACTGAAAGAAAGATTAACACTGGACTAAAATCATTCTTATAAAGATAAAGATCTGAATCGGAACGCCTGAGAAAAGATCGAACCAGTATCGATCTCACAATAATGAATGACCCGAACGATTTTTACTTTCTGCTGGTTCCGCGAGTGCTCGAACTCTGCAGGCCGAAGTTTTCCAATCTAAATGGTGTTATCTTTTCATGGGTTTCCCCATACGGCAAACGTAGACCCAATCGGAAAGTAACGCAGAACTTTCGATTTAACCCGTCTCATCTATCTCGTGCGAGGTACCATTTGTAACAAACCGATAGTCGCAGATCGAAAATAACAGCAAAATAATAATGGAATAATCTTGATGTTAAAGAGATTGTACGTTATTTTGCATACATTAAATAAAACGTTAATATTTTTCACATATTCCGATTTATAATATAGTATAACAGAAATAATAAGTTTTCTATTGGAATAATTTTTCAATTTTTGTACAGTTTTCTGCAATATAGTTTCCGATATCATTGTCTGTTATTTTTTTTAAATTTTATGTTTTAAGATATAATAATTGCAATAGAAATAATAATTAATTATGAGCATATCTTATATAAATGCATGTAAAGTGTAAACCGTACACGATTGAATTAAATATCTGTATTAATTATATACAATGTTTACACGCATTAATATACGAACTGTAAATAAAAACGGGTTTCAATTCGGCAATTGGTACTTCGTAAATTTACATAATAATGCCTCGATTGATATCGATTAATCTTTGATAATTAATGCTACACGCTGATAAAGACCGTACTCCATGCGTGCGATATATTTGATTAACCGTACATAACCGATTATGCTCGCGGATGCGTTTCATCCGATTTTAATGTACTACATCCGTATGGTATTGTGTACATTATGTACACGCGGAAACACTAAATCTGCTCCAAGGAAGGAAACCTATAATACTTGTATCAGTAGTATATAGCTTTTGCAGGCAAAGTATAAAATATGAACGCTTCGCATATACATTATAAGATTAAATGAGATTATTCATGCAAAATGCAAAATGCGTTTTTGCTTTAGTTTAAAACAAACTTTTACTTGTACCTTCCGCTAAGAGCATTTTCGCTTCGCTGTTATTTATATTCTGTTATATCATGTTTACCAACATTAATATCGTATCTGTCGCACGATTGGGTTAGTTCGGATATGTCTGACTACATATATCTAAATAATGTTCCGTATCTACATATTACAAACACGCTCGATATTACAAAATAGAGATATAACATTTGGTTGGCTGCGCCGCGCCGCGCCGTGATATAAATACCCAGACAGATGTCCATTACTCAGAGCTAATTAATGCGACATATAAAGCAGCTGTTGCATAGTCGGACCTACACGACTTCGCCCAAATGTTGACAATTAATTACCGACACTCCGGTAATGATAACGATAATTACTCGCGATAATCACAGTCTTGGTTAACGCAGCGATTTCGCTGACGAAAAAGACTGTCGATCTCACGATCGTATCATTTCCGATGCACAATTAAACAGGAAATCCCTGTTATTCAAACATCGCAGTTTCGGATTTTTTTTTAACAAGAAAAATTCGATAATCTGTAAATCCATGAAAAACGATAACTACGCGGATGTAGTAGTTCAGTCTATTCGAGTATTATTTTTCACTGCGGATATACCAAAACGGTATAGCAACCATTCAAATATAGAACAAATTGTTTGAATCTGTTCTATTATCTTCGAGTTGTTAAAGATATCGAAAGGAATTAAATAAATAGTGTTATTAGTTTTGATGGCTTATTAAACAATATGTAATAGCTATTCGGAAAAGGTTAATTTCACTTTTTGTAAATAAAAGATAGTATTTTTCTGCATTTGGCCATATATATTTTTTAAACATATTAAAGAAACATAAAATTAGTCGTTAAAATGTTTGTTCCCCTTTAAGTTATTTAACTAAGAATTAGAATTAAATGACCTTATATTTACGGTCGTTTAAATTTGTAACAAATTTTGTTTCACTATCTCTTTTAGTTAGTTTTTCATCTTTACTGCCTCTTTTTTAGCTAACTTGTTACTACGTCTTCGATCTACTTTATCGCCCTTGTGAATTTTTATTATTTTGAAAGAAATTCGAGTGTTTTAACAATTTAGATCTAAATAGTTATTTTTACGATGCTGTTTTTGTTTTAAAAACAAAAAAATGTGATCTAATACCGATGAAATTTCAACACTGATATGACGAGTATGCTATTCAGCCGTTATGTATTGAATCCATTTAAATTGAATATATAATTATCTTTGCAGAGTGGAAAAGCTTGTTCATGCATTTTTCTCATAAACAATCGACATAAGCAAACGCAACTCGTATAACAGTGCAACGCGAATTTCCTCCTAATAAATCACTAGTTGAAAAAAGGAAAAAGCGACGTTTAATACGAGACTGGTACATCATTTATTATCATGCAAACAACGAAATAATAAAGGTGGCTCGTGCGCGCCCGTGTGCAGAGATTTATTATTATTATTATTTATTCTCCGTTGCGCGACAGCTGTAAAGTTGACGTAGAACCAGAGCTGAAATATTTGAAACAATTAATAACTATGAACTCTAATTAGCCGCCTTGCATCTACGACATGATCGGTCGGAATGCGACAGAATGCTACCGGGTGGCCGAATTAACAGCTATATCGGCAAACGGACAACAGGTGTCACATGAATTTAGTTGGCAAATCCTCCGACGCCCGCTCGATTTAACTCCGAATATATTCTTCGTGTTTTTTTTTTCGTTGCTGGAAATGGATTCCCCAAGTAGCTCAAATCTCCGTACGCGTATATCGGTACTTTACTGGTTGAGGAACATAATTGTAACTAGTTGAACCATTACATTGCACAACGTTGAGTTGTTAGTTAAAATGCAACATTAAATTTAAAAACTTATAATAACTATAATACTATATATAAATACTAATACTCTATATATAAATACTAATAATCTATTAATATATATTTTACTATGTTGCCATTTTCGTGCTTTAAACTTTCATAAATTCCGTGAAAATTATTATGACCATGTTATATGTAATCGTCAGAATGATTAAAAGTGTTTTAGAATCGTGATATTATATAGGCATAAAAATAAATACAATACCAACATAGAATTGTCGCCGAAACTACTTCAGTCCCTGTTCGAAACCGATCACAACAGAGTACGACGATTAGGAAACTTCGACTCGGCGAAATGCCGAAACCGGATGCTACGCCGCGATATGCTGTACTCACCGATGTCGAATCCATTCGCGGCGTCGCCCTGCGGGGCCAATGGGAAGCGATAATGATGCTCGTTCGCTTCCAAATGCCGGATGCAGCCCTTAAATCCAGTCCTTACCGGAAGTCGCTCCAAACCGGTCGTGTTTCCGGGTCCGCCGACGAAGAGTGGCTCGCGGAACGTAATTCTCGAGAACAAGCCCTGCAATTGAAGTCGGAATTCTCTAGTTATACATACGTAGTTACAGTGTAACGCACGAACCGGCGCAATTGCATGGTTGCCTGATTAATGCATGAAATTGTTCCATTCGGCGTACAAGTTCAGCGCTATTTCCTATGTCTTTGTACATTTTTGTGACAACAATAATAACAGTATAAAAATTATCTCGAAATATTTTAATCATATTTAAGTGTATAATAAAATAAAATAATTCTATAGATAAAAAAATAGTTTGACTATAAATAAATTTAATTTCTTATAGAGATTTTATGTTTAAAAGAATTTTATTAATGTTACATTAATTGATATAATAACAGAAAATTAAATCACATTAAAATATTTGTGACAAGTTTGTCTCTCGCAAAAAAGTCTTTAATCAAATAACTACACAGTGCATGACTCAAATAGCATTAATTATAAAACGAATAAATTAAAAATTAAAGCAAATACGGTCGAGCAATAATTGCAAAAGGAACAATATCACAAAATGACGTAAAATAGGAAACTTTTCCTGTTTTTGAAATCCGTGTTATTTTCTCATCGCATATTTCTCACATTCTCTATCTCGTATCGGACGACAAACTATGCCCATTGTCATACATGACGTCGTTTTATCGTGCGTTTTGTATTCGAACGCACGTGTCTTGAGCGATCATAGGCTATCAAATCGCTTCTCGAATTCCATTCTTAAAGGAAATTTCTTAAACCGGGTGAGAAGATCACACGCGCGATCGCGAAGGCTTTTGTAACCAATTTCGCTTTAGCTTCTTGTTCTTTTTTCCAAAGAGAAGAGAATGTGGCGAGGGGGAAAAAGAGGGAGAGAAAGCGAGAGAAAAAGGGAAAGAGTCGGCGCGGCGAGAACAGAAGAAGACAACGGAGAGATCAGGGATGGCTTCTCTAATTACGACGCTGTCGTTAGGACACCGAGTGCTTAATGGCACTCTAGGATAAAGTGGGCTTGAAACGCGAAGCCATTTGCCGGCGATGCTGCCCGATTTTAAAGGTAATTAAACCTAGCCTGGGAAAAACAGATGGGTCGAGAACCAACCGATAATTCCTCGTTATCATACCGCTATTCTGAACGCCTGAGAGACTCGTTGAAGAAAGAGGATTGATAAAAAAAAAATAGACGAGACATTTATCGACGGCACTTGCTCTCTTAATGTTTAATGTTCAGTTATCGGAGATTATCGAACTCGATTAACTCGAATATGTTTATCATACTTACAATTTTCTAAACAAACTTTAACGTTTTAATCTATTTCGTAAAATGTGTCAGAAATTATGCAACGATCAGTAATAATGTGCAAAAATACAACAATACAAGATCATTTAAGAATGCCTAAATTAATAAGAGCATAATAAGAACATAATTAATTAGTGATCTATTCGTTATCGCCGGTGTAAAAACATTTTGTGAGTCTTAGTTACACTCCTGATCCTTCGTTCTCGGCGCCGCATCTCATTTGCAAAATAACAAGGCAAATGGGCGTCGTAGAAGAAGCGATGCAAGCTAAATTAAGAAAAAAAGAAAAGAAGTATCTATGTAGCAAGCGCCGAATACAGTTAAACTAAGGAACGGGTTAGTTAACAATAAGATTCGTGTATTCGTTTGCAAAACGACTACACACGAATCTCATGGGAGTCTCATGCGTCAAAGAACATTATACGGCATTTGCATCAGAAAGGAGATGCATTATTCTGTGGCACGCTGATGCATCGTAAATTAAATCACTGACTCTAAATTAAGCACGATTTTCAGACTTTAAAGATGCGGAAGTTTGTATAACCAGAGTGAAACCGATCTAGCTCTATTTTGATTGTTAAAACTAATTAAATTGTTGCAATATACTTGTTCATAGCATGCAGTTCAAAAGATTAAATATATTAATCGATGATGATTAATAAATTCTGACATATATATTGCAAACAAAAATTTATTAATCATCATTCGGTACGTGAAAATATGGATTATCTTTGATATATCTACATAATTTTTTAACAGGGTTAAATAAAGGTCTGTATTGTATTTAAATGTAATTGAAAATCGAAATCTTGAGGTCTATAAATTGAATATGATAGTATGAAATAATTGAATCAATAGTAATTGTTATAATGATTATTGTTTCTCTCTATCTCTTTTTCTCCCCTTAATTGTAAAATAATTATTCCTGTTTAATGGGCAATCATATCATTTATATATTAATGCTGCCAATATATAAATAATATAATTTGTATATAATAATATAATACAGGGTGTATCATAAATGTGGACGATGAGTAGAATACGCTCCTGAAGTAGCAATCTACATTTTGATGTACACCCTGTATGATAATATATATTATACAATTGAAAAAAATACAATATAAACCTTTTTATTTTTGTATATTTAAGTTATTATCAATGTTAATAGTACTGATATAAATATTTCCTTTGATATTTATGAATTATAATGCGTGGATTTTATAGGTATATTATTCTTGGAATAAATAAAATATAAAAATTTACAACAAAATTGAAATGGAAAATTGTTTGTTGATCGATTTTTATATGTAAATTGACGCGATGGTTACGTAACAATATATTTCTGCAACAGCTATTTAAATGCATTCCGAATTTTGCTTTATTACGCGGCTTCTCTTTTATTATGCGCTCTTCGGCTTACGCTATTTCAATGAACTCTGAACAAGCGTGAGGGTAATCGATTAAAACGGATTAATATGGGAAAGAGTGAAATCGATAGATGATTACTTGGCCGGAAGTACCTTATTTAGACATGTTTTATGGGTAGTGGCACTTTTTTCTGATTAGATTGATCGAGAAGGTGCGGCCTCGTTCTGGGGTGTGGTTCTTCGCTTTTATATAACCTCCTAGCTATCTCGATACATATATCTGTTGTACTCTTTAGCTTCTTACGTCAGTGTTTTTGCATGTTTTCAAAATATTATACATATTCTACTATATACTATTTTCTCAGTGGGATAACTTCTTTATCCCGCTGTTGTTTACGTTGACTTTTTCGCTCAATTTTTTCAGTTGGTCTCTTTTTTTAACAATAATATCGAAAAACACCATCATTCGTCATAACTTTTCAATTTTTAACATTATACATATATTTAACATTTTTAACATACATGTACATATCTATACATTGTGAACTTTAAATTGAAACTTTTTAAATTAAATTCTATTTGAAATTAATTAGAGTATAATGTATCTTCTATGATTTCTTATGCAAACTAATAAGAAATTCATTATTTTTGTTACAGTAAGAATTGTGATCTTTTCAGAGTCTGTTGTTCATATCTCATTTCTTGTAATAACTAGGACAGCGAAAATACAGGGAATTTCTCATGCGAAGTTTTTGCAGTTCCTATAGCAAAATGAGAATTTTCAAGAAAGCCAAAGTTTTGTTGCGGCAACATTGTATAATGTGTTTTAGCACATATCGATATAACTGGCAACAAAGTTTCAACTTCGCGGGCAAAAAAAGAAAGTCAAAAATTTTGCACAGCCCACATGGAATACCCTAGAAAGAAGTTTTGAAATGTAAGAACGTTTCTTCAATTTCCGGACTACATTCTCTCATTAAAGTTTCCGGGAAGTTTCCGTGAGATACAACGGCGTTTAATGTTGGTTCCACCTTGCTGCCATTAAACTTTTCGCGAGTGGATTTCGTCGAATGGAAATAATTTTATCTTACTACAGCTGACCATGAACATTGATGGTGTTCGAGTAAAAATAATGAATATTGTTGGCATATGATATGCCGTTTGCATTTGTAGATTATTTATATGTACATTTTTACACGAATTACAAATTTATTGCCTACTGTCAATAATTTGTGCATCTTTTATCATTATTTTAACTAGATATTTATTAAAACATTGAGAGAGTGAGATTTTTTACACTTAATATTTCAAACTAATGTTAACGAAATGAAATGCTTATTTACCGCTACGAGCGACAGTGAAACTATTATCGCAATTGAGTTTCGTTTTCTCATTCTGTTTTTACGTAAAACACGAACGGAAAGTCCCGGGGGAGGCGATCGAGCGAGCGTGTGGACGTCACCATAAGAATCCCGAGAATTCGAATAAACTCACTGGTAATCCCGATAATACGCCCCCACCTCGCCGCGGAATATCGATTCCCTCCTTGAATTCGCGGTATACGCGGGTAAATAATATCCGGCGCGGCGCGGCGCGGCGTCTGGCCTTGATGGAAATAAAATGAAGTGTCCTTACCTTCGATCGTCCCTCCACCCTCTTCTCCTGATTCAGCTGGATCCAGGCGTCCCATCGATGTCTGTAGACACTCAGGGTGTTCCACTCATTCAGCTTCACCGTTTCCGTGCTCCTCACGGTGCCCACACCGCTGCCGCAATCGAACCTTATCGCAGAAAGGTACGAGGGTGATGTTAATCGATTGGGAATGTTGGACACGTCGCGGAATATCGCGCGCGGCCGTTGCCAGTATGGAATCCATAATAATGTTCTTTTGATACATAAAGTCGGAACTAAACTTAACATAAATGGGCACAAATAAACTTGCTTCAGTGAGTGCGCGGACGGCGCCGCCAGCATTCACAATGCTGTTCATTGAAGTAAATCGCCCACTCGTGTTTATTCACGCTCGTTTGCTTGATCCGGCTTAAGCATAAAGAATTTATTTTGTTTCGCAGTAAAGTAATAAGTAGAATTTCATATAAATATGTTATAAACCTTTATAATTCTAAATCAGTACCTAATTAAAAAAAATTTATTCCAGAAATATTGAAAATAAATTTGCTTAATGTAGCGTTGTTTTTCTCTTTTCTTTCGTCTAAGCTCACTGTAGGTACCTACGTACAAAACGCTATTTATAGTGTAAAAAAATTAGTCATCAAATATACCTGCCTATTTTAGCGGTTTGCTGAACGTAATAATTTACATAACAATCTCTTGATGTCGTAATGATGATAAGCTTTCGTTAATGACGAGAAAGAATATGATTAGCATTCAATAACATTTGCGGTTATTTCGGAATATTGTTGATGTTGTTTGCCACAATCAGTATGGAAATCATCATCAGTGGCGATAATCTATTCGCATATTGCGAAAGTAATCCACTAATATGTAAGCGCGCACAATAATATTCTCTGCTTAGTTAATAGAACAATAAATCTACACGGCTAAGCATTTAGCGTTCGACTAATGAATTGTGGAAACGAATTCGGGAAACAATAGGCAGTCAATGAATAAATTACATGGCACGTTTGATGAATGTGTCTATGAATTCGCGGTATCTGATCTATATGATTTTAATCCCTTTATGCAATCCTAGTGCAAAATCTGAATAGAAACTACCACAGAAATTCATCCTCAAGAATGTACATTTCTTTTTTTTTTTTTACAAATTGCTACTTACGAAACCTGTCACGTTCTTATTCATCATATTTTGGTTTTAGGAAATTTATTCATACTTATGACATTTATGACATATTATTATATATAATATTATACAATAGTAATTTCGATGTTAAATAAGAACTTTTCAAATTTAATAGTTTTTAAAATCTTATTACAAAATAAAATTGTTTTATTCTTTATAAGAATAAATAATAATAATCATTAGCGTCTTTTTTATTAAATAAAATGTTCTAGTAAATAAAATATTTGACATAAAATATTTTCTGTTCTTTTAGTTATGTGTTTGCGAAACACATTAAAAAAAGCTCTAAATATTATTTTTACCCAGCTTATATAATATTTAATCCTAGAAACAAATAAGAGCTAAACACAGACCGCAAATTTTACTAAAAATTTTTAAGAAAGAGAAAATAAAATGGTAATATAATTAAATTATCGATTTTTTCCCACTTTTATAGATTTATTTTTATTTTATTTAAATATATACAGAACGAACATAAACATCTCGTTTCTTCATTATCCATGAAATATAAATTTCATCACTTGGAAGGAATTTGAGTAAAAATTTTATATTTAAAAATATCCAATACATTCTATTTAGTATGGATTTATTTTCTTTCTTTCTTTTTTTTCTTGTTTTATCTGAACAATATTATACATGGAAATTGAATGTGTTATAATCTGTTTGACGTTGAATAATTTTTAACAAAATAAACTTATTAATGTACTATACCTTCATGGTATTCTAAATTATGATTCTCCTGAAAATCTTACTTATGCTTCACAATTTGTATGTAAAATGTTTAACAAATTGACGATTATACTACTTTTTCAAGGATATGTATTTGTATTACTCTATTCTAGAGCACATTTATTCTAACGTAATAAGTCTCTATGAGATGTTATATTTACTCAGCCACGGTGCTTTACCATCTCCTACACATCCTCCTCTTCCTCTTATTGTCAGATTCATTTATTGCACTCACAACACTCGCGAAAATACAATTAATTACGACTACACGTACTAATCACCAGAATAAGATTATCTCACAGCACTTTACTGTTGCACTCCTGATGTTAATCTCACACGACGTACACTTTACTATTGCACATCGTAACGGAAGGAGAACGCGTAAAAAGTACGAAGCTTTGTAATTCCCTCGACACCCGCAAATCTCGTAAATAAACACAATGAATAAATCTTAAACGGTGGAGACTTTTTATCAACTCACACGAACGATGTATAAATACCGAATTTATGCTACATGTCATAAAGATGACAAATATTCAAATATAGATTTGATTACGACACTCATTAGCTAAATATCATTAAACATCGTTCAATTCAAAAGTCTATTCGCTTTGTGTACACGCGGCATCCCGTTTATGACTGAGAAATTCAAAAACGATATTGGTATTTCAATACCGAGTAATTAACAAAGTCGAATTAGTGACTAATTGAGACGCAATCATGCGAAAATGTATAATCAAAATTTGGTTAATCGTGAAAGTTAATTAACCGCGCGAGTTGTTAATTGTTCGTAAAAAATAATCGCGTTTCGATAGATAATACGACGTATGGAGCAATTCGCTCCGCTACCTGCCGAGTCTCGTCTCATCGTACGAATTTATGCAGGCCGTAGCGAGATGTACAAAGAATAAACATACCAAGGCTGCGCCGCAAGTCAGTCTCGAGTCAGCCTTCTTCGAGATATTTAACATATTATTTCGAGATATTTAATATATTATGAAATAAACTTTAAATTGCTTTAAATATTTGGTTTTTCTTTATTTTTAAATTAATTTTCAATATATATTCGATATATCACGACTTCTCGTTATTTGAATAACTCGATCCGACGATTCGTATATTATTTCGCGCTATATTAATATCGAAATATATATATATTAGGCAAATTACATTTAAACCAAAAGTTCAAAGCGCGATACAATACTCGAATTCAAGTGTCGCTGAGGAGATAATTATCACCTGTATATATGGCGAAACAGTAGATTATAATCCCTATTCTCTATCGTTTCGATTTTTACTCCAAACGATGTGTTTAATTAATAACAGTCGTAATATAGCTCGTATTTTAATACTACCACATGCGTGGTATATGAATTCGGCGTTTGTATATCGATCGTTCGTAATTTATGAAAACTTTTCGCCGTTGGAGAATTCGTTCGTTTTGCTTATTTGCGAGATTCGCGGCTTGAAGTTAATAATTCGCGTAAAACATCTACTTCGATAAATATAAATTATCGCTGTTTCGAGTCCTTATTAGTCCAAGTTAATAATTGCTTATCGTAGCAACTACAGTGAGTTACGATAACGTTTAGTATTTTTTAATATTTGTCGCGATTGTTCGATAAATATTGCAACGATAAACGGAATGGCTGTCATTATTACCTATCGGCTCGACTTTATTATGCGAATGATAACATCTTGCATGGCGGCCTTGTGTTTGCGCTGTATACTGCCAAAACAGATATCAGCCCGCAAAATCTATATTTTATAAAATAAACGGCGAATATATTCTATTCCTTGCATTTTAAATTAATTTTGAACTGTTATTGCATATTTTGCGCTTTGTTTTGTGGATTCGTTAGTGTTGCCTAAGATATGATTTCATGGCAATTTAAAAAATAGATATTACTTACTTTGCTTTAAAGAATTCTTGAATCTATTATTTGAAGAATATAACTTATAGCAGAGTTTTTCAATAAGAACACGATTACAAATATGGACAATGTATCTTAATTGCTTGAGTACACTATTACGTATATATCGCAATATCGAGGAAAGTATCGTCGTAATATTGTAGGTGTCATGCGGTGATATAACTTCGCGATGTACTTGTAGACGAAACTTTACGTAGTGCGTTGTAAAATAAATCCTACGGCATCGTTTTCACGGCGAAAAAGTTCTCCGTCGATGGGGTGGCGCAAAACGTCGTAAAAGAGGTGGTACGGGATCAGACTATATTGCAAAAGGTAAACTTTTAGTTTTTGCACAGCGCTCATAAATCGTACATAGACTCCATTAAGTCACGGCTTATTAAGCTGTAAACGAAAAATTAGTCTCGGCACGGAATGCTTAATTAATGACCACGTCAAACTCAGGGCAAAAGTCTCCGAAATTATGGCGCCGAAGTGTCCTATAAAGTGTCTCGTATAACTTTATATTCAATGCAGCTTGCTTCTCCTTGCGGGGTCAAAAAAAAAATCGATAAACCCTCATTCTTGATATACATATACTGTTTAAAAAGTTACGTAGAATCTTCATCACGCTTTGATGACATTTCCGACGATCTCTTAATTTTTAAATTAATATTCTAATGTTACCTCTGTGAATTTAATCCTATTAAAGAGTTTGCTATCTATGTTTCTTTTATGATATCATTTGCTAATGCATCTCGTTATAAATTTTATACTGAATGTTTTTTTTATTCGTTTAATTAAGTAGTTTTGTGCGAATATCAATTCCGTTATGTGCGAATAGTATTAAAATAAAAAATCAAATTATTTTATAATATACCAATTATTATCACTTAATTGATAGCTTAAATAACGTAAAGTATAAAATTTAAATACCTGAATTCGATAAAACCATGATGCAGTATCAAGGCCATAAAATCGCCCTGAAGATCGTCCCGTTCTCCCGCCAGGAGAAGCACCCCGTCCCATGCTTCTGGTCGAAATTCCATTTCTAATTGAACATGTTTGTAAGCGGCTCTTAAGGCGGGAAAAGCTAGCCAGCCTGACCCAGTAAAACGTGGCGATCTCACTTCAGCTTCTGGAACAACATTACATAAAGTCTTTTTACTGATTCAACGGAATTTGTTTTGTTGATAGATTTCGTCGACCTAGCTGACTTGCTTTTGAATTATGTTATCAGTTATATCTATATTAGAGTATTGGATGATTTTGCAAAAGTTTATGATTCTGTGATATCGCGAGTAAAAAAATCTACATTAATATATGATATATAAAAGTGATGCTACATCCGTTACGGAAAAATACTACAGAAAGGCTACTGTAGTTGCGAAAAATACATATAAAACTGTAGTAAATATTGCTATAGCAATTACTGTAATATTTAGGTACTACAATTTTGCTATAACAATTACTGTAATATTTATTACAGTTTTGTCTACTTTTTCGCAACTACAGTAATAGCTTTTTCCATAAGGGATACTGTTTAGATCCTACGGAGATCCTCAAAGACATACGAAAAGGTTTTTTTAAACAGAATTTTATTCAATACCAATATCAGTATATTAATAAAAAAATATTACTATATAATAGAATTTTTTTATGACGTCTATTGTTCAAAAAGCAATATCTCAATAAATACATCTCTTAAAAAGTATCACGAAATAATCTCGAAGGATCCGCATCTGTTGCAATTTGCAGCCGAGATACGTGCGAATGGTTAACATGCTGGTATCGTCGGCCACTTTCAAAGAAAACATCGACTGGAAGGGAAAAGAGCGGAAAATCGGGAATTCCGGCCGCACGCGAGGCTTATGGAACGTCCCTTTACCCCCACGATCTACAACCTCGTATCAATCACGTGAGTGTACCGCAGGGTGTACCCGTAGAAAGACCCCGAGCACGTGGAACACGTGAGCGTAAAGGTGACAATAAATCAGGCTGGACCAGAAGAATAGAAAAAGTTGCGCCCGTGGGGCCTGGAAATGGAATTCCAGTTCTTGATAGCGCCGGGAATCCTCGACGCTATCGCGTAACAAAGCGTCGTTCGGCTGGCACAATCGTACGCGCAATTACAACGGGTGATATCGGGAAGACGGAGAGAATTTATCGTATACTGACACGTTGTGTTAGCGCGAAAAAATATTTTCGTTCGATTTTTCTTTACTGCGCCGTAAGACCGATTCAAATCCGATCCCAGGCGCATGATTTGCTGCAGCGATACCTATTTGTTTTATCACACAAGAAATTACTATGTTACAATTTATATAAGTATCTCCTTTTTAAGATAATGATATATTTAAAGTTTTGTTAATTATTATGCAATTATTGCAAGTGGTTTCAAATTATAATTTAATTTTAATTAACTTTATATATATATATATATATATATGAGTATATAATTTGGTAAAACAACGGCTGAATATTAATGTAAAGTACCAGAGTAATGTAAAATTTTGATTAGACAACTTAATAACATATAGTCTATGTCGCTCATTTGTTGCAACAATGATATAATGATAAAAAAAAGTTTTTCAAAAAATGAGTGTGAATATTTTAAATTATTAAAATTTTGTAACATCATATTTAAATGCGAGTTTGGTATAATAACTGTATGTACTGATTGCAGAGGAATAAAAATATCTAACTATACATCTACTCTTCATTCAGTATATTGAATTATTATCACTCTTTTGCAAACAACTAAAAAATGACAATTTTTTACTTATGTTGTTGTAACAAATGAGCAATATGTTATAAAATATAGGAAAACGTCAATGAAATCGAAATACTCTAATATTCTATAAATTTCTCTATCCGGAGTTGAATAACTAAGTTGTATTCAGACCATATATTCTCTCTTTGCAGTAGAACAAGTACATCGCAGGCAGACCATAGATTCAACTCTCACAGTAGAATAAGTAAATTATAGCCGGACCATATATTTCTTCCTCTACCAGAACAAGTACATTATATTCGAACCAATGCAATTCTCTTTTCGATTACATAGCCATGTATTTTCAGTATGCTTAGAATTAACTGCATTGCAGCTGTAGGATTGCGTATAAATGCGTTCTCTTGCTATTTTTAATCAAATAAATATCGATCTATACTAAAAAATCAGTACAGAAAAAGAAAGAACCGATACTGTTACGTCAGTTGCTGTACGTATAAATTCACAATCATATAGAATAAAAATGTAATACTTTTCTGAAACTCACTTTAAAAAGACGATACAATTTATGTTAGATTTCAAGATTAAAGTTTAATTATAATTTTATATGCTATATATGTTTATATATGTATATGTTTCAATATATACTTTATGCATATATATATTCTAAATTCTTTAAATTTCTCTATGACATGATTCACATGATATTACACATAAAATTATAAAGTTGTGTTAGGATAAAATGAAATTTTATCCTAACAATAAAATTTAAAATTTCATTTTATCCTGAATTCTGACATAAATCACAAAGCGTCTATAAAGTCAGTTTAATACAAAATAAACGATCTTCAGTAACACGATCAATATCAAATGAATTAAATAACATGTTTAAAAAACTACAGCACAAGTACAGTAAAAGAAATACATTGGTCTCACATTACCAATATTATCTCGTCTTTTATAATATCTTTTTTCGCGTTGCAAAAAAGCGTTTAGAGTGCACAACAAATAAATAAGTTTCTTCATTGCCGGAAAATGCAAAATGCAAAAGATAAGCGCTCATTGATTAAGATCGTACATTTCAAAGTTATCGTCTGATGTTCGCATTGCGCTTGACTTAACGCGAGAAACGAACTTTCGGAACGAGGGAAACAACGTTTCCGCCGCTCGCGGTCTAGTGAAGCCGGTGGTGATGCGTGTAAACTATCGGAACAATCGAAGCGGCGGCGGCCGGTCGAAAAGAACGGCGATAGTAACTCGTTTCCCGCAGCGACTTGATTGATCGTTTCGTCATTCGAGGCGTGCCTTTATGCAAATTAAGCGGATCAAAAGACTCCCGCAGTTTCCACCCGAGCTTTGCAAGCTGGACATTAACTAGCGTCGGTCTTCTCGACGCGCTGTCTTACACAACGCGAATGTTAATGATCATTCGCCGTTAAAAACTCATACCGCCAATTAACAAGTGTCATTGTTAAGTATTACACCTTGATATAAATTTACGGCATACGATTCTCATTCAAATTGTGTAAAAATATTTTATAAAAATTTAGCATTAAAATCTTTATTAGAGAAAGAGAGGAAAGAGTAGCATAAAAGAAATAATAGAAAACGAAGGTTACAATTAGCACAGTTCCAAAACATATTTTTGAACGTCATATGGATTATATATTCACATTTTTTTAGCCATTGCATAAACTAAAGACTGCTTTTTTTTAAATATTATATCTGCCCTTTTTTATTATAATATTCACTTCTCCTCTCTAAAAATTTAAAATTTTACTTGCCAATGGTACTACTTATGCCGGCTAATAAAGCGGAATCCCATCGTCTGACCACTCGTCAAAGCATAATATAACCGAAGAATAATTTACATTAAAAAAATGTAAAATCTCAGCATTTTACGTTTATCACTGGACCAGTCTTTTATGTGAAAATTTTGCATTTTCAGCATATTTTGCTATATAAATAAAAGTGCATAGAAAAATGCATTTACAATATAAATAAAGTAACATACAACACGAGTATGTAAAATATGAATATGTGTTTTTATTGTGATAAGAATTTATACTAATATAGATAAAATAGAAATAGCTATACGGTTTGTGTAAAATTATAAAATATAGATCCATATTTATAGTCGCGTTTCTCTAGTAAAAAATTTATCTGAAACCGATCTCGAGACAATTTAATAAATTCCGCTTCGTCGCTTTATCAAAATTGATTGTAAAAAACTGAATATTCTGTTTAACAAAATATAATTTGATCCTCAGATCTCTCCTACGCCTGTAAAGAAACTCATTTCCACCATATTACATCTCTCTCTTCAAACTTTTGTACATAGATACAATTTTCTCTTATTACTTGAAATAACGGAGATACTTGACAAAGTTGGACACCTTGTAGATTTATAACACGTTAAATATTTCATAACGGCGAAAATGGCTGTGTATATGGCCTCAGTGTTTGTTTTGATGGTATACACCGTACTGTTGCGTATCCAAGGCCACCGCGCGCCGTGTTATCATTTCCGCGACGTAACTCGAGCGAGCAGATAACGGCGCGAATTATTTCGTGTGTCGTCGTATTAATTAATGAAACGCGCGATCGCGGCACGTACTAGAAAATATTAAATGATATTGTACAATCATAGTTATTACAGTAAACAATTATATTAGCTCAGAAACTGATATTTCGCGCGATTTATTAATTTAAAGCCGCGAATCTCGCAAATAAGCAAGACGACTGCTTCTCAAACACGGCGCGCGTAGAAGGTTTTCATATTTCAATATATTCAAACCTTAAAATTTATATTACGTAAGAAACAGTACTGAAATACAAGCTTTACGACTCCATTTATTAATTAATACGTCCATTAAGACTCGAAATGATAGAAAATGAGGATTATAAATTGTTATTTTACGATGTACAGATGATAATTATCTCCTCGGCGATGCTTGGATTCGAGTATATATACTGTATCACGCTTTGGAGTTTTGATTTAAATAATTTGTCTAGAAAATCATTCGTTGAATCGAGTTATTTATGTAACAAGAAGCCATATCATTGTTATGATATTTGACCAAAGATGAAAGAAACAGAATACTTAAAGTTTATTTTCTAATATATTAAATATTTCAAGGAAGAGGGTTATCTAGTAGGCATGGCCTTGGCTATATATTATATACACATATATTTTTGTCTTGTGTAGATACATTTCACTACGGCGCACGTAAAGTCATTGCGCACTATTAATTACCTATTATCATTGCCATGCCATTCGCACGACGAGACTCGAGACTCCGTCCATTGTACGCATTGTCCATCGAGACGCAATTAATTTTTACGAACAATCAACAATCCGCGCCGTTAACAAACTTTTACGATTAACTAAATTTTGACTGTATATTTTGACATAATTGCGTCTCAATTAGTCTCTAGCACGATTTTATTAATTGCATGGTATTAAAATATCAATGACATTTTCGAATTTTTCGGAACGTCACGCGTATGAAATGAATCGATTTCACGTTGACAAACGTTTAACATATTTCATTAATAAGTATCGTATTTAAGCCTGTATTTGAATATTCGTCACCTGTGCTTATGTACAGAATATAAATCTGAATTTATTTCGTATCGTTCGTGATTTGTTAAAACTTTCTGCCATTTGAGATTTTATTCTTTGTGCTTATTTGCGAGATTTGCGGATGTTAAGAGGAGCTTTTGTACTTTTTTCGTGTTCTTATTCCGTCACGATGTACAAAAGTAAAGTACACGCGCGTCGCGTGCAATCGTGTAACATCGGGAGTGCTGTTCAAAGTGTTATACGATTATCCTATTCTGGCGATTAGTACACGCGATCGTAATTAGCCGTGTTTGCGCGAATGTTGTACTGTGAGTCCGGGAATTTGAATGAATTTGAAAGGAGCTGGAAGAAAAACGAAAAGGCCTCGGACAATGGTGAAGCAACTATGGGATATAAGTGATGTATTTTTTATTTTATTAATAGATCTGCATGAGAATTATATCAGATATACGTTATATGTACATAAATCCATGTATATCAAGGTGAAAGTATAAGAATATAGGAAAATAATATGTCTCATACAGATTTATTACTTTGAAATGAGTGAGTTAGAACAGATTAGTACGAATATTTAATCTAGACTTTGATATAAACTTCCAACGTATTGAAGGAATTCTCAAGTATAATTTTAAATTTTGTTTCTTGCAATCAACTGAGTACACTCTCAACTCAGCTTGTTCTCTATAATCAAAGTGTGAACCGTTTTTGCCTCAACAAAATATGAAACTTTATATTGAGTATCTTATTTAATACGCTTTTGATACAAAATTCATGTAACAACTGTACATATAACATGCAGAAATTGATCGATTATATGGCATGAACCCGTGTAATAGCTACATCACTTACACGAATTATTACATGTCAATGACGTAAGGTCCGAACATTTCGTATCCGCGAATATTTCATAATTAGTTCCGTGTGGTTCTGACAATTAACAGACTCGATGGCGGTGACATAGACATCCCGTGATAATCGTGACAGATCAATGGTACGTTACAAACATGTGCCGTGCCAGCCATTGCAGCCATTTTCTCCGGAACATTACCAACCAAAATCCGGATCGTATCATCGTTAACGTCCGCGTCCCATTCCCATATTCGCATTGTTATCAATATGAGACAAAGAGAAATGTCGTGTATCGAAGCTTGCATGATTATATAGGAAAATTACGCACACTACAATTATAACACGCGCGCGATGCACACACGATGTCGATATTGTAATAGATGTCGGTAATCGCGATGCATATACTCGTAAATAAAATCAATCGCATTAATTATTGCAATCATAACTCATCGTAACGTTTTAATATTTTTTAATATATGTGAAATAATATTATTTCGATATTATACTTTGCGAAGAATTAAAAAAAATATACATATATATATATCATTTCAAATTCATACGTTTTGTACATTAATATTTGTGCTATACCTATACATATAAATTATTATAAATAATAACATTTTAAATTTTAAAAATCTTGTACATCTAAAGAAAAATTGTTTTATTTGTTAGAGTAAGCCATTTAAACTATTCGAAGTAGCGCGAATCTACAATTTCTCCGGCGCGGGCGTTCAGGTTCTAAGGACCGAGCAGCCAACGTAATACTACTTAAAAATCAAATACGATCATGAATCCGGTATAAAACAAGATAAAAAATTACGAAAGTTGCTTGAAATATCCATAATTAAATATTTGACATAAAAGAGACTGTAAGTGCCTGCAGCAAAAGTTGCTTATCTCTAGAAAATGATATTTTCCTTAATAGTATTTATCAAGAAACGTATAGAAAAATTCTGTTTATGCCGAGCATCATAAGCTGCTCATAAATAATATTTCACTCGTGATTTTGATAAAATCCTAATTTATTCTCAATGGAAAAATGATTTTTAGAATCTCGGCAGTTGTATTATTTCTTTCTTTTAAATATGTTTCTTTTTTTTCAAGTTTATTAAAATTTTTTAAGCAGTTAAGATAACATGCTGATTTCAATATTTTGTCAACACTATCTGTAAAAAAGAAAAAAAAACAAGTTTCAACGGTCACGCGATTTTCCATTACGCTTCCTATCTTTCGTTGTTCACGTCTGTTTCATCAGTTTTCGCTTCAACCTCTATTTACGCAAGCGTACACTTCAATTTTGTCGACACCGGCGAACAAATATCATTTTGGCGGAAGTACACCGAGGGTTGTGACCCGCGGAGAGTACAATTTAATTGGAAAAAAGTTAACTCGCGATGTCAGTATCAAAGAGCAATCAAAAGGACGTATGTTGGCGCGTGCCGAACGGTGTGTCATAAGTCAACGAAGAACAGTATGCAGAGCACGACTCGTACATGTTGCCGTGCGCTATCGATTTTATAATCAAGGCAGAGGCAGTGAACCGCGTGCTCTCGTTTCACCACCCGCGATGCCGTCCCTGACACCACGCGAACTTATATCCCGGACGTCACGATCCTGAAATACCTTGCGGTGTACACAAAAATTTCTAATAGTTCGGGAAATATTTCACGCAGGGGGAGACTTCGCAATAACGTTTTTCCCCTCGAGTCAATAATAAATAAGGAATATAGCAAATAGGAACGGTCGAGATATTATACAATACGTATGGATCTAACGTGTATCAGAATCAGAAAATTTTCAACATCTATTTGCAATTAATTGTTATAATTCTTACGTTCGCAAATTGTGTAATTGGAGTGTGTAAAATCGGCGGGCTATTCCGACCACATAAACCGTAACAATATTTCCATGCGTTTACCCAAACTGCGATCAGAGATGAACCCGCTACCGCGTTCACCATTAACGAATAACGTTGCGTGAACGCGCAAATAAATTCTAAAATTAATTGTATCATTGTACACGCGCGACGGCACGATCTGCATAATTGGAGCGGCTACTCGTCGCATTCGCGTGGAATTATAGGAATCCCTACACGCGTAATCCGGCAGTCGTCGTGCATGTGCTCGCACATATGCACCTGTTGTGGCGTATCCCGTGTCTAATCGATTGACTATCCGCTGTGACGCGACAAATTGCGTTTGTCCCTCTTGCATTATGGCCGACACAATGGCCGTATACCCACGTGCCCCGTACCCTTTTTGCTTTCTTCGCCGTAACCCTTTCGCCGGCAATCGAGTGAAGGTTGCCGTGTGACCGGGTCGCCTTTTTTTCTCACGAGCATCGGTGAACGCATCGATGAACGTGAATGAAGTTTTACTCTTTCGCGAAAAACCGGATCGTGCCCTCCCTCGAGCGATATATTTTGCGCGCGGTCGCCATCATTACCAGAATAACAAACTTCGTTGGTAAACACGTCGAATGCAGCGCAAATTTGATTGATTTTGCAAAGTTACTCGAGCGAAAAAAAACTTTGATAAGTTGCTCTCTAAAGTTACGATATCTTATCGATAGCTATAAAAATGAATCTTTATATATTCCGCTCTCTTTCTTTTTCACCAGATTCTAAATTTTATGTCTATTTAACACATGGTGTTTAATGCTAACGTAAAAAAGGAAATCGCTTGTACTTAACACTGAATGCATCATAAGAATACAAAGAATTGTATACTTAAATATATATTTTACGAGATAATGGCAGTAAAAGACAATCGATTAGCGAAGAAAACGAGTTAAGCCATCCTTTGAGAACACCCCGGTAACGGGCACGTCGAGTTTAACTTACCGTCAAAGCTAAATAATTAAATTTCTTTGGTAACTGTTAAGACATCGTGTGGCTTAATATAAATAAAAAAGACAACTGCCATTTCAAAGAAACCTGTATTAAAATTGATTAAAAATAAAAAACGTATATTTCTTATATACATATGTATCTATTATATACTTACATTAGATAGATTAGAGCTTTTACAAAACGCGTTTTTGTGTCTAAAGAAAATATCTTGTTTTATAAATCAAAATGAGTTTTCTGAACGAATAGATGTAACGTTGAAATAATCTTTCGTTGCAAGTTTGAATTACGACGTAAACGTTGTCGAAGCAGCTGTCTAAATTTGCCGAGAAAGTTATTTTGACGAGCCATGCTTTACGAGTGGAAAGGGGGGGAGAGGGGGAGAGAGAGAGAGAACGCACTCATGACAAACAATTTCAAATATTCTTTTGTATTTCGTGTACGATCAAACGGATCGGGATTACGTAACGGCACAGAGCGACAAAAATCTGAATTTTTGAAAATTTACCGAATAGTATCCCTACATAATCTGAAAATGTGACTATTATCTGAAAATCACAATAAAATAATTGTAAAATATTGTAGACAGCAATATTTCTAGATCAAAGCAATTACGAAGCGTGGATGAATTAACACTTTTGGAAATATTCCACAAACATATCGATAATTAGAATTGTTCCGCGTTCTTTCTTGAGAGTTGTGTGTCTCATCTGGAAAAGACGAGCGGGAAAACGCCTGAAATTCTTCGCTCCTGATATGAGTAAGCGAGAACCCCGCGAATTCGCGTGACCAGAATAGTCTTTCGAGTAGTCGGCGGTATCGACAAAACGATTATCGTCGCCCGTGTGTGTTCATGTATGTGCGTTTCTGTATATGCATGTGTGTGTTTCTTACGTGAGCTGTTAGACTCTGGGCAGCTGTTGGCAATAATTGCTGGGTGGATCGTCGCGCTTTACCACTCCCTGTAGGAAGACGCTCTCGCGAAGCCGGTAAACACAGCGATGTATCGGGTCGTCTAAGCAAAATTGGTCCGCTTTCGCGCGCCGGCTACGGTCATCCCGCCCCGTTTTCATACTCATTTCATTTCGTCGTCCTTACACCGGACCGTCCTTACCGTCCGTACCGTCCGTACACCCGCGCTGTTGCTGCATACCACGTACCTCACGTGTTACACGCACCGCTGAGTCACCACATTTCAAATGGCTTGCATTTCGTTACGATTTAAGTTGTGTTAAATTAATGCAAGGCGATTGTCGTATATATCGAGAACAAAGTTACACTGCCTTTCAGAATTTATAATTTATTGATTAACTGATTATTGGTCTTAATGTATTTCTTTCATCTAGAAAGAAATTTTTTAATCCTTTTTTTAAAAAAAACTTTAAGCTCTTTTAGAACAGAATATAATTTAAAAGGCAGTAACTTTTTTGCAGCAATCTACTATTTTTCAATTTAGATATCTTTTTTTTTACAATGCAATGTTTCAATCTTTTCGATCAACATCGATTGTTATGATTGATTAATTGAATATAATTTTTCTTGAAGTTAATGTTTTTTTAATTTTCTCCGATTAACTTATTGTTAGAATATATATAAACCCAAAAAAAGCGAATTTAATATTGATAAAATTCTCAAAAATAGGCGTTTTGCATAATATCTTAATATTGTGAGTATTACCAATGTAACGAAAGCAAAGTATGCCATGAGCAGCGAGGATCGATAGCTCCGGCTCGAACTTCGGTAAGTGCAGCGAGCTGCAGCTTTTGTCCTTTCGTAAATATTGACCGAACGTAGCTCGTTGCGCAGTATCGTAAGCGTGGTATTAAAAACAAAGAAGTGATCGATCGTTCCCCATATAAATTTCTATTTTTTTTACATTATATTTCTGAACGAATAAATCATCGTACCGTGATACATTCTTGAATCTAGAATCTAGATCAACGTATTTTAAGATAACTGGAAAGATCATAACCCTTTGGGAGGAAGATAGTACTTTACGTAATTACGAAAATCGGCTTAATATGTTCGCCGTTAAACACAGACTTTTGCACACACATTTTTTAAAAATTGTTTAATTATTTTTTAGGAAAAGAAACTTGATATAACATTTGAATTTTATTCTCTTTATACCGTGTGCTAACCACGTAAAATAATCCATTAAAATAATTCGAATTATGTATCGCGTACGAGATAATTCGTAGTCGAGCATCGTATTACATTTCGAGATAACACATAACGAACGTGTTATAAATATGAACTAGCATCGACTGCTTTAAGGAGAACAGGACGTAATTGATCTCGTCGTAAAATAGACTTGTTTTTCAACAAGTCATTGTAATTTTGGAAAGTGCTGTTTTCTTCGAGTGACATATCGCTTACGGTCCCTAAAATGTGCTTCACAAAGCTCCGGCGCTCGCCAATGTAATAACAGACGTAGATATTACTTATCAGCAAAGTTTTAAGATATACTTATTGCCGGAAGACTCAAATTAAAAAAACTAATCTTAATTGCACTTTACATAGCATTTTATCTGACACTTGCTATTTTTTATGCTACTTTTCATTCTCGAATTATATTTGCAATAAAATAGGTAATAAATTTACAAAAAGAAATAGATTTATTTTTTTATATTTTCAAACTCGCGAGTTAATTTTCGTTTTAACAATATGCAGCGTAGGCTTTTTATATACTTGAATACAAAATAACTTAATAAAAATTACACTTTTTGTAGAGTTTTTAATATTTATTACATTAAACTATTGGGGAACAGAATATTTTTGAAACTAATAATATATATATAATGTATATTATATGTATACCTATTACATATAATATACATAATAAGATTTATAAAATTATGAATATAAATTAGCGTTCCATTGTAGCAACTGTTTAACTTGTTAACCATTATAGCAACTTAAATGTTTACTTTATATATTTTCTCTTTCGTTAAAGTTGCTATAATGGAACGCTTCACAACGTTTTCGACGTGACGTGACATTGTGAACTTTTTGACATTATTATAATAAGATTATATTACATCGGACATTTATTGGACATTTAAGATTTTAAATAGAAAATTGTTGCTGGCGCATCAATTTAACAATAAATGTGGAACGAATCTTAGGAAAATTTTGAACGCATTCAAGTTCGAGGAAAATCTAAATGTAACTTATATTTCGGTTGTTAGAAGGATTATTATAATTTTGTTGAAAAAGCACTCTGCAATCAAGAAGTTTGAGAATAATTATCTAAGATTATTCTGTTTGCGCAAGTTAGCGGTCATACGTTTCTATTATACTAAAATCTATAGAACAAATATTTTAATAACAAATTATAACTAGTATTATTATGTAAAGTCCCTTTTTCTAATGTGTCGCATAAAAATCACTTAACAGCTTAAGCCAAAGTTCTATAATGGTATTAGATAGTAAGAGGAATTACATTCCGGAAAAGTTGAAGAAGACAACTTTATAATAGCTTTAATGCGACATGATATTTTTCGCTGATAGCTTCGTGCAAAGTAATTTTGACAATCTTTCTTCCTGAAAATACTCACCGCTTGTATCTAAGTATCGTGAAATGTGACATATCGGATATTCCTAAAAATATCACGATTTTATTGATAACAGAAACGTTGTCGCGCAACGGTTTAAACAGATTTTCCCTTATTCTTTTCATTTATCGCGTAAGAGCGAAGAATATTTGCAAGTTGCCGGCAGTTCATTATTTTCCTCGAGAAGGATAGCCAGACATAGAATGAGCTCGCTATTCTTATTGAATGAGCTTAACGAAGTACACAGGGTGTATAGCTTCGAGTCGTGGAAGGAACGGGAGTAACTTTTAACGAAGCACGCACTCCATTACGCGCGGGTTGTAATGCAGCTCGTTCGTCTAAACGCGCGTTCGCTTTCTTTCCAAACAATATTTGTCTCGTTCTGGAACTACTGAGCTATTCATTCGCGTCCGATACGCTTTACGGCTACGTCAGGAAGACTGAACGGCACGGCTGCACTCGTTGTAGAATACGAAAAGATACTCTTTTTTATTCTTGAACAATGTTCGAGTTGTACTACTCGAAAGTGTATGTCTGAGAAAGTATATAGGCCGATTTTAAAGTAGGTTAACTCCGCAGATATATTTCGTGAGTAATTTGGAGTTGACATTTTTTTAGCGAAAATTTGCTTTTGCCTTTTTTCACAGTTTCTTATTTGTCGATTAAATATTTTGAAAGTTTGATTAACACACGCGCACTAATTGTAAGTTTTAAATTTTATTAAAATGCAAATCACATTTGACAAGAAGTGAAAAATAAAATTATACCATTTGCTTCTGTCTCTGAGGATTAAAATAGTCATTTATAAATAAATAATTGATATTATTAATAATTTGTAAATTAAAATTAATTTATGTCAAAAGGCATAATAATTAATTCTTTGTGATATTGATATTATTAATATTATTAATATAAATCATTTATAAATAAATTAAGTGTCTAAATTTTAATTTATAATTATAATTCCAAGATAATAATCTAGGCCACAATATTGTATTATTATTATCAAAATGAGAGAGAGCCATTGACAACACACACAACACACATACATACATTCGCAAGTGATTATTTATTTGCCGTTATTTAATCTAGGAGCAAATACATGAAGTAAGTAATCGTCGAACGGAATAATTCGTTTAATTAGTCGTTGTTTTAACAATATATCCGTCGCAAAGCGACGGCCGTTGGGAC
Organism: Temnothorax nylanderi; assembly: GCF_030848795.1. Taxonomy (NCBI): domain Eukaryota; kingdom Metazoa; phylum Arthropoda; class Insecta; order Hymenoptera; family Formicidae; genus Temnothorax; species Temnothorax nylanderi. Next base: position 162,740 of record NW_027249103.1, on the reverse strand, counting down.
GAGAAAGAATACGGCGAAAAAACGTTACAGTGCAATTACGTCGTCGGGCTATGCACGCTCACCAAGTTATCCGCTAAATTATCCCTGCAGTAACATCCGAAACGAGCGGCACGAAAGTTCAACGCTCGTTAAGCACGTGCGCGGGGCCTTGCCGCGAAGTTACGTCGTTACACGGGGGCGGTGGGGAGGAGGGAAAACGTCTCCGGGAAGCTGGGAACACCGGCTGGCTGGTTGGCTGGGTACACGCGAACGGATGTTACCCCCAAATACCTTTAATAGGGCGCAACACACGTGTTTTAACGTTCCAAGATTACGCCATGCTTACCGAGCTCACTAACATGACAGGCGGATTTAAACATGTTAACGAGAATGTCATTTTACGCTGTTTCGCGTATCAATTTTTCAGACCTTTACGATTCTTGGCACTCATATGCGATATACGTGAAAGTTAGATGAGATATTATCGGTAATTTTGAAGTTTCTGTGGGAATCGAATGTTGAAGAAAAAGAGAATAAGGAGAAGAAATCATGGTACTGACCATTGGCATTTTATATAAGTACTTTTCTTTTGAGTTTTAAACTGTCGACACAGTTTTTAGGTGGGTTTCAGACGCATTCGCCCAAGTAAAAGAACTTCGATTAAAACATTTTTAACGTAGTATCCAAACTAAATCGATACTATTCTCAGGATTTCGAGTAATAACGCGAAATATATAGTATTACAATATTAATAGCAAATAGTTCAATAATTCAGAGATAATGATAATGTATCTAAATTACGTTCATTCATTAATGTAAGGGAGACTGTAGGCGTAAGTTTTTTTTTTTGCGATTGTCTGCAGAAAAAGTTCGAAGGGCTGATAAGACTTCAGCGAACGGGTTGCGTGCTCTATCGCGAAGTTTGATATAAATGATAATAAGCTAGCGAGTCAGACATTCCTGGCGAACACGCGAGCTAGTGGAGGATTCCCTTCAGTCACGGCATCCCTGGCCCTTCGATCGAAACGCCGCGACGCGCCGGTCCCCTTTTCCGCCTTCGTAATTCTATGCACGTAATTCCATCCAGCTTTGGAATGGCGCCTTTGTACGAGCGACGCACGGAGTTCCCGAGCCCGTACACACGCCGAAAATTTACGGAGTCGTTAAGATCGAGAGCTTTCCCGTGAGCGAGAAACGAAAAAGATCGGGACCGAGAGGCGAAAACTAAGAATCGCGCTGTTATATATACGACCAACAGAAAAGCACGATTCCTCCGCTTCGGGCTTCCTCCCCGTGTTTCGCATGCCAAATTCGACATTTGTGATTGATAAATTCAGGATTCGTGATATTTGAATTGGTTATCGCGGAAATGCCGTTGCGTCACTAAAGGGGGGATTTTGCAAAGACTAAAAAGAATAAGATAAATTCTCGTTGCGATAGAAATTTATAGAAATAGCTCATGAAACTTTCAGATCTTTTCTTTTTCTTAACAAATAGAGATACAGGTCGTGACGTGATATGCGCGATAAATAAGGCTGAAATAACGTCTTGGCAAAAGCACGAAGTAATACCAGAAACTTACGGCAGAAAACATTCCCTGTGCTTTATGTCTTTCATATTGTCACATAAAGTCGAAAAAATGTTGCTTCTGAGAATCTTTTGTAGATCTGATAGCAGTCCATAGAACGTTGATAAAAACGCGGTCGCCGAACCTAACGATAGGATTGCGTAATAAGAAGCTCGTGTATCAGGGTTGGCTTTCCAGTCTGTCCCGTGCACTAGAAGAAAAGACAAAGCGAAAGATCAAGTGCTCCACGCGATGGGGACCTAACAATGGCCGCGCCGAAGCCCTATTCTAGAGAAAACAATACGGCTTGCTGCAGCGGTCAGAAGAACATTGAAACCCACTCCTATCGCATGCACAGTATACCTATATGCAGGGCCGCTTTGAGCTCAATTTATGTTACAGATCGAATTAAGATATATTCTATATTCTAGTACTTTTATCACGCAGCGTGACTTTATATTATACAATTTTATATTTAACATATAATCCCAAATGTATTTTTCATTGTTGTATAAAAAAATCAACGGAGAGATACGTACATGCGGGTAAAAGATAACGTAACAGAGAATAGAGAAGTTCACAACCATGGTTAACTGGAAACTGCATATTCCGTCACTGAGAGTAAAGATTCCTTAATATAATTTGAATTAAATAAAAACAATAATAGATAAATATATAGAATAAATAAACAAATCAATAATTTCTTTATAAGAACATCTGTACGTAGATAAAAGGAAAATGCTTGTTTACGAAAATATGATTATAGAAATTATATAGCGCTTAAAAATAAACAAAATAGTTTTATCGTTAAATTATTAAATCAAATCATATTTTCATCGTCAAATACATTTTAAGAACTTAAAAATAGGATAGCTTGAAAATTAAATTAACATTTATAACGATGTCTTTTCCCCTCATATATAAATTTAATTGTATCCTTCGCATGCGGTATCGTTATACGGCTATATCGCTATACAGCTTCGTGACGTGAATTCACGCTTTCTTGCACAAGTAAAGCCAAGCTTAAATATTGGTTTGCGAATTAATGCACGATGATTCTCCGCGCACAATAACACACGGTCCAGATGTACAAATTATTTTATCAAAGACAACTAAATTGATTTATCGTAACCGTAGCGTAAATGTTTGCTCGCGGCATACTGAGCTGCGGCCCTGACTGCATGTGCATGTGCATGTGCATGTGCCCTCTCCTCTCCATCTAGGCGCATGTACATTGTATATATACAGACAACACACACGCACGCACACACACACACGCGGTGCATGCATACCGCGGCCGCACGTGTATCTATGTACGTGGTCGTACGGTATATGCGGCTCGCATCACTGCGGAAGACGTAAGGTACTTCGCACCTCACGTCTATCGCTATCACTTGGAGGCTCGATACGAAACGATATTCGCGGAATGTTTACTCTCTCAACAAACGACGTTCGTGCCATTTCTCGATGCAACCGGATGTAAAAATTGTCGCGGGCGTTTGTCATCGGCTGAGGTAAAAGCAATCTGGCGAAGAATCATATCACTGTAGGATTAAATCTATATCTATTATCTCGGTATAAACTTGACTAACTTTGTTTGAATTAATTGCGGACGAGTAGAGAGAATTTGCAAATAATATTGCAATGTTGCACATTGTAGTAAATATAAATCATTTGACGGCAGAAAATGTCCGAAGCGATATACAAATAAATTATAATATAAAGGTTTCAAAAACAGATTTTTGTGAAATTGATTACTGCAGTTTGAATATGCCGAGGAAAAAATTCTAATGTTCTAAAAATATTAATCTCATGTAATACTTACGAGTTGCGATACGAAAGAATCAATTGTTGGAAAGGTATATCTTTCTGAATATAAAATTGAATGTACATGCTAGCACATTGTTTGTAAATTTTAATTATTAATCTTATTAATTAAATTATACTTCGTATTCCATTTGTTTAACAGCAATTAATTTCGCAGATAATAATTATGTTATGGCACAATCGATTCATTAATTAACGAACGCGGTCGTCTCGTTTTTCCATTAATTAATATACGAGGATATTAGGATTGAGGATAATTAATCCGCTTAGGTTTTTACCTTTAATCAATATACGTTCTGTAATTTTCAATTAGAGTACGTGGAAACAATTGAAAAATATGTCACATTGGTGAAAGTTTACGAATTTAATTAAAATCTGCTTTAAAAAATAATATATATATATATATATATATATATATATTCTGAGATATAATTTTATATAATTTAATTACTATCATATATACAGGGTGTTGAAAAAAGGTGGAATAATGTTTATTAAGACTTCGGTTTGTTTTCATGAGTACTATACATACTCCTATGGTACCACCCTTTTTCAACACCCTGTATATATTTATTCTCAATTTGATGTTAATTATAAACCATTTTGGCAAACTTTCAAGATAAATTTCTTTAAGAAAGAAAACAGTATAAGAGGACGAAAAGCTTTGAGATTGTTCGCTTGACTTTTACCTTATTTCCTCGTCTTTGGGATATTCGTCGTCGTTATCGCGAGAAAGCTGCTTTATAAAGAACTTCTGACAATGTAAGCAACAATGCGTCATACAATAAAAAAAAAGAAAGAAAAACAGTTATCTTTAACGATTCACCCTATATCTAGTTCTTTCTCACTTGCTGCTCCCGCATACTTTATTAGTATATATTCTCCGACTGCAACTCGGAGATTCGTTAGACTTTTATGATATATCATAAAGTGGGAGGTATAAAGAGCCAGTAGTTTATTGTGGTGCTAGTCTGGCGAGAGACGACGTGTTATGATGAACAATTTTTATTTTCTCGAGTCCAATTATAAAGATGACAGGAAAAACTGATGAAAGAAAACCAAAAAAATAACAGTTACATGTGTATACAATATGTACATTGTATACATAATAATAATTTGCATAATAATTGGTGTAAATTTTAATAAGCTTTAATGATCAAAATAATTATTACATGTAAACAGCATAATTATATACATATAAAAATGATATAAAAATTATAGATTTAAAAAATTTTATTAAAAATATTTTATATATAAATAGAAAATTTATGAATTGACCATCACTTCCTGCCAGTCATTTTGGATTACGACGTCATATGCGAAGAAATCGCGAGCTGGTGCACAAACGTTTTCCAGTCCGTATAAACGATTTTCCATCAACGAATCCACTTTAGTCCGATAAAGCGGACTTCTGAAATATGTACAAGCTCTGCTATCAATCTATATATCATTCAGACATATCACGTTGAAACGTAAAATAATTTTAAACATTATATCTAGAGTGTCTTCTGCGTTAATAAAGAATGTGACATTTATTTAATCAATCTTTTTTACATGATTTGTTAAACAGCACAATTTTTTTAAATGTTTTATTAGTCTACTTTTTTATTTAAAAAAAATTCGTTGTAGTAACGATTTTTCCCGCACGAAAATTATTCCCGTGTACTTGCTTCTATTTTTGTCGCTTTTAGCATCATAATTCAAAATGTTTGGCTATAACTACAGCTTAACACCTAAGAGCATAATTTCACGGAGTAAAATAAACAGTTCTCCCTGTTTTGTTGCATTCTAAGATAAACTATTGTTGTTTTCACTATAATATACATAGGAAAAAAGAATTTAAGCGAGGAAATAATTTCCAGCAAAATCCAAAACAAAATTCAGTCGTCTACCGCGCATGAATCTCACAGTGGAGAATTGTTGCTTCCTTTCTTTCGTCTCGCAATTTTTCGTCTCACACCTCGAAAGAAAAGACTTAATGGAGACGCTTTCGAGATGCTGGAAAACAAGCGAGAGACCAGCAAGATCAACGACCTACCTCAGACCACTAGGCGCTCCTTTGTTTCTGAAATCGCTGCTATTCGGCGGTCATCCTCAGAATGATTATACGCCATTCTCAGCAATACGAATACCGGTAGTACGATATACCAAACAGACCGTGGAAAAATTGTATCGAGCATCACAATGTGAAATTTATTTTTTGTTAACGTGTATTTATAAAGCTATTGTTGCGACATAATTGCAAACTCAAGATCGTAGAGAGAGGGGGGGGATTGCATATTATATTATAATTATACAAAATATTATAAAATTTAATTATATATGTACTATATATTATTACATTATATCATATACGCCCGATGTATGTATATAGTATTTTATATGTAAAACGATTAAATAAAATATCTCATATCTAATATATTTATGTATTAAATATGATATATGTATATTGCATATAGAATGGTATAAAATAGTATGTTTTGGTATATTTCTCAACTGTTATCTATGTATATTATCCATTGATAGAAAACTCGGGCTCGTAAGGAGTTATACGTTTCTTAACAATACCTGACATAAAGAGTCATTCTTAAATTTTACTGTTTAAAATACAGTCATTTCCACTCACGTCGTGACCCGCTTGCGTTATTTATTTCTTGGCACATTTTAGATTCAGCTTAAAGTATTCGCACTTCGTAATCTCGTGGGTACCGCGCACGAAGTGTCTTAAGAACAGTAACTCTTGGAAGATGTGCGAGGAAAAGAAAATGGGCGGGATAAAAATTGTAGAACTTGACGGAAAGCGTTGGAATGTTACGATAATTCATGACACCGTCTAGTTCACGTGTAAAGATACAGCCATCCATTTATTCCTTCCGTAAAGAAACGGAAAATCTGTTGTTTTCATGAAAATATATCTCAACGGTCTTTTTTAACATTTAGACTGTCTAGCGGAGAAAGAATCACATTTTATTTTCATTTTTTCGTGTTCATCTATATTCCAGATATTGTATTATATTACAAATTATAATTTGTCACAGAATATTTTATGCATTTGTATACTGCGGGCGAATATGATAAATTCGTTCTAACGAGTATCCAGTTGGAAAAATTAAAAAGAAGAACCTCGATATTTTTCTGTGATAAAAATTCCAACTTAATTCGAGATCCTTGCGGGAGATATTTCCGCTCTTGAATTTTACAACTCGGTAAGAACGCGTATCGCGCCACCTCGTTAACGAAATGGATTATCGGACGCGAGAATTCTGATCGCGTTTCATAATTCATCCGCGCGGAACACCGCGCAAGATCTCCATTGATTCGAGATGCGACAGACGGCTCGCGCGTTCAATATATATCAAATTATCAATGAAGCCTTTCAACCGGAGAAATCGTGCCACGTGAGCGACGCGATAATGGGCGCTCTATGAGCCGATAACACGGTAACCGAATTATATCTTGTAACTGTGCGCGTCTTGGAGTAGGTAGATGCACTTCGGTAATATGCACGATAGCAACGTGTCGCAACTCCACGTTCGCGCGATCGTTACGTATGTATGCTTAAATGTGTACGCCCGAATGCGACGAGCTCGCGGTTGTACGTTAATACTATCACGTCGTCACGTTTTACATTTAAATGAGCTGTCTTGCATAAAATTCGGCAAACCTCTCGATACAAGTTCAAGTTAATCAGGCGTAATAGAGATCAAACAAACATGTTTCAATTGTAACATCTCAGGTAGCAGGATGACGTCTAAAGACGTCTTAATGACGTTTTATTGACGTTAGAGACGTCATTAAGACACGTTATTAATACGTCATTTCACGTCACTCTGCTACCTGGGATACATATAGATATATAGTTGAGATATTTAGTCACTTTATATCACTAATTTGAAAAATAAATATAATCGGTAATTAATTTTAGTGTAAATTAAGTTAATTTTATTAAATATTTGACATTTTTAATTACTTATACAAGATCGCTAGCATAAATATATCAACGTCAAAAATATTATACCGACTATCCATGAAGAGCGACAACGTCGATAAATGGAGTCTAAATCGAGAATATGTCAGACAATTAAATTGACTTTATTTCAATTCTACTTTATTCACTTGTCCATTATTTAGTCTTTATTATTTTACACTTTTAAAAATATAACACCGGCTATCACGAAGAGTGACAAAGTCAATAAGTGAAGTCTAAATCGAGAATGTATTAATTAATTCAATTAACTTTATTTCAATTCTATTTTATTCACTTATCTTATTATATTATTCTATACTTTTCTCTTTTTATTATTTTGAATCAATAATACGTCATTTTACCGAAACTGATTACGCTGTAGTTCGTGACTTTGACTAGCTGGAAATTATTCATGAATTCGATTAACGAGCATGTAGTCGGATACCTGGGTATACAGGATAGCCGGTCGATACTCCAAGCATGATGTAATACAATTAGATGTGCTATCCTAAAGTACTTTTCTATAAAGCAACAAGAAATATTCAAATCTAGCGTATTTAATATGTGAAAGTGTATAAGAAACAAAGAGGAAAAACAGAGAATTATAGTTTTAAGAAAAATTATAATTAACATGTGTATTTAAAAGTATGAACACGTGTAAGATAGATATAAATTTAATTATTTAGTTTATACAGAGGTAAATGAAAAAAATTTATACATCCACGTTCGCTCACTTATGCTGAAATTTTTTTATATTTGATAAAAAGATACGTTAATCATATTCACACTATTTTAAAAACAAGTAGAAAGAATAGACTTAGAAATTCACTGAAATCGTTGAAATTTCGATGCAATCGCGTTGCTAGATTATTCAATTGTTCTCGGCCAGATTGCAACAGGCTGCTCAATCAAACGCTTCAGAACGGAGATTCCGTTCCTTTTAGGGAAGAGGAAAAGAGAATTTAACGCCTCGAAACACATTTCGTTGTATTAAAAATGCAACAGGCTGCTGCTCGTCTAACATTCACTTTCGACGAGACAGCGCTAGACTCAACTTTTTATAGATTTTTTTACCTGAAAGTGTTGCAAATTTTTTATGTAGCTTACTGACAGACCAAATGGTGAATAAATGAAGTTTCAAACAGTTTGGCACACCTGCGTCATACAGAAAAAAAAAGTAATAAATCTGTAACCACTTTCATTTTGTAAATAGTACGTCAGCTATCATGGTTTGTGTGATATCGAAAAATTTTATCAATTTACGTCGCAACTTGTTAGATCTGTCTCTTTTATTGTGACACGCACGGTTTTGAAAACCGGCGATACGTAGCAATTTTATGTAGTCTAGAAAAATAGTACAAAAAAAAGAAGTTATAAAAGTCATCGCGGTAAATATTTTTGATCAGATTACACCTTTTGATGGAAGATCGGATATTGCATCTCTCAATTATCCTGTTCCGACAGACAGACTGACACTGCAATTATCCTATCCGATGTTCGACGTTCGTGTTTTCCCTCCGGCTTAATGGAATAGAGATCGCACAATTAGGAAGGCGCGATTTATCCGCAAACAGCAAGAATCTAACGACATTTGGGCCGGGCTCTCTGTCCGGCGTTACAATGCCCACTGGAGACGTGCACGGTTAATCTGCTTAATCTAGCGTGTGGAACGCCATTTTGGCGGTGCGCCAATCTCGCCGGATTTCACCCGGCCCCGGCCGGTCGGCCGACCAGGTTCTCCGGTGGCCGAAGGCCGAAGATCATCGTAACCGTAGTATAATAACCCCGCTTCGCGCGGAATGGTCGGCAATTGTCCGACGATTGCTTCTGAAAGAGGCGATGATTGCCAGTTCTTTGGGTCGCTACTTTTCTCGCGATAGTCCTGTATATAGATATATTCACTGAGAGTGTGCTAACAGGAAGATAATATCGTGGTACTAAAATGTCTTCTTCTACTGACAACTCTCAGATTACTGTAATTTCTATTTTATATACGCGTGACAATTACGAGTTCTACAGTTATTAAGTGTAGATCATCTTTTCATTTTTGTATGAGAGAAGATGATATCATGGAACTTGCTGGCGCAGCAAAACTACATTGCAGTTTTGCCGCGACAACAAGATTCTTTTTCTCCGTGTGCCCGGTGTGAAATAATTAACGCGATTGCATTCTCCCGGCATCCCGGCATACTCCATCACCACTCAAAATCTTATTAAAAAGATGATCTGACGCTATTGTTCGGGAGACGGATTCCGGTTTTGGCTGAAATGGCACGGAAAGTTTCCTTGATTTATGTCCGGTTGTAACGAGGAAGAGAGAAGGAGCGGCAGCTGCGAAAAAATAATTCTTCCGCTCATCGCGCCGCGTGCGCAGCTTCAACCGTGACATAAATCACAGCAAAGCCGCCGTCTCTCACACCTCGCGATGGCGGACGGATGATGCGGAATTACCGAGCTGCACTTTGTAATATTAAAAGTCCGGATAATGTATCACTATTAAAATGTAGCAGCCTGAAGTTACGTCTCGACGGCACCTGCTAGTAAATTTTTGTTTCCGTGCTAAGCCGTCGGAGATACTATTTTCGCGTTTTAAATAGTAGAAGAAGTTGCAGTTTATTCTTATATACATTTTACGTATCTCGCATTCACATTAATTTTTGAATAATGCGTGAAATTTATCATTATTAAACATTTCGCGTTCTGCCAGACCCATTGTCTTGCCGATCTTAATGCTGCGATGCGTGATTTATTACGAGCGAATATTCCTGATGTAATTAATTGCGGTATATGTATATTTACAGACGTAATTATTATTACTTATGCTTGACATAAGTCATTTGTGGCTTTCTTCTAGTTAAAAACTAGAAGAAAGATATATAATTTAATCCTGCTGCATTCTTTTCTATTTATGACAATTTTGGAATATTAGAGTATGTATCTTGCAGACATACACTTTTTTATGGAATATTTTTTATCCATTTTTATTTTTACGTAAGTGACTATAAGTGAATATGAAATTCAATTGGATACAACAGTTAAAATATAAGGTCTAATGTATATTTTAATTAAGTCACTTTATAAAAACGTGTTATACGTTCGTAACAAACACGTTGTGGAGTTTATTTGTTACGCTGATTATATCGTATCTGCACTATATAACGTCACGCCTCTTTTTGCTCCTGCCTGATGGTCAATATTTTTAACGCACAAATATTCGTAGCTTGGATTTCTTGTCGAGAACGGACGTACTCGCATTCGAAAGAATAAATATTTATATGTATAAACGGGAACGGAGAGCGTGGTGTGCAGCGGGCGTCGTTGATAAAATAAATTAAGCTCGTTAGATCTTGCTCAGAGAATCAACGGGGACGACTCGGTTTGCAGGTCGCGTTTGCTTTAAACCTTCGCAAGCGGAATTAACTGGCAGGCAACGCCCACCTCGTGGTTTTACCCCAAGCCGCTCAGCGAGGCTTAATTTGACCACGCCGAATAACAAGGTGGCGAATAATCCTGTACTAGGTCAATATAAAACAAGCCTCCTGTAACATGATGCATTCAGAGCACAATGTAAAGTATCGTTCGCAATCAAAATGCCTGTCGTGGACGTTTGATCCGTGCACCTGTCGTGAAAACTAACATACAGTTATCTATATAATAGGATGTAACGGACAACGAGAGAAAAGCAACAGTACAAATATTAATAAATGTAGATAATACATAAACCAATTCTATAAGGGTCTCTTTAAATTATTTTCTCATATAATAAATAATTTTCTTATTTAGTCAGTAGAATGCTATTCAAAATATTTAGCATCAGTTATTGTAAATTAATATATTAGTCAAAAGTATAATACACATCATATATAAATAGGACACTTTTAAAAATATGTGCAAACATGATGTTATTTATAGTTATTAGTGTATAGCTTTTCTAATATTTTATTTTAATTATGCTGTTGATGATTTATAATCATTAATTTTATTATTATTATAATTTTTATTATATTATTTTATTTCCACTATGCTAGTTAAATTTCTAACGTTTACTTGTACTACACAGAAGCGTTATTGACTCGTGTAAATAAACGCAGAACACTCTTAGTAGAGGTAGAAGCGAAAGCATGAAGCGAACGCATAAAGCGAAAGGATATCCGACATTTCGTATGAATAATCTTTTGCTTTTACTACAAAGCATTTGCTTTCTGTTGTGTACTTGTAAGCACCATCATTCTCGGAACTAGCATCAATAACGCAGCCACACAGAATGTACAGGATTACAATATACAAATCAGACTCTTTACCATTCATACATTTTCACAGAATTTTCTGTAATTCTTCAATCACGTAACAATAAATTAACTTCAAATATAAGCAAGCAGTGATAATATCTTTATGCATTTTTGATACATTGATAACACTTTGATAAATAAAAGCGAAAACGGATATGTTGCCCGTGCATGTATTTATTCGCTTTATGACCTATTTCTTTTAATATAATGCGTTGTATAATACCTAACTATATTTTATATGCATGACATTTTAAAATAATTTTATCATTTAATTCATGAAAAATTCTAATATATTTTACATCACGTCTTTTTTTTTAATTATCACGTCGTGGATGGAAAAAATCGATCTAAAAAAAATTTAATGCGGCTGCCGTTAATTAAAAATCAGATTGCTATGAGATATGGTTTAATCATTTTAGGTAAGCGATTGCATTATACAGCTCGTCGTGAGAACTAGATGAATGTTTGCCATATCATAATTCTTGCATCGATCCGCCTCATATACGGAAACTGCACGATAAAACACTCAAATATTGAGGCGTAAAACATACTTCAAACTACGAACCATCGATCTCTTCTCGCAATTTTTCTGCCGCTTAATCCTATGCAATCCCATGATGCAATATAAACCACTCTGCAAGATTAAACCGAATATCGAGTAGCTTAATCCGTACATTTCGAACGTTCATACCGTTGGAAACGAAGACCGATACATAGTCGATAAGACAAAGAAGATATGTTTTATTCGTTATTCGTTTACGAAGATAATCTTTATTTCTCGCAGTTAGTTAAACGAAACTTTTCTAAAATTGATATTCAGCTATCCGAGATCTTGAAACTACGTGTTGTCTCGTTTGAGCTTTGTTATCCAATATTGGTAAATTAGTCCGGTTATTGGTTTGGTATTGATAACGTTGAAATAAATATCAATTTTTTTTTTTAAATAAGTATCCGGTATATGATTCGTTTGGAAATCGCAAGTATTGGAAGCTGCTAATATTAATTGAAAGATTATATCGTTACCTACTAAAGCATTACCTTGATGGTTTGTAATATGTTTCTAATAACCATATCGAATTACGATAAGAAGGAGAGGAAATAACGAGAACAATTCTTGTATCTTATGCTTGCGAAAACTCTAGACAGATTTATGCGTCAGAAACTTTGTTTCGGTCCGACTGTTATTTCTCTTGCGACTCTAGGAACTATTATTCTAGCAACTGTATTTAATTATTCTTTGTTCCTACATGTCAAATAGCAGAGTTTATGTCACATTTTAACGATAATAAACTAGTTTTGTTAACAGAAGACCATTTACGTGAACTTAAATTGGCAGGAACGTTCGTGTATAATCCTCATCATCCTCTCGATGTTATGATTCAAGATGGCTGATAGCATGATGATGAACTTCTACTCGTGTGTACGCCATCGGCAATTTACATTTCCGTGACGCGGTGACGGGATCTCCAAAGATCGTTGAGAGCGTTTAACGTTATTCGCCGGACGTCGCGCGCGCGTGCACCGCAGCGGGCATCTCAAAGGGTTAAAAGTTTGAGATTACCAAGAGCGTTCGGCACATCGAGTTTCCTGGGAGTTTCCGTAAAGCAACCAGGTGCAAACAGATCTGATCGCCTCGAATGCACGGGAACTCCCGGGAGCTCGAGGCGAAAACAGTATACACTCGAATCTTTCGACTTAGATGCCGTAAGTTTTGTAGCGCGGAGCGGAACAAAGCGGACAGAGGGGCGACCGATGATGAGCAAGTTTTCAATTCTTCGTACCTCATCGGCTGCAGGACCGCCCCTCGAGCTTCAGTTTACTTTCGCGAAGAGAATCACTCGTCGACATCTCGCGTCGATCTCGCTTGTTTATCGAGCTTAATTTCGGAATGTATGTATTTTTCATTTCGCCTAACATTGTCCGAGGACAATGGATGAAAGATTGCGCGCGACATTTGATAGTATTATCTACTTTCTGGTCCCTTGTGGAAATATAGATTTTGGAGAAATGAGTTTCGAAGCAAAAAATTATGGTGAAATAAGTGTCGACAAGTTTCGCACCTTTCTTTTCTACGTCACAGCGTTGTAAATGCAAATTTGTTATTTAACTGAGGCGAAAATCCTCGTATATATTATTCATGGAATAGATAAGAAAGAAAATTGGGAGATAAGGTAAAAAATATCACTCACCGAGCTGACAACGATCTCCACCTCTTCCGAGAGGACACTGGCATCTCTGTCTGAACGTTCCTTGCTTTCGTCTGAGGTTCACGTTATTGCCCTCGAGATCCACGGCTCCGTCGTCGTCGTCTTCGATCACCACATCGACTTCATCTCCGCGAGATTGCTCGATATAACAATTTCCAGCCGGTCCGCAGTCCAAGGAACACGCTGGCTCAGTGCTCACGATGCTCTCCATTGTGGATGGCAGTTTTTGCTCCAGATTTGGGCCCTAAACATCCGCAGGAACAAGAAATGTCATCACCGGTCTTATATCGGATTGCACGTTTAAAAATTAGGGTTTAACGTTGAAAGGGAGCTATATAAGCCAAAGAAAGGAGACCAATTTTCTATGTGCCTATTTACGTTAAATTTAGAAGATGCATTTAGAATTAGTCGAAATAATTGGGAATTTTTACCTATTTATTTTTAACCACTCTCTGTTAACGCGTGTCATTAGATTGTTAAATTACGCTTCTCAATTATATCATTTGAAAATATTCACAATACCGCATTTAACACAGTGTCAAGTACCACATTTATCATAATTAACCTATCTGCATCAACAAGCAGTAATTTTCCCGCGGGGATGACTGATCCGCACAGTCATTTGGGCTTAGCAAACCCACGAACCCGAGCTCAATACACTGCGGACACTCATATTCATCCGTACATTACACACAAGCACACACATCCGCGCATTTATGAGTGATACTGATGCAATGAATAATTGGAGGAAAGTAAAAGCAAAAGATATCTTAGAAAGAAGAAAAATAATTAGAGACTAGATGATGTATATGTGTTAAAAAATTTTATAATATTAAATGCATAATTCGTGAAGCATAAATGTCATGCCAACCTTAAATAAGAATATACCTTAAATAAGAATAATTCTAGACAAGATTGATATATTTGATATATTTGAATGAAAAGTAAGTTAAAGAAAGTTCTGTGAAAGCGTTTTTCGCATAGTTTCGAGCATAACAAAGTGAGAAAAGACTAAACATTAGTTTAGTAAACAGCGAAAAAGAAGAGAATATATTTATGGTTGACTTTCTGACATCCGCCTCATCACTTATTGATCCCTATGCTCGCTGTTGTCGATTCAGGGCCAAGAAATTTTCAGAAATAATGGGGTAGCCTGCTGCATGTTAAGAAAGCTGCAGCGGATGTGAAGTACCTGTTGCACGACTCATGTTTTTTATTTGAGGAGACTTTTGAATAAAGATTGGCCTAGAAGCTGCGAATCTCATGCTTAATGCCAAGACTTGCGAAATATTAAATTTGTTTACTCGTTCGGAGTGGAAAATCACCCAATGAAAGATTGAACTCACATTATATCGGTTTTATCAAACAGTTAATTTGATGTCATCAAAATTTCTGTGTCAATTCAATTTTATTAAATTTATATAATAATGATGTCCCATGTAATCAATCACAATGTTAATATTCATTTGCAATAATTTTGGTTAATTTCTATCAGTTGATATACATTTTACATTTTGATAAAATTACAATATTGTCTTATATTGACATTTACCTGTATTTCACCCTTAATTAAATTTTGCTGTCGTTGCGACAAAAATAAACTTTTCAATATTTAAAAAATAAAATATGATTGCACAACGTAAAAAGTACATAGTGTTATGTCAGATCTTTTAGCATCAACAATCAATCGGATCCTTAATCCCGTCATACAAAACTTTACGTTTTGGATGTATCAGGAATATTAATTCGAACTCAAAGGAAGATTCCTCAGTTGAGAACATTCCGAGCACAAGCTCGATTTCACGTAATCGCTATTTCTATACCTCGCACATAGACACGCCATACCCATTTACGTCCCTTTACGGAATGTTCTATTCTGGAGTGCTTAACCCGAAGACAATGTTCGATCGATTCTCTCCATTTAGAGCGAATGGTAATGGCACGTGGACACATCGATCAATTAAATCTTTGCAGTTAGTGTGAATTCTTGCGATATTGATTATAATTCCTATGAACAGTATTGAATATTTGCTCTGAATCAATAGAACTAAGTTTGAATTCGTATTTACTCGTCAATTAGTCAAATTTTAAAGCATATATACCGATATATTTGCCACCTCCAGCAATTGCGTTTAAATTTTACTTTGTCTCTCATTTTATTTTAAGATAGATTGATCTTATCTCAATTATCTCAATTATATTAATAATATAATTATATTAAATATATTAATAATATATTCTCAATTATATATTAATAATATGAGTAATTGTCAACACGTAACAATTAAAAAAATATATTACATTATACATGAAAATAATAGGATTACTAAAACGTGTACGTTAACGTCGCGGACGTACTAAAATAGTAATAAAATAGTAGCTGTCCCGACATTGTCCTGTACTTTTATCATAGATCAAAGACCTTAGATTTTTCCCCGAATACCCCTCTGGAATCCTACATAACAAATGGTCGTAGAACAACATGCAAACACTTACGGAGTAATACGACAAGCTAACCCGGGAAATATGGCGAATAATGTTACCTGAGACGTGGCGCGCAGCTCGATTCGATCCGCGCCGTTCACCTCGTTTATCTTCGTCGCGTTCACGGTGGAATTCTCGGCTGGGGCATCCAGATGTATCGTGAAGGTGGCACCACGCATATAAAGGATGTCTTCGACCGCATCCTCGTCATCCGCGTTGTCCGCATTTGCCTCGTCGCTCTCGGCCTCGTCAACGAGGTCGCCGAGCTCGCTCGTCGATGGCGATGTCGAGTTGAGTTCTGCAACGGAATAGCCGTTCATTCTGTTAGAAAAACTGTCGGGCACAAGCTTGAAATATCGAATAAGCCGTGAGATAACACTGTTGTCTGCTAGAATCGTTTTTACAGAAAATTGACATCGACAAATTATCGAATTCGTGATTTTTTTATTGTTGCCTCTTTTTCCCTATTTCAATTAATTCTCGTTGTGTGTGCATGTTATCGCAGGAATTATATTTTCTGACAGTTTTACGCTGCACGGTACAATAATTGTGTAACACAATATTATTTTTGTTGATATTATAATTTTCCCTTAAATATTGAAAAATTTGTTATGAACAAATGAGCGTGTGCTGTGCGTCATCAATTATCATCTTTAAATTTGCGAAAAATGTAATAAATTTAACCTTCGTCTATTTAAATAAATTATTGAGATATTTAAAATTCTGAAATAAAATCCAAATAAATTAAATGTGCTTAAAAAAGCTATCAAACGAAAAAACGAAAAAAACTTTTACAAATAATTATGAACTTAACAAAAGACGGTTATCAATTTTTACGCCATCTCGAGTTCAATCTTCAAATCACTTTATCTAGCTATCAAAACCAGACGCAACTAATTATTCATTACAGTGTACCGTGAATATGCAATTTTCCGTCCCATTTGATAACAAATTGCTTTATTAATTAAAAAAAAAAGTAGAATACTAACGAATCTTAGCTTTCGTCATCTTGCTTCTAAAATAACTTAAAATAACTTAACGCGACATAGTTGAATGAGCCATTAATTGAAATTGGTATAATTTTGCTGTACTTACGCAAATAAATGAAACGCGACAATCGGTACAAGTTTTGCTTTACGTGGTAATATCAGAAATTGAGTTCATCTAAGTTATAAAGGAGAAGACAAATGTTATGGTATATATCTAATTATACGTAATGGACGCGGTGTAGACTATAGTAAAAGCAATTTAGCAATATCAGAATCTTATAAAATATTAAAAACAAAACGGGGTCTCTCTGCTATATATTAACACATTTTCTCTTCCACAAATTTCAATCTTTATATGAATACGCGATGTATTCGCTAAGGATCCCCGCGAACTGTTGCACAGCACGACCAGTTCACTGCACATGCAACTGGCACGACGGAGGCAGTAGTGGCGGCCGTATCGAGGTGAAGGGTCGTTAAGAACTTATCCGTTGGTCACACATGAGTTTCCACGTGTACAGTACACACGAGTAGTTATAGCGGCAGAGTAGTGGATATAGTACTCCTCGAGTTCCTTGAACGCTGACCGAAACTCGCTTACATCGTCTATGTTATCATAGATAGGAATGGAGAAACGAGAGGAGAGAGAGGAGAGAGAGAGAGAGAGAGAGAGAGAGAGAGAAAGAGGGGTGAAAGGGTGAGAAGGTGAGATGGTGTGTGTGTGTGTGTGTGTGTGTGTGTGTGTGTGTGTGTGTGTGAGAGAGAGAGAGAGAGAGAGAGAGAGAGAGAGAGAGAGAGAGAGAGAGAGAGAAGAGAGAGAGAGAGAGGCAGCGAGGACCAAAGCCCAGCATTGGATCGCTCGGGGCTAGCTCGCGATACCGAAGTTCGGAGCGCTTACGCTTGCAGGTCGCCTTGTCGATGTAAGCCGCGCACAACTACGTGCGCCGCATCGGAAATTCGTGTATAGCGTTAATTTGGTTATTACCGGGCTTGCGGAATAATAACGCCGGCCAACGAACGCGACCAGCGAGGGCGGTGTCGGTAGTATCGAAAGTTACCGCCGAAACGAGAGATGTATAGCGTATAGAGATCGATGCCACCGGGATAACACGGGGTTTCGGACTTCGTATTGGATTTCGTTTTTGGGGAGAATTTATTTTGCGCCGACCGCTGCGAACTGTGTTGCGCTCCATACACCGTGTTTTCGGAGCGAAAAGCGATAGGTGATCCTGCGGAAACTTGAAACAGTCGGTCAGTAACTTCCTGAATATGTAACGTAATATTCTTTATGAATAAAACCGACGAGTTTGCCACCATCTTTGCCAGTTTACGAATTGATCGAAAGGTGTTACGACCCATTAACACTTGTATAAAAAGACCGCTTCTTTCAAAATTTCTTGAAAAATTGTATACATATATGATACACAGAAAAATTTGGAGTCACAATTTTGGAGCGCAACTGTTCTTAACATCATTTCGAAGATATATCGTTTCAAATGTTATCGCTTTGGTATTTCGAGTTCTCTTTCTCAATTCTTTTAAACAATTGCCGATCTACAAATAATATTAAAAGTAATAATAATCAATTATTCACAATATAGATACATTCGATATATAAATTTTTGATAGCTCCAGTTCAGATATAGATTATTATTTGTGTAAATACCGCAATGGCGTTTGCAAACAATTGTATATAGCAATTACACTCAATAGTAACTACTTCGACCAAAAGCTACCGACTTCGAGAGGACACTTGACTATTTCTTTTCAACGAGGTTTTCTTGTGTATCAAGGCTTCTGCCGTGGTACTTGTCAGTGGATCAAGTGGCGGGCGAGCTCCGGCATTTAATCCCCGGGCATTTAAAATTTAATGGGCCTGTCGTATACGCGAAGCTTCTAGGTGGATGCCTCTTGAACTTGCTCAAATTCAAAGGCCTTTGACGCCAGCCATTTTTATTCAAATGACGCCTGATAGACCTTAATTGAAGCTAATCTCAATTTTATCGATTCATAAAACAGACTGTGCGCTGAAACATAGACGCAATGCAAAGATGCAATATCTTCGACAATATAAAAGTGAAAATATAAGAAATGTTGGTTGGATAACGATTTTAAATGCATATGATTTATATTAGCTGTTTTTATGTATTTTATAATATTAAGTTAGTTTTCTACCTTACATTTATTTAAATTCTCTTTCTGTAATTTTAGTTAAGATTAACACAATTTATTGGATATAATTTAAATTAAAATCTAAATTAAAAATTGTGACGGAAGTCTTATATTTTAATCGCGACACGATTATTTCTGATATGACAAGTCATATAAGTTTTTAAAACTGTGATAAAATATTTTTAATGATATACAATATCTTTTCTGCGAATTATATATTATCACAAATGAACTGTAACTAAAAATAGTTGCTTACAAAAATTATTAACAAAATTATATTGATAAAGTCTGTAACATTAAAATGTTACAACGCGAATGGATGACCTACATATACACGCGCGCGCATTACAGTACTAAAATAGAATTTATCGCGGGAACCCACTTTAATAGTCGCGATATCTCGCGATAAGCAAGATTCTGCAATATATTTTCAAGTTATATTAAGAACGACATATCAGTTATAGTGATACATTTACATTTTTAATCAGATGTTTTGTCCACGCTAAGAAATACTACAATTAAATTATTAGAATAAATTGGATTTGTTATATCGTGACTAACCAAACTTATAACAGTCAGTTCTTATTACTACGAGAATGTCAGTCCAATTAGAAATTACAATCCTGGATTTGCACGGTGCAAAAATCGTCGGCGAAATGTTGATTTTCGCGAATCAAGGTTGAAACGGCTCTTGAATTCAAAATGAAGCTCGAAATGCATTTCGAGCATTACGCCTTGCAACACGGAAGGAAGCAAAATTGCACATAGCTGCTCACGGTGTGCGACGTTGGTATCCACCGTATTTAAAAAGGCTTAAGAGTCCGAGGGCGAGGCAGCGGGCAGTCGTTGGAATATTCCTGAAACTTCGACAATTCCGATCGGAACGCGTTTACAGAGTCGATTTAGAAAAGATGTTCGTAGTGAAGCGCGTTTCAAGGCCGGCTGTAATAGCGTTATTAAAGGAATGGCCGATCAGAACGATCAAGAAACCGTCGACGTTACGGCAAACGAACGAACGAACAAATAGACCAACGAATTATTAGCAGTCAATATTACTGTCGATGACTGCTATATTATGTTCGTGGCATCGCACATTTTAACAGGCTATAGCATCGTAAATAGACGTAAAGTTCAACGGTACGTCCGAGGTTTAAGGCGAATGTTACAGAAAGTATTTTTTTTTAATTTTTATACTCGACACTGGGTGTCCTGTGAAATATATCTCTGCAGTAATTTCTTGCTCAGAATTAATCAACAAGATTAGACAGAACAACCTTACAAATTAACGAGTAAAGTAAACTTCACAAATTTTCTTTTAGCATTTAAATCTTTATCGAAATTTATCACTAAGTAGGTATAAAAGCAACTGCATGGAAATATTAATCAGACTTAAGTTTGTGTCGATTTCAATAAGATTATTTTATTAATATTGCCATAAATAATCTATTTTTAGTTTTCGACGAAATCGCAAATTTTGATTATATGTATATTGTGATCTAGGGTTCGCAAATATTTGGCATCTGCTTGAATAATACCACATTTGTTGTACAATAATATCGTTAATGAATTGCATACATACCACGCGCGATGGAAAGCTAATATTAGTATACATGTTTGAATCGGCATAACAACGAGCATTAATCCAATCGTACAGTTCATCATACTTGATATAAATAGAGAAATGAATATAGACCATCGAAACAAGACAAGTATCAGGAAACACAATTTATTAATTCTTTATTACGACTCTCATAAAATAAAATTAAGACGCTGATATTTTAATAGATACTAACATTAATTAATAATATTTTAAATTAAATATTAAAGGCAGCGTAATGTAATCACGTAGGTGTCATTTTTGGTATAACTGAAATAAATAAATTAAATTATCTATCATGATTTGAATTTCTGATAATAAATTGTAATTTTACTGCAAAAATCGACTACAGAATTTAACGTTATTTAATCTTAATTTAATATTATTTTTTTAATTGAATCTAGCGCAAATTTTTTTAAATAAGCTGTTAATTCACAAGCTGTTAAATTTTGTAATAAGTATTTATATCCACTTTGCTATCGCCGAGTCGTAAACATTTCTAGTTCTAGCGAAATAATATACAGTAGCGTACTACATCACTGTCTATTTCGCAAATATTCCTCATGTTCCTCGGGAAATCCCTGGGAAATTGTGTTAATCCCAGCAATACTCTTACCGATCTGTCATATGTGAATTTTCACGACCTAAGTTTCTGAAAAAACTTTATTAATACTCGAACTTTTGATCACTTTATGCTCTGATTAAGAGAACTTTCAGAAAGTCAATTTTATAAAATGATACATTTTATCTCTTTCCACTTTTCTACTAAAAAAGAACTCGTTATTTATTTTTCGGTTATCATGCTATATCTTATTGTTCTGTATCCTTTATAAGAACATTTCGCTTGAAAATGAATCTTAGTACATGAAAATATATTGTTGTCGCTTTTAAAAATTGCTATGATGGCATTTTAAACACATTAGCTTGAAACGTGTGAAAAATTGCTAATAGGGTAAACTCGGGTAAGATGGCCATAGAGGAAAGATGGCCAACCTATGTTCTTTCAATCTAACTCGCCATGAAACATCAAATGAACATGTGTTGGGCATCTTTTCTCTATCGCCATCTTACCCGAGTTTACCCTATATTAGTCTATAAAAAGCTCATTTCTTTATAAGACATAAAGCAAGAAAAAATAATGCGTTATTAATAATTAAAGAGTTTGTGTTTAGAATTGAAAATTATTACCTAATTTAAACATTTTAGAAGAAGAATCAATAGAATCAGGTAATAATATAATATGTTTGATTAAAATAAAATATTGTTGAATGTTTATTTCATGCCAAGCTGTTTACAGTGGCAGATAGATTATCTATTGACCGATTACGATTATGTGATCAATCAATCAAGGAAAACAATATTGAATATCTATAATGGAACTAATGTCAATTAATCATACATTTACACTTAATAAAATTTGACGATCATGACATTAGCGTCGATAAACTTGCCACAAAAATTAATTTATCTTACATATACAATAGTTCGTAATTTTTATGAATAAAATTTAATAAGCTGATTAAATAGTGAATGAATTAAAAAATGATTATGAAAAAATGTCTACTGATTCGTAGGATAAAACTGCATTTTTAGAAAATTTGTCAATAAATACAATTTTATATTGTTTAATAAGTAATGGGATTATTTGTAGTCGATAAATTGCTAATTGCTAATTCATTATTTCTGTATTAATTATATAAAACAGCGATATCATAAATTTAGTATGAGAAAAACTTAATTATTTAATTAAAACTTTTTTCTTTTCAATATAAAATACTCGTTTTAACCGTATATACAATATATTATGTACACGCGCTTCGTAATAAGGATCAAAGATTTTTTTAAATTGTTTGTTAGAGTAAAAGTCAAAAGAAGCCCTAGGCACCTTTAGAATTTTATATGATATACGTATTTTTTTAATTAAAAGATAGGATAAGACGACTGAATTTTATATGATATGTATCTTCTTAATCAAAAGAAGAGGTAAATTTTATTCTTTAAATAAACGTTAAACATACACAACGATCCATATATCGAAATTTATTTGTGCGAATGCAAGAAACAGAATATTGAACATGAAATTATTTTATAAAATATTTCGAATTGATAAGAAATCAGTTAGCGCGAAGCTTTGATGTTTGTTTTTATGCCGTATAGCGCGTCACTGCATACCTAAGATCGTCCGTCGTCGTCGTGCTATCATTCGCACAATAACATTCGAGCGAGGAGATAGTGGCGCAACTCGTTCCGCGTACTACCCTTCAAAACGTGCTTATTTTCTACGAACAATTAACGATTATCGGGCGGCAGTGTGGTCTAGTGGTAGAGCGCCAGACTCGTAATCTGAAGAACCAGGTTCGAGTCCACTAGAGCCATGGAATGTTTTTTCCGAAGCTGCGCCCCTCCGTGCAAGATAGGCTCTTGTGCGGAGCAAACTGGGCTCCGTCTTTCGGAAGAGACGTTAAGCCGTTGGTCCCAAAGGGTTAAGTAAGAGGAGAAGGGTAGTATTGCATGAGAATTGAATAAAGGATTGGGAACGTCCCTACAAAACGACTTGCAACCCTGAGGGGAGTCAATAAACGCATTTATCAGATAATTTTTACAAGGTAAATTTGTAAGCTTTTCATTGCATCGACTCTTTATCAAAAGAAATATGTTGCTAAAACGAAATATTTATTCCAAGTAATAGAGAA
Source organism: Temnothorax nylanderi (assembly GCF_030848795.1). Lineage (NCBI taxonomy): Eukaryota > Metazoa > Arthropoda > Insecta > Hymenoptera > Formicidae > Temnothorax > Temnothorax nylanderi. The sequence continues at coordinate 138,969 of NW_027249103.1, read as the reverse complement.
TGACGAGCTTAACAGTATAAAAATTATATTTTTTTTATTGTTTTGTGATTTTTTTTCTGGACAATAATTTTTTCTTAAAAAACGTTTCTCACATTTTGAACGTCTTGTCAATATGAATATTATTTTCTTTCGTATTGAATATTCTTACATGGAATAATACGAAATAATGTAAAGGATAATAAAACGGAGGAAGTAAACGCCGAATCGAGCGAAACAAATTACGGAAAACTTATTACTTTAATGTGTATATTTCGTTTAATAATACTTCGCAAGGCATTTGATATGTATTGTGCACGTAACATTTGAATTTCGATTATTTATATATTTTCAAACCGTTCATTGAGTCATAATTAGCCAGTAATTCAGTTTTATAAATCACATTGCCTATAGAATGATATGAGTATAAATATATTGTAATAATTAACGTAAAAAGTAAATTTAAATCATTAAAGTAAAAATAACGTTTTGGGACGATAACAAGTCGGTTGGCACGCGGTCTTGGTATTTGTTCCCCCTCCCCTGACATACAGCGTGCTATTGTGTGGCCCGGCGCGGCGCGCGGGCGTGGGGGTCACCGTACCATTCGCTTATTGATATTCGAGCGAGCAGGTAAGAATGCGTGCCGCTTCGTGTATCGTTGTATTACTCCTCAACACGCGATCGCGGCAGGTAGCAAAAGATAATAAACGCTATAATATCTTACGATTATTACAATAAATGATTATTAGCCCGCGTGATTAACGACTCGTAAGTGTATGAAAAAACGACAATTCTTTATCGAAGTGTATATTTCGACTTATTCTTACGTATGGATGTATTCTTTTATGGAAAGATAGACGATAAATATTGTAAATTATCGTTTCGTGATATCTACAGGTACAGGCAATAATTATTTTTTGAAAATTATAAATAAAAATCATAAAAAGTCATGAAAAAAACCTGCTCATCCTCTAAAAGTTAATGCTTATTGTTAGATCCCAATTTTTCTCGTACGGTGCATTAATCTTTTTATCTGTTAAATTATAATGTGTTTCCTATTTTTCGACCCAGAGCATAATGTAATTTTCGGATTAAGTGATACAGCTAACGATGTAATATGTTGATTATATATAATCACTTTGTGATTCAATGAACTAAAGATTCGGCATTTTTTACGCATTAAGTATTTCACGGCGACGCGGAACTTGACACATACAATTTGATTAAATAGTTTACAACAGTGAATGAACTAACATATGTTCGATATTTATTTTTAAAGGTAAAACCAATAATTACATGTTTTTTTTTACTTTCTTTTTCTTTAGATACTTCTTTGACGAGGCGGAAGGACCTAGTACCTTAAAGATGTAAAAAAGTAAAAACCCAACGACGCGGACGGGGGAGCTAACGTACCCATCGTCAATTTCGTTAAACAAATTGCAGCCGGTTTGTTGCGTCGCGTCCGCGTCGCACGATAATTTCGGGAGTGTCGTTCAAGTAATTGAACTAAAAGACTTTTCTTAAGGCCATTCGATTGACGTCCTAATTCGAACCGGCGCGGTGGTTGCACGTCCGATATGCCTGATGAAATAAAGCATTATTGAGGCGTTGCCCGGGCAATGTCCTCACGCCAAGTGCATCGTGCCAGTTTAGCTGGCGGTTTAGCGCGTTGAGAAGTTCCATTTCCTGGATTGTCTGGCATTGGCAATGGATACCTTCTCTCTCATTACGTCTGATCTGATTTGTGATATTGTAGCATACCACTCTGGTATATACCACGCTGGTTTCTCATTTGAATCACGGTTAATTAATATATGGTCGAGTCAGTTCTAGATGTGATTTTTGCATGAGACAAAAGTTGCCGGATTCAATTCGATTAAAGTTATCATCTCGTCGATTCGAAGTGCAAACTCGTCTAACAGAATATGATAGCTTATCATAGGCTTAACGAGTATAAACGGGAGTGTCACGTGAAAGACTTATACATATAGATAATTAGTTTGCGCGCAGATTCTAGTTATTCGCAAGTGTTTTTCGCGAGTGAGTGCAACGTGAAGAGGAGATCTGACAATTCACCATTCTGAGAGGAGGAGGAGACCTAGGAGAGGCATCGGGCACCGGCGCGGCGGAGCAACCGTGAGTATAACTTCTTACCTACACTGTAAAAAAATTTTGTAAAATTACAACTATTATAGTGGGTAATTTTGAGACCCACTATAATAGTTGTAATTTTACCGTTGCCTTAAAATGGATCGGCTAAAAGAGATTAGCGGCAATTAAATAAAATGTATTTAATTGATGTTTGTTTTTATGTTTCTTATAAAAACAACTTTTATTTTAATATCGAGAAATAAACACGGAAAATTATTAAATTAAAATTTTGTGTTTAAAAAACTATTAATAATTTTTATTAATAAAAAATTTATTAAATAAACATGTAAAGAGATTTCCGCTGCAGAACCAAAATTAAATCCGGGTTTTCTTGAATTAACTCGGATTCCCAGAAGTAATGGTTTTGATATGAATTGCCGACATCCCACTATATAATGTTTGAAGAGTTACGAAATTAATTAGGGGGGACATTATGAGAAAAAAGTTCATTCTTTTCAATAAATGTTTCCTTATTAATTATTTATTATTCTACAATTAATATTAGCTTTGCCTTACTTTGCCTTACTTTGAACAGACAGTAGCGGAAACATAGAAACGATAATTGCTTATAAAATAAAAAAGCGAAAAAATATAAAAAAGATAAAAAGAGCAAAAAATTCATAATTTAACGTTATTTTGACAAATAATGCAAACACAAATGAGTATATTATTCTTAAATTTGTAGTTTCTTATAGGAAACCATTTTTGAGCACCTATCCGCTCATAACATCAAAACTGTTTATATTGTCTTATAATAAGATATAGACGGAAATTTATAAAAGAGCTTTATGATTTTTTGTTAACTAATTGCATGAATGTAATTAAAATGCGCGAATATATTTATTTGCGCATGTAACAAGCTTTAATATACCAGCGCATACATTTCGTTTCTAAATATATGTACTTGTTTGTAACCACTTTTTGGTAACAATTATTCCATCTATGCATTTTTCAGTAAAAAAATTTATGTTTTAATAATGGGTATGTATTTTAATTATAAGAGAAAAATAGAAAGAGAGAGAGGGGGAAGAGAGAAGAGAAAAGACAATCTACTAAGTACATTTTTAACAACAAATTTTTAATATTATACATGCGAATTATATAATTATTTCTTTTAATAAAAATATAAATTGTTGGTTAATTATTCCATAAACAAAATTTAGTTTAGTTAGATTTATAAAAATTAAGTTTATCTTTGCTTTATATATAATAATACTGAATTATATATTTTCGAACGGTTTTAGGTTTGTTTTATAACTGTGAAATGAAATTTAAATTAATTTATTGTCATCTCTTTTTTCCTCTTGAAATTTTATGTTCTAACATAAATTTGTAAAGTATTAAATAAAATAAGTGAAAAATAAATCGGGTGGAGTAATTAATTTTTGGTGTCTTTTTTATTAAAATCAAAGGTAAATTCTTGATTTGTTAATCTCATATTAATTTCATTCCTTTTAAAATGTAAAAATTTGGCACAAAATGATAGTGGATTAATTGAAAACATGTTTTAAAGGAATGGAGAGAACAATTATTACCGTTTCTCTATGATTAGATTTTAATTTCCCTTATTCTATGTAAAAAATAGAGGGAGGGAAGAGAGTGGAAGAAAGAGAAAAAGTGAGAGAGGGGAATTAATCGTCAATCAGTCAGTATTTATCTTTCCACGCTTTTAGCGGATAATCTGATTAGTAATTAGCAATCACTTATCGATTCCATATAATTTCGTTACTTATAATATAGTTTAATGAATACTCTGGGATATCTATTATCATATCATTAATACTTATTTATTTATGTTTATTTAAGTATTTAGTTAATTACTTGCAATCAGTAATTTAAATATAAATCAGGAATTCATATTTAAATTAATATCTAAAAAATAATATTAGGTAATGAAGTTAGATAGTAAAATTAGATGAGTAATTTTTCACTATAACAATCATTTTTTTTGTGATCGCTTATTGTGTAATATATTGTTTAATATATGAGGAAATAATCGATCCTTTGCAGGCGATCAAATAAAGTTTATGATATTCTTGGCCAATCACTACCACGATAATGACGAACTTGTCACTTGACGAAAAATTGCTGCAACATGTTATAAGCATAAACATACACGAAGTCGAAATCGATTGTCGATAATTCTTATATTCCAGAATACAAACTTTTCTCATGTCTCATTAAAAGAAAAGTGTAAATAATTAATAAATAAAATTTATTTTTTTGATAAAATTATCAATATTGAATTTGGATCTTATATATATTTAACATTAAATTTTAAATTTGATTGCTCATTGATTATGCTATAAATAGAATAAGGCTTTTTGTGGGATGTAACAGGAAAAGATTGATAAACGTGAAATGAGAAACAAAAATAAAATCTAAAATAAAACAAAACCTAAGTAAAATAGTTCAGTAGCAAGATATCCAATTAATTTCAGCTGCAAATCATCGTAGATAGCTATCTTCGCGAAGTCATTGACGGAGCAAATCGTCAAGATGCCGATCTAGCAAAAGTTATTAGCAAGATTACCGAAATTCGTGTTCGCAGAAATGCCGAGGTAGATCTCTGAGAATTTGACCTAACTGGTTTACCTCTGGTAAAACTCTTGTGAAGTTAAGAATTACATTTAGTGGTAAAATCAATGGAACAATCGAGTTCGCGGAATCTACGGCATTGGAAGAAGGTAAAGCAGAATTAGTGCAATGTAGAGGAACAATCTGGATACGCGTGCCGAAAGTAGCAACAGAGGAAGAAGCATCTATGTTAATGTTACCATTCCATTCGATGAAAAAGAACTAGATAAATTCGTGCGAGAAGAGCTTGCCAGATTAGACATTAAAGTTGATAACGGAGTCGGTGTAATCAAAATTATCGAACCTGTGGAGATGGAAGATGTTGAGATTCTGTCATTCCCGGATTTTAGAGAAAGGAACCAGGAACAAGAAGAAATCGACTTATTCGATTTACCACGGGCGACGGTCGCCAGATTGAGAGTCAGAATCAAGGATAGAATCAATATAAGAATCAGATTCACAGACTCTGCCATACTGAAGGGAGCACAATTAGCGCAAGACAGTGGGATCGATTTGGATTCGTGGCAGCGGAGAAGGAAGTATTCACAATGGCGGTACCATCAGATTCAACGCGCGGAAGCTGTAGAAAGAAATAAAAGATGTCGGAGTTTTACCAGCCGCGAAATTAAATCCAGAAGGGAGATCCGAGCGGAGGAACGAGGATGCAACATTCATGTTAGTTAGATTGCACGATTAGATTCGGCGAACAACGGATAGAGGAAATCGCGTAGTAAAAATTCGACGGAGTTGAATTTATTGTGTTATCCGATGAAATGTTCCTAATAGATACGTAGTAAAACCGATAATAACAATGAAATGCATAATGATTGTCGTTCGATAGTTAAAATAAAACGAAGGACAAATTTATTCTCCAATATGGCACATAAAATACAAAATTGGAATACAGTTTCATTCTATAGTAATTGATGTTTTAGAACAGTTAAATTCGAAACGGACACACGTTCTCTTTTCGAGCTGCATTAATTGTGCAATATTTCTGTAAAAAAACGAAGCCGTTATCAATAATTAACTGCGAGTTATGCTTTGCGTAACACGATAAGTCGGAAATAAACGTGTTACAAGTAATATAATTTTTTTTTGCGATTCTCGCCCGCGCGCATTCTAATTTTAGCAATTAACGATCGTTATAGTTTTGCGGATTCTTTTGTTCCCACGTAATTTTTTAACGATTGTTTCAATCTATACAACTTGTGCTCTCAAAAATAAAAGACTTTTGCTAGACAAGTCGAAATGCAGTGTGTTTTAAAAGTTGTATTCTTTTTTCTCAAATTCTTAAAAAGGTGGTTTATGTGAATCATAGGGGAAAACTTTGGTCGCGAGTGTACCGAGATAAGCATTCCGATCGTGGACAGGCTGTAATAATGGAATTCCGCGAACAATCAATCGGAAAGCAATTAACGGAGGCGATCGTCGGCGAACTTCCTACCAAATTTCCTGTCGCGTTCGCTCGTGAGAAAAACGTCTATTGGGTAAATGGAACCGCGTAATTTTGTTGCAACAGTTGCACCGAGTATGCATTCTGTAGGTCAGTTATGGTACCGCATATGGCGTGATTAAAATGTGTGTGAGTGCAATTAAAACGCAGAAATTATTTTAACATTTCATATTCTTTCTAAAATATAATTATTTTCTTTCTCTATTTAAAGCAAAAATGCGCGAAAATATAACATAAAAGATAACAAGGAATATTAACTACACTTTCCATATTCTGAGAAAGTACAAGAGCAACCCTTGTATCTATTTGTTAAAATAAAAAATGATCATTATATATACTTTATACGTTATTTATTTTGCTTGAATGCTACGCATCGATTATACGTGTCACATTTATGATAACGTGATGCTTGGTTCGAGACACTTGTGCCATGACACACAAAAACCCTTACATAAGATTAAACTAGCGATAAATCATAGCTGTCCCCAAAAATCTTTGTGATTTATGGATAATTTTACCGTATTTTTCTTTCACAATGCCTTCTCTCCGTATTTCATAAGCCCGACGCGAAATGTATTCCGCGCAATTCCACGCGAAATGAGATATTACCTTTAATACGGGCATGGCTCTGTAAACAGCTTGAACTTGAGATTGTCGAGATAAATTTGCAACCAGTGCGCGAGCTTTTTACCTCGTAATTTTTTGATGACGCGATAAATAAATTTTACACGTAATACAAGTTATATTATTACTTTTACGGACATTATAAAGTAATAGAAAATCTCGATAAAAAATTACAATGTCTAATTCATTTTTTCTTTATTTTCTGATGATTGCATAACTGAAAATGTTTTTTTTCCCTTCGGTTTAACTTGAAATTTATTTACATTGTTCTTGTTCTTTAATAGCAATCATGTTGAACAATGTCAAAAGCGAAAAATTATAAATTTCTTTTCTTATAATACACATCAAAGTATTATAAATTAGTTTTTCGTTATCACGCATACGTCCGATAGAACAGATCATAAATTAGAAAATATATCGAAGATTCTTTTCGATTCGCAGAAAGGAGGTTCCGTCGCTACAAAAAAATGCAGCCAGTTTCATGAAATTTTAATATGTTGTTCTGGAATGCAAAATAGAATTATGTGAATTTTTTGGGAATTTTTCATCGTCCCGTTTTGAAAAAAATCTATTCCAAAAATTGTATTTTTTAATGAATTTTCTAATTACTTTAACGTAGGGAAAATAGCGTCGAACGCAACAGACTCACGTACGTATGTACTGGAAAGGTATACCCGTATACATAAATGTTAATAAAACTATTTTGTATTACACGTGCATGGAAAGTAGCACTTTCCGTGTGTGTTTTCTGTGCGGAAAGTAACGATTTGCCAACATCTACCTACAAAATATTCCACACGTCATATCCAAAGTCATAGTCAACGGGAAAACCGTGCGCTAAGACTCATAGCGCACGGGTTCAAGCCATACCTAACGGGTATCAACGCCATCTCGCAGCGCACACAGAAAACAACTACCGAAAATACCGCCACTTCGCCTCTTCCCAACACACACCTAACCTAACAGCTACTCATATGTCACTCTACTGTACATACTTGTACGCATAACCTTCCCAAACGGTACGAGTACGGGCGCGTCCTCCCTTTCGTGTTCTCTTTCGTCAGCGCGGCCGAGTCGCGGAGTCGCCGAGTGCCGAGTCTGAAGCGCGAGTCTCGTATCGCGGACAACCGCGTGCAAACTCGCGCCGCTATTCGTTTTTCTCGCTCGGGCATCAGGGCATCAGACCCGTGAGGCCCGTCAGCTCGTGGCTATCGCCGCTGCCGCCGCCGTCGTCGACGCGACGACGACGACAACGACGACGACAAGGCCGACCTGGCCGACGAAGTCGATTTCGACAGGTAGTGGATAAACGTGACTGTGCGCTCGCGCTCGCGCTTGCTACGAGCCTACGCGATACGTGCTATTTGCTCCTGTAATAAATGTCGGTTAAAGTATGCGGGGGGAGGGGCTCCGCCCCTCCCCCCCACGCCCCCCTCCCCGCCTGCGCCCAACTCGGGGGGGCTTCGCCCCCCCGAACCCCCCCGTATGTCATTTCTCCCAACTCGGGGGGGCTTCGCCCCCCCTCGTTGGGGGAAAAAACTCCCGATAGCTCGTGCGGGTAAACGCACTCGCCTTCGGCTCGTGCGACTACCCGCACTCGTCTAATATACGCACATTTCCACTCCCTTAACCCCCATCCCTACATGCACTTGTAATACAAAATAGTATGTGTTACACGTACGGAAGTTGGCTGTTAGTCACGAGCGCACTAGGCGCACTCGCCTTCGGCTCGTGCGCCTACCCGCGCTCGTGACCAACAGCCAACTTTCCGCACTTGTAACACAATATACTATTATTATTTAAAGTGCAGTGTTTATTTATACGAATACTTGGTACCTATATAAAAAATATCAAAAGATGTTTCTATAAAATTAATTTATAAATAATTTATTTATGACGTAATAGAGCAATAAACGGGACCATAGTTAGCATTCAAAAATTACGGGAAACGATTATTTTTGTTCTTGTGTATTTTTTTTTTTACAATATTATTCGGTGTCATTTTGACACCATGGGACCTACAGTTTATAACGCCGATTCCGAACGGCTTTTTTTTTTTTTTTTTTTTTTGATGAGGTTCATTGGTGGCCGATATTCATAATCGGATCTTATTTCGGTCTTAAATAAGATCTGACTATGAATATCGAGCGGTGTCATTCCAACAAGCTGCTTTTATATACCATCGTTCGTCGTATTTTAAATGCGAGAAACGCCAGCTAGCGGATGCCATCTAGCGGATGATCCGACATTCGCATACATAGACCTTATAGATATGGACTGAGACAATACATAGCAGACGCCTGTCCGGAGTAAGTTAGAGAGAGAAACATACTTTTCAGTACTCCTCTTTCTTAAGGAGGTTCAGTGGCTACAAAAAAATGCAGCCAATTTCATGAAATTTTAATATGCTGTTCTGAAATGCAAAATAGAATTATGTGAATTTTTTGGAATTTTTCACCGTCCCGTTTTCAAAAAAATCTACTCCAAAAATTGTACTTTTTAGCATAGGTTCTTATGGGAAATGACATATTGCACACCTTCAGAATGAAATAAGTGCAAGAAAAAATGCAAATGATAAGGAAAAAAAAATATGCACATGTAACTTAATAATTTACAAATAAATGAGTGAAAGAAAGGGGAAGGTTACCGCACATTTCGTAGAAAAATTAATTATTAAAGCATAAATTGCTTGATTTTTCGTCTGCTAGACTGCCACGATCGTGAGCAGCTTCACGCACTATACACGCGGCGACCAATCAGAGCAATCCCCTTCACTCCCACTACTTCAAACGCTAGTGCGCTGTTGCCAGAACCCCCGCGTCCCACTACTCCCCCCGATGAAGCAACCGAACCTCCTTAATGAATAGCTATAAATGCCTGATTAATTGTCATAAAAGCCAACTTGAAAATGTTGGACATATAAAGACTAAATTATACTGTATTTACTAATGCAGAATATAATAAAAAGGGAATATATTTTTAATATAATTTATCAATTCATACAATCGAATGCAAGTAATGACATATAAAAAAAACTAATTTATTTAAAATAGCTGTTAAGGAATTCATTTTGTTTGCTTTCGACAATTTTATATGACTGTACCAAGAAAAAAAAGCTTACAATTTACAGCTTACAGTTATAGAACGTAATGCGGTTTTATAATAATAAGAAGTAAAAATTAAAATAAAAGAGAAAAGTGTTCTCAGAAAGTTTAATCCAGATATTATAAGAAATAAATCAAGAATATTTCAAAAATTACCTGGAGAACAAAGCCTGATCGAAAGCCCAAATAATTTTATAAAAAAGGAGCTATTGCTATAAGACCTTTAGTTGTATTCCATAAAGTTAGAGAGAGATTATCGTAAAGCTAAAAAAAAACTATATAAAAACTCTCGAAACATATTTCTAAAACTTTCGAACTTTCGATGGATTTCCAACCTAGTAAAACTGCAATGGTGTTATCAAAAAAATATTACCCCAGCAATTCAAAGATAATAACAGTTCGCTTTTGAAGGATACTTCTGCAACAAAACTCTCCGGGAATCGAGCGAGAGATTCAACAGCAGCGAGAGAGCGGCGCGCGGCGCTTCGGAAACAATACGCGCGTCGCATCAAAAAGTTTTGCCGGCATGGCACAACGCAAAATTTTATTAGGGAAATCAAAGATGTCGCCCGCCATGAATGCGAATTGCAAAGCGGGATAAGGATTGAATCGAGTCACACTCACCGGCGCAGCTGTATCCATTTTTATGAAGTATGTAGCCGTCCCTGCAGTCGCACTCGTACATGCCGTCGTGGAGTTCGTAGCAGAGCTGCTCGCAGGGCGATCCGTGCCCGCATCTTCCTGAAACACGGTAGGGAAACGGGGACGTGAGTAAGTTATGCGTGCCGAGGGAATTCGAGGTGGCGCGAAGTGGCGAACAAAGGGAGAAACATCGAAATAGACGGCGGCGATGAGTTGCAAACGCAACTGTTCGCGCATTCTCCGTTCCCACCCCTAATAGCGTATTTACACAGCTTGGACGTACTTTGTAAAAGATCGATCCGTATAAAAATTCTGATATAGATATAATCTCTTATACCTTTATTTTTATCCTTAGGATATTCTTGTACAATCCGTATACGTCATACAGATGTGAATTTACAGTAACGAAAATTTTTAGATATATGTATATGTATGTACATACCTATGTAATACCTATATAATGGATCTATTCCCCTTTTGCAAAAATAGCTTTGCAAAAGCATCCAGACAACGAGCTTCTTATCAGTTATCTAATCTGCAGATCTAAAGTCTCGATTTGTAATGCAAATTAGCATTTGTCTGGTATTTCCGTTCTAAATTTTCGCGAGAACAGATAAAGATGATTTTTATCGCATTAGTTAACTCTGAGACAGGATACCGGTCAAATATGCAGCAGTAAAAAAAAGACGATATGCTACTTCTCTAAATAATTTTACAACAGAAGTAATATATTGATTATATTTGCTGTTCGCCTTTTGGCATATATTTCACAAATTTTGTAGAGTTTTGCGCTACGTAATATATTACTAGCAGCTCTATTTTGATACATTTTTTTGTCAACACATCGCATTAATACCGAGGCGTAAAAAGAAGTTGTATAAAATTCGCGATGAGAAAAAGGTATGTTACGACATATACAGGCAACTAAACGCCATCGAGTCAACCGCAGCGTAAAACTATTTTCTCGCGAATTTATTTTGTTATTTAATCCAACAACCAACAAATTTACAAAAAATATAGTGAAATATTAAATCGTGACAGGTGTACAAAACGTAATATTCAGAATTACAGCGTCGTAATTAGTTTTTCATTATGCTGAGTAACACGAAGGATGAAATAAATCTTGTATATGACATAAGAATTCTTTCGAAATAAATGTTGAGTATAAACTTATGTTTATGATATAATTGAAGTGTCAACAACAATAACGAAACTGAATAACTTAGTGCAATGATATGTATTGCAAAATCTAATATTTTGCAATATATATTTTTAAATATTGGATTTTATAATATTTTAATACTTTTTATATAATTGTTCTCTCTCTCTCATTCTCTTTCTCTCTTACACACACACACACACACACACACACACATTTTGTTTATATTTAATATATTCATGAATATACGAGCAGTTGTTAAACTACATGTATTTAGGAAGTTGTACGTAAAAACAATTCAACAATTAACATTCGTTCAGTGTGACCGACCGATACGATTAAAAATTTCAGTGCTGACGTTTTATGTCATGTAATCGTTGTTGCAACGCTGAAATTTACTGCAAATGTTTTACGACTAGCAATAAATTAATCAGTTTCACTGTTGCAATGTACGCTGACAGACCTTTTTATGAATGCACCAAATCACCACCCGTAATACGTTACAATGCGATATTCGTCGAAAAAGCAAGATTGAAAAATATGCACATCATTAAAAATATGTACGATTCGTAAACTTATCGAGATGAGCAATTTAACGAAAAGCATTGCGTTCGATTTATTTATTTGCAGTGGAAAACGAAGCAATAATGTATGGAAATTGTTAATTATAACGTATGTGAATTATTTCTGTAATACTATTATGCATATAATAACTATTTTTTTAATTAATTATTTTAAACGTTCTATTATAATTTGAATATATTCGTATTTTATAAATCAATGTAGGGATATGTTATTGTGTCGTGTTATCAACTCCGCTGCTGCGCATCGTGTCGATGCGTGTTAAATTATTTCACTGTGAAATACACGAATTTTGTATTTTAATTTGAAGTAATGGATCTGTGAGAATTATGTTATAAATACAACAAACTTGAGTAGTTAAAGCTTAAATTAAAAATATAATCAAATATAACGTTTCTCTCACAGATCCATTAAGAACAATATTTTAGCTGATTTAAATAGCTCACGTAGTATCTGCATATAAAAACCCAAAAGATAAAATTTACTAAACTGTAAAATTCAATGTTATCTAAGCTGTAAAAATCAATAACTACGCGATAATATTGATCAACTTTAATCACTTTATAATTCGAAAACTTGTGGCTTCAATATTATTAATCAAGATATATTTTTTTATTCGAGTTAACCTTCGGAATATGCTATTAAAATATTAAATGACAATGATTGTGGAACACTTTGTTTAATAATTTTTTTTACTATTACGTATAAAATAATATTTTCAATAATTCCAAAAAATTATATGGACCAGAGATAGTAATAGTATAATGGATAATAATAATAGGAATAGAGTAGAATAATTATAACAATTTGCTTTGATGTTAAAACTAACAATTTAATTCGTTCAAGAATTATACATATTAATGATAATGATATCATATTCATGAATAATGTTTAAAAGTACTACAAATCGTGTGTACATGTAATGTTACGATTTGTACTTTTGAACATTATTGTGAAAAGAACTGCAGGTAAAGAGCAACGATTTCGTTTTAGCAACGTCAACATTAAATATTCACAACGATATATTTCCCAACGATTTCGTGAAATAGTCAAAATAGCGACATATACGAAATATTTTACATAAAGCGCAATTGGATGGGGACAGCATGGGAGCAAAAAAGATTTAATAAAAAAGTGCATTACATATTGAATGCAGTAAAATTTCATGCCGCTTTTATTTCCAGCGAGCTCATCTTTCGGGCAGGCATCACGAATGAAAATAAAGCGCATTCAATTTGTATGTGGACTTTTCAATTTGCACATATGCATACCTAATGCGTATATTTTACACTTAATTTTAGTTTAACGAAAGTGCTTGCTAAGTGGACCTCATATAAAGCCAGCCATTCGCACAACGATACGTACAATTAAAATATTTCTGTGTTGTCGGTTTGTTTATGAAAACGTTTTAATCCAGAATTTTATTTCTGATTTTCAATTTTAATAAAAATATTTAAACGGCTCGAATCCTTTTCAGTCAACATGTTTTTTCCATTAGTACATAAATAGAAAGCCACGTGCTTTATGAGTGTACAAACATATAAATTTTCATTTCCACAAATATTACCTTCTTTTCTATAATATGATTAACAAATTGAAGTTACTATTAATACGCGTATGCAGTTTAATGATGCAGTTTAATCTAATAATATTAATAGCGACGGTTTTACATAAAATGACTTGTTTTTCCTCTCTACGCCAAATATTTTCCTCGTAATATAAAACCGTACATAAACTTCTCATATATTTTAGAGAGCAGAGTAAATATTTTATATCGATCGTATCTTCAAAATTGCGAGAGCAACCTAAAGTTTTTTTAATAGCTTCTTACATGTTTACCACGTTAAAATAGAAGCCCTAATTGAACAGCAAACTAGTATGTTTATCATATGCTTATATGTTTATCGTATGCCAGTATTATACGTAACAGAGTTTATACATGCACTGAATCTCTCATTTACATAATGGATGAATTACGATAGAGGTAGAGGATCTCGTGGATGCCTCAATAAACATAGTAATCAAATATAGTGCCTGTGTACATTACGTTCCACGTTAGAAAAAGACGAGCGTGTAAAAAGCGAAATTGGCGGAATGGTAAAATTAGGTGTTTGCACAACGGAACGATTAATAAAACATAACGCGAGCGGGAATAATACTGGAAGAAGCGAAATCCGCTGTTGAATCTGCAACGACGCATGCACGCCGAACTTGCATCGCGCACGCTGCGTTCTGCGACGAATCACGCGACTCGTTTCACCTCGATGCACTACATTCTTCCATAGTTGCCCCACCCCCCTTGCCGCAGACATAGGACATTGAAAATTCCAATATCCGGCTCGGTCGTGTGTGTACTTTTTACGAAAAACTGCCCGCGTGGGAAAAACTGGCATTATTTTCGTGGCGGTACACTACCGGGAAATATATATCGCATTGCACTCGACTCGTCAATGCACCGGCTACGTAATAAAACCGATGTCGCGCGCGATGTTTCGTAGAATACGATAGAATTTTGTTCCGGCGATTGTTGTAAATACCCATGCATCAAAATCGTCAGCTTCGAAACTATACTCCCGTCATTGTTAATTTAATTCGTTATTTATTTGCTAAGCTCATACGATCGACTTTTAGTCATCCGATTACACGAGATCTTACGACAGTGCATTTTTTTGTACATATATATTTTCCCATCTCTACCTCTACCTTTATCTTTTTATTTCTCATTTTAATAATGTTGTGCAATATTCTCTTGCGAGAAATTACAGCTAAAGGACGCTTCAGCTTTACTTTTGACAGAGGAGCAATGAGTTTAGACTCGAGATATTGATATCCGGTTACCCGGATACACCGCGCATCCGGGTAATTACTCGACTTTCGGGAAATACTCAAGTTCTCATTACCCGGGTACATTTTCACATGAAACGCGGAATTCAAAGCATACGCGAAATGTGGGTAAAGCATATGAATGTTGACACATGAAGGAAACAGACAGAAATAGTTGCAGATAATTTGCAATCCGATGAAATTAAATAACGGATAATGTCATATGCGGATAAATACGGGCATAAAATAACAAAAAGAATGTTCCATATTTTACAACAGTTACTACATGGGTCGCCTCACTCTTTTATAATATTATATTTTAACAGACTCTTTGACAAGTTTTGGCATCCATAAAATTAGCATTTCGTTAAAGTAACGTCTACCCGAGAGTAACTATAAAGAGTATCTTTTTTCCTTATCTGTTTACATAAATACTTTAATACAAAGGCCGTATGAGTAAAGTGATTTCTGCTTTAGCCGATTCTGTCAGATATCGGGAGCCCGAATATCGGGATAAAATAAACCAGTTTAGAGACTAAATCCTGTTCCTAAAACGGAATTCATGTTAGTGTTTGCATCCCCTTACGAAGGTGCGGGCGAATGAACCGATTGCATGGCACATGTGAACCCAGGGTTGATATATGCAGGCTATGATTCTACTGCGCGCCATACATACGGAGCTACGCAAACTATGCTGTATGGCCTTAAGTACAATGTGGATCTTGGTTTGATTCGAGGCGACGCGACACGATGCGACGCGACGCAAAGCGACGTTGCTACATCGTTTGCAATGCGATGACATATATAATCGCCCGTATGCCGTGATATACCCTAACACTTGTAGGCAGGTATAATCGGTAATGTATACTCTAAGTATAGTAGCTATAACACTCATAAATACCATTCTATCATTAAATGGGCACAGCTGGCAAAAGAATACATTATATTCAGATATTTAGAAAAATCAGAACCCCCTTTCATCTATATATAGTATTATTTTTCGCAGATATTATTTTTTTTCGTGTTTTCTATTTTCTTTGTTAGTCTTCATTGTTTTATTTTTTATTCTCATCGGATATTATGTGGACCATTGTTTGTATCATGTGTTTATCATATTTAACATAAGTGTCTGGGAATTACAAAATAAATAGTCAGGAAAAATAAAAAGAGTGATGTCATAAAATATCATAAAATACCGATAAATAATATCATCAGGCTCTCATTGAATGAATTATTTAAATCTCTGTCGAGTGATACATTTTACAATAAATTACAGATTTATCGACTTTTCTCTTCTCATGTTAATTCTTATGTTAATCGTTATATACTATACTATTCAATAAAATAACATAAAAAGGAAAAACCATGCGTGAAATATGTAATAAAACACGAATTTATCTGAAAAAAATTACAGTTTTTGTTTTATACATATTTTCTATTTAGCAAATAAGCGATAATTGATTTTTTATATAAAATGTATCCTTTTTGTGATTTAAAAAACAAAATGTGTAATTATCTAAACACAATTTATTTGCTAATATAGAAGAGAATATTAAATTGAAAATTATTGGATCTTGCAGTGTGAATTATTCTCAAATGGGGTATAAAATTTTCTTGATTAATCGGATAAATTTTCAAAACTTAAATAAAAGATGAGTATGTTGAACGCGTTGCGGTATATTTCATAATTTATCAGTTCATGTATAAATATGTTATCAATCGATACACAGAAAGTTGATGAAGGATTTTCGTACATTTTCTTCCACGATAAAATTATTGAATACTTAATGAGCAAATAAATTTGCACGGCACAAGCTACATTCGATAAATAAAAGTTATTAATAAATTAAAATCTTGTAGTAACAATTAACACTCAAGATTACGGAATAAATATTTTCAAATGTTATAGCGACGAAAGAAAATAGCTTGATATTTAGTAATTCAATACAGAAACTAGGTGTAAATATATATACGATGCAAAAAAGAGGGCAATCTTCTGATACGTTTAATAATTTAATAAATGACATAACAGATTTTAATTGTTCATTCCGTCAGACACCGTTTGCGTTCTAGAAATGTCATTGTACGCGAAAGCTACATAAATTTTAATAAGCTACTATTCGCGGTTGTGCAATTTTCCGTCCGATGCAAAGTTCAATTATTCTCTCTAAAGCTTTAATCGCCGTCAGTCGTCGGGAACACGGATCGCTTTTTAATTGACCAATCTTCGAGTTATGAGAAAATTGGCCCGCTTTATTATCTATCGCTTTTTCGTCGTAGGCACGCGGGCGCACGCGCGCTTTTAATCGACGTCGGCGATAGCGTTATCGCGCACTTAAATCTCCCGACATGACTTTTAATGTCTCGGAAATGCGTTAAACAATAGTACGCGCGAACAGTTTACGCGTTGAGAATCGCGCGGCACTATGTTAACGACGCAGAAAGGGTGCGTTAATGTTAATGACTCGCGTGCACGCTCCCTCTGCGCGAGTGAAACCCCCGCGCGGGGCCCATTTGCTAATGGGTAGTGAGCGATTAATATCGCAGTTTGATGCCCTTTAGGCGCGAGCGAATGGCGGAACGAGCTTTCTGAGAATAGCGGCTACGCGCGGGAAATCATGCACGAATATCCATGTAAAATGCATGTGCGACTTTGTTTAACGACTATGTGGATGAGAACGCGCGGCTATAACGTTTTGCGGTGTAAATACATATTGCTATTAGCTCTATATTATGCAAATTATTAGAGTTACGATATATGATATTCGCGCGTCCCGTAAAGTTAGAAATTTTAATCTATAATATGGTACATTTACATGATAAACACAAACTGTTTTCCTTGAGACCTCATTAATAGTTTTACTTAATTAAATTGTATGAAGTTTCTAAATATAAAATGTATAAAGATAATCAAACAGTCACAATTCTTATCTTTACAATAGAGATCTCAGTAATTAAACAAGAATTAATATAAATTATTTTTTTAATAATATCAAGATAAAAAATAGAAAATATTCATCTTTTAATTTATAAATATTATCTAGTTAAAAAATGTTTTCAAGTTACAAAATGTCTTAATCTATAATTCGTTAATTATTCGAAAATGAAATTTTATGAATTTACTGAATATTCGAAGGTATCTTAGCATGAAGAATCAAATTAAATTCCAAAAGTCGGACAGTCGAAAATCAACATTCAAAATTATACGTGTACCTGTTTACGTTCGAAATCGTTTTACGTAGGTTTGCGTTGTGAGGCCAGTTATACTAAGCTCGCTCATGCATAATTATCAGTTTCATTTAGTATGAAAATACGCTTACTGATTGCCATGAGAAATAAATGAAAGTCATCTTATTTCACGCAATAGCATTGACGCGTCCGCATTCATTCGCGATGAAAAATCGGTCGACATTATTCGCGTTATTGCCATTGGAATATTGGCAGTCGAGATGGAGAGCGAAGCTTACGACAATACGGCATGCCGGCCAATGTCGGTCGGAGAAAATGGCGGAAATATAAAGCTCTAATGGCTTTTGGCGGGACTGGTGTATCGATTCTCGTGCGGCTCTGCGCATTAATCGATCGTAAATGTTGCATAAATACTTGCGCGACCGCCACGAATCCGCCGAATAGTTCCGCGCGGAATAACGTCGGCCTTGCTGGAATTCAATTCATTTCAACAGGTCACATATAATTCAATTTAACGCGCATAGTCCAACGGCGTTGTTTTTACTGTTGAATCAACACGTTTCGTATCGCGGCGATACCGTGGAATGCATTGCACGATCGATATATTACATCCCATATAAAACGATCATACCTTTATTATTATTTTTTATTATTTAATCAATTAACCTTTTAATTACACGTTACACGGATCGCAGCTTCTTAAAAGCTCGGGCGGTTTACATTAAACAGGTCTATATACATGGATTATCTTACCTTAAATATAATACAACAATGTAATCGCGATTCATTGTTATACTCAATAGACCGTTATCTTCCTTATTTCTCATTTATTGCGATATATACGATAAAATGAGCGACAATATTTGCGGCACGCAACAAAGCGAACGTCAAGTTGTGTTAATTGAAAGTACAAGCATATTAAATGTATGGCGTTGATCGCGTGCTAACGCGATTAGCGTTATCAGGATTTGGGTAACAAATAAGCGCGCACATATTGACACATAGTCGAAAGGCATTACCACATTCTCGTAATGTTTTGAATATTCAAATACATGGACATTGCGAAAGCAAAAGCCGGTCGTCGTTGTAGCGGTCAAAAGTATTTACACACGGCAGCTTGAAAATTGCGAACATTATCGCGCCGCGGCTCGATCCCACGTACGGCACTCTCGTATTCTCGAGAGGATCGATACGAAGGCTACAATTAACTGAATACAGTCGCACCGGCAACCGACAGATATTTCACTGACTGGCGCAAAATATTTCGCTGGCTCGACCCTTTTTTTCATGTCTCTCACCCGGTCGCTTGTGCAAATTTCAACTCGTCGCTCCGTGGAATTCAGCCACCGAGGTAATTTTTCAAAAATTATCCGTCCGCTTCATTAAGAACCAGCGCCGCAAATGGGCGTAAACCCGCGGAATTTTTTTTTCGAAATAACGGAAAAACGCCATGCAGATTCTTCTACTCCGCGTGAAAACTTTTTACGTCGCGAGAGTTTTCGAGATATGTTGTCGTTAACTTTTCACGAGGTGGATATGGATTTTCGATACAAAATGTATTTTAAAGACAAATTCAATTATTTAAAGTAGTACTTTTGATGAGGAAGATAATTTAAGCTTAATCAAAACGTAGAAGTAAAGAAGTCGAATTTTTCCATCTTACAGTGTGATTTTTTAAAATATTTTTAAAAACAGAGTACGTCTATCTCAAAGATACATACAACGACAAAGTGAGAAAAAGTAATAAAAAGTTGGATCTATGATCCATATAAACGATGAATTGTCATCAAACTTTTATAAACCCCAGGCTACAACAAAAAGTACATCATAAGTCGTTGTCCGCTGTAAAATAAACTTACCTTCTTTCATTCTCTCTTATAACGAAAACTTTTTTATTTAAATCTTTATTTAAGAATAAAATGCTTAGAATTACATCTATGGTTAACTTATAATTCTTTATAAACTCTTTATAGAAAAACAACATATTTATAAACTTAAAATATAAACTTATCAATTTTTTCATTTTTTAATATTTATGTTACGTTATGATATTTAATCTTTGTATTAACCTAATTATTGGATTATGGCATATAAAATAATTGTATACTAATAATTTTTAAGTCATTTTTGTCAAAAAATTAATTATATTTTTTTTAAATGACCTCTCTTTCTCTCTCTCTTTCTCATTTTAAGATTGTGTTATCTATTTTAAGATTATGTTATCTGTTTTTCTTAGCAAAGTGTAGAGAGTTAAGTAAAAATATTTTATTTTTTAGGAATTATTCTATAACTGAAAATTATTAATTTCTTAATGTTTTTAATAAGATATGATCGAATCAAAATTAGTTTTAAAAATAATTAAGAAATGGTTCAGTGTGGTAAGCTCTGAAATATATTAGGATATCCTTCTATCCTTTGATATAGATCTATCCTTTAATATAGTTACATCTAGACTATCTTAATATGGAAAAAAATTGCATTGGAACATAAAATTTAAATGCATTTAGCATCTATAGTATCTAGTATCCATGAAGAAATAATCACCGGAAGTGAGAGTTTTATTTAGACTGAAACTATAGGAATGAGAGGCAAAATTTTCTGGATTATTTTCATTGATATTAAATATTCCTGAAATATTTTTACCCGTTAATGTAGGGGAGACCGGGTCGTCACTATTTTTTCGCATTATATAATTAATCGCATTATAAAATGAATAACTTTTATTATACATTTAGTTTTCAAGCTTATTGTTAGCTAACAATGAATGCACATGAAAATGTTCGATTTCCTGTATGATTTTTAATTCTGGTATTCGGCTACGTACATTACGTTCTATATATCTTCTCATTTCTCTAATTCTTCTTATTTCAATACAGGAAGTTTAACAACTTCCTATCGTGCATTATATCTCGAAAAAAAATATTATCTAAAATTTATTCATTTTAAAGAAAAATACATTTTTATCCAAGAAGCTATAAATTTAAACTCTTTCTAGAATAAAATTGTTATTTACGTGTTGTGTCACCGTATCCAAGAAAATGCAACATTAATTGTAAATATATAACTACAACGGACAACTTAATTATCTAGAAATGGATTGATTAAGAAAATAATTAATAGAAATGAGATTTTTATAGATGGAAAGCTAAAACTTACGAGTTATTTTTATAGACATTAAATGATTCTATAAGGTTCTTTTGCTACGGTACAAATTCACTCAGCCGTTAGATTGTAAAATATGTAGATAACTTTCATTGCACGAGATACGTACTATGATATGTATTATAATAGCGGAGTATTAGTTTCATTGTATTCATAAACGTGAATTTGAATGCTAAAATAACGGGGCGATTATGTGTGTTAGAACTTCTTCGGATTAAAAATATTGTGCATCAATCTCGCGCTTACGAGATAAACCGCAGCTCCTTTTTGCAGTAATGTCGACCGTAAAACAGAAGTCAGATCGGTATATCATACCACTTACGTAAGTTACCGGAGAGTCTATAAATCCAAGGGGGAGGGGAAGGGAGACAAATAAAAACGACTCACCTTGGAAAGCAGCCTCGAAGGTGGTCTTCTCCTCCACGGGGTTCTGGGCGAGGACCGGAACGACCGACAGGTATCCCAAGATGACGAAGAGCCGGCAAACGTAGCGTAGCCCAGCCATTGTCCAGCGATAAACATGCACGTCGCCGGGATCGATAAGTCCTTACTGTCGCATGCTCCAGTGGGTCCTGTCGATCACTTCGCAGCACACGCGAGACACTCTCTCTCTCTCTCGAATCACTAATTACTCGCGACTACTAGCACCAGGCGATTCGAGATGCACCGGTCCGAGACACTCGTCACAACGCGATGAACCGATCACGCGAGCCCTGTTGATTCTCTGTGGACCAAATGAACCAAAGAAACAATAAGTAAAACAGAAAAGTTCAGTTTCCGACGAAAAGAATATACGTCAAATTAATTTTAATTTTTAATTAATATCGATGCTATGTCTTGAATATTTTGCTTGTTAGTAATTATGCACAATGCAATTATTGTTAACGAAATTTTTGTAGAAACAACTTTTAAAGCAGTGTTCTGCCGATTAAAGGTGTAATATCAAACTCAATGCAAAGTTTTAATACTAAAGGAAGAATGTGTCACTAAAAAAATTGTAAAAGCTTTTAATAATGATAGCATGTCGTAAAAGATGAATTCAGCCAGTTGTCGTGATGACAGTCGCGAATATAATTCACAGTTCTGCAAAAGTGAATTGAACAACACAGGTCGAGGTCGATTCAGTTGCAAATGGCGTGTACGTAACAAAGTATTCGCGGCGTTTACTATTCTCGTTATATCATGGCAAATGATAGGTCTCTATTTTCGCACGATACCCGATGCAAATTTACTTGACACCGTATGCATATCAATGCGGGCATGCATATTTCCCGCGGGCTCGCACAAAGGGGTTGTTTTCGCCTCGCTCTCGGTCTCTATCTCTGACTATCTTTTTCTTTTTTTTTCCCTTTTTTTTTTCAAAATTCGCGTAGCGAAGAGACAGGATATAATCGTGCATCCTGCCGCAAGAACTCCCGAGACGCGACCATCCTTTCGCCGAGAAAGCCCGGCAGAGTGTTTGCACGGTGGAAAATGTAAGGCGAATTGCGCTGCAACAGCAATTACAGAATTAACGCGCGAACTCGCGAGTATTAACGCCCTTAGAATTAGGTTTTTCACTTATTGCCAAGCTTGCATTACACCTTTCCGTCGCAGCGTTGGTGTCGCCAGACGCGAACGTTACGTGAATATGCAAGACGTCGAGTACGCAGCTGCAGAAAAAAAAATTCAACCGTATATACTGTGGTTAGAATTAAATTTTCGGAGTATTGTCGGAACATGTGACTTCGTTATGTGGGTTATGTGGAACAATATACGAGATAAGTTAATATCGTGTGCAAATCTCGTTTTATCGACTATGTCAATATAGGTAGTTAATTTAACATTTCCGAAATGATGGCTAATATTACCGTTATTTGTGTTTCAATTTTTCATGCTTCTCCTATTTCAGTTTTATCTTTAAAAAAGCTCTGATAAAATAATTAAAAGAGAAACAAAATCTATATTACGTATCCTGTAATGAGAGCGTATTTTCGGAACTCGTAAAATAACTGAGATAAGATCAAGCGCACAAAAACAGTTGCAGGCTCATAAAATTCGAGGAGCTAAGTAATCGATTTGTCGATTATATCAGGCGTGCTACATTACATCCGCTGCCTTTAGATTTTGAGGATCGTGGTAAACGCGAAGCTCGATATCGACTGTCGTAGCCGATAGTTGACGTTTCAGCTTAAGTCACCGGCTGGTGTCACGAAGTTGCGGCAGATAAGATTACCCTGGCAGAGCCTCGTGGCCGAAATTTCCATTCCCGGGTCGCGCGATGTAAGCTGCAGCAGTCGGTGAGGAAAACGCATCGGGTTTACAGGTATCGCATTACGATGTCTTATATCCATAATATCGGATGCGACTCATATCTTATTGTCGTATTGTCATATTTGTCTTCTTCTCACGTATCGTTGAGAATTGGATTTTTTAACTACTAAATCTATGAAATCAGAAAACGCGCATCAAATCTTTTTTTTTTAACAATTGATCGCGGTAAGGAAATATTTAATTTTTTCTAAGAATTTGGACACACACAAAAATTGCGGGTTATCTCCTAATCTCATTGAATCAATTCAATTAAATCGATTATTTTGTAAAGATAATATGAAACATAAAAATCGAATAAATCGAAATAAATTGTACGCAAATTTATATGATTGTGACATTATAAAAACTAATGCATCGAGTGTGTATATGAAATATTAAAATAAATATTTAAAAAGTATAGTTTGATTAATAAATTAACAGTTTGCCTTTCATGAAAGTAATAGAAAATTAATTTTAAAAAAATTTGTACCAAAAGTAATTTAATTGAACAAATTGCTTACAAAAAATGTTCTTTACTTCGACATAAGTCTTACAAAAAACTAAATTCGCGTATTCTTTTAACAAAGTTCAAAATATAACATGCTTAATATTTAGCATAGCAATATAATTTTATTTTTTGTGTACTTTAGAAATGATTGTTTCTCTTGATTTGTTTAATAATCCTAATTATTATATCTGTCGTTTATGCATTGAACAAATTATATCTTGCAGCCTCTCTTTCGAGCTTTTATTATTATTACATTTTATTTATTGATTGATGGAAATTTATTAATGGTTTACTTTATGTTATATTACCGGTGTGTATCTTTATCTGTGTAAGACAAATCATGACTAGCTAAATTAGCAATCGCAAATTTATTATTATTTATAATTTAATGTGCAATGTGTACTATATATGTGTGTGTGTGTATATATATATATACACACACTTATATAGATTTTATATAAAATAATGTGCAAAATTAAATCAACAATTTTCTGCCACAGACGAATATCATGTTTAATGTCGTTATAATCAAATATCGAACATTGTAAGTTTAAATATGGAATATTACAAAAGTCTTCACGATAATTAAATATGACAATTAATAATGAAAGAGTTTTCCCTGGTACAAATTAATATTTGTTTCCATGGAAAGATATTCGATGCGTTCATTTACTGCAATCTGGAATTTCCTTGAATACAAGCTATATTAAAAAATTTGATTAACACATCAATTGTCGTTTTAATTTTGCTGTTTCATCAGTTTTCGTTTAATCAATTTTTCTTCAATTATATTTCTTTTTATACTGGAGAGATTTTTCGTACGTATATTTCAAAAGAATCGTATTTATAGTGTTTTATGTCGCGTATAATATCAAATATAAACTCTACTTCACGTTTCACTATATATTAATATACTGCCATTTAATACATAAGTGCAATATAATTACGTGTGAAATATGGAAGTAGCTTGCAACTTTACCGCAGCTCTTAGTAATTTTGTATTTGCGCAACACGGCTCGTCAAGGAATTTTAAGAGAAGCTTTTTTCACACGATACAATTCAGACTGCTACAAAATACAATGTGACAAAGGGAGAATCAAGTTGCACTATTGTGCCATTATCTGGCGGCTCGATAACAAACAGATTTTAACCCTTAACAAACCGACGTTCAGTGTCATTTGACACGTAGCTCAAAGCTATTCCATGTCACAATTCGATTGTAGCAAATACTTATTCACGAAACTCTAAATTTCCTATTGTTCGATTTAATATCGAAAATGTCTATAACGATAAAAATCACTCCCGCATATTAAACACTATTCGCATTAAGGAATTCTTAATTTTCGATAAAAATTGAAAAATCACATTGACTACTCAGAATAGCCAACAAAATCGCATTGAAACTAATAAAAGTGATAGTCAATAAAAATGATACTGATTGACGTGTTAAACGAATCTATTTTTTAATTTAGTTTATATTCCCTGAAATTTAATCTAGTTTATATTTACTAAAATTCTGATCGAAAAAAAGGGTGTTTTAAATAAGGATCTTTTCCACCGATATTAATATCGGTTCGTATCGGACAAAATTCTAATATAGAAAACGTATTCCCGTATCGGGATTTATATATATGTAGAATATTTGTTTAATTAAAACATTACTTTTCCGCGCATTAATACGTTAATACTGCTTCAGCACCGTAACGTCGCTAACGATTACCGAATAATCTACATGGCTAAGCGTGAAATTCGTTCCTCAAGAAAGATCGGCCGTCCGACGCACCAGTCCGTGGCGCGCGAGCAACAAGCAAGCGGCCTCGAGAGAAGCGATAATCTACGCCCTATCGCGGTATAGGGCCGATCAAACCGTCAAGAGTCATACGTGAAAAGTTTTTTGATCGATAGGAGCTGAAGTCTCGCGCGCGCAAGAGGGAGAGAGACTCATCGCGCCGAAAAATATACGCATCCGCGGTGCGTGCGTGCGGAGCGCGTAGCTTATCGAGCGATCGCGCGCCGCTGGCCGCGAACCGAAGGGTCGCTGAATCAATAAGAGAAAAAGCTCGTCGCTTCCGCGAGGGTTGCCCTTCGAGGGGGGAAAGGCCACTATTCGCGTCGTTCGACGCGAATCGAAGCGGCCGTGAACGTCGTCGAGATGCCACGGAACTCCCGGTTTTCCAGTAGGGCTCGCGGCGCAACCCCCTCGCCGACGCACCACCGTTTCAACCCCCGTTTACGCGTCGTCTCGCGTCGCCTCGCGTCGCGTCGCGCCGGCGGAAGCTCGGCTCGACGGTTTTCCCCGTACCTGTCGCACGGACGCGGCCTCCTCTCGCTCTCGTCTCTCGCAGGCGGATCTTTCTCCCCTTGCACTCCTTTTTTTTTTTACTTCTCTACCTCTACGCGAACGAGGGATGCACGAACGAACGCACACACGCGTCGCGGAGCGTCGCGACGGCCGTCGGTACCGGCCGGTGTCTCCAATCGAACTGCGGGGGTAGTTCGACGGTGGCGCCGCCGAAGGACGCCGCCGCCGTCGCCGCCACCACCACCACCTCCACCACCTCCGCCGCCGCCGCCGCCGCCACCACCACCTCCTCCACCGCCACCATCGCCGCCGCCACCGACGACGCGCGGCATGCGTCATAACGCCGCCGCCACCGCCTTCGATCGGCCGCCGCCATTTTTTTGCTCGAACCGCCGCGTTACTATCCCCCTGAAAACATTCCGCCTGAAAATGCGTGCCTTCCGATCGAGGGTGCGCAAGAGACCGGTCAGGGGTGTAACGTCAGGGATACGAAGCCGGCACGCAAGTAATCTTCTTTCGTTTCATGAAAATGAAAAGTGAAGATGTTAGATGAATTTAGAACTGTAAGAGAATTAGGATTGTAACATTTATATCTTTATTGAAGCTGGAGATTGCATTGCGATCGTATCTCAGAGATTGAGACTTAATTGATCAAAATTAAAACGGGCAATAATTGAGATTAAGAATTGAAATTTGTAAGCTTATACTAGTATTATATCAACCAATAGCTAGCCAATTTTTTATCAATGAGTGGATACTTTTTAATCTCTTCAAAGTAATTTTAATCTGAATTTTTATCTAATTTTTAGTGAATGATTGAACAATTTTTAATCTCTTCAAAGTAATTTTTATCTTAATCTTTAACGCCAATTTTTAATCAATGATTGGATAATCTTTAATCTCTTCAAAGCAATTTTAATTTTAATCTCTAATGCGTAATCTAATACTCTAATGGACAGTGATTATTAACATTTAATTTGAGCATTGCAGATCTGAAAGAAAAACTGAAAGTTCCCATAATCTTATTATTATATTAAGTTAAAAGATTCTCTTTTTCTTATAATCTTCTTGAGTTATAATTGAAAAGAACTATTAGGAATTTTTATTTGATACTTTTATTTCTTTTGTATTCAGTACATTTGGATTTTCGTATTTTAAATGTTTCTATTTGTTCTTTTATATAAAACGTGCATAAATATATATAAATTTTTAATTTATAAATATATTTTTAACAAATTTGCTACTTTTAATATGAAAATGGGTGATATATAGGTTCCATGAACTCGTGCGCTCCAGTTACGCGAGATGTCTTCACCACTTCAGTTAAGGGTTAAATTGACCATTACATGGAGAGGATTCAACAAGAATACCCAATTGCCTAGATAGAGAGTGGTTGAAAATTCAATGGTAGCTCTGCAGGGCAATGTAAAACAAAAGATTCAAAACACACACTGAAAACACTGTTGAGTTAATCACTTTTTTAACAGAATAGTTTACCTTACAAAGATTTAAAACGCTTTTAGAGTTTAAATACATAGTGATCTTGACACACGAATTTCTAACATAAACATTCTACAAGCATTCAATTGCACGTATGTAATAATAGGCTAAAACGATTGATACAAAAAATAAAGATTGTTCAAGGTTCAATAGATCAAAAACAAAGGAAATAAAATGGGCTAATCTTATTTTTTTTTTTAAATGGCAATATACATTTAGCTCTAACAACTAGTTTGGTTTATTAGCCAACTTTATTTCCTTTGTTTTTGATTTAAAAAAAAAAAAGATTTTAAATTTCATTTATATTAAAATTAAAGATCTAATTTCTAGCTGTTGTTCAATATATATTTATTAAATCGATTAGAATTTAATTATGTTGTCGCGGTTCCAGTTTTCATTTTCGTGAGTGATATTTCGTGAGAAGGAACACTTGAAGATAATACTTTCATATACAGTCTACACTTTAGACTGAGTTACACAATTTCTTGAAGTTTATTATATCAAATTTGTTGTACTATACTAAATAATGTTAGTACATCTTTACTAAGAATGAAATAATATGATTTGATAAATGTTTATATAAAAAGAGAAGAGATTATGTGATAAATGTTCACTTTTACCACTTTTATTTTATTATACAAAAAAAAACTTACTATTATTATACATATAAATACATGATATTTATCAGGGTTCCGAGTAAGCGCGTATACAGTCCTGCGGGAGAGCCTCAGGCTTTGTTGATTGGTTAACGTGCCAGGTGAGTCTGACTATTATCGGAATGTTATCACTGAATTGTCCATCATAGCCTAGCTTCAAAGTTGGCCTATAGCCAAAAATCAATAGAACGAGAACGTTTATTGTCATAGATTGTATCTTATCAATGCACAGTCGCTTTTGCCTCGTTCATTAATTAGCTATCTCGACATAGTTTGTTATTTACAATATCACACATATGAAAAACAAACAAGAAAAAATTAATGCATCTTATCGTATAATTAAATTGCAAAATAAATACGGAGCTTAACGAAAAAATAAATTTCAACCAAAGTGTATCGAGCGATTTGTGTGTACATATATTAATATTATTAATCTTTTTTTTTTAAATTAAAGTTTAATTTAACATCCACGCGCAGAAAAATCCATATTTATATTACAATTTTTCGTATTACATGTGTAGCGGCGATTGATAATGAATTTATTAATCCATTAAAATTTTGCTTTGATTTAGTGCCATGCTTTTAAATCAATTCGCGTTTTTTAACACCTACAAAGTGTCAAGAAATTAATCTAAAAATAACATATAATAACGGAAATCAATTATAATGTATCAATTTAATTAAGGTGCTATCGACAATAGTATTCTTTGACAGCATCACTGGAAAAGAAAGCTTCATGAAGATAGTAAATATTACGTGCATAAAGATATTGATTTTCTCGCGTGCTGAACATTAATTAACCTCATGTTCTCCAGTTGTCCGGTTTATTTGCAACACCCCGTATATAGCGCTATGAATTTCATCAGTTTGCCGTAGAGCTCCCCTTTATTACTTTAGAAAACTCAAGTTCCACGTAATCCGGTTAACAGCAGCACCTCATACTTAATCGTGTTCAACCGGTGACCTATTCTGCAAGGATCTTGACGATAAACGGATGATCCCGGGAGGATAATAAAGAAGGAGGTAATCCTCGCGAAAGTCTCACAACGGGACTCACTCAATAAGATAACAATTTCATTTAATAGTTTATTAAATTATCGATGTATCATCTCATGTGGCACAGAAAACAGAGAGATTAGAAAACAATAAACAGATATATTGTTGCCAGATTGCAAATATTACAAGTATATTGTGTCATACTGCTACATCATTATAGGCTAACGTTGCGATATCTGCATTTACGATATTTTCCTAGTTTGCCGCTTTCCAATATTGTACTTTTTAAATATTTTATTACAGTACTTTTACGATTTTAGCGTTATTGCAATATTGCTACCATCTTGTTTAATTTGCATTTGTTTTACTTCTCTAAAAAGTATTTGCAATGTTTGCAATGCAGTTTGTGATATAGCTAAAAGGTTCTGTGGTGTATGCGGTGTATCATATCAACCGTTGTATCGGCATCAAAAATCAATAACGCGAGAAAGCTCATAGTTTTACTATTTATTCCCAATCATCTCTGAGGCAGTGAATAAATATCCCTGAGCTAACGAATAAACAACGCAGGAGGAGGGAGCCGGTCTCGGACCTGCTTGCTACGCAAATCTATTGCAAGTCCGT
Source organism: Temnothorax nylanderi (assembly GCF_030848795.1). Lineage (NCBI taxonomy): Eukaryota > Metazoa > Arthropoda > Insecta > Hymenoptera > Formicidae > Temnothorax > Temnothorax nylanderi. The sequence goes on along the minus strand of NW_027249103.1, from coordinate 108,643 downwards.
TTAGTTTATTGCATGTTATTAATTTCATTATTAAACATTTATTTCTTTAACATAAATATCATCTTTATTTTATTCCGCAAGTATGTACTGTGATAACTCGAGTTTGATAACAATATAATGTATTATTCAATACATATACATATGTATTAAGAAATACGCTACATTTGTATTTCATTACGATACACTGTTAGTTAAAAAAGGAGTTAATTAGTAATTAGTATATCTAAAAATAATTTTAGCTGCATCTAAAAATAATAAGCTACACTAATAAGCTACTAAGACGAAAATTTTTTTAGTAATTATAAAATGCTAAACGCACACTTTGCAACTCCATTATGTTGTGTGCTTTTCAACACTTTATGTATTGCGAGGATATCATCAATTTACTTCCGGAACATAATAAACTTGACCGTAATCCATCTTATGGCCATTGAATCCAGAGTCCATGTATACGTATGTATATGTATATATTTATTAACAATCAATAAGGTTAACAATGTTATGTACTATTAACATTGCCGATCTCAATCGGTCACAGAGGCGACGCGACGCAATAAGTATAAAAGTTTGCAAAATTTAAAATTATTTGAAAAAACTAATACTGTATTATGTAAGAGAGTAGAAAAGCATCATTTCCGCGTAAGAAATCGTCGAAACTTCATGATATAGCTGCCATCGTTATATCGCTAATATAAATCTAACGTTTACAAAAACTCATGCGTTTTTATCGATCTTTCTCAGCAAAAATGTTTTAATTGAAAAAAAAGTAAAGATTAAATTTTCATTAAGATTAAAAGAACTAAGATTAGAAGAAACATAAAAATGATTTCTTGGAATAAGCGCTCTTAAAAAAGATTAAACTGCAAAATTTTAATGATTAATATTTGCGCGAAATAATCGATGAAATCGATTATCATATTGTTACTCTTTAATTCATATTAATCTTACTGTAATATAAATATAAATATAAACGTATTATAATATTTTTACCTTCTAAACTTTCAAAAATAGTTTTGTTTTTCTTAATATATATCGATATAACTATATTTAATTGCGTAAATTGATGAGTTTTTGAGTTTATAATATTTTTGCAAAATAAATTTATTTATTATAATATTTTTACGTTCATTGTGTTATCGTCAAGTATAATCATGAGTTAATGAAGATTACATTATTGTATATGTATATAGGCAAGTTATGTTTTCTGTAAATACAAAAATTATTACAATATATCGCAAATGACTTTTCTGAATGTATTTAGAACAGGTGTTAATATAATTATTATACAAACAGGCTTCGATGCGTCCGTTGTAAGAGGGTTATGTTACGCATTTACGTATAGTAATATTAATTATGCTCATTGCTCTCAGAGATGTAGTATACCTACATTAGCATTATCCATAGAAAGATACAAAATATCAGGCAACTGGTGTCTAAAAATAACCTTTATACGATAAAATCCTAAAATCCTAAAAAATACAATTTTCTTCTTTAAAAATACGCTATAAGTTGGACTAATGGCAGTTTTCTACAAAAAATGTTAGAATCAAATTTACCAGGATATTAACAGCAAGACAGTAAAAACTCTGTGTATAGTCTCAGAATATTCGTTTAATAATAATGAAGCAATAATGAATACTTAATGTAAGTATTAATCTTAATATCTTCCAAGTAAGTTAAAAAATGTTATATATACAGAAACGTACTTTAATTATGATATATCGATACATAATTAAAATGGAGATTCGCGAATTTTCCAGGGAAACCTAGAAAAAGAGTATAAAAACAATCGTCAGTGATATCTTCGTCGTCGCACATTGTAGTGGCGCGATTTGCATCTTCACACGAATAGGATTTATACATGTTCCTCGTGTTAATTTGCATACAGAAAGTCGCGCCGGGAATATATCGTCACTGCGACGGCTGCGGCTGCGGCGACGTTCCCCATTCGGACGGAATCCTCCGCTCGACTATCGCGGTGGTGACGAATATTTCCATGGCGTTGATTAGCGGCCTTAGTAATTCGAGATAGTGTTGGTGAAGGTGGCCCACGTTTCCTCGATGGGTGCCAGCACGGTGATCACTATGAGGACTGCGGCGAACGCGACGATAACCACAAAGTACACACCGAAAATGAACTTCCGCATACCGGAGTGCTGTCGGGGAAAATATTCAAAATTAGACTTTGTTTGCGCACTGATATATGTTTGTGCACTGAATTATTTTTCGACGCGATACACCGTCCCTCAGCATTGATTTGTACAACTTATCGCAAATTTATCCGAAAGACACCAGATATTTATATCTACTACAAATGCCCTTCGAATTTTCTTACTATTTTCGATTGTTTTAATCAAAACCACACTGATAGAAAAATCCAGGTTTAAATCGTTCGAAAATTAACAATCCAATTATCAATGATATCTGGATATCATTAATCGGACATTATTTTGGCCTTGATCGGCTTTTTATAATTCCGATTGAAAGTTATCGGATTACCCGTTTGTTAATTTTCGAACGATTTTATTTCTCTCAGTGCAATATAATTTGAGTATTTTATTTATAAAAATATGTGCATTTATGCAATTGTAAAATATCGATCGACTAATCATTTTTAGCGCGTGGAATATGCTTTTCATTATATGTTATTAAAAAATGCGGGCTTTACAATTATTATTGTTAAACTTTACAATATTTATAAAGAATATATATTGAAAAATGCAACTATCGTTAACAGTACTATTTCGTCTATCTGTATCTCATTGCCAATTTTATTAATGTCTCACGGCGCGGATTGACACACATTAAAAGACGGCTCGATCGTGTCACTCTTATTTTAGAAAATCTTACTGGAGCGTCTCGTCTCGCATCTGGATGCACCATTGATCCGCGAGAATGCATGTCTTTCATTGGGAATGAATTCACTCTCTGACTGGCTTGTCTGTCAGAAGCACATCCAAGGAACTGCAATAGAAGCAAAATTGTCACAAATACAACCATAATCGGAATTAAGTCTCAAGTGATTGTGTTATTCGACACTGACATAAATTCCGTTAAATATCAGATTACTTGTTCTTTTCTAAGACACTGCATAAAATTCAATTTTTATGCGATTTTCATTTTCTACGTGAAAATGATATAAAAGAACTGATATTATTGATCGTTCAATATTGATTTAGATCTAATATCAAAATTGTGGTTTTTGTGTACGTTTGCATTAATAAATTGCTCGATTAAATTTATTCGCGATTTTCTCTCAAATTTCTCGAGATTTTTAGTTCTTTCGCGTGAACTTTGCAAATAAAAAATCCTTACTGTGAGAATGAGGTGAGTTAAAACATGGAAGACCACGTATGCTGTGAGGATCCAATCGACCCAATCCGGAAGTTTAGCCTTGTTCAGTCGTACCGCGAAGAAAAGCGCGATTACTAAAAGAAATTTTTACGAGAAATTAATTCTAAAATATTAATTTGTCCCATAAATATTTGAAAAAATTGATATTTAATATATTAAGTTATCTTTTACCATCATACTAAATAATATGAGATTAAAGTGAACAAAAGTTTCCTTCTGTTTATTACTATAATAATTTTTTGTCGTAAAGAAACTACAAGAGTAAAGAGTATAAAACTTTAAAAAAGAAAACTCTTTAAATAACAAATAAATGAAGAAAATGTAATATCGAAAGACATAATATTGAAAATCAAAGTTCATTTACTGCTATATTCATAAACTTACAAGCGCATATCTTTGCCACGTTACCGACGAACCAGTGAGCCCAATTAAAAAGGGCTCTTCGTGGTGCGCCAGGGTGTGGTCTCATAGCTGCCATGAAAGGCTGGATGAAGCATAGAATCGTGGTCGCCAGGCCGACCGAAGCGTGTATCGTCTCGGAACTCCACGTGCCCAATTCCACGAATATTAGCACGAAGGCTGCGATCGTCATCGACCACGTGAGTACCATGAAGAACCTGTGCCACTTGGGGAAAAAAATTGATAAGCCTTTATTATAAAGAAAGACACGCGACGTAGAACGCTTTCTTTTTACACGATTTGAACGTTAATGACATACACTTTGAACGAAGAATGTCATTACGAGGAGTTCTAGTATTTCATTAACGATGCTAAGGATCAAAAGTTAATGATGCCGCGCAGAGTATTGCAATAAAACGTGATAACAATAAGAGTAAGAAATTAAGATAATAATTGTTCACCTCTTAATTGCACGACTTATTATTATTGTAAAATTCTATAATAAATAAAATATAACATAAAGAAATTAATATTCAAAATAAACAATAATATATAGGTATATTTGTATAATACAATATATGTATTATAAACAACATAATATGCAATCTTTGTAAATTATTTTATTATTAAATTTTATTTGTAATTTAATTTATATATCTGAAATAAAAATAGTTTTTTTCTGTCCAATAAAAATAAATTAGTCGAACTGACGAGGTTTCTAATCTATTAAATAAATGATAGCGAGATAGTGATTTAAAATTGAATGCGCGTGCTAAATAAAATAATTAAGTATATTATACATTAAAATTTTAAATAATTTACTTATAAAATAAAAAGTTTATGTGAATTTATTTAAAGAGACAATTATTTTTTTTTACGAAATTAGCAGATTGTGAAAAGCAGGAGTTAATTAGGTTAATTAATAAAGCATTCTTATTTTACGCTTTATAACTGCGATATTCAACGAGAATGAATAGAAAAGCATTGTATAATTTTGAGAGAGTACGAGAAGTGACGTTAAATGGAATATCTGCGCGAATTGTCTGAAAATTCCTCACTTACAGCGAACCAATGATCCTTTCCACACAACTGGGAGTTGACCCAGGTCTGTCTATAATATCTCGCGAGCAGCATCCCGATGGAGGCTGTGCCGATCCACGATGCCAGCATAAGCGCGCCATGAAGACGAATTAGTAGGTCAGTGGCTGCAGTCAATTCCCCAACGTCAGACAATCTCTTCGAGGTGCTGGTCCCAAGATAGGCGAGATTGTGAAAGTCAACACCATTTGCTACAAAAAAAGAGCAACGCGATATTTGTAAATCACTCGCATAAAAGTAGAAAGCAAACTTCCCGTATCTCGCGCAGACATGTTGTATAACGTTATCTTTTAATCAATCCAATAATCGTCGCGCCAATAAGAAGTGCCAGAAAACGACCTGCCTGAATCGCATTTCATTCATGTTCCTGTTCGATCGAGCAGAAACATGAGGAAGCTATCAAATTTGCAGTTATCGCAACCTGCGACGAGAAAGTCGTAAAGGTCTTGCACACTTTTTGCTCTCGGCGAAAATACACGGGAAGAGAACTTTGCGAAGTCTCGCCAAGGTTTCTTTTCTCTTTATTTAGAGAAGTGCGACGGTGCAAATTGTTATGTGATAAATCTGGCATTACCACGGTTATTAAGTCACAAAACCTGTCTCCCCGATACAGTAATTAGTAAATTAGTATAACATTTACAATTTCCCGGTGAATTTTAATAACGCTGAAATTGTGTATTCCATATGTAATTGTGTATTTGACTTTATACGTACGTCTCAGATCATTGCCGGCGGCCACGAGGAGATGGTACGGAGTGTTGACAAGGTCATACGTACGTCCCTGAATGTTGGTGAGCTTTTCCCGTCGAAACTTGCAGTATATCTTGTCATTTTTGATCGAGGCGGTCTCCAGCTCGACCGCGCCTTCCGACTGTGGACACGCATCACGAATAAAGCAAGGTCAACAACTAGACGCAAATCTCGAGAACGAAGTCAGAATAATTCATGATATACACTTAAATGATTCTTAAATGAATCACCATACTCTGCAGGAACATTCTTTCATCAGTTTACAATCGAGTCTGCCTTAGCGAGAAAATTGATTAAACGCATTTAAATAACGACATTCAATTTCGCGAAATTAATGAAACTTTAAATTTAAATTTTGTTAAAATCCTGTTAAATTAGATACTAGTATTAATATGCTATTTCCGACGGACGATGCGCCCGCGCCGTTGAGGTCAGACTGTTAATGAGAGAGCTTATAGCGAGTGCCCCTTATACAAGCCTCGTAATTATTTGTAGGGTTCAAAGATTTACTGCATTATCGTAGTGGAAGCGACACCGCCGGCTACTGCTAGCACAATAATTGGGATTTAATGGGCCAGACTCGTTGCCCGCGCGCGACAGAGAACAGGGCGAATTAATTAATACAACGGTGTACCTATAGTCGGAGGAGGGCAGTGCGGCATAGTAAACGATACTCACCATCGTATAGCGCGTATTGCGCTTCCCGGAATTCCAAGACGTGTGTAACGCAATTTCGCCATTCTCGTTCGTGCACTCGACTACGCTGTCTTCACCCTGCGTACCATTTCGTGTATTATAATTATTACCACTTAATTGTTGATCCCGTAACATTACTCGCGTAATTAATTGCAAATACGTCGCATTAAGTTTGAAAACGATTTTAATTGCCAAGTAAATATTACACGTCCGACGACGTTCAATAAACTATCCTGCGCGACAAAGAAATCCAGTCGCGTGTGCGTAATAAAAATTTAAACGTGCATTAATTAATTAAGAATTAAAATACGTAAAAATTATTTAATTACACATCCAAGATATATACTTATTGTGCGCTAACTGAATTTAACATCTTTCAAAGAAACGGATATAACAGTTCTCGAAATCCGCAAAATTTTATAGTAATTTTTTTTTTCCAAAAAGTAATTACGGCGAAGAAAGGTACTGAAAGGCGCAGACAAATATTGCAGCGAGATAATAGAAATCTCGAGAAGAGCCCGGTAAAAAACGGCAGCGAGAAGTAACTTCACACACTTAATATAAAATACTTTCGCGGAGATTATGCAAGTTTCCGCTTAAATCGCACGAGAGTTTGAGAAGAAGCTGCGCGGGTACTTGCGAGCGCGCGGCGTCGCGCAATTACCATATTCTTATCGTCGGACAGGCCGACAGCGACGTATTTGGCATCCCCCCGCGCCTGCATCTCGAAATGATATTCGTCGCCCTGCACGATCACGGCCACCGCGGCGATGCAGTCCTTGGTTTTTATGCAACCCGCGGGCGCGCCGAAGCAGTTCTTCGTGGTGTGGCAGCCCGTGTAGAACGGGTCCACCTCATCCTTCGTCTGCAACGAGAACACACACCTGGGAATGACGCGGGGAATTTACAGGCGCGAATGTCATTCGCGAGATAGTATCTCGTGCGGAACAACGCGGTTGCGGAGAGATTGCACAACGTTCTTCTGTCGTTTGATTTGAAATCGTGCCACGGCACGACGGATAAATGAGTGAAGTACGGATAAAGGGGTTTCGGATACACAAGTATCGATCATCGAGATAAGTCGCTCGGGAGTCGCTTACGCATTATCTTGGAAGCGTTTAACTTCGATATATCGGGAGAAAGACATTCTCTATCACCATTAAACAAGCCATGTCGGACAGGTTATTTAAAGTGTTATATATCGTGAAATGGTCTCTCTCGTTGAACACATAAGATAAATAACAAAATCTCGAGAGAAAATACAGATTAAATGTATATATACGGAACAGAATATATTAAATTGTAAAACTATAAAATACACGCAAGAAAGATGACTATAAGTTTCTATTATTTTCACTTAAATAATTAAAAATTCTGAAGAGAGAATAAACTTTATTATAAACGTAAAGTGTAATTTACATGAAAAATAATTGTTGAAATTATTAGTTGCCTTTGGAAAAATTGAAAGTAATATTACTCTAGTAATTATAAGTGTTTATGTAACTTTCAATAAGAGACAAATATTGAGCTCTGTATTATCAGGTACAAACGAAACGTGATGATACTGTATATAGTGTATCTGTATAGTATGGAATTAAAATTATATATATCGCGCGCGCTGCATTAACACTTGTCTATGACGCAAGGATATCCACGGTTATGACAACGATGTGAATATTAAACGTTTGCGCGTAGGTTACTCTTGTCGTAAGATTAAGAACACACATTTATTTCATAATACAATGGTTAGCACAACCTACATCTCTGTAAAATCTAGATACTATAAACAAAAATGTGCATAAAAAATAAATAGAAACAATATAACATTTTGCAAATTTTGAATAGGATATTACTAAACAGTAACTTGAATAATTATACAATGATAAGTAGAATAATTATTGTATAATAATTATGTTATATGAGTAATATATTTTGCATATTACCTTTTATATTTTATCTTTTATTCTATTTATAACAAAACAAATATTTCTATATATACTGATATAAAATAAAATAAAGATTTTTGTATCCGTCTCAGAATTCCAAGACAATATATATTTACAAAATATCTCAATTAAATATTGCATATACTATATAAATTTCTGTGAAATTATGACATTTCGAATTATAAATTACTGTATAAATAATACATAATTATCTGGATAAATATTTAATACCTGAATAAATATTTAACGCAATTGTCTGTAATAAAGTTGAGCTACGTATATGAATCAGCAAGAAATCATAATAAAGGAGACCTTATAGAGTAAATCGTGCGCAACAATTCGCGGGAGCGCAGCTCGGAGAGCTTTGAACGAAAAGGAAATCTGCGGCGAGAGAAAGAGAAGTTTGACGACCAGCCTTCAACTTAGATACGCTCCACGAAATCGTGCGTTTACGCTCCGGCGGCCTCGTTCGCCATTACCGCTCTTTGGTGTACTTTTACGCTTTTTATCATGAACGATCGAGCGCCGTTTTCAAGGAAAGGCCACTTGGTCCGCACGGCAGGATGTAATTATTCAATGAATCTGTCGTACGTATTGTTTAACTAAGTCAAAAAGCAATTCATTTTCTACGGTAAAGTATTCTCAATTCATTTTCGACGGAAAAGCGTTTTCGCAACAGCGATCGAGAGATTCCGAATGGCGAAGTTTTGTGTCGAGAAGCCTGACAATTTATAGAAATTGCAGAAGAAGCTTGATAGCTCCTTTCGCCTGATCATTTCATTCCCAAAGATCTGTAAACTGCAAATGGATTCTATATATTATGGTATCTATACAATGCGTAAAGTTTGTGTAATATATAAATGCAAGTATTACGAGTTATATCCGCGATTTGAAATTAACAAGTTTAATAAATATTATAAAATACAAAATAAAAGAGAAATTGATAATAATTGTAACGACTTAAATTCGAAGATTTGGTATTAATTTGAAGGTTTTTTTCTTATATTTTTTAAAAATACTGCATGGACTTTGATAAGATTTCTCTCAAGTTTCTCTCAGAGATTTCTCTCTCAGGTTTTTTATAAATTTCTATTTCATATATTAAGGGTTAATCCTGTACTGTGGTCGCACCTTCTACTGCAATATTTTATTCATTTTTTCTTTATGTAAAATACTTAAATATTTAAGTTTACTGTTTCTTATAAAAATGTTTATATACCAGGATCTAAACTCAGTACCAAAACAGGTACAGCGGCTTTAGCACATAAAAACAAGTCGAAAATATTCGACTTTTCACACAGTGTTCACTTTTCAGGCTGGTCAAAGTAGGATAATCCTTTAATGCTGCCGATGTCATTCGCGGAACTCCAAACATTTGTCAAGAAGCTCGAAACAATTTATTAATTCGTGCTAGAAAGTATATAATGTTAAAGTCGACGGAGGAATTTTTGAGCACCTTTTGTAAAGCTTTAAACAAAATAAAGAACATTAAACAACATTTATTTCAATTTATGTTTTCTTACGGGAGCAACTGCAATACTCTAATATAACTCCGAAACTAATATAACCGCGGTCAGATTCGGACATATGCTTATTAGACATTTTGACTTGTCTGCATGTGCTAAAGCCGCCGTACCAGTTTTGGCACTGAATTCAGGGACACCCTGTATTTCTATATTTTTTATCTCATTTTATTATAAAATGAAGGAATATATAATTTTTGAAATTAAACAAAATACAACGGAAAAAAATAAACTGCAGTGAATCTACTGAACTGTATGCAACCGATGCAGGGTTTATAGAACTTTCCGCATTACAGAGAAGAATTTTGAAAATATAATGCACTTGTAAGCATGTTGCTTAAGATGCTTAACGCAACCTTTCTCTTTCTATCTTTCTCTCTCTTTCTATCTAAAATTCAGAGTTTTCCTTCGTTTTATTAACGGCGTCCGATAGATCCTCAACTGCTCTACTTGGCGATCCTCGATCGAAAGATCAAATCCGTGGGAAACAAATAGCGAGTTATAAAAAATCCACGACACGAAATCGCGAACGGCCGCGGAAGTGAATGGTGAAAGTACATCAAGCATAAATTCCAGAACGTTGGTTGCGGTCGCGTGTTATACGTTTGTTGTACACGGTTTAAGGGCCGTGCATGTACATACGTAGAGATGCATAATTCAAGCATCCGCGTGCGTCACGCGCCGCTATATTCGCCTCTCAAATTTTTTACTTTCTACGATAGCATAGACCGACGCGTATTATAGGTATATGATACGAAAAATGAAAATTAACGAGGAGAAATACTTTTTAACGTATTAATTGAAACCTTTGAAACTTTTATGCATATAAATGATAAAAACGAAAAGAGAATGATATTGAATCGCTTAATTCTTGATTTTTAATAGAATTTGCATTAAAGCACACTGTACTTTAATTAATTATACATTTTACGTTGTAAATGATGTTCGTCGCTCGTAGATGTGAGAATATAAGCATATTTTAATTGAATGTTGAAAATTGAATTCCACAAAACTGTAAAATGCAGATTTATGAGTGTGCTATTTCATTTCTCATTCGACATTAACGGTGGATACAATTACTTATTTATCTTTCGAAAATAATACACTTGGAGCTGAAAATTTTCATTAATTAGAGTATCATTATAACCCATCCGTCCGAATGAGAATTGAAATGTATTTTAATTCGGCGCTCGTTTTAATCCGTTTGACCATAATATAACGAAACAATTCATTCAAAGCAAGTTATTATTTTTCAGGAAAATTGTAATAAATTTCTTCGTAGATGATTAACAAGCAAACATCTTTCTATGTAATACGTATTCTCTTGAATATTTCTCAAGATACTACTCAGGATACAGAGTGCTTCGAAATAAGCGAATCAAATTTCAATGAAGCGAAACGCTCCAATAAATTTTGCATCAATATTTCCTTGTAGAAAGAATCTTGTGATATTAGCTATTTTTATAACTAAATTTCAAATTGAAATTGAAGTTTACTTGAACTATTTTTAAATGAAAATTCCAATATTTTCATCTATTACCTCGGTAAAGCATTGCTGGGAGTCCTTTATTTTTTATCGTTAATAACTCCAAAATTATACATGCCTCGATATTTTCGGAAGAAGGAGCAGTCGATATCAGGTAGAATAGCGAAAAAGAAAAAAAGAATAGTGAGAATGGCGTTCTGGATGGATTTTGGAATATTCTGTATGTAACGAGCACAAGCTGAGTAAGCTCTTTGAATGCAGTTAACGAGAATTCTCTGTACTCGGCGTCTGGGTCGGCTGGCATGCATCCTACGAGCAATATTCGCAAAGCCACACCTATCAGGACTTACAGGCCGCTTACATCGTTTAACACGCTGTAATACCACCACGCGCATTTACCTTATAATGGTGACGGCGCGCGCGACAGGAAATATAATACTCACCGCGTAACTGACGGTGTGGCTGTAGTAGGGCGGCGTGGTGGTCCTGAAGGTGGTGACGGGTGTAGGTGGGGTCGATACCCTGATGGACCGCTTGTCAACGGTGACTCTGGGCGATTCCACGCCGACCCAGTACGTGCTGTAATCCTGAGCGAAGGTGGAGCTACGGAAGAAACAGAGGTCGACGAATCAAACATAAAGTGAAATCAACGAAAATAGCAGAAAATTGTTTTAGGGTATACAAACCCAATATTGTAGTCACATTTTCATGATATGTAGGTATTATGGCAAAAAATGATATATTTTGTATTTTTATATATGTACAACTATTTCACACACATTTTTACTCATTTTTGATTAATTTTTTAAAATCATTAATTTTTTCAAAATTGTAAGACTGTAATTTCACGTTTATATAATACGGAAAGAGTTAAATCTTAATTTATAATTTAGTTCAGTGTCAAAAACTTTGAAATGATTTTGGATTCTAAAGCTCGAAATTACGAGTAAAAAATGTACGTAATTAACGTACACATCAATAATATTTATTCTGAGAAATTCTGATATCTATTAAAAGAAATTTTATTTAAATACGAAACGTGCTATACGTTTTTTGCACCTTTGAGTGAAAATGAGTTAATTATACAAAATAATTGCACGCGATTTAAAGCAAATTGGGAGAAATTTATTTTTCTGAAACTAAACATCTAACTTTCAAGAAATGGTGTTTACATTTCTGCGCTTTCTTTTATTTGCTACATACTCTGGAATATATCAGAGTACTAAATGCTCGATATGATATAGGATACCCTGTAATATATCTTAATAAAAGTTTTATTATATCTTCTAGTAAGAGACTCATTTTTTCTAATTTCCGATTGTCTCTCATGAAAATTAAAATGGATGGCCAGAAATAACAAAGCATACGAACAAACTTAATAATTATAAAGCCAATCCCCGAGTTTGGAAATTAGAAATACATAACGTTATAAAATAAATTTTTAATCTTTTTAAATCTCATTTCTCTTACGCAGAAGTTGCTAACGTTATACAATAAGATTATAAAACTCTTGACATTTATTAATAGTGAGAGTCTCTATTCATGCAGGACTATTAGAGTACATCGAACTTCACTGCAAACTATGACGTTAAACGTGTTAAAAGTAATTCCACATAAATTCTCTTTATCGCTTTTTCGTTAGTACCGGTCGCGGCGAAATATAAATATCCGAATACAAAAGCGAGGAATTCCCAAACGGTACCGTAAAAACAAAATAACCCTCGAAATAAGTTACGAAGTTTTAACAGAGGGTCGCAGCTGCGCGTTCTATTAAACATGCGTTAGTAACTCCGGCATCGATTATTACGAGGAAAAGTTTATAAGGAATGTTTGGCGCGTTTCTCGCACCGTTATGCCCGCACGAGCGCGTTGAATTCCAAGCACGAGCCGCATCCGCGCGTACGGTAATACCTAATTGTGATTCATAAGTGTGATATGCTGCACCTCCACGTGTATGCGTGTGGATCTGTGTGTAGGTACATGTGCGTGCACACAACGGTTGAGATCAGACGCTGAAATCATGACTCAACAATTAAGCCGATTCCAGACGCTGATGTTTTTGTTCTAAAGTTTATAGGTATTCAGAAGAAGAGGTCTTCGCAATTTCGCAAGCTCGCGGAAATAACTAACTCTTACGGTCTTGACGCGGTTCTTGACGCGGCAACAAATATTCGAATCTGATAAATAAATTTTGTTATATTTATATTAATTAATTCCACATAGAGTAAAGTAAACCTATGATACATCTCTCGGGAAAGACATAATCTTCGGTATTGTTCGCGATTTAGAAAATTTACTATATTATATATTACATGTACATTTTTTTTCAAATTTGCGAAATATTAATTCTATAAAACAATTTTGTTTTTATAAAATACAAGTTGAATGACAGATATACATACAGTATGCAAATTTTGAATTTACATTAATTTTTCAAATATGGGATGTTTTAGAAATCGTCAATGAATTTACTTTTATACTACAACAGGAAATTCTTCTGCGCGGAAAAACTCATTCGGCATTCGCTTAATTCATTGAAATCCTTCGTTAGGAAATCCTTGCGTATCATTAAAATATCATACATAACGATACTTACTTGAAGATAATGGTACCTTCGTAATCAACCGGAGCTTCCCAGTCGAATTCAAGATTGTGTTTCTTCTCAGTATTCGTATGAGTCACGCCATTCTAGACACAAGAAATAGGAAAAGTTTTTTTCGATAAAAAATTGCACATCATTTACGTTTACGAAAGAGCCTCGCAACCTTGAAGAAACTCAGATAAGAAAAGTTTGTTGCATAAAAATAGAACGCTTCAATACATCATATTACCAGGAACTGCGAAACCGTAGTATTAACATTACAGAATATAGTTAAGAATAACAATTGTTACAATTGTCGTAATATTTAGAAATAACAAATTTGAAAAATTTAATGCAACAATTCATTTTCTTCTTTGAGGTCTTCAATTCTTCAAGAACTTGAAAGGATTTATCCAAAACTTGAAAAAGTAAAATATATGTATTAATTCTAATTCTAAAATGTGAATTAAAATACTTTTGCATTTCACTTTTTGATCATTCAATGTTCATAAACATTGTTTTTAAAGGTATTCAAATCTTTTATTTCGGTTTGATTTAAAATATAACTACATTATAGAAAAGGGAGATTAAAATGATATAGTGCAGAGAGTACCTTTACACCTTGAGTGCATTCCACGATTCTTGCGAAATCGGGCAAGTTTGCGAATTCTCCCACATATTCGCCGGTGTCGATGTCCCTAGCGAGAATCATGAAGCCCTCGTATGCGAGACCTTCGGGACTTCCAAGGATCAGGCGGACCCTGCCTTGTCCCGCTGCGGGTAGTACCTGATAAGGTGGATACGACGATTGCAGGTAGCTACCGGGATGACGTGGCATTAGATCGAAGCATGTCTGCGACGGTGCCCCACTGGGTAATCCCAGTACCTTTACGAGCAAGCCGATGACCAGAAACAGCAACGTCTTGAGCATTTCTGTAACGGAACGGGTCCCATAAAACAGTTAGAGAATAAACATAAATAACATGATATTTTTGTACACATATATAATACACTAATAAATAAAAATATATAAAGGCTCTCTTGAATAAAATCAAATAACAAATTTTGCAATGGCGCGGTAATTAGTGCACTATATTTGTTATAATTTATTAAGATCTAGAACATTTAAATAAGATTAGCGTACGTTTCGACCCTTCTATAGCGAATTAATTACCGCGAATTAATTACCTGGCTCTTATATTGCCAAATTTATTAATGTTATTTGACATACATAACATTTTTATTGATGAAAGTTGATTTTAAATTATTTGAAAAATTTGTTATTAAGAAGACAGTTAGTCTTTTTTTTTTAACGTTTTACACTAATATAATATTCATGTATAAACACTTTTTTACATTGTTAGTTAACTATTACTTAATAGTTATTTATGGCTACTTAACAATTTAAACTGTTGGCATTAGATTTGCAGTTAACTTTGATGTATAGCCATAACAAACGGGAAAAAGCGAATTACAATACGATTATTCTCTCGCGAGAAATAACGACACAATCGGGAAATATCTGAATAAAAGAGCACATTTGTTTAAACACAAATGCAGACAATACGCGGTGTGTTTAATGTTCTCCGTTCACGTCGATGTTGAATTTATCCGGTATGACGTAAACAGAAATGTGCATCTGGTAGCAATTCGCTGTCGCTTATCCATAATGCACGTCTTATTCCCTTGCTTGCATGTAATCTCATGTGTAAATTTCAATTTCAACAACCGCATTTGCATTAGTAATTGCTGAACAATCAGAAAGTGAAGACTTAATGATGACTTAATAATGACTCTCGTCTAGTTTTATTTATGTATGATCGTATAATTTTATTCAAATAAAATCAAGTCGCGACCTGCAAGGATGTTCAATCTATATGTCCTTTAACATTTCCTTTGATATCCACCTACGTGTTGGTGCAGTGATCTCACAATAATAGAACTAGATTCCAATATTATCCATAATCAGAGTTACGATCTTTATATATATATATTTAATTCTTTCTTCATTTCCCTTATCATACAAAAGATACATCCATTTTATATCTAGAGGTATGAAAAGAGAACTGTGTATCTCTCGAATACTTCTGATATGTAGCATTGTAACGATAAAATTGATCGGATAAACTAGAGAAGCTTATATAAGTGATAAACCATCTACAATTTTTTCATTTTTTACGTTAGTGTGTTAATTGTTAATTTGTTCAATCATGTGAAGTATTAGAATGGATCGAGATAATAAGAGTCGTTATTGAGACACTAATGAGCGACCAAGTGGAGGCGCGAGAGAAGTGAATGACTCGAAGAAACGAGCGCGCTCGCTTGTGCACGGCCCACGCCTGAAAGAACTGACTTTCACCCTTTGGGAGTTTTACTCCTTACGAGATTCTTAGTTCACGCATTCCTAAACGCCCCACCACTACTTATACTGAAATATTCCCCATGCCTGCTGTTATGTAACGCCGACTGACCCTCGCCATTGAAATGCCACGCAGCCACGGTAATGCCTGCTGCAGCAACGTTCTCTCGTATAAGTATCGAAGTTGAAGCAACATCGCATTAAAATCACTGCTCTGCATTACATATTCGCTGTTGAAATTCGTATTACTAAAATTACAATTTCCAGCAGGATAATACTTCAATTTTGCACAAATTTGATTAATAAATGAAATAATCAAAGGAAGAAGAATATGTAATATAATAATGCCTTAAATTTTAGACCCAAAATTAAGCGGATATCTAAAATGAAATAAATGTAAAAAATAATATTCTTTTGTATTAAGCAAGCAATTTGCATTTTGCAAAAGTGTTATTACCGCAAATATTTTTGTACATATTTTTGCAAGATTGTATTTTACTAGGAAGTTAGGTAGTATCTTAGTCAGCAATAAAACATTCATTCTTTGCGCGGCGTCCATGAGCTGTAAAATGTGCATATTCGAGGCAAATTGATCACTTATGGTAACTGTTGACCGCACTGTTTGGCACTTTTGCAACAACGACACACACGCGCGCGCGCGCGTACGCACAGACACACACGTATTCCGAATTAGCTGATTAGACCGCCCGCAATATGTGTTGGTGTAAATTTATTGCAAGAAATTGTGGATGATTGGCCGGTCACGTGCATAGCTCTTGGTTCATTCATGAAGGAATTTGACTTTTCAACGACGATTTAAAACGATGCGTAATAACTGAGAGGAAGATTCTCAAGATGAACTTAAGATGAAGATTCTTAACAAAGATTGGAGAATCGCAGTTAATCAGCGTACTAGCTGTATAATCAGTATACTAGCTGTATAATCAGCTTACTAGTTATATAATACTGCAGTAGCTATCATAGTAACAGAGATGACTATTTTAAAATATAATCTCCACAGTATATCTTTGTAACAAGCTTTCGCACACGCATAATTCTTCTTTAAAGCTATGTCTAAAAATAAAATATATTAACATGAAATAAAATACAATAACATAATATTGCGAAAACGATATAACATTTTTTACCTATTTTTAGAGTGTCATTATTTACACAACATATAAAGGAAATTACTAAATTTCTAGATTTCTATATTTTTTGCACAACAATATTATTGGTTTAAACAAACAACTTTTTAGCCTTTATATATATATATATATATATATATATATATATGATACGAGTAAAAATCAATTACAGGTACTAGTACGTAATATTGACCTCCTGTTACTTATTTTTCACTTCTATGTCTATTCCATATTCACGTCATAATAAACGACACGTGGACACAAAAGTCGATAATTGGGAAAAGGCATTTGCAAAAAATACAATTATCTCGACAATGTAACAACCGTGAGTGAACTCAGGCAAATCGAATTTGTTCAAGATCAACATTACGGATAAATTTATTTCTTTTACGAGGCATGTACACCTAAATACCAGTTACATATACACCGAGAAATCAGGACGATTGGTTTTTTTAGCTGTAAAAAACCGTGACGATATCACGCATAAAAATCTAGTCACCAGAGTCTCGTTTTTCATGTGACAGATCGGAGAAGAATTAAGATCGCGATAATCACGTGCGTGCCTAGAATTATCATATATCATTATTCCATTGTACAGGAGAGAACGAGCACAAGGCTTCGTTTTGCGGTTTACAACGCGTGTGTGACTCATCCGCGACGTCAAGCGCATACATACACATGCGGGCAAGTACAACTCATTGACAGGCAGAACTCGCATGCACACAGATCTACCGTAGGATGACAGCATTTTCTTCCTGCGTGGTCCTTTGTGAGCGCACAGGAAATTCCCAACGCGATGTATATATCCAAATGATTCGATAACAATTTATTGCGTACAAAAAAGATCATCGTTTTTTTATATTGTTAACTTTTCTATTATCGACATGTTGTGATGTGGTGTCAATATGTTAATCTTATAACTCCACACTTCAATCTTAACGCTTACAATACATTGAAGTAAAATACATTGAAGTTGTTTATTACCTATCACACAATTTATTTTAAAAAATGCTCGTACTTAAAAGTAAATTTTAAAAAATTTTCTTTTAAAAAGAAATTTAAAAACAAAAAATTATTTAGTGCTTTGTTTGTTGTTCATAGACATTATGTAGATACTTGCGAGTTCTTGTATTTTAAGGTAAAAAGTCTACTTTATTTATCAGCAACTATGATTTGCTGCGCATTTAAATACAGTAGATATCGAAACAATTGATTATAATGATAATTCTGTAATTTTGATAAATGTTATCAGTATTCCTCGTTCGTGTAATTTTTCCTTGCCTTTATTGTCGCTGCGTTTAAGTTTGCTACGAAAAAGTTATGCGACATGTCTGGGCAATATATTCAAAGTGCGATCTTCTCAGTAGCGTATTTCTCTTTTGTTATATAATGTGATCTTCACACGATGCACTTTCGCGTAGTCGTACATTTAGTTTGCTTAGCAAGTTACTACTAATCTGTCAGTTCGATGTCAAGATTACGTCATGTTGTACAAAAAAACCGGCTTATAGCGCGCTAATATGTAACATTATATGACAAGTATAGTAATAATATAATATAAGACAGCTATTAAAAATTACATGCTGTACTAAATTAGAGGTAATTAATTACTAACAATTATAAATGTGTACCAACGATCCACCCAGACACACCCTAATATTCAAGTGCCTCTTAATTTAATTGCCTTTTAATTTCATAATACGAGAAGGTCTAAAAAATTATTATATTTGTCGTATTACGAAGTAAACAATAGCATAAAATAGAATGTTTTAAAAATATATTAAAAGAAAATATCTTTACACATATGCTTATATCTTTATATATTATTTATTTATTTATTTAATTTTATTTATTAGCTTCCAGTTTAGCTATTTTCTTTATTTATGTTAAAATAGGTTTAATTTTTTATGCGTAACAGACTGGTGTTTTGCAAGCCGTAATAAAACGTGGCATTCCTAATGCAGTTCGGAGTTCTTTTAAGTTGGATGTGTATCGCGTCGTCGGGTAACTAGGTATTCATGACATGTTTCTTCGAATGAGATACATTTAATTGTATTCGCGCAACTTGCAAGTTTCTACTGCACCGAATGTCATCAGGCAAACAAAGTATCGTGCCCTCGTCTTCCGTGTTTGGGTGAGCACATCGTCATGGTTACGTCGCCCCGCTGTCCTAGAATTTCCACGTCGAGCATTACTCTCGCGTCAGTACGCCCGGACCGCAAATTATTTTATCGGTTACGTAAGCCAGGGACCACCGAGTAAGAATTCAGGGAAACGCCATTCATCGCCGCCGCAATTATTCCTAACGGCCTCCCCTTTAATGAGCACAACGCTCTCCTCAGCTCATCGATCTTGCTCCGATTGTTTCGCTTTGTCTTACGTGCAGGTTGAGTCAACCGGTTAGACTTTAGAGCAATCAATGTCTAAAGATGGATATGGTGGGCATGACATACATTGCTCTCGTGTCCGATTCTTTTTATTGTATATCTCTACAATCGAATAGCTCATTTTTCCAAACAGATTTAAATCCACCACGTTTCTTAAAAATATCTTCGGAAAAATATGTATAGAAAACTTATAGAAATACCCTTTTTTAATAAACAATTTATTTTTAATTAATTGCTTATTCGCAAATTGAACGACAGAAAAATTGAAATTTTTAATAATGTTTTTTCTATGCAGCAATAAAGCAAAGTTGTATGTTATTCATTCACATTCCACCAACGAGTCATATACGAGTACATAGAAAATTAGTAATGCGGAAATTGTCACGGAATAATGTTTTCTTACATGTCTACTAAATAAACTGTCTATGGTTATTTGGAATTGTAATTAAGAGTAACTGAAACAGTAAACTATTGATGTAACTTCGTATCTTATTATAATTTATAATAATTTAGTCAATTAATGAAGATGACTTCTCATGGACGGTAAAACCCAACAGTGAATCATCGCATGAATTATCCGTATTGCGCTAGAATAAGAAATAGCGTACCCGTGTAATAAAATATATCGTCAAGAAGAATGGAACGATTTCTCCAAAGTCGATTAACTTTACCCGTCATTCAATTGTCTCTCTGTACCTCTTTCGGGATTATATCCTTGTATGTAGGAAAAGACACAGAAAAACCATTGCCCCATGATTAAAGTTAATCGACATCGGAGAAATCAACCCTAGAGCGATCGAAGGGATCTAGGATCTAACGAATCCACTCGATCTTCCGCTTATCGTTGCGAAGGATCACGCTCCCACCGTCCACGACACACAATGACCCGGATAAAAGAAAAGCTGACTGGTAAATTCTTCCACGTTCATTTTACGTATAAAAAAGTAACGGATTTATATACGTTTCAACGTCATGTTCAAAGAAATATATAAAATTCAACGAAATCTGTCACATTTCTCTCTCAAAACAGAATATCTATAAATAACTCCAATATTTTTATTGACTAGTTTATATATATATTCTTATACTAAAAAGAAAATATTAAGAATAATATGTTTCAGAATAATATGTTTCTAGTATAACTTATTTATTTGTTTGTAGGAAAAACGATATATTCAAGACAAAGTTATCTAAAATTAAAATAAGAAATTACCAATTAACTATATCATTAAAATTTTTTATATATATAACAGAAAACAAAGAGGATAAATAGTAATACAATTATTTATAAAACTGTTTATAATCACAAAATTAATCTCTACATAGCGGAAGAGAGATTCGAATTATCGTCACGTTTATTCTCAGAATTCTAAAATAGACAGGAAGCAGCTGAACTTCTTCTGCATATTTCATACAAGCTTCTTTACAAATTAAATAAATCTGTGTTTATTTTTATACACAAGTCATCTTCTAATCTACAATACATGTTCGGGCGAAAAATTTTATCGCGCAAAATATTCTCGTCCAAAAATACAGTTGTTCAATCATTGATGCAATCGATATATGTATATTCATGCCTTAATAGCTACAGATACTGACTGAGAGAAGTCTCGGGTCAATATTAGTTATTATTAATTAGCATTAGACAGTTATGCTATACTTTAAAGGAACTTATATATTTAGATATAAGAATATAAAAACTTAAAAAACTCGAGACAAAAACTTAATTTTTCTACCACACTTCTTCTACCACACTTAATGTTTCAACCATCGAGACATGATTTTCTTACCGTCTAGACATTAATTTGACGAATTATCTTGTGATTTTTTAAATTGACTCCGCATAGAAAAGTAGAACAAATTTTTATTTTAATCGTAAGATTTTTTAAAGAACATAATCTCAATAAACATAAAACAGAAAATTAAAAAAATGTTTTAGCAGGAAAATTCGTTAACCCTTAGATGGTCCATAAATCATTATTTTTAAGAATAGGAACTGATGGACAAGTGATGACAGTTTTAAAACTGGTCTGATCTCATTAAAGGAAAACGGTACATGACCCAATTGGTTACCAATATTGAAATGTGCTGCGAAAAGGTCGTTGTCGATAACACGCCAGTATGCTTTTAGAAAAGGTAGTATCCCGAGAGCATAACTTGTTAAACAGCCGGGTCACATACCTGCTTTTTCCTCGATTCCGACCGGTCAATTACCCAGGAAGAATCAAATTCGCGCTCGCATTATCTGCTTGCTCGCAGCAACTTTCAAAAATTATAAGTAGCAGTTTCACACACACCCTAGCGTTACTTAAAATTAATTATTTACTTAGAACCTTTATTAAAATTAATTAAAATTAAAAATATTATTTCCTTTTACGGAAGTCTTGTAATTTTAATAAATTTTTTTTACGAAATCGCTCGTGGTACCGAAATCGACTGTATCTACCGAGGCTGAAATCCGCGTGTCCGCGACTACTCCAAAGCGCGAGCACTCACCGGTCCTCATTTCCATCGCGAATGCAGATGCCTTCACCGGACGGCGTTCACCGCGATGTAACGCGCGCCAAACAAATTCGAGGAGGTCACGTGTGCCGGCGCTGGGCGGTTCGATAACACGCGCGCACTAATTCCCAGTTGACGTCGAGACGGCGTCGTCCATCGATCGCGCCCCGCTCTCGATCGTGGGGTCCTTCGGCGCTACGCGCGGACGCGTCCTTCCGCTCGAGCGGATCTCGATCGCCCTGGTAAGTATTCCTCACGGGAGAGAGATTCCGAAAAAACAAAACCGCGCACCTGTCGCCGCTTTTAAACGCCGCGACGAGAAGAATCTGGACGAGGACTAGCGAAGACGCGCTGAATCGCTCGTTCGCCGAACGTGGATCTCGCGCGGCACTTGTTGATCTCGCGGCGGCATACTTCCGTCGGCAGCGTCGAGAACCACACCTTGCGAGAGACTGTACGAGTAGTACGGGCCGAGTTGAAAGGCCCTCGGCCGTGAGACCAGCTCAGGTCCGTAGTTACTCGCTGGTAGTACACATCGGCGAGTCACGCTACTCGCCGAGAGTACTGCATAAGTATAAGGTACTACATAACCGAAAGACGCGCCAGCGTCTTGCACCGAGAATATTTAGCAATGACCTCGCAAGAGAGATATCGTGGCGACAGATAAATTTTGCAGGAAGAAGAAGGCTTCTTTGGAAATAATTAGGGTGCCGTCTCATGCAGGACGGAATTTCGGAAAACGGAATCTCGGAATCATTCTGATTGGTTAGCCCCATGGGGCACAGTACAAGCCCCATGGGGCTAACCAATCAGAATGATTCCGAGATTCCGTTTTCCGAAATTCCGTCCTGCATGGGACGGCACCCTTAATTATATTTCATAAAGAGGATTACATTTATTTTAAATTGGAGACGTTCTAATTTCTCCCTTTTTCTTTTCCATAGATATTTTTATTTATCAAAGATATGCATATCTCTTGAATAATCGATAAATAAGTTTTAAGATAATTGTTTGCTACATTTTTTGTGTTTTCTTATTTTTATTTTTTTTTCCTTTGATGTCTGAAAATGTATTTATTTCAAATACAGAAATATTTAGTTTAAAAAACCGAGTCATAAATATATATACAAATATGCATACAAATAAACTAATAGTCAACATTTAGCTGAGAAAAAACTAAACAATAGTTAAAACTTTAGATCTGTAAATAAAAGAATATATTATAAATAACATATGGATTATACTGTATCCTCTATAAATATCGAATAAACGTCTGCACTTGCTGACTCCTACCGGTCTAAATACATCTAAAAATTTAGATTTTTCTAAAGACGATTTTTTAATTCCACTTTCATCTATTCTACATATACATATATGTATATCTAAAATTTGTTTATATGCAGTTCCATTTGCTGTTTCGCGTTGCTTTTTAATGACAGATAATTTGCCTTCTAAATTTACATTAAAATTATCGAGTGCAGTTTTTCTCTGCAATGACGTCTTATTTCAGCGACGCGACGTCTTGTTTCAAACACCTGCTTTAAGCCGGCACTGAGTCATGACAAGAGAGAGGGACTAACGACTATGCCACCAAAACGGTACGACGCGGCGTACCGTACGTTCACCATTCGTCGTTCATCTCAGTTTTATCAACATATTTTTTGTATCTCTCTCTCTTTCTCTCTCTCTCTCTCTCTCTCTCTCTCTCTTTCTCCCTCCCTCTCTATCTCTCTCTCGTACACTGTCAATGTCTCATTGTCGACCACAAAAGTAAAAAAAAAAACTTAAACGGTATCGGACGATAAACGATTTCTTGAAATATTACCAGAATATTCAGATACAAATTGGTTTTTCTCTTAAGTGTTCTTAATAATATTTACAAAATTAAGTAATTGATAATTTTTAATATTCTTTTCTATTACTTTACGATTTACGTACACTACGATCATCTCCGACGAGCATAATTTGCATATTTCGCAGATTATACTTGCGTTAGTGCACGTCTTACGTCTTTACCGTAAATAAAGTCATATATCAGCGTCATGAAAGTATTACGTGCATAATATTTGATTCTTAATTTTCTTTATCAGCGTGACGCGAGATAAAGCTGAACTTTAAAATGGCTAAGCCTTTCTTAACACATATTAATTCGAGACCGAGAGATTTAAACGCGCGCGAAAAAAATCGCGCGGCTTAATGAGACTCTTTAAACGCGATTGGGATGCCACGAAGAGAAATTGCTCATACGCTTAACTAGACGATTAGAGAATATCCTGTGCACTTTGTGCAGGTATGCGGTTTACTTTTACCGAACGATGTAAATTGATAAAACCGGTTCCCCGGTTAGTGTTGCGTTCCAAGATGTACCGCTTATCCGCGTAACGCGGTTAAAGATTACTTTATCAACCCTTCGTCACTGAATTAGCAAACGTTAGATTTAGCAACTTTTATCTTATTTTTCAATTACTGTATCGTGAAAGATATGTCCATAAGCACCTTTTTGAGATACATAGATTGTTTTCTGCTACTGTATATTATAATGTATGATGATCTACGTTGACGTCATTATAAACCACGTCCATTATAAATCTCCACTGATTTGATCGATTTTGTGACAATTAATTTTGTGTAATATTATTTGCTCATTGTTGCTTTATATACACTACTGTTCAAAAGTTTGGAAGCTCTACCTTCCAAAGAAAAACAACAGTGGTGCCAATAAAATTCTTTAAATAAAATTTTTCCTTGGAAAATGATTAGAAACAAATAATACTGTGTTCAATAGTTAAAACGCGCAGTAAAGTTTCTCATATATGACGTTTTATTTAGAAGTATTGGCATCACTGTTATTTTTCTTAAGAAGGTAGTACTTCCAAACTTTTGAACGGTAGTGTAAATGTATATCAAATTCTTAAATCCATAATTTTGTAAAGTTTATAATTAAAAGCAAGTATATAAATTAATATGTTTAAAAAATATGATTTTTAAACGGTTTTTGATTGATAAGTTTTTTATGCAAAAAAATTATAGATTTATTATTTTATTTTATTATTATCCGTAAATTTTTTTATTTATTTTTGCACAATGAAATTACCGTTTGCTTCTCGAGCGCACAGTTCTTGCGATGTTCCACAGAGGTCGACTATTTACGCAATTCCAAACTTCCTGAAACATTTTGCCTGCGTTTGTTTATTTCCAATAACTTCCAATGTAATTAAACGAATGCAGACAATATGTTTTTATTCATTCATTTATTATTAAAACTATCAATAAGAAATTATGCAAATGGATTATTTATTTTTTATATTGCACAAAGGTACATTTTTAATTTCCTAAAAAAACAGAATTAAAAGATCTTTATGAAAATATTTTCAATTTTTGCAATTGTTGAATTATATAAATTGAAAAAAGTACGGAACACAGCTATAAATCATTACAGATAGCTTCCGAATAAATGACTCATCGTCAAAGACGTATTAAGTCAGTGGGCTTTAAAAAACGCGTTCCACAGACAACATTGCCAAAGCAAAAACGAAATTGATTAAAAAATGTGATATATATGTATTTATTTATAAATGTAATTAATTATATATATTTTTTTTCTGTATATTTAAATTTTGTGATTTATTTTTAGTTAATGGTAAAGTAAGATATTTCTTTTTCGAATACCAAATGTTTCAGTCACGGTCCTGTATCGCGCCGAGCCGAATCGCTACGAACTTATACGAACTCAATTTTTTGTTCTCCACGGGTGACGGAGAATCTCCAGTCACCAGTTGAACACTGCGTTGCGACAACATGCGCAAGATATTTGATAAAATTGGCGTCACGAAAGTAAGAGGATAACATTTTCCAGAGTTATTTTTATAATCGTATATACACATACACTCGTGCGCGAATGCATATGCATATATTTATGATGTGTACAAGATGCCCTATAGAAATAAATAATACTTTAGAAATTTATTGTAATCATCTCAAGTCTAAAGAAAGATATAAATATGAATCCAAAAGCACTTTGATTTAGAATGTGCTATATTTTTTGTCACTTTTTATATCGTTTTACTATTAAAAGTATTTGTACTTATTATTGATCATACATAAAATTTTATATCGGAAGCTTTCACATTGTATAAATTTTGTCGGAAAACGCCTTTAATCTCCACTTTCTTATATAGGACTCTAAAGTATCTAAGCAAAAATATTATTTTAAAGAATATTATTTTAAAGATAATTTACAAAATCGTTACTAACTCAGATAGCAAAAAATTATTGCATCAGTTTGAAGGAAAGTTACACAATACGTATCAACTGCATTCTCTGATATGTTTTCCTATTGTGGGGCATCCTGGCACCCCGATCTAAAGAATCTGCTAAAAGAATCGAGTTCGACAATACTTTGGCAACAAAAATAGCTTACTTCTTTTTTTAGGTCTTTTCCGTTCTTTCACGAAAGAATGCAATGTGCGAAATAATGAAATTCGCGAAACTGCAACACGTCACGGGCGCGCATGTGCGTTTAAAGAGCGACCAACCAGCGTTCTCTTAAGGTCTATCCAGACAAACTTGCATAGCGCATAAACATAAGCATATAAGGATTAAAATTGATTGGTCCATATACATGTGCATAAGGAAATAAACCAATCCGTTTCTTTATAGAAAAAACTAGTGTTTTTCTCGTCGAATTCGATTGAAAGCATCAACGGTGCTTTTGCATTTTGTGACTTCGCATATCTTCGCGTTTTTCGCAGAACAATCAAGGTGCAGGTGAATCGAATCAGCAAATGGAAGATCCGCCGGAGATTTCATGGGAGAACACGTTGGGCTCGCCTCACGGCGTGCCCTTCGACGACGATACAAAAGAATTGCTCAGGAAGTGCCTCGATGTCTCCGTGCCGCCATCGACCGGTGTGGCGGAGCTAATCAGACGAAGCAATGAGTTCCCTGTGAAGTTTCCAATTAACACCGTAAGATGCGCCACCTTGAAGGACAGGGGAATCAGCGCGGATACTATCGAGGTTTGCGTAAACCTAGCAAGTTACTTGATCGAGTGATTAGTAGAATATAGACAAAAGGGACAGACGCTTAATTAAATAATATTTCTATTTTGATCATTTTTTTCAATTAAATTTAATAAATATTTAAGAGAAATGGTTTGAAAATTTGATTGTCAAAACTTATCTAGTTTCTAGTGCTCATTTTGTGTAACTTAAAGATCGCAATTCTGTACTCAAGTACTGAATAAGTCTGAGATATTTCTTTATTTTTTTTTTATAAGGTTTAATCATTTTAGCTAATTTACACATTTGATGATCTTTGACATCTTTCAGTTAAACGCAAATTCGGTATATCCGCTAATACACGAAGCGATGTTGCCCTTAATTGCTCGATGGCTGAAACATAAGCGATTATATGGTAGTCCTGTTGAGAAAGCCATGTATGCGGACATGGGCCTTGTCCAATTTATCCATCGCCTGCTGGATAAGAGGGCAGCCACCTTCTACGGTCCCAACGATCGATGGAAATTACTTGATAATAAAACCGGCTCCGATGGATGGGAGAGTGTCGGTACCGATCATGAGGAGGAACCATTGGTAAGTACGTGATGCCGACTTAATCGAATAATTAATTTTATAAAAAAATAACTAATGTATTGTTACATATATTTATCGATATTGGAACTTAATGGGATGTTAAGAACAAGATAAAGTTTGATAATAGTTGCTTTCCATTTACATCAAAACTCAGATAACTCACATGAATGTTGAAGAAAGACAGAAGTGAGATTTATCTGAGTTTTGATGTAAATGGAAAGCAACTAATATCACCTTCTCTCGTATATCACCTTCGACGTGTTGCAATGCCTTAATAAACGTTTTTAAAACCTGATGAATAGGTCCTAGCGAAATGCTTGAGCTACGACGAGATCAAATTGTCGGCAATGATGGTGATGTCTTCTCATACGGAGTTCATAAACGACGGCTCGCGAAATAACAGAGGTATCGTGAGCAGTGACCCAGACGTCATCCAACCCAGAGGGGTCATTATAGGTGTCGTAGGCTCAAGGTTCTATACATTTATTTAATCCCGCCTTTTTTAAGAATCAAAAGATGCGGTAGCGTCTTACCTTAGTTCACGCGCAACGAAGTCGCGTAGAACGTTGACGAAACGCACCGTGACTATATACCTACATACCGTAAGAAACCTTTTTTAAAACAGATAAAAAGATAGCGCCAAGTGTCGTGGAATTCGCACGTATTTGCAGATACGTGTTCTATTTTTATCGATCTCTTTTGCGTACAGTTATTTATAGCCGCAAAAATGTGTGCGGTTGAAAAACCGTTAAAATTATTATAAATACACTAGCCATCTTTAATAAAATACACTTTTTATTTTTAGTACCATTCTCCTCTATAGACTTTAGAATTTGTCGAAAATTTGCTACCAAGTTTCATCATTAAATTTGTGCCACTTAATCTGTTATGTAGATTCCAGAGGCCCAGATTTATGGAGTATCAGGACATTGTCATCACGCCAGAACAAAACAATATGGATAACGGGTAACTTTCCGCATAGACATATACAATACAGACATATACAATAGAGACATTAATAAGATGTGCTCATTACTTCTACAAAATTTGTTGCATGTTTCTTTAACTTTACAATGGAATAATCATGGAATAATAATGGAATGAAGCTACGTTATAATATAAGATTTCTTTTTTGACAATATGCAAATATGAGTTTTTTGAAAGAGCCAATCTATGAAATAGGTACGGATCCGCGATGGATGGCACACTCGAAGAAAAACGTGGGATGTGTGTTTTATGGGCCAAATTTTATGACGAGGATTATCATCCGCTCTACGAAGAAGCCACGACGCGCATGAGGTCAAAAGAGAACAAGCGATATATATCTTCAGGCTGTCAGAATATCTTTGATATTGAGAATTACATGAAGAGAACTTTGCTCTCGGCAGAAATAATACTGCTCGAGGCGAACAGCCGCGCCGAGAAACAAAACACAACCGCTTTCTTGCACGTGGTTGGTTTTGGACTCGGTTAGTGCGAAGCGTTAGTGCAAAGCGCCATGAGCGTTCATTGCTAAGATGATTTAAATGTTGTAATAAATCGAAATTATTTCTCATACATTTCTTCTTAATTATTCATATTTAATTAAATAACGATTACCCCCCAGGTGTCTGGAAAGAACTTCAGAATCAGGAACTCTACTTCCTGAAAACGTTCGAAATCGCTATCAGGAAGATGAACGAGAAGCTTAAATACGTTTCTGATATCATGTTCGCTTATTTCCGGCAACAGAAATGCGGCGGCGCGGGAAACGGCGATTATCTGGGCGGTTAGTGGACAATAAACGGATAAATACAAATATCCTTACAATTTGTACATTATAATAATATTACTTTTAGATATAAAGATACATTTTGCTCGGAGAGAACCACACAGTAGACTGTTCGGAGCCAACGACGCGAATAAACTCCTCGTTGTAACTTACGCTTGGGATGGAAATACATTACCAGGTTTGAACGTTATTCATTTTATTGTTTATATATCTAAATGTTTATTTATTTAATATTAACGCTGACATGAATTTCAGTACCTTATTCAATAATCCAGCGTTACTTATAAGGGGATACTTTGATATATCATCTTTATTAACACCTTCAAGACAATGATATCCTTTCTGCAGGGAATGAATTCTGGAAAGGAAGTCTAAAAACTAGTGGCGATCCAGCGGCCGCATGCAGCACTCAAATAGCCGAGCTGCATAATTCCAAGATCAATTCACGCGCGTGCGGCGCCAGCTTGCACATCGCATCCGCGGAGCATGGGATCCTGCACATATCGGATTACGCGAAGCTCCATCTTACTTAGTTAATCCCGGATCCATATAAAACTTATCTTTTCCAAAAAAAGGTAAAATTAAGCGACAAGTGTAATTCGTATTAAATGTATTCCGTTTGTATTTTCTATTACAAAAACAATGATATTAGGAGGTTTGCGCCAAGTAAATATGATAATAAATTAGTAACATCTTGGTTCCTTTTTCATTTTTTTTAATAATCCCTATTTCAGTTCCTTTTCTTATTACGCATCAAAATACTTTCAACGTTTGACTTTAATATTGAAGTCTATAGATATAAAATAAAATTGTGCAATATATTTATTCTTTTCGTTATTACTTTAACATTTATCGAAATAGGTATTACAGTTTTTTTCAAAATAATGATTAAGATTAATTTAATATCTTATGCCCAAAGTGTCGTCTACAAATATGTGCATGAGCATATGTGCAGCAAGAGAGAGAGAGAGAGAGAGAATTTACTTCACAAAATTATCTCACATCAATGACTTATGTGCAACAATTGCTTTAGCTAGGATTTTATCTGGTAATCTTGATGAATTAATGAAATCTTATATTAGCGTCATGAAAATATTTAGGTGTGTGTAATATTTGTTTCTTAATTTTCTTTATCAGCGTGACGCAAGATAAAGCTGAACTTTAAAATAGTTAAGCGTTTCTTAACGCTTTTTAATTTAAAACCGGGAGATTTAAGCGCTCGCGATAAAGATTGAACGGCTTAATGAGACTCTTTAACGCGATTGGGATGCCACGAAAAGAAATTGCTAATGCGCTTAACGAGACGAGTAGAAAATACCCTGTACACTTTGTACAAGTTTTATTTATGCGGTTTACTTTTACCGAACGACGTAAATTGATAAAA
Organism: Temnothorax nylanderi; assembly: GCF_030848795.1. Taxonomy (NCBI): domain Eukaryota; kingdom Metazoa; phylum Arthropoda; class Insecta; order Hymenoptera; family Formicidae; genus Temnothorax; species Temnothorax nylanderi. Next base: position 77,665 of record NW_027249103.1, on the reverse strand, counting down.
CCAGTTCGCCGATTTGTGTTGCGTTCCAAGAACCGCTTACCCGCGTAATGCGGTTTAGAGATTACTTTATCAACTCCTTATCAACGTACTCACTAAATTACCAAACGCCTGATTTGGAAACTTTTATTTTATTTTTTAATTACTATATCGTGAAAAATTGTTTATAGCAGGCTTTTAAAATGCATGGATTGTTTTCTACCACTGTTTATTTTAATATATGATGACGATCTACGCGGACGTCATACCGCACGTTTATTATAAATCTCCTCTGATTTTATCGATTTTGTGGCAATTAATTTTATGTAATATTATTTGCTCATTGTTGCTTTATATATGTACATTAAACTTATTTCTTAAATCCATACTTTTTTGTAAAATTTGTAATTAAAAGCGTCTATATAAACCAACATATTTAAAAAATATGATTTTTAGACGGTTTTTAATTTATAAGTTCTTTATGCAAAAATATGGCAGATTTATTGTTTTATTCTATTGTTATTTTTAATTTTTTAAATAAAGGTGTAACTTTGGCCAGTTGTGTCGATTAAATTTTGGATTATTTTTTAATATTTACTGGCGAAGGGAAAAAATTGTTATTGTAATTTTTTTATTTATCTTTCCGCAATGAAATTACCGTTTGCTTCTCGAGCGCGCAGTTCTTGCGATGTTCCACAGAGGTCGACTATTTACAAAATTCCTAACTTCCCAGTATTTTACGTTTTTATTCATTTATTTATTATTAAATTTATTAATAACAAATTATGCAAATGGATTATTTATTTTTTTGTATCACACAAAAGTAAATTTTTATTATTTGAATTATAGTGAGTTTTATATTAAATATTTAACATTTAATTCCCCATTTAACATTTAATATAAAAAAGCGGAATTAAAGATCTTTATGCACTGTTAAAGGTTAGAGGATGAAATTTAAACCAATACCATGAGTTAGATTTATTTTGTTATTTTTAACTACCATGTGCGTCAAAATTTATTAGTTTGAAACAAAATAGGATTATTTTAACTCCATTGGTTTAGTCAAATTAACATTGTTTTAATTAAATTAACTACATATTGAGTAGAAGCAGTGGCGATCTATGGAATAGTTAAAAATTACTCAAAATTGAGTATAATTTAACCCTATGAATTTAACAGTGTGTATTTTCAACTTTTGCAGTTGTTGAATCGTGAAAAAAATTGAAAAAGTGCAAAAAATTATAAATTATTATATACAGATATGTTCCAAATAACTCAATGGAAAATAAACAGATAATTAATCATCAAGGGTGTATTAAGACAGTGGGCTCTGAAGAACGCGTTCCACAGACAATATTGCCAAAGCAATGACAAAATTATTTTAAAAATGTGATATATATGTATTTGTTTATAAATGTGATTATATGTATATATTTTTACATATTTAAATTTTGAAATATTATTTAATTTTTAATTAATGCTAAAGTACGTCTCAGATATTTATTTCGAACGTTAAATGTTTTGGTTACGGTCCTGCGCCGTGCCGAGTCGAATCGATACGTACTCATGCCGACCCGAAGTGATACGAACTTATTTTCCTGTTCTCTAGTCACCAGTTAAGTTAGCTACTGCGTAGCAGCTACATGCGCAAGGTGTTTAACAAAATTGGCGTCACGAAAGTAAGAGGATAATTTTCCCGAGTTATTTTAATAATTGTATATATACACAATACACACATACACACCCATCACGGGCGCGAATGCATGGACGTGCATACGCGTGTTTACCGCGTAACATATGTATGTACGAGGTGGCTTATTTTAATCAATCGACTGGAATGTTTCAGAGCTCTTAAGTTTAAGACAAAAAAGTTTCCGACAAAAGTAGAATATGCTATATTTTATGTTACGTTTTATATCACTTTACTATTAAAGTATTTATTATAAAAATGTATCATTATACATAAAATCTTATGTCGGACGCTTTCACATTGTATATATAGATTTTGTCAGGAAACGTAGATTTTAATCTCCACTTTCTTATTCTAAGTATTCAAACATGCGAAAAAAATATTATTTTATAAAGACGCAGAAAAATACAATTTGCAAAATTATTACTAGCCCAGATAGCAAAAGATTGTTGCATCAGTTGGAGAGAAAATTCAATCAACATATTGTCAGATCAGATTGGTACCAAATGCGTTCTCCAATATGCTTTCCTGTTATATATGGCACCCCCACATAGAACATATAATATTAGAAGAAATCGACAGCAGAAATCAGACAGATCTGCCAAGCAACGATCTAAAGAATCTGCTAAGAGAATCGAGTTTGACAGTACTTTGGCAACGAAAGTAGCTTACTTCTTTTTTAGTTTCCTCCGAATTTTTTTCACGAAAGAATTCGCGAAATAATGAGATCCGCGGATCTGCGCGTGCACCACGCCGCGGCATGCCGCGGACGCGCATGTGCGTCTAAAGAGCGGCAGACCAGAGTGTCTCTTTTGTTAGATGTGTCGTTTAGTGCGAGAATATTACATGTAGAAGATGTTACGTGTGTTCACCGTCGTGGCCGTTTCAGGGTGAAAAACCGCGACACCCTGCACGACATTCGTAGTTGCTATTGCGCCAAATCGCAACCAATTGCATCAAACAAGTTCGATTCGTTGACTTCCTTTCCGGTTATGTGTATAATCGCTTAATTTGTGTATTTACATGTATTTTCGAAATTTTAAATAGAAAGACAGTGTGGAATTGCGCCTTATAGCGGACATAAAATTAAAAAAAAGGATTTGTTGTACAATTAATTGCAATACATAAACTTCGGACATGTCACTGTTTGCCTGCTGCGTCCGTAAGGTGAGAGAGTCATTCTTTTTCAACAATATAATTATATAGAAACGTACATACCATATTAATTTTAATCATGCGATTATAGTCAATCGACTACGCGCATACTAATCGTGCGGCGCTTACGACTTCATCTCTGTTTAATATTATTTTTTCTTTTTAATAATAATTTTATCGCAAAGTGATATCAACATATAAAAATTATAGATAGATAAATTTATTGCTTTTATTACTTATACAAAGTTTGTATTCTTGACTATGAAAAATAATTTTGCACTTTATTGTATCTTATTATATTATGTATTATTTTATTTGTTTTCTTTTTTGTTGTTGTTTATTTACTATTTTCAATATATTTTTAATGCACCTTATATGTATATAATTTTTAATAATTTTTTATTTTTATTTTTTAGTAAACTAATTAAACTAATGTTTTATATTACGTATCTAAACAAAAAATTGTTATATGAAAATAATGATTAACTTTTTAACTCAAAATTGCAATTTTTCAATGTTTGTTTAAATGTCTCTTTATTTAAAAAGCATATTTACATTTTTAATGACGTTGGTAATACTTCGTTTTTTAACATTCTGTCATTCGTATATAATTGTAAATCGATTAACGTCGCATCTGAATATGTTATATACCTATGATTTAATTTGTTATAAATTTTTTTAATTTATTAAATAATTAAGTTAATAAAAATACTTTTTTTAAATAGATAATAGATTTCATTATTATGCATATATTTGTGTAAAATTATGCAATGAACTAAACGGCAGAAAATGTAGATTATATATATATATTAGAATAACTGATCAGTCTATACACATATAACATTGTCATGTTCTTTGTATAAAAATTATAACAATTGCTAGTGAGAGGAACAACATTGAAATTGTTTTACAATGCAAAATAGTCTGAATTCTCTTCGCTCACCCCTATCACTCAAGTGGCAAAATCGGTAAATAGAAAAATGAAGTAAACTGTAGAGCTACCACGGGCACCAATGCATGTGCATGCGTGTTACATGTGTATATTCATGTGTGTATACATGCGCTCGCGCCCACGAAGAGAATGAACGTCAAGCCGCTCGCTAGGATGAACAGATACATTTTACGCTATTTAACGGATTTCATGCTCAAGTGTCAAAGCGATCGACGTCCTTGCTGTAATCAGCGGGGGGGTTATATTAATAGAACGGCGATTCACTGTTTTGCAAAATTTTTCTTAGGATCGATTTCGTAGCCCTTTGCTTCATCGGTGACGGTGAGTCCGTACGTGCGCGAGCCGCGAAGTTGTTGAAGTTATCGTCGCAATGTCAATTGTCAATAGACAAATTACTCGCTTGTACTTTTTTAGCAAAAGTTCTTGAATATGTATATATATATATGTAACTACTTTCTTATTTATTTTTGCGTTAGGTATATCGTTATTTCCGCAAGTAATAATGCAACACGAAACGAGAAGCATGATACGCAAAGATTTTTTTTGCAATAACTCTTCAAGGAGAAGCATAACGTATGTTTACTATGTAACTTCTTTTTACTGGGAATTGGTTCTTCTGTTCAACCCCAAACTAGTGTTTTTTTTTTTTCATTGAATTCGTAAATTCGATTGAAAGTTTTAGCATCAGTGGCGTTTCCGCATTTCGGGAATCACTTAGCACATAACTTCACGTCCTTCCGCAGAATAATCGAGCTGCAGACGAAGCGCGTCAGCAAATGCTAGCGAGAGACCCGCCGGAGATCTCATGGGAGAACACGCTCGGCTCGCCCCACGGCGTGCCCTTCGACGACGACACAAAGGAGTTGCTGAAGAAGTGTCTCAACGTCTCCGTGCCGCCACCGACCAGCGTGGCGGAACTAATCAGACGAAGCAATGCGTTTCCCGTGAAATTCCCAATTAACACCGTAAGATGCGCCGCATTGAAGGACAGGGGAATCAGTTCGGATACTATCGAGGTTTGCGTAAACCCTAGCAAATTATTTAATCGAGCATTTAGTACATATAAACAAAAAGGACAGACGCCTAATTAAATAATATTTTTATTTTTATAATTTTCTTGAATGTTTAAAAAATATTTGATTGCAAAAATTTATTCATTTTCTAGTGCTCATTCTGCATATCTTAAAGATCACAATTATGTACTCAAGTCTGAGATATTTCTTTATCTTTTTTATAAAGTTTAATAATTTCAACTAATTTACACATTTCATGATCTATTCTATGATGACATCTTTCAGTTAAACGCAAATTCGGTATATCCGCTGATACACGAAGCGATGTTGCCTTTGATTGCTCGATGGCTGAAACATAAGCGATTCTACGGTAGCCCTGTTGAAAAAGTCATGTATGCGGACATGGGCCTCGTCCAATTTATCCATCGCCTGCTGGATAAGAGGGCAGCCTCCTTCTGCGGTCCCAACGATCGATGGAAATTACTCGATAACAAGAGCGGCTTTGATGGATGGGAGAGTATCGGTACCGATCACGAGAAGGAACCATTGGTAAGTACGTGATGCCGTCTTAATTCAACGATAAAAATAATTAATTTCATAAAAAAAATAACTAACAATTATATAATAATTTAATAACAATTTTAAAATTAAATAAAAATAAATAAAGTAATAAAACATTCAGTGTAGAAAAATATGTATAATAATTTAAATGGTAGTTTATTTTCAAATTTTTAATTTCTTTGTACGATGGTACAAATAATACTAAAACATTGACTAAATAAAGATGCTGAATTAACAAAAGTAAACATATAATTCTTCTCTCTTTACTATTACAGAAGTAGCTACATATAATCAGAAAAAAAACACACTTGAAAGTAGTTTTTGCAATTTTCTCATAAATAATATTTTTATTCTTATATCTTATACCTTCATTCTTATTTTTTTACTTATTATAGGCTATTGCCTACGTATTAATGTAACGTTACATATATTTACCGATATTGGAAGTTTATAGGATGTTAAAAACAAGATAAAGTTTCATAATATCACCTTCTCCCATATATCACCTTCGCTGTCGCAATGCTTTAATAAAGCATTGCGACAACGAAGGTGATATGTGGGAGAAGGTGATATTGTGAAATTTTTTTAATCTGATGAATTTAATTTTAAAATCTGATGAATAGGTCCTGGCGAAATGCTTGAGCTACGACGAGATCAAATTGTCGGCAACGATGGTGGTGTCATCTCATACGGAGTTCATAAACGACGGCTCGCGAAATAATAGAGGTATCATGAGCAGTGACCCAGACGCCGTCCAACCCAGAGGGGTTATTATGGGGGTCATAGGCACAAGGTTCTATGCATTTATTTAACCCTTGCCTTCTTCAGGAATATTTTTATACGTGCAAACTCCGTGACGTCGCGTCTGCAAATGCGTGTTCTATTTTTATCTCTTTTCCGTGCGACTATCTATAGCCGCAAAAATATTTGCGATTTAAAAAAACGTAAAAATTACTATAAATACACTAGCCACCTTTAATAAAATACACGTTTTTATTTTTAGTACCACTCTCTTTTATAGATTCTAGAATTGGTCGAAAATTTGCTGTTATGTTTTATCATTAAGTTTGTACTACCGGTGCCGCTTGATCTCTCTGTTACATAGATTCGAAAGGCCTCGATTTATGGAGTATCAGGACATCGTCGTCTCGCCGCAACAGAACAACATGGATAACGGGTAAGCAGTAAATCTCCGCAGTAAATATTAACAAATTATGTATGTATAATGTAAATTTGTTGAGCGACACATATTCGAAAAGAAATTTGATTGAATGCCTTAGTACCTATATTTAATTTTAAAAAATTCTTTGTATTAATAATAATAGAGATATTAATAATATGTAAACACCACTTCTACCAAGATCTACGGCATGCTTTTTTAATTTATAACTTGATGGAATAATGATGGAATAATAATGATGGAATTAAGCTACGTTATAATATACGCTCTCTTTTTGCACTTTTGCAGTATACAAATGAAAATTTTTTTGAAAGAATCAATCTATGCAAAATAGGTACGGATCCGCGATGGATGGCACATTCGACGAAAAACGTGGGATGCGTGTTTTATGGGCCAAATTTTATGGCGAGAATTATCATCCGCTCTACGATGAAACCACGAAACGCATGAAGTCAAAAGAGAACAGGCGATATGTATCTTTAGGCAATCAGATGATCTTCGATATCGAGAATTACATGAAGAGAATGCTGCTCTCGGTAGAAATAATACTGCTCGAGGCGAACAGCCGCGCCGAAAAACAAAACACAACCGCTTTCTTGCACGTGGTTGGCTTCGGCCTCGGTTAGTGCGAAGCTTTCATTGCTAAGATGATTAAACTTAAATATTATTGAAATTACTCCTCATACACTCTTCTTTTTAATTATTCATTTATCAATTAAAGATTAACGGCTAATTTATTGACACTTGACCAGGTGTCTGGAAAATAATTGAGAATCAGGAAGTCTATTTCCTGAAAACATTCGAAATCGCTATTAGGAAGATGAACAAGAAGCTCAAGTACGTTTCTGACATCATGTTCGCTTATTTCCGGCAACAGAAATGCGGCGGCGCGGGAAACGGCGATTATCTGGGTGGTTAGTGGACAATAAATGAAAATAAAAATATCCTCACAACTTGTACAACAATGATATTATTTTTAGATATAAAGATACATTTTGCTCTGAGAGAACCGCACAGCAGACTGTTCCGAGCCAACGACGCGAGTAAACTTCTCGTTGTAACTTACGCTTGGGATGGAAATACATTACCAGGTTTGAACGTTATTTTATTATTTATTTATCTAAGTGTTCATTTATTTAATATCAACGCTGACATGAATTTCAATACCTTATTCAATAATCCAGCGTTACTTTATAAAGGGAAACTTTGATATATCTTTAGTAACACCTTCAAGACAGTAATATCCTTTCTGCAGGGAATGAATTCTGGGTAGGAAGTTTAGAATCTAGTGGCGATCCAGCGGCCGCGTGCAGCACTCAAATAGCCGAGCTGCATAATTCCAAGATCAATCCACGCGCGTGCGGCTCCAGCTTGCACGTCGCGTCCGCGGAGCACGGAATTCTGCACATATCGGATTACGCGAAGCTCCACCTTACTTAGGTAACCCCCGATAAGCGCCCCCCCTATCGACACGCTGGTCTTCCTTGCTGAATGAAGTTCGATTTTGTGATCATAACCACGTGTAGAACATATGAACGATGTTGCCTTTGTATTGTCAATGCGGCAACGCACATTATTTAATCGAGAGATCTCTTTTTTCTTATCTTTGTATTCATTACCAGAAGTAATAGAATTGTTGATAATACATTGCATGTACTTACCAAGAAGCATTTGACTGCCGAAAAAATTGAACTATTCAACGAAAAGTTATTGTTAGAAGTTTATTAAATGATTCATCCCTTCTTTCCGCCACTCCTTATCCTCCTCTATGTAAGAAAATTTAATTAAATCAATTAATTAAATTAATTAATTGAATTTTTTAACTACAATGAGGATTTTAACAATCTCATATTGTTTTTCATATACTTATAACTTTCAATCCATTTTCGATAACGATTAAGCGTATGGAAAACTTGATTTTCGAAATTTAATATAATAAAAAATTGTCGCGGAATGTATATTATAAAAAAGTTCAAATATTAGATATATTACAATTATTAAAATATACAGAGAATTATAATATATAAATTAATAAAATATACAAGCTATCAGACACAAATCGCTTTAGATTAAAGAATACATTTTATGAAATTGTTGCAAAAAAAATATTTTTTTTTATTCTTTGCTGAGAGATAGTAAGTTGCCTGTCGCACCAAACCATTGCAAAAAATATTAGTTTTAAAACACTGTTTAAAAGCACGCACCATTCCAAGTGCGATCAGTATTTCTCGATGAACGGGTTCACTCAAACTTTAGGAAAGGGCTGGCCCGGTGGACAACAACGGGCAATTACGAAGACCATCTCGATCACCGCGCAGTCAGCGTAGCCGCAGTGCGGACGTGGACTGCCTGAAGAAGTACACGGAGCGTCGTGTGGAGGAACGCCGACACACGGAGATCAGCGACCCCACCAAATTGGATACCTCGAGGTGGATGCCGCTACCAAGGAACATACCTCGGGGACAGCAACCGGGGGCGGCCAAGAGACCCTCGAGGGACGACCGGCAGGAGAGTGTCAACGAATCGGCGGCGAGTGCCGAGAAGTGGCCGGCGAAATCGCTCTCACCCCCGTCGGCTGAGAATCGGTCCTCCAGAATCGAGCCCGAGGTCGTCGGTCGACCTCACCACGCCGTCAGGAGTCATAGCACCGATGTGACCACCCTTAAGAGACCGGAGAAGAGCATCACCGAGCAGCGAAGGCACACGGACTGCAGCGACCCGCGAACTATCGCCACGAGGTTGACCGCGCACATTATCCACGTCCGAAAGCGAGAAATGCCTTGATCGGGATTGTAGTTGAGATTCGTAGGCGCGATTGAACACGATAGTCGTTACGGAGCCTCCAACGGGTAATGGGCGTCTAGTTTCGGTCAGATCTCTCTGCTTCCTTCGTTCGTGTTTTTCCTTTTGTGTGGCCCGAGTTGTTGGCGATTTGTCGAATGAAAATTCACGTTGGTCAAGAACCGTGGCGAGCAACGTGAAAACATAGTGGTGCCTGGTTTGCTCCATCGACCGGAACTAGTCGCTAATATCTTTTCACGTTGTGACGCTCATCGTATGTACGCCTTTGTCGTCCACGTGTTGGACTGAGAGAGTTTTATAAAAATAGCTACTCGATACATAATAACGAGAATTTTCGAAGTTTGTCTTAATGTTTACGTGTACACCCTTCTCCTTTGTGAGGTAATTTTTTTCAATACGTTATTTGAAAAAAAATAAGACAAATTTATGATAAAGGTTCTTTTAGAAATGCATGGACAATTGATATATTGATTTTGCGATTCTTTCTAGTATATTTTAGATTGATCAAAATATGATCTCAATAATTAATTAATAATTAATGAGCATTTTTTATATAAAGCTATCAGAAGCAAGCTCAATCTAATGAATTATATGTATAAATAAAAAATTATTAAATTCAATTGATTGCTTCAATAAATAACTTCAATAAAGATTAGTTTGCTATAAAACGAAAAACGAATATATTTTTTATTATTAAAAAACGAAGCTTATCAATTCCCATTGAAGTTACATATACATTGAAGCAATTTATTGCAGTTAATCATGAACAGTGCCTTTCAAAGAATCGAGATTTCTGCTTCGTGTGTGTCTTTGCGTGAATGTGCGTTAATATATAATTAAAATAATAAATAGACATAGGATGAGATAAAAGCTCGACCTTGAACATATGATTTTCTCAGATGGCTACCACAAATTAACGGTGCGAAGTTTCGCCGAGAGGCGTCCCCCCTTGCAAGAATTGGCTGTGAAATCACGAAGAGCGCGGCTACCCGGTGGATGACGTTCGCCAAAAGTCCATCACCCGGTCCTGTACTAAGGATAAATCCCGAGAGGAGAGATTCCACGACGGAATACGATAGAAAAGACGAAGGGTCGCGCAAGGACTCGGATCCCTCCAGATGGCAACCGCCCAGAAAATTCTCCCCAGCGAAGAGTGATAAAGGACACTTACAAAGGCAAGGTATGTAAAGCGATAATTCTTATTTTCTACATGCACTCGATTATGCAAGCTACTTTAATAACTGAATGATGTTTGATTGCAGATGAGTTTGATATTGGCAGAGACCGTTCCTCGAGCTTTGTCGATACTAATGAGCGAATGAAAGACCACTCCTTGAGCTATATCGACACTAACGAGCGAGCGAACAAGCTCAGCGAACGTATGCGAGATTTGTACGATTTCAAGACGGAGAACGAGTGGCCGAAGAAGGCGGGGACCTCCCGGGAGGACACTTGGATCAGCAAGAGCAGCAGCGAGGATGAGAGGAACAATTATCGGCCGATTCGCAGGAACAGTCAAGATTTGGAATTTAATGACAGAATCGATATTTTCAAGGTATCAGTGTTGAGGTCTTTTAGGATCAGTATTGAGATCTGATGTTTGAAAGAGTTAACTTATCTCACCTTTGTTCTTTATCTTCCATAGTCCAAGGTTCAAGAGGAAGAGGACAGACGAAGGCCGAAGCACAGTACTCACAACGCCAGCGAGGTGTTCGCAGATGACGAAGACGAGCGTCTACGAAAGTTCAACGACAGACTGCGATACAGCGAGGACCTCGGCGTGAGGCGGGCTCGCGGCCGCGAACGGCGCACTTATTCGGACGAGTACGACGAAAAGGTCCGGCGGGAGTCTCGTTCATATCGGCCAGAAATGATGACGTTCAAAAGGGATCGACCGGAGGCACCGGCTATTAGGAGACTGGTGGACAAGGAGAACAAACGGAATTCGGACGCGAGTATGAGACCACGCGGTTCCCAAGTCAGCTACGTAGAGATAGACTTCACGAAGAGGGACTCGCGTACCAGCGATGCGAGCTACGCCAGCGTGAACCTGGCCAAGAGGGGCAGCGTCGAGTGCAAAAGCACCCGCCAGGTCCTCGATGTCCCACCGAGAAGAGCCTTCAGCCAGAGCGACGAGCGACCGGCCACTCCGGTGCCGCCGATCGAGTTCAACGACGAGCGATACGTCCCCAAGAAGCTGTCGGAAAGGGACAGCACTAGATATAAAGTGTATTTAACATAGGAAATGCCTGCGAGAGCAGGCATTTCGCGAAGCGAATGCCGCTTTCGCAGGGTTTTAGATTAACATTTAAACATTTCGACGAAGTGAAAGTATACAAGTTCGACGTGGATGAGGAAATAATATGAAGAAAAGCTCGATACGATTTTCGTCAAAAGTAAGTGTTAATAATGGTGTGTCGCAAAATTAAATTCGTTGTACAGTGTTAATTCTCTGTTGGACAATGCCCGTCACTGTTACCGAATGGAAAAACGAAATTTTAAATATTTGTAAAAATGAATAGGTATATGTATACCTATTTTATAAAATGTAAACAATCCGTGATAAATATGATGGAGTTGTTGTCTGTGGATAACTGTTAAACATTCAGGTGTTTATTGTGTTCATCGTAGAATAATGCGATGTGTAAACGGATGGATGTACGAAATTCGAATATACTCTGCTACAGAACTCTACAATAAATGGCTCCCCGACCGGACGCGGGGAGCCAGATACGTAAATATATTTGTAGCAGGTTTACAATGAACCACATAACCGGAAGCTTCCTATTCGTGTTTTTCATGTCGGTGTTCAAAAGGTAACCGCGATGTTAATAATGTACAAATGATGTAATACAAAAAATAATAAAATATTCTTTGAAGAATGTGCCTAGATTTTTCTGTGGATAGGTTTTAGAATTGACTTATCTTTCTAATTGAAAGGCAATTGTTGTTAAAAAATATACTATACTAAAGAATATACGGGGTTTTTTTCGAATATTTGATTGATGTAACGCTTTTCAAAATATCCAAGTTTAATTTAGAAAAATCAATTTAAATTCAAATTTAATAGAATGGAGCAACCATTCAATAAAATATTATTTTTAGGAAGAAATTATTTTTTTTACAACAAGAAAAATTTTTTATTAAATCAATATTCGAATGAATTACAAAATTAAATAATTATATACAATAATATAATAATTTAGCGCGAATAGAAAAGTATCTTTGGTATTTGAGTAATTGAAAGTAATTGAAAGCTTTGATATATTAACTCGGGGTATAAGCTCATGTGAAAGATCTAAAATATTATTTAGTTAATATCTCGTAATATATCGTATGACACCAATTATTGTCAAATACAGCATGAAAGAAATATTTATACGTGTATGCACTTAAAGTAAAATTATCGCGACAGTCGATTCTTTCACGAGCAGGCATCTCTCGTTTAATATTTCATTTGCGATCTGCACCACACAAATCGCCACGAAATCCTGAGCTTGAATCCTTTATAAAGGCGACTTTGACCCTTTTTCTGACCGGGACATTATGAACAGGCGGTGGCGGAGCTCTACAGTCTCTCGATGTCTGGTCTTCTTCTTCTCGTTCGATCTTAAATCTTTTTTGGGCACAATTCGAGCCGCTCGATCCTATTCCGTTTGCAACTGGAGCGTTACCCGTCAAGGATGAAGAGGAACCATTAGGTACTATGTTAGCGTTCGATGAGACTTGCGGTGATTTCGGGAAACTTGAGGACCGTCCGCTCGATGGAGAACGTATAACATTTCCGTTGCTGTTGCTGTGAGAAACATAGAATTAAGAGTATTAATATATTAATAATTTTGTTAAAAACAACAAAACAATGCTTAATAAAACACAAAATTACTTATTTTTAAAAATATCTATATATAGATTGTATTTAGACCAGTACAAATTATATATTTTTTTCTATTATAAAAAAATTTTGAAGGGGGAAATTGATTCTGACAAAAATATATACTCTCGAATTTGCAAATCTTAAAAATCATAAAACCTGTTTTGTAAGTCATTATTAAGTGAATAAATGAAGAATCTTTTGCAGGACACTTCTAAGAAACTTACAGTTTTATTTAATTAAATGTTAACTTTTATCTGAAAAAATCTGAATAAGGTTTAAAATTAGACTTTGATTGGCTATTTATACTGGCCTAAGAGAAAAACCTATATCTTAGTTTAGATAATATATTTGAAATAAATATAGAAATTAATAATAAATAAATGAAAGTAAATAATAAATAATATGCTATATGTTACTCTATTAAAGAAGAAAAAAAGTAACTTAACAATCGATCGACGAACTAAAGAGCTTAGGAATTCACAAACTTTACGAATCGGGTGCGTATCAATTTTTTTCTAATTCGCCTATTCTTTTACAGAATTACGGGTTAATTTGACGTAATCCACCTGTGGAAGTTGCCTTGAGTAACGACGATGGAAGGTGTGACGCAGCGTTTTCCAGCGGAAATAGCTGCATTGAGTCCGCTAGGAGCGATCATCAGCAAATTGCTGCTGTTCTTGTCACACGTGTGCGAACTATGCCTCTGCGTGGCATAATTAACACGAAAGACGTGAGAATTTTCGTTACTCAGCTTCTCCTGCTTCAGGAACGCTACTGTCGCTACTGCTGGCTTCACGTGATACGTAGTCGAGTTTTGATTGTTCAAATGCGACTCGCATTTGATGCGCACGTCGTGCTGCTGCACCCCATTACGGTCTTGACTCTTTTGCCATTCCAGAACATTGCTTAGCAACCTTATGTACCTACGCAGATTTGTTATTACTTCAATTTTAAATATTAGACGATCAATTATTTTATTATTCTTGTTACTACCACTTAAAAATTTCTATTAAATATTGTATGATTACATATCTCTATTAAATTATAAATAGAGGCATATTTATTTTATACTTTTTATTTTATTATTGATAGAAATACGTTTATAAACAAATCTTTTTTTGATATATTATTCTTGTTAATTGTTTGTACGATAAGGAAAATGCCTTGCGTTTTCTTATTATTTGAAAGTAAATTCTCTAGAAAGATTAGATCTAGATAGGATTAGAAGATGTGTTCTTGTAACTTAGAGAGAATTACCTTATTGACATCCTTAAAATCTCATTTTTCGACAACTTCTTGTCAGGTGGATGAGTCGGTACTAATTTGCGAAGTTCGGCGAAGGCGCCGCTCACGTTCTGCTGCCTCCATCGTTCCCGGCTGTTGGTGAATAATTTTCTAACTCCCAAGTTACCTATGCGAGGCGTGGGCGATCCCAAATGACCACTGCCAGAAGATGAGATGCCATCCAGCTACGAGATTATCGTGAATTTCATTAAATTGATGCTAATTTTTAAATCATTATTTGGATTCTAGATAAGACTAGCTAGATTTGGAATACCATATAAAATAATTTGTTATATTTAACGACAATTGAAATCTTTAAGGATGTAACTGAACACAGGAGAGCGATTTTAAATTTCACTCACGGAGCTGGAACGGTCCCGCCGTCTTTTGCTTTGTTCTTCCTCCTCGTCTGTGTCGTGGGAATAAAACTCGTCGGAAAACGTGGCTTCCTCCTCGGTGTCCCTCGATGTTCCAGGCGAATCGCCGGCTTCCTCCGCGAGCTCTCCTTCGCCGGACAGTAACGATCCCGCTGGGGAACCATTTTCGGCCTCCGCAGCTCCTACACCGCACCCACTATACGTTAACATCGGCTGCAACGATTGATAAGAATCGTGAACAAGTACGACGAGCATAGGCGCAAAAAATTTTGCTACCATTTGTCAACGTCAATCGTCGCGTTCCAATTCTCACGAATAAATATAGAAACCGTTGTTTTGTGTCTACAACTTTGAAACTCGTTGAAATTATCTAAATCTATCTTATTAATTTATTACTGATTCGCTATACCGTGATTAATTGTTATCGAAATCACAAGCGGAATCAAATAACAATTCAATGACAATAAAATGAGTCAGTTAGGAATGTCAGCAATCTAGTTCTAGTATATAATTAGTCATTAATATAGTGCCGACGGGAAGTTGATACTAGGCTCTCCTCAGCTGTCCCTGACATTCGACAGATATAATGTATATATGCCACTGGATTTTTCTGTATATAAACATTAGTCATGTATATACTCGCTTTGTACATATCAGTTTTATTTATACGAAAAAGGAAGCGTTTCCGTCTACATATTTACGTCTTCTCTCAGTTATAATATGTCACACTCTTCAGTTGAATTTCATACTCGTTCGGTATTAAAAAATTGATCTTTGATATATGGATAATTGATTCCCCATCAGTCAACAGATTTTTTTAAGTCTAAAAATGTTATTCATCATTGCGTCAATTGCATTTTAACTATTCTTTATTACCGGCAAGATGCTAATAGACCGCATAATAATAACTCTTTTAAAATTTATTTTAAAAATACCACACTAGATCACATATTATTTATTAATCCCACAAGACACACAATATTGTCCATTCCGTCATGATGAATAACACACATATTTGCTACATTTTTACAATTTCAGATTTCTCTTTTAAAGATTAAAACGATTGTAAGTTCAACTAAAATTCTTCACATTATACGAATCGTGAATGAGGGAGGTCTGAACCGTCTACAATAAATCATCGCTTCAGATTTATATTTTCGCGAACGTATAGAATTTGCGCACGGTACAAGCACGTCGCGAGGTTCACATATCGAAAGGGTTGAAGAATAACACAGAATTTTAACATAATCACACACACGCGCGTGAAGTGGTCAAAACTCACCATGTTGCGCGAGAAAAAAAGGTTCTGCGTCCGACAGAGCCGCAAGATTGAAAGACAGATTGACTTAGGGAACAAATGACTTTGGGAACGATCCAGTTCACATCGTGATGGAGAGTAACACCGATGTCGAAAGAGTCGATCTAACTAGTCGCGAGTCCGGGTCCGGGGTAACCCTCTGGGTAAATGAATTTCACGAGGGCGGAGCGCAGGCTTATGGGTGGAGCTGGTGTCAGGTCCGTCCCATCCAGCATCCCTGTATCGACGCTTCTCGCGGATCACATCTTCATACATTCAACGAAAAACGCGACTACTTCTGCCTCACCGTGCATCGATTCTCACAGTCTGCATAATATCGTCGTTCGAAAGATCTTGCGACACAGACGCGACGTATGCTAACGCCACTTTTACTTTCCAAGCTTTGCTAGATATATGGAGATCAACTTAAGAAATTAAGAAATTCAGGGGCTCTTTGTATAAACTTACATCGACCTCATCCATTAAAAAGGGATAATTGAGATACTTTAAAATTAACTTTTATATATATAACTTTAAAATTACTTTATAATTAAAATTATAATTGTTTTATTGATAACGATAATAGCGATAAAAAAATTAATTTCTTAATATTTGTATTACATTGCAGGCAACTTTTATATTTATACATTATGGGTCAGTTGGCGATATAAAAAAAGTGATCCGCTATACGACGGGACACGCGTAGGTAACCGAGGGTAACGCACGTGCCCTTTGTAAGCCGTTTATTCCGAGATTAAGGTTACAATATATTTGAAAGGATCTGACATTTTTAGAATCAACTAATATATATTTAAAAATGTTCAAAGAACGCCAATGTTTTTCTATAATTGTTAAATAATTTATACTGCAATAAAATGAAAAAAATGCAAACATTTTCTACTCAATACATTACTGCACACTTGGATTTTTAGTGATATTTTCAAAAGCTGAGAATTATTGCAAATTCTGTATTTGTAAAAATAGCAAATGTACAATATATCCTTAAAGTAATAATGGAATAGGTGTTAACATTAATGATATTAACGCGCAATCGTCACACATTGCGATCTAATTCTTTACAAATTTATATGTTTCGATGCAATGCAGGCGTGGAGTAGAGACGGCTGTAATGTTTTCTTTTTGTTATCTTGGGCACAAGTGTTTATGTTTGCATATGTATATTGCGAACAAATCTATCTCCACCCTCTTCCTGCTTCGACTCATTGCCACGTGTTTCAAAGATGCTTCCTACAAGAATAATACGTGTCAAGTTTCGCGGACTATCTTATCGCTACTGTTATCCAGCTATTATCGTTGCGAACACAACAACTTTTCATTACTCGTGATAAAATGAATGAATAATCTTTTTTTTTAGGAAAACACGTTCGAAATGTTCGAAGAACGAATAACACGTCTCTCGAATTGCCACATTTGATTTCAAATTATTCAATTATTAGCATTTATTCTTAACACATCTTGAGATATTTTATTTTTAAAGCATTTAATAATTACGGTTGTCAATTGTCATTTTTAATTTTGATATCATAAATATAACACTGACCATTAATTATAAGTAATTTACTACTTGAATAATTTATGTTTAACTAGTTGTCCATCGTGAAATTCCTCAAAATTATCGTCGCATCTGAATTACTGACTTTTTCTTACAGATAAACGTTAAAACATATTTATTCATTTAAAATATATTAGTCAGGGAAAAAAAGATGCATTTTTATAACTTAAAATTGATAAATAGTAGTTATGTGCAATTGATTTTCTGCAGATAGTCCTCGCACACCGCGCTTACCCAAAATCAGACCAGGTCCCACGCAGATTGGCTCGTAATGACGCTCGAATGAGCATCAAGAACGATATCATATAATCAGGCTCCGACGATGACACCCCGACGCATCCTACTGGAAAATCTGTAGCACCCTCCCGAGGTGTCACAATAAAACAACCCGTAGCTGGTGGCCACTTGACGACGGGGGGGGCAGCGCCGCTCTCTCACCCTTAATGTATACTAAGCAGGGCTTTCGTTTTTTTATGCCCATCGAATCGTGGGGACCCGGCTAATCGAAAGTTGATTGTTTGGGAAAAATCTTCATGAATGCGCCATCCATTTCATCTTACGTCTCATCATAATGTAACTATGCAACTTCTATTATTATTATTTTTTTTTAATTAATTTTACACCGTATAGTAATTAAGTATCGTTACTCTTTCCAAGAATATTTTGTTAATTTTTATTTACTACCAATTATGTATATACATATATATTTTTATTTACCACCAGTTATATATAGCTGTAATTATTTTAGTGCACAAATACGATATTATTTTCTTATTTTGTAATAAGATTTTTTTGTAAAATTGCTCGACTGATTACTTGACGCTATATTTTCTGTTATGTTTCTTTAACACGTTGTTTATTGTATTTAGCTAGAATCAATTTAAGTGCAATATAATTTTTTTCTATACAATAATCGCGTACGTGAAATGCAATATTATTCTTTTTACACGCGACTATTACATACATAGAGAAAAATGTGAAAAATGGCCAGTCCCAAAAAGAAACTCTCGTTACAAAAATCGACAAAGGGCGCCCCGGGTGCCCCATAGAATTTCATAGGGGATACTTTGTAGCGGTTTCCCACAGGCCTGGCAACTCGCGGCCAATTTGCGCGTGCCAATGAATAAGAATAAGGTATTAATATCGCCGCATGAGATTGACTCACGTGACTCTTATCGCGGTCTTTGGTGCGGTACCGATTTTCAGATAAAAATCCGGGGAATCATTAATGTCGACATCAGGATCCAGTCGGAAGATTTATATCCGTAATAAACGTGTTATAAATTTAGCGATATCGCGGAATCGTGGATTACAAATACGTTCGTTCACAATACATCGATATTGCAACGATTATAAATATTCCGACAACTCTGCAATTCTCCAGCGTATTTATATTTCCAGATTCGTTCGCGCATAGTCGAAACACGGCAGGACCCGTAAAAAATTAAGAAGATTAATTACAGAACGACGTAGCGTAACTGTTAATTAAGCGTCGAGGTAATCCTTTCCACTTTACGGCACCTTAAAAATTAATCTTCCGTCGATTTGTCCGTTTAATCCCCTGAGATTAATATCTCATGCCGTTGCCGAGAGCCCTCCAACAACTTGACCCTGCAATTCTACGATCGCGAGAGGACCCGGGAGGGTGACTGCCGCGAGAGGGCTGCAGGGCGGGGCATCTCTTATCAGCGGCGAACACTCGCGCAGCCTCCATCTCCTCGTTTCAATAGCGTTCTGCTCGAAATCTCAGCGGCACTTTCACTTGTATATAAGTGTCACCGTTAGATAGCCATCTTAGAATATTGTCTCCTTGTTGCAATAGCTAAATATTGGATTGCCGTTGAATAAAAAATATTTACTCTTTTTCAACGATCGATGCAAGTACCACAACAATAACGAAACGTAATGAAATTTAGAACTGTATTTAAATTGAACCGAAATAGTCATAAAATAATTTTGCACAGGAACAGCTTCATTATTTTCTTTTAAGTTCTACCTTTCTAACGTCTCATTGCTTTGATCGCTGTTACAAGAATTATTCAAGAATTAATCTTCAAATTACCACTCGCCTCTGACGCATCAATGCGCATATTTTTGTTGAAATAATTCACAAATTGTTTTCATAATTTTCGTAATTATATAAATTATACAAAATCGCATTTCAGGCAACGCAGAAATCTGAGCCGTCCGCGTCGTTGAAATGTTCAAAAAACTTTTTTTTCGTAAATTCGCTAGATATCCGCTTCAGATCTTTTTTTATGTCTTCTTTATTTTTGAAATATAAGATTCTCGCCTGAACAATTATTTTCATAGATTCATGCCGCAATTTTACAACTATCCGGCATCCCTCTTGTAACTTTTGTTTGGCGATATGCGAGAGTGCAATTGATTTCCGTTAACGGAGTTAAATCACTTCTTGAATGGGTTAAACCGGTGTTCTATCGGGCACGTGTGGGTATTGGGGTCTCACCGGGGTGTGTCGGTGGGAGAGAGGCGTGTCGCCGGTTTTGCGCAGCGTCCCATGAACGTCAACGCGCTCGAATGGAGCATCCCCGTGCTCGTGGGGTGGCCGCGGGGGGACGCGAAGGGTGAAATCAATTTTCGTTATCGCCGTCAACCAGCCGCCCCACGCTAATCCCATTATTAGTGTTTGTTTTCCACGTGTGGCACTCGCGCCCGCTGACATATCGATCATCGAAACGCGCGTATACGTAAGACATTTGGAACGAATATTAACTCCCCGCGTTGAGAGTTACGCGACCACGTTACGTCGTCGTGAGTTACATCTGCACACCATGAATCAGGATAAAGTCAAAATGGGAGAAAATTATTTTGAGAGATAATTGATGCGAGGTAAGATGCATAAAACGAATATTTATGGCATAACATTTCATCCTCGAAAAGAATGAGATACTTTAAAATTAATCATGTAAATATGTTTACATAAATCCAATACTTAATATCAGTGAGTAATTTTAGCATTGTAACGTACGTATAAATATATTTATAACTGTCTTCCATATACCGTTGTCACTTATCGGCTTCTGGATACATCAGGATTGATAAGATAAGTTTGATACTTAAATACAATTTAATGGATCATTTTATTTACATAATTCAACAATTAATTCTATTGTCCGACAATGTATTACAATTTAATTGTATCGTCCATTAGCCTTAACAATTAACTTCATGGTCGAAGTTGTACCGTATCAGATGCGACATTATCTCACTCAACGTATCACGACCTTGTATCACGAAGTACGCGTATGAATCGCAAGTAATCTAGAGTATTTGTAACAGCCAGCAGCGATTATGAAGCAAATGTGTAATCTCGGTACTTATATATAGATCAAGTAGCTCTAATAAAAGTATTAATTTTTAAATCTACTCTTCACAATTGGAGCTTCGTCTCTTCTAATCGTAGTATCTCGCGATAAAACTGCGATCTAAAACTCTCACACAATCAGCCTTTGATACGTATAATTCAGCGATTTGTCAATTAAATCGCAGAACCGTTGGATTTCGATCACAGCTTCTTTCGCCAGTTTAAAAATGACTTTGTACAATCGCCTATGTTTACAGCAGAATTTAATAATTTTATGACTCCGCAAAATACTATAAAATTTCTAAGATATGCGAGTATTTGCAAATACGATTTGAGTCATATCCATATGTTTAATAAGTCAATTACTAAATGAGCCCAATTATTCGATAAGCTCGGATAATTCTATAGATTTCCGAATACGTAAAATTAATCAGGCATGTCATGACTACATTAATTATTTCTGTCATCAAATAACTGATTCCAGAAACCCGCACATCTTTAAAAACTATAGTTTTACTATAAATACATATTATATAATAGTAATATTGAATGAAAATCTGTATATGAGTTTGCAAAAAAGCACAATCACAGCATGTTCACGAAGAATTTATATACGGAAAGAACGGTTTTGCTAAAGTATATAAAAATTAGGCTAGATACAGGTTTGAAAATAATTATATCAGATCATCAAAATAATTATGTAGAACGCTCAACGATAATGATAATGCTGTATAAATTTTAACATTCTGACGAGCGTTCAATATAATTATTTTTACATTTGTTTTTAACTAAATTTTTAAATAATTCAGCAAAACCATTTTTTCCGTGAAATGTTACATAGGTAACTAGATCGAGCCAAGTTTTACAAATAGGCAATTAGTTGATAAATTAAAAATACATTTGTATGTTATTTATCTAGATTAAGGAAGGATTTCTCTCAACTTATATCCATGTACGGATAAAAATAGTGAAAATATAGCGTTAATTATTAAAAAATTTTGTAAGCTTATGTCAGTAAAGAAATAATATTTTGACATTGAAAATTTTAGTTTAAAAAATAAAAAAAATTTTCAAGAAATTAGAAAATCACTATTTAATTGCATCTGCACAATTTTATTATCCACATTTCTCACAGAAAATAGTCATTCTTTTACCATTAAGACGTATAATATTTTTTGGTATTTTACCTTTAAACATAATATATATTCGTTGGTGAAACTTTTCTTTCTTTTATCTTTACCACAACAAGTAAAGGCAATATTAGTATTTCGTTTATCAATTCGATCAATTAATAAAAAGTACCGAATTGTTATTATCATTATCATCATCCTTCCTTTTTCAAAGGCTTTGGTGCAATAACGTTATCAATCATGGTCAATAGAAATGTGTGTTATGTATATAAATACTGTTGATAACGCAATCTGCTACTGAAAAGCGAAACAAAGGATCAGCAAAGGCACCATGATAACACAAATGGTGTAAACCATCGTTCGTGGTTCGCATACAGACACCCCAATATATTCCTCATTCCATTGCGAATCATTACCACTTAATGGCAGTTCTAACACTGTTCTCTCGTTGCTGAATAACTGAAACGGTAACGAGCACTCTTTCGTGCTGTTTTTACATGAGTGCACGGGATTCGAAGTATTGTAGACGGTCTTTAAAAGATCAAATTTCACCCTCACGTAATTAGGTTGAACCTCGTTTTCCGAATTAAACACAAAGAAATAATATCCATTTAGAGGTACTCTACAATCAAATAATAACAAAATATATCATAAAAATATGTATTATATATACAATTAACATAAAAATAGTTGTGCCTACATTTTGGAAAAAAGTATTTATTTGATTTAGATTGTTGGAAAATGATTCATAAAGCCTTAATTAAGACCGATAATTAAGAGCGATCAAGAAAACTGAATTAACAATCGAATAAATACATTCTTATTTATAAAGAGAAAATTAACGCAAACAATAATTTGTTTACCTACCTATATGTTACCGTATTGGCGAAGGAAGCCGTAGAATGATGACTTTCATGTTTGGGCGTACAAAAACGATGCGGTGTCAAAGGTAAATTTAGGATAAGACCTTTGCATTCCAACAGTCGTTCTTCGGAACTGCTAAATGAGCTCCAGAACTCGGAGTTACTTCTATCGTTCAAGGTTGTTTCATTTACGGTACCTCGATCTTCTGCAATACCATCTGGATGCAACATATCCTGAGAAAGAGATATTATAAATTTACATTCTCTTCGTATTCTTATTGTTGAATTGAACATGGCAATCCTTTCAAAAGTGTATTCTTTATAGTTATCCGCATGCAAAATTATTTTCTTCAATAAACAATAAAATATACATTTTACTAAACTCAATTAAGGCTATAAACAAATTTCAAATGACAAGTAAGTGTGAATCATATTCACACTTTGCAAACAACGACATGTTCCACACATCCATAAAGGCAGTAAGATTGATCAAACATTATTATATGGTTTATACTGTATCTGCTGATAAACAATCTTGCAAACGCCCGACGGAAAGATCCACTTGATTTGAGCAGGAACTATTTGCATCCTAATTTCTAATTCCACAAATTTAACTGGAACGTATCTTTCTACTCATTATGACAATACGCGGTGAATTACAATCCGTCTTTTTAATAAAGAACAGTATATTATCAGTAATAAAGTCAGTGGGAGCTTTCCAGCAAGCAACACAAGTCGACACAAGTGTCGTTTTGTTACTCATCGCCAAAAAAGAAAGATGGAACGACGTTTGTGTCACTTGCTAGAAAGTTCCCAATGTTACTTTGTGTATTAATATTCTCGTGCATTAAATTTGAATATGGATACTCTTTAGTCAATTTTAAATTGGGAAGTTAGTTAAACTTCCCAATAAACAATAAACAATAAACAATGTTTTTAATGATAAGCATAGAAGTATCTGAAGCTTAAAAGTGTATTACAGAGTAATTATAATTTAAAAAATCAGTTTATACTTTACGGCACTTTATGCGCTAATAAAACATAAGAAATACAACGGAAAAAAACTTTCACCTCTTCTAACGCTGCGTCACCATCTTCGTCCTCCTGTGTTAGTTCCTCATAAAGCGGCGATGAAAGGATTAAATCTCTTCTTCTTCTCTGTTTAGCTTCGCTCGACAATTTCTTGTCGTTCATCGTGTCGTTTACCAATTGCTTCAACGCAGCGCCTTTGGCGCCGGCTTCCGCGTCAATCGTATCCATCAATCTGTGCAACATTTGTTTACCACGGTCACCTAAGGAATTGATTTTTCGTAGGACATCTTGAAACACCTCCTCAAAGTTTGCCTGTTTAGTTGTCGACTCTTCTTGCTCTTTCACGATTTCTCGTGCCGTACTAGACTCCGTTTGCTTGCTGGATACTGTAGAACTCGGATGGAGCTTAGGAGAAGACGCGGCAGTCTGTTGGATCTTAGATTCTTTGTGGTTGTATTGCTTTTCTTGGACAGAAATTGGTATTTTCGAAGACAATAGCGTGGATCTGAAACAATTGAGTTCACAATTTTCAATCGCAAAGAAAAAAGTTAGGAAAAGGAAATCAATTAGATATAAATAAGACTTGTTTACAATTTACAAAGTTAGATTTAATTAATAACATGTTTAATATTAATTTTCAAATTTTTTTATTAAAAGAGAAAAGTACCATAATATTTATTAAACATAGTCATTAAGTTATTAGTCAGAAGTATTAATAAGGAAAATAACGCACTTTGTACTATTTTCTGATACATTTTTATTGTTGGACTCAAGATTGTTTATTGACTTTTCGCGAAGCTGATCTTGTTGTAAGTTTCCAGGATAAGTTGTCACTGGTTTATCGATATTAGTGATATCTCTGAAGACCGCTTCGTAATGATGATGCGGGTTCTTTTTCTTCTTCTTTGTATAATCGGTCTTGGCCAAAAGCTGGGTAAGTATATTCCGCATCGTTTCAGCATCCAACTCGTGACTGCCCGGCTGATATTTAGACGATTCAGAAATATTCAAACGAAGAGCTTTGTCTTCGTGATAAAAATGTATGTTCTGATCTGCTCGTCTCATTTTGTCCGGCACATTACTATGACGTGATGTCTGTAATGAAAATTATGGCATAAATAAAAGTGTTTTATACATCTTTAGAAAAAAAAGAATCTATTTTTGAGAGAAAAGATAATACACCTCCGTAGTGCTCTTCATATCAAGAAGACCTTCTTCCTTAGCGACTTCAACGAGCTCCTCGAGTTCCTCGCTGCTGTCATCTCCGATAAATGCGCACTCGTGCAGATTCTTGAAGCCACGGATTATTGTTAAAGAAGCACCTGGCCATCTGAAAATAGTGGAGCATTCGTATCTTAGTAATGGTAGAATTAAAGTACAACATTATTTTGAGCGAATTAAAATAAACTTCAGTTAAGAAATGGGGGAATTACGTATATAAGCAATATTTATTGCGTATATAGGTAAAACAAATTTTCTCTTCCTTTGGAGATTTGCGTGATAAAAAGAGCCCCCATTTCTATAATTCTACCTTACACAAGCTGAAACAGTGACGCTACTGCCTTGCAGAAGATAAAATCCCCAATACTCCTTCATATCGTCTTCCATGACAAGGTGTCTCGTCATTGAAACGGGCACCGCTTCTTTTTCAACTACTGGCTCGTTACTCATCAGGTACGCGTTGAACGTGGCGTTAACTTTGATCACTTGGCTCTACAGACAATAATTTACCATTAACAATAATTTACCATTGATTTGATTATTTATCAGTTCAGTTTTAATCCAGATAGCAAAACGTGAGTGTGCAAAGTCATGCAAACGTGTGGCTGAAAACAATTTATGTATTGTCGCCATAAACATTGCGTAAACATGAATTGTAGCCGCCGTCTATAGGATTCATATTTATAGTACTTTACAATAAAGATCTGTAAATTGATGCTGCAAACTGTTTGCAGCTAAGATGTGTAAATTGTTTTCTTCAATAATATGTAAACTGTATTATATCAATGGAACCTCTGCGCGTAAACTGTGTCTGGAAAAAGGTAACGAATATTGAATGAACCGTTGCTTGACACAATACTACTACTAAGCATTTGCGGACGCAGCACTACATGTTATTTACGCAAACGCTCGTCACGAGTTTACGAGTTTCATATTTTGTAAATATGACAGGCGTTTTGCTGTCTGGACACTTCTTAGAAAGAAAAAAGAAGAAAAGTATATATAATTTGTAAAAAACTATTTGTGAAATAAAAATATTTATTTAATCGCAGTCGCATACATTGAGAACGTAATTTTTATAACATGATTGTAGAAGGATAAGAATTAGATTTAATTTGTAATAATAAAACATATAATAATTGGAGCAAAATCACAGAATAATATAAATTACATCTTTATTATATAATTTTGAGATTTAAAAATTTTACAGAGTTTTAATAAAGTTTTTAGAAATTTTAAAAAAGAAGAGCAAGGAAGAAATAAGATATTAATAGCAAAACATGCCTTACTTGGCACCAAACGGTAGATACTTTGCTATCGACCAGTCTCTGGTCCGATATTGCTAAAGCATATAGCTGCTCGGAGTACACGCGGTATCGCAGATACAGCGGCCCAACAATGAATAGGAACGGCAAAAGCAGTCCCAGCAAACATAATCGCATCAATCTTAAAGGTACTTTATAACTCGATCTTCGCGGTTGCCAATCTCGTGGGCGAATACCATCCTCTGCAAAAAATATCGCCAATATAAAACGTATAAACATATCTTAACTTTCTGAAAGTTTAATCAATCTGAGAAATGAGTCCACAGTAGTCTTCAATTTTATTTCTCGCATCGATAACATCAGAGATCTATTTGATAACTGATTTAAAGATATAGGTAAATAGGTAACTGATTACTTTCCTTTCAATTCTTTGCTACTTTTGTTTATGTATGTATATTTAGGTTAATTCAGCCTCTTTAAATTATTCGAGAAATATTGAAAAACTTCAAAAACTATTTTTAAAAGTGCTAGAAATGCGGTATTTTCAAAGTTGTCTTTTTCCTTGCAAAAAGTTTTACGTACGAAACTAAACGTGAAAAATGATAAATGTTACAGAGATAGACTTGCAAAGATATAAAAATATTGTACACCTGTCGTTTTCTGTAACTAGAGCACTTATTGACTCGATATGTCGAGTCTGATAATAGACTAAAAAATTAATAGACCTAATTAAACGTATCAATTGTCTCGATATGGAATGCAGCATATGTAGGAGATATAGTTCCTTATCGTTTATTATCTGCAACGACAGGTCACAAGATACGTGTCCTCGCCTGCAAATGTACGTGCGTTTAAAAAGCATTGGAAATTTCCGTGAGTCTTCCACAGCTTTGCTAAAATCGTGCTAGCGCTAAAGTGCAGGCTCTGTTTTATGGAATCCCGTGTATCTTATTATACTTCAACACACAGATTTTTGAATTCAAAATCACCTTATCGCACAACACTAATAAAACACGTAATAAAACGCTGTCTACACATTAATGACACATTATTCGATAATTCTATACAATCTTATCTAGCAAAACCCAGTTAGAGCGAGGACGACTTTCGAATTTCTACGCGTTAAAGACGAGCATGTTTCTCGCAAACACGAAGTAATTATATCGGATATTTTGCGGTTTCTCTTTCTTCATGTTTCTTTAAATATAAAAATAACATTTTATATATTCACGAAAAACAATTACACATTTTATACATCGATGGAAAAAAGCAATTCGTACGTATATATTAATTAGTTAAAAACGTTAACATTCCGTTGTCGTTGCGCGGCACGCGTTGCACGATTTGTTTATAACATTTCGTAATAGCGGGTAAATTATTAGAAAGTCTGAGAACCCGCTACAGCAAACTTTATTTAAAGGAAAACGTATGTAAATAGGAGCAACGCAGATTACACGCAGTGACTTCGTGAACTCGTGGGAGAA
This sequence comes from Temnothorax nylanderi, assembly GCF_030848795.1. Taxonomy (NCBI): domain Eukaryota; kingdom Metazoa; phylum Arthropoda; class Insecta; order Hymenoptera; family Formicidae; genus Temnothorax; species Temnothorax nylanderi. The sequence continues at coordinate 49,608 of NW_027249103.1, read as the reverse complement.
CGCGAACGGACGTCGCGATTCGAGAATCTCGTACGATGGCAGATTTGATGATCAAGAGGTCATCAGTCTCACCTTTATGCTTCAACGAAACGATGACCCGATCTACGGAATGATGCTCTCTACGATAACTTATCACATATCGCATTGATAACTCTTTTCTTTTACGGAACGGCGTTGTCGGATAGGAAGATCATTATTTACTCAGACGGCTTGGGCAAATAAAGCATCGTGAAAATTAAACGGTTTGGGATGAAAGATTCCTTTCATTATCGAGAACTATGCGATTTATGGAAGCTCCATGTTTTATATATAATATTGACTAATTAAAACGGCAATCCATGTTTATCATATAAATTTTATATTAATATATGGACATGAGGTAATTTTAATAGTAATTAATCTGTCTTTGAACTTTCTGCTATGATGAATTTATACTATTGTAAAAAGTTACGCCAAATTTCTTTTTAGACTACATAGTCGCACGCGTTCCCGTTTTATCTCAAAATAAATTTATAGAAATATAGTCTTATTGCTGGCTTATATCGCGTTATGCGCATTGTGTTTGTGGAAAGAAGGATTCATCCGTGCGTAGAACACGTGCTGCTAAAATTACAGTGGCCAGCCAAGTTGTGAAACTTAAAAATAAAACCAATCTGTCCCGCGAGGGCGGCATGGCACACACGCATCTATACTATTACGATTAAATGAACTACATTAAAGAAGAATGCGCGATTATAGAGTCAATGTGATGCCTTTTTAAAGGCAATGTTTTCTCTCATTGCTACACAGTGCGGCTAATGATTATTGAACGAAACGTGCACTGCAAAAATTCGTGTACAAAAATCATTGGAAAAAAAACACTACACAATATTCCCAAAAATCTTCATTGTTTTATTTTATAATTATAGAGAGTATTCCAGCATTTTGTCTGTTTGTATTTTTTAATTAAACGAAGAACATGTAAATATTTTTTTAATTAAAAAAAGAAACACGTGTGCTTGCACATTTTCACTTAAAAAAAAAGAGTACCGTTATAAGGCACTTCTGCAAAATGCAAATAAAAAGTATCCGTCGTTCAAAGTGCATCAGAAAATCAACAGATCGACGCATTGAGTATTTATGCGCATCGCCAACTGCCTCTACGCATTTATGCGCATTATTTCCACAATGCATCATTATTCGCACTGATAACGTGTTAAAGCATATTGATGCGGAGAGCAATGACAAATCATCGGTGGAAAAATCCCTAACAAGAGTTATATATACCTATTCTTAAAGGTGTCGTTGACATCTTTCTTGAAAGATCGCGGCATAGACCTGCTCGCTCGGAACTCAAGACAGGAGTCCCAGCCACGTTTTCTTCCCAAGATGGGTAGATCTCCTCTAAGAAGCACACACTGCGCCAATTATTTTTTTTTACTTTTCGCGTTCGATCATGTTATGTAATATCAAATCACTTGCAAACGGCGACGTTAATTGCAGCTTCAAGGGCTCTCGCCCTTGTGACACACCACGTCGCGTCGGAGATTTAACGCCGAATTAACGCACGCAGCAAATTTCAATTTTTCTGAAATTGTTTCTCGACTTCGCGCATTAATCTATATTCGAACTAATTTATACTTTTGCCGATTAGAAAAAAAAAAGAATTCTAGAAGCGTCGCCTTTCACGAGAAGTCCTTGTTTATCCAAAAGATGCGATGAGATACGCTAATTATGCGTTCGATCTGTTATCGCGAAATCAAACAAAACGCGTGATGCGTATCGGTCGCCGTCGACAGATCGACTGAATCTGCGAACGAACATGCTATGCTTTGTATCAACGTCTTATCGCGCTTTAATACACACGAATTAAAGAAGACACGATTGGCGGTCTATTTGCACAGAATTTGTCACGTGTGTAATACTGTTGTACTTATCGCGTATGAAGCGTAATGACACGTAGCTGCTGTCCACTTTCTGAAATAAATTTCGGAATACGTCTTGCTCTTTCTCTCTCTCTCTCTCTCTCTCTCACACGTACGTTTAGCAGCTATTGACAATGAGCAAGTCGACAATGCCGAATGTAAAACACAGCGCACAAAAATAACCAAAAGTAAACGTGCTTGGGTAACAAAATTATTTAATTGCAGATAATTAAATAAGAACAAAATAGCGAGAATTGCACTTTTCATTAACGAAAGACCTATGATGCTATATTCTTAATAAATTCAAGACTGACGAATATGTTCGAGAAATATATTTTATCGACATATCATTTATACATAAATTTTCAGTTTCTATATACACAATTACTCTTCGTGTGCTAAGTATTCAATTAATTAAAAATGATTAATTATATTATGTAATAATTATGAATCATTTTTATGACGGGAATAATTCCTGCCACTTTTGTCGTCTTTAGACTTGGAGTTCTCTCCCCTTCGTCGTTTATTCAATGGATTTCGAGGATCGTAGATTTCAAACCAATCATCGTCCTTCGTGCTGGCGTCCTTGGCGAGCACTAGAGCCTTCTCCTCGCAGCGCATAACGTGTGTGTACAACGAAGATTTATCATCCGGATCATCATCATCGTCATCCTCGATATCATTCGACGTCTTTTTATCGGAACTCGTGGTATCATCCTTCGCGTGTTCCTTGACGTTTTGAAGGTTACTCCTGAATTGTCCATATAATCCCATTATAAAATCTTCGCGCGTTTTGCCCTTCTTAGGCAATTTGTCCTTAGTTTTATATTTCTCATAGAGCTCTGTGTATTCTCTCATTACTTCAGACTCATTTTCTTCCTTCTCAGTTTGTTGCTTTTGATCTACCTTCGCTTTCTTCTCATTTTTTACGCTGCGCTTTAGATCACGTATTTCTTGCCTTATTGCTTCGCTGTAAATTAAATTTTAAACAATATAAATACTTATAATCTTTTTTTTTTTCTAAAAATACAAATCTATTTTATCACATACGCCTTTTTCTTGCGTTCTTCATCTCGATCTTTTCCCAAATAATATTCATCGGCTTCCGCGTTTTCGTTTGTATCTTCAGCTTTTGCTTCATCGTTCTCGATTATCGGTTTTGATTGGGAAATCTTTTTAGAATCCTTTAATTTATTCTTGATCCTCTCCTTCATAGCTCTATTATTGTAATACATAATATTAGAATAACTGTTCTGTTAAATAATATTTTATTTTTATGTCACTTACTGTTTTTCTTCTTTTAAAGCAGCCAATTCTTCCGGAGTTCGTGTTTCATCACTCTCGCAATCGCTGCTGCGATCCCCTTTAATTTTTTTATTTGGTGGTTCAGTAGATTCGACCACAGGTTGTGAGCTTAACTTTGGATCAGATAAACAATCGTGCGCTGATTTTCCTTTGCCACTGTATTGTTTGTTTAAAACTGATGACTCCTCTTCATCTTCCTCAGCTTCCTCCCCAAACGATAGCAGTTTGAAATTCCTAACACATTTGCAAATGTATAAAACAGAGATAGACATTATTATTTAAAAACAGCTATATATTTATCTTACTTTACACCAGTCTTCTTATTCTTCTTTTTTTCCTTGTTTTCCTTCTTTTCAGGTACTATTCTTGGGACAATATCTTGAAATGGATTATTTAAGACCTCTGTTTTTAAAATTTTGTGTGGATACTGAGGTCTGTCATTCTAAAAATTAAATATTTGTTGTTATAAAATTATATATCAATCTTTTTATGTAAAAATAAAGTATATACATATGTTAAATATTTACTTCATCTACAAGTGCGTCCTCCAACTTGAGCATGTTGTAAATTGTTTCACCAGTGACTTTACCGAAGATAGTATGCTTATTTTGTAACTCGGGTGTTGCGCTAAGCGTGAAGAAGAATTGGGAACCATTGTCATCTTTGCCAGCATTGGCCATAGCGAGCAATCCTCTCCGACAAAAACGTAATCTTGTGTGAAATTCATCCTGCGAATAAATAATATAAATGATAATTGTCAAACTAAGAATACAAGCAAGAAATATATGGCCAGCTGAAATTAATTATATAATTGTACCTTAAAGGGATGCTCATATATGCTCTCACCGCCTTCTCCCGTTCCTGTCGGATCTCCACCTTGCGCTATAAAGCCTTTTACGATTCTATGAAATATCGTACCGTTATAATAACCCTCCATGCAAAGCTGTATAAAATTTCGACAAGCCTTGGGAGCCTCCTTCGTCCATAATTCCAGATCTATGTCGCCAACTGTTGTTTTCATTACCACCTGTATTTGTCGAAATAGAAAAGTAAATCAAAACTTGAAGTCATATCATTTATTTAACTGCTTTGTATGATAATAATAAATATAATAAACTAAGGTAAAGGGAGGTAAAGTAAAAGGAGTTAAGTTATACCATATTCTCATGTTAGCTCTAATTCAGCTCTTTATTTGAAAAAAAATTTATAGATTATTTTATGACTTTGTTCGAATTTTTTATTTACCTGTAAAATAATTCACACTTACCTTGCCCGTTGTAGGCGGTTCTTGTATGTAAATATTACTCATATTTATAACCTCTTGTTACAATCGATCACGGAGAAGCGTAAACACGCGCGAAGAAGAGCGGACCGACTGGACTGGAGTCAAAGTAAACATCCGATATATTGTAGCTGTTCAAGTTTCCAATAGATGGCGGATGTTTCCAATCAGCTGTTCATATATGTGACGCTATTTTAAAACAATAATTGAGTACTAATTAGTAAACAATAGGATTATCAATATTAATGATGTTACATTTATTATTGATAATAGTATTACACATTTACATATATATATAATTAAAAAATAAAATTCAGGCCCAAATAATGTATCATAGACTTCAATATATTTAAATAACGCAGCACTTTACAATAAATAAATAATTTGTCTCAAAAATCTAAATTTCAATTTTAACATGAAAATTATTATCCGGAATTCTGCTTTGCACGTGCGTCCGAAGTAGGCTCGCTATTGATAAAACATACGTGGTATCCAAGAAACTTAGTTCCGTAAGCTTGCTCTTAAATACAGAGGAAGCTGCTCGATAATAATTTATAACTGTGTTTTAAGTGTATTTACTGTTTATCCATAATTACAGACGAAATGGATGTTTAACATTTATTAGCAATATTTTATAAAATTATTGCGAAGCAATCGATTAAAAATTTCCGCGGAGTAAACAGCGAGCGCCTAGCAGAAACGTGTTCGTGAATATGGAATGGAATTTGGAGTCAACTTTTGCGGTGTCTCAATATCCAGATTCCAATCAGCCTAACCGAATTCGATTAAAAGATTACATAAGAAATATTTATGTCCCGGAATTTTCAGCAGAATGGAAAAGAAACATATTAGACTTGATACCTCGTGCGGACAGACGAAAACATTTCTCTTTCATAAACTCAGTGTTGGATGAAGTGAAAGATATTTACATTGAAAATATGAAAGACTTCGTGTTAAAATCCATACTGTCCTGCAAAGTGTACAGGCGGGAACACGTTGCTTGCGAAGAGTGCGACGTTCCTGCCGGCTTGACGCGACACGTCATTGAGAGCGATAAAGCATACGATCACGCAATATTTTTACAGCGTCGTAATTCATTCGCCAAGAGATACTTTCTCTCCTGTCCGATAATCAGACATATTATGAACACGGCGTATCGTCTTCTACCCGCGGTAATTTGCGACTTCCGACGTTACCACGAGCTCGGTATGTTGACACTGCGCTGTTTTCAAGATATGACCGTAAAAGATATTAAGAGAGGCTCTTTAGCGATCACCAATCAATTTTACACCGAGACATTTAAAGCCGTGCAGAGATCGAAATTGTTGAGAAGCGTCTCTGCAAGACGCCTGTCCGAATTCATGCGATGCCTCACGAACGTATTCGTCCAGCAGATTCTCAGCGTAATGATGAGATCGATCGATCACATAATAGACACCATGGAGGACGGTCGTTTCTGTCCACAAATCGAATTTCAGCTGGTATGCGAAAGTGACCGGCTTGTAACTAAGCCGGACATAGAGGAGGTCTTCTCGACGTATCACAATATTATCCGAAGCATTGAAGGTATCGCGCGGGATCTGATACCGTTGGAAGAATGGTTGAACGTCAAAGCGAGGGAAAAGTACATAAAGATAGCTCTTCCTGACTGGTTCGTCGAGAAGTCCCACCGTAGTTTGCAGGAAATATTAGACGCACTGTTTCGACCTATGAGCAAGCACGTGGCGTTCATCTTCGTGGATTTTAGCGATATATGCGCGTCGAGCGCCAAGAATCGAATATTATCATTGACTTCCGAACAACCGAATTTTGACGTTTACTTCGAGTACATATGCAGGTACAACGAGTATCTCGGCAAAACGAACTCCATGCTTTCTAATTTGTACTACAACGTGGGAAAGTTGGAGCAAAGCGGCGCCAAGGAATCCTTGGTGCAGATCTGCTGCAACGTTATAAACGTTCTCACGACGGAGCTCGTCAAGTATCATCGAGACTTCAATCGCTCGATCTGTTCGGACTTTGAGGATCTGAGATCTACGGCGCTGGACATACCGAGGGACGCAAATTCCTTGATACAATTGAGCGAACGTATGTCGCGAGCTTCGAAAGTGCTGATGAAGGAACAGGAGCAAAAGATACGAGAATCGATATGTATGCTGAGCAAACTGTTGGAGATTACTATACTGACTGACGAGCACATCGATTTAAACAAGACCACCATCAATTGGCTGCACGATATCCAGCCGGTGTTTGCGCAGAACAACACGCTGTGCGAGGCTATGAAGAGCGAGCTGGAGGAGGATCTTCAACGGCGAATAAACACGTTAAACTCGGAGGTCGACGCGATGTTCCCGCAGCTTGTCATCCTGGACGACATGGACGACGTCAGCAAGGTCGGAGAGTACGTGGAGCATTACAAGGATCTGATCAAGAAGTACAACCGTATAGACGACGAGATGCAAGTTATTAATTCGGAGGAGAGGCTTTTCAAGTTTCCCGAAACGGAGTTTCCGAAGATAATCGAGCTGAAGGAAACGATAATGCCGTTCTACAAGCTTATATTTACCGTACATCAATGGCGAAGGGACAACTCCGTGTGGCTGAACGGTCCATTCGAATGCCTAGACTCCTCCGTTATCGAGAGGAAAACTACGAATTACTTCGACGAGATCACGGACATGAGCAAGACGATGAAGTCGCGCATCAAGATGGACGCGACGGCGAACAAGTCGTACAAATTTTCCGGCATCGCCGACGATCCCGACCCGATGCAGCAGCCCGCGCCGCTGAAATTGTGCTGGCAAGCGCTCAATAATGTTAACGAGTTCAAGGTTTACGTGCCGCTCGCGGTTTGCATGTGCAATCCGGCTCTGAATGCGCGCCATTGGAGGGAGATGTCCGCGATATGCGATTTCGATCTCACGCCGAACGCGGGAACGACTCTGAGGAAAATGATCGACATGAACCTGATGGATAACATCGACAGGTACAAGGCCATAAGCTTGGGCGCCAACAAGGAGCTTCGTCTTCAGCGGGAACTGGCCGAGATGATCAAGGCGTGGGAGCCGATGTCGTTCGAGATGTCGACCGATGCGGAATCCGGTATGGTATCTTTCAAACACGCGAACGACATCGAAACTCTGCTTAGCGAGCACCTCGTCAAGATTGAGGAGATGAGAGCGTCGCATTTCGTGAAGCCGATATTGTCGGACTTAATTGACTTTTTCGCCGTTCTCGCGAGGATCCAGGAAACTCTTGACCAGTGGACGCGAGTGCAACACCGTAAACTCTACTTAGAGCCGATATTTTCTTATCCAAAAATAGAAACGCGTTTAAGTCGAGAAACTTCGTTATATTCGGAAGGGACAAACGTTTTGCTAAACATTAATAAGAGATTCATGGAAAATTCGAGCTTTCTTGAAATAAAAAAATCGTCAGATTTGCTACAGATCTTAAATGAAGCTAACGAGAAATTGGAGAAAGCGATCAAAGGTGTAAAGGATTACTTAGATATTAAAAGACTGTCGTTCGCGAGATTTTTTTTCCTCGAAGATTCAGAGGTTCAGAAAATATTATTCGAATCGATTGACGCAGGGAAACTGCATACGCTCGTGAAGAAATGTTTCGCTGGTATAGAACGGTTGAAATTTAATAAATCCAACTGCATTCGTGGCATCATTGGGCATTACGGAGAGATCTTATATCTAAATAATAACATTTCTTTATCCCCTGACGCTAAGTGCGAAGAGCAATGGTTAATTTTGCTTGAAAAAGAAATGAAGGGCGCAATTCACAAAAACATTCTGCAATATCATTCCTTGGTCGATGGAAATTCAACGTTTCTTCCTGCAAACAATTTCCCAAACATGGCGATCATTTGTAGTTTGCAACTTTGTTGGACTTGCTCGGTAGAAAAATGTCTTACGCCATTAAATATCACGATGTTAAACTCTTTATTCGCGACATACACCGACGGGATAATTTCGATAACTAACGAATTAAAAAGTGATTTAACGCGAAGGCGGAGAAGTCTGTTGATGTCATTGGTCATTATCACGTCGGCTCATAAAGAAATCATAAAGCTGCTATTGGAAATAAATATTGTTAAACGGACAGACTTCGAATGGGTCGCGCAATTGAGATATTATTGCAAGGACAAAATTGTCGAAGTATCAGTATTCGATACGACAATTAAATACGGATACGAATATAACTATTATCAACAGAATATTGTCAACACTCCCTTAACCGATAGATGCTTTCGTACTATATTCCAAGCTTATCGTTATCATTTGTACAGTAGTATTATAGGTCCGACAAGCACCGGGAAAACGGAAACGATCAAAAGCCTGACGAGAGCTATCGCGAAGCCGTCTTATGTCGTCAATTGCAGCAACAGCGTCTCTTATGATTGCGTGATACGGACATTTAAAGGAATGATCTCTTGCGGAGCGTGGATTTGCTTCGAGAACTTCAACCAATTGAAACTAGAATTGCTGTCGGCCATCGCTCAGAATCTTACGCAGATGAAGCAAGCGGTGTCGTCTAATTCGACGATCGTAAACTTCGAAGGTTGCAACTTGAATTTAAATGCCTCCGGAAACATATGCGTTAACGTCAATTCGGAGCAATCGGGGCACGCTGATTTGCCGGATAACTTGAAGGTTCTCTTTCGTTCCGTATCAATGATGGCGCCGGATATTGACAGGATTGCCGAAATAGAACTCTTCGCTGGAGGATTTCTTCAAGCGAGAAATCTGGCGGTGAAGCTAGCTGTCGGTTATAAATTATTATCCGAACATCTGGGAGAGAAGCGCCATTACGACTTCAGTACGTCGTCACTGAAGACCGTCGTCGCGACTGCAATTAATATGAAGCGAAATATCCCAGACGAAAACGAGGAATACACCTTGCTGCTGCGTTCGATGATACAGATAAATATTCCGCAGTTATGTAACACCGATATACCGATTTTCCAGAGTATCGTGCAAGATGTTTTTCCTCAGACCGTCGTGCTTCCTTTCGATTGTTCGGCGATTCTGAACGCTCTGGAAAGCGTGTGCGCAAAGAGACTTCTAACGTTGCATACGGTCTTCAAGTTAAAAGCTATACAGATCATTGAGCTAATGTACGTCCGTCGCGGTCTTATACTCATCAGTAATCCCTTGGGTGGAAAGACGGAAATATTACGCACACTCGCTGAAACGTTATCGTTATTACACGAGCAAAAAAGTAAAATTGGTGCCACCGTGAAACTCGAAACAGTCGTACCGGGAGTGGTGGGTAGCGACGCGCTCTTTGGACATCTCTGCGATAAGTCTGGGATTTGGAAGGACGGTTTGTGTACCGCTATATTTCGTCGTTTTACGGAAGACACCTCAACAGACCGCAAATGGTTGGTGCTTGACGGTGACTTAAGCGGCACGTGGATAGAAAACATGTATACGATTCTCGACGAGAATAAAATGTTGTATTTGACATCTGGAGAACGATTTCCCACGACGGAATCAATGTCCGTTATCTTTGAAACGACGAGCACGGTAGAAATTTCACCCAGTATAATATCACGATGCGGAATAATCTATATTGATACGCACTCTATTGGCTGGAGACCGTACGTACTGTCTCACATCACCAAACCATTTTACGATGGATATGACGAAATACTACGTGCTCTGTTCGATTGGGCGATAGACCCATGTCTTAATTATTTAAGGGAAAATGGCGATATACTGACAGATCGGGAATTACATCTTGTTACGTCGGCCGTAAATTTATTTGAAATATTGTTAAGGGACGCCTGTGAAAATGCCGCAGGGGATAAGGGAAAGGACAATCACTTTGCCATATGGGCACAAGCCGCTTTAATCTTAGCTATTGTTTGGGGACTAGGTGGAAACCTGATCGAGGATTCGCAAACTAGATTCAACGCTTTCTGCGTATCATTCTGGAATGGCACAGAAAAAGAGCATCCGAAACCCGACGTAATTAAACATTTCGACGTAACGCTGCCTACCGAGGGTTTAATCCAAGACAACTTCTATATCTTTAATGGTATCGGGAACTGGAAGTACTGGGGCGATCTGCTGAAAAGCGAAAAAATCCCCGAGATATGTAACTTCAATCAAATTTACATTCCGAGCGTCAACAGTATGAAGTACAATCATATATTTTTGAAGCACATTAAATACCGGAAGCCTTTCCTCTTGTACGGCGACGTTTCTGTTGGGAAGACGAGTATCATGTACGATCTCCTGAGAAACAAGTTGCCGGAAAATTGCCTCTCCAATGTTTTTAGTTTTACCTCGATGATCACAGTAACCAGAACCCAAAGATTATTGCTCTCCAAGTTAAACAAAATACGACGTACCGCCTACGGGCCAGGAAGAAATCAATTCTGCGTAAACTTTGTGGACGACTTGAATAGAGCGATCGTGCAAAAATCAGAGGCACGGTCCGTATTTGATCTCTTACGTCAACTTCTCAGTTACGATTACTGTTACGACACGGATGAATTAAATAAGGTGTTCGTACAGGACATTATGTTCACGCTCGCGGTTACTGCGGGAAAAATCAACGGGAGCATACCTCCTAGACTTTTGAGACATTTTAACACCTACGCGATTCCTGCTCCTACGACGGATAATATATTCAGAATATATTTTAATGTGCTGCTTGCTAATTTAAAGAAGAACTTGTTCGCGGCAGACGTCACGGGAAGCGTGACCAGCATGGTGAACGCGACGATTGACGTTTACAAGTCCGTAATAAAGACGTTCCGGCCTGTGCCCAGCAAACTGTACTACTATTTTGACATGAGGGATATATCCAGAGTGATCAACGCATGCGGTCTGATTCAGAAGGAATCGGTGGAGACGAAGATAACGTTCATTCGACTGTGGGTGCACGAGATCTTACGCGTGTTCGGCGATCGTATGCTAGACGAGAGTGACAAGGAGTGGCTTTTCCTGAAAATCCGCGATGCAGTGAAGAGCAACTTCAAAGACTCTTTCGAGATCGCCTTCGATCACCTGCCCAAATTCGAAAATCAGATCACCAAGGACAGCTTCAGCGATCTGATGTTCGGGAATTTCATGGACACGGAGAAGAGCGGCAAGTGCAGACGGTACGAGGAAATCGGTTCTCCGGAAGCTCTGAAGAACAAAGTCCTCGCTTGCTTGGACGAATACAACGCTAGCTCTAAAAGAAAAATCAACGTCGTCGTATGTCGTTACATGTTGGAATCTCTGATCAAAGTTTCACGAATCCTGAGCACCCCGGGCGGAAACGTGTTAATGATATCTACCGTGGGTACCGGCAGGAAGTCCACGACCACTCTGGCTGCTTTTATGCAGCAGCAACCCTTATTTGAAACCACCATCGAGTCCTGTTACGACATGGACGCGTGGAGGAACGAATTAAGAAGAGTCCTACGGGAATGCGGGGCGTTACGGAAGGACGTTACGTACTTTATGAACGAAAGGCAGATAAAGGACGCGTTTTTAAGCGACATCAGCTGCCTGTTGAGCACCGGGGAGCTACCCGACTTGTTCTCCACCGAGGACAAGCAGAGTATAATCGAGATGACGCGACTGCACGCCCAGGATGGTGACCGAAACGCAGAACTCAGTGCGCGTTCGGTGATGACCTATTTCATAGATCAGTGCAAGAACAGATTACACTTCGTGCTCTGCTTCAGTCCTACCAGCGCCGCATTCAGAACATATTTGTGCTCGTATCCTAACTTAGCGAAACACTGCACGGTGAACTGCTATCAGGTTTGGCCCGATCAGGCGCTCTTAGAGATCGCCGTGAGGCATATGAGGCATGTTAACGTGCGGGAAGAAGTTAAAGCTGACGCAGCGAGAGTCTGCGTGCAATTCCACAACAGTGCGAAGGAAATAAGTTTGAAATATCGCGAGATGTTCGGTAGGAGCATTCACGTGACGTCGTCGGCCTTTCTGCACATGCTCAAACTGTACATGCAACTGACGTCGAGGAAGCAGGAGGAAATTGTCGCGACACGAAACGGATACGTAGCGGGATTGGAAAAGTTGGAACTGGCGGCCGAGCAAGTCGAGCAGATGAAGGCCACTCTGACGATCTTGAAGCCCCAATTGGAGCTGTCCGCTCAACAGACCGTGATCACTATGAAAGAGGTGGAAAATGAAAATATTACCGTGGAGCGAGCTACGATTCAAATGAAGCAGGAAGAGGAAATCGCGAATAAGAAGGCGGAGATCGCGGGCACCCTGAAAACCGAATGCGAGGCTGATCTCGCCGTTGCGATACCGATCCTGGAGGACGCGGTAATCGCGCTGAACACGCTGAAGCCGACCGACATCACGTTGGTGAAAGCGATGAAAAATCCCCCAGATACCATCAAGCTGGTGATGGCCGCCGTTTGCGTGATGCTGGGCGTTCCCCCGGATCGCAGCATCGACCCGGCCACCGGAAAGAAATTCACGGACTACTGGGGCCCGAGCAAGCGCATTCTGGGCGACATGAACTTCCTCCAGAACCTGAAGGACTACGACAAGGACAACATAGCGCCCGCGGTGATGCAGATCATCAAGAAGACGTACATGACGGACAACAGTTTCTTGCCTCATATAGTCGCGAAAGCGTCTAGCGCCGCCGAGGGTCTCTGCAAGTGGGTCCGCGCCATGGTGTCCTACGACGAGGTGGCGAAGGTGGTCGCTCCCAAGAAGAAGAAACTGGCGGAGGCGCAAACGGAGTGCGACGAGGCCGAGGCGTTCCTGAACGAGAAACGACGGACCCTGGCCGCCTTGAACGCGAAACTGGCGGCGCTGAATGACAGTCTGCGGCAAACGCTGCAGAAGAAACTGAACCTGGAGATGGAGGTGGCGACGTGCACCGCCAAGCTGGTCAAGGCGGAGAAGCTGATCGCCAGTCTGGGAGGCGAGAAGAGCCACTGGATGCAGTGCGCTCATAATCTTCAAATGAATTACGACAGTCTCGTGGGCGACGTGTTATTTTCGTGTGGAATAATAGCCTATATGGCGCCCTACAACACCTCCTTTCGCGATGAAATGTTGATCAAGTGGAAAGAATTTATGGAGGCTTCTAAGATACTGTACACTAAAACATATGACTTCATAAGTGTTCTTGGCGTGGAAATCGAGATCAATCATTGGCAGCTCTGCGGCCTATCGAAAAATCGCTTCGCGATAGAAAATGCCATCATTCTGAATAATTCGGAACAATGGTGCCTTTTCATCGACTCGCAGAATCAGATAAATCAATGGATCAAGAAAATGGAAGAGAAAAATGACTTAAAAATCGTTAAACTGACGGACTCCGATTATATGTCGGTCATCGAACGAAATATTGAAACTGGTAACCCAGTTTTGTTAGAAAATGTCGGGGAGCAACTCGAAATTGCACTCGAACCAATCCTGTTGAAGAATATTTATAAAAATGAAAACTGGTACATAGATATCGGAGCTAAATCTGTGAGATATTCGCAAAACTTTCGATTTTACATCACCACGAGACTGTCTAATCCAAATTATACGGTCGATGTCTTCGGGAAACTTACGATAATCGACTTCTCGATGCCAGACGGGACTCTTCGGGATAAGCTTCTGGACATCGTTGTCTCGAAAGAGAAACCGGAGCTTCAGGAGAAATTTGAAGCGCTCCGCGTTCAAGATGCCGCTAACAAGAAAGTTCTTCAACAACAAGAGGCCAACATCTTGAGCACCCTCTCGTCGACTACCACGAATATCCTGGAGGACGAAAACGCGATACAGATCTTAGATTCCTCCAAGAATCTCACTATGGACATCATGAGGAAGCAGGAAGCAGCCAGAGCGATGGCAGAGGACATCAACAAGTTCAGAGACGCGTACCTGCAGTTCGCCGATCACTGCGCGGGTTTATTCTGCACGCTGACCAGCCTGTCCAACTTGAATCACATGTACCGATTTTCATTCTCCTGGTTTATTCAGTTGTACATTACCTCGATCGAGACTTCGAGCCGGAGCGTCGTTCTCGAAAAACGACTGCAATTCCTCAAGTCTTCGTTCACGAGGAACCTTCATTCTAGCGTCTGCAGGTCGCTCTTCGAAAAGCACAAGCTTTTATATTCCTTTTTGCTGTGCGTAAAAGTTTTGATAGACGCTCGGCAGACTACGCAGGAGGAAGTTGAACACTTCGTCTCTTCAGACTCGGAGGATTCCGACGCGATCTTGGAGCCAGGGCCGGATTGGTTACCGATGGACAAATGGAGACAAATTTGCAGATTGAGCAGCGCGGTGCCCAATTTGCACGAATTTGCAAGTGATTTTCGTGCCAACGGCGCAGCCTGGGAGAAATATTGCAACGCGATACCGTTTCAAAGCCACTTGATACCGAGTTCGTGGGCCGACAACCTGACACGGTTTCAGAAACTGATGATCATCAAGATCGTGAGGTACGACAAGATTATCGTGGAAATAATACGGCTAATAGAGGACACCATGGAGGACGTGTTCAATTCCTATCCTCGCCTTCAGATATCCGAGTCCTACGCGGAATCCAGCTGCCTGACGCCGATTATATTTATTCTGCCGAGCTACGCCTCGCCCCTGTCGCTCGTCTCTACCTACGCGAGCGCGAGAGGATACACCTCGAAATTCATCTCTCTGTCCATGGGTGACGGGCAGCAGGCCCGCGCCGAGATCCTCGTGGAACGGGCGCGAAGGGAAGGTGGATGGATATTTTTGCAGAACTGCCATCACGCCGCGTCGTGGATACCGCGACTCGAGCGAATCTGCGAGAATCTGAATCTGTCCGGTACATCCTTGGACTTTCGACTGTGGCTCTCCAGCTATTCCACTCCGGACTTCCCCATCAGCATCCTGCAAAACAGCGTGAAGATCGCGTACGACGAGCCGCTGCGGCTGAAGCAGAGCTTGTTGAGAGCGTACCGATCGGAGCCGATAAGAAGCAAAGAATTTTTCGAGGGATGTCCCGGGAGAGACAAGGAGTTCTCCAAACTCCTGTACGGGCTCTGCTTCTTCCACGGAATCGTCAGAGAGAGAAGGCACTTCGGGCCGCAGGGATGGAATGTCCCGTACGATTTCGATTACACGGACTTCGAAATGTCCATCAGACAACTGCAGAGTTTAATTAACGAAACCGAGAACGTGCCGTTCGGCACGCTGCTTTATCTGATCGGGGAATGTAACTACGGCGGGAAAATCGCGGATCGCCTTGATCGGAGGTGTCTGCGACACCTGCTAAACTCCTTCTGCGACCCCCGCGTCATCGCGAGTGCTGAATATTCATTTTCTAACTATATAGAACATTCAGTACCGCAGAGATGCGAGTATCGCGATATCATTACGCACATTAGCGATATGCAGCTGGATGCATCGGCGGAAGCCTTTGCCTGCGACGAGAACGCCCTTGTTATAAAAGACACAGCTGTCGCCAGGGAATTCCTGGAATCGATATCTCGCCTGGACCAAATCAAATCGCTCGATCATCAAGTTATACAGGATCGGGCACTGCGAGCAATTGACGAGATTAGCGGTAGATTGCCCGCGTTATTCAACATCAACGAGATACGCGACAGACATCCCGCGATCTCGAGCGAGCCGTTAAACGCGATTCTCATCCACGAGGCTGAATTGATCAACAGGATTTTGTCGACAATCGCAGACTCCTTGAGCGATTTAAAATCGGCGCTGAACGGCGAGACGATTTTGACCGAATCTTTGGAAGATCTGTCGAGAGAAATACGCAATAACGAAGTTCCGGGCGTCTGGAGGCTGATCGACGTCGGCATCGCGACCGGACGTCTACCGAGCTACATCAGCCTGCTCTCGAAGCGCGTAGACTTCGTGCGACGTTGGCGCGACAGCGATCTACCTCGCGCGATCCACTTCGACGTGCTGTCTTGCTGCAAGAGATTTCTGTCCGCGGCTCTCCTCGCGTTCTCGCGACGTCGCGGCGTGCCCGCCGAGCAAGTCGCGTTGAATCTCAAAGTGACGAACGACGATTCTGCGTGTAACGAAGGGGACGCGGACGCGGACGTTTATTGCATTCAAGGTTTACATTTGTCTGGCGCCCGATGGGACACGCGGAGGCGTGTATTAATCGAAAGCTTGACAAATGTATTCTGGTACGACATGCCGCCGATACGTCTTGCATTTAGCGGAGAAAGGAGAATTATTGATGATGTATACGAATGCCCTGTATACGTCTCGCCGACGCGACTCGACGGAGCAGATACCGACGCGAGGACAAAAATGAGGAATTACGTTACGAGCGTGCCCTTGGAGACTGATAAGTCGCACGTACATTGGATAAAATGTGGCACGGCATTATTCTGTCAAATTGAGAAATAATTTATAATTCCTTGCGCTCCTAGCTTAACTATAGTATTTCTCGTGAAATGAAGTAAAGATTGGGTATTTTATCCTTAATCTAATATAATCTCTCAGTCGGTCTAAGATACAATAATTAATTTATATTATTTAAAAGAAGATTAATAAAGGTTTTGTTGCAATAATTTATATTATTAAAGATTCTAAAAATATAATTTGCTGATTGTAATCACGATTGCTGTTTCGAGTGTTTAGAGAATAATGAGGAAGGCTATCGCAAAGCGCGTTACGTCGAGTCCACTTCGATGTAGATATATAAGAGTGCAAGTGGTTGAGAAGTTACAAATATATTTCTTAATTAAAGAAGATGTCATTTTCTGTCGGATTGGATCTTGGTAGCTTAATAATAGTATTTCTGTGTGAATTGTGTGTATTTTTTCTAATTCAATAAACTGCGCGCCGATTATTCTTTTTTGCTAGAACAATAAATCCACATTTAAATCGATAATCAATTTAACTTTCGATATCCTTTTTAAAAATTTTGGTATCCTTTTTAAATCACTGTAAAGAATTTATTGACATTTATTGAATATATTTATGTAAACAAGAAATTATTGAAAGATATTTACGTTAAATGAAGAAAACTTGCTTGGATAAAGTCATTTTGTATATTTATATGGTTAACAACCAAGAAAAAAAATTGAAATTCTTATAAGATTATAGATTTATTGCGTATATACGCAATATGAACGCATTAATTAAATTAATTTGAGTATATAAGTTTGGACACTTTTTTCCTGTGCGATAAAAAGGGGTAAAGCTTGATTAATTTATTTTACACAAATTTATTGAATTTATTCAATCCACTTATATATAAATGAATTTAACAATGCGTTCCCAAAACGTGCGCGGGAGCGCTCTGCGTACGGTCCGTTCGAACGGACTTCCTCCAGAACATTCCCATCCGGTTCGATTCCGTGCGTAGTGGTGCGGACTGTACTGCGGAGTCGCGGAGCCGAGGGGAATGACAGGCGGACAGATCGAGGGAATTGACGTGTGGAGGTGCGTTGTGCGTTAGCTTTTGCGGAATCGGCCACGCAGGGTGGATTCGTGGCTTCGCGACCGGGGTCGTAAGGCAGAAAGAAAGAGAGAGAGAGAGAGAGCGAGAAAGAGAGAAAGAGAGAGAGAGAGAGAGAAAAGCGGTGGACAGACGTCGTGAGTTTTTTTAACATTTGCAGAGAATGGCGAGCCACGACGAGTTGGTCTCGCAATTCGCGGACGTAACTGGTGTTGACGCTGAGAGAGCGCTATTTTACCTTGAGTCATCCGCATGGCAGCTCGAGGTGAGACAGCACATTTTACGAAACGCGCCCACCCCAGGAGACCGAGGTACCCAGCTCCCTCGCCTCGTACACGACGCGCGCCGTCAGGAAAAACGCGTGTCTCGATACCGTCTCGGCCACCAGTTTTATAACCTGTTGTCGCGAACGCTTGTCGTTATTTCCTCGGCGACTCTCTTCTCGGCCGCTTCTTCTTCCCCTGTCCGCGTTCGCCTTTTCCGAATCTAGGAGCTCTCACGACAGCTCCTGGACTCGACGATATAATTCCGTCGACGAACGGCGAACCATTAACCGGCGGGATTTAAAGATTACAAGTTTGTCGAAGCTCGAGCCGTCGTACGCTGTTGTAAGGTTTCCTCGAGCCGTAACAAGATTGGCGAGGAGAGAAATTTCGACGGTCTTATCACACGCGTTGGCACGTAGTATCCTTTCTAGGTCGCCCTTACCAGCTTCTTCGAGAACGATGAGCCGGCCGAACTGGTGACCGAGAGCCTCGACATACAGCAAGCGGAGGGATCGGAGGATAACGCGGGCGCGATGTCGAACAAGCAGGCCAAGTCGGACTCGACAGAGTCGAAGGGCGCCAAACCGAAGCCCAG
The DNA here is from genome assembly GCF_030848795.1 of Temnothorax nylanderi. Classification (NCBI taxonomy): domain Eukaryota; kingdom Metazoa; phylum Arthropoda; class Insecta; order Hymenoptera; family Formicidae; genus Temnothorax; species Temnothorax nylanderi. Next base: position 30,840 of record NW_027249103.1, on the reverse strand, counting down.
ATTCGGGACGTTGAACGATCTACAGAATACCGAGAGCAGTTCCGACGAGGAGGAGGGACAGGCCTTTTACGCCGGCGGTTCCGAGCACAGCGGTCAACAGGTTCTAGGACCGGGAAAGAAGAAGAAGGATATTATCGGTGACATGTTCAAGACGTGTCAGGAGCAATCCCTCGCCGCGGATCCGCCCAAGATAGGCGGCCAACAGAGGCCGAACACGTTCAGAGGCACGGGATATAAATTAGGCCAGACTAGCTCGGATAGCGAAGGTAGAGACTCTCAAGCGTTTTTTAATTGTTTTTCCGAGAAATTGACAAACTGACGTTTATTACGTTCTGTATGTAACAACATAGCGGTGATGGGAGCGAACGCGGATCAACAATCTTCGAACGGTCTTATTGTACTGAAATTGTGGAAGGATGGGTTTACAATAAACGACAGTGAGATACGATCGTACGACGACGTCGAGAACAGAGACTTTCTCGATGCCATTAAGCGAGGCGAGATCCCAGCGGAGATTCGTCAACAGGTACAGGGTGCGGAAGTGCGGCTCGATATGGAGGATCATCGTCACGAGACTTATGTTCCATCGAAAAACAAGGTGAAAGCCTTCTCGGGAAAGGGGCACATGCTGGGAAGGTACGTTAGAGCTTCATCTCGCTCCATCTTTAGGAATATGATTCTACAATTGATCTCGGATTCGATTTCTGTATTTTTAAAATTTTATTCCTGTAACATAACAAATATTTCAGTCCATCGCCGGCTACCGTTGGCATGACGGTTGCAACAGATCCTGCTGATCAAGCCGCCAATGAGGCGCAAGCGAAAAAGGAACTGGAGCTAGATGCCTCAAAGCCGACCACAACGTTACAGATCCGTCTTGCAGACGGCAGTGTTGTAAAGGCTCAATTCAACCTGTCGCATACAGTCGCTGATCTTAGGCGATATGTAATAACGTATCCTTTGATCTAATGCTTTATTGATTCAATGCTTATATTTTTTTCTAAGTTGGAGCCGATTCGGAGAAAGATTCAGAGAGACAAATTTTTCTTAACATACAATGTCAGTATGAGACCTCAGTACGCTCTAAGGGATTTCAGTTTGTTAACTGTGTATCCAACGAAGGAGCTTGCAGAAGATAAAACGATCGAAGAGGCTGGTTTACAAAATTCGGCTATAATGCAACGACTGAAGTAAACTTTTTCTAAATTCCTAGATTGAATGATGTAACGATTAGACACCAAATATATGTTAAATCGCTTGAAAATAAAATTTCTATGTATTTTTATTAGGAATATAGCACCTTTTTTTCTTACTACGTTCTTTTCTTTTACTGTATGTTACCTATTTCCTATAATTGCATATTAATTTCAAGTTCAACAATGCTTAAAATTACTAGAAAAGTCTAAAAACTAGACGCAAAGTTTTCAATTTATTTTTCATTAAGCACTAGTTTAAAATTTTTTATAATATCTATAATAAAATTGCCGTGTATGTTAACACACTTCTATTATTCTCATTACTATTATATATCACGGCATAAGAAATAGAGATGTGAAACAGTTGAAAGTAACAAATAGGAATGCTTTATTATTGCTTAAGTTTAAAATTCGAGATGTATACAAAATATTAAAATAGCTGATCATGTCATGACTAGTATATAACTATGACGTGACGATTAAGGCACCTAGTATGAAAGACTGCATATAATTATGAAATATCTATATATATGAATAAAATGGTATGCAAATGGAGCATCATCCAAGCTTGTGCGAATATTAACTAATTTGATTAGTCACGCAAAACTCTATATCACTTTATATTTGCATCAAGCATATTGTAAAGTCCAAGATATTTCCTAAGAATCGACGAGTTTTGTATATCTTGGGCAAATCTCAAAATTGTGAGATCTTCTACTTCTTGTTTCTCTTTATAATTATCACAATACTTATATTGATTCACAGCGATCAAATCATTTCCTATTTCTTTGACATACATGCGAGAATTCTGTAATGTTACGTGTGGCTTGTGTATATAAACAGAATGATCCTCCAGAATATTCATATTGATTTTCGTCTTCTTCAATATCGTCAGTATAGAATTGGCGTATGGTTTATTGTCAGCTTGTTGCGTGCAAAAAGTCATAATTTTCAGCTTGTAGCGATCAGCTCTCAATTTGGTTTGCTTGAAATCCGCCAACAGATCAATCGTTGCATGATGGTACTTTAAATTTACATACTCGTTCCAGGAGAGAGTAACAGCGTAAGCGACATTATTATATGTACGATATAAACAATCTGTCTCGATGATTTCTCTTATCACATTTTGATCGATCTCCATGAAAGGGAAATTCCACGGTATAACGGTGTACGTAAACTTCCAAAAAGAAGTTGGATCATTCGCCATTTCTTTTAGTCTGCTGTTAAATTCACTTGAAATTCCGGAATCATATATGATGAAATTATCCATTCCGATCAGGGCGTGGAAGCTGATAAAGCCTATCATGTCTATTGACTTTGTTGGCTTCATCGACGATTGTGTCACGCACATTCCTATCCTGCTGTGGCTCAAGCTCCGTGGTTGGATTTTTATGGGAAAAATAGGCGCATAATTCAGATACTTGTTAGACTTTGTAACAAATGTTATTCCAGTGGGAGTCTCGTCACTGGTGTACGCACAAACAAAATGATATCCTCCATATCGTGAATTTTCTCCTAGACTTGAAACTACTGCGTTACCAATGGGAATAAATTTGAAACTCCCCAATATAGGTTTATTCTCATTCTCGAAGAAGACGAGACATTGCATATTTGAGACGCTGTTTATAGTTCCAAGCCCAACCGCTCGTATTTCTTTGTCGTTAATGCCGTACGCGGAATATACATACAGATCATCTTCCAGGTGTTGCCAAGAGGGAATCGGTTCGTCAAATTGTGCGTTGAATACGGTAAAGCTTGTACTAAAGTTCGTACAATTCGCATCTGCTCTTCGTGGCCCAGGCTTCCCAAAGTAATTAAATACTTCTAAGACATACCTGAGCTTGTTATATTCGTGTCTATAGACGAGCAGAGATACGAGACTCACTACCGCTGTAACAGCTAAAGCAGCTTGATAATATTTTCTCATATTGTCGGTGATTATCTTCATATAACGTTGTCTCTAAGATAAATTCCTTATGTACAATACACTTCATAATCCTCGAACATTCTGAAAAAATAAAAAATAAACGTTACTCTTAACCCCGCAATACTCATAAAGATTGCTACAATGCATACAATTACGAATATTACTTTACCCTCTGTTTGTATCTCATCATTATAGCTGCAAGTACGTGTTATTTCTCGCCAACAAACCTCTCATAACCTTAATGAAAGCTCATAATCAATTGCCCAATTTGATTCAACGCCAAATGTTTCGATCTTCGATATAAACATAAGTCAAGATTATTTGAGATATTGAGATTATTATGATACTTTAGATAAATTCCTATAATTTATTTTTTAACGATTGACCTAACTGCAATACACATCCAGTTTAAAAGCCCCTGTACACTAGCGCCAGTACATCCATCTTCGAAATTGGTACTACGTAGCCACGTTCACTTTCCGACACTGCCGATAAAACATCATTTTGGTGCGCATCCGTGCTACATCTGCAAATGTATATGTATATAGATATGTGGTACAGGAGCTTTCGACGGTCCCGTCGGTCCCGTCCCACGAAAAAGGCCGGGATGGCCTCTCTCTCTCAGGCTTCTCTCTGACACTACTCCTTTTACAGACTCTCAGGCTTCTCTCTGCTAAGGTTAATAATTCATGCGCGTAAGTTTCTCGTGCTGATTGGCTGTCGAATAGTGAGTTTTTAGAGTCCCGAGAACTTTTCCCGCAGAGGTGTCGACTTCAAAAAATCGAAGTGCACTTTTTGCCAAAAGTGCAAAAAAGCGATAGAGGAAAATTAATAAAATAACGAAAACTCTTATAATTATTATATATTACAAATGCAGTCTCCTTATATATGTATTTGTATACTATGCACAATCTATACAATTGCATATTGCTCGTATAATAGCTCCCGCACTTTGTAGTAATCCTCGGAAATGCAGCCTTCCAATATTACCTTTCCAGCTTCGTGCTAAAAATAAACATAATAATTACTTGTCTGGCTACATAAATTGGCACTTTTTACATTTCATTGTATTTAAAATAAAAGGCGAAAGAAATTTAAAAGAATAAAAGTGCAAAATATACTGGCAGGGTGAATAAAATTTTTTTTTTTTTACTGATATATCACAAATAAAACAAACCCTTCTAACGGCTATAGTGTTATTGCAACACCATAGTACTCCTCCACTAAATTCCGATGGAATGTTACTTTTGTTCAGAACCTGTTTAAAGTCAGATAGTTTCAATTCATTTATGAACGTTGTTTGATGACCGGGAACCTGAAATATATAATTTAAGACGTAAATTGTGAATTGCACGTTCTCTTATGTAGTTTTTACTTGCAATCTGTACCTCACCTCATTTAATGGCAGTGGTTCCAAAGTCAGTATTTTGTCACTTTCATCAATCGCGTTCTCGGATTCAGTATCGGCAATAGCGTCTCGACAAACCTGGTCACGCGCCGTTATCATCGCATCTATCCATGCCACTTCGGAGTCGCCCTTACCCTTCGAGAAATTCAATCCGCTCACTAGAGCGTCGGTCAAACGTACCTACAATGAAAAAAATTGATTTTACACCGGTTTCTTAATTCATATAAATAAAAAAAAAAGAAATAAATAAAAAGGAAAAATTGTATTATTTAATGTTAGTAAAAACAATAATTAAGAATTACTTGATAAATATGCGTTTCCGTCGTAGCGTCTAGCGTCTCTCCTCTGCCCGGAACAAATACTCTTGCACCGGTACTTTGCGCTTGCTGCGCTAGTATCTCTGTATCTTTAGGCGAACCTCTGACCAAGACGACTCTTCTCGGCCTTAGCTGCGCCAAAATTTTCTGTAGGGATTCGCCGTCGGATCTACCTTCGAAATCTATATATGTTACCGCCGCGTTAACAGTCATCGTGCGCGAAACTTGTACACATTTCGTCGGAATATCCATAGCTACTTCTGGATGATAATTAGCTTCCTCCTGCTTCATTTCTACGTTTTCCTTATTATCTTCTACTTCGGGTACAGTCTCTGCTATTTTATAATCTTCCGGTCTGCAATAATAAATAGTAAAGAATACAAATTTACTTACATATACATATAATAAAAGTACATATTCATAAAAATAAACGGATAAACAAGCTTCGAGTTATTAATTACTGTTAAAATATAAATAAGTGTAAATAATTGTTTTAGCGTATTCCTAATATTTCTTTAACGTTTTGTATAGAGATATACAGATTTTCGAAAAAGATTAAATGTATGTTTTTTTTTATGTTACAACTAGGCTTTTATTATATGTTTTTGTTGATTAGGTATACTTTGTGAGATATATAAATATCCTTACTTTATGATTTCTCCGTATTCGTCTATTTTAATCTTTTCCTCCACAAATGGAAACATAGGATGTTGCTTCTTACTTTGTTTAAAAAAGCCAGGCTTAGTTTCTTGCTTCACCAGTAAATCGTGCTTTCCTCTGCCAGTACCAACTTCTATTTCGTCTTCCGACTCGGAACTCACGTCTGCAGTTTCCCTAATAAGACGCATTACAAGCATAATTAGTAAAACATAAATTATAATTAAATGATAGATGGATATATATTACATCTGCTCCTGTTTCATCTGCTCCTGCTTCAACTTTTCTCTTTTCTGATATTCTTCCAGTTCAATACCTTCGAGTTTCACTCGTCTCCTCACTTCTAACGTAATGTTTCGATTACCTCCTTTCTCTACCAAGTCTCTGGCAAGTGTACCAGGAGATGTCCTACTCGTTAATATAATACTGTTTTGTGGATTAGAACACCATTGAAGAAATAATTCTCGGGAAAATCCGCATTCCATATCGGGAGTGCTTGCAAGAACCACCTAGATAACAATTTGAAATTAATCTTCGAATTAAATGCTCTAAGAGGACTACAGATATTTTTAATCTTTTTACTTACTTTTGGACTTGCGACTTGATTCAATTCAGCCATACTGTGACAAAGTTGCAAATGTTTAAATTGAAATGGATTGTTGCGTGCACCTTCAAAGCTTCTCATTAATTTATCACTCATCCATTCGATTTGCGATTTTGCGAATTCTACAACATTGTAGCTCACATTATTAAGAAGAGCTAATGAATAGGCAAGTAATCCGGATTCCTTATTACGCCACAGCTGATCCAACATATGTGCCAGCTCCAGTACACGACCAGCCGTGTCTACACTGACCAACACATTTCCACCACCTCGCAATGTTTGCAAGATATTAGCTAAACCACAAAAATGACAAATAAAAAATATCTATTAAAGGTGTGTCTTCCATTTATCTATTTTAATGTATGATTTTGATAAAGAATACGAAATTTACTCATCAACTTCTCATCCCTTGTTCTTCGTCTGGCTTGTTGATACGTGGCATTGAATGCATCTGTTATCAATAGTGACGGCCTTTGCAATCTTTCCAATTCACAACCGTTCAAGTGGCGCTCCTTTTTGTGATTAAAATCTACGGCATATATTATATCCTCTTCTCCAACTTTCACGATCTTCCAAATTGTCCCACCAATCATGTGTCCTGCTGGCAAGGGCGTCAATGTAACGCCATAGCCTTTACCTTTCATCGATATACTTTGGTTGTATTTTAGCTGAACAATTTTATCAAATGCGGCATCAACGTCGTCTAGAGTAAATAGATCAAAGTCTTCCATGTTATGTCGAGACTGAAATAAATATAACCGGTTAAATACCAGTATTGATTTAAAATTAATACTTTTTTATGTTAAAGGAATATACCTGATATATATCGTACATAAACATTTGGCCCATTTTGTAGACAGGTATGGTAGCGTATATGGGACAATTCAAGCCACATTTACCTACCAGATACGGTAATGCACCTAAATGCAATGGATCTGGATATGAAAGCAATACCGCATCTATCTGATGCACATGTCTGGAAACGTGAGCCATAAAAGAAGTAAATATATGAAAATTGAAGTATAACTTGTTACAATAACAGTTACTTCATAAGTGATACCTCTTTAATTCTTTTATGAAGTCCTGGTCAAAATTTTCATCCCATCCACAATCTAATAATATCCTCAGTTCGTCCACTTGCAATATGTAGCAAGGTGGAGATTCATTCATCGCTCCGGAGACAGCGTGAAGCTTTATAATGGATGTCATTTTGTATATTTTCTCTACAATATCACGAATGTGTAAATCTCAAGCGAATTGTGTTATGGATGCGTTCAATACTAGGTCGCCAACCCTTAAGATTGTTCTTTTATACTTCATAGACTTCAAAACTTGATTTCTGTCATCTTAACCTATAAAACAATGCCTTGTCTACTTTGCCGAATAAAATGCAAATTAGTACTGAACTCAGACTTGCATTACATCTGAATTGAATTCGGATTATTTATCAAGAACCTGCGATAATGTACAATAAATTAGAAAGTAAACGAAAGTAACAAAGTTTGTAATTGTATCTGTAAGCAACCATAAATACATAAACCTAACCTCAAAAAATGATCACGCAGCACGCTGGCGTCGCTGGCCGCGCTGGTGCTGCGTCGCTGTGAAAAAAATCTATCACGTCGGCAAAGGTGCAAAAAAAATTTCAAACAATGGCGCGAAAATAATTTCATACCACAATAACAGAACAATAAAATATCACATCCTAATAAGGAAAGAAAATTTTTTCATATCCCAATGACGGAGAAAAAAATATTTCATACCCCAACGGTGGCGAAAATAAAAATTCGTACCCCAAGTGTGACACGGAAGAAAAATTTAATATCCCGACGGTGGCGCAAACATGTTTTATTGAACAAATAATTAAATCAATAATTACTATATATATATATATATATGTATGTATAGTAATTATATATATATGGTATATATAACTCTCAAGGTATGTACATATTATAATTAGAAATTAATTATAAGTAAAAATAATCAGTAATAGAATATAAGGATAATGGAAAATATTTATTGAAATACATTTCAGAACATAAAATACATGTATTATTCATCTTATGTGGTCATTAATTTTTTATCTTACACATTTTAGCCCCAATCATCACTATTTATATCTTGTACAATATCTGTGTCTTCTCTTGGCAAATCTTCATCCTCGATATTGTTGGTTGCCTTTTTCTCTTTGCTTTTCTTGCGCTTTTTCGCCTTATTCAATGACTTTTTCCTTTCTGTTTCGGATTCCGTTCCCTTTAATCGAAATTCAAGCTCGCTCTCTTCTTCGCTATCTTCTGCATCTCGCTCATCTAATTTCTGTTTCTTGGGTAACCTCACCGGTACATTGATTTCTTCTTCGTTCTTTGTAAGAAGCTTAAGCACCTGAGATTTGTGAATCTTAATCCAGGAAGCATAGAATTTGGCTATTTCTGTACCGTCCGTCTTCATTCTGTTTTCCCAATTTGTAATCTCTGCCGTGTTCTTCAGATCTACCGTTATTTTAGTACGCTCAGTTTCAATGTATTTTCTATTTTCCTCAATCATATTTAAAAGCTGTTTTATCTTCTTGCAGTAAGCTGCCACATGACATTTCTTCAGAAACGCTTTTAACTGCAAGATAAAACACACGTTAATTTAATAATTATAATATATGTAATAAAAATTATATTCTTCAAAACAGTTTCCATTTTAATTTTTTTTTTTAAGTACCTGTACTATACAAGGTATGTACACATCTGGGAAATATATTTTATGACTTTCGTTCGCTGCATTTTCCAAAATAAATTGATAAACGGTTTCGATAATACTATCTTTGAAACCATTCTCCGCCAATTGCGATTTTGACATCCTCAATATGCAAATAAGTGGTATAGGTTTCATTGTAACTGCTTTATGCCTCTTATTAAAATCGTAAGTGTCCAATATCTAAAAAAAATATTAACATACAATATTTACATATTGTACAAATATAAATGTTGTTTGAAAATTAAGAATAATACCTCGAGAAGAAATGGCAAAATAGGTATAAATGTTCCTGTTTCCTTAGAAATGGCTAGTAACATTTCTATACAGTGGAATCGTAATGGATAATATTGTGCCGTTGGAATGACTTTTATTGTTCCAACAATAATCTGTTAACAAATAATTTAATATAGTTTTCTATTAAACTGTTATATTATTTATTTGTTTAAATACTTTAAATTGATACCTGGACTAATGGATATAACAACGAACGTAACATCGACTTATCCTTTGATTTAGTTATTAATTCCGTCCAAAAGCGTAAAGAGTTTATATACTGCCAGTTATATACAGCCTGAAAGTTTTCCTGAAAAAGAAGAGAAAAAGATTAAAATTCTAAAACGAGATGTTATAAAAGATACAATTGCTGTTTTAAAAATTACCTTTTTCTTTAATGTTATGGCGTTTCTTAAATTAATCGCTAATTGCCTGATATATAGAAAAGCATGATTGTACGAGACATCATGGTCAAGCAAATAAATTTCAATCAAAGAATGTTTCATAAAACTGATTCCTGGTAACGTATTAGGTGAAACAAACTTTGTATTCTGAACATATTTCACATACATGGTCTGAAAGAAAGAAATTTTTAATAACAGACGTGATTGCAAACAGTCGGCATATATTCCTTTTACTATAACACGTGGATCTCACCTTTAATAGCTTCTCTAACACAGACTCTTTCTTAGTTGCAATATGTAATATATTTAAGAAAGCTGTAACCCGAACAGTCTCTTCTGCAGTCGACCAAAATTTTATCAAAATTCTTAACAATGGTTTCGTTAAAGACGAGAATGAGCGGGTGTAAGGCAGCATTTGTCGTAAGTGCTTCAAAAGCACTGTAAGAACACTAGATGATGCTACACTTTGTAATAACTGTGAAAATAATATTTATTAACATTATATGTTTATTATTTCAATTAAACGAGATAATTGAAAATTTAACAAATACGTACTTTGATTAAATCAGACAAGTACAATTTTAAAATTACTCGTATTTTTCCGAATCTTTTAGATTTATGTGCTTCCTGTGATTCCGGATTCAACTTTAAAAAGCGTTTAAATGCATCAGGCAGATACATTATGCATAGTTGCATTACACCATTAAATGCTAAAATTTTTTTTATAAAATTTTAATAAAATTAATTAAGAAATAGCAAGTAGCTTAATAACAGACGTTGAAACTTACCTGCACTTCCATCTACTTTATATTCCGTGGTCGTATCAGGTAATGCTGCGACGCTATCTAAGGCTGCATGGAAAGCGTCTACGGCACACTTAATAGTGATTATCGATCTACAAATAAAGCATAATGCAGTTACATGTATATTCTGCTATTGACTCAACAAAAAATAAGTGATAACTTACTTATCCGTTTGTATGTTTTGTTGCCAAGTTTTCAGTAATTGTAAAGTGATCTTCTTTTTAGAATCGCCTACAGCCTCTTCTGGCTCAAAATCACTCTCGTCGCTAGCAACCTGCAAATAATATTGCTTGAAAATAAATACAAAAAAAGTTAAAATTACGTTTGTAAAGAATATATACCTCCAAATTTTCATTGGGAACATGTCTATTATCGTTTATTGAAGAATTATCATCGTCTTCATCGTCCGACACTCTAAAGTCCAGAAGATTTTTGTCATTTTCTTTCAGATATTTATAAAACTCAGGATCAGTGTCTTTCAATCTCATCAATGACTTTTTGTGCTCTGCAGGATCCAAATCACCTTCACTGCTATCACTATCTATCTGCTCATCATCTTCACTGTTTTCACTATCCATCTGTTCATTATCTTTGTCGTCTATGTAAAAAGATAATAAGAAGCAAGATAATAATTTAAAATATGAAAGGAATTTGTATGAATGTTTTAGATCATACCTATGTTTTTATCCTCTTCATCATCATCGCATGCATCGCTATCTGTTTCAAAATTTTGTCCAAAGAACTCTTCTGGGGTTAGTTTGCTCAAATCTTCTTTCTTTCTCTTGGCGACTCTCTTTCCTCTTGGTGAATTAAGAGACTTCTGTCTTACTTTCTTCACCTTCATTTTGTGGATAAGTGAACTTTTACGACTGACTCGAGTAATCTGGAAAAAATATTGTAGATTGTGAATGTAAAATATAAATGAACATGAGTGAGAGAAATAAGAGAGGATTAAGACGTTTATAACCTCTCATTTTTTTATTTTTAAATAGCAATTAAAAATTTATACATCATCTCTTATTATGATAGAGATCTCGTTTCTCTTACCTGAAATCTTTACTTCACCAAATTATTAATACATAAATGCTACACAATATATTTATAAACACAAATCTCCTTTGCACTTTCCACGTGCTTCCAGTATCGCGCGGTGGTCGGTGGTCTGGCGATGTCAGTGATGTCACTGCGTTTAGGGACTTTGTTCCATTTCCTGCTGTTCAGCTTGTTTGAGCTTGTTCAGCTGGATTCGAGCGTCAAATCTGGTCACGTGATAAATTTCAGCCAATCCAGTGGTTAGGTTATATTTCGCGTCCCTCTGAATCTATCACGTGACCAGATTTGACGCTCGAATCCAGCGTCGAGCGTCATCGTGAAATCGCACCTTGCAAAGAAAAGCGCGACCGGTGTAATGGCTGATTGGTTCCGCCATCTTCTCTATAAACAGTGGCGGGATCTCTTCCTCTGTTTTGAATGAAGATTAAATATAACTCACAGAACGCTGTATATAATGATACTTCTTTTAGTCTTTAAACACTCTCTTCCCCTTCATCGGAGAAAACTTCTTCTTGGTGAAATCGGGCATTAATCTCTCAAATTGCCAATATTTTTAACATTCTTATATCAACTCAAACTCTATGTGCTCTCTGATTCATAAAGTAATCCTTCAATGCGATTTTCACAATGTCTCTTCAACGGTTAATTTCTTGGTATCTGATTATTAAATTAAATCGTGTGTTACTGCGAACGGAACCAGGTTAAATAAAAGTTACAAGATAAATAAATAAAGCTACAAAATATAATTAAATGCGAAATGTAATTTATTATATTATTTTAATTTTCACAGCGCTCAAAGTAGGCTAAAAGAACACATAACATGCAAATACATATTTGCAAGTATAAACTTATGATATATCATACAACATATATCGTGCATTAAATCTCCATTTAATACTTATAAAAAATATTTATAATCTTTTGACCATATAGAACGAAACATCTTTTTGATTCTTACTGGAACATTGTAATCTACATAGTAAAAATAACAATTTGTAACACGACTAAAAGAACAAATAGTATACAAGTACATATTTGTAAATATAAACTTATGATATATTATATAACATATATCGTGCATTTCATCTTTTTGATTCTTATTAAAATATCGTAATTTATATAGCAAAAATAACGATTTGTAACACGGATAAAAGAACAAATGCATATTTGTAAGTATAAACTTATGATATATCATATAACATATATCGTGCATTAGATCTTTATCCATTTCATTAAAACGTTAAAAGTTTTAACATAAGGTATTAAAACTATTAAATAATAATAATTTGATGTACTTATAAAAAATATATAAATAATTTATGATAATCTAACATATATATATATATGTGTGTGTGTGTGTGTGTGTGTGTGTGTGTGTGTGTGTGTGTGTGTGTGTGTGTATATAATAAATTAATCCTGATATTTTAAAATCCATAAAGTGTCAGAAATGTCAGTCTGTTGCAAAACGAGTTTCTCTTGTGCATATAAGTCTATGAACGAGAATAATGCATTAGAAAAACAGGTAACGAACCTATGTGAAGTTAATCCCTTAACATTAAAAAAAAAACTTTCTATAGCTCATTCGATGACTCATCGTTTGCATATTCACATACATTTCAATTGAATCGAATTGTATGTGAATGTGCAAACAAAAGTTATTAAGACTATTTCAGTCCGATTTTCTCGTAGGTGAAGGGCTAAGCTAATGTAAGATTGCTCTCATTCAAATTCTTTTGTTAATACCGTTTGAATTAGAGTGTGCAAACAAAAATTCGAATTGTGCATACATGTGCAAATGATTATTTTTTAAATGTTAGGAAGCTAACTTCACACGGGTGAAAAACGAGTCGTATAATATTAGGTTGATAGAATAAGAAAAAGTAAGGTAAAATTTACCCTTTTTTTTGCGAATGTAGTAACACTTACCAAGAAGTATTTCAAAAGCAGTAGCAGCATCCTCTCTCGTGTACGTGTCCGCTGGAATAAGTTCACTGAATTTGACATCCATCTTGTCAACCCATAAAACTTCTAACATAGCCAAAATCTCGATGCTTGTCAGTGCAGGTTGCGAGGGACTCGAGGGAGGACCCCCGGGGGGTCCCGCAGGGGGCCTGCTTGAGCTGCTTAGATTAGTAAAAACAATATTTTTATCATATATCAAATAATTCTTTGATAAATGGTAGACTTGATATAACAAAACATGCTAAGTTTCGTAGGAAAGAACTATGCAAAATTGTTAGGTTACAACAAAGCAATAAAAGTTGTTTTTTCCTCAAGCTTTCGATCAATGAATCCTATCTTTTGTCGACATTCGTTTATAGAAACTCAAATATACACTTAGAATATTGTTATATGTCCAACTATTTACTTAACAATAAAAGAAAAATTCAAAATACCTGGTACAAGGTACTGGAATGTGTTTTGTTTCCGGAGACTGTCGCTGTCTTTCTAATAAAATTCCTTCCTGATCCGGCCTCTGTTCAACGATGCTGAAATAATATCATTTAATGATATTGAGAAATTGAGGAAATATCGCAACAGTTGAAAGACTGAGTATAAAACTGAATAATCCTTAATAATTAAATTTTTAGTTAAATAACTTCTTGAATGTAAATATCATAAGTTCTTCATGATAAAATAGACTTACCTAGTGCCTTCTTCTAAGACAATCGCTCCCGGTACCTCGTCCGGTAATGGTACCATTGATACGTCCATAGTTTCGTGAATTATATTTGTTACTGGTAGGATGTTTGCAACACTATCTCCGGGTTCGGCAGCAATTGCGGTTTCCGTCTTTTGGAATGTACTCAATTCTTCTGCAGGAAGCCAGGTCATAACTGTCTCTTCTACACGCATTTTTTCAGGAACTAAAAATATAAATTTATTCACAGTTATATATGCATTAATGTGAATATTTAATAAATGTCTAAATATAGACCTACATTGCGTAACAGCAAGTGCAACATCTTCATTTACACTCGTGAACGGCCCAGTGATGCGATCAGCAAAGCGACTGCGTAAACTTTTGTTCCATCGCCTAGGTGAGTGCGAAGGTTGGTTGAAAAGATTTTTCGCCGGTGTCAGCAATAAATTTTTTGTTAATGGTTTATTCAATTTCTAAAGATAATCAAAAAATTTAGTCAGAACCTTTAAGACTCGTTTGAAATTAAAGTTTCTCGCTTTTTGAACTTCTTTGTAAGTTTACATACAGCTTTTGCAAGCTTATATAATGTAGGAACCCACCTTGCATTGAATGTTTACATTCTGACGCTGTTTCAGAAGCTGTTCGTCATTTAAGACAATCTTTTGATCAATAATTTTGGTTTTCTTCGAATGCCTGCGGATCACAAAGTAGCTTGAATCTAATGATTCAAATTCCATGTCAGTTTCCTCTTGCTGTGGAAGAATTAACGTTCTCATTTCTTCTATGGGAAATTCAGCCGCTACTGCAACATCTTCTACAGGTGCAGGAGGTACTGCCACATCTACAGGTGCAGGAGGTACTGCCACATCTCCTACAGGTACAGAAGGTACTGCCACATCTTCTACAGGGGGTACATCAGTCGCCGATGCAGTCTCAGAGAATAACTGAGAAGTAATATATAGAAAGAATTAGAAGTAAAAATAAAATATAAATTAAATATAAATAAAAAGCGCAAAATAATTTTTCTAAAGAAAAAAAGAGGAAAATAGATTTTAATTTTTTCAAAACTTCTCGGTCATTATGGCTCGTATTCATAGTCCGTTCTTATATCAAAACAATCTTAAGTAATGTCTTAAGATGCTAATACGGTTCTCAGATTGATTTATAACACTTTAAAATTGTACTTAAGACTATCTCAAATATAAAAACAAATTATGAATCAAACAAAGGGAAAAAACGCCGTAATCAGGACTGGTCAGATCTTGCATGTCCGAATAATTGAGTGACTTTTTATGTACAATTCTTTGCCCTATGAAAAACTATGAATATCGGCCTATGTATTCTCATTTGTCTTCCACTTTATGAAGTTAAAATATTCACATTATATCCAAACGACAATCATTATCAGTTATAGACAAACGTACACGTCTTCTCTTCGTAGGCGTTTCCACCTGCATTTGATGTGGCTGTCGTTTTTGTGGAGTTAATAACAGTCCCTCTTTGGATTTCTTTCTTTCCGATATATCCACAAGTACTGGGTCACGGGTTTCCTGAGATAACTGTTTTTCTTGGATCTCTATTCATTAAATGATTTTATTAATAATTTCATTAATAAATTTAATTTAAACATAATATGATAATTGTCTATGTATCATATATTTAAAATACCCCGTTGATCCACTTACCTTCTATTGTTATATCAGCCGTCTTCTTTGGGAATGCTGATCTTTCCTCGCTGATCTGTAGCTCATGCATCCGGTCACTAAAACCATTAATAGCAAAATATATTATTCTTTGTTAAAAACGTCATGAATTTATTTTGAGCTAATGATATAAAAACGAAAAAAATCAAATAATTGCGTAAACCATTGTCATTTTGTGAACTTTTGTTGAATTACAATTAGAAAGTTATCACGCTACAAAAAAAAATATAAAAATCGGGAACTTACAGTGAGAGATTGAAATCATATTTAAGCATAAAGTCCAACTCCTCGTCATTTAAAGCACCAAAATCACAACATGCTGCATCTTTCATCTGTGAATGAAAAAAATTTCAATATTTAAAAATAAAGTTTACAATCAAAGAATCAAAAGTTCGGAAACTCAAGGATGTTATATATCATATTACAGGGTTTAACATTTGAGAATAAGAGTTTAAAAATACAAAATTTATTGATAAGCTTGCATTAAACCGTACGAGATCTTCACTCACAATCATCTGTAGTCTGTTATCAAGATCTTCGTCAGGAAGTAAGTGTAAGTCTATTTCTAATTCAGCGTTAGGAAAGTTTTGACTGGAAATAATAGGCACATCTATTGCAGGCAATTCAAGATCCTGAACTGCGTCATACTCATCCCTCAACCCTCTGCCGCCGCCGCCGCGACCGCCTCCGCCTCTGCCGCCGCCGCCGCCTCCGCCTCCGCCTCCGCCGCCGCCTCCGCCGCCGCCGCCAGAGTCAAATTTTTGTTGCATTTCAAAAACTTCCTCTGAGAAGTAATGAGATTACATAAACTGGCATAGGTGATATCATTAATAAATATATATAGAATTGAACTTACTCTGATAATATACAACCTGTAAACGATGAATTCTTGTTATGCCGCACATTAATTGTGATGACAGATATAAGCTAAATCTATCTGATCTGTTGCGCAACTGCATTATTTCCAAAATTTGCTTGCTGGCGATGTAATATAAAATGCAAACAAAAGTGTCAAAATTGAAAAAAAAAATGTCATTATAAATATTCAATATTAAAAGCACATAAACAAAATAATTTACCAAGTTTCTACAGTGTTTATCTTCTTTATAGCACCAGATGGATAGTGTCTTTTAAATAATTTCTCGCTGCTCGTTGCAGCGAGCCAACAAGGAGCTAATTTGCTCCTTCGTCGAGGGGAAAGCAGTTCAACTGGATAGAACATCTGATGAAGAATAAGTCTCATTAATAAGAGCAAATTCGTAAATAGCAGATGAAAGATGCATGTTGAAAGAATAAAAATGAAAATCATACTCAAATAGCACAGATGTCAGGTCATCCTCAATACATCCAGGCACATTCTGGGTGTATCGAGGCCGGGACTTATTGTGCTTATTGTTCCGGAAAACAGATAAATAACAGAAAATAACGATGGAAATTACCTTAATCTATGTTTAATATTGACCGATTATCCTAGTCTTCAGTCGTATGGATATTCTTGTCGAATGTAACAATTAAATTCTTTTTCGATCAAAGAATCTCTCAACTTTTTCAATTTATTAGATCAATTTCCTTCGAACGCGCTTTCCTTGAACGCGCTTACCCTTCTTCTCTTTCGTGAGTTATCTCATTTTTCATGGAGAGACTCGTCAAACCTTTGCCGTCAAACGAACTCCTCTTCGCATTACGATTTTCAAATTGACAGATTGCGCGCCGAAGGCATCGACGGGTTTGTTCGCAATGCGCGACGAAATGACGATAATTGCGGGCATCTCTCGACGCTGACCGCTGAGGCTGGGGTCCCATGGAGCGGATTACGCGGAAGCGGAACGAGCCTATCACCAATCACGGGATCGTTTCGACGGAATCTTTGAAAGGGTTCTATCAGAATGATGCCGTGATTGGTGATACGCTCGTTCCGCTTCCGCGTAATCCGCTCCATGGGACCCCAGCCTTAGGCTGAGTTTCCACTGAGCGCGTCACGCGTCGCGTCGTCTGTCGTTAACCAATCTAAACATCCCGTCACAAGTAATGTAATAAAATTGGATGTTTTGATTGGTTAACTTGTGATAACGCGACGCAGGACGCGCTCAGTGGAAACTCAGCCTTAAGGTGCGATTTCACGATGACGGATGACGCTCGACGCTGGATTCGAGCGTCAAATTTGGTCACGTGATTAGAAGATTCAGGCTGCGGTGAGGTAGAAATCTGGAATCATGTAAAGTGACGTGGAGGAACAGCATCGTCGCAGCGTAGTTCGTTTAGTCGCGAAAGATATAGAGAGAGAGAGACGCAACAATGGGTTCCATCGCTCTAGAGGAGTACGAGTTGATGAAGGACTCGAAGTATCGGGTGTAAGTAGATTAGCATGTTTAGCATCACTGGCACATGCGGCTCAGTAATAATTGTAATAATTGTAATAGTTTATATTTTATCACTTGGCATTTGTACAGTTCAAAGAACTCGTTGTGATATGTTATATATATTTGTCATACAGCTATGTGTCCGCTGTCGACAAGGCCCTGAAAAGCTTCGAGTACACGAGCGAATGGGCAGATTTAATTTCTGCCTTGGGAAAGCTCAACAAAGTACTGTTGAGCCATGAAGTTTCCCGTTATTCCAAGGAGAATCAAAATATCAAAGAGATTAGCCCAATGCATGCATCCGGCGTTACCTTCTGGTGTTCACTTAAAAGCTTTAGAAACGTACGACATTATTTTTAAGTGTATGGGCACTAATAGGCTCAGCCATGAGCTCTTCATTTATAGCGCAGGTAAGCGTCACCTGTCGAGAAACGTGAAAGAAATAATGGTAGGCTACTTTGGTACATTCTGTATACTCGTCTGTTCTCGATTAGGGCTATTTCCGTTATTGGGTCATGCTGCTATGAATGTCAGGCCGTCATTGTTAACGGTATATGAGACGCACTTTGTGCCACTCGGCGAAAGGTTGAGACCAGGATTAAGTGGTTTTTTAAGCGGCGTCCTCTTGGGCCTAGAAGATGGATCTGATCATTTTGACAGGTACGATCCACGTTATTATCTTTGCAGCATTTTTTGGCTGTTATATTCGTAAATAATATGTAGATTTGTGCGTGAGCGTAATATAAAAATTTATGGGGACATTATTTTACCAGAACTAACTCCTTACTGGAGAAAGTGTGCGAGGGTGTGGGTGCGGAACACTTTTATGCATGTCTCTGGGACTGCTTGAAAAATGACTGCTCGTGACATCGTGCGTTCCCTCGTGCCACGTTTGTCACTTTGCGTTATCACGTTTGTCATTTCTTTCAGGGTATCGGGCAGTTAACACGCATGATATCCTCGCACCATGTCTCGAAGAACATTGAGTTTCTTACGCAAGATAGTCGTATTATATCGTCCAAGAACGTTGCTCAGAATATAAATCTAACAAACGATCGTCCTTTGTTGGTTATCCTCACTTGGCTGTTAGCTGTTATCAAAGCGACGGCACGTCATGAAGTTTGTTAATTTGTATATGGAACAAGGTTTTGACGTGGCAGTGGTATCCCTTACGCCTTGGCAGCTCATGTGGCCTGTGAAGGGCTCTAGAGTAAGTACACATGGTAGATCTGCTTTAGACAATTTACAATTTGTTACACGATTCTCTACTTTATGTATAAACTGTAAATAGAATTCTGTCACAAATCGTAAATCGTCCACAAGAAGGATTTTAATCCATTTGTTACAATTTTCGAAGTTTGTTTTCAGCTAGTGGCAGCGGATTTATTAACTTTCTTAAAGCAAAATGAAAGTTACCAACAAATTCTGTTACACGGGTTTTCGGTAGGCGGTTACATGTGGGGTGAAGCTTTAGATTTGATAGAAAGCAATAAGGATAAATACAATAACATTACTGACAGAATTGTCGGACAAGTGTGGGACAGTATAGCCGATGTCAGTCAGATCGCGATTGGTTTTCCTCGTGCGGTATTCCCGAAAAACACGGTGCTGCAATCTGTGCTACAGAAATACGTAGAGTAAGCAACAGGGACAAGATCAAACACCAAACAAATAAGTATCTCTAATTAATATCAAGTTACTTTTTAGATATCATATGAAGACATTCCATCAGCAAGCGACACAGTATTACATTCGATCCAGTCAGATATTTCATACCACCAGTGTACGCGTGCCAGCATTACTATTCATGAGCAAAACCGATCCTGTTGGAGCTGTAAACAGCAATTTGTCTGTGCGCGATACCTGGGAATCTTTAGGAATAAAGGTAACGCCTCGCGTTTGCTGGCTCATGAGAGAATCACGTAAGAGACGTATGCATTTATATGTTGCAGACGTACATGAAGATATTCGAGGAGTCGCCGCACGTTGCCCACTTCTACACGTATCCTAAGGAATACGTTGCCGAGCTCTACGCCTTCTTACAAAAATTAAACTTAATACAGAACGAAGAAAAGATTAGAGCGCGCCTCTAAATATCTTAAAAGCGCGTTATTCTCTTCACACGTAGCCGTATGATATTTTTTTAAATATAAAGTTGCCTTTTCAATTACATTTTATTCCATACATTTGTAATATCCAGGACTTGTCACACAGACATAATATACATAGATGTAGATGACATCAATAGATGATTTTATAAATATTTAAATTTACAAGATATTTATATAAAACTGCGAGTAGTTAATACCAAGTTTGAACGAAACAAAAATAAAACGTTAAAAACGTCTTTAAAAACAATAAAAAAAAACATATCTTAGTCACATATTTTTATACATTTATCTTTGAAGTAATTATGCACTTAGTACAATGTGCATTATTACTTATTATTATTTAAATATAAATTATAATGTGGTGCAATTTGGGTGCGACATAACGTATTTTTACTTTTTTTTCTTTAATGAATTAATACAACTATGGTAAAAAGATAACAGTAGTATTACTTATCATTGTATCACAAGTTATACGAACAGGCATAATGTATGTTGTACATTTGGTGTTTTTTATTACATATATTATATATTAGGTTGTGTGTGTTTTAACACAAACCGTTGTGTCTCAAGAAACTTAAAATTTTTGTTTCTTCGCTCTTTTCTCTTCCTATGTTCCTCTCTCTCCTCCTTCCAGGTATCTACCTCATCCGGAAGTTGCATTCCTCCTTCGAATTCTTCTAAAATTAACTTTTTTTGTTTATAGATCATTTTCTTTTCGTAAAAATCAGTTTCATCCAATTTGATTTCCGCTTCCCGTTTTGCCACCGATATTTGCGTCAAGATTGTAACGATTTCCTTGTCTAACATCAATTAAGGGATCAGATGTGATTTTGAGCCATCTTTATTGAAAAAAAAAAAAGAAACGCAAAATAGGACATGTACTCACCGTCTACTTTGTATTCCGTTAATTTAGTACCTATGGCATCTTCGATCGCGTGCAATAATTTGATATCGTGTGGAGTTATCAAGCTTATCGCCATACCGTTTTTACCTGCGCGAGCTGTTCTACCGACTCTATGAATGTATTCCTTCGGTACATTCGGTATTGTATGATTAATGACTAATTCCACCGTGGGAATATCGAGGCCTCTCGCCGCGACATTGGTAGCAATTAATATCTGTACGTGGTTTGACTTGAACTCGTTTAGCGCTGCTAAAGGTTCCTTTTGCTTAATCATCGCGTGAAGAGCCACGTTCGTAAATCCAACATCATTCAACGTCATTGATAATAATTGACAGTGTCTAAATACAACACAAAATAATAATATATAAATTAGATCTAGATACGTAATCTTTGAAAGATCTTTTATGTTACGTGACAAGAGCAATTGTATTCTTTACTTGCAAGTATCCGTGAATATCATGATGGAACCATTTTTATCGGTGGCGCGAAATGTCCTAATTACTTCTATCAGATACGAATCAAGCACATCCTTAGGACACAACACGTAACGTTGATCCAATTCCTTTACTGTGGCAATACCAGCGTCATCTTCCTCTTGCCACGTAAAAACCTAGAAAAGTTGTCATTTTATTCCTGCTAGCCGTAATGTAACATAACATACAGTTGTTTTATCGAGATATACCTTATCAGAAGCTATTTGCTGCATTTTGTCAAGAGCGTCTGTCATTGTAGCGCTAAAGAACAATACTTGTTTCTGCTTGGGTAATGCAGCAAACATTTTCTTAAGTTGTTCATCAAAATGGCCACCGAGCAGTCTATCAGCCTCGTCCAACACTAAAAATTTGATCTTCTGCAGGGAGAACGTATCGCAACTGTCCAAATGATCTGCTAGTCGACCAGGTGTAGCTACAACTATATGTGGCTGTTTCGACAATTCCAATCCTTGTGCCACCATATCCATGCCGCCAACAATCACACATTTTTTCAGGTTGATAGCCTTGCCAATAGCAGCAAACTGATCAGCAATCTAAAATAATTCCATTAAATATAATAAGATTTATTATAATTAACCGCAAGCATGGCTGTTTTGTACAAATATCAGATCGTTCCAAGAGTAATACAATTAATTTAAATAAACATAATAGAACTACTAAAAGTTCTGATAAATTAGATATTTGTTATTTCTTTCTCTCTTCCTTTCCATCTTTCTAGTAAATTTTCTATCCTTTGCTTACGATACCATACATGTACAATGCAGTACACAATCAAAATTATTCTCTATTATTTTTAAGTATGTAAAATTACTACGTTACTTATTAGATGATCTGACAAATCTCACAAATATAAAACAATTTATATTGCAAGTAACGACAATAAGAAAGTAAAATTTATCACCTGAAAAGCTAGTTCCCTCGCTGGCGTTAACACAAGAGCAAATATACCATATGGATCCTCGCATAATTTTTGCAAAACAGGCAGGGCAAATGCTAGAGTTTTGCCACTACCGGTCTTGGCGCAGCCTATGCAATCTTTGCCCGTCAGTATTTGAGGAATGCAATTCTGCTGAATCGGCGTTGGCTTTTTTAAACCTATTAGAGAGGGAAACAAACAAATAGCTGTATAGTTTCGTCAATTTCGCAAAGTTTAACGTCCTGAATATTATTAGAGCAGGGAAGAAAAGAGACAGTCTGTATTTCGAAAAATAATTACCGAAGGTAAAACACGGAATTCTATATTTCTTTTAATTAAATAAATTTAATAAAAAAACACGTTTAACTTCTTGAAAGTATACTCTATTTACTGAACACAAGAATTCAAAATAGAATTTAAAAAATTAAACTCTTTTTTAATTTCTACTCTCTGACTATCTTTACTATTCGATTGAAAAACCGATTGGTTAAACTTTCCGCGAAAGACACAATATGTATAAACCAATTATATTTACCGCATGTTGTTCCGCCGGCGCCTTATGCCTCTTCCAGGCCTCCACCTCCTCTCAGACTGCTCGGGATGTCACTCGTGTTCCCTCGATACGAAGATGATGCTCCTTCCCGCGCGGATATTTTCTGTAACATAAAAATAATCGAATCGATTAAATACGTGTCACGCGCATCGAACATCTTATTCGTTATTCAGATTAATATTATATTTTAAATTACTTCTTCGAAAAAGGTTTCTACGTTAGAATCAACTTGAATCAAATTTTTCAAAATATTTTTTTTTACTAACTTAAATTCCGAAACACGGTTTAATGTAGGAATTAATGTAGTTTATGAGTTTTTTACCAGAAGTGTTGGTACGCCGATGCCCGATGCCTATCCTAGGCCTCCTCCTCCTCTCAGGCTGCTCGGGATGTCAGCTTCGCAGGATTCCCTCGCTGCTCCGACGTTATCTTCTGCGTCGTTATTTTCTGAAACAAATGAACGATTCGATTAAAGGTGCGTTCGGGGAGACGCTATTAGCGCTGACAACGTCATTCTATCTCTGTTACTTACTGAAAGTTGAACAAAGACAGAGCACGCTTATAGCGCTAAAAGCGCGCTCCCCGTAAGTAACTTTGTAAGCGTGGTGTCGTTCCGCAGACACGACGCGACGCGATTACTTAAACGGCTAACTAACTTTCGCGGCCCGTGGGTGTCGCTAAGCAGACACGACGCGACGCGATTACTTAAACGGCTAACTAACTTTCGCGGCCCGTGGGTGTCGCTAAGCAGACACGACGCGACGCGATTACTTAAACGGCTAACTAACTTTCGCGGCCCGTGGGTGTCGCTAAGCAGACACGACGCGACGCGATTACTTAAACGGCTAACTAACTTTCGCGGCCCGTGGGTGTCGCTAAGCAGACACGACGCGACGCGATTACTTAAACGGCTAACTAACTTTCGCGGCCCGTGGGTGTCGCTAAGCAGACACGACGCGACGCGATTACTTAAACGGCTAACTAACTTTCGCGGCCCGTGGGTGTCGCTAAGCAGACACGACGCGACGCGATTACTTAAACGGCTAACTAACTTTCGCGGCCCGTGGGTGTCGCTAAGCAGACACGACGCGACGCGATTACTTAAACGGCTAACTAACTTTCGCGGCCCGTGGGTGTCGCTTAAGCAGACACGACGGACGCGATTCGCGAACGTTAACCGGCAACTAACTTCGCGGCCCGTGGGTGTCGCTAACAAGGCCGACCGACGCGATTACTATAAACGCTAATAACTTTCGCGGGCTTACTTTTTCTTTTTTTTTTTACTTCGCGGCTAGCAGACACACGCGCGACGCGTTACTTAAACGGCTAACTAACTTTCGCGGCCCGTGGGTGTCGCTAAGCAGACACGACGCGACGCGATTACTTAACGGCTACTAACTTTCGCGGCCCGTGGGTGTCGCTAAGCAGACACGACGCGACGCGATTACTTAAACGGCTAACTAACTTTCGCGGCCGTGGGTGTCGCTAAGCAGACACGACGCGACGCGATTACTTAAACGGCTAACGTTCGCTTGGGTCGCGCGTCGCGCACGACGACGCGACGCGATTATCAACTAAAACGGCATTTACACGTGGTTTCGCTACGCAGACCGCCGCGAAAAATGAACGTTTTAAACGGCTAACTAATTTCGCGGCGTGGTGTCGCTAAGCAGACACGACGCGACGCGATAACTAAACTAACTAACTTTCGCGGCCCGTGGGTGTCGCTAAGCAGACACGACGCGACGCGATTACTTAAACGGCTAACTAACTTTCGCGGCCCGTGGGTGTCGCTAAGCAGACACGACGCGACGCGATTACTTAAACGGCTAACTAACTTTCGCGGCCCGTGGGTGTCGCTAAGCAGACACGACGCGACGCGATTACTTAAACGGCTAACTAACTTTCGCGGCCCGTGGGTGTCGCTAAGCAGACACGACGCGACGCGATTACTTAAACGGCTAACTAACTTTCGCGGCCCGTGGGTGTCGCTAAGCAGACACGACGCGACGCGATTACTTAAACGGCTAACTAACTTTCGCGGCCCGTGGGTGTCGCTAAGCAGACACGACGCGACGCGATTACTTAACGGCTAACTAACTTTCGCGGCCCGTGGGTGTCGCTAAGCAGACACGACGCGACGCGATTACTTAAACGGCTAACTAACTTTTCGCGGCCCGTGGGTGTCGCTAAGCAGACACGACGCGACGCGATTACTTAAACGGCTAACTAACTTTCGCGGCCCGTGGGTGTCGCTAAGCAGACACGACGCGACGCGATTGCTTAAACGGCTAACTAACTTTCGCGGCCCGTGGGTGTCGCTAAGCAGACACGACGCGACGCGATTGCTTAAAACGGCCTAACTAACTTTCGCGGCCCGTGGGTGTCGCTAAGCAGACACGACCGCGACGCGATTGCTTAAACGGCTAACTAACTTTCGCGGCCCGTGGGTGTCGCTAAGCAGACACGACGCGACGCGATTGCTTAAACGGCTAACTACTTTCGCGGCCCGTGGGTGTCGCTAAGCAGACACGACGCGACGCGATTGCTTAAACGGCTAACTAACTTTCGCGGCCCGTGGGTGTCGCTAAGCAGACACGACGCGACGCGATTGCTTAAACGGCTAACTAACTTTCGCGGCCCGTGGGTGTCGCTAAGCAGACACGACGCGACGCGATTGCTTAAACGGCTAACTAACTTTCGCGGCCCGTGGGGTGTCGCTAAGCAGACACGACGCGACGCGATTGCTTAAACGGCTAACTAACTTTCGCGGCCCGTGGGTGTCGCTAAGCAGACACGACGCGACGCGATTGCTTAAACGGCTAACTAACTTTCGCGGCCCGTGGGTGTCGCTAAGCAGACACGACGCGACGCGATTGCTTAAACGGCTAACTAACTTTCGCGGCCCGTGGGTGTCGCTAAGCAGACACGACGCGACGCGATTGCTTTAAACGGCTAACTAACTTTCGCGGCCCGTGGGTGTCGCTAAGCAGACACGACGCGACGCGATTGACTTAAACGGCTAACTAACTTTCGCGGCCCGTGGGTGTCGCTAAGCAGACACGACGCGACGCGATTGCTTAAACGGCTAACTAACTTTCGCGGCCCGTGGGTGTCGCTAAGCAGACACGACGCGACGCGATTGACTTAAACGGCTAACTAACTTTCGCGGCCCGTGGGTGTCGCTAAGCAGACACGACGCGACGCGATTGCTTAAACGGCTAACTAACTTTCGCGGCCCGTGGGTGTAGCTAAGCAGACACGACGCGACGCGATTACTTAAACGGCTAACTAACTTTCGCGGCCCGTGGGTGTCGCTAAGCAGACACGACGCGACGCGATTACCTTAAACGGCTAACTAACTTTCGCGGCCCGTGGGTGTCGCTAAGCAGACCGACGCGACGCGATTACTTAAACGGCTAACTAACTTTCGCGGCCCGTGGGTGTCGCTAAGCAGACACGACGCGACGCGATTACTAAACGGCTAACTAACTTTCGCGGCCCGTGGGTGTCGCTAAGCAGACACGACGCGACGCGATTACTAAACGGCTAACTAACTTTCGCGGCCGTGGGTGTCGCTAAGCAGACACGACGCGACGCGATTACTTAAACGGCTAACTAACTTTCGCGGCCCGTGGGTGTCGCTAAGCAGACACGACGCGACGCGATTACTAAACGGCTAACTAACTTTCGCGGCCCGTGGGTGTCGCTAAGCAGACACGACGCGACGCGATTACCTTAAACGGCTAACTAACTTTCGCGGCCCGTGGGTGTCGCTAAGCAGACACGACGCGACGCGATTGCTTAAACGGCTAACTAACTTTCGCGGCCCGTGGGTGTCGCTAAGCAGACACGACGCGACGCGATTGCTTAAACGGCTAACTAACTTTCGCGGCCCGTGGGTGTCGCTAAGCAGACACGACGCGACGCGATTGCTTAAACGGCTAACTAACTTTCGCGGCCCGTGGGTGTCGCTAAGCAGACACGACGCGACGCGATTGCTTAAACGGCTAACTAACTTTCGCGGCCCGTGGGTGTCGCTAAGCAGACACGACGCGACGCGATTGCTTAAACGGCTAACTAACTTTCGCGGCCCGTGGGTGTCGCTAAGCAGACACGACGCGACGCGATTACTTAAACGGCTAACTAACTTTCGCGGCCCGTGGGTGTCGCTAAGCAGACACGACGCGACGCGATTACTTAAACGGCTAACTAACTTTCGCGGCCCGTGGGTGTCGCTAAGCAGACACGACGCGACGCGATTACTTAAACGGCTAACTAACTTTCGCGGCCGTGGGTGTCGCTAAGCAGACACGACGCGACGCGATTACTTTAAACGGCTAACTAACTTTCGCGGCCCGTGGGTTCGCTAAGCAGACACGACGCGACGCGATTACTTAAACGGCTAACTAACTTTCGCGGCCCGTGGGTGTCGCTAAGCAGAACACGACGCGACGCGATTACTTTAACAGCCTAACTAACTTTCGCGGCGGGGGTGTCGCTACGCAGACAACGCGACGGGAGCGCCGGACCCATTGTACCCTTCACTCACCAGCGAACTGGGAGGAGGGTACGGTGTGCTCTTAGACCCGGTACCTCCCCACCGGGCCCTCCCTTCGGTAAAGCCGAAGGTACTGCCCCAGTGGATCGTTGATACAGGGAGCCCTCTCACCACTGCAAAGTGGCACACCACGAGAGGGAGATTTTTTACACGCTTAACTTTATAAGCGTGATGTCATTTATAGACAAGATTTTTTACACGCTTAACTTTATAAGCGTGATGTCTTTTGCAGACAAGATTTTTACACGCTTAACTTTATAAGCGCTTATAAAGTTAAGCGTGTAAAAAATCTTGTCTGCAAAAGACATCACGCTTATAAAGTTAAGCGTGTAAAAAATCTTGTCTATAAATGACATCACGCTTATAAAGTTAAGCGTGTAATACACGCTTAATGTAAGATATAAAATTAAAATAGTATAAAATTATATATGTATAATTCTATATGTATACATACATAAGGTATTATACATATATAATTTCTTTTTATATTAATAAAAGACTAATATAATATCGATAAAATCAATAAAAAATAAAATAATTATATATATTATTTTTTAATTTGTATATTATAATAATCTTATTAACAGTCTTTTCTAATAGTTTGAGAAAGTTCTCAAAGACATCAATATTATATTTTTTTTAAATAAAAAATCAATATCTTTCTCCTAAAATTCTATGTATAAAATTATATGTAGAATACCTATATATAAAATCTTAATTCTGATTACGTTAGATATTAATAAAAATAAATTTCTTAAATAATTACTGCGAAATGTGCGCGTATTATCAACAAATGAGTTTGAAACAAAGTTTTATCGATTCGCGCAAAGTATATTTTCGGCGAATCGGCGTCCTCTGGTGACTACCGATTGAAGATTCGTGACAATCTGGCTGCTGGCAATTCGTAGCAGATGGTAGATGGTAGCAGAACAATAGCGGAATAGAATTCGAAAATGGCAAACCGCACGGTGAAAGATGCTAGGTCTATTCGCGGGACAAATCAGCAATATTTGGTCGAGAAGATCATCAGATCCCGGATATACGATTCTAAATACTGGAAGGAAGAATGTTTCGCTTTGACCGCCGAACTGTTGGTCGACAAAGCAATGGAGTTAAGGTTAGTAAAAGCAAAATATAACCTCTACAAATACAGGATGAATGTAAAATCTTAGTACAAGCGAGAACAAGGTAATTTCTAGAATAATTTTTTTTGTACGAGGCTTCGTTTTTTTAGATAGGCTTCGGTTTTGAAAATCTATCAAGTACACTTGACATCGTCACTGATTATGTCAAGTGTACTTGATAGATTTTCTAAGGCTTAGAATAAAACGTTATTTTACAATTTCGACTTATTTTGGCCACGAGGAATCACCTTGTTCTTGCTGGTACTACGATTTTTGTACCCATATATATGAGTGAGAAGTTTTTCTCTAGTCTCACTTATATTTATTCTTTCAGATTTATTGGAGGGGTATACGGCGGCAATGTGAAGCTACGCCATTTCTCTGTCTTATATTGAAAAATGCTTCAAATACAGCTGAGAAAGACATCATAGTCGAATTTATAAAGACGAGGAGTATAAGTACGTTTGGGCTTTGGGGCGCATTGTATATGAGATGACTGGTTCTTCCCAGGACTGTTACAAATACCTTGAACCATTATTCAACGATAGCAGAAAGCTCAGAATGCAGAACAAGCAAGGCGTATTCGAGCTCATATACATGGACGAATTCATCGACACCCTTCTCAGAGAAGAGAGGTCTTGCGACGTTATTTTACCGAGAATTCAAAAAATACACGTTTTAGAAGAAAATAAGAACTAGGTACGTTATTTGAGTATATTTTCTTGAGTATATTACTTTTATTTAGCCAAACTTCTGTTATATGTTTATTATGTTACACAGAAGCGAGAGATATCGTTATTGAAGACGATATGGATGATGGCATCGAATCGTCAGAGGAAGAAGAGATTGCACCAATTCAAGAACTGCCACGCAAGAAGCCGGATGATCACGAACGAGACAGGAGACCGTCACAGAGACAGGGACAAGAGGCATTCCGATCCGAGAAGAAATCGAGAAGGAAAAGCCAAGATCGAGAAGTAGGGAAAGGGATAGAGACAGGAGAGAACGTAAACGCAGCAAATCGCCGAAATCTCACTCGTCGTCGCACAAGATAAGGACAGGGACAGAGTAGCCCTAGAAGAGACGATAGAGAGAGGGAGAGAGACGAGAGAGAGAAAGGGATCGAGATCGTAGAAGAGAACGCGACAGAGCTAGACATTAATCGCTTCGATTTCGTGTAATCCAGTTTACATAAATTAGATATAGACAATTCAGGTAGATTATACTTATACAATTTATGCAATTAATTTTTATACAACTTTCGCAGACAGAATATATCGTTTTGTACATAAAACACTGCGAAAGAAAATTAGGGTCTTTTCACTTTTTGTCAGTAAAAATTGCCCATTTTTTTAAACTGTAATTACTCAGTGAATAATTAAAAAAGTTTAAAAAAGGTCTTACAGAGCAAACTCTCTACTATAAGATGCTTTTGTTCAATTTTCACTCAGGTTAATACTCAAGGCGTGGTCAGCTTTGAATAAGGACGTATTTGAGATATCCAAAATTTTGAAATCTGTAGTCTTCCACCGCCTAACAAAAATGGCGAACATAATCATTAATACCATCTCAAAGTACGAACTTTGCCCTTTCAATAAAAAAAAAAAACTTTGTCCTACGCCGATTATTTAGCAAGATATCGCAATTTAAAGTAATCCCTGTTTTTTTATGATTTCAGCACGATATCGTCAGCATTTGCGTAACCTGATGTGCACCACGGGGAGGTGGCGATCGGATTTGCACATCATGTATGTATGTGTATATGGAGTGTACATGTGTACATGTAGAGGTTCTTTTTTAGTAAGAAGTGTTGTCACTCTTTGCCGTATTACCTCGCGCAATCTTGATCTCATATTGATGCATTTTTTTACATCAGATTGAAAAATTTTATTCAAAATTTAACGCAGTGCCTCTGTAATCTGATGTAAAAAATGCATCAATATGAATCAAGATTGCGCGCTGCGCGTGCCTATGGCAAAAAATGGCAACACTTCTTACTAAAAAAAACCGCTACATGTACACACGTACAAACATGTACATCAATATACAATACATACATGATGTGCAAAATTTTACTGAG